>NC_134235.1:125968883-127218883 GCF_965152275.1 Natator depressus
TGGTATGTGTAACCTTTCTGACAGTCTTGTGCTGTGTATATTTTTTGACAAATATTCTTTGATACATTCCGATTGAGCCAGTTATCTGACAGCTTTCCTTATTATTATTATTACAGTTGAAACACAACACTCTGTGAAACTGACCTCTTTTCATTATTTACAACTCTACCAATTCCTGTGTCATCTGAAAACTTATAGTCCCATCCTCTCCATTCCTGTACAACTTCATCACCAATTATTATATATATATATATATATATATATATATAATACAGATCATTGCTACAGATATTGAAAATCACTAAGCCAAGATCAGATATCTGTAGGACACTATTAAAAAGCCTCATTTAGATGACTAGTCACAGTTACAATTACTTTGAGATATATCAAATTGCCAGCTTTAAATCAATTTAATATTAGCTTCAAGAATTTTGTATAATTTTTAACTCAGATTATATTGTACTAAGTAGAATGACAGGTTTCAGAGTAGCATAGACTTAGATGATTTAGAGAAGTGTGAAGATAAGAATTTCAAAAGTACATAGGTCTCATTTTCAAAAGACATATAGGATCCTAAGTCCTGTTGATTTTCAATGAGGCATAGGGTAATATTTTCAAAAGCATCTATGTGACTTAAAAACTCAAATCCCATTTTCAAAAGTGACTCGGGAAGTCTAAGTGCCTAAGTCACTTTTGAAAAATAGACAAACTCATAAGTGATTTATGAGCTTTTGAAAATGTTACTCTAAATACAGGTTTCAGAGTAGCAGCCATATTAGTCTGTATTCGCAAAAAGAAAAGGAGTACTTGTGGCACCTTAGAGACTAACAAATTTATTTGAGCATAAGCTTTCGTGAGCTACAGCTCACTTCATCGGATGCATTCAGTGGAAAATACAGTGGGGAGATTTATATACATAGAGAACATGAAACAATGGGTGTTACCATACACACTGTAACCAGAGTGATCATTTAAGGTGAGCTATTACCATCATCATCTGGACCTATTATCATCATTATCATCATCTGGACCCATGGAAAAGAAGCCCTTCAGGAATTTCACCATGATTTCAACAATTTCCATCCCACCATCAACCTCAGCCTGGACCAGTCCACACAAGAGATCCACTTCCTGGACACTACGGTGCTAATAAGTGATGGTTACATAAACACCACCCTATACCGGAAACCTACTGACCGCTATTCCTACCTACATGCCTCCAGCTTTCACCCAGACCACACCACACGGTCCATTGTTTACAGCCAAGCTCTACGATACAACCGCATTTGCTCCAACCCCTTACACAGAGACAAACACCTACAAGATCTCTATCAAGCATTCTTACAACTACAGTACCCACCTGCTGAAGTGAAGAAACAGATTGACAGAGCCAGAAGAGTACCCAGAAGTCACCTACTACAGGACAGGCCCAACAAAGAAAATAACAGAACTCCACTAGCCATCACCTTCAGCCCCCAACTAAAACCTCTCCAACGCATCATCAAGGATCTACAACCTATCCTGAAGGATGACCCATCACTCTCACAGATCTTGGGAGACAGGCCAGTCCTTGCTTACAGACAGTCCCCCAACCTGAAGCAAATACTCACCAGCAACCACACACCACACAACAGAACCAGTATCCCAGGAACCTATCCTTGTAACAAAGCCTGTTGCCACCTGTGTCCACATGTCTATTCAGGGGACCCAATTATAGGGCCTAATCACATCAGCCACACTATCGAAGGCTCGTTCACCTGCACATCTACCAATGTGATATATGCCATCATGTGCCAGCAATGCCCCTCTGCCATGTACATGGTCAAACTGGACAGTCTCTACGTAAAAGAATAAATGGACACAAAATCAGATGTCAAGAATGATAACATTCAAAAACCAGTTGGAGAACACTTCAATCTCTCTGGTCACTCGATTACAGACCTAAAAGTGGCAATACTTCAACAAAAAAACTTCAAAAACAGACTCCAATGAGAGACTGCTGAATTGGAATTAATTTGCAAACTGGATACAATTAACTTAGGCTTGAATAGAGACTGGGAGTGGATGGGTCATTGCACAAAGTAAAACTATTTCCCCATGTTTATCCCCCCCCCACCGTTCCTCAGACGTTCTTGTCAACTGCTGGAAATGGCCCACCTTGATTATCACTACAAAAGGTTTCCCCCCACCCCCTGCTCTCCTGCTGGTAATATCTCATTTTAAGTGATCACTCTGGTTACAGTGTGTATGGTAACACCCATTGTTTCATGTTCTCTATGTATATAAATCTCCCCACTGTATTTTCCACTGAATGCATCCGATGAAGTGAGCTGTAGCTCACGAAAGCTTATGCTCAAATAAATTTGTTAGTCTCTAAGGTGCCACAAGTACTCTAAATATAGTATGTAACCTACTACTTTTGTCAACCAAATTTGTAATCTCATATATACACACTGAGCTTGGCAAGTCCTGTTTTCTATAAAACCACACTGATTGGTATTATGGGCTTGTCTTCACTATTGGGGTAAATCAACCTAAGTTATGCTACTCCAGCTGCGTGAATAATGTAGCTGGAGTCAAGGTAGCTTAGGTCAACTTTCCCCAGTGTCTTCACTGTGCTACATTGGTGGGAGACACTCTCCGGTCAACTTACCTTACTCTTCTCGAAGAACTTGAGTACCAGGATCGACCAGAGAGCGTTCTGCCATTGATTTAGTGGGTCTTCACTAGACCCACTACATCGACCCCTGCTGCAGTGTCGATCTCCCTGTACTGAAGACCAGCTCATAGAAATGAATATGCTAACGCCTGGCTTAAGCATCTGAATAGTGTCAGTGTTTCTAGAAAAGAACTGGTTGTTCCTACATGCTTGAGGAGACTTGGACAAAGCTGAATCCTCATGCATTTAACATAAATGCTGTTTTCTTTTCTGAAAAAACCTAACTTTTGAGGGCTTGTTAAACATCAAAAAATGTCATGTTATATTGAACCAAAGTTTGAGTAATTACTTCCTTGCAAAAGATTAGCATCAACATAAGCAATTATTTTACATTTTTTAAAATCATGGGGCTGTAGATAAAGCATCTAAAGAGCTGGCTCTCAAATTTCTCCACAGATGCAGAATAGTTGAAGATATTTGATTATTTTACATAGGACGAAAGAGAAGACAAAGACAATTTACCATAGCGGATGATTAAATTTAAGAGGCATAGTAACCCCTAAAGCCCATTTTGAGACTTTGTCATTTTTATTCATAATCAAGAGCATTACAAAAAAGTAGATGTATGAGTTAGAGCTCAAATGTGTGACTTTGGGTAACCATGTCACTCCTTAATAAAAGAGAGACTCAAATTTGGAGTCCAAGGTGAACCTCTGAGGTGCAGACTGCTGCAGGAAACATGTTTTAACCTTCAAGTCATTGACATTTTTAAAGGCAGTAAAATTAATAAAATGTAGATGTGTGCTTTAAGTGACATAGTACAAAATGAACAGCTAGCTAATGTGCCATGATTTCAAAGAGAAAATGAAGAAAAGTAAAATACTGAAATAGGGATAAAATCTTTTCTGACAGACAAAAATTCCTATGCACTAGCCATTATAGAGAATAAAATCCAAGCAATTACCAAACATTTGGTCAAATAAATTATGAATACAATGGATATTTTCCCAAACACAAGTTGCACAGTTAAAGCCAAGCGTGTGCATTTGATTTGAATACAGCAAAACAGTGATATAGATTTTCACATATAACTAAAAAAATCTCAGGAAAAAACCCACCTCTAATGTACCCTAAGGGATTTCCAATTCTAATTGATCAACACTAATTCACTCCAGGATGTTTCTTCTCTAACCACAGCAGTACACACATTTCCTGTGTGCTTGCAGCTAAAGTCTACAGTCAACAACTGAGGTCCCAATGTCTGGGAGATCAAAAACAGCCGATGTATATGTCATGGAGAACAAATATTTAAATTGTAGAAGAGAAACATAGTAGACAGCATTTAATTTGCATAGCTTTTAGATAGGCTTGGTAGAATTCTATCTTTTTAATAATTTGGATGTATAATATTGATGTTTATTTGTAAGCATTTTTGTATTTATCAATTTTCACAGCTGCAGGTAACTATGTGGGTCAGACAATAGAGGTGGAAGGTCAGATACTTATTGAATGACAGTAGAGGTTGAGATTCAAAATGTTAAAGCTTTATCGTTATTAAAATACCAATTGACAACATCACATGTCAAAATATACAAAGGAAATATCCTTAAATCAAATACTAATAAGCTCTCAGGCAGCATTTTTGTTGTTTTATTTTGCCTGTCTGTAAATTTCAATCATCACCAATGGCAATATTTTTCCATCGGTTTGTATACACAGCAAAGTTGAGGTTTACCCAAAAGATCTAATCCTTCCAAGCCTAGTTTTAGAGTAACTATACCAGTTGTTATTGGAAAGCCTGCCAACCAGATTACTGAAGTGTTTTGTTCAAGGAAAATTTTAAACAAATATAAAATTTTAACTGGTCTGTTCCAGATATCTCTGCCTCAGTTCAAATGTAAAAGACATGAGAGAGAGAGAGAGAGAGAGAGAGAGGATGCTAGAATGCTGGTTCAACCAGGAGTGAGTTTAAACCAGGTAATGACTTCTTGTGCATCAGCTGAGCAAAGTATGCACTGGCTGCCTGAATATTTCCAAAACTGAGCCACGTCTATGAAAGTACTTACTTGAAATCTGAGAGACAAGGTGGGTGAGGTAATATCTTTTATTGGACCCAATGTCTGTTGGTGAAAGAGACAAGCTTTCAAGCTATACAGAGCTCCTCTTCAGCCCTGAAAAAGAAGAGCTTTGAGTAGTTCGAAAGCTTGTCCCTTTCACCAACAGAAGTTGCTCCAATAAAAGCCATTACCTCACCCACCCTGTCTCTGATATCCTGGGACCAACACGGCTAGAACACCATTGCAAACAGCTACCTGAAATCTATTCCACTGATGTCAAGAGCATTATTGATTGAATTAAATGCATAGAAATATTTATTACAAATAGACAAAATGCCTAAACCGCTAGGGACTCTGGTACTGTCAGTTCTATTTACATTTGCAGTCAAAATACATATTTAGCAGAGGCACATCATCACAGCTGATATGGCTATCTTGGCATCCTGCAACCTTGTTCCACTGTAGCACTGCTATGGAAAGTTTTCTATAAAAAATCTCAGAACTTGGAAGATGTTTGCATCTGCAGCAACTCATGAGGATTATTTCTGAAGACCTAAACAATGTCTTTGAACTCTTTCTCTGAGCAACCCATGTCACCTGTGGGTTGATATTGTTAAGGGTGTACTGAGGTGCAGTTTCTCAAATTGCACTAGTCATTGTTTAAGTAGGTACATGGGCTCAGACACAAATACTGTGCTTTGTGAACACAGCAGGGAGTAAAAAAAAAAGTCACACCATCTGTGGCAACAAACAGATGGTTTTCCATGCTGGAAACTGGAAACTTATTACATACTAGGTGGAGACCATTTTCTGAGTTTTTATTAAGTGAGGATGGCCCAGGAAAGAAATGTGAAGACCTCTGTGCTCAATAGGGTTGATCCAATGCCGGCTGAAGTCAATATGAGTCCTTCCACTGTCTTCAGTAGGAATTGCATCAGGGGTGTAAAGAGAGAGGTAAAGAAACCTACTATATTCTGATGTTTTAAAACAGATGACTTGACTCCAATATTTTCACTATATTATATAAATCTAATATTGCTAACTCAGAAAACATATTTGTACTCCCACACCCAGATTCTGTGTTTCTCCATTCTTGTGCTAGGTCCAAGAACAGGCGGGGGGAAAGGTGGTCTTAACCCCAGGGCTACTCTATGGGGCTGTGTTCACTGCAGTGTTAGTTTGAGACATAACTTAAAGTGTTGCCCCTAAGCTGACTCCCAGGCACACATACAAATCCCTAGCTTGAGTTAAGAGGTGTTTTAAACTTCAGCTAGCTGGCCTTTGAGCAGGTATGAGTTGAAGTTCAGACGCTACTGATGCTCGATCTAGCATTGCTATGGGGACCCAGCTACTCTGTGTTGCTAATATAGATCTCTGTGCAGCTCAGATAACTCAAGTGTATATAACTTGAGCTAACTTTACATTTAAGATAAGGCTCGAGTTACACCGGTTTGTAGTGGTCTAACATAACAGTCAGAGATCACTATGCTCCATCTATGGTCCTCCTAAATCCCTGGCATGGCCACGCTACACTAAGGAGAGGAAGGGGAAGCTGGAGTGGAGCAGTTCTGATGTCTTCCTGCCTTATGACGGGGGGCTGGGGGGGGGGAGGGGTGGACTACAGAGGCTATTTAAGTCCCTTTATGCTGCCAGAGCAACATCCTTTTTGAAACAAGTCAGATGCTTGAGCAAAATACCATCGTGAGATTCTATTAACATCAAGGCCCTGGCCCTGAACATATATTTCTATGTATTATTGCCTGCCATTTGTCATGTGTTCTTTGAACAAACAGCAAAATCTAATCTCTAAAAGCTGGTGCTTTGCAGTTGGCAACCACACCATTACAGCATAAGCTGCAGTACCCAACATGCAGATAATGTTTTCAAGTCTACTATTCAGTAATAGTTCGTTATCCACAGCTACAATGCTAAAGACCTGGGGCCAGATTGTGCCTTGTGCTGTGACACCTTTACACAGTTCAATATTAAAATTGTATTGTTTTATTTTCTCTGTTTTTAATTACTGTTATAGCCACTTTTGCGCAAAGGTACACTTGTAGGAATTTATTTTTTTAAAGTAAAAGTGTTGTGTTTTATTATTTTTTATTTGCTATTTATCCCTTGGGAATCTGTCCTGGAACCAGTACTATTTAACATTTCATTAATGACTTGAGAGAGTATGCTTGTAAAATGTGTGGATAGCACTTTAGAGGACAGGATCAGAATTCAAAATTACCTTGACAAATTAGAGAATGGGTCTGAATTCAACAAGATGAAAAATCAATAAAGACAAGTGCAAAGTACTTCACTTAGGAAGGAATAATCAGCTGCACAGCTACAACATGGGGAATAAATGGGTAGGTCGTACTGCAGATTAAAAGGATCTGGGGGTTGATAGTGGATGACAAATTGTATATGAGTCAGAAATATGATGCACTTGTGAAAAAGGCTAATATAATTTTGGTGTGTATTAACAGAAGTGTCATATATAACACTCAGGACATAACTCTTCTTTTCTACTTAGCACTGGTGAGTCCTCAGCAGGAGTAGTGTGTCAGTTCTGGGTGCCACACTTTAAGAAAGATTTGGATAAACTGGAGAGAGTCCAGAGGAGAGCATCAAAACGATAAAAGGTATAGAAAACTTGACCTATCAGGAAAGATTTTTTAAAAATGGGGAAGTTTATTCTTGAGAAAGGAAGACTGAGTGGAGATCTGATAACAGTCTTCAAATATGTTAAGGACTGTCATAAAAAAAGATGTTGACCAACTATTCTCCAGGTCCACTGAAGTTAGGAGAAGTAGTAGTTGGCATAATTTGCATCAAAGGATATTTAGGTTAAATATTAGGACATTTTTTAACACAAAGGATAGTCAAGCTCTGGAATAGGCTTCCAAGGGATGCTGTGGAATCCCCATCATTGGAGGTTTTTAAGAACAGGTTAGACAAACACCTGTCAGGCATGGTCTAAATATACTTGGTCCTACCTCAGCATGGGGGGCAGGACTAGATGATCTCTGGTGATCTCTTCTGGCCCTTCTTTTCTATGATTCTATGAATACTGTTTTATTTTACTAAAGTAACTAAAAAGGAAGATGTAAGGAATGGCATCAAATTACAAGATTATGCTAACATGATGCTGTAATCCTAATATGCAGGTGTTGTTGCAAATGTCTTTGTTAAACCTGTGAGCCAAGTGTGAACCTATTTCCAGAAACCTGAGCAGACTGAAACTGAGTGTTGTGCTTGCACAGTTGTTAAAAAGTGCAGTGCTTTCTCTCCTGCACATTGTTTCTACTGATCATTTATTTAGTTGTATAGAGTGCTAAATTTTACTGTGATCATAGGAGGGGAGAAGCAAGCCAACCCAATATTTATTAGTACTGATTTGGTTATTCAGTGAATGGGGGGCTTTCCTGCAGGGGGAGAAAACTGGGCAAGGGGTGGATTTTTGTTTGGACTTAGTACATATTGTAAGAATAGACAGAGCACAGGCTGTGGCAATGCAAACTTTCTCAAACTGTTTTGTCAATGTAGTCTCTCTAAGTCATAGCTGAGACACTTCTACAGGAGAGTGGGTAGTCCACTCTCGACATCCAGCACTTGGCCTCTTCTGATTCTGCCAACAATGGTGATGTTATAGGTCCACGCCCCCAACCACAGAGTTCCTTCCAGTGGCAAGCCACAAGACAAAAGGCACACATGCCTCAGTTTCTCACCTTTATGGTCCCTAGAAATACTTCAAACAGTCATTCTGAGTACAAATAGCCTTATGGGTTAATTTATTACAGAAGAAAGCCCCATACACATAAACCCTAACCCATGTCCGATAACCACAGTAAAGGCAGTACACAAAGTAGAGCCTTGGCATCTATTACCCTGCCTCAGCTCCTCACTACAGCTCCAGTGTCACTCATCATTACTCAGTTCTCCAGTATGGATCTGGTGTCCCCCACAGTGCTTTACTCCTAGCCTTCAGCGTTCTCTGGCCCTCCAGCATCACCTTTCCAAGTTCAAGAGCCAGCAGTCATCTCCCTCTGTTGCTTTCAACCTTCAGCTTTCTCCCACCTTCTCTGGCAAAGGAGGGTCAACAGTCTAGCCCAACCACTCACATCCTGCTAATTCCTTTCACCTTCCAAGGAGAGCATGCAGAGAGTACTCTGATCTCTGCAGCTTACCCCCGAGACCTCCTCCGGACTCCCAGGCAGCAATCATCTTCCCCTTTTCCTGACTAACTCTCACTCTCTGCTCCTCACCTGTTTTCTTTCCTCTCAGGCCTGGTCTACATTACACATTTTGGTTGACATAAGGCAGCTTACGTTGACCTAATTATGTCAGCATCTACACTACAACCTTCCTCCTACCTAGGTAAATGCCCTACTATATTGAAATAATGACTCCATCTCCACGAGAGGCGTAAGGCTCATGTCGGTGTAGTTAGGGCAATTATGAAATTGATAAGAAAGTTCCCATGCCCTGGAGAGCTGGGTGGCTGGAACCTGATCCCAGATGGCAACTCAGATGAGAAGCCTGGAGCTGCTTTGGACCCCAATCCCAGCTGGGATGAAAAAGCCGGGATAGCTTTGGATCCTGATACCACCTGGGACAAGAAGCCCACAGGACCCCCACCTAGGAGCCCTTCAGCCTTGTCACTTTCACAGCTCAGTGAGCCGTGAAATTGACTAGGCTGCTGGGCTCCCTGAGGAGAGTGGTGGGGAGTGGGGACTGAGAAGCTCCAGGAGGCTTCTCCCCCTGCTCCCGGCAGGGAACGGGGGGGTGAGAAGCCCCGAACAGTTTCCCCCCACAACCATCGGGGAACGGAGGTCGCGGGCAGGCTCTCCTGAGCCCGGGAGCCTGTGGGGCAACCAAGCTCCTGGCAGGGAGCTGCCAGCAGAGGCTCTCAGCCTGGGCTCTGAGCTCCCCACACTGCCCCTCTTAGGTCACTGGAAGAGCTCCTGGTGAGAATGCACACCACCGACCCATGGAAGGTAGTGTACACGTGCACCACCACAGCAATTACTTCAGTGGCTGTATGTTGACCTAATATAGGGCGACTTAGGTTTGTAGTGTAGACATATCCTCTGATTCTGTCTGATCCTTTATAGCGGTGGTTCCCAAACTTGTTCCGCTCCTTGTTATGCTGCTCCAGGCCAATGGGAGCTGCTGGAAGCGGCGCGGGCTGAGGGACGTACTGGCCACCACTTCCAGAAGCTCCCATTGTCCTGGAGCCGCAAACTGCGGCCACTGGGAGCCGCCATCGGCCCAACCTGTGGATGCGGCAGGTAAACAAACCGGCCCGGCCTGCCAGGGGCTTTCTCTGCACAAGCAGCAGAACAAGTTTGGTTTATAGCCACAGGTACTGCTCTGCATGCTTAATTGGCCAAACTAGAAGCACCTGTTCTGACTCTCGGGCACTGGACCTGCTCCATTTACAGCGGCCATCACCCTGAAACAGGTGACAATTATAACTTAGTGTGGTGCTGGTTTTTGTGATGTATACTCGTCCAGTTACCAGTGGAGAGAACTACCAACTTATTTTATATACACTCAGTTTTGCCAACTCCATGTATTTAAAAACTATGAGATTAGCTTGGAATCATAATATCTGAAAAATAATACATTTTGTGTTCCTTTTATTTGCCTCGTGGTGTTTGAGTCTTTAGATTAACATTTTCAAGCTTTTCTCCACACCCATGAAAACTAGAAACTTACTTTCAAAACAAAACAAAACAAGCCCTGAGACACTCATGTAATCACCTTACCCCAGAAACTGGGGCTTTAAGAAAAACAACAAAACATCAGGATATTGCTAACACTGTGCTAGACGTCAGTGAGAATCGATGAGAGGGTGAACTTCCAATCACACTAAATTAGAATGGATTTAAACTAGCCATCAAGAGGTACCCATCTTATCAGACATCCAGCTAGTCCCCATTTTTCTCATTTTAAGAAGCACATAAATGACTTTGTACAGTACCGAGACATGTTTATTGTTGCAATTCTGTAGAACGGGAAAAACAGATTCTTTATTTACTCTTAGATCACGCTACAAAATCAGACTTTCCCAAGTTTGAAATTATCTTTGTTCAATATCATTTAGAGAACAAAGCCATAACCACAGTATTTGATCAGCTGGTTAAAATATGCTGCACTATTAACACTGAATATTACTATCAAGAAAAAAAAATCTTTGTTAAATGAACGCTAAAGTTGCATTTATGCCGTTTCTAAAATATAACTGTTAGACTTTACAAGAGTGTCAGCTTTTATCTATAGCATGTACAATTTATACTCCAGAAAAGTATTATTAGAGTCAGATCACTGACAGGCTAATGGAAAAAGCCATCTGCACAGACGGGGTTTTTCATTTTAAAGGAGATCACAAAGATGACAACCACAGAAGTAGCTTTGTATGTATGAAGAGTTATTGCAGACATGTTCAATCATGCTCTGTGATACAGAAAAATGTACTTGTTTTTATATGAAATAGTTTAAGTTCTATGACTTGTGTTTAGCTCTGATTTTAAAAGGTACTAAAGCGGAGCCAATCATTATACAAAACATAAAATGGCGGGTTATAAAGAGAATTTGTTGAAATAGTAACAAAAAATGGCCCTTTACTAAAAAGAACTTTGTAAAAGAAATAGTTGAACAAGAAAACAGATCAAATTGTCAAAGCTAAATTACTAAAGCAACTGAACTGGGAAATCATATACATGGCTGATAGTCCATATTCAGAGATGTTTAGGAAAACAATGTCCTCTACAATGGCTATGTCTGGACTACAAAATTATGTCAAAATAAGTTACATCAGTATACAGCTGCCACAGTTATTACATCGCTTGTGCGTATGCACACTTTGCTCCATGTGTTAGCAGTGTGCGTCCTCACTGATGCAGAATGCAGTGTACCATCGAGAACAGTTTTTTGGGGAAGTTTTTGCAATGCCTAATGGGGCTGAAATGAATCACAGGTGTGACAGAGCCTCGGGTCAAATTCCCAGAATGCAGTGTTCTCCATCCCATAATTTCATCTGCAGCACAATTTTTCATGCCTTCTTTTCTAAATCTGTACAAACCCTTGTGATCCCCCTTGTCCACTGTCTCTGACAGAAGCATGGAAACTGCACAGCTCTGCACTTTTGTCATGAGCGCTGCAAGCACAGGGTGCATGATCTTGCAGTATTTGCAGAACTGCAACAGGAGTCGCAGGGAAGAGGATGAGTCCTTGGAAGACAGATTGCTGTGGGACACAGAAAGAAACAATTCAAAAAGTTGTTGGTGGCATTCATGGAGCAGCTGGACATGGAGGAGCACTGGTTCTGAGCCCAAGAAACAAGCACTGAATGGTGGGATCACACTGTCATGCAGGTTCAGGATGAATAGCAGTGGCTGCAGAACTTTCATATGCGCAAGGCCACATTTCTGGATCTCTGCACCGAACTTTTCCTAACCCTCCAGCTCAGGGACAACAAGATGGGAGATTATCTTCAGTATCCCCCTGGGTGGAGTGGTAAGGGTGGTGCACTGACCCCAGACGCCACATGGAATGTTGAGGGGAAGGGGCAGCGGGAGACCCTGATATCAAGTTCTCTATGGCCTGCAGTGGGAGGGCAGCATGGGGTTGTTGAACTTCCAGGTCTACCAAAGTCTGCAGCAGCTCAATTTTCTGTCAGACAAGCACAAGAATCTCCTGCTGCATGTCCCTCTCCTTTTCCTGCACCTTTCTCCTCTCCACTCTTTCCTTCTTCATGCTGTCTACAAGGGTGATCCTCCAGGCCCTGGTCTCATTCTGCGATACAGCATTGGCCAGCAGGATTTCCTGGAACTTGTGATCCTGAGTCCTTTTCTTTTTTCTCCTTATCTGACTCAGGCATTCTGTGGGTGTGGAACAATGACCCTGAATGCCACAATGGCAGCAGTTGCCGGTACACCACACAGAGGTACCATTGTCAGGGCATTCACGATGGAAATAGAAACTTAAATCCCAAACTCACTCCCCTTGCTCCTCAAAAGTTGTAAGAATCACATTCTCACTTCTGCTAGGGATTGACAGAGCATAGGGCCAGTCACAGCACCAACCATGGTGACCATGGCCGTCGGAAGGGGGTTGGGGGAATAGCTTGCTGGCATGATTCTAGTTGTACAGGGCAATGGAACTGAATACTTGCACCATTTACCAGAGGTGGTGGTGATTTTAGCTGATATCTCACTCCTGAAGGTAACAGAGACAGAGACAGCACAGTTGCTGCTGGTGTTCTAATGCTGCCCAGGCCTGTATGCCGCAAGCATTGGTACTACAATGGTGCCTGCTGAAATAATCGCTGAGTTGTGTGGGAAAGTGTCCTACTGTGGCAGAAGAAATGTGGTGGAAAAAACAAGACAGCCCTCCCCAGAAACCTTTGGCAGAGGATTGCAGAATACTTCCATGAAAGCTTTATCAAGAGGTCTATGGAGGATTTGCAGAACATCCCAGGGCAAATACACAAACTGCTCTGTGCGGCTCCTTGTGCCCAACTCTAGAGGGGAATGAAAAGCAGATAGCAACTCTGACTCTTGGTTGTTTCACTACCTCTTCTAGCACAAAAAAAGTAAATTAACAGATGTGTCCTGTTACTTTCAGGGCTCCATCCCTTAATTTCAAAGCCAACTGCATGCTTACCAGAGGTTCCTTCCCCCGTATCAGGCTCACCTGTGCTCACCTGTTGGGACTGGCTGGACTGTGGAGGAGTCAAAAACACATCCTGGCTCATGGCACAGCTGGATCCCCTGGTCGCCTGTCCTCCATGAATCTCCTCTTTCTCATCCACCTCCTCCTCCTTGCTGTTCATGGCAGGTGCCTATGACTCAGGCTCCTTGGAAGTATCCATGGGGTGGTGGGGTCTCTGCTGAGGATGGCTTGCAGGTCTTTGTAAAAGCAGGTAGTCTGCAGCTTTCCACTGGATTTATTGTTGGCATCCCTGGTCTTCTTGACACAGCTCCTGGGATTTCATGCAGCTCTGCTACTGGTCCCTGTTGTAGCCCTTCTCCTGTGTCCCCTGAGCAATCTGCTCATAGATGTCCACATTTCTATACGTAGTCTGGAGCTGTGCCTGCACAGCCTCTTCTCCCCACAGACCCAGGAGAGCCAACACCACCTGTGTACTCCAGGCAGGAGCACGTCTGTAGCATTTAGACTGCATGGTCAACTGTGCAGTTACATTAAACAGTAGGAAGCTGCTAGATGTACTCACCAAGCCAGGCAACAAGGAAAAGGAATTTTAAAAATTCATGGGGCTTTAAATGGGAGGGTCAGCTTCCTGTCTACCTGACCCTTGTGCAGCTCAGTTCACAACTGTGATCAGAGCAGTCAGTGTGGGGCAATAGGGGATAGTTCCTGGAGGCCAGTAACAGTCAATGAAAGTAATGCATTGTCTACACTATCACTGCATCGACCGAGCTACATCAACCATGACTCTACGCTGCTCGGGAAGGAGGTGTTTATAACTCAGCATAGTGAGCACTTATGTTGGTGGAAGCCAAATTTATGTGAAGACACATCCACAGCTAGGTTGACATAAGCTACTTTGCATCAACCTAACTGTATATTTGTGACCAAGCCTCAAATTACCGGAGTTACATCATAACTTCCACTTTTTAGCAATGTAGTAAATGAAGTTCCATTGTTTAGTGCGTCATCACTGGAGACAGTAGGAAGATGAAGTAGTAGTAGTAGCTCAAACCTCTCTGATAGGTTGGATCTTTTTTGGTCACTATATAAGCTTCCAAACGTTATCAGCAGATTTCACCCTCACGAGAACAGGTACTAGTGAGCAGGTTGTTGTGGCTAAAGCACAGGTTTTACTTCCAGCTCAGCCACACACTTCCCCTGTGATCGTGGGCAAATCACTTAAGCCTTTTATGCCTTGTTTTCTCCATCCAGAACAGAGTCAATAATGTTTCTCCATTCTCAGCTGATTCCATAGAAGCCCCTACACTTTACGGATTGAGCGTCTTGAGCTTCAAATCATGTAGAAAACTGAGCCATAAACTTACTCCCTCATGCACCCAAATAGTCAATGCCAGGCTGTATAAGCATTGTAGCTCAAAATACCATCAGTTCTTTATGAAATTTAAGACAGTGGTCTTTGGACTATCATTTCATTTCAGAGCTTCTATGCTGCAGGGTCTTGAACATTTTTTGTCCCTTGAGTAATTCTTAGTCACTTTGTGCCAGTTAACAGGCACAAGTTGATCCTCAATCTAGTGGATGCAGACAGCTGAGGAATCCCCTAAGGTAGGAAACTTCTCCCTGAGAGTAGACCCACCATAGCAACTGCAATATATCACCATCCTTCCCACTCTGGCTGGGTAAAATAGATGAGGGTTAGGGTTTCTCTGTGCCTCAGCAATTCCCAGCTGCTTGAACAGCTCTTAGCAGTTATTGTCAGCCATCTTAAATTAAAGCCACCCTGAGGGGTGTTGTACTTTACATTGGAGTCAACACCAAAGCAAAACTGACCAGTTTCAGGGGGTGATGTTAAGGTGGCTTAAAGACACCTTCTCCCCAACCCTTCATAAGGTGCTTGGATGCAGCCCAGTATCTGACATCTAAGTCTCTCCTTCTCACCTGTTATACTAAAAACATTATAAAATTAATAATGAATTACTTTTTAAACAATTTTAATAATTATTCAATTAATTGATGGTAAATGTACTAAACTGATTAAATGTTGGCACTGTTTCACAAAGAGATTATTCTGTGTACTCTTCAATCCTGTTAAACATTTATCTTTTAAATACCTCTGTCATGTTCATTTGCTTGATATCAAGATACCTTTGGTTATTCCAAATTTCCTGGAGCTTTATGCCTTTGATTTAGAAAGGGATCACATTTATCCTTAGTAAGAAAATGGATATAAAACATCTTTAAACAAATACCTTCTCCTTTAAACAGTTTTTTCACTAAATATGGTAAAACCTCACTGGATTTATATACAGCTAAAGGTTTCATCTGCAACTGCCCAAATACAAAGGGTATGGCTACATAGCAAAAAAAGTAACCCACAACAGTGAGACTTAGGCTTGTGCTATGGTACTAAAAATAGGCATGTAAACATTCTGGCTTGGGCTTTGAAACCCAGGGGCTTGGTAAGATAGGAAAATCAGCCTAAAACTCTCTTATCTTTTCTGCAAGGATTGAGGAAGTGAGAGAGAGAGAGACATTGGGGGACAAAGACACAGTGTGCTCCCTTCCAATCCAGTGGTCCCGGAAGTGGGAGTGGAAAGATAACCAACATAGAATTGGAGTAAATTCAGTGCTGCATCGGGCTCAAAATATTCTGATATGTCACGAGTGCAATTGTATCACTTTCAGTTTTTATAATAATCCCAACTTTTTTTTTTAAGTTCTTTTCACAAGTGAAGTTGTAGCACATATAAGCAGACTTGAAAAGCAATAGTTAGGAACTCCTCTGAGTATTTTAAAATGCCAGACTATCAATCATTTAAGGACCACGAAAAAAACAAGTGTCACTTAATATAGGGTTATGCAACAGGAAACAAAGTTAAGGACTCAAAGCCACTTTCTCTGTCAGCTAGGAAGGGTGCTGCTGATAGTTCATTGCCAACACTGCCTGGCCTGACAGGAAATCCAATACCCTATGTACCCTGAGGTAGCTTGTTGCAAGATTAGATATGATTTCTGTACCTTGCAAACCACAGATGGGGAAAGAGGTTTAACTGGAACCTGATTTTCAGTCTAACTTGCAATTCTGTTCAAATTACAGGTAATATGACCCATTGTGAAAACACAGTAAGTAAACCACACTCACCACTCCATCACACCATGGCTCTAAGTTGATCATTTTAGATGCTTCAAATAGCTATTGCCTTTCCAAGGGTGGTTATATTGAGGCTTAATAATGTAGCTGGAAGTCCAGATGCGTAATTTCAGGGGGTGTATAACACAGAGCTAGTAATAATGAATCCACAGTGCAATACCTTTGATGGTCACAAACACGCTGTACACATTTCAATGACTGTAAGTCCTTCTCTTTATTTTTTTCTTATTAGCCTGAATGAATACATTCATACATTCCAGTAAACCAACATATCTATGCAATGACTATCTTAATGGCGAGGTCATCTAGTCATATTATTATTACACATCGACCCTACATTCTCTACACTCCCTAGACCAAGCTGGCCAAGGCGATGGTGATGGTGCTGTGGGCCAGCTCCAGGATCTCTACACCACCTAAACACAACCCTTAGTTGGGGACTCTTCAGGTAGCCTGCTAAACTGGCATTGTTCTAGTAGACTAGGACAAAGTACCCACATCAAGGACCAGAATCTGGCCAATCATGTTCAAGTGAGAACATGGGATGTACATTTTAAGTGCATGTATAAATGTTTTTTTTCAAACTTATCTTTGTGTCATTAAATATTGATGTATTATCTCATCTTGTTCCTAGACACGTTATTCTTTGTCTGTACATGTATACATACTTACCTAACATTTCTGTAAAACCATGTCCAGAATACTTTTTTCAAACACATTTGTAATGGTTAATGTGTTTAAAAATCTCCTGTACTGCTCCCCACACAACATGTTAAGGAACAATGGAGACTTGAAATTTCCATGGATTTTCCTCTATGTATGTACCCATTAATATATAGTCTTTGAGTTTCAAAGCTCTATCTGTCCTGTCCTGGAAAGTCAATTCCATGAAATAACAATGAGTTCCAGTAAAAAACAGATATATTTTTTCCTGAAGAACAGGAATTTTAAAGGCTTTAAGGTCGTAAATCCTAAATTATTGTTTTAACTCCCTCCATCGTTCATCAATATTTCGTGTGGGGAAATTCAGTTTTTCCGTTTGGTTTCAGTGTTAATCTCAGTCAGCACTGAGATGGCCAATTTGTTATACAGATTCTGTATACATTGGTGTACAGATTTATGTTACCATCCTCTTTTACAGAGATTTTGAAGCAACACTGTCACCCCTAATGACTGCCCTACACCTTTAAGTAGTGGGGTCGGGGGGAGGTTGGCTGGCCTGCCAAGTGAAGGGAACAGTGCAGCTGGGCTTTGGTGGTACATGCAAGGAGGGGCATGTTATGGAATCAACTAATACCGCTGCTGTATGCTGTGCGGGCCTGTCAGCGGCCACCAGATACAATTGTGGTGCATCTTGGCGGGGAAATTATTTGGGAATGCTTAAAGGGGTGGAACTAAAGGTCAGAGCAAGGAGGAACTCGATGCTGATCTTTGAACATTTTCCAGGAGTTAGCATTGTTTGGTAAGACATGCTTCAGTGCACGGTCTGGCGGGGACATATGAGCCCCCACCCACACACTCCCAAGTGGACAAGGCAAGGATGTATGTAAACAGGGAGGTGGACAAATTCCCTGGGACCATAGGAGGGTAGTAATTTCCTTGCATAATATATGGGGCAGCAGAGTTGTTTCAGGAGGATGGGGTTCAGCTGTCCATCTTAGATGCTGTCATATTTTTAACTGATATAAAAGACGGCGTTAGGAGATGTCTGGGAACGCAACTGGGTGTGGGGAGAAGGCAGCCAAGCTAATTTCTGGTGCCTCCTTGAGGCAGATGACCAGTCCAGGTACCCCATAGGGAAGGTATACAGTGACTGGATAAATGGCTTGGAAAAGGACTTAAAAAGAGGTGTTCAATAAAGGAACAAATGGGTGGTGGGGGTTGGGGACTCCTTTGATTTGTACAGCAGGGAGCCAACCCCTGTTTTTATATCCCACCTTAACCCTCCCATGAGGGGGAGTGATGGTAAGGTCCCAGAAATGGATTTGTTGGAGGGACCTGGAGGGAAAAAGAGGGGAGCTGGTGGAAGTTCCCCCACCTGGGTATGGTAAGGCCCTGGCAATGGATTTGCTGGAGGGACCTGGATGGAAAAGAGTGGGAGCTGGTAAAAGCCCCCAGGGTAAACTGCTGCAAAAAAGCGGTCAGCGTTGTCACTGACTCCTCCGCAGGGGTTTAAAAGGGACAGCTCTGCACCTGAAACCTCCCTTTTTACACGGAGCAGTCTGAAGCAGGACCCACCCTCCCTCCATTTTAGGTGGTGAAATACCAGGTTTGGTCAAGACCTCCTGAGGGCATTACACTAGCTGACCCTTTCATCGCGGGGCTGGGAACGAATTTTTCCCTTACCACCAGATTGACTTCGGTGCATTGTTTTTTTTTTCCACCTTCCCCACAGCGGGTTTTAGGAAGGGCTCTGATAATGCATGTCATGATAGCCATTTGTCACAACTTGTTACTTAAGTGTAGGGCAGATATCCAGTGCAGGTACCCCATCGGGAAGTTATGCAGAGACCGGATTAAAGGCTTGGAAAAGGACTAAAAAAGAGGTGTTCATTAAAGGAATGAATTGTGGGGAGGGTTTGTGAACTCCTATGATTGGTACAGCAGAGAGCCAACCCCACACGCTTATAGCTTACCTTAACGCTCCTACGGGGCTGGGGGGTGGGGTGGGGGAGTGTATAGATGGTAAGGTCCTGGCAACGGATTTGATGCAGGGACCTGAATGAAAAAAGAGGGGGAGCTGGTAAAAGCCCCCAGGGTAATTACAAAATAAAATAAACCAGGGTTATGTACATTGTAAACTGTTATCTGCTGGGTAGTCCCAGACATCTAATAATAAAGTTGCGGCCTGATTAAACCCCTGTCAATAGACAATTGCTGCATAGTAAAGGAGCACTTTTATTAACACAAACAATGTCTTTATGCTATTTATTAAACAGCTGCCTCACTATGGTGCTGTTCTTGCTTTACATCTCTTGCTTATTCAGGTTCCCTTATTTCCCCTATACTGTTTCCTGTAAGATCACTTAAAGATTCAGCGCGCAACAGTGTAGCCCAATATAACAAAAATCAACTGACTTTATAACAACTTGGGTTCATAGAACATATTTGTGTAACAAAATGAAACTTGAGACAGCATGCACGAGAAAAAGAGAGAGAGAGAGGGAGAGAGAGAGAGAGATGTTTTCCCTTAAAACTAACTGCAGCCTGAAGTGTTTGATGGCTTACAATGCCAATAGTAAACAAAGTACTAATTTTCACCAAGTTACGATATAATGAAATAAAATTGCTGCACGATTGGTACAATAAGGAAGGTTTCCGAACAAAATAAATAAATCAACAATATTGGCAGTCAAAGAAACATTGCAGGGATCATTGTTAGCGACTAGGGAAACAAGCAATCATTTTTAGAGGATTTAGAAGCAGTTCGAAGAGTAAATGAGGAAGACTGCTGATGGGAATTCATCATAATGAAAGCTTGAGTTATATAAACTGCAACTATTCCCCTTAATTTGATAACTCTCAAAGGAGAGGACTTTTAAAAAAATCATCAAACAGGGGTAAATTGCTGAGAGCAGTGCATGTGAGGTTCAATAAAGCACTTTCAGTTTACAGTAACTCACACTCAGGGGAAACAGGTTAGTACAGTACATATAACTTCATAACCATAAAAACATATTTTGGTTAGACATGTGCCTGAATCAAAAACACAAACACATAAAGTCTGCAAACAGCCTCTAATTTTGTAATGGGCTGAAACAAAACCATAGATTGGAACACTTGGAAATTTGGGAATGCTCTCAAAATCTGAATCCAAATTTCCAGGCTTGGGCCTACTTTTTAATTCCAAAAGAGCTGGGGTCTATTTTTGGCTCTGCTGCTGACTTCTGTGTGACCTTAGGCAAGTAACTTAATCCCTGTGCCTCCATTTCTCCAATTGTCAATGTGGATAATAATACTTACCTTTGTTTGTAAAACACTTTAGCATCTATAAATAAAAAAGTACTTTTTAAAAGAGATACATATTTAATGTTATAAGAGGCAAGAGCAAAAGGAAAGAGATAAAATTATAGATCAGCTCAAATCAAGACTAGGTTTCAACTCCTCCTCCCCCCTCAAAAAGCTTTGGGAAAAATTAAATCCAGATTTGAATTTTGCAACTCTAATTATAGCACCTACTAAATTTATGAAAACAAATATAGTTGAAGTACTGAATCTGTGAAGATGAATAAGTAGACTAGTGTATTTTAGCCTGATTCAGCTCTCACACCAGTGTAAATCAGAATTATACTTAAATCACTAGGGACTTACAAGTGGGATAAAACTAGTGTAAATGAGATCAGAATCAGGACTTTGTTCTTCATGTGAAACAACTATTAGAGATCCACCACAAAAAGCTCCTTGCTTTTGATGAAACAGCAAATATGAATTCTAGGATGTATGTACTGGCATTTCCAACAGCTATATGTGACCGTTCATACAGCCATTATATTACATGTGTGGGAAGGGTTATGGTTAAGTGATCTATCTGGTGTCTATAGGAGGACAAGTATTATAAAAAGACTCAAGTAGGACTTCTGTGATTTTCACAGAATAAGCATACAACGATGTTACAGAAACAGAAGATATTAACTAACTGCAGAATTTCTGTATTTCTGAAGAAAGACTGGTTAATTAAAACAGTTCCTAATCGCAAAATAAAATGCAAAGCTTCTAAAGGCTTGTTTCACTTTTTTAAATAAACGTTTGTTAAAATGTGGCATAATATCTACATCTAAAATATGTTAAAATGAGCTACTTTTCTGGTCTGTGCTTTTCCTCATTAGAGGTCTGATCCAAAGCCCAGTGAGGACAATGGGAGGGCTGACTTCTGTTGACTTCAGTGTGCTTTCATATCAGGCTGTAAAATCATGCTCTTGTAGTGTACCTAGTGGAAGTCTTCTGTATAATTATTTCTTTCACTTTTTTTCACTATTCATCTTTCCCAGATTCTTACAAAAGGAGAAGAAAAACTTTTGTAGTTCATGTCTCATTATAAGTGAAATTCACCTGTGTGCAGAGGACCTGCATAAACTCTACCCACCATTTAATCCCTCAAATTAATTCTTAAATAATGTATAGGCCTTTTGCTGGCCTCCTCAAGTAAGTGAATGTTATGCTTTGTACATTTTGTATCTACTTGTGAATTGTGCTTTGGTGCCAGGGCCGGCCCACAACATTTTGGCACCTCAGGCGGGGAGCTCAAATGATGCCCCCATATCCCCTAGCTTGGGCCAAAACTTTGAAACTCTGGGTCCTAGTGGCGCCCCTCCACACTTTGGCACCTGAGGCAGCCGCCTCAGTTCACCTCATGGTAAGGCCAGCACTGTTTGGTGCCCATATAGCCCGCAATTGCTACAGTAGTCAGGGGAGGCTGCAGTATGGTAACAAATTGGGAAGTAGTTTGGGTGCTCCCCTGTAGGTCCCTGGGTGCAGGAACAGGGTATGGGAGTCCAGGAGCAGGAAGGGGGGGCACTGAACAAAAGCAGGTTACTGGACAAAAACACTTTCTCCATTTAAGCTTGAGGTGTTATGGGTGTTCCTTTGGGATTACCCCAACAAGACATACTAGTTGTATTTATGAGAAGGGTTTATTTGGGGTTTAGGATCCCATATATGGGGGAAAGAAATCATGTAATGTCCAAAAATGTGAAGTCCTTACTTAGGTTAGGTCATATCATCATGAAAAAGATTGTACAAGAATTAGAGGCCAATAGAGTAGCAGAACTGTTCAGTCATGGATGTGTGAAGAAATTGGAGGTTTCTCCCTTAGGCTCGGTCCCTAAGAAGGCCTTAGGGTGAACACCCCTGGATACACCCCCTGATTTCCACCTCTTAGGTTTCTACCACCACTTCAATCACCACCACCCATCCATCAAGCTCTCTCCAGAATACTCCCGCACCATCCTCAACTTCCTGGATACCATGATCCCTTCAACAATGGAACTCTACAAACAACTATAAACAAGAAACCCACAGATCACCACAGTTACCTTCACAGATCCAGTAACCACCCCAAAGATGTAGAGAAATCTGTTATTTACAGCCAGATACCATCTGCTTTCCTCTGACAACTTTAACAATTCAGTTATTTCTTGCTGACATGAAAATCTGCAGCATACTGAAAAAGCTACATTTTGGGCTAAGTGTAAAATAAAATGACTTTGTCATGCAAAGAACACTGGTTGGACTAGAGTTCAGAGGGGAGCAGTACAGGGCCTGGGGAAGGCAGTGCTGCATAATTCTCAAGTACCTGACACAATTTAAATCTAATGTGTGTAGGACACAGAGCACTGAACATATCATTTTATTTGATTCTCACCCTAGTATTACTTCCCATGCTGAAACAATTACTTTAAGTGTACTCAGAATTGAAGGGGAACTTGCTTTAGACACATGGGCAACATTTTCAGAAATGTTCTCTTAAACTGTGGGTAAAGTTTTCCACATATACATTCTTGGGTTCACAAAAACTAAAGGCAAACTGCAATTACCATCCCATTTTTGTGCACAAATTCAGATTGCACTCACAAATGCAATGTTCAGCATGCTTAAAAACAGGGTCAGAATCTTGGATGCTCAAATGCTTAGACAATTTTTCTCTATTTCTTCAGCTTTAAAATCAAGACTGAGGTCTTTTGGGAAATATGATTCAGGACCATTAGTCATCCAGTCAGGCTAAATCCTGCAAGGTGCTGACTACAACTTGTGAGGGTGTTCAGCACCTTGCAGGATCAGGCCCCATAGCCCGGTTTGGTTATTAAATTACTCCCAATTTGAGGCCCAACTTGGAGTTCCTGAACAAGAAAATCTCTCATTGTCTTCAATTGCTATCAAGGGCTGTTCCCCAGGGAATTGTTACATCAACCACTACAAAGAAGATGGTGAGAGTTGAAATATTCCAATCATCCTGACATCTTCCTAACAGTAGTTTTGCAGGCTGATATTTCAGAAAAGATGTTAGTGGACGTCTTAAAAGACAGTGGTGAACACTGATTAAGATCATCATCATGACCATTACAATACAGTACCTTTCACTAGTATTGAGATGCTCTATGCATAACTCAGTCTCAAATAGCTTGTAAATACAACAGTGAGGATATAAAACATTAACAAAAAAAGTTAGAACTGAAAATAACTTGAGATGGAAAAACTAAGCTTAGTTTGAAACTGAACAAAAAGATTGTCAATCTGAATGCCACGAAGGGGAAACATTTCATCACAAGTAAGTAGATGTGAATGTATCATATTCAGGAAAAATGTGATATTATATTTTATGTATAGCAAAGGTCCATAAATTAAAACTATGCAGTGCATTATTTAAAAAGCAATTTTAAGAAAGAATTCTATACCAAAGGCTAAATTTAAAATGTTAATGTTGTGCCATAAACTAGCAAGATTAAAGAAATGCAAATTTAAGTTAAGACATATGACAGCTCTCCCAATGCACCGCCATACAAGGTGCCATATCCTACTAGGACCTCAATCTTGGGAGGTGACAAATGCTCCCAATTCCTAGAGATTTCTATGGCTGAGAACACTCAGCACCTCACAGGCATACCAATGTCCTCTGTTAATACATATTTTACTAATCTTAACCAAGCATTCAGTTTATGCTACATCCTGTTCTTTTTATGCTGGTTTTGATGACTGAATTTTGATAATGAGCTTTCGAGTTAATATTGTGCATGAAATAAAGAGAGGGAGTGAGAATGAGTAAAAAGGACATTAAATTGCTGCCAATGCAGATTACACCCGTGTGGAGAGAGTGATGTGAAAATGGAACGATACACTCTTTATAACTTGCTTCACTTTTCTCACTGACATGCAGGTTCTACCCCTTAATCTGTCAGTCCAAATTCCACTTGCCAAAAAATCTGTCTGTAAAAACCCTACATTTCAGATCTGAAAAGATTACACTTCACTTTTTTCACCTATTAATGGCACATAAAGCTCACCTGCACATTACAGGAAGCAATAACTCTCTCAGAATAAAGAAATGCTCACCCCAGAGATTTGCTTCTTTTATGTCAACAACTTGACATAAAAAGATTACAGACCAAGATAATTTTCTGTAATTAACATAAAAAAAATCTCTTTTGAAAAAGAGAAATTCCATTCATTCAGGTGACCTGATTTAATTTTTTTTTGTAGTGAAGGTTATGGGTTTGAGTAGGAGGAATTGGGGTGCAGAGGATAGGGATAATAGACACAAGACTGGGATCCTATTCAGGTCTCTGCCACTGACTGATTATGTGACACTGAGTTAGTGACACAAATTTTCAAATATTTGCCTTCCATTTTGGGTGACCAACTCAGATACCTTGTGTTTCAGCACCTACAGGGGTTCACCTGTGTTGATCTGTCTGCAATATGAATTCCCCAGCTGTGTTGACATGGGTGACGCTTTCCAAGAGTACCCAGGGTTGTGAGGCACCTCGCTACCACCTGCCCATAGCATGTTTGCCCCTGCCATGGGTCAGCTCCCCAGCTCCACTGGCAACACAAGCACTCCCCTCACAGGCTCTGCTGTTACTCTACAGGTTAGTGACTGACACACCCCAACCTTGAACCCTCTGAGCATCTCCCTGGAGTGTCCAGCCCCTGGGTCCCTGGACTCACAGTATTCATGGATTTACTGCTTCCAAAGAAACAGTACACCCCAGTTTACCAGTTCCACTCAGATCACCGCTCAGTTTAATGCTCAGCATTTAGATATGTTTATAGTGAAATTAGTTTATTTAGGAGTTTATTTAACAGAACACAGAGATTCAAGTAACAGCAAGTAGATGTACTGGAAACATGGTTATATATAAAATAAAATAATAACACGCATCCTAGGGCCTACACTTAATTAATTAGATACTCATGTCTCATAGTGTACTGCTCACCCCAAATCCTCACAATGATTCACAGCCAGGTTGGCTGGGACCCTCTTTTCATGATCAAGCACAAGGTCGGCTTGCTACCTCAGTGAAGAACCCTGTGTGTTTCCTTGCACACTAAGATATACCAGAACAATACAAAATCAGAAACCACTTTTGAAAAAAAACTGGCCTGAACATCTCTGAACCTGAGTTTCACCAACTGTAAAATTGGGATAATGCTAACTCATCATTATAAAGAACTTTGAGTTCTATTGATAAAGAATGTTATTTAATCATCATTATTACTATTCAGTATACCTATGCAGAGGTGAAATTATGCTGAAGAGAAGAGCAGGTATATCAACCAAGGGGTAGTCCCAGGAGTGGGACAGAAATGGTGTGCAGTGGGATGTGGTTATCCTTGCTATGATGTATCCAGTGATCCCACAGGTGTTGTTTAGTGCTCTGGAGAGGCAGGCCCATGTCCCTGGTCTGTGCCCCTTAAATTGCAAGCACTGTCAAAAGCCAACCCTTGTTGTCTTCCCCATTACAGTCATGTAATTCTGCTGGAGGGGAGGAAGGATCTCTCTGCATTATCTTCCACCGCACCCTTTGGCACACCCATGTAGAGGGACAGGCATAATTTGATTTTCTATCTTGTCTATTTATACTGTAAGATATTTTGTGGGAGGGGTCATCTTTTATTATGTGTTTGTACAGCACCTAGCACAATTGAGCCCTGATTTTGATTAGGGCTAGGTGCTATTTAGATGACAAATTAAAAACAAAAATTATAATGAAATATTAATACTAATACTACTAATACTGATGCTACTGTCTTATTTAAAAGGTTATTTAAACAAACATTTGATTAAAGAATTAATTATTATATGTAAAGACAAAAATCAACACATGGAAATGAAAATGTTTTTTTCAAATCATCGTAAGGAGTATGTAAGCATTAACTCTGAATTTCCTGTTTGCTGATTTTCATTGAGTTCTACGACAAAAAATACTCAAAATTGTAACTCACATACGTAAAAACAATACAAAATTAAATGACCAAAAACTTCTAATGTGGATTTTCATAAAAGCTTAATAAATAATGCAAAACATTTTTTGAAAATTTAAATGAATTTGTTTCAACAATCCTCATCTCCTTTACTGTTCATTTCCTGCAAATATTTTAGTAAATTACTTTATCGGCAGGAATAATTTCAGAAACAGCTAATTTAAATTAATGTTAGCTTAATATTTGTGGAAAATTAATTTTAAACTTGCAATTATTCACCTTGGGAAAAAATGATTTTAAGAGTTACACTTATTCAATTTATTTGAGCATGAGCTTTCGTGAGCTACAGCTCACTTCATCGGATGCATAGCATATCGTGGAAACTGCAGAAGACATTATATACACACAGAGACCATGAAACAAAACTTCCTCCCACCCCACTGTCCTGCTGCTAACAGCTTATCTAAAGTGATCATCAAGGAAGGCCATTTCCAGCACAAATCCAGGTTTTCTCACCCTTCCCCCCCCCCCCCACAGACACACATACAAACTCACTCTCCTGCTGGTAATAGCCCATCCCTCTTTGAAACCTCTCTTTATAATGCGCATGATAATCAAGGTGGGTCATTTCCAGCACTATGCTATGCATCCGATGAAGTGAGCTGTAGCTCACGAAAGCTCATGCTCAAATAAGCTGGTTAGTCTCTAAGGTGCCACAAGTACTCCTTTTCTTTTTTCTTTTTACGAATACAGACTAACACGGCTGTTACTCTGAAACTTATTCAATTGAGGAGCAGAATACCAAGTGTACTGCATCCTAGCAGAATTATCGTTGGGGACCATGTTTGTTGTCTGGATGCAGAAGTGAGATATTAAAATACTGTAGTCTCTTGGCGGTCATGCAATGGTTGAGTGGGGATGGCGAAGGTCCTTGGTATGCATAAGAGGCTCAATCCAACATTCACTGAAGGGAACAGAAGTCTACCCATTTGGATCATTCTCTTGGAGAGGAAGAAATAAGTATTGTTGTTGCCTTGTCTGAATGAAAGAAAGAATGAATTGCAGGAAGATATGGCTGGATAGATGGCCATTGACCTTAACCATAAGTTAATGAACTTTTGTCAGTGGGGATATTACTATATTTTGATGACCAACTGTAAATGTGCACCTCTAGGTTATTTATGACCATGTCAGTAAATCAGCCTCCTGGTAGTTACACACAGAAATTATGTTATCACAAGAATGATTACTTTCTGCCTTGATTTGTAGAGCTGACTGGGGGCTGACTTTCTATATCACCTATTATCAGCACAACAGAAGGTAAAGCAGGAGGAACAAAGTGATAGCATTTTAAACTAACAGAAAGTGAGGAAATGGTAATAGCCCTTTACCCAAAAAAGAATGGTCTGGACATCTTCAATCATATCAGTGTATGAAAACATTCCAGTGCAGCTTACTAATATGTCAAAGCTCAAACCATTTTATTCTCATTTAAAATATGCAATGAAGGTGTAAATACTGATAAGAGCCTAGACGAGGCTTTATTGTGATTACCTAATTCATTTGTGTACCATATCTAAAGGGCAAGCATTGCAAGAATATGTAAAACTGGAGTTCGCCATGGCAGAAATTATTAAATTCTATTAGTTAATTCATATGGTGGTTTTGTTTTTAAATTGAAAGATACCAAAACCTTTGCATCGGAAGTGGTATCACTATAATCTCATAATTTTTTTAAAAAATTCTGAAAAGAAGATTAAATGACAGTAAATCTTCCATTTTTTCAATTCCATATTATTGCCAGTTTGCAGTTCCCAACAGTATTAAAGGAGCATGGGGCTGGCCCTGAGAGATTGAGGCCTGTATCAAAATTTATCTAGCGCTCAGAAGTATGTAGAAAAATCCCTCTGATGTGTAAATGGCATGGAGAGAGGAAAGCAATCAGCCTCTGCTAGTATCACTCAGATAACCTCAGGGACATAATGCTCAGCAGAAGTTTTACAGGTTCATCAAAGTTGTTGCTTCTCTGCCAAGGTGAAGACTGCCAGAGGGAGAAAAAAAAAGTTTGGTACCAAGATGCTGATATTGATGAAGTGTTTTTTAACCCATAAATTATACAATTTGAGCCTAAGGGTAAAATCGGCAGCATCTTTTCTTAGACAGAAAACTAATCTCTAAGGGTGTGCGCACGCGCACACACACACACAGACAGCGAGAGAGAGAGAGCATTTATTGATAGAGACCAGTGGAATTCCCTTGAGCATATATACAGCATGCAAAGTATTAAAAGTATATATAAACGTAGTGTTCTTATTAAAATCAGCCAGTAACCAATGTACTGTGTTCAGAGGAAATTAAATTGTATCCACACACTACAGCTCAATCTTTTTTTAAAAGGCAAAATGATGAAATCTGAAAAAGAATATGCAACACCAACTGATGAATTTCTAGACAGGTATATACACTGTGCATAATATACACACACAGAATATAAGTTGGCCAATGTCAATTATACACAGAACTATTCACAACAGTAAAAAAAAACCCCAAAAACTAATGAGTATTAGCCTGCCTACGTTAAATATTATATTAATGTAATGTTATCAGTTGCAAAAATACTTTCTACACCACATAGTAATACCTCTTCATTAGAATGTTTTGACAATGCACAAAATATTTTGATATCAATTTCTTTCTAAAATGTGGCCACTGAGTCTGCTTAGTGGCAGAGCTATGCAAAGCAATCTGATTTCATATTCAGAAGCTTGTTTTTCCTACATACCATTCAAATGATAAATCCTACTTACATTATGCAATGAAAACTTTATTGACTCTGGTGGGATTTCCTGATGTGCTGTGAATGCAAGAACAGCACAAATAGCTTACCTCACAAAGGTGTCTGGAAAATAGTATAATTGAGAAGACTATCTGAACATTCTTCTGAAAATCAAAGCATCTAACATTTCTTTTCCATGTTTGTAGAAAAAAGGAAACTTAAACTACAATATAAGATATTTCAAATGACTCCTTTTAATTTGCCTGAACAGCCATGGATTTACTCAATTAGAGAAAGCTGGGGAATCAGGGGTCCTTTAGAGTGACTGCAATATACACTGGATAGTGTGTTTCTCTGAGACATAGGACTCCATGTATAACAAAGAGAATTGTGTCTTCTTCCATCCTTGGCTAGCAAGGAGACTATACTAATTCCTTCTGACAATTACCTGGCTACTATGGACTAGGTGTTCACCTCCAGGCTGGACTTCTGAAATTAC
This sequence comes from Natator depressus, assembly GCF_965152275.1. Lineage (NCBI taxonomy): Eukaryota > Metazoa > Chordata > Testudines > Cheloniidae > Natator > Natator depressus. The sequence continues at coordinate 125,998,614 of NC_134235.1, forward strand.
CACTAACTAGGTAGGAGTAGTTAGGAAGTTTATGAGGCAGCTGCAGTTTGTACAGTAGGAAGGGACTGATTCTGAAGTTAGACAGGGAAAACAAACCCCACAGCCTGCATAGGCTTCTCATTCAGTAATGCATGGACTACAGGGTTTTGGTGTTGATCCGGAAAGTCCTTAAGAGATGGATCCCTGAAAAGCAGCTCTGTGTAAATTTAAAGCATGTCTCTCTGACCTACAGAAGTTGGTCCAATTAGAGATGTTACCTCTCCCACCTTGTGTCTCTAATATCTTGGGATCAACATGACTATAACAATGTTGCATACTTAAGGGATCGGTTAAAGAGCCACTTCTCCTCAAATGAACCACCACAGCAACTGCAATCACTTAGCATGCTACAACTAAACAGAGCCCAGACATGCCAGAAGAACCCAAAATTAGAACTTTTTCAACAGCAGGACCAAGACCCCGGAACAACCTCCCAGAGTAAATCAGGATGAATTCAACTCTTGCCATTTTCAGGTCATGCTGCAAACAAAGCATTTCCCAAATAACCAGAGCAGGAAAAAAACAAACTAAAACAAAATACAAACCAGCAGTACTCTCAAAAGGTAAAAAGAAAAGGAGTACTTGTGGCACCTTAGAGACTAACCAATTTATTTGAGCATGAGCTTTCGTGAGCTCATGCATCCGATGAAGTGAGCTGTAGCTCACGAAAGCTCATGCTCAAATAAATTGGTTAGTCTCTAAAAAAAAAAAAAAAAAACCACAAGTACTCCTTTTCTTTTTGCGAATACAGACTAACACGGCTGTTACTCTGAAACCTCTGAAAAGGTAGAAAATGGTGGCAAAATTCAAGAGTAGACTGAAGAGATGACAGTCACTTCTGGACAAATTTCACTGTTTTGCTGTAACTGAAGTGCAGTACCTGGGGTGACAGGTGTTGTTTTTTTTTCTTTTTCTTTTTTTTTTTTTAAAGAGGATAGAGGAGGAACTGCAGGTGGCAGAAAGAAAGCATTAACTTCTCGCTTTCCTGATTCCATCAAATTAGTGACATCATATCCTAATGTGTAATAGGCAGAAAAGAGCTATGACACAATTTCTCTGTCAATTCTGCTGCTGTGATGGCATCCCAATGTCGAGTAAGGTTTATGATATGATTAAACTACTGCCTAATATCCTCTGGTAATGTTACAGTAGGAGGCATGTGAATAAAGTGCAGAACATCTCTCTGATAATGACATTAGAATGTGAATAATCAAGGAGTTGTTATACTGTAATTTTGACTTCACACTTTCAAAATAAATGTCAGAAGCCCAGTGAGATAGGAAAGAAGCTTCATCTTAGTTTCACCCTCAGTTTTTCAACAAGAGGCATGTTTAGTTTTGTCATGTCCCACTTGGTGCATTGCAGCATTTGACATTTTGTGTCAGGTTTCATCAGCATATTGACATACATCTGATATCAATAGTCCCTAAAACAATTTATCCTGGGGGGAAAAAGTACTTTTAGCAGTTCCAATCCTTTTCTTCTCTCCTTCCTTAATTTTAGGTCATCATTATGAACTGAAAAATGATTGAGTTTGCATGATTTTATATTTAATAGGACAGGAAATCCTATAATTGAACTAGGATACTTTCAGAAAAGAGGCAATAAGAATTTATTATCTGACTACTAATGGATGAATTTCAAGAGATTCAGAGGTTTGGTTCAGTGGAGTTCAATCAGACTTTCCAAATGTAACCACACATTCACTCAGGTTTGCTGATCATCCCAGGCTTCTATTCTCAATAATTTCAACCCCATACTTGTTCAAGGCTCACTCTTATATCACAGCCATAACTATTTAATGGATTCCCAGCAATGAAGACTTCCCGGTTGGACTCAAATATAAAACATGGGTCTCATAAGGCTCTGTATCCATGTTTTAAATAGCCTCCTGTTTGTATCAGTTAATAAGGACTAACTGTTCCAACAGTAATGGAAATACCATGATAGTATGTTTTACAGGAAGTACACACTGAATGACTCAGCCAAACAACTAAATCAAAGATTATTATAGGTACAGGATTCATTTTTGCACTCTGTAACACCTGCGTCTGCTTGAGCAATGGAATGAATGATACAGTGCCTGCAAGTGTTTGGAGATTATATGAAATGGAGCTGGTTAATCTAGATTAGATTGATGCGTTGCTGGTGTTAGGATATAGATATTCAGGCCTGTCTGTAAAGGCCTGTACTCTAAGAATTTAGGTGTATTCTTATCACTTGGCTAGTTCTAGAAGTATAAAAGAAAGAATCAAAATCACTGTCTGCTGGTGTAAGGGCCTTCTCTTACTGTGACAGTCTGAGGCCCTGTTCTTAGGCTAAGGCCTTTGGCTAAGCAGCAGGGGCAGCCATAAGCTGGGAAGTGACCGGTCACATCCTCACATTCCAAACTAGTCACATTGAAAGAAGGTGCTATTGGGCTGTTAGGAATACAATCCTGTCCTGATAATTCCTATCACCTCCAGAGACAGGGAAGTGCCTAGAAAATGTAAAAAGAAACAGCATCCTGTTTGGCAAGAACTCACTTATCAATACTGGGATGTGAAATCCTCACTTCTGTATTGTTTTGTCATTATAGTTCCCACTTTGCTATTGTTTGTCTGTATAATCTCTGTCTGGTTCTGTGATTGTTCCTGTCTGCTGTATAATTAATTTTGCTGGGTGTAAACTAATTAAGGTGGTGGGATGTAATTGGTTACATAATCATGTTACAATATGTTAGGATTGGTTAGTTAAATTTCAGGAAAATGATTGGTTAAGGTATAGCTAAGCAGAACTGAGGTTTTACTATATAATCTGTAGTCAATGAGGAAGTGAGGGGGCCTTGGTGGGAGGGGGTGGGTGTGTGTAAAGGGGGAAATGGGAACAGGGAATGAGGGTAAGGAAATTGGAACCATGTTTTGCTAAAGAGGGAAATGGGAACAGGGAATGGGAGTAAGGAAACTGGAATCCTGTTTGGTTAAAGGGAGAAATGGGAACAGGGACACAGGTGTAAGGCTCTGTGGTGTCAGAGTTCGGAAGGAGGATACTAAGGAAGGAAACTGGAATCATGCTTGCTGGAAGTTCACCCCAATAAACATCGAATTGTTTGCACCTTTGGACTTTGGGTATTGTTGCTCTCTGTTCATGCGAGAAGAACCAGGGAAGTAAGTGGGTGAAGGAATAAGCCCCCTAACAGCTGGGAGGAAACAACCAGGAAAATTGGCAAGCATTATATTAGCACTCTTGGCAAGGGTGCAGCACCATTACTAAGTATGGCTCCTAAGGTCTGATAGCCTTGACACAACTACTAAATATTTTTGTAGCAGCTGTCATCAGGTACACTTTTTCCTTTTTCTGCCTGGCAAAAAGAGTGCAACTCTTTCTTTCATGTACATTGTTACAATTATCCAGTCCTTTGTTCTGTTTATGTGATATGACCTCTAATCGACATCCTAATCACAGGATTTACATAGGTGAGACCCTGTCTCCTCACATGCGCTTATTGCTGAGTGAATAACTCATTTTTCAATTTGCTGACAGTTCTTAAAAAAAAAAAAAAGGGAAAATAAATCAGTTCAGGTTGAACTGAATCCTAAACCTGTGAAAAGCCTGGATGAATCAAAAAAAGAGAATTTTGGATTAAATTAAATCTGTTTGTTTGACCCCTGCCTCTACAGCAGGCAGAGAAGGTTTTTGAACCTGGGTCTCCTACATCATAGCGGAATTCCCTAACCACGGGGCTAGAAGAAGTTATGAAAATATCACAATTTTGTGACTGTCATCTAAGTCTTAGACAAAATAAATTAGCCCTTACCTTTCAGTGAATTAATGGTAAATTCAAAAATAATTTCGCATTGACCAAAACCACATTTTTCAGCAAAGAAGCTATTTGTTGAAAAAAAATTATTTAGCACTACATGGGCTGGAAAACTAGGGTTCATTTTACGGTAAAAATGGTCACCCTAAAAGTGGTGGTGCAGCACTCTGACCAGAGCACCTTTCTTTAGCAGCAGATATAATTCTTCTGAGTCACTACCACCAATTATGGTTCCTCAGAGAATTGTTTGAACAGTTGGGGACTTTTCTAAGTTTTAAAATTCATACACAGTGTAACCCAGGGCTGTGTTAAATTTACGTTTCTAAGAGCTGGGTGACAAATATTCATGTGTATGAATGATGATTGGGTTGATTCTTTTTTGGTGGAACTTGTGTTCTCAGATCTGTTTTTGTTTGGGCAGTATTCCCGAGCAAAAAATAAAACCCAGAAAAATGCTTAACACTAGAAGCATGGGCCCTTGAAATGGAAAATCTACCATAAATTACATGCAGTAAGCAAAGGGAATCATACATTACAACAAATCCTCCTGAGTCTAGGTAAGTGGCCTTTCTAAATAAATGTGTAAGTAAATGCTGGGTCAAGGCTACCAGGCAAACATCTACATTATTTCTGCTGCACTGCATATACACTGACAAGCTCCATTTATTAACAGGTTATTTAAATATCATGCCCTTTAGCAAGTATTGCAAATGACTGCTTGCTCTGAATGGCAGTGTAGAAAAAAACCCACAAAACCCACAGCTCTCTCTTCTACCTCCATACAGAGATCAGAAATGGTAGACAGATAAATACATAAGATGTGGTGCTACAGGAAGAAAACTGGGATCATCAGAGTTGTAAAATACCAAACTAAACTTTATACCACCACCAATATATTGGGTAAAATATTATTATAGCAACATTAAAAATTGTTTGTGGGGAAAAGCTTTTCATCTCAAAGGGTAAAAAGAAAGCCATTGTTAAAGGAGAACGCTCATGGAAGAAGAACAAGGCAACAAAAAGCTTTGGTGAGTGGTTAAAGGCCAAAGTGTTAGTTTAAGCATTCCATATGTACACAGACTTATTTACTATTTTGTGCATTCCTCTGCCTAGCCATATCTCAAATGTCAAATCTCCCAATCTGTGACATTCCACCAAAATGTGTGACCAATGACTAAAAGGTGACACTTCTGTTTTGCTTCAAGTCATACCATAATTGAAAAAAGAACAATGTTTTTAAAATAATCCCTCTTTTCAAGGATGTTTTCTCACTGTATGAATCAAGTAGACTAGTGTTTTGTGTGTTTTTCTCTTCTTCCAGTTTATTGTAAGGTGTTCCGTCAACTGCAAAACAAACAAACAAACAAAAAAAGACTAGTTTACTTGATTAAGGTAGTGAGAAAACATGCTTAACCATTATAAAGTGTTACCAATAGCATGATGTGTAACAGAATGTGTGTGAAATGTTTTGGTAATTTGGGGGCCAGGGCCAAGGCACAAGGAAAATCCCTGCCTGAGTTTCTCATTGGGTGCCAAGAAGAGGGGAGTTTAGACAATGAGGGAGTAGTCCCTGACAAGGCTGCCCATAAATGCAATTAATGATGCTCCCAGTTCCCATACAAGTTGGGCCATACTATACATGTTCAATTAATAGCTGCTTGCTCCAGCAAACGGTGCTGGTTACCCACTTTTATTGCAGTCTCCTAATTAATAATGACAGGTTTTAGAATAGCAGCCGTGTTAGTCTGTATTCGCAAAAATAAAAGGAGTACTTGTGGCACCTTAGAGACTAACAAACTTATTTGAGCATAAGCTTTTGTGAGCTACAGCTCGCTTCATCGGATGCATTCAGTGGAAAATACAGTGGGGAGATTTATATACATAGAGAACATGAAACAATTGGTGTTACCCTACACACTGTAACGAGAGTGATCACTTAAAGTGAGCTATTACCAGCAGGAGAGTGGGTGGGGGGAGGGACCTTTCGTAGGGATAATCAAGGTGGGCCATTTCCAGCAGTTGACAAGAACGTCTGAGGAACAGTGGGGGGTGGGGAATAAACATGGGGAAATAGTTTTACTTTGTGTAATGACCATCCACTCCCAGGCTTTATTCAATCCTAAGTTAATTGTACCCAGTTTGCAAATTAATTCCAATTCAGCAGTCTCTCATTGGAGTCTGTTTTTGAAGTTTTTTTGTTGAAGAATTGCAACTTTTAGGTCTGTAATCGAGTGACCAAAGAAGTGTTCTCTGGCTGGTTTTTGAATGTTATAATTCTTGACGTCTGATTTGTGTCCATTTATTCTTTTACATAGAGACTGTCCAGTTTGACCAACGTACATGGCAGAGGGGCATTGCTGGCACATGATGGCATATATCACATTGGTAGATGTGCAGGTGAACAAGCCTCTGATAGTTTGTCTAATGTGATTAGGCCCTATGATGGTGTCCCCTGAATAGATATGTGGACACAGTTTGCAACAGGCTTTCTTGCAAGGATAGGTTCCTGGGTTAGTGTTTTTGTTGTGTGGTGTGTGGTTGCTGGTGAGTATTTGCTTCAGGTTGGGGGGCTGTCTGTAAGCAAGGACTGGCCTATCTCCCAAGATCTGTGAGACTGGTGGGTTGTCCTTCTGCTACCAAAGATCCATAAACCTGGAAATCCTGGATGCCCCATCATCTCAGGCATTGGCACCCTGACAGCAGGATTGTCTGGCTATGTAGACTCCCTCCTCTGGCCCTATGCTACCAGCACTCCCTGCAGGAAATAGGGCCATGCTCCCTTTCCTCACACTGGCCCATAGAGCAAAGCAGACACCTTGCATACTAGGGTGCTTAGGGACAATTTTTTTTTTCTGAAATCTCCTTCTTTGCACTACTACTGGTGCTACACTCCTAGTCCTAGCAGTGATGGGAACACTTGTACAGACAGGGTACCAGTGATGCTTTTTATTTAATCCTGCTCTGAGCAGAGTTAGAGACTATGTTGGCAAAAATTCTGGTGTCCTGTCTACAGATAGCACTTCTGTTATCATCATCATTGGTGGAGCTCCATTGGTGGAGAAGTCTAGCATAGATTACACAGTGGCACTGTCCATCACCTAGCTATGCAGCTCCACACCACCCTTATAAAGTGACTGTGCCTCAAGGTGCAGTCCAACCCTAAGAAAATGTATGTTTTAATTTAGTTCATTCAAAAGGGTTATGGGTGTCTAAAGAGAAAAAATGTGCTTTGCCTTCACTCTTTGAATTGTCTAAGTGAACACAGAAACAATTCAAATTGATCGCTGAGTCCTTCTGAGTTCAGATTTTTTTTAAAAGGAAACATTGAGATGACTGATCAGAGACATCCATCACTATTTTACTTTTAACAAGGCGGTAATGATCTGCCTATGGTGAACACCTGAATATTAAGATACTTGCAAGTTAAAGCATGAAGTGTTTTTGCCTTTTCTCTATATGGATCAGTTAGCTGTGTTAAAAGCCTTGAAGTAGTGGACATCACCACATAAAACCGATGTCATAGATTAAGCTCCAGTGCTTGCTGTGATTTTTCAACAACTGTGTTGTTTATTCCCTAGACACAGAAAGTTCTTTGAATCTGATTAAACAGAAATTCTTGGTTTGCATAGATCCTAAATAATTTTGGCCTGAATGTCATTCAGCAATTCTTTTATTACTGTTAAAAAGTGGATGCAATGTGTCTGGTTAGTAACCCAGAGAGCCTAATGGTCCTAATAAACAAAGAAGAAAATTGGTTTTGTGCTGAGTGGGCTGGCTAGAGTGGTGGGCCAATCAGGCTTTTCTGGTTTTCTGAGTTTTACCAAAATCAGTAGGGTTCTACCTATTGATGCTTAGAACATTCGCTGAAATTTTTGGAGTTGATCAGATGTGGTTTTAAAAAAATAATCACATTATATACATACAAACACAGAAATGCAATTAAGTGGAGTGTAAGATCTTGTTTTACTCAACCACTTATTCCATCAGGGAGGAGGTGTGCACCCCATGAGAGAGAAAATAGGTTATAGTAACCATCTTGAATAGGTTATTAAGAGAAAGCAGAAAGCCCACAAAGAATGGAAAATGGGAAGGATCAGCAAGGAAAGCTACTTCCTGGAAGTCAGACAGTGCAGGGAAAAAAAGCCAAGCAGAGTTGGACTTTGCAAAGAAAATTGAAACCTATAGTAAAAGGTTATAAAGCCATATAAATTAAAATAAAAAGAAATGGGAATACCATACACTGAGGATGGGGTGGAGACTGAAGATAATATAGGCAGGGCCCAACACCTAAACAAAACTTTGCCTCAGTGTTTAATAAGGGCAGAATGACTAATGGAAATGAGGATATGGAAGTAGAAATTACCATCTCAGAGGTGGAAGTCCTACTCAAACAGTTTCCTGGGAGCAAATTGGAAGGCCCAGATAATCTCCAACCAAGAGTATTGAAGAACTGGCACACAAAATTGCAAGACCAACAGCAAAGATTTTTAATGAATCCATAAATGCAGAGGTTGTATGCTATGACTAGGGAATTGCTAATGTAGCACCTATTTTTAAGAAAGGGGAAAAAAGTGATCCAGGAAACTGCAGGCCTGTTAGTTTGACCTCTACTGTATGCAAGGTCATGGAACAAATTTTGAAAGAGAAAGTAGTTAAGGACATAGAGGTAAATGGTAATTGGAATAAAATACAACATGGTTTTACAAAAGGTAAATCATGCCAGACCAATCTCAGCTCTTTCTTCAAGAAGATAACTGATTTTTTAGACAAAGGAAATGCAGTAGATCTAATCTACCCGGAATTCAATAAAGCATTTGATACTGTTCCACAAGGGAAACTGTTAGTTAAATTTGCGAAGATGGGGATTAATCTGAGAATTGAAAGATGGATAAGGAACTGGTTAATGGGGAGATTACAGTGGGTCATACTGAAAGATTAACTGTCAGGCTGGAGGGAGGTTACTAGTGGACTTCCCCAGGGATCAGTGCTAGGCATAGATGCTGGAAGTAGGGGTGCTGCCACAGCCCCTGATTTAAAGTGATTTCCATTGTATCCAGGGTTTACAGTTTGGTTCAATAGCTCTCAGCACCTCCACGATACAAATCATTCCAGCGCACCTAGTCTTGGGACTAATTTTATTTAACCTTTCCATTTATGATCTTGGCACAGAAAGTGTGAATGTGCTAATAAAATTTGTGGATCACACAAAGTTGGGAGGTAGTGCCAATATGGCGGAGGACCTTGTAAACTGGAGTAATAGAAATGGGATGAAATTTAATAGTGCAAAGTGCAAGGACACACACTTGGGGACTAACAACAATAATTTTTCATATAAGCTGGGAACGTATCAGTTGGAAGCAACAGAGAAGAAAGATCTGGGTGTATTGATTGATGACAGGAAGACAATGAGCCACCAAAGTGATGTGGCTGTGAAAAAAGCAAATGCAGTCCTAGGATGCATCAGATGCAGTATTTCCAATAGAGATAGGGAAGAATTATTGCCATTATACAAGGTGATGGAGAGACCTCGTCTGGAATAGTGTGTGCAATTCTGATCTCCCATGTTTAAGAAAGATTAATTCAAACTGGAAAAGGTACAGAGATGATCAGAGGAATGGAAAACCTACCTTATGAGAGGAGACTCAAAGAGCTTGTCTTGTTTAGCCTAACGAAAAGAAGGCTGAAGGGAAATATGATTGCTCCCTATAAATACATCAGAGTGATAAATACCAGAGAGGGAGAGGAGTTATTTAAATTAAGAGTCAGTGCTGACAAGAACAAATGGATATAAACTGGTCATCAAGAGGTTTAGAGTTTAAATTAGATTAAGGTTCCAAACGCTCAGAGAAGTCAAGTTCTGCAATAGCTTTCCAAGGGGAGCAGTGGGAGCAAAAAACATTTTTTTCTTATGAGACTGAGCTTGGTAAGGGGATGGTAAGACGAAATTGCACATGGCCCATCTGTGACAGCTAGTAGGAAAAAATCCCCAATACCAAAGATGGAGCATTAGATGGGAAGGGTTTTGAGTTATTATAAAGAATTCTCTCTCAGGTGGCTGGCTGGTGGGTCTTACTCACATGCTCAGGGTTCAGGAAGTTGGGTGAGGAAGGAATTTTCTCCAAAGTCAGATTAGCAGAGACCCTTTTTTTGGTGTGTGTGTGTGGGTGTGTGTGTGTGTGTGTGTGTTCATCTTCCCCTGCAGCATGGGGCACTTGCTGATTTAAACTAGAGTAAATGGTGGATTCTCTGTAAATTGAATCATGAGTTGAGGACTTCAGTAACTCAGCCAGAGGTTATGGGTCTAGGATAGCAGGGGATGGGTGAGGTTGTGTGGCCTGCGATGTGCAGGTGGTCAGTTTAGATGATTGTGATGGCCCCTTCTGGACTGAAAGGCTATAATTATTTGAATACATTTTCTTCAAACACTATCATCTTGGGAACTAAAGGAAACATTTTCATATATTTCAAAATCTCTCTACAGTGGCAGTTCCTACACCGTCATGGTTCCTCAAACCTAAGGGACATATCTATCTATCTTAAATTTCTTAAGACCTAGGGCAAAATTCAACCCAAATGTCCTCCTCAAATCTCTCTCCAACAGTCCAAATTACTATTCCACCCCATGGACCTTTAATTGTGGACTACTCTCTTAGACCATTCTCTTACTCCAGATTATCATGTGACATTCAGAAGATCATGTTTTGTTAGCAACAGTTGGTCAGAAATATTCACTCAGAGTTTTGCAATATTTGATGATGGATATTTCAGACCACACATCTTGTCTTGAATCAGCATGTGAGAGGTTGGGAGGGACAGAAGGTACAAAAAGCTCTCCTTAGTCTTAGAAATCCTGATCAGAAGTCAGCTAAAACCTTGTTCCCTTGAATTCCCAGCAAGCAAGGATTGTGAGATGTGTGCACTGGAAGTGACACTGGAAACCAACAGGGGTGAAACGTGCTGGGTCAACAGTCTTCGGCTGGTACAAGGGGAGCACACACTGCATTCTTAAAAAGGAAGTAACATTTCCACGCTATTATTGATGCACTGTGTTCCCCCAGGTCCTCCTTGGGATTTTGTACCAGTTTCTGGCACAATGTCTTCAGGAGGAGATTCTCCTCACCATTCATTTGTATGCCATACTGCAGTGTAAATCCACAATCTAATTGTTGGTCCCTAAGCCAACAGTCCTTGACTTATATCAGTTGGGTAAATTGTACACAACGTGTACTATTGTGGGGCTTGGATTTAATTTTGAAGGCTAGACCTCACATGCAGCTGACAAATTATTTCACATGATGTCTGGAGCTAGAGTTCTATGAAATGATCATAGCACTCCTTGATCTGCTCCTCAAATGCAGGATTAGAGAATTACAAGTTTTTCTGGAACTCAGAGAAAGAAGCATGTATAGCTGAGATATTAACAAACAAACACCTTCCCATCAGCCATCCAGCTTCCTCCCCACCAAGCCCCATGACCTCTTAACTTACCATTGGTGTTTGGGGTGTGTGTGTGTGTGTGTATATAAATGGTGTTCTCCTACTGCCCTATATGTGGATGTCCACTTTCCTAGTTTTCTTAGGAGGCACCAACTAGCCATTCACTCAACCCACCCCCCATCCCCAATATCCATCTTCAAAAAGCCAATAAACAGAACCACAGGTCTCCTGAAATCCAAAGTGCTTTCAGGGGGCAGGCAGTGGCCTAGTTACACCACAAACTCAGATATCTCAATCCTAAGCCTTACAGGGAAGTACCTCATAAAGTCTGGAATGTCAGCTTGGGAATCTTCAGGGTTTACATAGCAATGATATGATAGCAATTATGGTGCCCCATGCTAGGCTTTTTGAGGTACTTCCTGCCCCAGGCTTAGCACAAAGACAACTTCCATGGGAGCAGATATCCTGTGTGTGTATGTGTTAATCAGGTAGTTCCTGCCCCTTCCAAAATAGCGCTGGGCTTACAAAGACATTTGCCCCACAATAACCCCTGAACCAACAGAGATGGGGAGCAGCCAACTAGTGCACAGAAGCACTACTGGGAGAAAGTCACTCAGAGAAAGGAGAGAGGCTAGCAGTCCTTTCAAGACAAGAAGAGTAAGCAGGGGTGAAAGTAATGTGAAACACTGACTGGTATGGGAAGTGGCAAGGCCTGGCAGGAAGGGGCAGGGCTGGGGGTCAGTCTCCCCCAGCCAGCCCATCCGTACTGCCTGGCCCATTCCACCCGAGGCTCTGGCGGCTATTTAAAAGGGCCCCGGGCCCTTTTAAATTGGCGGCCCTGGGGAAGCGGCCCCTTTTGCACCCCCTTCCTCTCCCACCGGTGGCCCTGCTGGTAGTCCCTACTGGTAGGGCTGTTGATGTGGGGGGGGGGGAGCAAAAGGAGCAGCAATGTCAAAGCACTGCAGTGGCAGTGCTTTAGCAGCGGATGCATATGGTCTGGTACCATTATGCCATACCAGCCCACTTTCACCTCTGAGGGTAAGTAGTGGTGTCCCGAGAAGTAGTAGTCAGAGATCTTCTAAATCGGTACTATATTACCTAGAAGGATTTTTATTTATTCAAAATTTTGAAATACATTTATAGGTGTGCATCCAATGCTCTGATCACCTATCCTATGAATTAAAGGTTACAACATAAACATAGTAAAAAAGGATTGCTATTGTGCTTACCTACAAATTTACCCTACACTTAATTGTAAATAATACATGAAAGTTCATAAGATGTTAGAATGACCATGAAAAATAGGTCAAGTTGTTTATGATGATGAATGTTGTAATAAGTGGAATAAAACCAGACAGAGAAACTGAATTAGTCCAAAGAAAATGGCCAACTGATATAAGTCAAGGACTGTGCTAAGATTATACTTGATAGACAAGAAAGCATGGGAATAAAATTACTAAGTATGGCCTTAGGAAATGGATTAAGTGATTGACAAAATAATGAGGATGAAATACCACCCTTAAAAAAAAGTCTTAAAATATCTTCCCCCAGCTAATTTCCTTTCAAAATAGTTCTTACGGTCAAAAACTGATTAGAAGATAATTAAACACACAAACACAGAAGAACATTCTCCCAACCCACCGCCCATAGAGATCACAATGGTTTTCATATATTCTGTGATAGTAAAGGTGGGAAGGAAGAGAACTTGTGCACATAGACACAGAATACACCCACCCACTCACAGAGGCTAACAAATAAAATCCTTATCAACCAATCAGGCTATTTCTCCAATGCACAGGGCAGGAAGAAAGACAGTAATTGATATGTCTTTTTATGTACTTGGGAGATGCTCTGATAAAACAGTAATGGGGACTATTACTATACAAAGAGAGAGTATATTGATTTACTCCAACATTGTGCATCTGAACTGAAACAAAATGGCAACTGCCTTACAACTTCCCTTGCAGCAGGCTTGGAGACTTTTCAATTTACAGGCTATAAACAGCATGAATATCTTCTTTCAGTTACTTAGCTATATAAATCATAGATTATGGCCAGAAGCATCTCTTATGATCATCTCAATCTGATCTCCTGAATAAAACAGGCCATAAACTTAAAACCAGCAACCCATGGCTCTAGCCCAGTAAACCAGAGATTTGGAATACTTTAACTTTTTTTAATTTGTGCAGCTCTGTATTACCTGGTTCCACCCAGACCTCAAAGCAGTAGCACAAAAATGCTATCATGTCAGGGATACCTGAAGCAATGAGGCAAGCCCACATTAAAAAAAAAATACTTTGCTCTGTTCCTTCTGCTTCTAATTGGGACTGGAATTGGAAGTGATGGATCATCATGAGAAAGAACTTCACTTGGTCTTTTGAGCATAAGCAGAAGTAGGAAGTTCTGCAAATCCCACAACAAAGAGTGCTGTCGCAGCTCAAAGGTGCAAGTTCAGATAGTTTGGATAATTTTCAGATAAGTATCCTAATCTTTTGCATGTGTTAGAACTAACCGTATACACTTTTGGGAGATTCAGCCATCACTAACCGATATTGATTCTTCATGAAAGCTTTTAGCTTTTATTCTCCTTTTCCCTGATACCATTTTATAGAGATGGAGGATTCTTATCTTATGAAATAAAGTACTCAAATAAAACTATCAATTCATGTAATTATATCTGATATAAATAAAACCACACTCTAAGCAAAAGTAGAACAAATGTTTTGTCCAACAAAGGAAGGAAAATGTGTTTAAAAACATATGAAATAACTGCAAACACAGTGCATATGTAATCCCTTTTGTCATGTGTTTTGTACCAAGGCCAGTTTCATGTATTGCAATACTGCCTCCTTAACAATGCTTTAGAATTATTTCCCAATTTAATAAATGTTTGCTTGATCCCTTATTTAATGACACCTGCTCAAATCCACTATGCTGTCAAAATAAAATAAACCTCAATTGCCAAACTAGTGCTTCCCCCCATGTCAATGATGTTCACACAGCCAGATGTTGTCTAGTTTTGAAATCAGATAGTACACCTTCCTGAAAAATACAACACACAAAAGGAAAGGCCCAGTAATAACAAGGAAATTTTTGTTTTCTGTATACAGGCTGTGTGGCTGGATTATGGGTCTCTGAGTAAGCCTTTGGAGCTTTGATTAATGCCTTGCTAAAAGCTGTGAAGCTGCAGCCTATGGACCTTTGCTCAACCCAGCTGTTTGAACTTTGAGGGGTTAATCACTCCCTGGTAGTGAGGGGTAGAGCTGAGCTGACATAAACAGGTAAGATTTGGTCTAAAAAGTCACTTGCTAGAAGAACTCAAGAGTGAAGGGCTTTGGTTAGTGGAATATTGGTCCACCTTGTAAGGGGCAGGATAGTTCGGATGGCCTCCATCTTAGTCGAGGAAGGACCAATCTTTTCAGGGACAGGATGGGTAGAGTAGTCAGAAGTTGATTAAACCAATAGTGTGACAGGGTCAGGCCAGATGGCTACAGGAGAGTGATCCTACTGGGATCCGGGAAGTGGGTGGGCAAAGCCCGCCCACTGCTAAAGGATCACCCCCCCCCCCGCCTAAGAGGGGGATCCACAGGATCTGGACACCAAATAAATCTGAGGGACAACTAATGAAATAACAGGGACATGAGTGTGGTCAAAGGGTCAAATGAAGGGAACTGGATGGGGAGACCGAGCAGAGAACCCCGGATAGCACCCACTACTCCTCAAAGGCATCAGTAACTGAGGGCTGCTGTGAATCTCTGAGGCAAGAAAATCTGCCAATAAGCGCAGGACCCACCATGGCAGAGGAGGAACTTTGTCACAACTGGTGTAATCGGGTTTGGGAACCAACACAATAGGGCTCAACCATTGACTGTGGGACTCTTCGATGACTCCCAGCTCCAACATCCTTTTTACCTGTCTTGATCTCCTCCCTTTTTACTGCTGGGACCTGGTAGGGCCTTAAAGTTACCTTTGCCCCAAGGTCTGTGATAATGTGGTGATATGCTTCAGTGGTCTGGCCTGATTTGGTTGAAAACACATCCTGATATCGGTTGATCATTTCAGTTACCTCCTTCTTCTGGTTTGATGTCAGATCAGTAGATATCCTAATCTGCTCCTGCAGGTTATTTCCCTGGATCGGGGTCTCTTGGGCCACTACACATGCCTCTTGCTTTAAGAGGTTAATGTCATAAATCTGTTCTTGTTTCCAGTGTCCTGGCTGCCACACTTTGGAGGTTACTTCCCCCACAGGTTCAACTACCTTATAGGGCCCCTGCCATTGGGCCAAAAGCTTGCTTTCTGCCATGGGTACCAACACCATCACCCGATCCCCTGGTTGGAATTGTCGGACTTTTGCCTGGCAATTGTAATGGGTTCGCTGGGCCTCCTGTGCCTTTTCCAAATGTTCCCGTACAATAGGAGTGACCTGGGCAATCCTGTCTCACATCTGCAATACATGTTCAATTATACTTCTCCCCTCACTGGGTTCCCCTTCCCAGATCTCTTTGGTGATATCTAATATTTCAAAGGGGGAAATGCAGTTGAGGCCTGAGTTACCTCCCGGATGGCGAACATAAGATAAGGTAGTAGGGTGTCCCAATCCTTCCCGTCCTTACTTACCACCTTCCTTATCATTGCCTTTAGTGTTCGGTTAAACCTTTCTACCAGCCCATCAGTCTGCGGATGATAGACTGAAGTTCTCAGGGTATGTATATGGAGCAGGGTACAGAGGTCCTTCATTAGCTTCAACATAAATGGGGTTCCTTGGTCTGTTAATATCTCCTGTGGTAGCCCCACTAGGGCAAAGATCCCCACAAGCTCTTTGGCTATCATTTTATAGGCCATGTTCCGCAGGGGGATGGCTTCTGGGTAGCAAGTAGCATAATCCAGGATGACACATAAAAATTGGTGGCCCAGGGCTGTCATCTCCAGGGGACACACTAGTCCATAGCTATTCACTTGAATGGGACCTCTATGATGGGAAGGGGGTACTAAAGATGCCCTCTAGTGAGGACAGGGACTGTGCAGCTGACACTCCGGGCTCAAGGCAGAGTACCTCCGCACTTCTTCATGTACTCTGGGCCAGAAGAACCATCATAGGACCCATGCCAGGGTCTTTTCTACCCCCAAATGCCTCCCAAAAAGATGACTAAGGGCAAGGCTTAATACAGCATTCTGGTGTTTTTGAGGTACTAGAAGCTGCTGTGCCTTCTGCCCATGTACTGGAGCAACCCGGTACAAGAGATTCTTTATCATTATGAAGTAGGGTCCTGGTCCCGGGGTTTTCCCTTCCACAGGGACCCCATCTATTTCTGTCACCTCCTTCCTAATGTTGTTATATCTTGGGTCTTCAGCCTGGTCCTGTCCAAAATTCTCTCCCGGGGCTAATCTGCCCAAGCTCTAGGGGGCCAGTCTCTGTTGCCTCTCCTGGTTCAGAGACATTAGGGTGGGGTCAGGCTCGGGCACTTCCTCCTCCGGGGCAGCCTCCTTTCCAGCTACCCTGGTCCGCCTGTCCACAAGGGCGACCCTCTGTCCCTGGGTCAGGATCCAGATCCCCAAGGCCTTAGCTGCCCTTCTTTCCCTTTTCATCTGTCTACCATGCATGGGAGTAGAGAACAAATCTGGGGATATTTCAGAGAAGATTGTGGGTAAACAGTTTACTGTGGATGACTCACTAATTTCAAGGTTTCCCCCTTTCTCCAATCCCCCTACTGAGAGTAAGTCTCCAAATCCTGAGAAGTCCCTCCCTATGAGCACCAGGTATGGGAGTTTAGGGACTACACCTGCTGCTACCTCAGTGGTGTTCCCCTGGATTTCAATTTTTACTGGGATGGTGAGGTAGTAACTAACTGTCCCATGGACACATGTCACCCCTGTGCGCTTTGCCTGCAGCAGCTGACTACGCTTCACAAGCTTCCCTGAAATAAGCATGATCGCACTCCCTGAATCAACCTGTGCCATGGTCTCTGCCCCATTTAGTTTTACTGATCTGGTGTACATATGCAGGGTTAGTGTGACCCCCACCAGGTGGATTAGGGGGCATGGGTCTGCCCAGTTCCCCAGGTTATACTGCATAGGCTCCTTGGCATTGGGACACTGTGCAGCTGTGTGTCCCCACTCCCCGCAGGCATAATATCTGTATGGGGCCCTAGGCATTCCCCGATCTCTTGGTTTGGGCAGTCTAATGACACTAACCTCTTCCCCCTCAGTGCTCTGACTCTTTGTGGCCTCCGGTGGGCCTTCAGTCCCTCTCTTTTCCCACCTGGGCCCTTCTGGTGGCCCAGTTGCCCGAGCTCTGGGGCTTGGGGCTGCTAGTTTAACCTGGGGTGCCTCTTCCTTAATTGGTCGGATCAGCTCCCTCGCCATCCTTCGCCTTTCTACCAGTGCGACAACCTTGTCATAGGTGGAGGGTTCATTCTGGCTTTCCCAGGCATGAATGTCTGGTGGTAGTCCTCTCATATACCGGTCTATGATCAGAACCTCTAGTATCTCCTCTAGACTCGGGACTCAGTTCATAAACACTTTCATGCAAGATGAATGAAGTCATATAATTGGGACTGTGGGATTTTTTTTCCTGGTACCTAGACTCATGATATCACTGGGCCCGCACTGCGGTTGTTACCCCAGATCTGGCCAGGATCTCTGCTTTCAGCTGGGGGTAGTCTGACGCAGCTTCTTCAGGCAAATCATAGTCAGCCTTCTGAGCCTCCCCACACAGGAATGGAGTGAGGATGCCAGACCACTGTTCTTGGGGCCAAGCCTTCCTCTCCAAAGCTGTCCTCTCAAAGGCCAGGAGTTATGCCTCTACATCATCCTCCCACGTCATTTTCTGCAGGCAATTGCTGGCCCGTATGATCTGCATGCCATCATGGCCACGGGACAGCGTTGTAAGGGCCTTTACCTGGTTTACCAGTTCCTGCAACGCAGCACGGTCTTGAGCGGCCTGGTCCATCAGCAGGCGATTAGTTTCTTGCTGCAGCTGGACTGCCCCTTTTTGGGCGGCTGCCTGGACACGGGTAGCCTCCTGCTGGGCAGCTCTGGCTTGTATCAGTGCCCACACTACATCCTCCATTGTGGTAGGAAAAAAAATAAACCCTCTCGTTTATTTATTTATTTATTATAATAACACCACCCTCTTTCTTCCGCCGTGCTGTGCACACCAAATCCCACTGCTAACACCAGTGTGACAAAGTTCCTCCTCTGCCATGGTGGGTTCTGCACTTTTTTGGTGGATTTGCTCACCTCAGAGGTTCACGGCAACCCTCGGTTTGGCCGCTTCTGCTACAGGCTCAAACCTGCCGTTCACTCAGCTAACCTCATCACTGGCCAGCATAGGGAAAGGGAGGAGAACAATCCCCACAATCTCTGCTGACCCACATAGTGGGTTGGGGGATAGGCCATGGACCTTCCCCTCTGGTGGGACCCACAGTCCAGGTCATCTCCTCTGGTCTCAAATAGGGAGTTGAGGGAGATGGGGGGAACCCGGGCCTGCCTTCTACTCTGGGTTCCAGCCCAGGAACCTGTGGATTACAACTGTCTAGAGTGTCTCTTGTAACAGCTGCATGACAACTACAACTCCCTGGCCTACTTCCCCATGGGTGGCCTCCTCCCAACACCTTCTTTATCCTCACCACAGGACCTTCCTCCTCATGTCTGGAAATGCTTGTACTTCACAGTCCTCCAGCAGTACACCTACTCACTCTCAGCTTCTTGTGCCTCTTGCTCCCAGCTCCTCACACGCGCCTCACTAACTGAAGTGAGGTCCTTTTTAAAACCAGGTGCCCTGATTAGCCTGCCTGTCCTAATTGATTCTGGTAGCTTCTTAATTGGCTCCAGGTGTCCTAATTAGCCTGCCTTAATTGGATCCAGCAACTTCCTGATGGTTCTGGAACAGCCCATTATCTTACTCAGGGAAAGAGGACCTGCTTAATCTGGGGCTAATAATCTACCTTCTATCACTCTCCTGTAGCCATCTGGCCTGACCCTGTCACAATAGCAAAAGGGGAGGCTAAAAAGAGTGAAGATATGAGCACTTATTTAGCAAAAAAAATCTGATGCTTATAACTAAATTTATCAAGGAATATGAAGTGAAGAAATTCTTGAATTGCCTATACACCAATGCTAGGAACCAGGGTAGCAAACAATAGGAATTGGCATTGCTCATTTATGAGCATACACTCAATCTAGTTGATATTACTGGAGCTTGGAGTGATAATGCACATTACTGGAATGTTAAAATCAATGGTTATAACCTATTTAGGGAAACTGAGTGGGCAAAAGGTGGGAGGAAGTGACACTATGTCAAAAATGGCATTACGTATTTCTGAGTCACTGATAATTCAGAAAAAATCATCTTGAATATGTATTGATTAATATCCTAACAGATAAAGCACAAGACAGGGTACTAGTTGGCATCTCCTAACCCCGCTCCCCACCAAATGCCTGTAAGGCATTTGATTTGGTACTACATAATATTTGATTAAAATACTAGATTACATTAATATGGCACACATTAAATGGATTAAAAACTGGCTAAGTGATAGGTCTCATAATATAATTGTAAAAAGGGAATTGCCATCAAGTGGGTCTGTTTCCAGTGGAGTCCCACAGGGAATGGTTCTTGGCCATACACTATTTAACCTTTTTATTAGGACTGTTGATTAATCACACTTGACTCATGTGATTAACTCAAAAAAAATTGCGATTAATCGCAGTTTTAATTGCACTGTTAAACAATAATAGAATACTATTTGAAATGTATTAAATATTTTTGGATATTTTTTCTACATTTTCAAATATATTGATTTCACTTACAACATAGAATACAAAGTGTACACTCCTCACTTTATATTATTTTGATTACATATATTTGCACTGTAAAATGATAAAAGAAATAGTATTTTTCAGTTCTACTCATACTAGTACTGTAGTGTAATCTCTTTATCATGAAAGTGCAACTTACAAATATAGCTTTTTTGGTGACATAACTGCACTCAAAAATAAAATAGTTTAATACTTTAGAGCCTACAAGTCCACTCAGTCCTACCTCTTTGCTAAGACAAACAAGTTTGTTTACATTTACAGGAGATAATGCTGCTTCCTTCTTATTTACAATGTCAGCTGAAAGTGAGAACAGGATTTGCAAGGTATTTACATGCCAGATATGCTAAATATTCATATGCCCCTTCATGCTTCGGCCACCATTCCAGAGAACATGCTTCCATGCTGATGATGCTCATTAAAAAAATAATGTGCTAATTAAATTTGTGACTGAACTTCTTGGGGGAGAATTGTATGTCTCCAGGTATGTTTTATCTGCTTACTGCCATATATTTCCTGTTATGGCAGTCTCAGAGTATGACCCAGCACATGTTGTTTGATTTAAGAACGCTTTCACTACAGATTTGACAAAATGCAAAGAAGGTACCAATGTGAGATTTCTAAAGATAGCTACAGCATTCGACTGAAGGTTTAATAATTTGAAGTGCCTTCCCAAATCTGAAAGGGATGAGGTATGGAGCATACTTTCCGGAGTGTTAAAAGAGCAACACGCCAATGCAGAAACTACAGAACCCAAACCACCAAAAAAGAAAATCAAAGTTCAGCTTTTGGCATCTGACTCAGATAATGAAAATGAACATGTGTCCGTCTGCACTGCTTTGGATTGTTATTGAGCAGAACCCGTCATCAGCATGGAAGCATGTCCCCTGGAATGGTGGTTGAAGCATGAAGGGACATATGAATCTTTAGAGCATTTGGCATGTAAATATCTTGCAACGCCGGCCACAACAGTGCCATGTGAACACCTGTTGTCACTTTCAGGTGACATTGTAAACAAGAATCAGGCAGCATTAGCTCCTGCAAATGTAAACAAGTTGGCTTGTCTGAGCGATTGACTGAAAAAGAAGTAGGACTGAGTGGACTTGTCGGCTCTAAAGTTTTACATTGGTTTATTTTTGAATGAAGTTATTTTTTGTATATAATTCTACACCTGTAAGTTCAACTTTCATGATAAAGAGACTGAACTACAGTACTCGTATTAGGTGAATTGAAAAATACTATTTTATTTTTTACAGTGCAAATATTTGTAATAAAAATATAAAGTGAACACTGTACATGGTTGTATTCCAGGTTGTAATTGAAATTAATATATTTAAATATTTTTGGATGTTTTCTACATTTTCAAATAAATGGTATTCTATTAACAGCATGATTAATCACACAATTATTTTTTTAATTGCCTGACAGCCCTAGTTTTTAATCCATGGCCTGGTTAAAAAAATAAAACCGTTAATGATAAAGTTTGCAGATGACAAAAATTGGGAAAATAGTTAAGAGGACAAGTCACTGATTCAGAGCAATCTAGATCACTTGGTAAATTGGGCACAAGCAAACAATATACACTAAATGTAAATATGTATTCTTGTAACAAAGAATGAAGGCCATTCTTTCAGGATGAGGGAGTCTATCCTGGGAAGCAGTGACTGAGAAAGAGTTGGAGGTCATGATGGATAATTAGCTGAACATGAGCGCCTAGTGTGACATTGTGGCCAAATGAGCAAATATGATCCTGGGATGCATAAACAGGGGAATCTTGAGCAAGACTAGAGAGCTTATTTTACCTCTGTATTTGACATTGGTGCAACCACTACTGGAATATTGTGTCCAGTTCTGGTGCCCACAATTCAAGGAGGATCTTGATAAATTTGGAGAGGGTTCAGAGAAGACCAAGGAGAACAATTAAAGGATTAGAAATGTAGTGGGAGACTCAAGGAGCTTAATCTATTTAAACTTAAAGAGAAGGTTAAGAGGTGACTTTATTACAGCATATAAATACTTGCATGGGGAACAATATTTAATAAAGGGTTCTTCTATCTAGCAGACAAAGTTATAATATGATCCAATGGCTAGAAGTTGAAGCAGGACAAATTCAGACTGGAAATAAGACAAATTTTTAACAGTGAGGTTAATTAACCGTTGGAACAATTTACCAAGGGTCATGGTGGATTCTCTATCACAATTTCTAAATCTAGATTGGATTATGTTCTAAAAGACACATGCTAGGAATTATTTTGGGGGAGTTCTATGGTCTGTGTTATGGAGGAGGTCAGACTTGATCACAATAGTCCTTTCTGTCCTTAGAATCTATCAATAAGTAATTATGCATGCACGCTATACACCAAAAAGTACAAAGCATAAGTGTATCAATAAACCCAGTTTCTATCTTTAACTGAATATTACAACAGATGTGCAAGTGAGAACACTATCTTCTAGAGGTGCCCCTTGGTTGGAAATATTATTTATATCTTCAGATTCACTGGATGTGAACCTAATTATCACAAGATATGAGCAAGGGAAAAATACGTGCACCCCTATCAGGGAAGAGGCAGGACTGAGAGTTCAACAACAACAAATAAGAGACAAAGGAAGGAAACTAAATATGGAAACCAATCAGAAATATACAACTGTAATTACATCCTTCTATTATTTCTCTGTAATATTATTGTTTCAAAATCCACAGATTCGGTGTTAATGATTCCTTTGGTGCATGATGTGTTTTCGGGACTAAATCAACTCTCCTTGCATTTTTGTTATCTGGGAAAACTCCTTTAGAAAGATATTTTGATGAAAAAAGTGATTTGATTAATGCTGTTTAAATGTTGCATTTTATTTCTTTGACATACACAATGCACAACGTCATGTTGAACACACGTTTTTGTGGAAGTTCTGTATCAGAAGCTGTGGCCAATGTAAAAGCTATTGGTCAAGATACCCACTTTTCTATAATAGAGATCAAAATAAGATATTGTGGTATGCTTTCCACAAATTGAACTTTAAATCATGTTAATGTAGGAGGGTGAAAATGATATATTGTCAGACTATATAAAGGTAATCAGTTACCCACAGATATACCCCCAACAGTCCATTAAGTCATCAATTTCCATTCTTTAAGTCATGTTAACACCAGCAAAGAGATACAAAATCAGTTCCTTACAACTCTTGCTTTAACAAAAAATGTACATGCAGGGGCCATTTTATTACTTTTTGAAGAATTGCCTTGGGAACAACAATTTGCCAAATAAATAAAATAAAATAAAATAAAATGAGCCAGACATCTGTTTAATTAATCTGGAGTTCTGGTATACTTGCTATGTTGAGACCATGTTGGTCAATAAATCATGACAGAATAATTTTAAAATATTTTTTTTGATCATTTAAAAATCTTTATATTCTCATTCCCTTAACTCTCCCACACATTTTAAATAAAATGATTCAGCAATTTGGATATGCCCCACATAATTGTTATTTTGGTTATTCCCAACTTTCTAACCCCAGCCCAGTGCATAGAGTAGTGGTGTGATAACTGTGGACATGAACCAGTTCCATCGGTAGTGTGTGAAAAGCTGTTTTAATAGCCAACCCAATAGACAAGTCCAGTTCGAAGGTGCTGAAGGAATTATAGATGCTTAGCACATCTTTAAACATAGTTCTATTTCATGTATACTTTGACTAGACTATGACAACTTTTTTTCCGCTGAATTGTGTTCTAGAATCAAAATAGAAACACATTCTACCATTATGTGACAGACTTCTCTCACTGAGTTCTGAATTATCATGAAGGTGGGCTGAGGGAAGCTGTATGGCTTTTCGTTTCTGTGTCAATCAAATCTTTTAATCGTAGCTATTAGCTTCAACAAGAGATGATTTCCCCTTTTAAGAAGTTGGAAACTGAGTGATAAGTACCAGAACTCATTAAGTACTATTTTCTGTCCAAGAACGTACTTAAAACATCTACTTTTGGTTTGTTTCAAAAGAAAATATTCTAACTATTATGATGAGCACGTTAGGAGCAAATTGCTGCATACAGAGTAGTGTTGAAATACAGTGTTGTTTATGTAAGGTTAAAATGCATTTACTAGATAAACATTCTTTTCTTAAGAAAAGAATTAGAATTCTCATCTCATCAGTGTGCACTGTATGTATGCAGCAGACTTTATTTTCATGTACTTAATTTTCTTAAAGAGAAAGCATACTTGATAAGTTTACATTTTACTGCAAATGAAAACATACAATGGTAAGAGCTTAGCAAGGGTTTTATACTGCTGGCTTTACAGTTATTAGCTTTATACAGTTGTTGACTGTAGGTAAATGGTAAATATTTTAAACTTATCTTTTGTACACCTCTGCAAATGCTTTTTTGAAAAAAAATATTAACATTATGGTCAAAATTCTTCCAAGGTGAGTTGTTCAAACTTAGGTTAGACAGAACATTTGGGGTTGTTCTACAGGCAACAATCTTGCTCATGCAAAGAGATTAATTGGATTAGCAAATAGATCTTCTCGCCCTTTCTTCTCTATGATAATTGCGAATTTGCTACCATGAACAACCAAAGCACTTGTTATAATGGTTATAATATTAAAAGATATTACACTAACCATACAAAAAGCTATTTTATAAGACAATTATTTATAATGCAGCAGTAACAATTTTTAAAGATTATATCTATGCAGCAGCAGCTATATTGGGATAGCAAGCAAGATGATGAGATTTTCAATAAGTAAATATTTCTTGTTGAATAAATGGTTTCTATAAATTAAATTCAGAATCAAATAGCATTGATTTTATTTCTTTCCATTTTACAGTAATTTGCATCAATTTATTGGCTATTGTTAAATCGTTGCTGAAGCTTAATCTGCAATGAGATAATCATGTCATCAGGGAATAAAGTAATTGGATACAATACAAGTGTAGCAATATAAAGTATAGAAAAGAGCATCGGAATGTCAAATCCCTACAGACTTATTAAAAGATATCCAAGATAATAGCATTCCACCTGACTAGCAGGCTGGTTGCTAGTCAAATTACCAAAGCATCTACATGGAACAGCGATAGCCATTCTTTAAGCATTAAGGGAAAATACTACTGTGTGAAAAGTAATGAACTGTCTTGTACATCCAGGTTTTTTAAAAACATCAGTGGTTAACAATGCAAAGTTCAGGGCACATACTACATACTAATTGGTCAACACATTAACTCATTTTAAATTGTAGAAATGCAATAAACAGATAGCTAACGTCTGACAAACTTTCATCTGTTATCAAAGGAAAAGGTAATGACCGAAAAAAGTGAGATTGATCAAGAATGTATGCAGTGTTGTTGTAGACATGTTGGTCCCAGGATATTAGAGAGACAAAGTAGGTTTGCACAATAAAATATATTACCTAACCTACCTTGTCTCTCTATTCATCAAGAATGCAAGTCTAAAGATTCATAAATCTTCTGTGCATGGAAATAACAGCAGTGAAAATTTAAGGTACAGATTACAGAAGAACAGCTAACTACAAGGCAAAACAGTCATACGTTGGGTTTTAGATAATTCTGTATACTTTAAAGTAAAGTTTTTTTATATTTATACAAATGTTACAAAAGGCACCCATCTATACACTTTAGGTGCCCTTGATGTAACTGAAAAATACAACACAAATACCCCAAAGTAGCTGAAGTGAAGCAGGTAAGTAGATCCTAAACCAATTAGGGTGTAGAGATAAAAGAAACAAACAAAAAAAAACCCCAACAACATCTTAAACATCACTGAACATCATAAACAACCAGTACCAATAATGGAATTTCATGTGCATAGGGCAAAAACACTCTTCTTACCAAGTGGGCCACGACATTTTGCAGAAGCTTCAGTTTGTGGATGGTTTTAAAGATATAGCCCAATGTAAACTCCATTACAGAAATCTAATCTAAAGGAATGTATAGATATGCTTTTGAAGCTATTTAATTAGAGAAAATTATCCAGACCACTGTTTATTCAGTGGTTTTTCAGGGAATGCTGCATCTATTAACCCCATCACAGTAATTTGATTTTAACACAAGGTCATACATCTACAAAGAACATGTGTTACATTTACAGGCTGGTGGCCTGGGTATTGGAAGCAGTGACTCCTGAAAAAGACTTACGGAAGTAGATAGCCAGCTGAATTGGACTCCCCAGTGACACGCTGTGGCCAAGATGGTTAATACAATATGGTGGCTAAGCAACAAATGCAATCCTTGGTCATATAAACAGGGGAAAATTGAGTGGGTGTAGGAAGATGGTATTATTTCTGAAATACAGCATTAGTGAGACTGAGATTCAGAAAAAAGAAAAGGAGTACTTGTGGCACCTTAGAGACTAACCAATTTATTTGAGCATAAGCTTTCGTGAGCTACAGCTCAAATAAATTGGTTAGTCTCTAAGGTGCCACAAGTACTCCTTTTCTTTTTGTGAATACAGACTAACACGGCTGTTACTCTGAAACCCGAGATTAAGAAGTATTCTAGTACTGGTACATACACTTCAAAAAGGATGTTGAAATACAGGCAAGGGTTCAGGAAAGAGCTACAAGAATGATTTGAGTTCTGGAAAACCTGCCTTACAGTGAGACATTTATAGCAACTTGATTATAGTCTGTAAGGAAATAAGGATTCAGATAGTAGAGGGCTCTTTAATCTAGCAGACAAATCATAAAAAAGATTAATTGTTGGAGGGTGAAGCTAGAAAATTTCAGACTAGCAATTAGGTGTTCCCCCTCTTTTGCCCCCCCCCTTTTAATAGTTGGGGTAATTAGCCATTAGAACAATTTACCGAGGGAGGTAGTATATTTGCCATCACTTGAAAACTTTAAATCAAGACTGGATGTCTTTCTAAAAGATAACTCAGACAGAAGTTATGGGCATGATGCAGGAATTATCTGGTGAACTTCTATGGCCTGTTTTATGTAGTTTTATAAATTTTATAGCCTGTTTTTAAAATAGTCCATTCTGGCCTTATAATCTATCAGTTAATGCAATGATGGCAAGTTTTTCAAAAGGGACTAGGGATTTTTAAATGCCTCAATTTTTAGTGTCCCATGAGACATCTTTAAGGGAGCCTGATTTTCAAAGGGTCAATGTTTAGTACTTTCTAAAACTCAGACCACAGCTCTTGCTTACTTAAATAGAAATTGTGGATGTTCAGCATCCCTGAAAATTAAGCCATTTGTTCAGGTAGCTAAATATGGATTATGGAGCCCAACCTTAGGTGACCATCTTCGATAACTGGGGCCTTACTTCAATTCCAACATACCAAAGTCTTCAGTGTTGTCTGGGGAACAAAGACAGCTTGTTATTTTGTTATGAGGGGGCATTATCCCTGACGGTTCCTGTGAAAGAGGACAGCCAGTGTTTTCAGTGTTATGCTACCAGCAGGTAATTTTGTATGTATAAAATGCACTTCAAACTCTGCACAAAGGTACAGCCTGTTTCAACTATTACAATCAGATTGGCGTGTTGGTCTCAAGGTAACAAAATATATTCCCTATTTTCAGAACCCTCTTGTGTGACATTCAGACCTCTCCAGGTGCCCAGTGGCAGCGCTTACTAGTCTGGTTTTATAGTTTTATTTCTTTTTTGTTTAATACTAGAATACCAAAAGAAAGAAAAAAAATCATTTAAAAATTACCAAACCTCTATAAAATAAACAAACACACAATAATGGCAGTTTGGATTTTCCTATAGCTATGCAGTGGTGTAATTGAAAATTTATGAAGTTGCAAACAAATTAAGTTTGTACCCTTTCCTTTCCTTTTTTTTTTTAAAAAATATGTGTCATGATACTGCAGGGTGCTGAGTCTTCTGCCTCTGATGCAGCAGAGTATTTAAATATGCATTACTTTCAGCCTAATTGAGGGACTACTCATCCTTGGTGCTTTGCAAGTTCGAGTCTTTAGACTTTAAAAAAAGTAACAGAAAAATGTAAAAATCAGTGTTGCTTAAACTTTTCCTTATGTAGCATATCAAAACATACATGCCCTAAACTATTAAGAAATATCGGGTATAAGTCAGGTCCTGAATAGAGTTGTGCCAAAAAATGCACCAACTGTGAAACAGGTGAAATTACTTTTTTTGAAACTGGCAAAAAAGTAAAGTTAATGACAATTATTTGCTGATGTTGTTTTACAAGTTTGATCCCAGCAAATTAGTTTTGGGACGGTGGTGGTGGAGTAAAGGTCATTTTGTTCTCCTTTTGAAGCTGCTGTGGCCTATGTGGGCTTGCTGCAGGAGAAAAGGGAAGATAATTTCCCCGTAGAGAAAGATTTCCTTCGTTTTTTCTCTCATTTTTAAAGGTTATAATCATCTTATTTCTGCTCATTCCATGGTTCCATCACAAATATAAAGGCAAGGTCAGTTCACAGAGTTAATTCTTGTTTCTTTTACACACACTGCCCTTTTCACTGAGGCAGTAACAGTATGAAATAATAGATGCGGCCCAACTATTGCTCCCCAGGAGAGAATATGATTAACTCTTGTCAGTTTCGGCTTTTCTCTTTTGTATTTTATATTCACTTATGACTACGTTTTGAATGCTCCTGTGTGGATACACGGAGAACAGGAGAAAAGGTAAAGAGAACTCCTAGTGGAAGGAGGTTGGCACAGTTCAAACCTCATACTCTCTTGTGAGAGTTAGAATGAGTAATAGTCCTAGTAGCCCCTCTGCATCCTGCTGGTGTCTGACCAGAGGCACTATAGGTAGTACACACGGCTGCTTTGAAAAGAAGCTGTAAGGAAAGATATTGAATCAGTTCACTGCCCTGAACCATTCATATATTCCAATTTCTGTCCTGTGATTTAGAGAGAGATTTTCTTATTTTTGTACTATCTTTACAAATCAGAAAAGCTATGGGAATAGTGTTTTACCATAGATATGAATGGACTTTTACTCCCTCTGCTGATTAACATGGAGCACAAAACTTATGTGCAACATAAATCTGGGTTTTTAAATTTTATTTAATGTTGCTTAACACAGTAATAAATTTTATATGTTAGAACCCACTGGAAAATGCTCACTGAATTATAAAAATGTTTAAGAATAGCAAATACAACACAGGACCTGCACTGTCGTGCTCTTTTAAGGGACACATACAATACTTTTAAAATAAATTTCTCTTTGTTTACCAAAAATATATACATATTTTTTCCTAGCAGGAACTTCCACGGGTCGAATACTCCTGCTTGCAGCTCATTTGAGAGAGTCACCAGACTTGTCAATCACAGTGGTCTGGGAACAGCCACTGCCTTGAAGTGTTTGCCACTTCAGACACTTCCAAAGCTGTTTCATAGAGATAACTGTTTTAAACTTGAATACACAAGTTACTAGATAAAACAAGAAATTCACATTTCACCCCAGCTAACAGAGAACATATATCTGTTGTGTTTACAATAAAACATGGAGGAATACAACAGTTTATGCCTCCCCTCAGAACTAGAATCTTGGTGCTAGGTGGGTTGGCTTGGCAGACTTTCCTGTTAAGACAGGAAATTTTTGGGTAAGCTAAGATACATTTTCCTACTTTTCTTCACAAGGAAAGTCCTCAGATCTGTTATAATTAGATACCCAATGGTGTATCACAAAGGAGGTAAAAAATATGAATGAGGAGATGTGTTTTCTCTTTTTACATATTACTTTCAGCTACTGGGTGAGCAAAGTAAGCAGAACTCTTTGTTCAATGCCAGGGACTGATGAAGTCTGCACATTTAAATTGTAAAATTTAGTGAAGGTGTGAAAACATATCCAGGACACCATCCTGCATCTGTATGTGTTGCATAGGATCCTTCAGGACAGGAGGCTTCCATAGACTGAATAAATTGGCTCAAACATTCAAGAGCAAAGGCAGCCTCTACCTTAGAAAGTCTGAAATGCATCTAATAACTGCAGCATTTGCAGTGGGTTTATTTTTTGTTTTAATTATTACTTTTATTTACAATGGGTGTGATAGACCACTAGAGAATTTCTTAATTCGATATTGCAGTGAATATTGATTTTTAGAGCTCCAACATCAACAGTATGCCAGATTCATTATTTTTGAAATATTTTACGTATAGGAAAAACATTTAGGGATAGAAATAAATTATTATACCCAGACTGTGGTTGTGTGTGTGTTTTAAATAAAGGTTGTGTTAATCTTAGCACACCTTTGCCCTCCTAAGAGGTGCAGGACTGCTTTTTCCCCAGTTGCACCTTAACTTTCAAAAAAGCTCTTTGCTGAAGGGATTGCAACCTGGATGACAATCTAAAGAGAGAAGACAGACAGTTATGCTTTTAGCCAAGGGGGAAAGTGCATGATCATAGCTACAGCTTATGAATTTCTTTATCTGGAATAAAACTTGGGTACCATCTCTGGATCCTGGATGTAAACAGTCCATTGACGGACAGGTGACCCAGGGCCTGGTTCTCCACTTCAAGAACTTGGGCTGTAGACTCCATTCTCCAAAATCTATCCTTTTCCTGCTTAGCCAAATGCTGTGATGATTATTTCCTCTTAAGTGTAGCACTTGAGAATACAGTATATCTTACAGTAAAGTCTTACTATGGACCTAAGATGAGAGTACAGCGTATATATATGAGTATACACTGTGTGCATGCACACACACACACCTTTTTCACCTGTGAAGAGAGAAGATCACATGTTCATAGCACAGTTGATGACCTTTCCGTCCTTGTAAATAGAAGCCATAAAATAATAAAGCGATAGAAGTGTTGAGCCATGGCTGATGCATCTCGGCTGATCAGGCCTGGAGTTATAGTTCTTAGGGCATATCTGATTGCTTTGAGCTTGAGCTAAATGATTCTATGTTGAAAGTCTATTTTTCCATTATTCTTTGACTAAATTGTTCTCTGAATGAGCGTCCCTACTCTTGGGGCTGGCATAGATTTTCTCCATCCACCCCATCTGATTCTGACATACTATAACCCTCTGAGTACCCCTTGTCAATTAAAGGAGGGAGGGCCAGGATCACGGGTCCTGGAAATTCAGAAACTTCTGAAGCAGACTTGTGTGGTCAGTTTTCATAATGGAGAGAGGTAAATAACAGGGTCCCCTAAGGCTCTGTACTGGGACATATTCATAAGTGATCTGGAAAAAGGGATGAACCGGGAAGTGGTAAAAATCACAGACAATACAAAATTACTCAAGACAGATAAGTCCAAAACTGACTGCAAAGAGTTACAAAGGGATCTCACTAAACTAGGTGACTGGTTAACCAAATGGCACATGAAATTCAATGTTGATAAGTATAGACTAATGCACAGCAGGAAAAAAAATAATCCCAACTATACACACAAAATGATAGAGACTAAATTAGCTGTTATCACTCAAGAAAGATATCTTGAAGTCATTGTGGATAATTCTCTGAAAACACCTCCTCAATGTGTAGCAGACATCAAAAAAACAAAGAATGTTAGCAATAATTATGAAACAGATAAGACAAAATATCAATGTCACTATAAATTCAAGAGTACACACACACCTTGAATACTGCATGCAGTTCTGGTTGCCCCATCTCAAAAAAGATTGATTAGAGTTGGAAAAGGTGCAGAGAAGGGCAACAAAAACTATTAGGGCTATGAAACAGCTTACCTCTGAGGAGAGATTAAAAAGGACTGGAACTCATATTAAGAAAAGACGATGATAAAGGGGGAATATGATAGAGGTCTATAATGTCATGAACAGTACGAAGAAATCAAATAGGGAAATATTTACCCCTTCACAGAATAAAAGAACTAAGGGTTGCCCAATGAAATAAGTAGACAGCAGGTTTAACACAAACATTGGGAAGTATTTCTTCACACAACACACAGTCAACCCGTGGAACTCATTGTGAGAGAGATATTGGGAAGGCAAAAATTGTAACTGGGTTAAAAAAAGAATTAGGTAAAGTTTATGGAGGATAGGCCTACCAATGACTATTAGCCGAGATGATCAGGGATGCAACCTCATGTTCTGGATGTCCCTAAACCTCTGACTGCCAGAACCTGGGGCTGGATGACAGAGGATTTGCTCATTTGAAAATACCTTGGTCTGTTCATTCCCCCTGAAGAATCTGGTACTGGCCACTATCAGAAGACAGGATACTGGGCTAGATGAGCCATTAGTCTGAACCAGTATGGCCGTTCTTATATTCTTATGAACGTCAGTCACAACTATGTTGGTGCAATTGTGTCTTGTGGCTAATCCTGTTCTCTGATTGAAATAAAGTTCCATGGAGGGGGATATCCATGACCACTTCCAGAAGTAATCTTGGCTGCCTGGAGTCATTTGGCTCCTGGGGGTGTACACAAATCCATGTTGTTACAGAGTAGAATCTAGGCTAGATCTAGAATATAGAATCTACAGAGTAGAATCATCCATGCAGTGGATGCTTTGTGAGTCTTTTCCAGGAAGTATGGTCTGATGAGCAGGCTCTCTTACAATGAGTTATACATGAACCCTTTTCTGAGCAAAAAAAAAATGCAGAATGTTTACTAGCACTTTGGAATATTTGCTACTATTTTAAATAAAGATTTGCAATTTCTTTCACCAGACGATAGGGCTACATGAACTTTTTGGGAGTATAAAACAGGACAGAATTATTTGTGGGTGGACTCACTCCACTTCTCTCCAGGTTACTTTTATCAGTGGCTTACCTGGTGAAATAAAAGTCCACCTAATGCCTCTGAGCATGATTTGAAAATATGCTGAAAAACAGCATACAGAAAAACAGATCCTGAGAATCCTCCTATTGTGGGTCTTGTCCCAAGTCCAAGAAAGAAAAAAAACAACACAACTACCTTTTCTCCCCCTCTCAGGAAGATGTGTATGAGACCACATGTGTATGAGGCCATTTTCTACACCTTTTCTTATCACTTTTAGAGACTTAACACTGGGAAGGTTTGTATTATGGAGAACTGAAAGCAGAAGAGACAGAGGTTAATGTCTCGAGGCGGAGACATTAATCTCTTGGACTGTCCAGTCACTGACCATATCCTCACTTTACAGGGATTTCTATCCTTTTTTGTAGGCCACAGAAGAGTGGCTTCCATATTCTGAAGATGGAATCTGAAGGGAGAACTGGGTTAAAAAAAAGAGTAACATTTGAAAAATTCATTCTTTTTTAGATGATCTGTAAGTGGTCCCTGTGAACTTTATAGATGCTTGCTGAGGTCCTGCTCAAGGGAGGGGCAGGGGATGCCTTCACATAGAGCAGTCATCTTGTCTCTCAGAATGCCATGGTGAAGATGACAGAGTCTCATAAATGATGACTCACACCTTGCTAACGGGGGCAGGGGAAATGGACTGGGATATATGGTGGGCCAAAAGCCCCTTATGACCTCCTTGCTCCTCCATGTCTGGGCTGCTCTCCCTTTTGTTTCTCATGGCTGTTTGGAGGAAAATGAGGAAATGGTAGGGTGTGGCCAGGTAATTTTGCACCATTTTCTGGCAGGTTCTCGATTCTTCTGGTTGTTGTGAGGTGTTCCTGATAAAGAGGTCTGCTCAGACATGCTGCACAGGAAGCTGCTGCAGCCAGATACCTGAGGATCAGAAGGAGTTTTCAGCAATCTTGCTGAAAGCCCCCAAGCCTTAAGTAAAAAGAAAAGGAGTACTTGTGGCACCTTAGAGACTAACCAATTTATTTGAGCATGAGCTTTCGTGAGCTACAGCTCACTTCATCGGATGCATACTGTGGAAATTGCAGAAGACATTATTATATACACAGACACCATGAAACAATACCTCCTCCCACCCCACTCTCCTGCTGGTAATAGCTTATCTAAACTGATCATCAAGATGGGCCATTTCCAGCACAAATCCAGGTTTTCTCACCCTCCGCCCCACCACAGACAAACTCACTCTCTTGCTGGTAATAGCCCATCCAAAGTGACCACTCTCTTCACAATGTGTATGATAATCAAGGTGGGCCATTTCCTGCAGAAATCCAGGTTCTCTCACCCCCTCACCCCCCCTCCAAAAGCCACACACACAAACTCACTCTCCTGCTGGTAATAGCCTATCCAAAGTGACCACTCTCCTTACAACGTGCATGACAATCAAGGTGGGCCACTTCCAGCATAAATCCAAGTTTAACCAGAAGGCCGGGGGAGGCATGTAGGTAGGAATAGCGGTCAGTAGGTTTCCCTACACTACCAGCACTCCCAGCTACCTTCGAGACACCACTGACTTCCTGAGGAAACTACAATCCGTCGGTGATCTTCCTGATAACACCATCCTGGCCACTATGGATGTAGAAGCCCTCTACACCAACATTCCACACAAAGATGGACTACAAGCCGTCAAGAACACTATCCCCGATAATGTCACTGCTAACCTGGTGGCTGAACTTTGTGACTTTGTCCTTACACATAACTATTTTACATTTGGGGACAATGTATACCTTCAGATCAGCGGCACTGCTATGGGTACCCGCATGGCCCCACAGTATGCCAACATTTTTATGGCTGATTTAGAACAACGCTTCCTCAGCTCTCGTCCCCTAACGCCCCTACTCTACTTGCGCTATATTGATGACATCTTCATCATCTGGACCCATGGAAAAGAAGCCCTTGAGGAATCCCACCATGATTTTAACAATTTCCATCCCACCATCAACCTCAGCCTGGTCCAGTCCACACAAGAGATCCACTTCCTGGACACTACAGTGCTAATAAACGATGGTCACATAAACACCACCCTATACCGGAAACCTACTGACCGCTATTCCTACCTACATGCCTCCAGCTTTCACCCTGACCACACCACACGATCCATCGTCTACAGCCAAGCTCTGCGATACAACCACATTTGCTCCAACCCCTCAGACAGAGACAAACACCTACAAGATCTCTATCAAGCATTCGTACAACTACAATACCCACCTGCGGAAGTGAAGAAACAGATTGATAGAGCCAGAAGAGTTCCCAGAAGTCACCTACTACAGGACAGGCCTAACAAAGAAAATAACAGAACGCCACTAGCCGTCACCTTCAGCCCCCAACTAAAACCCCTCCAACACATTATTAAGGATCTACAACCTATCCTGAAGGATGACCCAACTCTCTCACAAATCTTGGGAGACAGGCCAGTCCTTGCCTACAGACAGCCCCCCAACCTGAAGTGAATACTCACCAACAACCACATAACACACAACAGAACCACTAACCCAGGAACCTATCCTTGCAACAAAGCCCGTTGCCAACTGTGCCCACATATCTATTCAGGGGACACCATCACAGGGCCTAATAACATCAGCCACACTATCAGAGGCTCGTTCACCTGCACATCCACCAATGTGATATATGCCATCATGTGCCAGCAATGCCCCTCTGCCATGTACATTGGTCAAACTGGACAGTCTCTACGTAAAAGAATAAATGGACACAAATCAGATGTCAAGAATTATAACATTCATAAGCCAGTCGGAGAACACTTCAATCTCTCTGATCACGCAATCAGAGACATGAAGGTCGCTATCTTACAACAAAAAAAACTTCAAATCCAGAGTCCAGCGAGAAACTGCTGAATTGGAATTCATTTGCAAATTGGATACTATTAATTTAGGCTTAAATAGAGACTGGGAGTGGCTAAGTCATTATGCAAGGTAGCCTATTTCTCCTTGTTTTTTCCTACCCCCCCCCCGGCCTTCTGGTTAAACTTGGATTTATGCTGGAAGTGGCCCACCTTGATTGTCATGCACATTGTGCGGAGAGTGGTCAGTTTGGATGAGCTATTGCCAGCAGGAGAGTGAGTTTGTGTGTGTGTTAGGGGGCGGGGGGGGGGGTGAGAAAACCTGGATTTGTGCTGGAAATGGCCCACCTTGATTGTCATGCACGTTGTAAGGAGAGTGGTCACTTTGGATAGGCTATTACCAGCAGGAGAGTGAGTTTGTGTGTGTGGCTTTTGGAGGGGGGTGAGGGGGTGAGAGAACCTGGATTTCTGCAGGAAATGGCCCACCTTGATTATCATGACATTGTGAAGAGAGTGGTCACTTTGGATGGGCTATTACCAGCAAGAGAGTGAGTTTGTCTGTGGGGGGGCGGAGGGTGAGAAAACCTGGATTTGTGCTGGAAATGGCCCATCTTGATGATCAGTTTAGATAAGCTATTACCAGCAGGAGAGTGGGGTGGGAGGAGGTATTGTTTCATGGTGTCTGTGTATATAATAATGTCTTCTGCAATTTCCACAGTATGCATCCGATGAAGTGAGCTGTAGCTCACGAAAGCTCATGCTCAAATAAATTGGTTAGTCTCTAAGGTGCCACAAGTACTCCTTTTCTTTTTGCGAATACAGACTAACATGGCTGTTACTCTGAAGCCTTAAGTAGAAGCCAGTAACAGCTGAAATCCAATTAGCCAAATATTAGGATAAAAAAGATCCCATTTTGGTTTTTTTTTTGTTTGTTTTCTTGTTGCTGAGCAGGTCTGGTAAAAGCTTCCTGCAGCTGCTGGAGACAAAATGAACTGGTAAAAGCCTGGCCATTCCCCATCTGCCATGAAAGATAGGTGTGGTATCTATCCCCAGGGAACTGTAAGCCTGAGTAAGACCCACTGTAATGGATCACTGTGGACTTTTCCTGTGAAGAAGCATTTAATTTGTGTCCTGCATTTTTGGTCCAAAATAATGTTAATTTTTTGAAAACAACAGCAAGAAATAAAAGTGTCTGGGAGAGAGTACAATGCATCTGTCTCCTCTGGGACAGGCTGCAGGAACCCAGGGAACAAGACGGGAGCTGCTGCCCCTGCTGACCAGTGGGTTATTAGAATTTTAAGGGTGCAATGAACAGAAATCAAAAAGGCACCATGGTTTCATTTCTTCATACGTCACAGGTTTCTTCTTGGAAGTGCTGTGCACCCTCATCACCCAAAGAAATCCCTTCTATATGTTCATGCAAATATAGGACTATATGCTACCCATTGTGGCAAATTGTCGGCACTACTATGATGGGTCTCACACTTTCTCTTTCTGGGGGGGTTCAGGGCACCGTTTCTTGCCCCTGAACTGGGGTATTAACTGCCCCACTAGTGTCCTAGAGGAGGGGAGTGGAGAGGAAGGGACCAGGCCCGCCCTCTACTCCAGGTCCCAGCCCAGGGGCCCTAGGGATAGCGGTAAACCACTAGAACTAGTGGTTCCTTCCCCTGGACTACTTCCCTTTCCCACCCTTCAGCTTGTGGGCTTCCTGCCCTCCCTCTGCACAAACCAGGTGTCCCTTTACCTAAGGTCTTGGTCTTCCTAGCCCTCCGCAGCACTTCTCCAAACTCTCCTCTGCTTCCCTCCAAACTGCTCTCTGCTCCAACACCAATCCACTCTGCTTCAACTCCTCCAGACTGCTCTCTGCTCCAACACCAATCCACTCTGCTTCAACTCCTCCTCATGTCTGATTGAAGCAGGGAGTTTTTATCATGTGACTGGCTTCAGGTGCTTTAATTAATTTATAGCAAACTTTCTTCCCTCTACAGGGAATAAGGCTCCCTTCTAACACTCTCCTGCTGCCCTCTGGCCATGATGTATCACACCATGTACAGAACTCTGATGTCAATGGGAGATGCACACTGAGCTAGAGCAAGATACATTCCAAAGCATTTTCCCTTACTAATTTTATCATTTCCCATTTGGCTAATACTGATCATTTTTCATCCTGGATTTTTGCTTGAGTGAAAGGGAGCATGGCTTTTATTTCAGCATCAGACTTTCAGGATATGCAACAACCTAAGGACACCCACTAGGGAAAGGAGTTAACTTGTGATCCTTCTGACGGATGGCCAATTCTGCGACAGCCCTGGCCAAAACATTCTGGTCTAAGTTTTCAGCAGGTGCAAATGTAAAAATTAACATTCACCTGCATCCTGCAAATGTCATCATTTGCATTGGAAACCAAGATGTTGCTAACCATCTTAGAGAATGGAATTCTATGGAATAGAATGAATTCTATGGGAATGTCTACATTATGAAATTAGGTCAATTTTATAGAAGTCGATCTTTAGCAACCGATTTTATACAGTCGATCGTGCATGTCCCCACTAAGCGCATTAGGTTGCAGAGTGGGTCCTCAATTACCATGGCTAGCATCAACTCACGGAGTGGTGCACTGTGGGTAGCTATCCCACAGTCCCTACTGCCCACTGGAATTCTGGGTTAAGCTCCCAATGCCTGATGGGGCAAAAACATTGTCGCGGGTGGTTTTGGGTACATGTCATCAGTCTCCCCTCCTACCTCCCTCCCTCCTTGGAAGCAACGGCAAACAATTATTTCACACCTTTTTTCCAGGGTTATCTGTGCATACACCATAGCACGGAAAGCATGGAGCCCACTCAGCTGTACACTGCTTTTGTGAGGTGTGAGGTGTTCCTGCAAACACCTCACACATTATCCTGCACTATGTGCAGAGCCTAGCTAGGAGCGGCCAGCACGAGGAAGATTGTGAAGAGGACATGGACACAGACATTCCTGAAAGCCACCAGCACAAGGACGATTGTGAGGAGGACATGGACACAGATGTGGCAATTGGGACATCATGGTGACAGTGGGGCAGGCTGGTACAGTGGAACGCCGATTCTGGGCCAGGCAAACAAGCAGAGACTGCTGGGACCACATCGTGTTGTGGGTATGGGATGATTCCCAGTGGCTGCGATACTGTCACATGCGTAA
The DNA here is from genome assembly GCF_965152275.1 of Natator depressus. Taxonomy (NCBI): domain Eukaryota; kingdom Metazoa; phylum Chordata; order Testudines; family Cheloniidae; genus Natator; species Natator depressus. Next base: position 126,037,369 of record NC_134235.1, read on the forward strand.
GGCCACTTTCATGGAACTGTGTGAGTTGCTTTCCCCCACCCTGAAGCACAAGAATACCAAGATGAGAGCTGCCCTGACAGCTGAGAAGAGAGTGGCTATAGCCCCGTGGAAGCTTGCAACGCCTGACTACTACCCGTCAGTCAGGAATTAATTCTGAGTGGGCAAGTCTACCAAGGGGGCTGCTGTGATCCAAGTACCCAGGACAATCAATACCCTTCTAATAAGAAGGGTAGTGACTCTGGGAAATGTGCAGGGTGTAGTGGATGGCTTTTCTGCAATGGGGTTCCCTAACTGTGGTGGGGCGATAGACAGAATGCATATCCCTATCTTGACACCGGAGCACCTTGCCAAAGAGTACATAAACCGCAAGAGGTACTTCTCAATGGTGTTGCTAGCAATGCTGGATCACAAGGGCCATTTCAGTGACATCAGCGTGGGATGGTTGGGAAAGGTGCATGACGCTTGTATCTTTCGGAACTCTGAGCTGTTCAGAAAGCTGCAAGAAGGGACTGTAGCTGAACACAGGCAGCCTGGACAGCAGTAAGGAGCAGTTCAACTATAGGCTGAGCAAGTGCAGAATGGTGGTAGAATGTGCCTTTGGGCATTTAAAAGGGTGCTGGTCCAGTTTGTTAAGTAGGTTAGACCTCAGCGAAAGCAATATTCCCATTGTTATTGCTGCTTGCTGTGCTATCCATAATATCTGTGAGAGTAAGGGGGAGACGTTTATGGCGGGGTAGAAGATTGAGGCAGATCTCCTGGTGGCCAATTTTGAAAAGCCAGAAACCAGGGCAATTAGAAGAGCACACCAAGGCATGCTTCACATCAGAGAGGCTTTGAAAAACAGTTTCATGACTGACCAGGCTACGGTGTGATGGTTGTGTGCATTTGTCCTTGATGCAAAGCCACCCCCTTTGGTGAATATACTTCCTTGAAGTCAATCCCTCTCCCCCCTTCGACCACAGCTGGAACAGGAAATAAAGTCCCTATTGTTCTGAATCCATTCATTCTTTATTTATTAAAAAAACCTTGAAATCACTGGCAACACTCACTAGTAAAAGGAAGCCCAGGTGTACAAAGGGTTTGATAATGGGGTGGGATGGGGGAGGAGGGAAGGACAAGGCCATATTGCTTATTGTAGCTACACTACAAATCAAAGCTTTTTGAATGACAGCCTTCTGTTGCTTGGGCCACCCCTGGAGTTGAGTGTCAGGGTACCCGGAGCCTCCCTCCCACCATGTTCTTGGGTGTCTGGATGAGGAGGATATGGAACTTGGAGAGGAGGGCAGGGGGTTACACAATGGCTGCAGCAGGGGTCTGTAGTCTAGTTGCCTTTCCTGCAGTTCCACCAGATGCCTCATCATGTCAGTTTGCTCCCACATTAGCCTCAGCATCTCCTCCTACATGTTACTGTATTCCTGGCCTCTGCCACCAAATGACTCCATGCATTCAGCTGTGCCCTATCAGTGCGGGAGGACTGCATGAGCTTGGAAAAGTCATAGAGAGTGCATTTTTTTCACCTTCTAATCTGCAATAACCTCAAGGATGGAGTTGATAAGGGGAGCATAGAAACATTTGTAGCTGCAGGGGGGGGAAAGGGAGAGTTCACTTTACAGAAGATACATTTCTGAGAACAAAAGAGCGACTCTTTCACAGTGAATCAAGCAATTCACAGCAGACAGCACATGTGTTTTAGATACAAGGTCACATTTTTCCTTTATATTGAGCACCTGCCGGTATGGTGACACACCACACACAGCTGGGCAACAGAATTTGGTTTGCAGGCAGCCACGGGAAGCAACAGGGTACATGGGGTTGGCTTCTTCCACGTTCATTACATGTGGGAATGGTTTCAAACTGCAGCTCCCTCCTTTCCCTTAGCAACCAATGCCGGTTGTGTTTGCTGTTTAAAAGGAGGGGCTGTGGTTTTGGGGTAGATGTGCAGCACACCCCTTCCCCCCGAGCATGGCTATTCTCTGGGATGATCCCTTATAGCCAAGCGCAAACAGCCCAGATGCCCGGGGATCACCAAACAGAGGGGATTACTGTTCCCTTACAAAACTTCCCCTATTTCAACCAGGTGGCCATGAATGATATCACTCTCCTGAGACTGACACAGAAAGATAAAGACCGAATGTTGCATGAATGTGACCAAAACCCAGGACCATTCACTGCCATGCTTTGTGCTGTAATAATTCCAGACCACTTGCTACTGGCATGGCATGGTAAAGTGTCCTACTGTGGAGGATGAAATATGGCAGCCCTCCCCAGAAAACTTCTGCAAAGGCTTTCAGAGTACCTCCAGGAGAGCTTCATGGAGATGTCCCTGGAGGATTCCTGCTCCATCCCCAGACACATAAACAGACTTTTCCATTAGCTGTACTGGCTGCAAATGCATCCCAATTGTTCAGGGCAAATCAACCATTAAAACACAATTGCTTTTAACCCTTGAAGTGTCATTACAAATGTGCACTCACCAGAGGTGCCTTCTCTGCCATCAGAGTCCAGGACAATAGGCCCTGGGAGGGTGGGTATTGGCTCCAGGGTGAGGAAAAGGTCCTGGCTGCCAGGGAGAACGGATTCTCTGCTTGCCTGCTGCACATTCTCCTCCTCTTCCTCATCCAGAAAATCCTCATCCATGTTGCATGAGGCTGCCACCTTGCAGGTGTCCATGGAGAGTGTTGGGGTACTGGTAAGGTCCCCCCCTAGAATGGCACGCAGCTGATCATAGAAGCGTCATGTCTGGGGCTCTGACTATTTTCCTCCTTTGTCTTTTGGTAGGCTTGCCCGAGCTCCTTAATTTTCACATGGCACTGCTGTGCATCCCTGGTGTAGCCTCTCTCCACCATGCTCTGTGTGATTTTAGCATATTTATCAGCATTTCTTCTGCTGGATCGGAGTTCTGCCTGCACGGATTCTTCTCCCCGTACAGCAATCAGATACAGGGTCTCCCGTTCACTTCATGCTGGAGCTCGTTTGAAATTCTGGGACTGCATGGTCACCTGTTCCGCTGAGCTCGCCACGCTGACCAAACAGGAAATGAAATTCAAAAGTTCTTGATGCTTTTCCTGTGTATGTGGCTAGTGCATCAGAGTTGAAAGTGCTGTCCAGAGCGGTCACATTGGAGCACTCTGGTTTAGCTCCTGGAAGCCAATATCATTGAATTGTACAGCGCTGCTTCTACACTACCCCAAATTCGACCCAAGAAGGTCGATTTTAGCGCTACTCCCCTCATCAAGGAGGAGTACAGCAGCCGATTTTAAGGGCCCTTTAGGTCAGCAGAATGGGGTTGGTTGTGTCGATGCATTCATTATAAAATTGACCTAACATGGCTAAATTTGACCTAACCTCATAGCATAGACCAGGCTTATAAGAGAGTCCAAAGTTATGACACAAACTCCTTTCAGAATCCACATGAGCATGGATAAATAAATAATGTAGGATTTTTGGAAACAATGCTTTAACAGTGGACTTAAAATGTACATATAAATACTGTATTGTGTGTTTTTTATTTTCTCTCCCCCCTCTATATTTCTACATCTATATCACACACGATGCTTTAAAATTGCCTATGAAGGGAGAAGTTACTATCTTTATTTTTTACATTTACTGTTTTAGAGCTGCCCCAAGGCTAGAGAAAATCAACATTTAAAATTGAACGTTTGGTTTTATAGAATATTGAAGAAGCACATCGTTGATCACACCATTTGAAGTTTAAAAATGGTTCCACTTATGAATAAATCTAATTTTATATCCCATCCCTGTTTTCAGATAATTTAGGATTACATCTGAGAGACAAAAAGTATAAGGAGTGGAAAAGGCATGAGAAAATTTAATGCTTTTTTAAAGTGAATGATGTGTTATCTCCTTTAATATCACCATAATAGTTTATAATTAATATTTCATATATACTCTGAAGATGTGTTTAAAGTTTTATCTCTGACGTTAACTAAATAACCAGGGTTTATAAAGTAATGTTACTGCCTCTTAATTAACATAAGTTACTGACAGTGGAGATACTGGGATAAAAACGGTGCAACAAAATGGAGAATCGGGACCTATATTTTTAATGCTTTTAATCTAAGCCCTATCTGATAACTGTCACAGACCTGGTCAAGGACACTCACCAGACGGTTGAGGGGGGATCCAAATGCTAAATTGCCAGGGCTATATAGAGTTTAGGCACTGTTCCTTGCTTTTTGCCTCAAGGCATACATTTCAGGTGTGGATATCATGTCTGACACCCCTTTTTCCAACTGCCCAGGCCCTGAAACTTTGCCCAAGATTTTAAATACTATTTACTCTTTACTTAATGCTAGAAATACACAAATCTAGACATCACAATAAACACACATATATGCATTTTCTCTGCCTCAGTTTCCTTACCACTCTGGAATGATTTTTGGCCTTGGGTAGATCTGTCTGGGCTGTCCAGAATCCTTCCTCTAGAGCTCAGGACTCCTCTTCAGAATTGTGGAGCTTTCTCTGACTTTGGTTGGTCTCCCTCTTAAACTAAGACCCACTACCATGACCTTTTGTCTTTCCTGCCCATCTGCACATGGCTTCTCATCCAGAGCATGGAATCGCTGGTCTCTTCTCCCTCTCTAAAATGACTGCTCTGAAAGTCTCTCTTTTATAACCTCCAGCCCCCTTGTCAGGTACCCCCAGGATCAGTCTCATCAGTTGATCAAAGTCTCCTACCAGGTGATCTGTTGCCAGCCCACCTAAGCAGACTGGTTCTTTTGGGTAAGAATCAGATTATTGTCCAGAGTAGCTCCATTTCAGTGAGAGACCACTTAAGTTAATAACCTTCTACTGTTAGCCATGTGCCACTACCTCTTGGAATTCCAGGCCAACACAGAGGAGAAAGGACAACAGATAAGGCAAATGCCACATTCAAAATATAGTCTGAGACAGGTACACTTAAAGAGACCCCCAAATTCAAACAAAATTCCCCCACTTGCCATCTCATTGAAGAGGCAAAAAGGACAAGAGTTCATGGTTCCTCAAACGCCCTTTTCACCCCAAGGCTTCTGGTGGGTTAGGGTAGCCACGAGAGGCTTACTCCCTTGCACAGTGGGTTTTAGCACCACAGTGCCTTTGTGAGATAGGCAGTGCCTGTCCAGGGTTGAGGTGATTTCTCCCCACTTTTCCCCAAGCCAAGTCCCCTTCTCCTTTACATCTGTTGAGACGAGTTGTGCTTCTTCCCCTATGCCTCTTGGATTTGATTACATCTTGAATGATTGCCCTCAAGCCACCTCTCTGCCTTTCCTGAAGCAGTTACTTTACATCTATCTGGGTTTTTTTCCCCACCCTCTAACAGGTAAAGTGTATTTGGCAGGGACTTTACCAGCCTCAGTTTCTCTTCTCCCTGCAGGGAACTGAGTCACAGGACCTTTCGGCAGTACCTCAGTTTCCTTTCTCCCAATGGAGATTTCAGTACAGCCAGGGACAATGTCTAAACTTTGCACAGCCCCAGGAAATTGAGGGCACATGGAATTCCATATTTCAGTCACCTCACAGAAGCCTGGTGAGTGTCCAGCAGAGAGTTCAACCAGATCTGGGACTGTAACGTGTTGGGAAGATTTTTGCAAACATGCTATCAAAATTTACACCCATTTACAATCACAGACATGGAGTTTTAAAACCAGAAATACCGCATTTGCATGTACAGTTTGAACAGACATTTTATTTTTTAAAGTAAACATTCTTTCACAAGTCTACTCCCACCCCCTATAAGAATTGTTTAGGTTAGTCAAGACTACAGATGCTTTTAGACTGTAAAACCTTTGGGAGGAGGGGCTGCCATTTTGTATATGTATGTACAGCAACCAGAACAATGCAGCCCCAACCTGGCTGAGGTCTTTATGTGCTACCACTGTACGAACGTTGTTGTGGTTTAACAACTTCAGTTCAAAGGTACCTACAAATGAAGCAGCATGGCAGAGAAAATTCAATGCTGACAACTAAAAAAGTGCTGTAAATTGGAAAGAGTAATTTGAACTGCTCATGAACAATGCAAAATTCTGAATTGACTATAATCATGCAGGAAAAATTGTGTACGCATCATTGTTGACAGCATAATGAAAGCCTCTGCTTCATTTACAATGATGGTCAGAAATAAACATTCTGATACATAAAGAACAGTGTAGAAATTAGTGAAAATATTATAATGCCTCTATATAAATCCATGGAATACTGTATTCAGTTCTGATCATACAGTCACCATAACATAATAGACTGGATCCAGAGACAGGCAATAACAATAATTAGAGGAAAGGAAAGCCTTCCATGTGACTTGAGTGACAAGACTTGCACTGCTTAATTTAAGATGAGAGACATAAGGGAGGATATAATAAAGACATACACATATAGGGAAACTCATTCAAGGATTCCTAATTACTCACCTTCCCCTTGTAATACCAGAAAAAGGGCCCATCAAATGAAACTTCAAGGAAGCTAATTTAAAACTAATAAAAGAAAATAATTTTAATATACCACCAGATTAACCTGTCAAACTCATTGTGACAAAAGAGCATCCACGCCAAAACCTTAGCGAGCTTCAAAAAGGATTTAACATTTATACGTATGAAAATCATCCACTGTTACACTTGTGATGATGAAAATATAGTCTCATAAATCCTCATGCTTCAGAACAAAAGTCAATCACAATGGGGTTTCTTGAACATTCCTCTGAAGCATTTGGAGCTGGTCACTGTCAGAATGGAATAGATGGACCTAAATGTTATGACAATTCCAATGTTTTTATATTCTATAGCCCCAAACCTGCCTTCTACTGGCAGTTTTGTGATGCAAATAGAACTGCGAAGGTCTCATGTGTAACTTTATATCTCCCATATGAACAGTAGTGATTCAACTGAATTGTGACTCTTCTCTGGCTGTGTAGAGCAGAATTTTACCTGTTATGCACAATATGTTCACAGTGGAAAATTATGGACAGGAGTTGAACTTCAGCAGCTTTTTCCAGCTTTGAAAAAATTCTAATGACTTGAGAGAGAGTCTCTTGATGTTTAAGGTTTCTTGTAACTGTATTAAATAATTTCCAAAACCTTTTGCAAATAATATTAACTAAATGCAATGCACTATAGAATAGGATATATTTTGAAAAAGCTGATTCTGTTACTGTCGGTGTGCCATTAGAAATGTGCATTTGAAATATATCAAAGAGCAGCTGTGGTAAAAACAGGAGTAAAGAAAGTTTTACCCATTTCAAACAACGGTAAATGTGGCTTTGACGTTCCCATTAATAATAGATAGAGAATTCATTCCACTCAAATAGGATTTTCAAAAGCACGCAGTGTTGGCCTAATTCTTCTACTAAATTTAGTGGTGAAACTTACGTTGACTTAGGCCATCATTAAGTATTTTTGAAAATCACACCCTATATGTTTGTTATGACGTTGTACTGCCAATTGGTTAAACAATATGACATTCTTGTTGTCATCAAGTCTTTTCAGTGTTTGCCCTTCCAACGCTTATTTTAAGTCAAGAGAATCTCTCTCAAATCATTAGAATTTTTTCAAAGCTGTTAAAGTTCAACTACTGTCCATATTTTTTTCCACTATGTGAACATATTGTGCATAACAGAGGTTATGGGTGAACTTTTTCTTTAAAATTGGCAATGACTATATTGTATACAATAGCCAGCAGGTGGCATTGCAGGAGTAACCGGAAGTGAAAGAACCCACAAGTTTATACTACAGTTAGTTTTTTCACTGTTGTGCTATCCTGATCGCTAGTAGTACACTCTCACAACAGTCTGAAGTATAAAAGTTGCAGCAGACACTGGTGTAACAGGCTTTATATTTTTAGTACAGTATTGTCATAAGCGCATTATAGCAGGTTTCCAATTTAGATTATTTGTCCTTAAGCCCTCAGAAGCATTTTATTTCTCTCACTGAAAATCCTATTTTCTTACTGTGATCATCTGTCTACATCTTTAGGTTTAGTTTCCACACCCTTCCAGAATGGACAGCGGAAATGGGCCATGACCTTTTCAAATGAAAGAAATGATAGCTAAAAAATTTTAAGAGTAGAACCGACTGTCTTTTCTATTATACAACATATTTTTGGCAGCTTTTAAATTGCTATACATGATTAAACTGGTTAATTCACCATGTTCATATTGTTTCCAGAAATTATATCTATCTTCTTCATAAACACAACTGTATCAGTACTACGTATACTTGCCTTGCAAGGGCCCCAATCACACCCAGGGTCTATCATAAGAAAAATTTCTGAAAGTGTTTCAGCCTGGTTTAACAAAGGTACAGTTCTCTTTCTAACACAGGGCGAAATTCATGGTGCTAAGTCTTTTGCACAACTTGTATGGTGTTGAAAGATTTGTGTAGATCCTTTGCTTTGGATGCAAAACCATATTACTCACTTTTCTGTGGGGTAACTTTGTATACTTTGGACAGCTATTGTGTGCAGCTTTTTAAAAAAACTACTGACATACTTACTGAAAGGAAAGACAGGCTTCCATGTGTGAATATTTTTAAATTTGCTAGCTAGCAACAGAAAGAGGTTTTTTGATAGGCCATATGGGGGAGAAAGAAAAAAATAAAGGAGAGAATAAGAAAGGATGGGTGGCATCTTGAGGAGAGGCCAAATGGATGTCTAATGTTACTGAGAATGGGTAAAAATTGAGGGTCAGTAAAGGGCTGGGGAACATTAGGGACAACTAGACACACTGAGGGGAATTCACTCATGCTGCAGCCATTTTCACCTGCTATGGAACCCTGGCACAAGGGACAACAGTGCAGGGTGTTTTCATCCTGGTTTAGAACTCTCTGCTTCCCAGTGCGAGAGCATTCGGGGTTGGCCAGAGACTGTTTTAGGGTTGCAGTCAGGGCATTCCTGTGATTGGCAGATTCCCTGCTGCTGTGAGGCTCACAATGGGTATGGTAGCAGTGGGCACCAGTCAGGACAACCCTCTGGCTACTCTAACTTCCTCCACAGACCAAACAGACTCCCCACTGCCCCATCATAGTGAAAGAGCAAAACTTAGAAATGAATATTTAATTTTATTCCCCTTCCTCCAGAAGTTGGATCCTTCCCTGATCTATAATTCTAGAAATTCAATCAGCTATACTCTTCTCCACAAATGGATCCAAAACTGTTTTAGGTGGATGTACATGGACCCAGGTGTTGTTTTAGCCACACCATCTGCATACACAACTAGTGCCTATTCCTTGCCATTTAGATCTTGTTCTTTACTGAAGGTGAATCCTGATAAATCTCGCCAAAGTAAATCCCTGACATTTTCAATATTCCCTGGAAATAACCCAGCCTACCTGAAGGCCTTCCATTATATTTGGAAATATCTCACATTTTCTGAAATGGATGGCTCAACCTCACTTTCAAGAAAAAAGAGTTATTAGAATTGGTTCAATAAAAGTTATTAATGTAGAGTATTTCATTTGTGAGATGAAGTATCAAAGTGCACTTTCTGCTGTGATGCATTAACTCTAGACTATGAAATGTCTTTCACCTGCACATATGCAGTGAAATGACAGCATACAAATCTTTCCTGAATTAATCATTTTTTATCTTTCTTATCTTTAATTTTTTTAAGGTTGTCTTATTTAAAGAGCAATGTAAATAGGGGCCACATTTGAATGAAAAATAGAAGAGCAAGAAGGAGAGAGGATACTCAGGTACATTTCACAGCACCTCTTAAAACTAGGTTAGATCTTGCAATGCTGCTTCTACAGCACCTAACCTTACCTGAATCCTAAAGATCCCAAGGGACAAGAGCCTCCTACAATATGTCTAGCCTGGTTACAACATGTACTCCTATATGGTGGTATAAAGGAATTGTAATGTGTATCCAGGAAATTCAGTAAATTGTGAAACTGCAAACCTGTTCACACTGGTCCTTTTTCCAGCAGTTCACTTTTTTGTGTCACAACTTATGCTGTACAGTCTAACACAAAGTAAATCAAGGCACCCACAGGAACAGGGCCAGGGCCACCCTTGTTAGTGGTGGTCCCCCTGAACACTAATAGCCCAGGTACTTTTGATTGATTTTACCAGCAGATTAAATGAGAAAAGCATCTTATATTACTAACATAGCAGGCAAAGGAGGAGTGGAGGCAAGCTGATTTGGCTGCTGTAGAGTGGTCTGACATGTGACCTGTTCTACTATCAATCTATCAGATATCCTGGTAAATTAGTGCTAATGAAAAGTGGTTGATTGACAAGTCAGAATAATGAAGTCCTCTACTGATTTCATATAAAGTATTATTCAGATGAAATAATAGGAAAACCACTATAAAAGCACCATGTGTTATGTCTTGCTGTCAACCTTCTGGCATCATGCAAAAGTACTATGGAATTATCTCTCAGGTTGAGAAGGTACCATTACAATTGAAAAACTGGGGGAAATTCTGCCCTGGGTTGTAGTGTACTGGGTGAAAATATATGAATATTTGGGGGAACTGCTCCCTACCCTTGCCTGCACAGGAGTAGGGAAGGATAATCTTTCTCCAGCCCTAGGAGAGGAGCCCAGTTAATGGGTCTGCTGGCACTTGACAGCCCCAAAAGAATGTAGTCCGCTAGTCCGGGACAAAATGAGACCCAAAGGCTCCTGTGTGAATACGGGATATGTACTTTACACAAGAAGACTATAATGTTGTTTGCCACAGATAGTCTTTTTTTAAAGAAATCAGTAAAACATGCAGTGGGACATATTGCCCACAGACCGTCTAAGGTGTCTTCCCTTGTTCTGGCAGGATAGCTTCTGGACCTTCCGATAGTGACTTTGAATCTTGTTTATTTTTCTCAACGTTCTAGTCTAACTTATACCCACAGTAACATCAGTGGGAAATGTGAGAAGCACTGTGACCTTCCCTTCTCCCCCTCACCTCTTCAGACTCCATTGAGGTTTCTCACTTGCATTCTATCTCTAACACTTCACTCGTCCAATATACCCCTTAATAATAATCCCACCTGGCAACTAATTTTCCTCCCCTCGGTCTCATACCTCCATTTCCTTTTTCATAAAATCATTCATCTTCCGCACCCTGTTCCCCTCTAAATGAGAACAATCTTGGTCTGCTCTCATCTACAAAAATCCTTGGCAGACTTCATGCCTGCCTGTCCATTTACTATCCCATCATCCTCAAATTTACTTAATGCACAATTTTCAAGCATTGCTTCAAGTTTCTCTCATCCAGCTCAAGCAGAGGCAAGAGGTAATAATAAAATGGTAATTACTAGATTCCACTGCATGGTATGAGGAAAGGATATGAAGTTCATGCTGAAAATTCTTACAACCTGTCCAATGTCTCATAACTTTCATACAAATTTGGCAGCTGTGTCATGCCTGCTCAGATCTCAGATAAAATTATACTTTTTAGAAAGGGGTAGATCTCCTCCAATACATACTTTATAGTAGCCACACACACACACAAACATTAGTTATGAGTTCTCATTAATAAACTAAACCATAAAAAAATATGAAATACATGATTTTTAGGTGCCTGACTCAATTTTTTGGATGTTAGAGACTGGTAATACTGCTCCCACAGATCAGTCCGAACGCAATCCAGCAAGGGTTACCAGCAGATCCCATCTAACTGTTCAGTGGCCCCTATATGAGATACGTTTGGTGGATCTCAGGGCTGGTCTTCACAAAGATTGGCACAGGAGTAAGTAAATCTGTTTAAATTCTTTTTGTTGTTGTTGTTCTTCTTTTGGAGCAAATTTCTGTGTGGACATTTATTTCTGAAAAGGTGCCTTATTTCAGTTTAGCTTGAGTTGAATCCTTATTGGTCTGAGCTCAAAGCTTCTCAACACCCAAAATGTGTACAGTATAGTAAAATTTGTACAACTCCTCCTCGTGTGGATGTATTTATACTACGTAAGAGTTCTGATATTGGTTTAGATTATTCCCATACAGGAAGGGAAATAAGTTTTACCAGCTTAAGGCACTTTTCGTGTGCATACAGTTTTTCCAGTATGAGAGTTGTGCCAGTAAACACAAAGAGTTTTTTATATCAGTAAAAAAATTACATCCCTGAATATGTTGACTGTAGTAGAACTAATTTTTACTAGAGAGGGTAATTAACCTTTGGAATAATTACCTATGGATGTGGGGAAGTCATCATCTGAAGTCTTTAAGTCACGACTAGAGGTCACCATACAAGATGAGATGTAGCACAAACAGAAGTTATGGGCTTGATGCAGAAATCATTGGATTGAATTGTTTACCCTGTGGTATACAGAGGGCAGACTAGCTGATCATAATGCTCCCTTCTGGCCTTAAGATCTATGAACCTTTAACAAAGGCTTTCTCTAGTCAAGATATTAGCTAATAAAGTCAAATAGGCTTTACCACAGGGGACAAAACACCATGCTTTAAATTGTCCAAGTAAAAATTCCTTCCCCACCTTAATAGTTAGATTTCCACTCATTTAGCATTTGAGAGATTGACATTTCACTAATTATCTAATCATTCATTCTAGTTTTCCAACTAGACAGGACATGAATTTCTAAGGCATCATCTCACCTTCTCTTTGCATTTCTACGCAGGACCAAGGCATAATAGTGGTCTTTGTGCCATTGACAATGGTGCAAGAAAATTCATAGGAGGAGGATGGTGAGTTTTTGTTTTGCTTTGTTTGGGGGGAGAGAGGGCACACTTGGCTGGCAGCTAAGCCAACAGATTCCACCATAAATGCAGGCAGTAGCATAAAGTCACAATCTGTATGTAATGAGTCTACCTATTGAGACTATCTAACCTTTACTTTAGTATCATGAGAGTCTTCAATTTATTTTTCTTTATTGATAATGCAAATAGAGGATTGGCGTGAATACGTGGCTGGCTGAAGGTTGCATAGGAAGCCTGTGAAGGAGCCGGGAACTGAACCAAAATCTTCTAAAGCCTAATCCAGTCCCTTAATGACTAGACAATCCTCTACAACTATCCCATTTCTATATGATATACGAAACCAAAACTCTGGCTCCAAACATTCCTAAACTTCAGGGTTAAAAATCTGTATCTGAATTTTGCAGTTCATGTCATTAATAGTACATTACAGGAAAGATTCAAAAGCTGTGATAAATGTTTCAGACACTAACCTTAAATCACATCAAAATTAGGAGACTAACTGGTTCATCAATAAGAATACGTAGTCCTGTTTGTCCTGTGTACAAACTGAAATAACTGTCTTCTTAATTCACTGAAAATGGTGTATTTGTTGACTTTTTTTCCTGAATCATCAATTTGTATCTATAAAGTATATAGACAAATTGTCCTTGGCATACTTCAGACAACCTGAGCTATCAGGAAATGTTGAAAGGATTGGACATGTTTAGACTAAAAAAGGGAAGGCTCGGGGTGACATGGTAATAGTCTTCACGTATGTAAAAAGATTGTTATAAGTTGTTCTCCATGTCCACTGAGAGTAGGACAAGAAAGAATCAGCTTAATCTGCAACAAGGGAGATTTAGTTTAGGTATCAGGAAAATCTTTCGAACTGTAAACAGGTTACCTAGGGAAGTTGTGGAATTCCCATCCTTGGAGGTTTTTAAAACAGACAAATATCTATCGGGGTGCTCTACTATACTTAGCATGGAGAAAATGGATTAGGTGATTTCTTAAGGTCCCTTCCAGTTTTACATTCCATGATTTTATATTTAGAGATGGAAGAAAGTAAGACTACCAAAAAAGTGCTACAATTGATTTATTAAATCAAGAAAATACAACACAAACAATCTCAGTCTTGGTCTGGCTTGTGATCTTCCCTCTGTCCCCACCTCCACTTTTCCCAGTTATTTTTTCAGATTATTTCCAAGGCTTGGATGAAAAGGAGAGTTTTTTCTTAAAAATATGCCAACAAAAGATTTAGTGAATGTCCATACAAAACTCAGCTACGGAATTTAGAGAAACAGATTCATCCTTTAGTTTGTGTGTGAGCTGCCAAACACTTAGCAAGTGATCTGCTTAAAAATCCTTCAGGAAATTTACTTTGAAAGAAAACATTTTTTTTTCTGTTTGTTTTGATATTCCACAGATTTAAACATTATGATGTGGCAGAAGTTTCTACAAAACCACATTTCACTCAGTTTTGTCCCAGGAGCCTGATTGGGCCAATACTTGCATATGTGATTGCAGTTGAGAATGCGGAGGTGAGTAATTATACTTATATATGTGCTTACAGGATCAAGCACTTCAAGAACAAAAACTCTAATGCTACAGACAAAAAACTTTGCCTTGCTTCTCCTCAACCCCTCGTACTGATAAATTATTAACAGGATCATGACCAGTGTTATCACTATCTGGATCTGCTGGCACACAGGACATGAATGACAGGATTTAGAAATTGAACCTAGGTCTCCTGATTCCTGGTTTCTTTCCCCCAACCGTTAATATTGCTGAACTAGTTTAGGACCTAATAACCTAAGTTCATAAATGCAGGCAGACCAATAAGACTGTGTGCACTACCAATACAAACCTTTTAATCCATTCTATCCTCTACCTTTGAAAATTGGACTTTGTATGTTTATCAAGTTTTTCCTCAAAAGTTATCAGACCTCAGTGAAGGCTGTCAAACCAACCCCATTGCAAGTAGATTTTCAGTACTTGAATTACAATGAATTACTTCTGCAAATTCTTAAATAGTATAAAATTCCCACTTGGGTTCCAAATCATAAAATGTTTCTTCACTGAATATGCTACTGTTTGTTGGTATTTAAATCTTGACATCCATTCAGGAAGTCATAGAATCCATATTTTTGTGCAGCTCCATGTTTTGTTTACAAATATGCAAATTATACATAACTCACATTCACACAGTGTAGCTCTGACCTTGGTAACACACTGCCTCTTTCTAGTGGCTGGAGGACTTAGTGATTTATGAATTTGATACAGTCTTTAAACTAACAGATCCATGTCTTGTGGCTCATACAGTAGAGGCATTTGACTTTTAGAGCCAGAAGTCCCAGGTTCAATCCCATTGCTAGCAACCCAGCCAGGAGCATCCATTACATACATAATTTTACATGTAACCCACAAATGTTCTGAATGGTGAATTTTATGATTTAGTTCTGGTGAAAGATGTTGGGCTTAATGATTATTTAATTATAGGGCAAGTTTCCCCACACAGATCGCCCTGCCAGAATGCCTCAAACCTGACCCAGACTGGGAGGAGGAACTACCTTTAGGAGAAATAAGAACATTCCAAAGTCATCTGATTAGTTTAAATGAAGTGGAGCAAAATAACTAAATGTCTAATTCATACCTTTTAGTTATTTTGATGCAAATCTTTGTGTGGACACTTATTTAAGACCGAGTGTTCTATTTCGATGTTGGCAGTCACACAGTTTATGTACAACAGAACCAGGGAAGACCAGACTTTACATATTTTTTATTTCTAAATAACAAACAGAAAAACTATTAGAAACATATATTCAAGCCCTTCTTGTACGTCATAAGAAAACAAAAAAAGGAATAAACCCTTAAATAAAATCCTTTGCAGAACACCTCTAACCTAATCTTGAGTTACATCAGAGTAAGATCACAAACAGCCCCAATATTTCAGAGCTTTAGAAAGATTCCCATCCATCAAATCTACTCCCATCCCACTCACACTAGGTTAGCATTAATGGGGAAAAAAATCCTTAAAGACCTGCTTTATAATGACAGTAGGAATTGTTGTGAGTTAATTAATGAAATAAAGAGCACACACTATGTTCAAAATATTGCTGTGTGTCAATAAAAGGGAAATCTCACTAGCACACACACCCCCACCTGCAAATCACCTTAATTCTCCCCAAAGCTGTGTTTCTCACTCTCAACATCTCAACTGCTGGAATCACAAGAATCTATAAGCGTTTCAGCTTTCATTTAAAACAAATGTCTGGTCCTCATGACTGCAGGAAAAAAAACTTTGAAATAATAAAATAAATGCACCCAGAAGACTCAGAGGAGAAGGCAAATTAAAAAAGAACCCATCTCTTTAAAAAAAAAAAAAGTTGGAGCCCTGATTCTGTTTTTGTCACATGGGGTTGGCAATACAGCCTAAGTAAAACATTTAAATCAAAGGGAAGGGAGTGGCTGCAGAGCCCCCCCCTTGCTTCTCGAGGGCCTGCACCTCAATGACATGTAACTATGGTGGTTCCACTATAATATGAGCTTTACTTGAAAACCACAAAAAGCTTGAATTGAAAATACAGCATGGTGACACTCAACAACTTCTGTAGTATTAATGAGTGAGATGTAGCAGCATAGATATGTACTGTTTTTCATGCCTAGCATCACTATCTCCACTTTACAAATGGGAATCTAAAACAAGTGTTTAAGTGACTTGACCAAGGACATAAAGCAAGTCAATATTAGAGTCAGTAATAGAGTCAATGTAATTGACAGCAGGGTCCCTAACACTGGACAAAATGTCTTGTTCTAAGTGGCTTAAAATGCAGTTCATGTAGAAAAGCAACTGTGAAGTAGAATCATGGGATACCACCTTTAATTTGAGGAACTGAGAAATAATATTTATTCAGTTTAGAAAAATCTTATTTCAAGTTTTAACAGCCAGCTCTAAAAAACCCAGCCACCTGAGATCTGAAAATATGCATTGTTTCTACCTTTTATGTCAACACCAGCAGTTCTAAAGATTCTGCAATTAGAATTTATTGCACAACTTTGTTAAAGATGCACCTGGCAAAATAGATTATTGATAGTCTTCTATAGCCATATTAGCTCTGCAGTTCAAACAGGAGGACGGTAAATACGATAGATAAGGCTCAAAGACATGGAAAACTGATATGTTGAGCAGGGTGACCACATTTTAATTAAAACAAGAGTTAAGTGTGTGTATGTGGAGGCCAGAGCATCATTACAGCTAATAATGTGCATATCTTATACCCTCTACTCATGATATTTTTGAAAAACATATCCCAAGTTTATAATTAAACATGTCATACAATTTTAATCTATTTAAAACACCAGTCTAATAACACATTCATTACTAGTTAAGTACTTTTGAGCTAATTGCATTAGCTGCTAGATGCATCCTTAGGCACAGCTTTTAAATCTCAATAAGAATCTTTAATTAATATATAGTACTTGTCCTATTGTCTAAATTAAATCCTCAAGACATTCAACTGAAAGTTGTATTAGAAATGTAAAAGCATATTAAAAAGTGAATTGTATAGCAGCTCATTTAATCTAACTGAACCTCCACAAAGACTTTTAAAGTGAGCAAATTATATAATTTCCACTAGTTTCCTGATGCAATATGAATGAGATGTAAATGAAACATGATTTGCCAGTTTTCCTTCAGAATAAAGGATGTACTCATATGTAATTTGTTAATTATCTCATAAGTCAGATTTCTTTGAAATAACTTCATTTTCAAACTTTGCAGAACAGCCACCTTTGATTTGTCTCTGGCTGCACAAATCAGCACCAGCTGAGAAAGGCAGCAAAGTACTTTAAAAAACACTTATTGAAGGATTGAACAAGAAGAGTTTTGAGGATACTGAATAGATTACAGACTCTTCTGGGGACAGCTAAACAAAAGAGCTCTTGTTCTGTGACTATACAGTAACTACTGTGCTCTAAGATATTCCATAACTGTGCCACACCAAATAGACTGCTTTTTCCTCCTGCCATTTTTAAAAAAAATCACCAGCCACTGAATTGTAAAAGCAGAAACATCCCCTTAAGTGGAACAGATATGAGCCCTCTTTTTTCTAGGCTCCAGTCTCCATCTTCCAAAGTTTTCCTTTTACCATATTTTGCTTAATTAACACGCTCTGTAGTCATGGAAACTTTAAACACCTGCAATTGTTCATCACAGCCATGTTTAATAGTCTGGAAATAGAATGTGATGATCTTTAATTTCTAATCTGCTTTGAATTTCATCAGTGTTTGTCATCACCTTTCCCCCTCCCCTTTCTCCCCCAGCCCGAGATGTTTTAACTTGGTGCTCAGAACAACATCTGCTTCAGACTTACTTGCAGCAGGACCCTGCCAATATTAACCTGTGATCCCACTGCATGTAAACTCAAAAGCACAAGTAACTCCCTTAGCCTCTTGGCTGGTGTTTTAAAATCCAAATGTTTGCTCTAATTTTGCGTGGATGGGTACTGTTCACTAATTCTCAAAGAACACCATGACATACA
The DNA here is from genome assembly GCF_965152275.1 of Natator depressus. Lineage (NCBI taxonomy): Eukaryota > Metazoa > Chordata > Testudines > Cheloniidae > Natator > Natator depressus. The sequence goes on from NC_134235.1 coordinate 126,055,522, forward strand.
GCTTTACTGTTTAAATAAAAAGCGATCTGATTGTTCCCCCTAATCCACACTAGGCAAGATATTGACCAGTGCAGAAGGGAAGTAGGGAGATCAGCCATCTCTGTGGCACTTTCCTGAAAATCAAGGGGAACATAAAAACATAAGAATGGCCATACTGGGTCAGACCAAAGGTCCATCCAGCCCAGTCTCCTGTCTACCAACAGTGGCCAATGCCAGGTGCCCCAGAGGGAGGGAATCTAACAGGTAATGATCAAGTGATCTCTCCCCTGCCATCCATCTCCACACTCTGACAAACAGAGGCTAGGGACACCATTCCTTACCCATCCTGGCTAATAGCCATTAATGGACTTAGCCTCCATGCATTTTATCCAGTTCTCTTTTAAACCCTGTTATAGTCCTAGCCTTCACAACCTCCTCAGGCAAGGAGTTCCACAGGTTGACTGTGCTCTGTGTGAAGAACTTCCTTTTATTTGTCTTAAACCTCCTGCCTATTAATTTCATTTGGTGACCCCTAGTTCTTATATTAGAGGAACAAGTAAATAACTTTTCCTTATTCACTTTCTCCACACCACTCATGGTTTTATATACTTCTGTCATATCCCCCCCGCGATCTCCTCTTTTCCAAGCTGAAAAGTCCTAGCCTCTTTAATCTCTCCTCATATGGGACCCGTTCCAAACCCCTAATCATTTTAGTTGCCCTTTTCTGAACCTTTTCTAATGCCAGTATATCTTTTTTGAGATGAGGGGACCACATCTGTACACAGTATTCAAGATGTGGGCGTACCATGGATTTATATAAGGGCAATAAAATATTCTCCATCTTATTCTCTATCCCTTTTTTAATGATTCCTAACATCCCGTTTGCTTTTTTGACTGCCGCTGCACACTGCTTGGATGCCTTCAGAGAACTAGCCACGATGACTCCAAGATCTTTCTCCTGATTAGCTGTAGCTAAATTAGCCCCCATCATATTGTATGTATAGTTGGGGTTACTTTTTCCAATGTGCATTACTTTACATTTATCCACATTAAATTTCATTTGCTATTTTGTTGCCTAATCACTTAGTTTTGTGAGATCTTTTTGAAGCTCTTCATAGTCTTCTTTGGGCTTAACTATCTTGAGCAGTTTAGAATCATCTGCAAACTTTGCCACCTCACTGTTTACCCCTTTCTCCAGATCATTTATGAATAAGTTGAATAGGATTGGTCCTAGGACTGACCCTTTTGGGCACACCACTAGTTATCCTCTCCATTCTGAAAATTTACCATTTATTCCTACCTTTTGTTCCCTGTCTTTTAACCAGTTCTCAATCCATTAAAAGGATCTTCCCTCTTATCCCATGACAATTTAATTTACTTGAGAGCCTTTGGTGAGGGACCTTGTCAAAGGCTTTCTGGAAATCTAAGTACACTATGTCCACTGGATCCCCCTTGTCCACATGTTTGTTGACCCCCTCAAAGAACTCTAATAGATTAGTAAGACATGATCTCCCTTTACAGAAACCATGTTGACTTTTGCCCAACAATTTTTGTTCTTCTATGTGTCAGACAATTTTATTCTTTACTATTGCTTCAACTAATTTGCCCGGTACTGACGCTAGACTTACCGGTCTGTAATTGCCAGGATCACTTCTTGAGCCCTTTTAAAATATTGGTGTTACATTAGCTATCTTCCAGTCACTGGGTACAGAAGCTGATTTAAAGGACAGGTTACAAGCCATTGTTAATAGTTCCGCAATTTCACATTTGAGTTCTTCAGAACTCTTGTGTGAATGCTGTCTTGTCCCCGTGACTTGTTACTGTTAAGTTTCTCAGTTAATTCCAAAACCTCCTTTAGTGACACTTCAATCTGTGACAATGCCTCAGATTTGTCACCTACAAAAGGTGGCTCAGGTTTGGGAATCTCCCTAACATCCTCAGCCATGAAGACTGAAACAAAGAATTAATTTAGTTTCTTGTCAATGACTTTATAGTCTTTAAGTGCTCCTTTTGTATCTCGATCGTCCGGGGCCCCAGTGGTTGTTTAGCAGGCTTCCTGCTTCTGATGTAGTTAAAAAAAAATTATTATTACCTTTTGAGTCTTTGGCTAGCTGTTCTTCAAACTCCTTTTTGGCTTTTCTTATTACATTTTTATATTTAATTTGGCAGTGTTTATGCTCCTTTCTATTTACCTCACTGCAATCTGACTTCCACTTTCTAAAAGATGCCTTTTTATCTCTCACTGCTTCTTTCACATGGTTGTTAAGCCAGGATGTCTCTTTTTTATTTTTTTTACTGTGTTTCTTTAATTTGGGGTATACATTTAAGTTGAGCCTCTATTATGGTGTCTTTGAAAAGTGTCCATGCAGCTTGCAAGGATTTCACTCTAGTCACTGTACCTTTTAATTTCTGTTTAACTAACTTCCTCATTTTTGCATAGTTCTCCTTTCTGAAATTAAATGCCACAGTGTTGGGCTGTTGAGGTGTTCTTCCCACCACAGGAATGTTAAATGTTATTATATTATGGTCACTATTTCCAAGAGGTCCTGTTATAGTTACCTCTTGGACCAGATCCTGCACTCCACTCAGCACTAAATCAAGAGTTGCCTCTCCCCTTGTGGGTTCCTCTACTAGCTGCTCCAAGAAGCAGTCATTTAAAGTATTGAATAATTTTGTCTCTGCATTTTGTCCTGAGGTGACAGGTTCCCAGTCAATATGGGGATAATTGAAATCCCCCACTATTATTGAGTTCTTTATTTTGATAGCCTCTCTAATCTCCCTTAGAATGTCATCATCACTATCACTATCCTGGTCAGGTGGTTGATAATAGATCCCTACTGTTGTTATTAGAGCATGGAATTACTATCCATAGAGATTCTATGGAACATGTGGATTCATTTAAGATTTTTATTTCATTTGATTCTACAATTTTCTTTCACATATAGTGACAGTCTTCTCCCCCACCCCCCGCATGATCTGTTCTGTCCTTCCACATATTTTGTACCCTGGAATGATTGTGTCCCCTTGATTGTCCTCACTCCACCAGGTTTCTGTGATGCCTATTATATCAATATCCTCCTTTAACGTGAGCCACTCTAGTTCACCCATCTTATTATTTAGACTTCTAGCATTTGTGTACAAGCACTTTTAAAACTTGTCACTGTTTATTTGTCTGCCCTTTTCTGATGTGTCAGATTGTTTCATTGTTTCATCCACACATTGAGACTCTGAAGCTCTGCTTGTCTACTTGAGCAATCCAAGATCTATGTAAGGAAAGGCAGAACCAGATTGCCAAGCGGTGGATCACTTCCCTCAACAACTGCAACAAGAATGTGCACAAAGTGCATATAGCTGCAGGCAGTATTAATTTTTGTGCAAAGTCTCTTTCTACAGTGAAACTTCCACTTTAAGGGGACTCCAGAGGCAGCTGCTTGTATGTGATTCCATTTCAGTTTGGCTCCATTGGAACCACGCTGCCTGCCTCCTGGGAGTGCCAGCGTGGAGGCTTTGAGTGCCACATGGATAGCATGAGCCTCTAATGGGTCTCAAAGATTTTCGTCTCTCTTGGGGGATCTGCAGGGTTTGAGGACTCAACGCCCATGTCCTTTCATGGGAGGGCAAACCCTGCTCCTTTTTTCCTGAACCCTCTGCCACTAATGGAAGAGTTTGAAGGCTCTGAGGGGAACCTCATGAATCTTTTCTCTCCTCAGGTTCTTTTCCTACAGGAGGGTTTTGATTCCTCCCAAGGAATTCAGCCTAGTTTGGGTCCTAAGGAATATCTACCATGTACCACTAGCTGCCTGCTAAGCTGCTTCTTAGTTATTTTCTTTATCAGAAACTGCTTCTTGATTTGTGTAAAGAACAGTTGTTAAATGATTATTATTTTCAAATTATCTCTCTTAAAAGCAAAACCTTATTTTACAACAAGCCAATAAAATGCACAAGAAAACAGTCAAGCTTCATTTACAATAGAAGAGACTCAGCATTTCTTTTAAAATGATATTAGGAAATTCTGCATTCTTATCAGTAAATACCTGTGGTGTGGGCAATACTGTGGAAAAAAAAATACAGATTGGGCCTAGATGTTTACTGAACTTAATTTAGAAGGGACAAATTCTGTGGTCCTGACTCTAACAAAATTCTCACTTGGCCTGTGGAAAAAGAAACAGGCCAAACACTATTAATATCAACTATAGTCCAATCAGAACTAAAATCTCTAATGCCATGTCAATGCATAACACTTATTAAATGAGAGATTTTTTTCCCTTGAGAAAAATATGGTCACACAACTTTACTGGTGTAATGCAATAATGCAGTTCTTGCCACTTTCCTTAGGAAACAATCAGCTTGTTGATGGCAGGCCCAGGTATATCACTGGCCTTGTGATAGGTACCATTGTGATATACATTCTTCAGGAAGAACCATCATGGACTGTAGTAATATCAAAGATTATCTGCTGAGATCCTATACTACACTGTCTGTACAACACAATTATGTTTCCGAAAATGCTGTTGTCAGTCAGGAGGCAGGACAGCTGTGACAGTGATTCAGGGGGTCAATGTGTAAAAGAAACAAGGCATAGACATATTGTACATGGAAAACAAGTCAAGGAGACCCCAGATAAAGGAAAAGTGTGTGGGAATTAACAATACTTTTGGAAGGGCAACAAAGAAGGAAACTTGTGGCACCTTAGAGACTAACAAATTTATTTGAGCATAAGTTTTCATGAGCTACAGCTCACTTCATCGGATGCATTCAGTGCAAAATACAGTGGGGAGATTTATATAAATAGAGAACATGAAACATGAAATCCTTTAACTCAAATGCCTACTACGACTGACACACAATTGCCCAAGCCTGCTCCAGCTTCAGCCAATGGCAATTTTACCACGGAATTAAATTGGCAGACGGTCAAGCCCCAAAACAGAAGATCGGTTTCTTATTTAATTTACATTGGCATGAATAAAGAGTAATATTATTGATTTTAATGAAGCTTCTCCAGATGTAACACAACATAACTAAAAGAAGAATCTGGAGCTTCATGTACAGGAAACTAAGCTGAGGGTAGAGATAGATATGCTGGAGGATAGGGATAGGGTCCAGAGTGACCTACACAAATTAGAGGATTGGGCCAAAAGAAATCTGATGAGGTTCAACAAGGATAAGTGCAGAGTCCTGCACTTAGGACAGAGGAATCCCATGCACTGCTGCAGGCTGGGGACCAACTGGCTAAGCTGCAGTTCTGCAGAAAAGGACCTGGGGATTACAGTGGATGAGAAGCTGGATATGAGTCAACGGTGTTCCCTTGTTGCCAAGAGAGTTAATGGCATATTAGGCTGCATTAGTAGGAGCATTGCCAGCAGATCAAGGGAAGTGATTATTCCCCCTATTCGGCTGGTGAGGCCACATCTGGAGTATTGTGTCCAGTTTTGGACCCCCTCACTACAGAAAGGATGTGGACAAATTGGAGAGAGTCCAGGGGAGGGCAACGAAAATGGTTAGTGGGCTGGGGCACGTGACTTAAGAGGAGAGGCTGAAGGAACTGAGCTTATTTAGTCTTCAGAAAAGAAGAGTGAGGGAGGATTTGATAGCAGCCTTCAATTACCTGATGGGGGGTTCCAAAGAGGACGTAGCTAGGCTGTTCTCAGTGGTGGCAGATGACAGAACAAGGAGCAATGTTCTCAAGTTGCAATGGGGGAGGTCTAGTTTGGATATTAGGAAACACTATTTCATTAGGAGGGTGGTGAAGCACTGGAATGGGTTACCTAGGGAGGTGGTGGAATCTCCATCCTTAGAGGTTTTTAAGGTCAGGCTTGACAAAGCCCTGGCTGGGATGATTTAGTTGGGGTTGGTCCTGCTTTGAGCAGGGGGTTGGACTAGATGAACTCCTGAGGTCTCTTCCAACCCTAATCTTCTATGATTCTATGATATGGGTGATTAATCCTGATTATTACTCAAATTTTTATTTACACATGCTTCCTTCAAAATCCAGGATTTGGTCCTAATTAGTTAAACATTAAACCCCACATTTAACATCAGCCTATTATGAGTTACTGAGTATGGCTTAGGTTTAATGGGGGAGGGGGGAATGATAGGGTGGTTTTTTTTTTTTTTTTGTAAGATGTAATTAAAAATGCCCTATTGTCGAAGAAAATAGTACAAGGTGATAAAATGTACAGGATGGGCCATTTCCCCTGGTAAATGAATATGCTTTGAGATAAGTGTGCAATAAATTATGAAACTGTTTCCCCAAAGTATTAGTTTCTCCTTTATATAGTGGCATGTACAGATGGCCACAGATGGAATGTCTGTGAAAAAACAGCCAATGCAGGGCTGAGCCACAGGTTTGTACTTATCAAAAGCTATTTCCCAAAAGAATGGCCAACACTCCACAGTCCCCCCTCCAAAGAAATACAGTCTGTGGCCAGTTAGGATCTGTAATTATGTCATCCTTGGACCTCATCAACTCCATTTCTTAGATTTAAACTCAAGATTATTTTCTTCCTACAAAGGATAAGAAACCTTCTAGAAACACCATAAAGAACAAAGGTTAGAACATTTAAAAGGACTTTGCAATATCATTGTGACAATTTTCTTGTTTTGCCCTGCTCTTCCTTGTTTGCAATGCCCTTTGAAAGGGTAAAAATGCCTTTCCTCAGCAATTTTTGTCCGTTACCATTTGGTAAAGATACTCGTAAAGACAGAATGTGCACCCCCCACACAAGGCCTCTCCAACCTCTTCGCTCTCATCACCAACGCAATGGGGCTGGAAAACTGCATTATACCAGGAAACTGAGGATTCCTCTCAGGATCTCCCCCCCTGCCCCCCATACAAGAGGATGTGGTTGGAGTCCAGCCATCCCCAGTAATGTCCTAATATTATATTCCCTTAAAGGAGGAGGAGTCTCTTTCTTACAGAAAATCAAGGTAATGACCATGCAGGGCAGAAACACCTTCATTATGAATATATGCAGAATAATTTATTCAATAAAAAAATATAGCCCTATATAAGGGGCTAGCTCAAATACTATCCACCACTCAGGTCTTCATAATAAGTTCTAAGTGGTGCGTAGACTTTCTTTTGGTCCTTTGCATAGGAGGTGGGTTTTCCCTCAACAGAATTGACTGTTACAGTTGCCAGCAATATAACAGGTTTCAGAGTAGCAGCCGTGTTAGTCTGTATCCTCAAAAAGAAAAAGGAGGACTTGTGGCACCTTAGAGCTAACAAATTTATTTGAGCATAAGCTTTCGTGAGCTACAGCTCACTTCATCGGATGCATGTAGTGGAAAATATAGTGGGGAGATTTATATACACAGAGAACATGAAACAATGGGTGTTACCATATACACTGTAACGAGAGTGATCAGGTAAGGTGAACTATTACCAGCAGAAGAGCAAGGGTGAGGGGGAACCTTTTGTAGTGATAATCAAGGTGGGCCATTTCCAGCAGTTGACAAGAATGTCTGAGAAACAGCGGGGGCGGGGGAGGAGGGGAAATAAACATGGGGAAATAGTTTTACTTTGTGTAATGACCCATCCACTCCCAGTCTTTATTCAAGCCTAAGTTAATTGTGTCCAGTTTGCAAATTAATTCCAATTCAGCAGTCTCTCGTTGGAGTCTATTTTTGAAATATTTTTATTGAAGAATTGCCACTTTTAGGTCTGTAATCAAGTGACCAAAGAGATTGAAGTGTTCTCTGACTGGTTTTTGAATATTATCATTCTTAACGTCTGATTTGTGTCCATTTATTCTTTTACGTAGAGTCTGTCCAGTTTGACCAATGTACATGGCAGAGGGGCATTGCTGGCACATGATGGCATATATCACATTGGTAGATGTGCAGGTGAACGAGCCTCTGATAGTGTGGCTGATGTGATTAGGCCCTATGATGGAGTCCCCTGAATAGATATGTGGACACAGTTGGCAACGGGCTTTGTTGCAAGGATAGGTTCCTGGGTTAGTGGTTCTGTTGTGTGGTTGCTGGTGAGTATTTGCTTCAGGTTTGGGGGCTGTCTGTAAGCAAGGACTGGCCTGTCTCCCAAGATCTGTGAGAATGAAGGGTCGTCCTTCAGGATAGGTTGTAGATTCTTGATGATGCGTTGGAGAGGTTTTAGTTGGGGGCTGAAGGTGATGGCTAGTGGTGTTCTGTTATTTCCTTTGTTGGGCCTGTCCTGTAGTAGGTAACTTCTGGGTACTCTTCTAGCTCTTTTGTTTCTTCACTTCAGCAGGTGGGTATTCTGATCACTCTCGTTACAGTGTGTACAATGGTAACACCCATTGTTTCATGTTCTCTGTGTATATAAATCTCCCCACTGTATTTTCCACTGAATACATCCGATGAAGTGAGCTGTAGCTCACGAAAGCTTATGCTCAAATAAATTTGTTAGTCTCTAAGGTGTCACAAGTACTCCTTTTCTAGTTGCCAGAAAAGCATTCAATTAATCTGGTGTTAAACTAGAAGTCTGCAGAGCTGGAGATCATGGTGCTATTTCTAGTTCTGTCATTATCATTCTGTGACACTCAGGGTTTATCGACATTACAAACTCCTACAAGGTCCGCCGTGTAGCCGCTCTATGCCAGTGGGAGAGACCTCTCCCTCTGGCATAATTAAACCTCCCCTTAAGTTCAACAGTAGCTCTGTCGGCAGGGGAGCTTCTCCCACTGACATAGCACTTTCCACACTGGAACTTTTGTTGGTCAGGGGTTTGGGTTTGTTTACATCCCTAATTGACAAAAGTGAGTGTAGACAAAGCCTTAATGTACAGGCATGGCTACACTTAAAACACTACAGCTGCGGTGCTTCAGTATAGACACTACCTATGCCAACAAGAGGGGCTCTTCTTTTAGCATAAGTAATGGGATGTTAGGTGGGGTGGGATCTGAATTACTACAGAAAATTCTTTCCTGGGTATCTGGCTGGTGAATCTTGCCCATATGCTCAGGGTTTAGCTGATCACCGTATTTGGGGTCGGGAAGGAATTTTCCTCCAGGGCAGATTGGAAGAGGCCCTGGAGGTTTTTTGCCTTCTTCCGTAGCCTGGGGCATGGGTCACTTGCTGGAGGATTCTCTGTTTCTTGAAGTCTTTAAACCACGATTTGAGGACTTCAATAGCTCAGACATAGGTGAGAGGTTTTCGCAGGAGTGGGTGGGTCAGATTCCGTGGCCTGCATTGTGCAGGAGGTCGGACTAGATGATCATAATGGTCCCTTCTGATCTTAATATCTATGAATCTATCAATCTATAATCCACCTCCCTGAGAGGTGGTAGCTTGTCAACAGAAGACCTCTTCCATCAATGTAATAGTATCTACACTGAGAGTTAGCTCACCTTAGCTACACTGCTCAAGGGATTTTTCACAGCAACATAGTTAGGCTGACTTAAGTTTTGGTCGAGTTACCTAGGCCTAGTCTACACTGCAGTTAAGTATCTGAATAAAGGGGACTCGATTTTCAGAGCTGCTGAACATCCACAACTTGAAGTCAATAGGAGCCACAATAAAAGCAGCCATGGTACACCATGCAATTTCATTCCTCTCCCTGCCCATGTTGCTGTTAGGGGCTTAGACATAAGGGGGCAGAGAGCATGAAGGGAAGCAAACATGTACAGTCTCAACAAGCGCAGCTTCTAGCTCTACTATTGAGACAGCTTCTTCATCGGATAACATCCTTCTGTCTCCCCACCCCCTTACCCACTCCCTTCCTTTATTCAGCAGAATGGGAGCTCCACCCATCCAAACAAACCATGGGAGGTCTTCCATCCAAACAAACCATGGGAGGTCTTCCATCCAAACAAACCATGGGAGGTCTGTCAAACCAGGACTCCCACTAGCAAACTTTGATGTGTCCCCTTGAATGGGAGGGGCATGGATGAGGAGAAGGCAAAAAGATAGACAGGTTAAAGAGCTGGCTGATGGGGAGCTATTGGAGGAGCAGTGGTAGCCTACAAAGAAGATAAAATAGTGTTAATGTATTAATACTTCTGTTGGTTTCTCTAGACAATGACAAAAAATAAGGAAATAAACTTTCCAATTTTGGTTCCCGCCACTCCACACACAGAAGGGATGTGGATAAATTGGAGGGAGTCCAGTGAAGGGCAACAAAACGAAAATGATTAGAGGGCTGGGGCACATGACTTATAAGGAGAGGTTGAGGGAACTGGGGTTATTTAGTCTGCAGAAGAGTGAGGGACAAATTTGATGGCAGCCTTCAACTACCTGACGGGGGGTTCCAAAGAGGATAGAGTTAGGCTGTTCTCAGTGGTGGCAGATAATAGAACAAGGAGCAATGTTCTCAAGTTGCAATGGGGGAGGTCTAGGTTGGATATTAGGAAACACTATTTCATTAGGAGGGTGCTGAAGCACTGGAATGAGTTACCTAGGGAGGTGGTGGAATCTCCATCCTTAGAGGTTTTTAAGGTCAGGCTTGACAAAGCCCTGGCTGGGATGATTTAGTTGGGGTTGGTCCAGCTTTGAGCAGGGGATTGGACTAGATGACTTCCTGAGGTCTCTTCTAACCCCAATATTCTATGATTCTATTTAAGTGCAAGATCTGGAAAGTGAGATGACAGAATAACCCTGCATGCACATGTGTGCATGTAGCAGACATAAATCTTGGCATTTGTAGACAATGTGGTACTTTAAGTTATTAAAAACAGCCATACTGGGTCAGACCAATTGTTCATCCAGCCCAGTATCCTGTCTTTGGACAGTGGTCAATGCCAGGTACTTCAGAGGGAATGAACAGAACACGTAATCATCAAGTGATCCATCCCCTGCTGTCCACTGCCAACTCATAGCAATCAGAGGCTAGGGACACCCAGAGCATGGGGTTGCATTCCCAACCATCTTGGCTAATAGCTATTGATGGACCTATCCTCCATGAACTAATCTAGTTCTTTCTTGAACCCCAGTTATAGTTTTAGCCTTCTCAAGATCCCCTGGCAACAACTTCCACAGGTTGATTACATAGTGTGTGAAGTACTTCCTTTTGTTTGTTTTTAAACCTGCTGCCTGTTAGTTTCATTGAGTGACCTCTGGTTCCTGTGTAATGTGAAGGAGTAAATAACACTTCCTTATTCACTTTCCCCACATTATTGACAGTTTTATTGACCTTTATATCACCTTTTAGAGGTCTCTTTTCCCAGCTGAGTAGTCCCAATCTTCTTAACCTCTCCTTATAGAAAAACTGTTCCATACCCCAGATTATTTTTGTTGTCCTTTTCTGTACCTTTTCAATTCTAATATCTTTTTTGAGATGGGGTGACCAGAACTGCATACAGTATTCAAGGTGTGGGCATACCATGGATTTGCATAATGGTATTATGATATTTTATCTTATTATCTATTCATTTCCTAATGATTCCTAAGATTGTTAGGTGTTTTTTTTTTTACTGCCACTGCACATTGAGCAGATGTTTTCAGAGAACTGTTCACAGTGACTCCAAGATCTCTCTCAAGTGCTAACAGCTAATTTAAATCCCATCATTTTGCATGTATAGTTGGGATGTTTCCCAATGTGCATTACTCTGCATTTATCAACATTAAATTTCATATGCCATTTTGTTGCCCAATGACCCAGTTTATTGAGATTCCTTTGAAACTGTTCACAGTCTGCTCTGGACTTAACTACTTTGAGTAATTTTGTATCATCTGCAAATGTTGCCACCTCACTGTTTGCCCTTCTTTCCAGATCATTTATGAATATATTGAACGGCAGTGGCTCCAGTACAGGTCTACTATTTACCCCTGCCCATTCTGAAAATTGACCATTTATTCCTACTTTTATTTCCTGTCTTTTAATCAGTTATTGCTCCATGAGAGGCCCTTCCCTCTTATCCCATGACTGCTTACTTTGCTTGAGAGCCTTTGGTAAGGGTCCTTATCAAAGGATTTCTGAAAATCCAGGTACACTGCATCGCCCTTATCCTGATTCACATTTGAGTTCTCACATCGAAACTCTTGGGTGAATACCATCAGCTCCTGGTGACTTATTACTAAGGCTAAAATTTTATCATGATTATTTTTAGTAAAAGTCATGGATAGGTCACGGGCAACAAATAAAAATTCACAAAGCCTGTGACTTGTCAATGACTTTTACTAAAAATAACCATACAGACCTTGGAGCAGGACACCCAGCCCCTGCTGCAGCCCCCGCTGCAGCCTCAGCTCTAGCTCCAGCCCCAGCTCTTGACAGCTGAACCCCACAAAGTCACTGAGGTCTGGTAAAGTCATGGAATTTATGACTGCCGTGACGTCTGTGACTAAATCGTAGCCTTACTTATTACTGTTAAATTTATTAATTTGTTCCAAAACCACCTCTTCTGACAGTTCAATCTTCAACAGTTCTTGAGATTTGTCACCTAGGAAGAATGTCTCAGGTGTGGGAATATCCCTCAAACCCTCTGCAGTGAAAATCAATGCAAATAATTCATTTAGCTTCTCCACAATGACCTTACCTTCCTCGAGTACTTTTTTAGCACCTTGATCATCCAGTAGCCCCACTGATTTGGCAATCTTTTTGCTTCTGTTGTACTTAAATAATTGTGCTGTTAGTTTTTGAGTCTTTACCTAGTTACTCTTATCAAATTCTTTTTTTGCCTGTGTAATCACACTTTGACAATTGACTTGCCAGAGTTTATGCTCCTTTCTATTTTCCTCAGTAAGATTTAACTTCCAATTTTTAAAAGGATGCACTTTTTGCTTCCAACCACTTCTTTTCCTTTGTTGTTTAGCCATTGTCGGCATATTTTGGGTGTGGGTTTTTTTGTTTTGTTTTGTTTTTTTAATTTGGGGTATACATTTAATGTGAGCCTTGATTATGGTGCTCTACTGTGTTCCAGAAAGAGAGGTACATAGACGAGACTGTTCCCTTAGCTCCTCTAGTTCAGCCACCTGGTCTCCCATACTTGGTCTCTGAGAGTCATGAGATCCTGGAATTGAATGCACACACTCCACTTGCCCACAAGGCAAGTAATCATGTATGTTGCATTCAGTGCAATAAACTGGATAGCCTGCATTCTGGTGCCGGATTTCTGCCTGCATTCTTTTTACTCCTGCAGCTTTTAATTTTTTGGTCTGTCTGTCTTGTGGGTTGTTGTTTGTATGTTTGTTGGTGGAGGTGGGGAGGGTGTTTATTACCCTAAGTTTGGAGAATGTTAATTAGGTGTATCTCTCTCCCACTCCCTCTCTAAATGCCCTGGCAAAATGTTCCTGTTTGGTAGCTCCTCTGGTTGCTTAGGAGCTGACTTTTTAAACCCCTGTTCTCCCTGAGTAGCCCCACCTCCTGGTTAAGCCAAAAAAAGAGCCAAAGAAAAGGTGAGACCTCTGTCAGGGCCAAACTTCAAAATGGAACCATTTTAAAATGTTTTGTCTGCAACATTAGTAAATACTTGACAATACAGAAAAATCAGTTGTCATCCCACAAGTTCCTGTTTTAAGTTTTGATGTTAAATTCAACCATTAAAAAAAAATCCTGTAAAACAGCTGTATTTGAATTCTGCAGTTTTCGACACATTATCTGGCACTACTGGCACCTCCTTAATATCCATTTGAGATTAGCTAGGTAATCACTAGACATGTCAGAATGTGGAAGGATTATGAATTAACACAATTTTCACTAGATTTTGGACTTTTAATTACAACGTAAGAAATAGCAGATGTATGATTTATGTTATAACTGACAGAACTAATGAAGCTGCCATTTTCTAAGCCTGTTTTATTACACCCTTGAAACTAATGTTAGCAACATCAATCATTAAAAAGTCACCCATATAAATGTAATAAAATTGAATCCTTTAATAACGTTCTTGTTTGGTTCTGTTGCTTAAGATACAAGACACTGATTATTTGATTTGCATGTGTTAAATATTTCAGCACTGAACAACAATGATTGATACCCGTTCAATATCCCATTGTTAGAAACAGACACAGAAGATGATGACAATCAGAGAAGATCAGGATTCAGAGATTGTTCCTGTTTTCTAAGAGTAGGGAAATTGATTGTGTTGGATACTCCCATCTGATCCTAATGGATCACCCCTGCTCAGAACTCCAGAAGAAGCAGAAAATGTTTATGAAATACAAAAATTGGGCAATGACATTCCCTGATGCACACACAAAATTCCCCCCTCTGAAAAATCTATCCTTAAGGGACATAGTAGGCAAGTTTGTTCATGACATAAGTTTGCACCATTCACAGCAATTCAATTGCATTGATGATCATATGTTATTATGAGAAGTTATTAACTGGGGTTCTGAATACTAAGCACTGGCAAAGCTGTGTAACTGGTGATGTGGCAGAATGGAAACAATATACCATAATGCCCTTTGCTATTTTAAGCCTGGGTGTATTTAATATCTGAATCCAGCTGTGCACAGCGAGCCTTTATATCAAGTGAAAGATCCTGACAAGTTTGGTCTTGGTGGTAATACCTGTGACAGACGCAGACCAGTGGGGTACGGGAGTCTGGTAGAGGCAAATATACTGGCCACTGGACGAATAGTTCTGTTCCCTGAGTGACCAGAGCAGGGGCTGTACTAGAACAATCAAGAACCTGCTAGAACCAATTAAGACAGGCAAGCTAATTAAGACACCTGGAGCCAATTAAGAACATACTAGAATCAGGACACCTGGTTTAAAAAGGACCTCCCATCAGTTAGGGGAGGGTGTGCAAGGAGTGAGAAGGCATTTTGCTGGAGGACTGAGGAGTACAAGTGTGATCAGGCTTCAGGAGGAAGATCCTGTGGTGAGGGCAAAGAAGCTGTTGGGAGGAGGCCATGGGGAAGTAGGCCAGGGAGTTGTATCAGGCACAAAGCTGTTACAAGAGACACTGTAGACAGTTGCAATCCACAGGGCCCTGGGCTGGAACCCGGAGTAGAGGGTGGGCCCGGATTCCCCCCATCCGCCTCAACTCCCTATTTGAGACAAGAGGAGGTGACCTGGACTCTGGGCCCTACCAGAGGGGAAGGTTCCCTGGCCTATCCCCCGACCCACTATGTGGGTCAGCAGAGACTGTGGGATTGTTCTCCTCCCTTTCCCCATGCTGGCCAGTGATGAGGCTAGCTGAGTGAATGGCAGGTTTGAGCCACTAGCAAAAGTGGCCAAACTGAGGGCTGCCGTGAATTTCTGGGGCAAGCAAATCTGCCAATAAGCGCAGGACCCACCAAGGCAGATGAGGAACTTTGTCACATACCATAGAACAATCCAACTTGACTTGTCTTTGGTATTAGATTTGTTCTGACCTAGATAACCTGCAGAACAATTGAAAGACACCCTGAAACAAGATTAGAAAAACTGATTGCATTCCAGGTTGTTACATTCATAAGCAAGTAACAGCTAATCCAGCCTTTAACTGCTCAGAATAAAGCTGCTGAGATAGAAATACCAAGTGTCTTTACATTCCTACTTGTACAGTCAGTTATTTAAGCCACATTTACTTGAAGTAGCAATTCTTGGTAAAATAAATTATGGTAAAACTTTAATATACAAATAAATCTTGCTAATAAGCAGCCTGAACCCATTTGATCTGACAGGGTGAGGCATCCACTAAATTCCAATGGGAGGAGGAAAAATCACGTGTAGTGTATCTGTGTTAGTCAAAATATAAATGCATATACGATGGATAATTTGTAATTCCAAAGTCTCTAAACAAAAAAAATATAAAGTTGCACTGTGAACATAGATGTTACAACTATTTTTTTTTCTTCTCTGCCACTGTTGCACCTAGCATTAGCGAAACAGGAAATATATATATTCCTTTTTGACATTGTTTCCCTTTACGTTAGGCAGCACTGTCTGCATCCTCAATATCATTCTTTCCTTGATACAATCAGATGTGGAATAAAAAAACCTGTGCAAGTCTTTTGTGTAACAAAAAAGAAAAAAATAACAGAGGAAAAATGTGACTGTAAAAGCTACAATAACTGTCAAGTGGTCTTAGGGTAGGTGAAAGCACCTAAACCCACTTGTAACTGTTTTTAAAAGTTTGACTGGATCATCAGTTCTCAACCTATTGGCAGTAATAAAGAAACAGATAGTGACACTGCGATTCAGACGCTCTTGGGCAAAGCGTCCTCTGTTCTTTCCGAACTCAGAGACCTGACAAACTCGGGACACCAAAGATGTCTTGCAGGGTATTTATCCACAAAGAGTAGCATGTAAGGTAGCTATAGAAAGCTCATAACACACACTGCAAGATGTATGTATGGGTAATATTTAAGGAATAATATATTTACTTTGAAAGTATACTTTATGGACTTGGAGTAAAAAAATTATTCATGAGGAAACAATGTGTCTCAGTGATCGCTAAGGATACAATTTAGTCACGAAGGTCACAGATTCTGTGGCTTTACTGGACCTCTGACACTTTGGATTCATCTGTCAGCGGCTGCAGCCGGGGACAACAGCCACCTGTGGCAGTGGTGGGGGCTGAGGCTATCTGTCCTCCTGCCCCTCCCCCACCCATGATAGGGCCTGGGCTCTCACTCTGCTCCACGTGGGGCTCCAGCTCCCTTTCCTCCTCCTTCCAGCCCTCTTTCCTCCTGTTATTTTTAGTAAAAAAGTCAGAGACAGGTCACGGATCCTGTAAATTTTTGTTTTTTGTCCATGACTGTTCATGACTTTTACTAAAAATAACCGAGACAAAAATCTTAACTTTAGTGATAGCCAATTCAAGCAGCAGGGAGATGTTCCCCCAACCTCGTTAGCCAGTGAGGTCATGCAAGGCTCCATTGTGTAGCCTTGTTCTACCCCAAGACTATAACTGAAAAAATCAACAAAGAAAACTGCAAACAATCTGGAGGAGAAAAAATGAAAACATTACAACAGACAGATGTTCACCATGTCTCTGAAGAAAGACAAAAGACTGATTCAATATATAGAGTGGGATGCAAGGGAGGGTAGAAAGACCCTCTGCAAATTTTGACTGAAGACATAGTTGGGGAGCAGGGATGTTCATGAAAAAATTGGACCCAGGTTTCTGTGAAGCCATACAGCTCTTCAACAGAATGAACTTTTTACGGGGAAAAAGTATTTTACCAATAGAAAAGGTAGCTATTATATGTTTCATGTTTGTATTTTCTATTGTAACCATTTGCTTCCACCACACTCTTGTTTCTAGTTAACTCTCCTTTCTTTCTTAAGTATACCTCCTTTTGTTTTATTGTAAGTTCTCAAGTACCATGTAATTTTACAGGAGCATTGGTTTAAGGTAAAACTGATCAAGTGGGATACATTGCTTCTTTAGGGACAGAGGATCTGGATTTCCGTGAGTAGCCCCTGTCAGGAGCTGGATATCACAGGGGAACAATTGACGGGGACTGGGAGACTGGTGTGCACCCATTGTTAACCCGCAAGGCAAAGACAGGGCCGGCAGAACTGAGAGGAGAGTGCTTTAGTGGCTGAAAGGCAGGTGGCAGCAGGAAGTTAACAGCCAGTTACTACAAGAAAGTCTTCCTCAGGCTGGAGGCAGAGGGAGGGAAGGGGGTTAACAAGGTGACTCTCAGTGCTCACATCAGTCGCAGTCAATAACTATGACATACTTCTGTACCTCTGCATACCCCCACTGAACTGCATGCAGTGCTACATGGGCACAGCAGTCTGTCCTTGCAGGTCTCAGTACAGGCTTGGGAAGGACCATAAAATTGACAGTGTCACAGAAATCAGTCAGCATCATGAAGACACCATGAAACTTCACAGGATACATGAAGAAGCGGATTAAGGTTTTGTGGGGCCCTGGGTCAGAGCAAGTGGGGTGCCCCTCCCCACCCCTTCTTGCCAGCAGCCTCTCCTCCTTTCCAGATGCAGCCTCACCCATGGCCCCACCCTATTCTGCCCCTTCCCCTTTGAGTCTGCTCCATTCTGTACCCCCACAACCCATTTGATCCTCCCCCCCCAACTGCACCCCCAAGACCAAAGAAGCTCTGTCCCTCCACCTCACCACAGCCACAGGGGAGAGTGAGAGCTCTCTCAGCGCTGAGGCTGCAGCAGGGAGCTAGAGCTTTTCCAGTCCCAGGGCTGCAGCCAGGGTCCAGGTGCTTCTGGGTCAGACCAGGGTTGGGGCACGGGGACTTCCCTCGCATTGTCCCACCCGCCCAGTGCACCTGCTGGGGAGTGGGGTCAGGGTGGGGGCTTGCTCTGCCTTGCCCAGCGCTCCTGCTGGGGAGTGGGTGGCACCCATTTTTCAAAGGCACCCTAATTGGCCAAGGTCCCTGGGCACAGGCACTTTCGCTAATCAGCCACTGGATACATGATATTTTCTTTGTCCCTACTGTTAAGCAATTTTGTTTTATTTGGGGTGATTTTTTGGGGGGGAAGACACTTGCTATGTGTAATATGGTTATTATAAATAGACATATATAATGCCTCTCATGCAAACTGTCTCTGCAACAGTGCTTGTTAAACTATCCAGAAAGAACAGGATTCAATTGGTGTCATAGGATAGGGCTTGTCCCCAGCTTCCAAACACTCACTGCCAAGCCCAGTCTCCTTTAACAAAGTTTATTCTCTTAACACCAGCAAGATCAACAGAAATCAGTCTTTTTAACTCATTCATTTCTCTCATGCTTCAGGGCCACTCTCTCAGGGGTCTCTGGCACTCCTGCTCCTGGCAATTTCCCAGCTCTGCTCATTTCCTGGAGCAGTAGCCCCAGCGCTGCTTCTGTAAGCTCCTAACTCCAGGTACCCATTATACTACAACTTATTTTCCTCAGGCAAAGCCTATCCCCAAAACTTCCTTCTACCTCTTATTTCCTGCCCTCTGGCAGCCCTTTATAGACCCAGGGATAGCACAGCGCCCTTTAATTGGTTATATTGTGTTCACCTGCTCTGACACAGCAGGTATTGGACCAGTTGTGCTCACGGGGACTAGCTATCCTGTCACAGTTAGTATCTACTGGAATCTTAGCCAATAACAACAGAGCATGTTTATTTAATCTTCCCCTGAAGGCCAGCAACTATTGAGCATCAAGGATTATCTATTTGCTGAGCTACAAGTTTGAAATTTCTGCCATTTTTGCACAGGTTTTTTTGGTGGGGAAATAGGGAGTCTAGAATTTTGTTTTACAATAGGTTAAATGAATTCCCACTCCTCCATAATTCAGATTCAGCTGAAAAGATTTTGCCCAAAATTCTCCCCCAAAATTGCACTCTCAACTGAAACCAAGCATCCCAAAAATCCCCTAAAATTAAATGTTTTAGAAAATTATAAGTAAATACAAGTGAATAAAGAGTTATTCATAAGCAGGGTCCCAAACCCACTAGATAATACATCCAGGTTTCAGTAAGCAAGAAAAAGAAGGATGAGACCTTGTGCTTCTTTCTATTCAGACTACTTCTCTTGTCCCTGGGTATGGAGCATTGCTCTGAAGGTTAACCATGAAGTATTACCTGTTTAATTTCCCTTTCCTGCCCAGCATCAATATTTGAAAGTGGCTAAGCATTCAGACTATGGGCAGGGCAGATAAACATGGGACAGGAGGTTGTGGGTTTTTTTGTTTTTTACGTAATGGCTCTCTAGGCCTTTATATGGCCCCTCCATGGGGAGGATGGGACAATTTGTGCAGCAACAGCTTTTCATCCGTGCCCTGGCCCTTCTATAACCGGCCCCCACCTGCACTCCTTATGCTGCCTCAGACCCTTCCATTTCCATCCTCTTGTGAAGGGAGCACTTTGGTTCTGCTACTAATACATTCTTCACCGCTGTAAGAGAAGGGGCTTGATTTACCCCAAATGCTTAGCCATATACAATGAAGAAACAAAATTTCACAATGATTAGATGTGAAGCTAAACCACCACCATTTTCTCAACTAACCTACTAGAACAATCGTATACGTCATATTAATCAGCACAACGATCACTAGTTTAGAGGACTGTAAAACTACATCAACAAAGCACACCCAGTATAAAATAACTATTCAAAACTGATCTTTTTTTTTTAAATGCGTAACACAGCAAGAAGATCTTGACTTTCATGGATTAGGAATGTGTGAGAATTTGTCTAGCTTTTAAAATTAGTTTTGTGGCTTGTTTCTTTTTAAGAAGAAAGTTAGTAATTGCAATCAATCTTATATTATGCAATATGATTGTTAATAATTTGTATCGTGGTAGCAATTGCATGTGCCACCCAGTCATCCCACACTGTGTTGGATTTTATCCAGACATATGGCAAAAAGTCAATCTGAAAGAGCTGACACCCTTAGTTGAAGGCAGATGGGTGAAGCAAACAAAATGGGAGCAGGGAGGTAGGACAGCATAATGGTAATGTACTTCAAAGGGTGTTAAACTTCAGGACCACTCTGCCACCCACCCCCAAGGCTCTGTCCCCACGCCACCCCTCCCCACAAAGCTCCGCCCTCACAACCTTTCTTTCCCCCAAGACCCTGTACCCTACTCACCCCTCTCTGCCCCTTCTGCTTTTAAAAGTGATGGAGCCAGCCCCCCTTCCGAGTACCAGGACCCCCGCTCCTGCCCCCTATGCCTGTTTGGAGCTGCCCCTGGCTGAGATGCACCCAGGAACCTCCTGTCTGCTGCATAAGGGAGGGCTGACATTAGGGTGTCCTCAGCCCATCCCTACTGAGCTGGGGTGGAAGGACAGGAGTCTGTACTGCTGCCTCTGGGTTACACCGGGGAGCTGCTGGCCACTGCTGCTGGACTGAACAAGCCTTCAGACTATTGAGTGCTATGCTTAAAGTGACAGCGTGCTGTCTCTCACACTCCCCCCAACACAAACACTGTCTCACGCACACACTGGTTCTCACACTCCTTCAACATACACACACTGTCTCTCTCTTATGCACACATACAAAAGCTGTCTCTCACACTGCCCCAATACACACTTTCTCTCTCTCTCACTCACACACACATTCTTGCACACACTTCCCCAACATGCACACTCTGTCTCTCTCTCTCTCACCCAACACAGACTGTCTTTCTCTCTCTCTCACACACACACACTCTCTCTCTCTCTCTCTCTCTCTCTCATTCCCCCAACAACACATTCACCCCCAACAAACACTTGCATTATTGTTGTTGTTATTATTACTTCTTGATACTTCCTGTCAAAATGTGCAATGCACATATATTCTCTGTAATTTTATTCTTTCAAAGTTTAAGGATTACAATGCTGGTGTGTTGGGTTTTTTTTGTGGGGAGGTTTTTGGGTTGGTCTGTGTATTTCATAAATCTTATTTCTCTCTGATGCTTAAATTTAATTATTTGAGTAATGGAGTTCTAAAATGCGTAAACTGTCAATAATTGTCATTATTACTTTTATTATCATATGGTGCTTTGTCATTCATTATTTAAAGTGGTACAATCAAATAATAGTAGTATCCTAGAATGTAAATTTAGCTTGTATTCACTTTGGCAGTGATGTTTTAAAAAAATTAGCTAAACACACAATTTTAGACACTGCAGATGAAGGTCGCTTATTTTCAAATTTTATTTTCATTATATCTATAAAATAACTTAAAATTCATATGAAAATAAATGCATTTCCAAGTATGATACTAATAGGAATGATGGAGTCAAATGTTAGTGAGTCATGTCCATGTTTGTGATCTGTAAATATAAAAGCCAAAATAATTAGAAAATTCCCTTTCTTAATAAGAGACTAAAACCTTAATCATGTATGTTAAAATTAAGTAAATTCATTTTTAGTGGAGTGAAAAACAATTGACTAAAATAGAGTAAATAATGGCAGTAATGTGGTGTCTGTCAGAGAAAGTAAGCAGATTTTATTTATTTTTATTTATGTCTACTCAAGATAATGTACAAAGTATCAAACTTGTGTTTCTGATACCTGTGTTAAAGCACCGGAACTGATACCTCAAGGCTTGGTTGGGAATATCTTGCTGTAGACTATACTTTCAGGGATCCTTTCTATAGTTTCCTGATTGTTCTAAACATACATATAAACTTAAAATGTGGCTTTAATTAGAGTTTGTATGTATTTTTTTTCTTTCTTTATATAGGAGTTAGATACAGTGCTCCTTTCAGCTAATTCCTAAGTTATTTATCTGCAAAAAACCTAGAGTTGACAGGTGCCTAAGTAGCCCCTAGGATCACAGTTGAAGTTGCTCTCCATCCCCCAAAATCTGAAATGGTTTTCCTGGTCACTCAGGAGTGCCCAGTGGGCTGCAGGAGAGCCATGGGCTCTGGCAAAATGCAGCCCCTGTGTGACAACACAAAGCTGAGCTCCAGGCACCACAAGCCACAGCAGCAGTTCAGAAGTAAGGATGGCAATACACCATATACCATGCCACCCTTACTTCTGCACTGCTGCTGGTGGTGGGATTGCCTTCAGAGCTGGGCACCCACCAAGAAGCTACTGCTCTGCAGCTGCCCAGCCAGTGCTTAATTTGTGCCGATACAAATTAAGCACTAGTTGGAGGCAGACTGGCCTGGAGGTGATGGGGTGTGGGGTAGTGCAGGGAGCCTGTGGGGATGAGGAGTGATGGATAGGACACCAAAATACAAGTTCGCCCAGGGGAGCATTTTTCCTAAGGCTGGCCCTGCTCTAGCTCATTATGGTTTTTTAGTCTAAGTTTCCATATTTTATAACCATTTTACCGGGTCACAGTCCATAATCCTCTTTTGCCATAAATGGGGCTACTCTGTTTGCAGGATGGGTCCTACTAAGCTGCAGCTTATGTGTCATAAATATAAAGGGAAGGGTAAACACCTTTAAAATCCCTCCTAGCCAGAAGAAAAACCCTTTCACCTGTAAAGGGTTAAGAAGCTAGGATAACCTCGCTGGCACCTGACCAAACTGACAAATGAGGAGACAAGATACTTTCAAAGCTGGAGGGAGGGGAGAAACAAAGGTTCTCTCTGTCTGTGTGATGCTTTTGCCAGGAACAGAAAAGGAACGGAGTCTTAGAACTTAGTAAGTAATCTAGCTAGATACGCGTTAGATTCTGTTTTCTTTAAATGGCTGATAAAATAAGTTGTGCTGAATGGAATGTATATTCCTGTTTTTGTGTCTTTTTGTAACTTAAGGTTTTGTCTAGAGGGATTCTCTATGTTTTGAATCTGATTACCCTGTAAGGTAGTTACCATCCTGATTTTACAGAGGTGATTCTTTTACTTTTTCTTCTATTAAAATTCTTCTTTTAAGAACCTGATTGCTTTTTCCTTGTTCTTAAGATCCAAGGGTTTGGGTCTGTGTTCACCTATGCAAATTGGTGAGGATTTTTATCAAGCCTTCCCCAGGAAAGGGGGTGTAGAGTTTAGGGGGAAAGACGTTTCCAAGCAGGCTCTTTCCCTGTTATATATTTGTTAGACGCTTGGTGGTGGCAGCAATAAAGTCCAAGGGCAAAAGGTAAAATAGTTTGTACCTTGGGGAAGTTTTAACCTAAGCTGGTAACCTAGAGTTCAGAGTGGGGAAGGAACCTTGACATCATGTAATGCCTTCACTAGGAAAAATAATTATTCTCACAAGAAGTTGCTGTTTTTCACATCACAATATCTGTCATGTTACTTCGTTTTAAATATGGACCAGTATTTATTTATTTGCATTCTGCATGGTCTTGAATTTGGTTTACACAAATTTCCATTTATTAAAATGAGACTTGTGTGAGCAACAGCAGTATCAACTTCTGAAAACATCATGGCTTTGTATTCATATAAATTCACAACATAAAAGCTTACTGGATCTTGGTTTGGTTATTCCTTCTGAGACCAGGATCCAGCCTAGAATGACTGTTTTATGAGCTAATTTGTAAACTTTGACAAGTGAGGGAGGTATATGATTAAAATGTTATCAGAACTCTTACTATAGCAGAACTACTGTACCCTTCTAAATAACTCCCAGTCTGCTAATTTATAGGAAATCTATTTTTATGCTTGCATTATTTAAATCAACACCTTTTCTGGGATAAAAACAGTTATCTCTTCAATATCTTATTCTCTAACATTGAGTTAACTGAATAAGGGATGGCAGTTTGAAATCCATTTCTTTTCAATTTCCTGTAGAATATTAAACAGCTATCATGAAATGGAACTTCAGGCTTGACCATAGCAGCAAATATAAGACACAGTTTTATTACTGTCTACAAACTTATTTGTATGCTTAACAGTATTGTAAAAGGTATTATTACTAAGTCTCCCATTCAAATGTGTGAAAGTATTAGTTGATACCAATGAAAACCAAAATAATAGAATTTTAAATGTCATAAGATTAATTTAATCTACAACTCATAAATGCACTACACTTTCCCCCTCAATGTCTGCATTGAGTAATTAAATTTTACAGCTTTTTTCTCAGTAGCATCTGTTTCATATTTTTGCCCTGTAGTTAAGCTATCAATTTTTTGGCAGTATAACAACCCTGAGTCAATAGCTGCTGTTTGCTGTGATATTACTGACTCAGTAGTCAGTTCCTTGTTTGTTTGTATAATGTGTATGTTTCATACATGTGATCATGTCTAATCACCATGGTATATTCATAAACATATGTGGTGTTCATCTCCCCAGACAGTTGATCTAATGATATCCCTTCTGTGGAGATCAAAGAAATGTTGTTACACTGATGTAGCTAGATTTATCTTTAAAATATAAAAACAAGCCAACATTGCTACCGCATCTTCTAATGTATTTGCAACTTGATCACCACTTTAAATTCTAGCAAGCCTACCCAGCTGTACTACTTTAAAAGTCATGGTAAACTGTTCTTCTTTTATAGCAATACACACTTGCTTGATTGGTATATTTTTACTATTTCAGGTTATTCAAATTGTCTGACAGATGCACAAGTGACTTTGGGATATACGTTTTATGAGCACAGACATATCTCATCACTCACAACAATTTCACCATCTCATAAAGGATCTATAGAACAGATATGCCTTGAACGGTCCATAACTAATGATTCCTTCTAGCCCTCAGTAAAATTAGAAAAGTAACATTGTCTATCTCAAAACACGATCCACCTAAGTAAAGACGATAAGAAAATGGTTCACATCATGTGAGACACTTTGTCTAAGGACCCCCAGATTAGCCTAGTTCAAGAGTTTCTCTCCCCAAGAACAGAAACTATACAAACTAAAATGGCTAAACAAGAGGATTGTTAATCACCTAGTCAAGAATCTCTTATAATATGCATTTTGATAAAACATCTTTCTCCCTCCCAACCTAGCTAAAAAAGAACTCTGAGGCTTTGTCTGCACTACAAACCTTTTAGTGACACGTCTGCGCCGCTACAGCCGTGACACTGTGCGCCTTTTTAGTGGAACTGCTGTTTGTTGGTGGGAGAGAGCTCTCTCTCTCAGACAAAACACTTCCACCGCCAATAAGGGGTGGTAGCTTTGTCTGCAGGAGTGTGTTCCTGCTGACAAAGCGCTGTTCACACTGGCACTTTTCGTCAACAAAACTTTTGTCTTTCGGGGGTGTGTGTTTTAATACTTCTGAACGACAGAAGTTTTGTTATTCATTTGCCAATGTAGCCAAAGCCCAAGTTACCAAGAAAGGGTCACACCCTGCTTTCCTATGCAAAGTGGCCAATTGCACATTGAATAGATGAAGAGATGGGTGGGGAAGCTGCAAATTAAGCAGACTAGAAATGTGACTTTAAGATTGACAGTAAAATTGGGTGAACTACCTGTTACCCCCAAGAAATCCAAACCACATGTTTTCATCTCCAATTATAAACGATATATTGTCTTCTTGGTAAATCAAATATACCAGGGATAATATCTCTTTCACCCCAAATTAGAAGCTGAACATTTTTTTTGCTGGGGAATCAGATCTATATGTGGAAAATCTCTCTTGTTCTAATGTAAGGCTTAAATCATGTGAAATGCTTGTGTACAATCAAAGCATATGTGGCATATGTCCTCCAAATTTAGAAGAGTATAAGGGCTTTTATTAATTTTCATTGTACATGGCTTTTGCACTGTAGAAGCAATAGGAATTGTCTGGAACAAGGAAGGGGGAATGTTAAAAGATGTGAACCAGGGCATAATTTTGAAATAGTAAGAGAAATAGCTATAAAGGGGAATCTCAATTGATAGTAGAGGCTAATAATGAAATACAATCCTTGAAATGAATTAAAATTAAAGAGCCTCCAATAAGAAGAGGATTAAAGAAAATTATACACTATTGCCATCTATTGGATGCCAATGGGAAGAAGCAGAAAAACTAAGCTGAAACCTGAACACGCACTCGGCATATATCCAATAGGAATCAGAGGGTGGCTCCCTCCAACGAGCCCTGAACCTCAGGTATATAAAACTCAAGAGGGTTGACTGAATCCAACACAAGAAGCTGAAGAGTCCTAAGTGTGACCAATGCCTGGACCAGCACTCTGGAAAGGACTCTCCCCCATCCCAATGCTACAAGGATAAGAAGGAGTGGTGAGATTTAATCTCAGAGACTGCATTTCCCCTTCTATTCATTAATATAAATAACTGTAGGTTATTTTAATGTAAATAACTGTCGGTTATCTTGGTGGTTGCCTGAGGTCTCTCTTGTAACTATTTTTTTTTTTTTTAGATTTTAATTCCTTTTTTTTTTTTTTATGAGTCAAGGGAAATTGTCCCAAGAGAGGTTGAAAAGAATTGTTTTAAGCAATTGTTTTTAATATTCTAACCTTGTCCCTTTCGGACCAATACATTCAAACTCTACTAACCACATTCTTCAAAGTGCCTTAAAGACAAGTGCAACCTTGGAAGTGTGATAAATGTGTTAGGAAGTGAGAATTTATTATCATAAATAAATGTAATGAGAAATCTTGGTAATTTGCTTTGTTCCTTGCTTGCTTTGGCAGCACATATATACTAAAATTGGAATGAAACAGAGAAGATTAACATGGCTCCTGTGCAACGATGACACGTAAATTCATGAAGCATTTCCATATTTTTGATATAACTGCTGCAACTCTAGTCTGTGATAATTGCTTGCAAGGCTGTATTGTGTATGTAGTTCACACCTAGGACATTGATTGTGTCTACACTTGAGTGGTGAATGGTTGATTGTATACTAATGTGGCTCTGGGTGAATTAATAAGTTGTTGGTTGGTTAAGAACAGGCAAGTATCCTGATTTGAAAAATACTGTTCAAGTTATAAGTTGACCTGAAAAGTACCCAGCATTAAAACTAGTAAGCTAATGCTCCCTAGACTCAAGAACAGGGGTTATCTTGTTAGAATCTCTTAAATATTGGCAAACCTAGTTTGTTAGATTTCAGCTTAAAAATCTAACTGGCTTCCTGGCAAATTCATAAATTGACCCCCTTTCACACTTACGATGTGGTGTACAATTTGTGGCTTTTTGGCAATATACTCATTAGAACACATGGAATAATAAAAACAACTTAGAGCCAGACAATCTTCCTCCAAATTTTGCATGTGTTTATAAGCCATACACTAAATCATCATACCACACAAAGGTGAAAGTACAATTTTTCACACACACAGGAACACCTGCGCTAAAGTACTGAAACAGATTAGCTGATATACAGTTGCTGCCTGCAATAAGTCAACATGCACCTATAGTTCTCAATAGTGCCATCCAGGATACTGTATTGTCTGTCTGTGACTCAGAGTGCGTATCAGCTAGGTGATTTCAGATACCACTCTGTGACTACAGTGGGTAAATGTTGAGTTTAATAATGACCAGGGTATACGATTTATTCTCCTATGTTAGTGAATGACAATCTACTGTGCAATGGATCCAGAACTCATGAGAGATACTCTCAACCTAATAAGGGCAATCAAATAGGTATGTGACCTTGAAAATGATGACACACAGAACCTTTTGCAGTCAAAATCAAGCTGGCTATATTTGGGACGTTTTGTGGTGTTTTGTTCAGTTGAAAACTACTGTTACTTGGTGCTTTGGGGCAAGCTGAACCTCAAGGTTTCGTAATATCTGAGGCACACAAGTGTGGACAACTGGAGATTCTGTAGCACAAATTCTGCAGGGTAATTCTGTGTATTCAAATTTTGAAGGTTTTAATAGAAAATGTAAAGACTAATAACATGCACGTCTTTTTGATAATTTGTTTTCTTTTTGTGGGGCTGAGGTCTACAACTCCTAAAACAATTCTTTTCAGAAATGTTCACTAAATTTTATGAGCCTCTGAGTGTCCAATTTGACACACCTTGTGTCTGATTTTCAGAGGTGTTGAGGATCTGCAACTCCAAATGACATCAATGGGAGCTTTGAGTCAAGTGTCAAGTCAGGCCTTGAAAAACTGACAAAATTAGGGAGCATGTTTGAAGATATAACAGTCAGTGATCTGGGTCTTAAATTCTCCTCTGGATGCAGGAGAGGGATGTCACTGAACCAAAGTGCTGTCTGTGCCACTTTAACTATAATTTTGGAAAAACAAACCAACAGTTTTGAGAATTTTATTTGGCTCAATCCAAGAGATGACATTTTCTCTAGTCCCCATATGTAATCAAACTGAGCTTTTTAAAAGTCATTTTTAATTAATCTAGATATGCAAGCCAGGTGAGATTAACTGAAGTCATAAACAGGAATGATTACACATAACAAAAATCCCATCGAAACCAGAAGTGAAACAGAACACTTAGACAAAACAAACCTCAGTATTTGGAAATCTGGAGTAGCTGGAAAATCTTATTGTACTAGCTAGCATTTTGTCATCACCTCAATTTTGAAGAAGCACTGAAAGATATTAAAACATCTCCAAAAGGAAATAGATACTGAATGGAACAAGGATATGAATGTATTAAATTTTATGTATGTGTTATGAATTCCACATTTCATAGAAGGAAAATCTGTGGACCAGGTTTTGCCTAATTTCCCACAAGAGAGCAAGGGAAAGAGAAGAGCATACAAGGATGCTACAGCTAAGCCAGAACATTGGTTCCTAGGCTTCCCAAGCACATGGAAGGAAGTTATTGCACCATCGATGTTGCTAAGTACAACAGAGGTGGTTGGGTCTGATACAAGTGGAGCCCATTTGCATGCCTGGCCATCTAGAGCCAACAATGGGAAGCAGCACATGCTACAACTACTGCTTCTGTGTGTGTTCCCACAGCATATGCCTGAAGAGATTCTATTTCTCTCCTTCCTCCTGGGCAAAATGCCTCCATGGTACTCTGTCTGCCTCATCTTTTAACACACAACTACAAGAGTGGCTAACTAGTGCCACAGTTGGGCCCTATATTATAGGTTCTCAAAAGTAACACCTAACAATATTAATATTAACATATAGATTACTATGCATTTTTGTCTGTTGCTACCCAAAGAGCTAGACTGTGATATCTATTACACCAAAATAAATCTGGTGTACCTCATGTAAAGTCAATAGTTTCTGCTTTAGCACTTTAAATCTGCAGTATCTGTCATCTTTTGTAGGGCTGTATGTTATTTTATGCCTTCAAAAGAAGAAAAGTTTTTTTCCAAGATGTCTCATACATGTTCATAGAATATCAGGGCTGGAAGGGACCTCAGGAGGTCATCTAGTCCAACCCCCTGCTCAAAGCAGAACCAATCCCCAATTTTTGCCCCATCCCTAAATGGCCCCCTCAAAGATTGAACTCACGACCTTGGGTTTAGCAGGCCAATGCTCAAACCACCGAGCTATGTCTTTAAACTTATTTCTTATTTGTAATTGTAAAATAAATGAATAATAATGTCTAACAATTATTTAGCACTTTTCATCTGTACATCTCAAAGTGCTTTACAAAGGAGTTATCATAATTCCCATTTTCCATATGGGTAAACTGAGGCAAAGAGCGATTAAGTGATTTGCCAAAGGTCATGCAGCAAAGTCAGGAACAGAACTCAGATCCAAGTCCCAGTCCAGTGCTCTAGCCACTAAGCAACACTGCTTCCACATTACAATAAATGATTCCACCTAGAAATTCTTACAAATCATACAACAAACTAGTAATGGGATCAAACAAAAAAAATGCAAACAATATCTGGATTTTAAATACACCAAAGAATGAGTTTTTTCATATCTGTGGTCCTGGCACAGGTTCATCTATATCTTCTCTAGTCTGGGCAAAGCTGACATGCATTGAGATTAGTAATGTGCAAACTATGACAGTCCTTACACTGAAACAAAACAAGCCCAAATTCAAGTATACCAAAGATCTGACAGCCACCCCATTTTACACAAGCAAATGATTAAACACAAACAGCTTCTGAAGAGATTGGAAATGAAAAACAATAGCTGTTCTGACAGCATGGAACAAAGGCTCCACTGTAAAACTCTTTAGATCCTTATTAAAGAGGCAGCAATTTACATGCATCCATTATAACTTGCAGCTTGTTAATAATGCATTTAGTACAGTTTTGTGTTGAATAATTTTGTTTTAATGCAGGAAGCATAAACCTGTTTTATATTAACTGATATTTAATGAGCAGGGTAGAACCTATCAAGTCCTGAAATTGATGGATCATACATCCAG
This sequence comes from Natator depressus, assembly GCF_965152275.1. Taxonomy (NCBI): domain Eukaryota; kingdom Metazoa; phylum Chordata; order Testudines; family Cheloniidae; genus Natator; species Natator depressus. The sequence continues at coordinate 126,085,884 of NC_134235.1, forward strand.
AAAATGCATAATGTGATCAGGAAGAACATTCCAGTGCAAGGTCTCCAATAATTAAGAGTGCTTCTCTTAGCAAATAAGAAAGATTTGCATAGTATTTGTCATGTCTGCTTAACTTGGAATTAATCAGATAAGGAGAGCAAAGCTGGTGACTTTTTCTTGTGTTTTGATCAAGAGAAGAGAAATTTGTGATGAACCTAGACTTCTAGTTTTTTAACAACTGAGCATTTTCTCTCATCAGAAATCACTTTTCATGAAAATGTTTAATATTACTCTAACTTGTTGCAGTAAAATAATAATAAAAAAAGAGTTAAAACACTAGTCACATTCAAGCCTGGAGCGATGAAAGGAGAATGATCTCTTGCAATAGAACCAAACATTTATAGTCCACTCCCTACTAAACCCTTCACTCCCTCCACCCCCATGAATTCTGAATGATGAATACTTTGAATAATCCGTTTCTGTGTAAAAGTAGTCAGCCACACAAGGATGGTGTTTGAAGGCATATGCAATTGCAAAAATGTCTTTCCAGTAAAGAGAGCTACTACAAAATTGTATACATTTCTTAGAGGTCACGTTTTAGATATGTTATAATAATGCACTGAGGCTGATTATTACCCTGTAATTCCCATACTTTGTGTGCATCTGATGCAGATGCGCTTCTGCCTGCATCAAACATTTCTTAATCCTTTCCCTGCTGTCACTCTCTTAGCAAGTTCTAGCCTGCTAACATCACAGATTCTCAGATGAACTTTGCAAGTTTACATAAAAAGGAAATACTGTGTCTTATTTATAACTTTCAACAAAACGCCAAAGCTGTAATTCAAGTTCCTGATTCTTCTGCAGAATATATAAAACCCTTAATCTGCCTCTAAGAAGGCTTATGGTGTCATCGTCATAATCAGAACCACCAGATTGAGTATTATACTCAAATCAAAATTGTATTTTATTCCCTATCTTAAAGTCTAATCCCTCCCAACAGAATGTGTGGAATTTCTAAAATGATATCAAATTCAACTCCATTTCCACCACTGACAAAATATATTTCCTAATCTCTAATGTTTTATTGTGCCACACATTCCTTCCTATTACAGAAAGCTGACATGTTCTGGTATGGAATTTCAGTATATGATGGCAATTCACGCTTCAGAAGGCACATTACAGTGAGATCCCATTCCCTGCTTCCCTGCAAAGGTTGAACATGTCTGCCCTGACAATGTTCAAAAGCAGTATAAATTGTCACAGATGGCCATACCGCACAACCAACATTCCCTTTCACTGTTAATATATTCACTTGTTAATTAGTCCATAATGTAAATATTTATGGCTGGATGTGGGAGGAGTGATGAGTGTGGAATAACTAGTATATATATCTCGATTTCTTCTTATGTGATTCATTCCACAAGCTGAGCAATCAAAAATATCAATTTATAATGTAAAAACATCAGCATAATTCCGCTTCACAAATATATAGCGGCTACTATAAATACTACGCATAATTTTTATTCCTTCATGTTTTTGGTGTGTAATTCAAATTCTCTCTGTGCTTCCCCATCCCAGCCATATAAATTTTAAAAGTATCATAAGGGGGAAAACTCTAAAGCAGACAGTTGCTATCCAGGTATACTGACAAAGTCAGATATAAGATTTTTCTTATGTTATAAGCTTTAAAGGCAATGTGAAGAAATACCTTGGATTTGCATTGAGGACACAGTTGGCCAATTTAATGTAGCAGGATGTTTGTTCACTATTTCTACTAAGAGTTGTGTATACTAAGAGCACAATTATTCAGAGAACAAAAATGAAGATGTGTGTCTGTCATTGGAGATTTTAAAGAGCAGGTTAGACAAAGACTTGTTAGGGATGGTCTAGGTAATACTTAGTCATGCCTTGAATACAGGAGACTGGACTAGAAGACCTCTTGAGGTCCCTTCCAGTCCTATGATTCTGTGATTCTATGATCATGTTATTCATAATAAAAATCACTGGAGTTAGCAAAACTGATTTAGTCATGTATCTACTGCAATGCAATCTGTCTTGTGACATGCATAAGAATTACTTGAAATTAAATCTAGTACTTCCCCTTTAATCGACTATTCACATATCAGTTTTCTTTGGCATAAAATGTCAACCTGTGTGATCATGTATAAAGAACTACATGGAGCCAGTGTTTCAGTACTGGAACTCTGAAGGAAAAAGCTTCCTGCAAATGAGATGGCACAGACACAGGCTGTCAATTTCAATAAATCCTTCTCTGGCAGCCATTCTCTAGCACAAAGGTCCAACTAATTCACAATGAACATGAACATTAGCAGCAATCAACAGAATTGCCATGTATTTTATGTACTTCATGTCTTGTAGCTGAGAGCATGACTCTTAGCTAGAAATATTAAATCTGCTCTCTGCCTGGAGATTCTGTACCAATCTTTCATTCCCATGCTAATCCAGTGCTGCGGAGCTAAATTAATGAGGGGTAGGGATGGATGTACTATAAAATGAGAGCACAGGCCTGACACCCCACCTCTTTTTGTCCATGAGCAAGGACCCCATGTAACAAAATAAGGAATAAGATTCTTTAGCCTTATCAATGGCATCAGTACACTGTAATGGTTGGTAATTTATGTAATCCTACCTGTTGTGTGTAAATGTCTGTGAAGAGACCTCATGAGTAGTATTTGCTTCAAGGTGCAGAGAGCCCATACTCCCTTTGACTTAAATTCTTGGGCCTTGCAAAATATGGCCATTCAGAGACTTCTCTAAATGATAGAGAAATCCTAGCGGATCTTAAACATAAAAAAGAAGCTTACAAGAAGTGGAAGGTTGGACATATGACCAGGGATGAGTATAAAAATATTGCTCGGGCATGTCGGAATGAAATCAGGAGGGCCAAATCGCACCTGGAGCTGCAGCTAGCAAGAGATGTCAAGAGTAACAAGAAGGGTTTCTTCAGGTATGTTGGCAACAAGAAGAAAGCCAAGGAAAGTGTGGGCCCCTTACTGAATGAGGGAGGCAACCTAGTGACAGAGGATGTGGAAAAAGCTAATGTACTCGATGCTTTTTTTGCCTCTGTCTTCACGAACAAGGTCAGCTCCCAGACTGCTGCGCTGGGCGTCACAGCATGGGGAGTAGATGGCCAGCCCTCAGTGGAGAAAGAGGTGGTTAGGGACTATTTAGAAAAGCTGGACGTGCACAAGTCCATGGGGCCGGACGAGTTGCATCCGAGAGTGCTAAAGGAATTGGCGGCTGTGATTACAGAGCCACTGGCCATTATCTTTGAAAACTCGTGGCAAACGGGGGAAGTCCCGGATGACTGGAAAAAGGCTAATGTAGTGCCAATCTTTAAAAAAGGGAAGGAGGAGGATCCTGGGAACTACAGGCCAGTCAGCCTCACCTCAGTCCCCGGAAAAATCATGAAGCAGTTGGCTAGATTGTCGGGCTCAGCAGGTAGTGATCAATGGCTCCATGTCTAGTTGGCAGCCGGTGTCAAGTGGAGTGCCCCAGGGGTCGGTCCTGGGGCCGGTTTTGTTCAATATCTTCATAAATGATCTGGAGGATGGTGTGGATTGCACCCTCAGCAAATTTGCGGATGACACTAAACTAGGAGGAGTGGTAGATACGCTGGAGGGCAGGGATAGGATACAGAGGGACCTAGACAAATTGGAGGATGGGGCCAAAAGAAATCTGAGGTTCAATAAGGATAAGTGCAGGGTCCTGCACTTAGGACGGAAGAACCCAATGCACCGCTACAGACTAGGGACCGAATGGCTAGGCAGCAGTTCTGCGGAAAAGGACCTAGGGGTGACAGTGGACGAGAAGCTGGATATGAGTCAGCAGTGTGCCCTTGTTGCCAAGAAGGCCAATGGCATTTTGGGATGTATAAGTAGGGGCATAGCCAGCAGATCGAGGGACGTGATCATTCCCCTCTATTCGACATTGGTGAGGCCTCATCTGGAGTACTGTGTCCAGTTTTGGGCCCCACACTACAAGAGGGATGTGGATAAATTGGAGAGAGTCCAGCGAAGGGCAACAAAAATGATTAGGGGTCTGGAACACATGACTTATGAGGAGAGGCTGAGGGAACTGGGATTGTTTAGTCTGCAGAAGAGAAGAATGAGGGGGGATTTGATAGCTGCTTTCAACTACCTGAGAGGTGGTTCCAGAGAGGATGGTTCTAGACTATTTTCAGTGGTAGAAGAGGACAGGACAAGGAGTAATGGTCTCAAGTTGCAGTGAGGGAGGTTTAGGTTGGATATTAGGAAAAACGTTTTCACCAAGAGGGTGGTGAAACACTGGAATGTGTTACCTAGGGAGGTGGTAGAATCTCCTTCCTTAGAAGTTTTTAAGGTCAGGCTTGACAAAGCCCTGGCTGGGATGATTTAATTGGGGATTGGTCCTGCTTTGAGCAGGGGGTTGGACTAGATGACCTCCTGAGGTCCCTTCCAACCCTGATATTCTATGATTCTATGATTCTATGATAGGTTTCAGAGTAACAGCCGTGTTAGTCTGTATTCGCAAAAAGAAAAGGAGTACTTGTGGCACCTTAGAGACTAACCAATTTATTTGAGCATGAGCTTTCGTGAGCTACAGCTCACTTCATCGGATGCATACAGTATGCATCCGATGAAGTGAGCTGTAGCTCACGAAAGCTCATGCTCAAATAAATTGGTTAGTCTCTAAGGTGCCACAAGTACTCCTTTTCTTTTTTCTCTAAATGATAGCCAAGGTCACTGGCAGGAAACAACAGAGCAGCTTTTCTATGGATATTTCTCACATGCATGCGTGTACGCGGACAAAGATACGCAGCATAAAACACAGCATCAGCTTTTGTGACTACACGTATTAAGCATGCCCATAAAGAAGTTAAAAGATGAGGATAAAAATTTATTTCCAATGTGAAAACTGTCAAATGTTAATGCGCTGTATCACTGTGTATCTAAACAGAAAGCTCACTGACGCTACTTCTAAGACTTTCTCCCTAAAAAATTGTTTCACATTTCCACAAAAATTAACTGTCATTTATTGATCAAGCCATTTTTTGTGTAGCTGTTTTGTTGGGGTTTTTTTTGCTGTCACAGGAAAATCGAGCCAGCTTCACTTTTGATGCCTGATAAAAATAATCAACTGATAATCATATCCAGGGGAGCTGATTATAACCATGATGCATTTCATTCTGAGTCAACTATCACATTTCAACGTGCATTTCATCCATCAACTGAAATATAGTACTTGTTAAGATACATTTTACCTGTTTAGGAATAGGTAAAATGTAAAATAAGGAATACAGAATGACACATTCCAACCATACAGTCAGATAAAATGTTGACTAATACATTTCATCAGCAAATAAAATAAGCTCCTCCAGGCAAAGTAACTTAAATCTGTTTGAAATATTTAAAAAGACATACAATGTGTCACTAAATCCAAGTCAATCTGATGACAACTTTTTAATACACAACAAAATAAGTCACTGAACACAAACTACTTTGCAATTTTTATGTTTGCTATTTTCCTCCACCATATAGGAATAACATTGATATATAGGGTAGCATAGTTAATTTCTGCCAACACTAGGATATCACCTCTGGCTATGATCACCAAGCCTAAAATGCTAAGCTCTCACAATGTTTCAACACCTGCCATGTAAGTATTCAGACAGGTCTTTACAATACTCGGTAACACTGTAGCTCTTGGAAAAGTTACGAAGAGGGAATCAGAACTGAAATATACAGGAAAAGGCACAAAGGGCAGCAAGTTTCTACATTTTGTAAACTGTTTTCTTCTAGTTCATGTTCAAATAATATGCCAGGTTGAATTACCAGGTGAAAATATGGTACATGGAACACAAATTGAAACCTAATTTAAACTTCAAGCAAATTATCCAACTGGAGTATACAGTACTTTAGGGCAGGAAGCAAAAAAACCCTCCAAAACTAACAGGTATACTCAGACTGCTAACAATAATAAATGCCAAATGAATCCTTCATATTAAAGATACACTCTTAAATTCTGTGTTGAAACAATTAGGAAAATCTAAAGCATTTAAACAAGAAATCAAGTGCTGCAAATTTACTCTTTAGACCGCTCTTCGTTTCTTTTTGGAGGGATGTGCTGAGGGAATAGCAATTGGAGCCTAATTAGTATTAGGCTCTGCTTATTAACTGAGACATTGCCAGTTTTTTCTAACATGTTTAACTGCTTTGTGTTTTCGCAAAAGCAATATGATATTGTTTTTAACTTACATGCTATGGTAGACAAGGTTTTGAACAAAGGCAAATCATGTCCCCCCTTCTGTGGCTACAGAGGGCTTTCTTTGCATATAAACTGGTGAAGTTCTGCTGAGGAAAAGGAAGGCAAGATTTGGGGAGAATATGCAGCATGGAAATAGCCTCTGTGGGCCCTATGTGCAAGCTATTATGCCAAGGCAGGTTGGATAGGACAAGTGTATCTATTCTATATGGATGTCCTAGGCCTTACATCAGGTACTGCGGAGGAGTGGTAGCACTGCAAGATAATACACAAGCCACTAGACTAGAGGTAGCATCGATAGGAAAGCTGTGCTCCCTAGGAAAGAACATTTCTCCCATTTCCATCTACATTTAGAAATTGTGCTTCAGTAATAATAATAAGTTAACATGGTAAGGAAATGTTTTGTTCCTGTATCCATTTCATTTTAGTTGTACATAAAAGCTATTTTTCCAGAATGGCATTGAAGCACAAGCAAGTAGAAACATAATGTACAGCGTAAATAACTTTAAGACTTTCTAAACTAAATTGATTAACCCAATTGTTAAAAACTTAGCAATGATCTTATTCTGCATTAGGGACTGCGTACATGCAACTATAGCCTTTTCTCTCTAACCACTAATAAAGTTTGCAGATGATACCAAGCTGGGAGGGGTTGCAGGTGCTTTGGAGGTTAGGATTATAATTCAAAACAATCGGGACAAACTGGAGAAATGGTCTGAAGTAAATAGGATGAAATTCAATAAGGACAAATGCAAAGCACTCCACTTAGGAAGGACACGTACAAAACGGGAAATGACTGCCTACGAAGGAGTACTGCAGAAAGGGATTTAGGGGTCATAGTGGACCACAAGCTAAATATGAGTCAACAGTGTAACACTGTTTCAAAAAACAAACAAACATCATTCTGGGATGTATTAGCAGGAGTGTTGTAAGCAAGACTCAAGAAGTAATTCTTGTGCTCTACTCCATGCCGATTAGGCCTCAGCTGGAGTATTGTGTCCAGTTCTGGGTGCCACATTTCAGGAACAATGTGGATAAATTGGAGAAAGTCCAGAGAAGAGCAATAAAAATGATTAAAGATTATAAACATGCCCTATAAGGGAAGATTGAAAAAAAAATGGGTTTGCTTAGTCTGGAGAAGAGAAGACTGAGAGGGGACATGATAATAGTTTTCAAGTACATAAAAGGTTGTTACAAGGAGGAGGGAGAAACATTGTTTTCTTTAATCTCTGGCGATAGGACAAGAAGCAATGGGCTTAAATTGCAGCAAGGGAGGTTTACGTTGGACATTAGAAAAAAAATACCTAATTGTCAGGGTGGTTAAGCACTGGAATAAATTGCCTAGGCAGGTTGTGGAATCTCCGTCATTGGAGATTTTTAAGAGCAGGTTAGACAAACACCTGTCAGGGATGGTCTAGATAATACTGAGTCCTGCCACGAGTGCAGGGGACTGGGCTAGATGACTTCTTGAGGTCCCTTCCAGTTCTATGATTCTATGAAAAGACAGCTGTACCAAGGACATTTTGGGGTTGTTTTAGAAAAATGAATAATTTGTTCTACTACCACCAAACCAACCCTTAATTCAACTGAATATGATTATATTTCAAATTTATTTCCATGTTTCCGCTAGGACGATACAATTTTACAGTCTGCATGTTTCAAACTTGGTCTCAGGAGGATTTGCCATCCTTATTGTACTTATCTATTGCTTCTTAAACTTAGATAATCATTACTAGGTAAAGGAAAGGTAAGTCCAACATGAAACTATCAGACTAGGTACTTGAAACAGGGGAATAGAAAAGAGGAATTGCTCTAAATATGGATTAAACAATATGAACATTTGTTCACTGTACATAGGAAACTTACCATCTAGAAAACAGGAAGATATGCCCAGCAGTAAGCAGTTACAAACTGGCCACATTAAGGCTGCAGCGCTTTTGTTCTACCAAATTTAAAGGGCCAACCTCAGAAAGGCACGTTGGGGGAAAAGGCAACTTTATAGTCTAAAGAGCTATTTGGGTCAGAATGTTTTTTATATTATTGCTTTGTTTGCTTTTTCTTCTGTGTCTAATATAAATATACACCAACTGAAATATTAAGCCTTCTCTTTAATTTGTATTAAAATATGGTAATAATATTCATATTTTTTTGTTTCAAATAAATCAAAGTTTAAGTCTCTTTCTTGTGTGCACGCATATGGTGTCTGCGGAGCAACATTCTATAAATGCAGCTATAGGTCCATAAGCCATTTCAAGGTCTCCACTGTGACATTATGAATATAATCCACTTCACCTTTGAAACCATACGTGGGGCACTGTGTTATGAGGTGTTCAGTGGTTTGGATATTCTCAATGCAGTTGCTTGAAGGGGAGTCTTTAATTTTTCACTTGTGCATCGAGTAACCACATATTCCATAGTTTGTTCAAATGCAGATCAGTGATCCGTATGGCAGGTCGAAACCAGGAGGGCAGCTTTTTGGATCAGTGATAATGTTCAGAATGATGGATGAGGTCCAGACACTTTGCCATTTCCTGACCAGTTCCAGGATATGAGCTGGCTGCATATGGTCCACAGTGATTTTCATGATTTCAGTCGCTGGGGTACGTTGTCCACAACCTGCCAGGTGGGAAGTTCTGAGTAGGCATTGGCACATTTAAATGCTTGTGCTGTGTCTATATCTCAACCAATAGCTGGAGGGTCGATGTTTGCCAATACAGAAAGCCATGGTAGAAGTGTTAGTTTTAAAGTTTCCATAAAGTTTAAGTGACGGTTATTTTATACCTATAATATATATTATGGGTTAAATGGAGGAAAGAAGGGACTAGAGTGCTAGTACTGCTTGTAGATCTGCCAATACTATGGGTTTCTGTGGTTTTTTTTTCTGATTTTTTAAGGTTTATGAGGAAAAATGGTCAGTCTAAGAAAATATCTTTTGTATCTAGCTATTTTTTCTACTCTCCTATCTCTTGGAGGAAGGTAGCCAATAAGAGTTGCTCTCTGTGTTGAGGAGTTTCTTCTTTGCTCTGCATAGGGAGCAGACAGAGCTCCCCCTTCTCCTCCCCAAAAGTCTGTGAATGCTCCCCAATCACTCAATTTTCCTGCTCTTTCTCTGACTCTTAGATGTACTAATATTTTCCCACAGAGCTGGGTGGGGAAGAATAGGAAGAGATGAAGAAACTTCCCCCTTGTTTAATCCCCTTCACCCAGGCAGGGGAGAGTGACAGACTCCTGGCTCCTTCACCCATTCCAGAGAGAAGAGAAGTAGTGGAGCAAAAAGTTAGGAATGGCCATAGCATTATCTGAAGAGGGGAGTTTGGGGGGGAAATTAGTGGGAGTCTACTGAGGGGCAGCAGGAGATTAATTCTTAGTGAAGTGTTTGCTTGTCTTTGCCTAGACTGGTATTGCTGATTGAAGCAACCCTTAGTGAAGACAGGTGAAGCTACTGTTTTCATAGGTGGAGTTTACATTCGCCTAGGGTGACCAGATATTCCATTTTTAAAGGGACAGTCCTGTATTTAAACCCTCCTGACTTTTTCTTAAGAACAGGCAAATTGCCCTGTATTTTCTGACTCCCCCTCCTCCATCAGTGGCTGATGATGGGAGCAGGTGTGTAAGGCTGGTGGCAGGGCAAAGCTGCAGTGCACAGGGCCGGGCCACTCCCCCTGCTGGTCCGTCAGCACTGACCCCACTGCATGCCGGCTCTCGGCCAGCAGGGCCACACCCCCCATCCTGTTTCCAGCCGGCACTGGCTCTGCGATGTGAGCTCCATCACGGTGGCTGGTGAATGCGGGCGGGCGCCAGGCGGCAGCTGGTTAAGTGCTGCCTCTGCTGCCCACCCATCTTCCCTTTATATGCTCCCCTTCTTGTTGTCCTCTCCATGCTTTGCCCTTTCACCCCATCCCCAGCACCACTGCTCCTCCATATCCCCCCTCCCCCCCCACAGCGCTGTGCAGAGAACCAGCTTCTGGTCAGAGTGCTCAGTTCACCAACAGCCTGGCCGGCAGGCTCCTTCCTTCCCCCACTGCCTCTGGCTGGGTGGATGCCCTGGGGAAGCCCAAGACCCTCCAACCCAGGGCTCTGGCCAGGAGGAGCTGAGCCCTGCATGTGCCAAAGCCCCACACAGCGCTGGCTCAGGGAAGCCTCTCCGACTGTCACCTAAGCTCTGGAGTGGCAGGGAGGAAGCGGTTTCCAGCCTGCTCATGCTCTGACCCTGCAGGCTCCACAGCAGCCTCTTCTCTCCCCACAGCCCCCCAGATCCTGCCGCCAGGAAGTGTGGGGTCACTCAGTCCCCTAGACACCCTCCCGTGCTGAGCCATCTCTCTTGCTGGGTTGGCTGAAGCTCTTTCATTCAGGTTCCCTGGGCCCTGGTGCACAATGCATCCTTAGGGCTTAACCCCTTCCTGCCTGTGCTGTAGCTGAGGGACAGGAGGCGGCTGGGTTATGTTGGTGGCCAGCCGCAGCCTGGAGGTGTTAGCTGTCTTTTGACGCTGAGCGGGCAGGCAGGGACAGGAGCTGCTTCCAGCCATGGGGGGTGAGGGAGGGGGAGAAGAGATGAACTCTGCAAAGACACGGGCCAGGTCATCCCTTCCCCACCTCCTCCTTCCCTGCAGCTGGAAGAAGCTCCCATCCCTTCCTGCCCACATAGTGCTGAAAGGCTGCTGCTGGCCACATTCTGGTGTGAACCCTGGTGGAAATCTGGTGGGGGGGGAGGCATGTGACCCTGCGTGCTGCCTCCATGTGTTGCCTCGGGAAGACATGGCACCAGGTACCAGGAGATCCAGGTCCATTCTGGGAGCCCAGCCAGGCAAGGAGGGCAGAGAACCCCAGGAAGGGAGGATCAGATCAGTTGCCCCCCCACCCCATGTGAGAGAGGTGTATGGAAGTGTGTGTATGTGTCACCCCTCCCCATGTGAACACTAAAGCCTGAAAGATAAAAAGTAAATAAAAATAATCCAGCTACTCGCTATTTCTTTTTAACATGGGCTCAGTCAACTTGATGTTAATTTAAACATTTGTACTACATAGTTCTGATTGATTGCCGTTGAACTCGCTTGAATATGAGTAATTTTAATAGGTGTCCCGTATTCAGCATAGGGAAATATGGTCACCCTACATTTGCCTGAAAGCTTGGGTTAAGCCTCACTGGGGCTAGGGGGTGGGGGAAACAGGGGAAAATCAGGGCTTTGCCTTTCTTCACTAAGGAGTATAATGGTATTGCTATACCAATAGATGTAATTAGGGCAAATCCCCAGTCTAGACAAGGCGTATTTAAATGCATGCATATTTGCACTAGTTTATGCAAATTATTCATACTGAAAATCTACTAACTTTTCAGTGGGAGATGTTATCAGGTACGTGCACATTATTTGAGCTGCAGGCTTTCAAACTAATGGGACACCAGCAGCTTGAAAGCTCATCAATTTGAAAAAAAATGAGTTAAAGGTAGGTTCAGTTACTACATCTGTCCTGCAGTCTCGCCGCCACTCTTCAATGTCACAGTCACATTTTCCTAGTTCTTAAACATCCTTTATTTCTCTATGTTACTGTGGGAAGGACCCATTCCAACAGTTGTGCCTGACTGAACAGGGGAAACAGTGGAACTGACTCGCCTCAGAGTTTTGTCATGTAACAAATTAAGCCAACTGAACTTTAACTGAGGGAAAATCCCTTTTATTTTACATTATGTTGCAGTACCAGGTAAGAGGCTTTCAGATGTGTGTTCTTTTATATTGTGTCCTTTGATTTCCCTGGTGTATAGACAGAGTTTAACTTCACTGATTCAATTAGTCCCAACTGTGTGGTATTTTTGACTGCTTCCATTTGACCATTCAAAGTTTCCTTCTTTGTAAAGAGTTAATAGACAACTTGGCTTTGTTTGGACTGAATGTATCAGGTTTTTCTGCATGAACAGAATATGAGAAGATTCCCTCCCTAGAAGGAAGGAAGTCTAGTTTTTCAGGAGTGCATGTAAATGCTTCTTCTAGAGAGACAAGGTGGGTGAGGTAATATCTTTTACTGGACCAACTTCTGTTGATTAAATAGAAAAACTTTTAAGCTGACACTGACCTCTTCTTCAGGAGCTATGTATAAACTTGAAAGCTTGTCTCTTTCGCCCACAGAAGTTGGTCCAGTACAAGATATTGCCTCACTCATCTTGTGTGTCTAATATTCTGGGACCATCATGGCCACAACACTTCAAACATCATGCAAACCTGATTCTAGAGGTGTCTTGAAATGTAAAACTGAGTTTGGTCTGGAAATATAAGACTAATTTAGGTCATTCTATCTCCAATAGCCTGCTCAGAGGAGAGTTGGCTAAGTTATGACAAATTCTGACAAAAATCATCCAAGCAGACTGCATTGTGGAAACATTCATGTCTGTCTCTTGGTTAGATTCCTTTCAAGAACTTTCAGACTTGGAGGCTCTGTTTTCTTCTGGGGAAGTGCAAGAGAACCAAAGGAAAATCATGAGGTTCTTGGTGAACAAATCAGGGATGTTTCCCAGGGACTGTGTGTTAAACTGTGAGTTTTGCTACAAAAATCAGGCTCAGAGCTCTTGAGAGAGAAAGGGTGAAGACAGCATCTTCTGGGGAAAAGAGTGGAGGTGTCTTAATTGTGGGTTCTACAAAAGGGAGCTGCTTCACAAGAAACAGGACTTGAAATTTGTTTTACAAGGTACATACTGAAAAATACCCTGACTCTGCCTCCCATTTCTCTTCCACATAGGAACTAGCTTACACAAGCTAAAATTCTCCTCTTAACAAAGAGGCAACACTGTTTTGCTTAAAAGTGGGATAAACCAGAACCCATTACATTTCTGAATGTTCAAAATGATTACTAAATAATCCATAGATGGCCCTATATTTACTGAACACCAAAGCAGAAACAATCCACAGGAACAGAGAAATGAAGTTTGTACCTGTTGCAGGATTCTCTCTCAGGTGGTGTCATTGCACAACTTTTCCACGCTCACTCTTGTAGCACAGCTAAAAATCTTCAGCAAATATTACATAAAAGTTTTTCTCTAAGTATCTGCTCATAACCCACTTCTTTGAGCAGGATTATAAACTGTAGTTTTACAACAAAATGTAAGTATTGTAATAATCCTGATTGCTCGTGGACTGGCACTATTTCATTCTTTCCTTCCCTTCTCCTTTCCTGTACTCTAGAGGTTATGGAGTCATCTACCGGCTGAAAGTCTATCCAAAAGTCAAAAGGGACTAGGCTCAGGAGGCAGTCAGAAGTTGCATGAGAGCAGAAGCTGCAGGCAGCAATCTAGGAGCTGACTGGGGACATGCCGGGACGTGCCAGGTTCTTTGAAGATGGGCACTGGCCAGCTATTTGTCTCCTATTTTGTCATGTGATATGTACTATATCCCTGTCATTTTACATGGAGAGCAGATTATCGACAGAGTTAACTGAATAGACATTTTTATATCTGAGTAAGTGTTGGATGGAAAATTCCAGAAATTCCATAAATGTTCTCAAAGAAAAATGAGCTTTAGTTCCAAGGATCCCTCTGGGCCACAGCACTTTCTCTCTTTATTTTCTTCTATCCCACTTTCCTCCCAAATGGGCTTTGTTCAAGGATGAAATGAGTTTCCTAAATATTTGGCTTAGTATGGGTGTGCTCCATAGGGTCAACATTCATGATGAATTGTTGGAGACATAGGAAGGTCATTTTTTAATCTGGCCATGTAACCAAAGATCAACTGGAGGAGTGGTACTTCTGTATTCTAAAATGTGTATTTCTATTGTTCTTATCACTGTGGTGTTTAGGGCATATGCTTTCCATCTGTCAAGACTGGTGTGGAGAAAGCCTGGTGTTTCTGCAGTTGCCACCTTCCAATTTATGTACATCGTATTTGGGGCCCTATGAATTGTATTAAACTATGAAGCACATTTTTGGTTTGCTGGTACCAACTGATACTACATATTTCAGTTCTTGCCTGTCTTCAGCTCTGTGCCAATATAACTGACTTGTTGTGATGAAATAATGCTATTATGTAATGCATGTAACAGAGGGATATTAATATTTGTCATGTGAGTAGTTACTCTTGGCTGCTACTAGTGCAAGACCTAGTGGAAAGTCAGCCTCTGAATTATGCAAAATATGTTTTCTAAGAAATATTCCTGCACCCAGGATTTTTCCCAGGAGTATAATTCCCTATACACATTCTACATAATACAGAACAAGAGATGAAAACAAACTTCAATAAGCTATTTTGAACCAAACTTTATAGGAAAAGCAGGTCTCATGTTTCTATTTATATTAGGTACTTCTAAGGCCCCCCACAATCTAATGTGCTGATCCTGCCAACACCCCTGTGAAGTAGAGAAGTATTCCTAGCCCTATTTTACAGATAGGGAACTGAGGCGCAGAGACTAAGTGACTTGTCCAAGGTCACACAGGAAGTTGGTGGCTGAGCAGAGCTTGAATCTGGGTCTCCCAAGTCTCAGGCAAGTGCCCTAATTACTGGACTATCCCATCTGTTTTGTTTACCCCTGCTTTGTGGTACATGACTATTTAAACACAACATGGCATAACAAATAGCCAGGATTCTGATCTTTGGTACAGGTAAACCCAGTGCAAGTCAATTGGAACTTTGTGTGAGTGCAGTGACTGCATGACAAGAGTCTAACTCTTATTCTTACACCGACTGTTACTGAAAATGGAATAATATGAAACATACATATCCTTGATTACATTAAAAATAAGACTGGTGTGACCGTCTGTACCCCTATGTTTGCCCCTTTAATAGGGCTATGATACATTTTGTACTAAATATGCATTGTGAGGTATCATTTCAAAATTCATAATTTGCTTATTGTCCTGGTAAAATATGTGGGGCAACACTGCATGTAAAGTTATAAGATTCTACCGTATGATATTACTAAGACACGTTCCAAGCCTTGAGAGAAGCCACAAACCAGATCCCCAAAGAAAAAAGGCTAGCTCACACCTCAGCCAGTTGTCAGTAAAATCAAATAGACCATCACATGGTTAAGTTGCCATTCTTTGACAGGAAGAAAGTGTGAGCAAAAAATCTACATCTTGACAAAGAAACTGCTTGGGATTCCCATCCATACGGACCTTTTGTCTCCTGGACCTCAGCTGGAGATGATTCTCAAAGAAGAGAAAGAACTATAAGAAGGAAGAGCGGGTACCCCAAGTTCTCTCTTACTTTCTCTCTACCCACGGCATCCACAACACCAGAAGAACAAAGGAAAAAGCTTTGGACTGGGTGAGGGATCCTGAATAAAAGAAATTCAGCCAATAAGACTGCTGAAACATATGGTGAGAGAGACCTTTGCTCTGAATTCACTTAGCTCGTTAAGTTAGGCATTAGTTGCATTTTACTTTTATTGTCTTGTAACCAATTCTGACTTTTATGTATCCTTTCTTGTAATCACTTAAAATCTATCGTTCTGTAGTTACACTTGTTTTACTGTTTTATCTAAACCAGTGCATTTGGATTGACGTGTTTGAGAAATTACATTTGGGGTAACAGCATTTGTGTATATCATTTTTGATTAACAAAATGGCAGATTTATATGGGTCTGTATTGTCCAGGAGAGAGCTGAGCAATACGAGACTCACATGTCTTGGAAACCCTGGGACTGGGAGTTTGCTAGTGGTGTTCTGAAGTGTAATTCAGGAGTGGCTGGGTATAGCATTCATATAACGTAATTGGGAGTAATTTACACGCTGGAGGCTGTGTGTGAGCAGACCAGGAGTGGTAACTCTCACAGTGAAGCAGTGTAAAGGGCACTCCAAGTTGAAGAAACAAGGGCTATAGCTGGTCTTTGATCCAGATTGTACCCTGGTAATCTCACGACTGGATAATATATATATATATATTTTTTTTACTTATCTCCTTCAGGAAACAGCAGGGGATTCTATTTATAGATGGCCAGGTATTATCAAACCTATGTATTACTTGTAAAATATCTTTGTCTTTTTCCTCTTTAAAATCTTATTTAAAAAGGAGGTAAAAAGAAAGTTTAAACTATACATACCTGGAACAGGAGGCAGTTACTCAACTGTGGAATGGATCACAGAGAGTAACACTGAAGACCGCATGTTTTAGATATCTTATGTCAAAATGTCTTCTAAGGTTGCTAAAGGATTGGGGGATGATTAGTAGAATGGAATAGTCACATTTGACTACAGAAATACTCACAGGAGTTAAGAATTTACTTCATTGTCAGAAAGGGAGCAAATGTTACTGTCGGTATTGAGCACCTTCAGCCGAGTTGGAGGAGTAGCCAGCCCAGCCTCCAGGCAGATTAAGGAGCTCATCAGGTTTGCAGTAGAACTGCCTGATTGGCTGGCTTGCCCAATTGGCTGAAGGGACCTAGCAGGCCTGCTTTTAAGCTCAGCGGCAGCAGGTTCCTGGCTGCTCACCACTTATGCCTGTAGTGTGATTGTTCCTGTGCCTGCCTTGTTCCCAGCCCGGTGCTTGCATTGCACTGCTCAGTTCTTGACTTCTGATTCCTGACTCCTGCTCTGATAGCTAGGCCTGACCACCCACACCCTGATTATGACAATTGGCAGCAGTATCTTATGACAAAAGTCTTCAAACAGCTTCCTTGTCTATTTATGTGTCTTCCTTTTAGATAATGAATAAAAATAGTTTTCAATGCCAAGATGAGTAACTTTTTTCCAGGCAGTAATTTTAACAAGGAGGACATTAGCTCTGTTTCAACAACAAAATCCTAATCATGCCAACATTATATGGCTATAGTCTCCCTTGATGCACACACATAATTCCCATTGACATTAATTGGATTTATATGTGAGCATTGAGGGGGAAATAGACCTCTAATCGTACTGAAAAAAATGTAATTCAATATAACATACACATGGCAATATGATGTCTGGCTATCCCACATCCCCCACTGAAATTAACATTAATAATAAAAACATATGTTAGCTGTAAATGTGGTCATTACACCATGAAATGCTTGGCATGGGAAATTATACAATTTCAAAGTATAATGGGTATAATCCATTGCCACATGTACTGTTTGTTGAAATGGTAGCCTGAAAATACCCAACAGCCTTATTCTGATCTCACTTACTCTGGAGAATATTAGATCAGAATTGGGCCTATAGTCTGCTCTTTATATAAATAAATACAAAACATTAAAAAAGTGACCACTTCATACCAGCCCCTAAATGTGTCTGTATCTTTTTAGAAGCATTAAATTCACAAGCATAGAAAAACAAATACCAATCACGTGAAATAATATACTCCACTAATAGCAACACATACGCACTGAGTAATAAAAGATTGGTGAATTTGATTTGTGAAATATTTAATATTTTTTAGTATTATTCTCTAAGAACACCCAACACTTTGCAAAATGGAGCCTCTATTTTTTAAAAAAGCAAAGCAAACCAAATATGTTTTTTTAAAAAAAAATCTTTGTATATAAGTTTCCCTAATGACTCAGAAAGTCAGCCATAAAATCACAAAGAAAATAAGAGACCATAAAGGTGTGGGATATTGTGATTGGAGCTCGTCATAAACTTTTCAATAAAACAGAGTTTCATCAGAAAAAAACAATTAATTAAACCCAAAATAATTTGCAGAAAAAAAACTTCGGTCCAACAAACATTTGGAGAACCAAAATCCCTGTGAGTCAGCTGACCTGGGAATCTTGAAGCCCAGGTTTAGCCTATATAGATTATGCTTGTGTATGTTATATAGAAATGTGTTGAAATGTAAATAGGCCCAAAAATCTATTTTCTAAAAATAGGTTTGACAATAGTCAAGCGACGTCTAGTAAAATATGAATAAAGTGAAGTGAGAAAACTCAGAGGCGAGTTAAAGATAAATTAAGCCATAGCCTAGGTCTTATTGTAAATATGATTTCGTCCTAATTAGTTTTTACAAGTGTTTTAGGTAAAATGTTAATGATTTGGAAAATGCTATCTATATTGATAAGTATGTCATTCCCACAGATATTAATTAAAGGTGATGTTAATATTAAATAGCCAGTGAGTGAGTAGAAGGTATTTTAATTATGGTAGCATAAATATAGATATGGTAAAAGGCAGGCTTAATGCCAATTAAGGATGGGATGCTGTTAGATTATAACAAAGGGTAGCACACTAATTTTAGATTAGGCACCCCCCATCTATCATCCAGGTACGATGAGAGAAATGATTGTACCCATTCAGGGACTGATCACCCCTGGATGCATCATTTCATTTTAGAATGTATGAGGGAAGTGTATGGTTATATTGTAATGATTGTTTGCTTCAACTAACTCTTATTTTAAATGAAGTCTTTAATTTTATCACTCATTGTGTCATTCACAGTCCTCTCTTAAATTAAATTATCTGTAACTGTCCTGGATGCTTGAACCTTGAAGATTCAGTATTGGCTTATTCTTTATCTTTAAGCTACTGATTGGGGATACATAAAACAAAAGGTTACATAGGGCACTCTACATGGCAAGCCTCCTCCAGATGCTGGGAGACTGTCCCAGAACCTCCTGGCTCCCAGCTTCATAGGAGGAAGGCTGGAAGCCTTGAAAGCTGCAATTCAAATCAGAGTTCTCAGGGCTTCCAGGTTCCCTGCTGAGGAGCTGAACCCTTAATAGAACTCTCAGGGCTGTCAGCAAAATCCTCAGTTAGCTCTATGGCAGGGAGCCTGTAAACCTTTGAAGCCATGGGTTGGTGGGGCTGCCTCAGAGCTGTAGACCTTGGAAGCCCCAGGGTAGTCTATGTGGTGGGGCTTCCCCGGAGCCATAGACCCTGGAAGCTTTAGGGTCCTCAGGCTCTGGACAGTCTGCATGGGAGAATTCTTGTGGAATCCTGCCTATGATTGGACAATAGTTCAATCACAAATCATTTTATGAGGCAATTAGGGTTCAGTGACCTAGCATTTGCCCATGGAACTCTTTCATCAGATTATTTCCAACCAGCTCTAATCCTGATAACTGTCATTTTTTTGTTAAAGCCTTTTGTTTCTGAAAGGGATGTTCCATTTATAAGAATTCTATATACCAACCAGCTTTAATGTCTTATCCCCACCCTAACCTACTGTAGTGTGTCACTTTTATGTTGTCTTGATTTTGACTTGGTAAGCTGGAACAGCAGGGATATTATCTTTTTATCCACTTTAAAGCAGCTTCAGCACATTTCAGCCTTGATTGTGTAACCTTTACTCATGTTGTCAAATGTATCTTCATACAAGAAGTCCAACTGGAGTTGGTGTACCAGATGTGTCAGAATGCTCACAACTTTATCTTTAGGACTGTACAGTAATGTGAATTGAAGGTGAAGTCAAGACAAACAAAATGTGTTTTGTGACTGCTCAGATTAAGATGTCTTTATTTAAAAAGATGTGATTTAGCTATGAGGGGGAAGCAGTATTTACTCTCCTCTGTACTGCTGTCATGTTAATTTCAAAAGCTCCATATGTCCTTCCCCACTTCTTGTTGCCACAGTAGTGTACAAAGGCATAAAAGCTACTTCAAAGTATGGTTTGTGTTCAGCAGTGGATGGACTCACATAATGAGGTGGCTAAATGTTTAAAGATTGTAACAAAGACAGTTGGGTCAGTCTTTCATACATTTTAACCACTGCCCTTTCACTTCATTAGAAACGAGCTCAGTTTGGTCCTGAAATGTTGCGTGCTTGAAAGACTCCAGAATTGTTGCTGATATGGAGAGAATGCTACAGGTTCACTTGATTAGCTGTAGCCTGTTACAACTTCCTGGCCCAGAAGACCCACCCTAATTTAGATTTCTGTCCCAGGCCTGGAACAAAGATTTGTGCATATCTTTGAACCGTGTCTGGGGCGTGGCGGGAGTGCCTTGAAAGACATTATAAGCTGTACTATGGTGCTATAATTAAGGCTGAACCAGCAGAAAATTATATATTTTGTTCTTACCGGTCTCCACATTGATTACAGTACATGGGCCTTCCCAAAACAGACTGCTGCTGGAGATGTGGGTCTCCTAGCTCACAGGTTTTGGGACTTGATCCTGGATATAGTCCTTTTAGCTAGAAGTAAGTAGGAGGATTAATATGATAATGGATATCTATTTTAAAAAAATACTTCTCAGAACTCTGTTTTGGGATATCACTCATCATCTTGGAAAATCCCCAGCTCACAGAAAATTTGGGTTCTCTACAACAGTGCTTGTAACCAAATGACATATATTGCTTAGAAGGAAGAACAATCTGCCTCCAAGGTTAGACATTTAGTACAGCAGCTTAGCCGATTTGGCAGCTAAAGAGTGAATAACATTTCAGAGAAAAGGGACCACAGATCAAATATTTTCAATTTTTTCTAACTTTTTCTAAACTTTTGATTAATTCCTAGCAGATAAAAACTGAGATGTTCCTCTCATTTCCCTTCTCTGATCCTTGTTTTTTCTTCTTTCCCTTCCTTCTCATTCCTTTACCCTTTTGTTCCTTTGTCTGGTTTCTGTTCTCCCCTTAATTGAACAAAATATAAATAAATATAAAAGGAAATTAATTCATATTTGCCTTTTGCTCAGAAATGAAAATAAGCATGGTCTCATCTTAATCCAAGTCCATATGGAGCTCTGATAGTTATCTACCAGAATAAAACTAGAATGCATAATTGACATGATGGTCAGAGTTTTAGAGGGGTCCAGAACTAGGGCTGGGTGAATTTTTTTTTTTTTTGACAGATGGTTTATTTGCTGAAAAAATAAACCAATTTTTGGTCGCCTGAAGCCATTTGCAAAATGAGGTCAAATTCAGCAAATAGTCTCAGCTGAAGAAAAAATGATTTTTTTAAAAAAAGTTGAAATTGACATTTTTGAAACAAAACAGTTTGACTCCTCATTTCAAAATGTTTTGAAATTTAGCTAGATTTTAAAAAGAACTCCCAAAAGGTATAATAAACAAACAAAATCACTGTTTCAGATCAAACAAATGGTTTCATTTGACCTAAAACTCTCCCTCCCTCCCCCGCCCACCAGTTTTCTATGCCAGGGAGAATAACTGAAGACATTCTGTTTCAGGTTGTTTTTTTGTATTTATTTGGTTCAGCCTCTGAACTGGAAAGCAGTTATTCACTCAGCTCTTGCCAGCACTGAAATGGCCTTGATTATGCAGCATTATGCAGTGTGAAAGTTTGCATAGCATCTTTTCTCTACACTAATTCTAAATAGGTTTAGGGTTCCTCACTCTAAGGTCAAATCAAATTTCCAAGGGGAAAATGAGATAATAGGTCTCCGCTCTCTTTTCCAAATTTGTGCAAAACTAAAAATTGAAGAAACTTTGTTTTATTTTTTAGAATTTCAAGACTGAGTAATTAGTTTTGTCTGCAGCTCTGCAAAATGTTCCTTACAAAATCCCAAAGCACAAATTCACCTTGTTTCATATTTTATTACAAATTCAAATATCAGCCCAGGTTCAACTGAGATTTGAAAAACCATTTGAACAATCCTGGGCTGATTTGTGGGTTCCTGTCAAAACAACATGCAGTTCATCATCTTGTATTGATGTGAAACCTGCTACGATCCACTGAATTTCATTTTCCGTTTTTGGGTTTCTTCAAACTCAAAATTAGTAATTTCAAATCCATGTGAACTGAAAATGAAGCAAATGTTCACACAACCCCCCCATAAAACAAAAATGTTGTATTGCATACAGATCTGGTCCCTGTGTGTGCTGCATACTGAAGACGTCAGTTATCAGACATCTTGTGAACAAGAATTCGCCATATTCTGCACTACACTCGGCAGCAGTTTATAGGTCTCTCCCTGCATTTTTCATTCAGGGGAAAACAAAAACAAGAAAACCTTATGTTGACTTTCATGATGCTTTTATTTCCTGAGTTAGGACTGCAGGATCAGCCCCAGCGTTTAAATTCAGCATTGAGCAAAGCAAACTGAGAAGAGCTGTGAAAGCTGCTAACCTCCATAGCAAGCTCAAAGTAAGGCAAAGGAGCTAATCGCCTGGTAGAACATTGCAGGAAGAGAAGCACAGGGTATGTCTACACTGCAATTAAAACCCACAACTGGTCCGGGTCACCTTACTTGGGCTCCTAGAGTTGGGGCTGCTGGGCTGTAAAACGTTCAGGCTCGGGGATCCTTCCCTCTCACAGCCTGAGCCTGAACATCTACACTGCAATTTTACAGCCCAGAAGCCTGAGCCCTGTGAGTCTAAATCAACTGACCTGGGCCAGTGGCAGGTGTTTAATTGCTGTGCAGACATACCCACAGTGTTTTGCTGAAAGGTCAAAAACAAAGGAAGGGTGAGGACCTATTAGAAGAAAGCCAAGTAGGGGTCAGGTGTCTATTGGAGAGTTTCAGGGAAGAGGCAATTAGCATGTAGGCATGCAGAATGAGAGAGAGGGAGAGGTCTTTATCCAAATTAATTTGGACCAGGAGGTCTATAAGTTTCAATGTTACTTAGTACAGCCTCTTTAGTGATAAAGGCAAAGCTTGAAGCCACTCATTACATCTCCACTGCTTCTCTCTCCTGAATATAAATGATGTTTAATGGCTTTATTTCACACATACTCCAATTGACTTAGGGCCATGGCCTGCAAACAAATTGGCAGTACAGACTTTATTGCCTTGCATTTCATGCTCTCCTTAGCCACCATGATTCCTTTTAATCATCTCACCTCATTGTCCTAGAGAAATATTATCAGACATGGAAAAGACTTCTGGCTAGGCTCTAAATTTCAGATCAATATTCATCGCAGTATGCAGAATACTAAAACCAAATTCAGGAGAAGAGAACTGCAGCACTTCAAATTAATCTTGCAATGAGTTTTTACACACAGCACACATTTATTATTAACCTCCCCTATGTCAGGACATTGAAGTAGAAGTATATACTTGCCAAGAGAGATGTATTGACTGGTTAACTAAAAATTAGTGAACTCTTTTAATATGGGGGGCCCCTGGTGCCATGGGTATCTGGAATAAAATCCAAAGTGTTGGGCAGAATATAGAAACTTTCTGTAAATATCCCATGTCCAGAAGTGGATGTGACCTCTGAGCTTGAGTTTGTATTTTGGGCCTCTGGAAGAGTGAACACTTTAAAAAACAGAACTGCTATTTCTTTGAAGAAAAGTCTCTAAATACTCTGAATTAGCCACTTTCTTTAAAGAAACATTTGTGTCTCAGAGGAAAACACTATCATAATGAAAATTTTTAGTGAACTCATTTAATCAAATGTGTGACCTAACAGATAATGCATATTTGGGGGAAAACAAAAGAACCATTTTCCCTAAGTCTAAATTCCTCTTGATTATTTCCTCATTGAAGAGGTAAGTTGTATTGAATAACCTCCCATGTCCTTTGCCCCAGCCCTTCCACCCCACAAACACACCCATGAACTTCCAGCTGCCAACAAAATTTCTTTACTTTTTTTTTCCTCCCAAAAATTGTTTTCTGGCTTCTGCAGTCACAAGTTGAAGAAGAAAGAAGATCTTCAATAGAACAGCATAAAGGCCTTATCTGAGCTATAAAATAATTTCAATCCTTGAGCTCCTGGGTTGGGCATTCTACCCACTCAAATTTCACAAGCAGGAGCTGTTTTTATAGAGAGCAGATACAGTAGTAGACTGCATGCTAACAAAATCAGATACACAGTAGGGGAAATGGTAGTATGAAGAGAATTGTGTTCAGAGATGTGTTTGTGACTTTTTTGACTTGAAGTGGAGATGAGTTTGTTTGACGGCAAAATTAAGCCTCCTGCTTGGACCCGGGAGAGTGTCTTAGGCACAAAGATGTCATTATAACTGTTAGAAATGCTACCTATTGCATATTTAGGTATTTTCACCAAAAAATATAAATATCTTTCTAAAGTTGTATAAAGTTTCCAACTTCTTGGAATAATTCAAATGGTTACAAATATAGGCTTCAATACTGCAGTTGCATCTGCTAGAAGGGATGCCTTTGCAGAACATCATTAAAGATGCAGATCTCATTGCTAGATCAAGGCCAACAATTTTAGGACCCTTCTTCAAACTGTATGTGAACATGTATATGCTTCTTAACCTCTGGGTAGGACAGATATTTCTTAATAGGTTTGGATGATCCTTGTTTTATAGTGGAAGATAGTTGGGGCAGGTACTGTTTCAGTGTAAGTGCTCTGTAGTAATAAATAAGGTATGAGAATGATCCTACTACATCTTCATCCACCAGTCCAAAACCAAAGTAATTTTTTTTAAGATCCCCTCTCCTTTCCCAACTTGGTCATTTGGCCATACATCTCTACCTTCCGCTAGACTGCCCGAGGCCTGCTTTATACAGTTCTTATATTCAAAATAATTTGCAGTGTTCTAGCACATCCCCAAAATTAGTCACTATGAAGAATGACCAACACAAGATTTGTGTTTGTCTGAGGCATTGAAGGGAGAAAGACAAGACACTGGAAAAGTGGTTTAACTAGACTGCAACTTCATGTGAAACAGCTGGGAATTATCCAGTAATAACTCATCCAGTCCAGATCACGCTCCCTTTGTAATCTGTTCTACCTGGTGCAGGGCTGTTGGCAGCCTCCCGCCAACTCCTCCCTTCATATGAGGGTTAAGGGGCTGGGGAAAGGAGGTTATTGCCTCACTGTACCAAACATGAGAAGCCCCAACACCATACCCCAATTTCTTTAGGAGATACCATCCCCTAATCCTCTTACCGTTCTGATTTATTAGGAACTGGATCTCCTATTGAACAAGCACCTGCACTGGGCACAAGTAGTAACAAATGAATTTTAAAATCTAATATCCCTCCCATGACCCTGGCCTAGTGAAAGAAAGGCCTGAAAACCCCCTAGAAAGCAACAGACCAAACAACCCACACACATCTCAGCCTTTTCTTGCTGCCATAGCATGGCATTCCCAGGCAGGGAGAATGACTTAGTTCCTCCCCTTGGGTGCAGAGAAGTCAATAGGCTCCACCTTTCTGTCCAACTCATTAGCCGCAGATCTCCCCTCTTCAAGGAGGATGGGTGTAAAATCCTTAAAAGATCCAAAGGTTTTCTTTCCCTTGCTTCCCTGGACTAAACCTCCACACTTCTGAGGCTGCAGGGGGAGGAAGGGCATCAGAAATAGTTTTGGTTTTACCTTCTAGGAAATGTACTGTGTCTTGCAATGTATTTCTCTTACAGCTCCTACTAAGGGATCTGGAGCAGAGCCGAAGTAAGTACCATAAAGATGAGGTATTTGTGGTTATTAATTGAGCCCTAAGTGGCCACTGAGTAACACTAAAATACAGCATGGAGTAAGGAAATACCGGGGATGCCTATGTAGGTAACCGAGGAACTCATTACGATGGACATTCAAAACCAAGTGTTAAAGGTATTTTTGAGGAAAGAATAAAAAATACTTTGCTGTGGTAAAGGCAGCTTATTCCAGCTGTAAAGACTAAACAAAGTAAAGATAAGGGGACTGGATTTACCAGAATAGCAGAATCTGTTTGTAGAAATCTATATCTCTTCTCTTCCAATGCTGTCCATCTTCACTGCATAAATATCAGACACTTTAACCCACTACCCAAATACAATACAACCCTCTGTGGCTTCACAGGAAGATATTTTTCTTATCAATTGGAACAGCAACTGGCTGTTGCTTTAGAATTGAATAGAATGCTGCATGTAGACTGAGTATGGGGTGAACAGCCCCTTTCCCACAGGAAGCCCTCTGAAACGCTAAGAAAAAAATATCCAAGACTTGTTTTGGGGGGCAGCAAGATACAGGAAAAAACTAGTTCAGTATAGCATACTGATAGATACCAGTTTAAACCAGGAAAATAAATTAAAATATATGAATGAAAATTCCTGACAAATGTTTAGCAATTTGATAATAGTTGTGAAGTAACATGGTCTGTTTAATTTTAATTAAAGGAAATAAAATTAATCAAACAACAAATGACTCTCTATGCTATTGCCTTGGCTACCTTAAGACAGACACTGAAACTTCTGAATCTGGGATTTCTCCTTTGTTTAGCAATGAAATTTACATGTTTAGCAAGCAAAGAATGGGAATTCCCAGATTCAGAAGTTTCAGTGTCTGAGGTAAACTGTCAAACTGTCCAGTCCAGTACTGTCTCTTGATCTGGCTGGCTGGAGTGCAACTGCTGCAACTGACGCCAGTGAATACAATGACTCCAGTCAAAATATTTCAACATGAGCAAAGTGGAAGACCACTTGACCCACTTCATGGCTATTTTAAGAAAGTTCATGAAGATGGCTGAGAGTCTGATATGCAGAACTTGCAAAGGGAAAGTAAGTGGGAAGGCAGACCATGTGAGGAAACATTCTGAACAATGCAGGGGACAGCATGAAGACACTGGAACTACTGACTTTGGCTAAACATATGTCAATATTGGAGTCAGATTCTGAGGATGAAGGTAATGATAATACTGCGTTGTCATTGCCAAGTATATCAAAAGAAAGCAATATCCAGGTCAGCCAAAGACAAGAAGGAAGTGTCATGTTTTTTTAACCATAGATAGATATGTTTGTAACAAAAATAACTGCAGGTTATTTCAAGGTAGACTTGAAAAATTCCGAATTTTTTTTTTGGCTATAATATTCCCTTTTCTATTATTGGGCGTCCATTTTTTCAAACAATGATCAGCTGCCTAAGGCTGAGCTACAAAGCACCCAGTCAAAAGCAAATAGCAGGTGAACTGTTAGAAACAGTTACTGATGGCTTAAAGGTGGAAGCACACAACAATTTACATGGAAAAGCAGTTACATGAATACAAGATGGATGGAGTAATCTGCACAGTGGCCCAGTGATAGCTAACTGCAGTTTCAAGAGAAGCCAAGACATTAGCAAATTAACCGTATAGTTGAGTTAAGAGCTCCTGACAGACAATGAGAAAAAGATGCAAAGTGATTTGGAATAAGATAATAACACTTTGGTTATATATGGATGTGCATCACACTGGCTAAATCTACTTGGACAAGACCTTACACCAAGAGCATTGATGAAACATGATGTGGATTTACAAAAGTATTTTTATAATAACCATCACCTGAAGGCTGGTTAAAAATATGCCAAGTTCTGTAAAATCCCAAATCCCTGGTGACACAAGATAGAACAGTCAAATAACATGCCTGGAAACATATTTGTAAAAATTGGCCACATTATCTCAGGACTGAGAATTATCATAAGGCAAAACTTGAAGATAGAGTGGTCAGTATAATTAATAATCAAGGGATTTACCAAGAAGAAAATAACTTGATCAGTCACTTGAAATCAGTTGCTGTGGCACTTGATGCACTCCAAAGGTATAAATCAACAGTCGCTGTTGCATGCAAAGTATGGCTGGATTTACTGACAAAATGAAGATCTTGCCCCATACAAAGCAAAAGTAAAAAAAAAGATTTCATGAGGCAATTACTCCTGTACACATGTTGGCCAATCTCCTTCATTCAAAATACACTGGAAAGAAATTTGTCAGCTGAACAAAAAAATTGCAAGGCAGAGGTTGCTCAGCAAAAATCCTGACTTTCTGCCACATTTACTTGTATTTAAAGTAGAAGAATCACCAAATCCAAAATTAAGGTTTTCATCTGCTGCCAAGGGAAAAAAATCCCTTTAACAGGGTAGGAAAATTTGAAGGATGCTCACCTTCCATCTGACTTCATAGAACTGGTTGTGCAACTGCATCAGTGTCCAGCAATCATAGAACAAATCTTTTCAGACTTTGGATTTATCCATTCAAAACTGAGGAACAGACTAAGCCTATCCATTACATCAAAGCTGGTCTTCTGCTGCAGAATACTGTGTGGCCAAATGGACCTTTACTGGTAGTCTGCAACTCTTCATGCTTCTGATTGTCTAATGCTTCATGCCTACAACTCTGGATTATTGTTTTCATATAACTGAATGTTTTTGACTTTTGTTTATATCATATTGAAAACAAAAGAGAGTCATGACATGTATAAACTTCCTTAAGAAAATACCAAACCAAAATGTACATACATTCCCATGTTCAGTGTTAAAATTACATCCTAATACAGTAGAACCTCAGAGTTATAAACACTAGAGTTACAAACTGACCGCTCATTTGGCACCAGAAGTACTCAAGCAGGCAGCAGAGACAACAAAAGCAAATATCAAAAAAAAAAAAAAAAAGGGAAAGTTTTAAAAAAAAGATTTGATAAGGTAAGGAAACTGTTTCTGTGCATGTTTCATTTAAATAAAGATGGTTAAAAACAGCATTTTTCTTGTGCATAGTAAAGTTTCAGAATTGTATTAAGTCAATTTTCAGTTGTAAACTTTTGAAAGAGCAACCATAACATTGTGTTCAGAGTTACGAATATTTCAGAGTTATGAACAACCCAAGGTTCATAACTCTGAGGGTCTACTGTATTATACTCACTTTTTATTTGTACAACCCTAACTTAATCTCCTAATCTACTGCCTTATGTAACTACAATTTAAACAAAAACTAAGTGAATATGGTATCCATTAATGACTGAATTTTTAAAACAGCAAATGTCTTAAACTTGCACTAACTAGTTTTTCCCAGGGCAGTGAAAAAGCACGATTTGACCTGGTAAAAACCATCTACAGTAAATACCATTCCATCTCTGGCAAGAGATCAGACTACAAATCCAGCCTGCAGTCTCATGAGTCCTCTGAGATTCACAGGATCCACATGCCAGCTCTTTCCCTGACAAGTCCTGTCTTGCTTTTCTGCTCCCTGAAAGCCTGGTATCATTGAAACCACTTGACCAAGGTTGGCCAAGCTAGCAACTGTACCTAGGACTCAACTTCAGTAGGGATCCCCCCCCACAGTGAGGGCAGGCAAATATAGTACTAGGTAGAATTACTTTTGTTGCACAAGAATCCATCGATAAGTTTATTCTTGAGAGTTCACAATCATACAAAGGGCAAAAATTCTTACAGTTTTGGCCACTATTCCTGGTTGTCGTGATCTAAAGAATCAATCTCTCTACATATCTGAAAAGTTACATAAACTTTGGAGATTTGAAAATGGTTAATAATGCTACATTAATGACAAAAATAGCAGTATCTTTCCCCTTACCCATTAGTATTAAGCCTGTTTATTCCCACAGCGATTATTTCACCATGAAGAAATGCTTTTGTTGTCATGAGAAAGTTTATATATATATATACAAAAGCAAGCCTACAGGATATTATTCTTGTGAAAGTGAAAACATGACACCCTGCGGGTAACAAGCTTGTTTTGATATAGCCTTAGAATTAGCTGTTTAATTTGAACTATACCTGTAGTTTAGGAGACATCAAGCTTTTATGTTTCTCAGATCAAACATCAGTTCATCTTTTACTGTATATTCCTTTCCTAAGAATGGAGTAAAACCCTCACATTAGATTTTTCAACTAATAAGGAGTTGGGCATAAGGAGCTACGTGTCTGATATGAGGCTGGGCTAAAAGCTTACACGTTATGTATAGTAAGCTATTTCTTCTCAAGCCACCACTCTATTCAACTTTTCCAGAACCAGTAACACATTCAAGCCTAAGGAATAGGGAAACACATACACGATAGGGAGGAGAGGAAGGAAAAGAAGCATAATTTAAATCATTTTAAAAGGTATCTTCTTTACATTAGATCTGTTTGGCCCCATGAGCCCAATAATGCTCCTCTTACACATTTTGCCACTTCCCCCCTCTCCCCGACCCAAAATACCCAAGCAATGTGGCTTCTTGTGGAGTATGGTGTGTATTGGGTACACATGCATATTCCTTTTATCTGAGCTGGTGTCGTTTTCAATAAATCCCTTTTGTGCATCCATATTGTCTACATCTTGAATTTATATTTCATGTTGGCTGGACGGCAAGTCTGAAATAAGTTTGAGGGAACTAAGACCCTAGCTCAAAATTACATTTAGGCCATTTTATGCTACAGTATAAAGTGTGTAGAACACCCTCCCCACCCCGAAAATGCCTCATCAGCATGGGTCCTCCATAGTACACGTCTGAGGGCTCTACACCGGCCCTGTTCTTTATGCTAACCACATGGTACTGTGGGCCTCAAGAAGTTAAATTAGCCCTGAAGCTGTTTTTGCAGACACCAGGAGTCACACAGGCCACTCCATTGCTTTGAAATGCAGAGATGGCTCTGTCCTTCTCTGTATCTTCTTCAAGTGCAGATATAGAAGGCCAGATCTACAAAGATCTACTTCAATTGATATATGGATCTGGGCCAGAGTAAATGAGAATCAGGCCCCTCTTTCTTCATCAGATTGTTGTACTGTGTGTCTAAAAGTAGTTTTTATCCCAGGCTAGTCTCAGACAGACTCCTGAATAATCTGTTCTATCATTTGGATCCCTGCTATCCTTTTGGTAAAGCTTCCCTGAGCACTCAAACTGGAAGATCCCTCTTCAAAAGGAAAAACAGTTAACAGAATAAATGAATTTCTCTGTAATTGTCTCTCCAGCATTACGTGGTGAGAATATGTATATGGCTTATGAAATAAACATACTCTAAATAGGCTGTAAAGTTAGCAGTCAATTGAATGAGAGCATACCAGTGGAGAATATAAAATAAAGGACGGAAACTTGAAAACTAAATTTAGGACTTGGTGTGATAACAGAGGATTTAGGAACTCAATGTACTCAATTGCAATCTAAAATAAAACTGAAATATCTGAACACCATCCCTGCAACTCAATTCATTTTATGATTGAAAACAGACTTGTTTTAAAACAAATGCTATTTTATTCAACAACAACCTTAACAATATTGTTTTTCAGCAAATGGAAGTACAACCTGAGGGTCCAGGTGCAAGAAAATGAGCAACTGTATTTCTCATGGACATGTGTTAGCATTGAATATCCATAGTAATAAGGAAATGTGGTGTGAAGTTTCTTCCTAATGTATAAATACAGGCTTTCAAATAAGAGAATGAATATACATGACTTCAAAACACATTAGGTACATGCATTTCATTTAGGAAATTCTATGAAAAATGTGTACTTTTTAAATGTAGAACAAACTTGGTGGGACATATTTGCATTATGAATTGAAATGCAGTGTTGTAATGTATATATGAATGAGATATTTTGGATCACCCTTTCTGAGGTTTCAGTCAAGCTACTGCACAAACTTTTGGGGGAATCACATCTGTTTCATTATCTCTTCCATTTTGCTCTCTGCATTTAGTTAGGACCAGCATGAAGTAATGAATATATTTCAAGTAGGCATCTTCTGAGAAGCCCAATGGACCAGTCCTAAAACATTTACTCAAGTGAATAATTCAATTGATTTCCATGGGACCACTTGCCCAAGTAAGAACTAGAACTGGCAAAAGACAGAAGTTGAGCAATTTCTCTGGCAAACCTAGCCATTTCTTCCCCTCCCAACTAACTGAACAAGTTTATCTCTCTGTTTAGTATTTAAAATAGGTCAATAAATGTCTTGAGTGAACTAATAAATATTACCTTGTGGCTTGTTCACAAACTGTTGACTAAACCTATACTCTTTCATATATCTGTGAAATTATTCACTGGAAATAAGCTGTATTGTTACTGTTTTCTAATTATAGAACCCAGCTTTTGTAGACTTCCCCTTCACCTAAAGCGAACAATAATGAAATGAATTCCATTTTGTGATTAAATTAATTGTGGATAAGAGTCCACAACTTATTTTTCTGCAGATATAATGAAGAAACCTCTCTCCTATGAGTGGTTGTTAAAAAATAAATAAATAAATAAATGGGATGTGAATACAAAGACAAACTCTCTCTTTAGAAGTTACTGAAATGTTCATGACTTTTTGTAATCCCCTAGCTATAGTAAGGATGACTACCTACACGGACGGCTGTGGTATTGCAGACCAGGTTCACAGGCTAGTGTTTCAGTTGGTGCACATATCTGGTCCAAAATGTGAGGTACTTTTCATAACCAGGCCTGATGCAGTGATTGTTTTAATCCCACCCAAAAGATGTCCTCCATACTGCTACGAGTCACATTATCCCACGCTCTCAAGCTGAGCAGTACCTCACTCTTCAACTAACCGCAGAGTGAAATACTGCCTAACACGAGTAAAGAGGGATAAATTGGGCCCTATTGCACCATATGCTCAGATATGTGTTTACATTTCTGACCTAGCCTCAAAGTCTCTGGCCTACGATGACAGCTTCAAAGCTCTGTTTATCTCCTACACATAGAATGCAGTGGAGGGCAAATTCATACAATTGCCTAGTTATTCCATATGAAAGTCAGAGTTTGTCTTCACGTGGAAAAAATGCAAGGTTCTCCTGAAGGTACATGGCTTCTGGAAAAAAGCCCCATCTGCTCTGAACTGTTGCATAGTGTCAACAGTTGCTTCTGCCTTAGTGACTCTTAGGAGCGACCCTGAATGTGACTGGCCCAGGAAGCTGCATCAAAATAGGCAAGGGGCTCCAAATTGCTTGGGTGGAGAAATTTCAAAGGAAAGATTTTTATCCAAAGGAAAAATACCATAACTTACTGTACTCCCTCATCCAAACACTATTTGTAGGAGCAAGTTTTTCCTCTCCACACATGGAGACACAGAGTTGGACATTTCAATAGTGTACTGAGTATGTGCAACTAAGGTGACCTTCTGCTCTACAAGGAAATAAAGAAAACCATATGGAAAACAGTGGATTGGTGTTTTTTAAAGGGATAACAATGTACTATTTTCAGTACAAAATAATAGATTTGTATCGGAATATAATCCTTTCCAGGATGATTGCTTGAAAACATACATATATTCAGCCTGCTATGGGATGTAGAACACTTGGTACAAAAGCTAGGAGGTGACGTAAAATGTGGGACAGGGAGTCACCATGTGCATCATTTATCAGAATGAGATTCTAAAGTGAGGGCTTTACATCAGGGACATTCCTGTAGCCATGAGAGATTTTATTCATGAAAAGAATGAATACCTCCATAACTTTTGTCATGGCTGTCAACTAGTCAAAGAAAAATAATTGAGCCAGGATTTTTTTTTCCAGTGGATACTCAGTGTTAGTCATGTAAGGTCATATTTAGATGCCTAAACAGGTGAATTGATCATCTAAAGTACAGAGCTGCAGCTTCTGTCAAAAGCAGCAGAACTCCTGCTCAGATGATCAGCAGCTCCCTCTACACAACCCCATAAGGTATATGTGAGCTGTACACTGATCAGGAGATATATTGGCCCAGTAAATAAAGGCAAAAATAAAAATCCACTAATCTACAGCTGGATTAGAATAATACAGGGGTTCCCAAACTTGGTTCAAAGCTTGTTCGGGGTAAGCCCCTGGTGGGCTGCGAGACACTTTGTTTACCTGAGCGTCCGCAGGTACGGCTGCTCGCAGCTCCCAATGGCCGCGATTTGCCGTTCCTGGCCATTGGGAGCTGCAGGAAGCACTGCGGGCTGGGCCGCCACTTCCCACAGCTGCCAATGGCCAGGAACGGCAAATCGCAGCCATTGGTAGCTGCGAGCGGCTGTACCTGTGGATGCTCAGGTAAACAAAGCATCTCGCAGCCTGCCAGGGGCTTACCCTGAACAAGCCACAAACCAAGTTTCGGAACCCCTGGAATAATAGAAATGTGGAGTTGGAAGGGACCTTGAGAAGTCATCAAGTCCAGCCCCCTGCACTGAGGCAGGACCAAGTAAACCTTGACCATTCCTGAAAAGAGTTTGTCCAACACATTCTAAAAATCCTCCATGGATAGAGATTCCACAACCTCCTTCTGAAGCATTAGTTACCTGAACCCTGATAGTTAGAAAGGTATTCCTCATATCTAAATCTCCCTTGCTGCAGATTAAGCTTTCAGTGGACATGGGAGACAACTGGTCACCATCCTTTTTATAAGCCTCCTCCCCCCTCAGTCTTATTTTCTCAAGACTAAACATACCTAGCTTTTTTAAAATTTTTCCTCATAGGTCAGGTTTTCTAAACCTTTTATCATTTTTGTTGCTCTCTATGGACTGTCTCCAATTTGTCCACATATTTCCTAAAAAGTGGTGCCCAAAGAGCTAAGGCCTCACCAGTGCTGAGTAGAGTGGAACAATTACTTCCCTTATATTACATGTTTCAGAGTAACAGCTGTGTTAGTCTGTATTCATATTCTGTTCATATTCCGACCTATTCATGATGACAACAGCACCTCCTTTGTCAGCCTTTTTGTCAGCCTTACAACTACAATACCCATCTGCAGAAGTGAAGAAACAGATTGATAGAGCCAGAAGAGTTCCCAGAAGTCACCTACTACAGGACAGGCCTAACAAAGAAAATAACAGAACGCCACTAGCCGTCACCTTCAGCCCCCAACGCATTATCAGGGATCTACAACCTATCCTGAAGGATGACCCATCACTCTCACAGATCTTGGGAGACAGGCCAGTCCTTGCCTACAGACAGCCCCCCAACCTGAAGCAAATACTCACCAGCAACCACATACCACACAACAGAACCACTAACCCAGGAAACTATCCTTGCAACAAAGCCCGTTGCCAACTGTGCCTACATATCTATTCAGGGGACACCATCACAGGGCCTAATAACATCAGCCACACTATCAGAGGCTTGTTCACTTGCACATCTACCAATGTGATATATGCCATCATGTGCCAGCAATGCCGCTCTGCCATGTACATTGGTCAAACTGGACAGTCTCTATGTAAAAGAATAAATGGACACAAATCAGATGTCAAGAATTATAACGTTCATAAACCAGCCGGAGAACACTTCAATCTCTCTTGTCACGCGATTACAGACATGAAAGTTGCGATATTACAACAGAAAAACTTCAAAACTAGACTCCAGCGAGAGACTGCTGAATTGGAATTCATTTGCAAATTGGATACAATTAACTTTGGCTTGAATAGAGACTGGGAGTGGCTAAGTCATTATGCAAGGTAACCTATTTCCCCTTGTTTTTTCCTACCCCGCCCCGACATTCTTGTTAAACCCTAGATTTGTGCTGGAAATGGCCCACCTTGATTATCACACACATTGTAAGGACAGTGATCACTTTAGATAAGCTATTACCAGCAGGAGAGTGGGGTGGGGGGAGAGAAAACCTTTTGTAGTGATAAACACCCATTTTTTCATGGTTTGTGTATATAAAAACATCTTCTGTATTTTCCACAGCATGCATCAGATGAAGTGAGCTGTAGCTCACAAAAGCTTATGCTCAAATAAATTGGTTAGTCTCTAAGGTGCCAAAAGTACTCCTTTTCTTATCTTACATGTGACTCTCCTATTAATACATCCCAAAATGCTATCAGCCTTTTTCACAACTGTTTCACATTGTTGACTCATTTTCAGTTTGTCATCCACCATAATCCCCAGATCCTTTTTCAGCAGTACTATCACCTGAACAGATTCCCCATTTTGTAGTTGTGCAATTGATTATGCCTTCCTAAGTGTAGTACTTTGCACTTGTCTCTATTGAATTTCCATCTTGCTGATATCAGACCAGTTCTCCAGTTTGCTTACAACAGTGTCATGTGGGGCTGTGTCAAAAGCCTTACTAAAAATCAAGCTATATGACATCTACCACTTTCTCCATCCACTAGGCTAATAACTGTGTCAAAGAAGGAAATTAAGTTGGTTTGACATGATTTATTTTTGACAAATCCATGCCGGCTATTCCTTATAATCCTATTATCCTCTAATTATTAAACAATCAATTTGTAAGCACCTAGTTACAGTATCTTTACAGGTATCAAAGTTAGGTTGACTGGTCTATAATTCCCTGGATACTCCTTCATATCCTTTTTAAAGATAGATACTATATTTGCCCTTCTTGTGTCCTCTGAAACCTCACGTGTGCTCCATGAGTCCTCAGAGATAATTGCTAACAATTAATTCCATTTGATTGCATAGTATTACACCAGGGTAAATCCAGAGTAAGAGAGAGAAGAACTGGGGTTTTATGTAGTTAGTAGTCTTTTAGTAGTTTTCTTTAGAAAATACCCTGTGCTATAATAAACCAATTGAAGTGATCATTTATGCTTTAAATTAGCATAGTCATTACAATTTAGGGTCAAGTTGTCTCATTAGATGGGATTCATGCTGTGCTCTATACTGTCTTGCAGAGTAGTAAAGCAAATAGCAGGGCAGGATTGAAGCGTGCACAGTATTGGCCTAATGCTGCTCCCACTGAATTCAGTGGGACCTTTACCTCTAGCTTCAGTGGGAGCAGAGATAAACCAACACAGATTGCACTAGAAAACCCCACCCTATGTGTTCTCCTGATGTCATCACTCTGAGGACCCAACAATTTAGTGTTTGAAACTAATCTGTTACATTTTTGCCATGTACCTTGTTCTCAATATAAAGCACTTGATCCTTTATCCACTAATTTCTATCCTTCTCTCAAACTCCTTTTTCCTCAAAAATATGTACAAATCTTAAATAACTGTTCTGATTTGTACAGTTCACTCCTGGCATGACTACTTCTCACCTCTTTTTTAAGCCCCTTCGTATCATTAAGAGTGCTCTGCTGGAAGTTAATAACCTAAGGCAGGTGTCCCCAACCTTTCTTGTGGGAATAGCATATTGCTATTGCCAGAAGACTGCGGCCGGCGCCAGACACCCCGCCGCAGAAATGCCGCCGCCGAGAAGCGGCAGCAGCAAGAAGCATCACCGCAGAAATGCCGCCGAGAAACGGCAATGCTTCTTGGCAGTATTTTGGAGGCAGGGTGTCCTGTGGGAGCACAAATATGCCCTGGCGGGTACCATGGCACCTGCGGGCACCACACTGGGGACCGCTGACCTAAGGTCATGCTAATAGATTAAGGTCCAGATCCTCAAAGGCATTTAGGCACCTAACTCCCATTGTTTTCAAGTACTTTTAAGGATCTGGGCCTAACATCTCTATTTATTCCATTATATGGGTGATCATAATTCTTGAGTGTCTTGGCCAATAAGTCATTTTCTCCACGACTGTCCTTTTTTCTTGCATCATAGCTATTTCACTAACATTATAGGCCTTACATCCTCCCCTCATCCATTTTAACATAGATGTGGTGTGAAATTTTAACATAGATGTGGTGTGAAATTTATAGAGTCTCCTTTTATCCTATATCCTTAACTTGGTACATGCTACTTTTAGTTGTTATAACATTTATTAATCACTTAACCCTAGATTGAATTTAATATTTAATGATATGTGATTAAATATTTGATAAAGCACAAGATTTTTTGTATCTTAAACTTGTCCCTCAGGAAATCTGTTTTTGAGAAGTCAAAAAGGGACATTTTCCAACAAACAGTTTAATCTTTTAAATAGTTAAAAGAATTTTCTTTATTTCACACAGCAAGATTCAGAGCGAGCTCCTTAATTCGTTCTCTTATGTAGCTGTACATTAAATTATAAGGAGAAATAGCAGCTCTAGGGATGGGGGAGGAGGAGCTCAGCCAGTAGCCAAAAAACCCACTGCTTCCTCCCACCCAGGCTGCAGGGATATGGAGAGTCCGCTGCCCTCCACGCTGCTGGGCATCCCTGCCAGAGGTGTTCCAAAAATCAGTGGGGGAGGGTGTCACGTGAACCTTTAAGCCATGTGTTTAGGGACAGCTAACACTCCTGGGTGTGAAGGCCAGCCGGACTGCGACGACTAATGACCTGCAGGCTCCCAACACCACAGAGGGAGGAAAGACCATGGAATGCCCAATATGACTAGCCACTGAGGAATGATAGAAAGTAAGTCAGGGGAACTTACTGGGGAACTGGTCATAGGACCAGGACTTGGCTCAGTGTGTTTCGGCAGAATCCCTGCTGTGTGTCAGGCAACCCTGCAACCACTGGGGTTTGGGACCTGGTGGAGTAGGGAGGGCCTGGGCCCCACTACCTCGGCCATCGCCTGCCCTGAGGTGGCGGCCCACCTCCCTAGCCACCCCAGCCATCAGGCCCTGCTGCTCCAGGGTAGCCCAATTGACTCTGGCCATTGGGCCAAACAGCCCTGACAAGGAAGACAGCCATATGGACTCTGGCCACTAGGCATCACAGCCCTGTGAGGGAGGTCATCCATATTGACTCTGGCCATTGGGCAACACAGCCCTGAGAGAGAGGGAACCCTATTGATCCCAACCATTAGACCGTACTGCCCAGAAGCCAAGGGCAGTCATCCAGACTTAGCCACTGAGATATAACACTCCTCCACCTCAGCCCCATAACAGAGGCTGAGATTGGCCAACTGGAATATTAAGTATTTTATTACTTACTGCACATTTCTTGTTAACATGTAAATCTTTCAAGCACCCAGACAGATCAGTAAAAACAAAACACAGATTTAGTGAGTCTCACTACATATATTCTATATCACCAGCAATATATTTGTACTATATATTGAAATGTGTGACTTATAAAATGACATGCAAGTCATCAAAGACTCCAGAGGACCCTACCATGTCTCAGCAATTGGGTAGGATGATGAATAATTTCACTGTTCACAAATGTAGGGTAATGCACAACAGAAGAAACAATTTGAACTACTCATCTATACTATTGGGTTGTGAACCAATTGAAAATGCTCAGGAAAATACCTGGGTTTCATCTTGGACAGCTCAGATAGAATATCTGCTAAATGTGCAGCTCTTGTCAAAAAAGAAAATGAAACTGGCTATTGAAGACGAAGATTATAGTACTAGGGCTGTAATAACTTCTGGGCAGTTCAAAAGGAGCTGAATGAGTTATTTTAAAAAAAAATCATACCTCCTATTCCATATGACAAGAAAGGAAAACAGTCTACCTTTCCCAGTGATTGGAGTGTTTAGGGGACTCAAGATTATAGATCTCAACAAACACAAAAGTATAGGCCAGAGATATATCATGTCTCACACTTGCAAAGGATCTTTAAAAATGTTTTTCAGATAGCTTAGTAAGTGAATTTATCCAGTGTTATGATGTTGGGGGATCTAGTAGTATTCTACTCTGTGTTAATCGCATGTCGTCTCTGCTTCCCATTTGTCTCTAAAAAGTGCTCTAAGTCCAGATCCTCAAAGATATTTAGGTGCTTAACCCCCCAAATCAATGGAAGTTAGGCACCTAAATACTTTTGAGGATCTGGGCTCTATTGTCTAAAGCAGTGTTTCCCAAACTTGGGATGCTGCTTGTTCAGGGAAACCCCTGCTGGCCGGGCCGGTTTGTTTACCTGCAGCGTCTGCAGGTTTGGCCGATCGCGGCTTCCACTGGCCACAGTTCACTGTGCCCGGCCAATGGGGGCTGTGGGAAGCGGCGAGGGCCAAGGGACGTACTGGCCGCCACTTCCTGTGGCCCCCATTGGCCAGGCACAGCGAACCACGGTCAGTGGGAGCCGCAATCGGACGAACCTGCAGACGCATCAAGTAAACAAACCAGCCTGGCCTGCCAGGGGCTTTCCCTGAACAAGCGGTGTCCCGAGTTTGGGAAACACTGGTCTAAAGAATTTAAGAGAATAATTATTAATTTGGACTTATATTTGGCACTTACATTATGTTATCCAAGGGTCCAAAGCATTTTACAAAGAGTAATTAATTCAGTTTCAGAACATTCAGACAGTGCACATCTTACTGTGAAGGGTGATTGTCCGCATTTTACAGAAGGAAACTGAAACACAGAAGTCAAGTAACAGAAACCAGGTCTGCTGATTTTACGGTTCTGTGTTCTAGTCATAAAATAATTCTTTCCTAAGGGCCCAATCCAATTCTCACTGGAATCACTGAACAGATAGGAAGATTTAAAAAAATGCAATAAGAATACGGTCTCCAATCATGAGAATCTCAATGGTAATTTTGTTGAGAATGGAATCCTTTTTCTAATACGAGGTAGATGAGTCACACGTGCAGACCCAAGCAAATTGGATAGCTCAATACATTTAAATTTCTACTACTGAACACTTAAAGAAGGTTTTGTACTAACTTGTCATGGGGGAATAGATTTTGTAGGGTTCCACAGAAATTTGATAGATTTGACTGTATTCTCTTGCCCACTGTTTCCTCTCTATCAATCTGTTTGTCACTATATTCCCAACTTGCTGCAGAAATGTGAAACCAATAATCTTTTCTGAGTACAAAAACTGGAAGTACTAAATCAAATATTAAATCTAATACTTTCCTAAGGTCATTAAATTTTTCTGTAGGTAAACTACTTGAATCCATTGCTGGATAAATTTCAGCAGTGTGTTTTAATGATGCAGGTGAGACTGAGTGCTTAGGTCTACAATCTGACTGAAATGACATTTTCACTAACTAACTAACCGTTGATCTGTGTACACTTTAATTTTCCCATTACTTCAGCTATAGTGGCAATAAAGCTCCAGTATCTATTGGATATTTTTTTATTAGTTGATAAGGGTTTCCTGGCATAAATCTTCATTTTAATGAAATAGGCATAATAACTCCATGCAACATGTTTGAGGTATTAAAATAACAAACTGACTGATACCAGCATTTAATCTGACCAAAAAACCCCCCAAAACAAACCACAGGGCCGTATGCTCTGGGCCAAACATTGATCCTGTTGAAGTCAATGAAAATCATGCCACTAAATTAAATGAGATTTGGCCCTCTGAGTCTTAGCAGGTATCTCTCGGTTTACATATTCATGGCATATTTATTTACCACTTTAACCTGTAATGAGCATCCTTCACCAACTTTGTCACTTTACTTGTTTGTTTCCCTTTATATTTTAACTATGCATGCCTAATAGCGGATTGTGAAAGGGTGATCTGCCCCTTTAAGAGTTTGGGGGCTGGGGAGCAGCCAGCTCTGATCTGGAGAGGAGCACAGTAGATGGGTTCTGGGAATCACCTGATCTAGCTGGACAGTCTCAAGTGATTGGAGGTGATGAGTCTCAGATAGGTGCGATAAATGAGCTCCCCAGCTGCTTGTGACTAGCTGACTGGTGGGCATGTACTTTTTTGTGGTTGTAGTAGATGGCTATTAGAGGCTGAGCAAAGTCTATTGAACTCTTTGGGGCTGGGGAGGTCTGGGCCATTAAACTACTGGAGGTTAGAGTTCCCCACAGTTTAGATTAGGACCAGAACTACTACCTTGTTATTGTTTTATATTTCTTTTCTTTGTGCTGAAGAGAAGTACTGGGCCTTGAGGCAAGAGCTACAAAGTGAACTTGGCAGCTTGTTTCTTCTAGACTAGTGGCAGGGTCCATCAGCTTACATTGATACAAGATTTTTGTTTGATGTAAGTACCCTAATAGCTTAGTGAGTGTCTGTATAGGTAGTGATATGCTACTTCTAAGAAGTTAGTATAAAAAATCATGAGACTAAAACCAAAATGCATCACTACCAACAAAAAAGTTAGAGAAACAAGAACAAAAAATTACAGGAAAAAGGGTAGCCTTCAGCTAGCATGCATTACATATTTGGAGTAGTCCATTAAACTAGCACCAGCCCACCTCACATGTAAATGGTGAAGACTGAATATTTGGGGAAAAGCAGCTAGCAGGCAGCCATTAAAATGCTGGGTTCTAAACCTTATACCTTAGTGTTTAGAGTTACAAATCTAGAAACTGGGAAGTAGAAAAACACAAGAGGGAATGGATCAGGTGAGGGAAACAAAAGAAATGGTTTGGCTACCAGCATGACTAAAACTACTCTGAATGGAAAATCTGGTGCATCATGTGAGAGTAGCTTAATTAAAATTTCTGGCATTGAGAGAATATGCAGAAGACTATTAAAATAGAATTCTTAAACTCCTAAAACTTGTAGGAAAGGCTTAGTGAAATTTAAGGGATTACGATCTGGTGTTTAGATGTGGAGGCTAGCACCTGCAGGGTTCATTAGTTGGGAACAGTCCATGTGCTAAGAGGTATGCAAAGACTGGGCATGTGCCTCACTTCTAGTTACAGTGAGCGAAGAAGGGTCCTTGCACTCACCCCACCCACACCTCATGTGCAACCATGCAAGGGCCAGGCCAGGCACAGTCTGGACTCTAAAGCAATAGCATACCTGAGCAAAATGAAACCTGAAAGCATGCCAACATTGTCTGGTTACAAACTGCAACTTCAGGTCAGGTTTACTGACCCTGTGAGTAACATGCAATTCAGCTTGCCTTTGTTGTCATATAACATCCCCAGCAAACACAGCTGCACCACCCCTTTTTCTTCCAGAGGCCCAGTACTGGGGGCATGCCAGTGGGTGCTAGTGACAGTGGCCAAGTGCATTCCTATGTCTGGGCTGTTGGCCCATTACATCACTGGGGATACAGGCCATTGCAGCTAATATGTAAATTAAGGCAGTCTTCAGGATTGCCGTAACCTGTGATTGATTGCAGACTGATTCCTGGCACCCTGAGGAGAGCGGAGATACAAGCCGTTCTCTCTTAGGGTAGGTCTACGTTTTGAGCCAAAGGTGTGACTTCCAGCTCAAGGAAGTCTTATTGAGCTAGCTCTTGAGCACCCTCTTATTGAGCTAGCATAGCCACTGTGATGTGAGTGGCAGGATGAGCTAACCATCCTGAGTACAGTCCCTTCGGAGCAGCTAGGTATGTACTTAGAGTGGTTAGTGCCTCCTGACATTTATGCTGAATTGGCTATGCATCTATTTTTAGTATACTAGCCTGTGTGGTTATGTCTTTTCAAGCTGGAAATTACACCTCCAGCACCAAATATAGATGTACCCTCAGTCACCAGCTCTGGGATGAGCACCTCTCTCTCCTGAACTGAGTTAACTTCAAAGTTTTCTGTCTTTCATCTCCTTTTCCAATTCTGTGGTGCAATTTTGTTGTAAGTCCTGTTAGCCATTCCTATGATAACTGGCTTTCAAATCTGCACCTGTTGTCAAGGGAATCTGTCTCCTTACTAAATTCATTGATTTGAGGTAAAAATGAGGCTGATCTTTGCTTGAACTGAACTTACAGTTTTGTTTTCCATAGCTCTCATCCCCTTCCTCCTACCTCTCAACAATTCACTGAAATTTTCAGATGCACTTCCTCCCTCAGACATTTTTGGTGGGCTCTAAGTAGTATCCATCCTTAAAATTCTGCAGTTTCCTATAATTATCTCTCATCTGTCTTTTTAATTTTTAACAGTTATTAAATTGCCCTGTGAAAATGCACTTTCAACAGACATGAGCAATAAAGGTAACCCTGAGAATAACTGATCTCAAACTGCACAGGGAAAGGGTTCATTAATCACGGCAATGAAATTAACAGTGCATAGTTAAAATAAAATCATCCAGTTCATGGGCTGAGAGAACACAAAAGTTAGAGACCTTTTAAATGCATCAGTTGGCTTTTCAGCAAATTCATTTCTTTAACTTTCCAAGTAATTAGATGATTCAGTAAATTTCACCTTTGAATTCCTATTTACCAAAAGAAAATGATTTATTTAAAATCAAAGTATTTTCTCTATGGTTATTCTTTAGGAACAGTCACTTAGAATCATTTGCTAATGCCAAGATGATTGAACAGCTTCATCTCTTTGCAGCTGCAAGGGAAGTTGTGCAGTTGGTTTATTAGGCAATGTTACCTTCCAACTTTGAATGACTGTCAACTCCCTCTTATTTCTCTGATCTTAAGAGGTATTAAGTTCACATTAACTAGCTTCATACATCTGTCTTGATTTTGAAAATACTGATAGTAAAAATGAGATTGTAATGAGCTAGTGTGCACCTGTGCAGCTGCCCACTGCTGGATGCAATCATATCAGCTCAATTGTTTCACAAGTCATGTGCTTTTAACTCTCAGGAGATTGTTGCTATCATATTTTCCTTAAAAAAGAGGAGGACTTGTGGCACCTTAGAGACTAACAAATTTATTAAGATGCCACAAGTCCTCCTTTTCTTTTTGCGAATATAGACTAACACGGCTGTTACTCTGAAATATTTTCCTTAGTATCATTGGTACCTAACAACTCCC
Source organism: Natator depressus (assembly GCF_965152275.1). Taxonomy (NCBI): domain Eukaryota; kingdom Metazoa; phylum Chordata; order Testudines; family Cheloniidae; genus Natator; species Natator depressus. The sequence goes on from NC_134235.1 coordinate 126,129,896, forward strand.
ACCTAGCCCTTGAAAGCTAATAATATTTTCTGTGTATTAGGTCTCAGTCTTATCGTGGGAAATATTTTCAGAAATCTTACTAATTCACCACTTGTTATGAATTATTTAAAACGTGAATACACACAAATTCATGTTTCAGCTAAATTATCTAGTTACCTTCTATCACTCCCTTTCCTCATTTCAGAAAGTAACCTTCACCAGCTACATAATACAATAGTTTTTGCAGTCACGTATGCTTTTCATGCAGACTTTTAAGCCTATATAAACACATGTTCTCATTAATGCTACTGTCCTCTTTCCTCATTTCTTCCTATTATTTTTATCCTATCCTGTTCTTTCATATGTACAGCACTGAGACCAGTGGGGTGCAAAAAGCTGACTTGGAAGCTTGAGTTCAATCACAATACAAATTTTTAATTTATTCCTGTGTATTCAGATTAAGTTGTTTTTGCATGATATGTTAGAATTCAAAAGATGAACAGAAATAAACGTTAAGTTTTTCTCTGCATCTTAGGGTCCTGTATTGTACCAGTAACTATAGTAACCAGCTAAGGCCCCAATCCTGCAATCTATTATGCATGTGCTGCTTATTATTTATTTGTATTACCATAGCATAGAGACCACCTAACTATACATACATGAGTAGTCCCACTGAGTTCAACATGACTATTCACTCATGTAAGGTTACGTGTGTGCATGATGCATTGCAGGATTTGTTAAAGTACTCACATTTAAGTTCAACATGGGGAAGAAAAATAAAAGATTTTAAAAGGGGAAGCTAATACTGTCTTTCATCTATACCCTTCACCAAGTGGCACAAGTTTTGCTTTTGCAAAACACTAAAGGATGCTTCAATAACAGTGGTTCAAAATGTACACACTAATGTATATTATTACTAGTTATTTTAACAAATAGACTTCCTTGCCTAAAGATGCCTTAGCAATGATAGTTAAAATCAGAAATAACAGAGGCAATGTGACTCTTAAATTGCCCAATGTAGGCATGGTGTGCATTTAAACATGAGGATAATTATTTTGATGCCCCAACTTCCACATAAAGAAAAGTGAACTAAACTATGCAAGAGGCTGAAACTCATTGGAAAAAACCTCTTAAACACCTAGTTTTTCTGTTCTTTTTTTTCTGCTAGATTGCAAAGATTGTTGATGAAACCAAGTGTATAAAGCAACAGTAGTAAACTAAGGCAGTTTCACTTTTATTCTCATCAGTTTAGGGATTCAATAATGGTTCAAAGCAAATAAACTCCTTTCTCTTCTGTATTTTAATTACATATTAATAATGTGTTGGTTTATAATTTGAGGATGACAGTCATAATTGATTTTGCAGAGTAGCAACCATTCCACACCCTGCACAACTGCTCTTAAAAATCCAATTTAAAAAAAAAATATTTTGAGCTACATTGATGGTTTTTTTTTAAAATCTAATGATGATCAAATGATGTTTAAGCATAGAATTATTTTTTACCTAGTAATATTTCAGTGCTCATCAGCAATAAATTGTTTTACAGGGGAAAATGCTATTTGAATTTGCAGTGGCTTTTAGTGTGAAAGAGTATCTCAGTTCACCAAATAAAGAGATAAAGTGAGAGAACAGCAGTTAATGCAGATAATAGGTTTTCCAGCCCCACACCAAGACATTTTTAGCTGGAAAATGTCAAGACTGTAATACAGCATATCTTTGACAGAGAGTTAACTTCAGCATAACCTCCTCATAAATCACTGTATACACAACTCCTATCAATCTCATCATTTACTGAGGACCCACTGCATCCTTCTCTTCTTCAGTTTGTCTTGCTCTGCAGCACACTTAGGGACATATATATCTTTTCCCACAGAAAACTGTGCAGAAGGGAAGCATGACTCTAGTTAAATCTTTCCTATTGGTCTGCCACATCATTACCTTAAAAGCTTGTCTACACATGCACTGCTGTAGCACTTCAGTGAAAACACTACCTACACCAATGGGAGGAGTTCTCCCTTTGGCATGGGTATTCCACCTCCCTGAGAGGCAAAAGCTGGGCTGACAGGAGAATTCTCTTGTTGACCTAGTGCTATCTATGCTGGGGTTAGGTCAATTTAACTGTGTCATTCAGGGGTGTGGAATTTTCACACTTCTGAGTGGCGTAGTTATATTGACCTAATTTCCTCATGTAGAACAGGCTTTAGATTTGCATGTCATCAGCTGTGTGGAAAAGGGTGCCCTGGCACCGAATCCCATGTACAATTTGTTTGCATAGTCTTACTTGACCATTCATGTGGACCTTAGAATTTATATAATACATAAGCTTCTCCTCTGTAGTGCTTCAGCTGCCTTTTCCTCAGCAATGGTAGCATAACTGTGCTGCCAATGGCACATGCCCAGAAAACTGGACGCTAACGTGGGCATGTAGCCAAACTAGGTATTAGAGCTGGGGCTGGTGATTATTCCTCCTGGCAAAAATTACTTCTGACTCCCTCCACTCATCACCTCCCCACAATCATGACCGATTTCCCAAATAAAAATCAATCAGCTGAAAAATTGGGAACCATTTCCACTCTGCCCAATAAATGTGTCCCCTGTAGAAATAGCTCCTTTGTGACTCGTCTCACTGCTCCTTCTAAGAAGAGCAGGCAGCCTGAACTTTGCTCTGCTCCCTACCTCCTTGCCAGGTCACAAACCTACCTGCTCAAAATCACAGGTTGACCAGTTATTTGTTCCCTCTCCCTCAGGTGCTGCTTGTGAGGTATGGGTGGAGCTCTGCACTAGGACTCTTTGGGGGCATATATTCTTCAGCCCAAAAGGGGACTGTAAATTCAGCATGTGAACAACCTCTGATCTCACCTCTCCTGTGTGTGCTCAGTGGAGAAAGGAACTATTAGGCGCAGGAGACAAACCTGCCTTATGACTGCTGGATGCAGTTCATTATGTTGCCCTCTGGAAGGGACTAGAATCAGCCAGTCACAACTGACCTTCTGCCTCCTGCTTCTCTCTCGATTGTGCAGAGGGAGCAAAGGAGTTGGAGAGGTATGGGTCACAAAGTGGTTTTGGGAGGGGTGTAATTGATAGGGCTTAGTCACTATTAGCTCCTCATTACCACCTGCTACTATCAAAGACTCCACACTCACTCAGAACCATGGAGGATGAGTAGGTCAGGGAAGCAGTACTTCGTGCTGCTCTAGGCATACATTTCAGAGAGTGAAATAGCCAACAGTAGAGCACTTCATCCCTTGGCAGAAAAAGAGTGTGAACTCTCCTGCAAGAGACACCAAAGGAGTGGAATACAGACAGGAGAGTCTGATTCAGGTTTCTTCCTGTTTTGCCTCCCTTGCCCCATCTACCCAAGAGGTAGGATTTCACTGTCTGACTTTCAGGGTGTGAGGCTGGCAGTGGGGGCAGGAAATAGAGAAGCTTTTATGCAACCTCAGTGCATCTGTGTTCTAAAGCTGTCTCCCATGGAAGAGTCATTATACCATTTTTTGTTATTGTTCTTCTTTACGGTAGCTTCTGCACTGAATTAACCCAGTGTAGAATCCTCCTCACACTCATAATTTTATGATGAGTGCAACAAAGCTGGTTCAGCAATCATTCAAATGTTACCACTATAATTATGTATAAATACCAAAGCTACATCATAACTCTTGATACTCTGCTCTTTTCACTGGCTACCTATAGAATACCTGACCACTGGCAGTCCTTCCCTTCCTTCTTTGGAATAGATCTTACTGTAAATATCTCAGAAACTCTCTCTCCCCTGTACAATGATTTCCCATTGTAACTTTGCTCCTTAGGAACTATGAAACTTCCAAATTCCAGTGGGAAGTGGTGAGGGTAGGACACAAGCAACAGGGACGAGACTTTGAAATGTGCTCTAGGAGGACAGTAGAAGTAAACCTTCAACCTTCAGAACAACGTGGAAAGCTTTTCTCACAACCCCACCTGAAAACAGTAAAGAGAAGGAGATGGAAGAGGAGCAAAAGGACATGAAGAAAAATGAGAGAAGACAGCATAGTAGGAGAGGAGAGAAGAGTAAAAGGGGAATTAAAAATTCACAATCAAAACCAAAGTGTTGTCACGCTGCTATGGGAGAAGTAGGGAGGAAACTGGGACTCCAACAACTTGTAGATTTAAGTTTTAACTATTTGAGAGACATAAGAACATAAGAATGGCCATATTGGGTCAGACCAAAGGTCCATCCAGCCCAGTATTCTGTCTACCAACAGTGGCCAATGCCAGGTGCCCCAGAGGGAGTGAACCTAACAGGTAATGATCAAGTGATCTCTCTCCTGCCATCCATCTCCACCCTCTGACAAACAGAGGCTAGGGACACCATTCCTTACCCATCCTGGCTAATAACCATTAATGGACTTAACTGGATAAATTAATGGAGGCTCTCTTTTAAACCCTATTATGATCCTAGCCTTCACAACCTGCTCAGGCAACGAGTTCTACAGGTTGACTGTGCGCTGTGTGAAGAACTTCCTTTTATTTGTTTTAAACCTGCTGCCCGTTAATTTCATTTGGTGGCCCCTAGTTCTTATATTAGGGGGACAAGTAAATAACTTTCCTTTATTCACTTTCTTCACACCACTCATGATTTTATAAACATCTATCATATCCCCCCTTAGTCTCCTCTTTTCCAAACTGAAAAGCCCTAGCCTCTTTAATCTCTCCTCATATGGGACCCGTTCAAAAACCCCTGATCATTTTATTTACCCTTTTCTAATGCCAGTATATCTTTTTTGAGATGAGGGGACCACATATGTACACAGTATTCAAGATGTGGGCGTACCATGGATTTATACAAGGTCAATAAAATATTCTCCATCTTATTCTCTATCCCTTTTTTAATGATTCCTAACATCCTGTTTGCTTTTTTGATGGCTGCTGCACACTGCTTGGATGTCTTCAGAGAACTATCCATGATGACTCCAAGATCTTTCTCCTGATTAGTTGTAGCTAAATTAGCCCCCATCATATTGTATGTATAGTTGGGTTTTTTTTCCAATGTGCATTACTTTACATTTATCCACATTAAATTTCATTTGTCATTTTGCTGCCCAATCACTTAGTTTTGTGAGATCTTTTTTGAAGTTCTTCACAGTCTTCTTTGGGCTTAACTATCTTGAGCAGTTTAGTATCATCTGCAAACTTTGCCACCTCACTGTTTACCCCTTTCTCCAGATCATTTATGAATAAGTTGAATAGGATTGGTCCTAGGACTAACCCTTGGAGAACACCACTAGTTACCCCTCTCCATTCTGAAAATTTACCATTTATTCCTACCCTTTGTTCCCTGTCTTTTAACCACTTCTCAATCCATGAAAGGATCTTCCCTCTTATGCCATGACAACTTAATTTACATAAGAGGCTTTGGTGAGGGTCCTTGTCAAAGGCTTTCTGGAAATCTAAGTACACTATGTCCACTGGATCCCCTTTGTCCACATGTTTGTTGACCCCCACAAAGAACTTGATTAGTAAGACATGATCTCCCTTTACGGAAACCATGTTGACTTTTTCGTAACAATTTTTGTTCTTCTCTGTGTCTGACAATTTTATTCTTTAAAAATGTTTCCACTAATTTGCCCGGTACTGACGTTAGACTTACCAGTCTGTAATTGCCAGGATCACCTCTAGAGCCCTTCTTAAATATTGGCATTATATTAGCTATCTTCCAGTCATTGGGTACAGTAGCTGATTTAAAGGACAGGTTACAAACCATAGTTAATAGTTCTGCAATTTCACATTTGAGTTCTTTCAGAACTCTTGGGTGAATGCCATCTGGTCCTGGTGACTTGTTACTGTTAAGTTTCTCAATTAATTCCAAAACCTCCTCTAGTGACATTTCAATCTGTGACAATTCCTCATATTTGTCACCTACAAAAGACGGCTCAGGTTTGGGAATCTCCCAAACATCCTCAGCTGTGAAGACTGAAACAAAGAATTCATTTAGTTTCTCTGTGATGACTTTATCGTCTTTTAGTGGTCTTTTTGTATCTCGGTCATCCAGGGGCCCCACTGGTTGGTTAGCAGGCTTCTTGCTTCTGATATACTTAAAAATATTTTGTTATTACCTTTCGAGTTTTTGGCTAGCTGTTCTTCAAACTCCTTTTTGGCTTTTCGTCTTACATTTTTACACTTAATTTGGCAGTGTTTATGGTCCTTTCTATTTACCTCATTAGAATTTGACTTCCATTTTTTAAAAGATGCCTTTTCATCTCTCACTGCTTCTTTTACATGGTTATTAAGCCAGGATGGCTCTTTTTTAGTTCTTTTACTGTGTTTTTTAATTTGGGGTATACATTTAAGTTGAGCCTCTATTATGGTGTCTTTGAAAAGTGTCCATGCAGCTTGCATGGATTTCACTCTAGTCACTGTACCTTTTAATTTCTGTTTAACTAACCTCCTCATTTTGCATAGTTCCCCTTTCAGAAATTAAATGCCACAGTGTTGGGCAGTTCAAGTGTTCTTCCCACCACAAGAATGTTAAATGTTATTATATTATGGTCACTATTTCCAAGTGGTCCTGTTATAGTTACCTTTTGGACCAGATCCTGCGCTTCACTCAGGACTAGATCGAGAGTTGCCTCTCCCCTTTTGGGTTCCTGTACCAGCTGCTCCAAGAAGCAGTCATCTAAAGTATTGAGAAATTTTGTCTCTGCATTTCGTCCTAAGATGACATGTACCCAGTCAATATGGGGATAATTGAAATCCCTCACTACTATTGAGTTTTTTATGTTGATAACCTCTCTAATCTCCCTTAGCATTTAATCGTCACTATCACTATCCTGGTCAGGTGGTCAATAATAGATCCCTACTGTTATTAGAGCATGGAATTACTATCCATAGAGATTCTATGGAACACGTGGATTCATTTAAGATTTTTATTTCATTTGATTCTACATTTTCTTTCACATATAGTGCCACTCCCCCCCCCGACCCCCCTCATGGCCAGATATATTTTGTACCCCGGAATGATTGTGTCCCATTGATTGTCCTCACTCCACCAGGTTTCTGTGATGCCTATTATATCAATATCCTCCATTAACACGAGGCACTTTAGTTCACCCATCTTATTATTTAGACTTCTAGCATTTGTCTACAATCACTTTTAAAACTTGTCACTGTTTATTTGTCTGCCCTCTTCTGATTTGTCAGATTCTTTATGTGAATGTTTCTCGTCTTATCTGGCCCATACTTTATCCTCTTCCATCCTCTCCTCCTGACTAAAACCAAGAGAATCTCTATCAATAGACTCTCCTCTAAGAATAGTCTCTGTCCGATCCACGTGCTCCTCTTCAGCAATCGGCTTTCCCCCATCTCTTAACATTAAAAAGATTGCAGAGCAGTTTTAAAACTAAGTGCCAGCAGTCTGGATCCACTTTGGTTTAAGTGGAGCCCATCCTTCCTGTATAGGCTCCCCCATCCCAAAAGTTTCCCCAGTTCCTAATAAATCTAAACCACTCCTCTCTACACCATCGTCTCATCCATGCATTGAGACTCTGAAGCTCTGCCTACCTACCTGGCCCTGTGCGTGGAACTGGAAACATTTCTGAGAATGCCACCATAGAGGTCTTGGATTTCAGTCTCTTTCCTAGCAGCCTAAATTTGGCCTCCAGGAAGTCTCTCCTACCCTGCCATATGTCACTGGTACCTACATGTACCACAACCACTGTCTCCTCCCCAGCACTATACATAAGTCTGTCTAGATGCCTCGAGAGATCTGCTTCCTTCGCACCAGGCAGGCAAGTCACCGTATGGTTCTCCTGGTCATCACAAACCCAGAAATCTATGTTTCGAATAATCAAATCTCCCATTACTAACACCTGGCTTTTCCTAGTGACTGGACACTCAGATATTATGGTAAGGGGTCCTCTTAAAAAACTGATTAGATGAAATAATCAATCAGATTGTTTATGCAAATATGTATAGCCAGACTGAGCTTCATGACAACTAATATTCCTTTCTCAGGAGCTTTTTTTTTTTTGGTCTTATTATTATAATGTAGGAACATAAGAACGGTCATACTGCGTCAGACCAAAAGTCCATTTAGCCCAGTATCTTGTCTTCCGACAGTGGCCAGTGCCAGATGCTGCAGAGGGAATGATCAGAACAGGTAATCAACACGCAATCCATCCCCTGTTGCCTATTCCCAGCTTCTGGCAAACAGAGGCTAGGGACCATCCTTGCCCATCCTAGCTAACAGCCATTGAGGGACCTATCATGCATGAATTTATCTAGTTCTTTTTTAACCCTCTTATAGTCTTGGCCTAACTTACTAAATAGTTTAAAAGACAAAGGCCCCGAGTGTAGTTTATGCAGTAAGATGAAATTTTAGCCTGTTTGAAAGACTGTAACAATTCAGGTATGTGAATGTACATACTGTATACTAACTTTGAGTGAATATCATGAGTTGTTGTCCCATAACAGGTATTGATCTTTGCCTCGGTCAATATTAGTCATTATCCAACAGTAAATACTTGCTCCCTCAATCAATACTTACTTCTTAACCTATCAACAGAAGTCAGTATCTGTATCAACTAGAGAGACTAATACAGTATTTTGGAAAAACCCATATTGAATCAGATTCAAATATCTATGTGTGGAGTTTCCAATGTATTTATGTTCTCTTAAAGGCATATTTAAAGACCAACTGCCTATGTATTTCATTACTAAAATGCCTGTCTGTTGCTGGGTTACTACACCCTATTATGGGGTGTCAGGCCATTAAAGGGGAAAGGAGGTGGGACAGAGAACACCCACCCCCTTTCGGTGATTCTTGCCCCTTGCATTCAGGGCAGTGAGGCCTAGCGGCTAGAGTCTAAGGCTACCCCTGCAATTGGGGGGCAGCAAAGCCTAGAAGCCCATGTCCTAGGTCTTAGGAAGTACCTCCAAATTTTAACTGCCCTTTAAATGATAGATTTGACAGAGATGATAGATCATCTCTGTCCCTGAACTCAATCTAGTGGTCAGTATAGTATGGAGACTGTCCTGTACCTGCTGCACTCTTAGGGGAAACATGACATCCTTGCCTCTAAAGAGCCCTATTGGATATCGTGGGAGAGGGACCAAGCCTATCTTGCACAGATTGTCAAAGTGCCCTGGTGGGAATGATCAGTCAGCGCTGTTCAGACTTGGAGGAAGTGATCTGAGAGGAGAGGAGTTGGCCTCTTGGACCTACTAAATCTAAGAATCTTTAGGTAGGAGGATTTAGATTTTTTTGGGAGCGGGGGAGGAGAGTGGCAGCCCCTGGAAGTGGCAGAAAGAGCACAACTTGGTCAGAGGAAGGCATGTGTGGATTCTCTAACTGTGGGCTTGATTTTGCCACCCTTACTCTGACTGAGTAACTGATATGAATAGGACTTATTGAGTGAGGACTACTTATTCAGTGGAAAGATGGCAGAATCAGGGTCTGTGTGAAAATCTTTTCTTGTGGTTTGTGTAACATCTGCTGGTGTGCTACAGTGACAGTAACTTTTCAATACTCAGTCCTAGTTGCTTCAAGGTTGAAGAGAAACAATTAATACACCTTTGATCTTAAGATGAAATTACTTTGATTTTTGTTGTTGTGTGGTTTATACAATTTCTCAGTCCTTTTTGAGAGCCACATTTCTATTTAACAAGCAGTGCTTTGTTATTAATACATCCTGTTAAAATAAATAGATCAATTCTAGAGTCTGAAATTGGAAAGAAACGCTCTAGACTCGGTAGTCAGTAATATTTTTACTCCACTAGAATTTAAAATCCCATTAACCAACTTAATTTTAATACTGTCCTAATAAGTAAACAATGTTTCCAGAGCAGCCTAAACCCTTGCATGACTAGTTGTCATCCTCAGTATATTTTTCAAGGTAAATTTAAAATCCCCTGAAAATATGTTTACAATTGAAGTGCTGACACAACCTTAACTATAACTGTGCGAATGGCACCCGTTCTAATACAAAAATAAAGAAAATCAACATGTAACTCGATAAAGCAGAAAAGTAAGTGAAAAGCATATATCTGGACTTGCAACCCTGAGGGGATATCTTAACTGTTAGGTACTGCCAAAGTGCAATATTTTTCTTGAGATTTATTCTGCATAAAAGAGACTGAAGTCATTTTCTTGTTTTCAATAATATTAGTCAATTTCTACTCATAGCACAGCACATTAGCCTGTCAAGAAAAATCATCACCTAGCAGCTCCAAATATGTTTATAACATTCCTTTATGGTCTTCAACTAATGGATGCATATCATCAAGACAAACCATTTTGTTGTAATTTTTTTTCACTGAACAACGATATTGCTGAGTTTATACAACATTTTTCCATTTTATGAGCAGTATAGAAATTTACATATAAAGTGGGCTTGTCCCCAAAAAGAAAGAAAAAAAAAGAGTAAAGTGCCAAATCATTAAGTTAAGGAATAGCAGTCCAGACCCATTACTTTAAAATGCTGTTTCTCTTCTTTAGATAAGCTCTTTCTGCATGGTATCGTATTTTTCCAGAGAGGAAAAAAAAGACTAAGAGGCTATAAGGGCTGATTATTTCAGAATGAGTTTTTCTAAGCAATTGTTTTTGTTTTCTTAAATGTTCTCAACACCTTTTCAGTTTTGACCTTAAGTGGATCACAGTTCCATGGTAACGTGAATAACAGATGCATTAACTTGCCTGAGCATAGCCAGTCCGAGACCTGTGAGACGTGTGCAATTGCACAGAACATTATCTGAAACCCATGTAATTTGAACCTTTCCATGCAACCAGGGGTGTAATTTGCTGCATGTGACATCAGAGGACAGACCACAGAGAAAGCCGCTTGTGTAAGAAACTTTCTTTTACTACTTTTGTGCATAGAAGGTGCTGTTATGCTATTGCCTGGCCATCACACAGCTGGTGACTCCTCTTCTGTGTACACTGCCTCCTGGCTCCTCCATTCCTATTTTATCTCATGGGAAAAGCATGGCAAAAGTAGAACCAGGAGGCAGCAAATAAAGAAAAGGAGTTAGCTGTTTAATGCTTCCGAGAAGAAGAGAGCTAGGTGGAGGAAAAGATGGAAGGGGAGAATAGAAAATGGGAGATATAAAAATAGGTATGTTATTAGCATGAATGTGAATGAATCATCTAATGAAAGGGTGTAAAACTTCTTTGGGATTGATTGTGTTAGTATCTGTTAAGTCTCTAAATATGCCCAACACAATGTAGAGGTTTCCCAAAACTTGAGCAGATTGCCTGAAATGAGTGCTCAGGGGTTAATGAATTCCTATGCCCTATCCCTGACTGCTCAACATACATTACGGTGGCATAATTTTTATCAGTCCAAAGATGGAGAAATTATTTCCTTCAGGTCCACTGGACTGGCAAAGGAATTTCACAGAAAAGGGGTGTCAATTTAAGCAACAGTTTAAAACCTTTTTCATTGCCAAGGAAATCTAAGGAAAAGCACCTAAATTGTGCACAGTGACATTTCTCCATGTGCTCAGAGCTTTATAGGTAGGGTGACCATATGCCCTGTTTTGGCCGGGACTGTCACTTATTTAAGCCCTGTCGCGGGTGTTCTTTTTTTTTTTTTTTTTTCCAAAAGTGGCATTTGTCCCGTTTGCTCTTGTCGACTTGATCAGTCAGCACTTACATTTTTGCTGTAAAAGGCCTCTAGGCACCTAAGTTTCTGCTGTGGGCATGCACATTGCTGCCTGAAGTAAGTATCTGCTCAGCACAATCCTTATACCAGGATGAAGATAAGCGTGGCTCTATCTATCTCCCCTGCAGGGTCCAGTGCGGTACACATGCTCAGAGGCCATCCAACACCACACAAAAGAACCTGGGGCTGGGGAAGAAGCCCTATCTTATAACCTTTATCCCAAGGGAGACGGTATTCACTCAGGATATGGGGGATTCCAGATCAGTTTTCCCCTCTGTCTGATGAACAGGGATCTCCTACTTTCCTAGTGAATGCTCTAATCACTGGGTTAGAGAGTGATTCTCATTCTGTCTTTGTCCCAATTAATATTCAGTTAAAGTGCAATGACTTCAACGAGTAAGACTGGGATGCACATAATAATATCCCATTAACCTGTGGTTGGGGCACTTAACTGTTTAAATTGCTTCTCATCAGACAGATGAGAAACATGAACTGGAGTCTCCCACATCCTGGCTGAGTACTCTAACCACTGGACAAAAGGCTATCATGCAAGCTGCCACCATTTCCTCGCGTGTATTTTTGCATGGAGTTAGGCAGATGCCGAAGATATTCTTGCAAGAAATGACTTAAGCCTCCTGACCCTGGGAGATCCCAGGCAAGTGTCCTAATGACTTGGCTAAAGGTTATGATTCAGTGATTCTCAAACTTTTGTATTGGTGACTCCTTTCACACAGCAAGCTTCTGAGTGTGACCCTCCTGCCCTGCTTATAAATTAAAAACACATTTGTCTAATATTAAACACTATTATAAATGCTGGAGGCAAAGCAGTTTTGGGGATGGACACTAACAGCTCACGAATCCCAGATAATAACCTCATGATCCTTTGAGGGGTCACGACCTCAGTTTGAGAATCCCTGTTATAAGTAGACTGACAAATCTACACGTGATTTATTGGCCCAAAAATGACTCCAGGAGAGGGACTTCAAGCTGTGGACTGCAAGCAGAAATAGGTGCCTAACTTTATGGGAGGGTCAGAGTTTAGAAGACATCCTTCTCATTAGTATATTCCAGTGGCTAATTTAGGCAACTCTCCATCTAGGGTGCTGGTATTTGTGGATCTCTTATTCTTAGGGGACTGCATCCCCCAATTCCTTGTATAGGGAGCCTACATGCCTAACTCAGGCTTTGTGGATCCCAGTGATTTTCAAGGTGCCTGAAAGTTAGGACCTAGGCTTATAGCCTCTTCCAAAGTGAAAATCAGGTCTTGGATGAGTGTGAAGCTTTAGAGTGTAGTTATGAAAAAATAAGAGTAGAAAGTGTTGAGAAGCGATATTAGGCCATTGCTTCAGAGGCATTGTCAATTTGATGTTGAAGTCTTGTAGCACACTAAGTCTTGGGAATAGTTATCACTGTATCGGATAGCATCTCAGTCAGCAACTCTAGTACATGTTTGCTTTCTGAAAGTCTAGCAACTAGGACAATGCACATGTTGGACTTGTTTCTGGATTCACACAGTGTTGGCGGAATGTGAATTATATTAAAATATTTGACAAAAGATACTGATGGCCATTGGGAAGACAAATAGAAAGAGGCATGTGAATAGTTTAAAAATATGAATCACCAATTTAAAATATTATGGTCTAGTTAAGCGACATACACACACATATATATAAAATAGTATGGAAATAATTATACTTGACATTTTAAATTATGTTAAAAAGTATTTCAAATTCTATTTACCAGTTAAAAGTGTTTCCTTAAAAGAATTAAAGTGTCTAAAATGTTGGGATGTAAGTATAGGTTTCAAGTTACAAGCATCGCAGTGACTATACAAACAAGAAATAATGTTAATACTGGAATGATTGAGCTAATGTCTGTGTTAATCCTTTGAACATGACCAGCATAAATTAGATATCTCAGGAATACGAAGCATTCTTAGTCCGAATGTACTGATCTCAGTTACCGTTTTCCAATTAGCTCTACTTTGTATGTTTCACACCAAAAATTCTGCGGGGAAAAAAATGTTGTTTTGTTTTGCTTTGTCTGAATTTGTCATGGAAGTTGTCAGTGCTCTTGAAAAAAATAATTTGGAAATGATCTTGTTTAGTTTTGATGGGAAACATCTCACTTTTATTTTGAAAAAGCTCTCCCCCCTCTTTTTCCTCTAGGAAAGTTAAACAAAAAAGTGAGAGAGAATGGCCTTTTTCTTCAAAAGTTCAGAACAAAGTTTATTTTTTGTCCAAATATCTAATGTTTAAATTTCACTGAAAATTTTTAATTAAAATGAATTGTTGACTGGCAATGTGTGTCTAAACCCCTTTTTTCCATGTAAAAAACTCTTAACCATCTCCAGTAAAAATGTCTTCTCTTCAACCAATCTGACTTCTGAGTGATTTTTAAATGTGATAGAAGGGAGTAGTGGTTCTGACATCAGAAGCAAGATGTGGGAGAGCCAGACAAGAACATAAAGGAGCAATGGACAAACAGACGTGGGGAAAATGAGGGCAGAACAGAGAGGAACAGAAGAGAATGGAAAACACCATATTAAGGGAACAGGGAGAGAGAGGGAAATACGGTGGATTGAGGGGAAATAATTACAGAGGCCAGGGCTGAGGGAAGTAGAATAAATTGTAATAGGGGGAAAATGTTATTTTCTTAAACTAATTAGTGGTGTAATTTAATTTTTAAAATAAAAAGGAGAAATGAAAAAGACAGGAACATGAGAGAATAAATAAAAAGTAGAGAGCACATACTACATGAAAGAAAAGGAAGGAAACATAAAAGAAGGGGAAGAATGAACAACCAAGATGGAAAGAGAAGAGTAAAAATCTGGAAAAAGGAAAGAGGAAACAACAAGAGAAAAGTTTTCCGATTGTGAACTGTATTGATTTGTTTCTCTTCCTGTATTTCTTGTATTTTCCTGAGAGATGCCCCAGAGGTGTGGAAGCCAGAGAGAAAGTGGATGAGAAACAATTTTGCACTGAGGACTTTAGTCTTAGAGCTGGCCATAAACTTTTTAAAACGGTGGCAAGTTTTCCCCTATTTGTCAAGCCCTGACATAGCATTGTATCCATTTCTCCATCTGTAAAATGAGGTAAACAATGATTTACTAAGGTACTGAGGGGGTGTGTTATAGTAACTAATATTTGTTCAGAACTTCAAAATGAAAAAACACTTTGTTTTAATGCTAGGTATAATTAATTTTGTGCTAAAGCAAATGAAAGCTAATAATATTGACTTGCACCAGACATAGTACAGGCAGGATTTGCAAAAAGCTCTTGCCAACGCACCTCACTTTTAACCTACAATTTACTGATGAAGTGAGAAGTAGCTCACGAAAGCTTATGCTCAAATAAATCGGTTAGTCTCTAAGGTGCCACAAGTACTCCTTTTCTTTTTGCGAACACAGACTAACACGGCTGCTACTCTGAAACCTATCCCAATCCTGTATCTCTCTGAAGCAGGCACAGCCAGTCATGCCAAATTGTGTGGTGTACAGAAACAATGACTAGAATGAGAAAGACAAAGGTTTCATTTCCACTTGTGAGAGAAAGCAGGAGTCCAATCTCCATGGGTGAAAGAACTCAACTTCTATTAATCCTTTAGCTATTTGAACTAACATTCTAATTCAAAAGAGTGTTGATTTAAGTTAGATTGTGAACTTTTGGAGAGTAGCCTAGCATTCAAATCTCTCACTAATTGTAAATCAGTAGAAAATAGCATCTTTTCTCTGATATATTAATCTCTGTTTGCTTATGATCAAATAGACAAGTTGAATGAGGGAAAGTTAGGGAAAGGAACAAAGATTGTCGGTACATCCTCTTAATTCTCTTTATCTTCAATAAAGCTATTAAAAAAATTCTATGGCAAACTTTCACAATTTTTTTAAATAATTTTCATCTAAATTTTCTGTGGAAAATTTTGATTTCTTGGATACAATTTGAACAATTGGCCATAAAGTAAATTATTTCTATTTGGAAATACTGCCAAGGTAATTAATTGGAGTTGTAGTTAAAATGCTTCTATTCTCCTCCATAAGCCTGTTTCCCGTTTGGACAACATTTCCCATCATGGACCATAGTTTCCCATCTTAGAGAAGGGAGGTAGTGAATCATGGAACTTCCTGGCTGCTGTGCATCATGGGATATGTAGTCCAGCCAGGGAGCCCAGTCCAGAGCAATGAAAAGACGCACTGAGCTATAGTCCCATGAGACAACACAGCAACATATAAAATCAAAATATTTCTGTTTTCAGGCATTTGTTTTTTCAACAAAAATGGAAACTTTCTGTAGAAAACACATACTTTTGCAATAAGGTCTTAGTTAGACAAAAACCCAATTATCCGTTTGGAAAAACAAGTATTAATGGAAATTTATTGTCCAACCCTTGTCCCTCTAGAATTTCCCCAGAGTGCAAAGGAAGAACATACCATTTTCTTGCAGAATGGGTTGCCCCTTTCAGGACAAGCCTGTGTCCAGCTCCACCCTCTTCCAAGATCAGGTACTTTAAAGATAGAAGGGAATTGAAGACAGTAGGACTGTCAGGTGATTGCAAAGATTATGGGAGGGTAGATCTAGTCAATAACTGCTTGAGGAAAGCAAGATGGTATAGGAATTAGGTGTAATGTTTTTGTTTCTCCTGGAGAGGGACAGTTCAAGAGTTGACATAAAATACCTCAAGGAAGAGGAGATATTTTGGGCTTGAAAGTGAGAGAGGCTAGAAGGGATAGTTAGAGGTATTATTTGTGGGTCTCTACCAAAGCACCATGGAAGAATCCCAGCAATAAAAAATAACTTGTGAGCCCTGCATCAAAGGGTAAAGGTTTAACTTTTGGTAAAGATTTAAACCTGTGGAGAGGAGGAGAAGAGTGTGGAGTTGGGGCCTGGTCTGTACCCTTGAGGGGCTATAGGGAAGATGGAAAGAAGTGCATATCCCTGTGTTTAAGGGGAATGTTAACAGCTGATTAGAGTTGTCCCCGGGAGTGGCAAGAACTAGACTCAATCAGATAATTAAGGTGAAGAACTAAGCTGAGGAGGGCAATAGATTGCTTGGTTTCGTTGTGCTGGAAGAGGTTTATTCTCATTTGCCTGGAGGACTAAGTCAATTCACCAGACAGAAGAACACTGCAGATTACAAAGGAAAATAGAGTCAGTGGATCTATTCTGAAGAGGGGGAGAGTAGGTGGAGCTATGGCTTGCCCTGAGAGGGAATGGAATAAGTTACTTCTCACACCCATGGGCTCCTCCTCTGAGGCACCATTACTACCTGGCACTCCTTTGCAGCTGGCACAGCTATGCATTACCTTTTACTCTATGCCAGAGGGATAGCTCTGTGGTTTGAGCATTGGCCTGATAAACCTAGGGTTGTGAGTTCAATCCTTGAGGGGGCCATTTAGAGCTCCGGGGCAAAAATTGGGGATTGGTCCTGCTTTGAGCAGGGGTTTGGACTAGATGAGGTCCCTTCCAATCCTGATATTCTATGCTGATCCCAATGGGTCAGTCTAAACTTAAATCACCTCAAAATATATATGTTGTTTACCACTTGCAGGGAGTTACTGAGTGCCGCGGTACTCTAATACCTTGCAGGTGTCTGGTTGCAAGTTCTATGTATCATAAACTGAGGAGCAAGAACTGTAGGTGCTCCAGGCAAAGGCTCCATCCCTCCTTAGGTCCCGCTTAGCATTTGATTGTCTGAATAAGAAACAGGATTATTTTACTAGGGCTGGGGGAACATTAAAAAGTGCAGATAAAGGGTACACAATGGCTTCAAACATCCTTAACTTAGGTCTGAGGGGCAGGTCAGTTAAGGGGTATTAAATGTAATTGGGCCCATTGGGCTTCTCCCTATTGTCCTGCCATCCACATATGCAATTGTCCTATTCCACTTGCTTGGAAGTTGCTGCTCTGTATTCTCCTACTGCTGTTCTCCTGTCAAGCAACAAGCTGCTTCAGTGCCTGGCTCTCAGCTTTTCAATCCTACCATTCAGTCTGCCCGTTAAATTGCCTCCTCTTTAGATGCAGGGACCAGGGTAACTGCCTCTAGCCTTTCAACTATGAGGAAACTTCCCCCTTTATCCGACCAATAACTTTCCAGTGCAAAGGGGAAAAGCATTTCACTAAATAGTCATCACATTAGACCTTTAAGTCTTGCTCTGACTGAAGGCTAATGAAGCTGTACTCTGATAGAGGTGGAACAGAAGAGAAGTCCATAGCCATGATATGATAAACTGTCAGGGTGAGGGTAAGAAGAAAAAAAAAATCTCCAGCCCCTTAGAGAAGATAGATTTAACAAGAAACAGCTGCAGGAAGCTTAACTATTACAGAATTAGAATAGGGTATGGTCCAATTAGCTACTAAGCCTTAGCAAAACCTGCTGGGAGAGGGAGAGATGTGATGCACTATATAATACAGGCTCAAAGCGGTAGGAGCTGATGCACTACTTAATATGGGTGTGCTGCTGTTAGAGTGATAAGTGAGGAGTGTTTTAAAGACAGCACCAGTCTGGAAAAGAAGTTATTGAATTTGAGATATGTTGGGTAAAGACAGGGGTCTGCTTTTCTAAAAAAGCCTCTGGGCTTTCCCGAGAGGAGAAAGACAATGTGTGTAGGTCAGACACACAAGGTGTGATCCATGAAGCAACTTAAGTGCCTAAACTCCATAGCTAGACACCAAAGTCTCCTTGTGCAGCTCTACTGTGATCCATGTGGCTGACCTGCTAACTCTATTGGTGCCTAAACTGACTTGGTGCCACTTTTCCACTGTAAAAATTTCCTAGGCACCTAAGTTTTAGACCCTGGGGTATGTGCACTGCTCCCCCACTATGGGTGCCTAAGCTCCAGAGCAATTAATGAATAAGGAGAAGGTAGGAGCTTGTCCATCTCAGTCACATTTGGGATTTCCTCTGATAGGCAGTCTCTGAGCATGCTGACTGGATCAGGTCCCATTTGAAATCTGCCCACCTTACCACTTTTAGTCCAGTGGTTAAAATACTCAGCTGGGATGTGGGAGACCCAAGTTCAATACAACCCTCTGCTAGAGGGAGAGAAATTATTTGAAGAGGAGAACTCCAGGTGGGTGCCCTAATCACCGGATTACAGCATCATCTTCACTCTGTCTCTGGCCATTTAAATATTTATCTGCAGTGGAACAATCATTGGATCAGAGACAGAGTGAATGGGAATAACTGTAGCCCAATAATTAGAGCACTCCACTGGGAAGTAGGAGACCCAGGGTCCAATCCCCCTGCTTCAACTACTCTTCCATTATTTATCCACAGTGGAACAGCTGCAACAGCAGAGATGGAGGGACCCCCACATCTAGAAGATGCCTTACGAGAGTGCTCTAACTACTAAGCTGAGAGAGAGGATTTGAAGCAGGGTCTCCATTTTCTCCCTCTGGCAGAGAAGGAGGAATTGAATCTGGATCTCCTGCATTCCTGACAAGTGCTCTAACCATTGAGTTAGTGGGTTTTTTGGCTTTTAAAAAATGGATATACTAAAGTCCCCGTTCCCCAAATGAGAAGTGGGTAACCTGTGTTTACCCTCTGTAACGCTGCTAGCTTGAACTGCTGGGCTAAATGTTACAAGGTGGGCTCCTCCTGGCTGCCTTGTATGGAGCGAGGCAGGCACCCAATTTATTCTCATAAGAAGCAGCTTAGGTGTCTAAGCTGCCTACCCATAGGCACCTCCTTCCAGTGCACCTAACTCTGAGAGAGAGAGAGGGGAGGGGCTAAGGACATGGCATTGGTAGATGCCAGCACACTAGTTAGGGAGCCACCTAAGCTCACTCCTCTAGTTAGCATTTGTGAATAGCCTTTGTAGGTGTCTATCTCTCCCCATTTGTTGTATAGGGAGCCTAGATGCCTAACTCAGACTTTGTGGATTGCAGTATTGTTCCTGTGACTTTTCTAGGTGTCTAAAAAATGAGGTGCTATGATGCTTTAGACTTTGCAGTGCTAATCCCTTTTTGGATCCCACCCACAAAACTTATGGGGAAATGGAACTAAAAGTAAATGGGTGCACATGCTGGTAAAACAATACTGGTGCAGCTTTTAAGAACTGCTACATCTGTCTTCCCTTCTCCATTTTAGAGATTTTTATTTTTGCAATAATTTAATGAATAGGTGATTTAAAAGCTTTTAAGAATATTTAGGATGCACTTTTAAAATAGCCTTTGGGAGTGTCTTAGTGATCATCCACTAAACAAGAATCACATATTTGTTTTGATTTCTAGAATACCTATTGTAGCAGCAATATCCACTCCAGAGATGTATCAAAATTTCTAAGGGAGGGAAGAAAACCCCAAAGCTAGTAACAAAACTATATAGCTCGAAACAGTCAAAATTCCATTAACCCACAGTATCCAGTTTGTGCTGCTACCATTACAAACCTCTTTAATACACATGCAAATAACTTTAGGTCTAACTTAGTCTGTCTGCCAGTTATGTCAGGTGTGTGTTTATTTTTAGGCAGAAGACAGCCATGGCTTCTAGATTCTAAATTTGTATAGTGTGTGTGTGTGTGTGGGGGGGGGGGAGGTTGGAGGCAAGAGGGGCAGTTGGCCCCAGGCCCACTACTTGAGAGGGCTCCCGAACTGAGTGGTGGTGTGATCCGGCACACAGGGTTGCAATGTTACTCACTGAAATTTGGCTTGACAGCCTCCTTCTCATGACAAGAGGGAATCTGGGTCAAACCTGAGTGGCTCAGCAACCCAGCCTGCTGGGTCGCATGCCTGGAATGGGGAGCTGGGCCCAGCCCTATGGGACAGGAGCCACCACTGCAGGGTGTGGGCTCACTCTCCAGCTCCCTCACCCCACCAGGCCTCCCCTCAGTAGTAATTTTTTTGGAAGTGCATGGGGGGGGGTCACAGTTTCAGCTGTTGACCCAGGCCCCCAGAAACCTCTGTGTGGCCCTGCTCTTGAAAGATTTGGCTGAAGGGCCCAATTCTGACCTCAGATACACCTCCCATTTAAATCCATATGTGCATGCATAACAGAAGCAGAATTGGGCCTGTTAACCACTCACCTGAGGCTGCCTGAGGCTGCCTGCCTGAGGCTGCCTTTTCAGCAGAGCTACTAAATGTTGTAGGACCCTTGGGGCAAAGAGAAAGTGGCTCCCCAGGCACAGCTGATACTAGAGGAGTTCCTGGCAGAGAAAATCCAATTATAGCTCACTGGTAGTTTAACTCTACAGGGATGAGGCCTGGAGCTGGTCACTCTGACCACCCAGAGAGTACCCAAGATAATTGTGTACCCTTTATTTGCACTTTTTAATGTTTCCCCCAGCCCTAGTAAAATAATCCCACCTCTTTCCACTATGAAGGATCTTCCTCCAGTAATCATAATGCTGGCCCCAATCAGAATAAATCATCCACCCCGTCTGAAGGACTATTGGAAGTTCTCAAATACACACAGTATCCCTTGCTGCTAAGTGCTGTTTTTCCCTTGTCACAGCTATGCAGCTAGAAGACTAACTTCATGGCTGTGCACAGCCATGAACTTTATTCTTGACCTGGTCAACCCTCCATCTTTTTGATGTGGGCTTACCATTGGGCAGTATTTAATGAAGACCATGACTTCTCTCTGAGAATACAACTAATTTAAGCAGCTATCCCAACCTTTAGGCAAAACTCAATAAGGAGGCATATTGTATGAACACCAGAGTTATGAACTGATCAGTCAGCCACATTTGGAACCAGAAATGCACAATCAGGAAGCAGCAGAGACCAAAAAAAAAAAAAAAAAGCAAGTACAGTACTGTGTTAAATGTAAACTATTTAAAATGTTGCTTTCCTTTTTTATTCTGCATAGTAAAGTTTCAAAGCTGTATTAAGTCTATGTTCAGCTGTGAACTTTTGAAAGAACAACCATAACATTTTTATTGAGAGTTATGAACATTTCAGTTATGAACAACTTCCATTCCCAAAGTGTTAATAACTCTGAGGTCCCACTGTAATATGGACTTGGAAAGTCTAGTGAGACAATATTGCCTTAGTGAGGAAATACACGTTATAGCCAAAGAAATGTTTGCAGTTGGAACAGAGAATTCTGTACTCCCTGTAAGCCCATCTTGTATATCCTTTGATGGGAATTTCCTTTCTTGTAGACTTTCTTCTGCATATAGTTGGAAGACTTATGTACAGTGAAATATTTGCTCCTCCTTCATAGTTCTGTGTTAAGTCTGTTAAAGGTACAAATTTTGTCAACTAGGGGATAGACTCCTGATTTATATAGATAAACTGAGGTCAGGTTGTTGCCTTTTGTGTCATTGAAAGTGTCTGGGAGGGTGAGGGCAATGTTAGCATGAATATCTTCTGACTAGCTCTCCTAGCCTTGTTTTTCATGCTCTGATAAATTACTTGTCCATAGGCCAAGATCTAGGGATCTTTGTCAGGGTCTAAAGTGCAATTGCAGTCCTGGCTGAGATCCCTCTTGTAGACTCATGCATTGGACTTGTGTATTGTGCTATCCAGGTCCCTTGGGTCTGGGCAAGCACCAGTTTCTTGTCCTCTTCAGCTTGTTGAGGATGGAGGTTAGAGTTTCTCTTACTCACAGAATACCCCTTTGTGTTCCCTGAACCTGCCTGTCTTTTTGCTTAAAATGAAAGAAGTGTGTGGGGGGGAACCTTGGCTCCGTTTGTTTGTTTGTTCAGGATTTTCCATCGCTCCAATACCTCCAGCAGACAACCTAAGTAGAAGTGGTTTTACCGAGGCTGCAGCCCTCCCATTCTACCAAAGGGCTGCCATTCCAAAATCAGGCTACTTAGGTTAATGACTCAATTGTTGTTGGTCTGGGAGATACTGACACTAGCTCCAGTAGCAATGGGTTATTCAGTATGCACTGAGACATAACTAGAATTAATGTTTTACACAAATTTCCCAGTCTGTCACAGATGACAACTGTACAAAAACGTTAATAAAAGCCATGGAAACTGTTGACTTCCATTGCCTTTTTGGCAGCCTTTTTGTTTGTTTGTTTTTTACCTTTTGATACTTCTTAATCGTTTGTACTAGAGCTTGCTTATGCTTAGTTGGGGGTTAACCATATTCTTTGCAATGTGTTCTCAGGAAAGTATATTCCAATAAAGTTTTACATCTTGTTTTTCTTAATTAACTCAAAATAGTCCTATAGACTGGCTGGACCCACTTCTGATAGCTGCCCTGATCTCTCTTATTATGGATACTTGTATACTAGTGTCAATATCAATATCTTATTCTCCTCACTCACTGCAATTAATTCCTACTGTAGATCCTGCTCTTATGCTCCGATTTCTCTGCTGTTTAACTTGACTAACTCTAAGATTTGGAATGTCACAATGTTCTAACAACTGTTAAAATATCACCAGAAATGCAAATAGAAACTAATCAAAACCTTTAACAGTGGCTAAGAGCCTACAGAGTGCTGATGAACACAGCTGAAAAGTCTCTGAATGGAGACAAAAATAGCATTTTAAAATGCTATCTTCTGTGAAAGAAATGGTATGGACAAGTGAGTGGAAGGGAATTGGAATAACATGGTGGGAAGGGCAAACAATGATGGAAAGGAGAGAAAAATATGAGAGCTTACAAATCAGCAGAAAAAGTAGAGAGAACTCTGTATGATTGTCAACTGGAAAAATGTTAACTTCTTTGGTCAGCTTTTATCCTTTCTGCAGAGAGTAGTTTTTAGTGAAATATGTGTTTAAAAAGAGGAGCGATTTTAAAAAGCCTAGTTTTAAAATGGTAATTGAAATTTAATATAATAGCATTAAGATACTCCAGGGTGTTTTTTAGTCCACTAATATATGCCCCAGGTGATTGAAAGCAATCAGCCTCACAACACCTTGAGAAATGTATTAATGGTGTAATAAAGCATACTCTGGAGTATCCTAATGTTAAATTTCTACAGCTTTCTTTCTTAGTGGGGACATCTGAATGCCTAAATCACCTTATTACATAGAATGCATAGGTGACATTGCACCCCATATTCTTTGCAGTGATATGATTGTCATAATCATGATGTATTTTATGCAAGATAAGTCATGTGATATGTCTTTGAAAAAGTTATGATTTGCTGAATATCCTATTTGTATGCATGTATCATTTTTGTATCTGAAGTTATTAATATTGACTGTATCTCTATTTCAGTGTAGTTATACCTGGGTAATGACAACTAGACAAGATGTTTTCAGTCTAGATAGCTGGTTGGGAAGGACCTATTCATGCCAATGAGCCATTAAAAAGAACAATACGCCTTAGTAGAAGCTTATCTCCTACCTGGGGAGCCTTCTTGTGAACTCTCCAAACAGCCTGTGAGTGATGGCTGTTGTGATGCTACAAGGACATGTGATGAGACCACATGTCTCTAGACTCCACCTTGGGATGTCAGTGGTTTTGGTGTTTGTTTGTTTTTTGTTTGTTTGTTTGTTTTGCACAGACGGGTGTGGGAATCACACTCTGAAACAAAGGGTTCGTGCCATATGCAAAAGCTATATAAGGCTGGGAGTGACATCTGGTCTTCTTCAATCCCCACACAAGAAGACTCCTGGAAACACTTTAAGAACAAAGATTGAACTGGAGGAAGTGCTGGTCCAAGGCTGAAGGCCTTTTAATCTGTGAACGGAACACCTGGGGTGTCCAAGTTGTAAGCAAGTGCAGTTTGCCCCTTAAGATTCTGTAGCCTGGTTGTATCATCTCTTAGGGAAGTGGTTCCCAAACTAGGGGCACTGCTTGTTCAGGGAAAGCCCCTGGCAGGCCGGGCCAGTTTGTTTACCTGCCGCATCCACAGGTTCAACTGATCGCAGCTCCCAGTGGCCGCAGTTCGCTGTTCTCTGCCAATGGGGGCTGAGGAAGCAGCGTGGGCTGAGGGACGTGCTGGCCGCCCTTCCCGCAGCCCCCATTGGCCTGGAGCGGCCAACCGCAGCCAGTGGGAGCTGTGATCGGCCGAACCTGCAGACACTGCAGGTAAACAAACCGGCCCAGCCCACCAGGGGCTTTCCCTGAACAAGTGGTGCCCCTAGTTTGGGAACTACTATCTTAGGGTGAGAAACTTCTGTTCATATCCCATCCATTTATTATGTTAGGTTTAGGTTGTGTTTTTGTTTGTTTGCTAGGTCATCTGCTTTGATCTGTTTGCTACCACTTATAATCACCTAAAATCTATCTTTTGAAGTTAATCTTCTTTTTGCTTTATTTAAAGCAGTGCATGGGAATTATAACAAAAGAGCAAAAGGCTGTTGCATATTCCTCTCCGCATTGAGAGAGGGAGCAAATTTTTATGCGCTTACACTGTAAAGTTCCCTTTGCAGAGCAAGATGGTAAAATTTGGGGTTTATATTCCAGAGGGGGTGCATGCCTGAGAAGCTGACAGTTGCCCTAGATGTAGCCTTCCTATGCAGGTCAGAAATCCTGCCTGCATGTAACTGCAGCTGGGTGTGCCCCTACCTGTATGTATGTTGGTGAAAGTGCAGGCTATAGAGGGCTTTTGCAGCTTGTCATAGCACTACAGTGTAAAAGGGAGCCCAGGCTCCTGGGTCATGGGGCCTCAATGGTACCCCAGTTCCAGATGGCACCCTGGGGCAACCCATCCCAGCATCCTATTGGGGTGTTAGTCTCATCCAATTACAAGTTAATGTTGCTTTAGTTCAATTTTAACTTTTTGTTTTCAGTGATTCATAAGCCTCTGATCACATTCAGCTTGTCAAAGAACATCATGGAAAAGTAATTGTATTTATGCAATCATATGCACATAACATCTTGCACAGTCCTGTGCACTACTCCATGAATGTCAGACCATCATTGATCACACCTCAAAAGTATATGGTAAAACTTGGTTTAAAACATATAGTGGTTATATTTCATTTGTATTATAACTGTTTGGTTAGCTAGCATTTCTGGTGAAGAAAACCTGAACCAAATTGGAAAGAAATTCAATGTACTGAAAAAATCCACAAAATTTCATTTTTGCATCAAACAAGACATCCACTAACTCTATAGTCATTGGGCCAAAGCAAGGGAGAATGAGATTATAGCCAGGCAGTTAGGACACTCCCTGGGGATGGAGGAGATCCAAGTCAAGTCGCTGCTCCAATGACTATACATGGAGGTACAGTTTCAATAGGCCAGATCTGCACCTGTCTCTCTCTAACCCAGTGGCTAGGGGATTCTCCTTCAATGTAGGCTAAATTCAAATATTTTCTCCACGTCAAGCATAGCAGGGAATTGAACCTGGATCTTCTGTATTCCAGGTGCCAGGTAACCATTTTGGTAAAGGTTATAAAGGAGGTACTGCCCTAGTCTGAGGCAACTATATCTGCATTCCCCCTCTTTTTGGTCTAGCACCCGCTCCAGCCTCTTCAATTATCCCCATTCTTGAATGAAGACCTACATCCCACTCCCTCCTGACAAGGCATTTCCAGGCTGCTCAGTTCCTGCCCTACACAGTGAATTCCCCAGAAAACAGTCTGCCTAAGCAAGCTTTTGCTTACTCCTTGAAGGCTATAAACAGTATAATTGCCACAAGTATAAGTTACCACACAGCTCTTTCTAAACAAGCATAGAAAACATGAAAAAACAATAAAGAACCTACACCTGTGGTAATAACCTTATGAGAGATTACCCCAGAGCAAGGGCTCTGACCAATGAATGATCCTTCAAACCCCACCATAGGATTTTTCTGTGGTTACAAGTTCATAACTCAGAACAAGTACACCTACAAATTTGTGAGTCACTCTTATACAGTTTGGGTTTCCGGTCTGGTCCTCATATGATAAGTGATGAGCAGAAAATGTTTCTCCTCAAGGTGCAGCTTCAAAAGGATGGGTCCAGAGATAAGTTGCCTTCCCCCCTCCTCCCAGGAATTTCTTAAGAATCCCACTAAACTTTGTTTGTCTAACCAATTGTTTCAAAGAGTCTCTTGAAGTACATATGGCTTTCCCAGCCTTAGTCATGTCTCCTAGAGAAGTTGAGTACAATTCCAGAGTAACACATAAACATTTGCATTTTCAATACAATGAGCTCCTAAGATATTTAAACATTGTGATGCTGGCAAACCAGGTCATGCTAGAGTGTACTCTGGTCAATTCACTTGTGTATTCATACAGATCAAAGCAATTAGTGTTTTGGGTATTTAAACTTCATAAAACTAAGTGGGTATTGCATGCATTCTTTCCGCATATCTGTTTGTTATAGTGTAATAAACATTTACATGGTAAATACTCCTGTAACTTAACTCCATCAGACATCAAGGAAGCCTTGTGGAATGTTAATGAAGGACTTTATGAGAATGGCCATTGGATGTGGTGACCTGAGGTAAAAAGACTAACTACATTCCTCACCCTTGACATACAAGGAAAAGCCCATGTGGCTAGAGCCACTGTTAGCTTGTTTTCTGTATAAAGAGACTGAAAATATGGATGCAAAGAAAGTTCCTTTATCTTTGGACTGTTTGGTTTCTAACAGAATAACTGAATGAGAAGATGGAGATCTCCAGAGTTATTCTGGGTAGCCCTGAAAGACTTCTTTTGGGAAACTGGCAGTTTAGTATATCACTGCCACCATTTGGAGTTACAAACTGTGATTCACCTGTACATATGTTTTACTTGCTTTAATCTCTCAATAACTCTCATTCTTTTTGCTTAGCTAATAACCCTTTAGTTAGTTTTACTATAGAAGTGGCTTCCCAGCATTGTTTTTGGTGTGAAAGCCTGAGTACCAATTGATCTTGGGTAAGTGACTAGTCTCTTGCAACTGGGAGAAACCTGATGTAGTGTGATTATTGGTTTATATGACCATTATCACAAAGTCCAGTTTGTCCGGGTGGCAAGAGAGGCTGGAGAATCTCTAAGGGGACTGTCTGTGACTCCATGGTAAAACTGGTATAGTGACCCAGGAGTTCACATTTGTTACTGCCTTGGTGAAATCTAATTATAGAATATACCACCAGTTTGGGGTGTCTGCCCTTGTTTTCTGACAGCCTGCCCTGAGGTAGGGCACTCAGTTGTGAGCCACTCCAGACAGCATGACAAATGTAGTTCACAAAGATTTGTCCAGGATATTATCATATCTGTCACAGGTACCACCAAGAAAATGTTCTGAATCTTCAGGTTTGGGTTAAACCAATTATTTTAAACTACTGTAGATGCAAAAATATCAGTTCACTCTATTCAGTCAGCTTTTTCCTTTCCCTCACTGCTGGGTGCTAGTCAAAAGCATCAACCAGTCTCTCCTCCATCTCCCTGTTCTTAGTTCTTGTGCAGGGTGCTAGGGCAGCCTATAGAGACTTGGAGGAACAATTGCAGGGAAAGTCCAGCTCAGCACTTGGATGGTGAATTCTCAGTACACACAGATTCTTCAGAGAATGTAGCTGCCAAACTTTGAAAAGTCTCTGCTGAGCATATGCAAGCTAAATTTCTAGGGGCTCATAATTTGAGAAGATTTTAATAAAGATGGTGAAAAAGGTGGACACAAGTGTGACTCCCACCAAATTTGCCCATGCTTCAAATCATGGAGATTTCAGAACTTCTCACTAAAAAGGTTATAGGAATTTTGTTAACACTGGCAAAACACTTTGTCTTCACCTTATTCTGCGAAACAGCTGAACTGCTGGTTTTTTCTGCTGAGAAATCCCCCCCCACCGCCCCCTCAAATCCAACTTGAAACAAACACCTGCAATGGAAAACTTCAACCCAAACTGTTAAAAGTTGAAGTTATGTGCATCTGAAAACAGTCTTACAATGGAAATGTCTTTTCATGGAGTTTCTGTCCCCTCCTCTGACTTGGCCAGAAGAAAGGGGCTGCGCAGTGTGGGTGCAGGGAGGGGATTGATGAGAATCTTAGTCTCTTGCTTTGCAGATCCATCTCAGATCTATATTGCATTTGAGAAACAATGTTATCACACAACTGAAGTCACTTGGCCTGAATCAGAGTTGTTACTCCAGTGATTACAATGGAATTACAAGGTCTATTACAACATTGAGTTACTCCTGCCTTACAGTGTGTACCAGACCCAGTATCATAATGCATATTCACAAGGGGGTAAGTTTTAAAGTTGTGTATAGGCAACCTTAAATTTTGCATTTCCAGTCTCTTGAGTGCTTAGATTTGTAGAGTTAATGTTCTTTGAATTAAATCTTCCCCTGAGTAGAAGGTCAGCACAAGATCTAGTCACCATAGAAGGCATAAATATAGGTTTAAAGGGGAGCTTAGGTTCCACTTATTTTGGTGGGGGCCATATACAGAGGGGAAAATCCATTCCTTAAGGTCACTTTTTACAGTGGCATATGAAGAGATTTTTTCCCCTTTGTCTTTTTTAAGAGGTGGTATAAATTAAGCAACTCCAGATTAGTTAATATCTTATAACCCATTTTATATCTCAACAAAAGAATATTAAATGAGTTCAACTTGTATAGACCTTGACAAATTTCAAAGTTCTTTTATTTCAGAACACAGAAAACAGTTTGTTTTTAAAGTTGTAGGAAAGTGGACAAGTGCATTACTTTGTTCAGTTGAAGTTAAACATAAATTCTTAATATAGCG
Organism: Natator depressus; assembly: GCF_965152275.1. NCBI lineage: Eukaryota > Metazoa > Chordata > Testudines > Cheloniidae > Natator > Natator depressus. The sequence continues at coordinate 126,159,018 of NC_134235.1, forward strand.
AGAACTCTTGGTGCAAAGCTTGAACAATCACTTCTATCAAATATATTAGTGGTGGACTGCATGGTTTGGTTTATTCCCAAAGAATTTCAACTAGAGTATATCTTGAACCATAGTACGAATGAAGTGGTCCAGCATAGGACTATGTCATTTCTTTCTGTTTGCTTGGCTGGAAAATGGACCAGACCAGAACAAAAAGACCTTGACATATGATCTTGAGAAGTGAGAGCTGCTGACGATTTAAAAATCATTGCTCTAGGAGTGTTTTCTACCTTTCAGTAACAGCCATAAAATTGACCTTGAAACAACGAAAAAAAGAATCACTGTTATGGAATGGATGCTGTTTTAATAGATTGCATCTGTTTCTCCAAATATCGCTATACTACTACAGTCATCTCTTAATTTAGAGACTTTTATCCCAGTTTTACAGATCAAACAGTTTTTACTTCTATCTTGTAAAAACAAAGAAGCATATCACTCTATGCATTGTGAATCAATTTTTAAAAACCCAACAATATGTAGGCAATCTGAAAGCAGGATTCTATGTGAAACAATTGCACATTTTGCTCAATTGTGGGTTGTGTTTTGTGTTTGTGTGTGGCTAGATATGGAACCCCATGTTGTATGCCACCTCATTGTTTGTAGACCTCTGCACTAGAAAGGATACTCAACTCATCCCTCTGTTCCTGACGCTAAAATTCTTTCTTTTTGAATTTAAAAACTCTGACTGGTTATTTGATTTAAATGTGTCGTGAAGTTCTCTTATAAAGAAGATACATTTTAATAGCCTACCAAGAAAATGCATATGCCCTGCTTTTTATTTAATAATAATTAGAAAAAAATATTTCCAACGTGGACCTGATCCCAAGTTTATTTAAAAATATCCTTATTGACTACAAAGGTCTTTTGCATCGAATCTCTTGTGAAAATGTTTAGAGACCTCACCCTGAGATAAAATACTTGCATATATTGTTTCAGAAAGTACAATTTATGAACAAGTTGAGGTTATTCCCCCAAAAGTACTTTGCTAAAAGAAGTAGGTTGACTGATTCAGTTTGGCTGAAGAAAACCAACAATGTTCTTTGTTCCTTTGCCTTACACTGAAACTTAATGTAACAATGCAAATCTAGTAGCGGAGTTGAACATAGCTTAACTAGTCTCTCTAGTGTGACATATCACTTCATCCAAAATAACTATTTTGAAAAGTTACTGTAAATATTGACAACCCAATTAGGCAAACTTCCAAAATTTACTTTAACAAATCTATGTTAATAAAAATGCTTAGCTGTTGCATCTTTCCATACATAGATCTCAAAACATGGTGCCAAGGAGTGAAAATGATCTCCCATTTTCCAAATGGGGAGACTGTAGGAATTTAAAACTCTTTTATTCCTGATCTTATATTGCACCGCCTTATTATGGCATCTAAATGCGTTGCAGGCTAACGTGAAAGTCCCAAGTTCTGTTTCCCCGCTTTCAGGGCTACAACATGCACCTTTTGGCAGCAATAGAACTGAGTAGCGCCCAGCCTCTTTGGAAACTCTTATAAATAGTACATCTGAGATGAGATACAATTAAAAAAAAAACACCAAAGTTCTGATGTATAGACAGTTTACTGTTACAGAGCTAGTAGGGGGTGACTAATTCAAATAGAACAAATATGGGTGTCTTTCAGGTTCCTGTACTTGTGCATGTAGATTGTCATTTAGATGTATAACCAGTGTAATAAAATTGCAACAACTGCATTCACAAATGAAGGTGCTAAATTGTGCATTTACTAAGTGCTTTAAAATGTGACTTTGAGTGAAGGCCTAAAATAAGTGGCATTTTTACTTGCATACTGAACTAAATCCACTTTACATGATTACTGTAATGGAATTTTAAACTGTATTATACTGTTTAGCCACTATGCATCGCAATGTATAAAATAATGAACCTCAGCCATCCCTGGGAGGGCATAAAATATTCTTATGATGAACCCATCTGGTGTGTGTGTACATGCAAGCTTTGTGACCAGTCCAAATCAGGCACAGAAGAATATGACATAATACAGACAAAATGGTAATTTGGACTCCTGGAGGCAGGTATGGAGACATTTAATCATATGGTACATAGTGTTCACAGATTTTGAATGGCTGCTGACCCTGTTTTGTAGACAAGTCCTCTGATAAATTAAAACAAACACTTTAATAGAGTAGAGATGCAAGTATCTAATTATTTTTCAGTAATTAGAAATACCAGCTATTAGTAAATCAACTATCTGTTTCAATCATTTTTGATGCAATACTTTGGTTTTTATTACCACATCATCATTATAAGGCTTACTATAAACCACATAATACTGATAACCCACTTACTGCTCTGTTTTAAGTCATATATGTTGCGTTCACAGCACACTCAGATAAATTAAATAAAACCATAAATACTCTTGTTGGAAGGCTGCAACATAACACTGCTTTTTCTTAGAATTCAGAAGTATCACAGACACAGGAACCTGAAAATGAGGTGTTCCCTACTGCCAAGAGGCACAATTAACCCACCTTGCTTTAAGATGATTCTTTCCATGATAACTCTGATTGCATGCTTTCCTATAGAGCCCCTAGCCTGCAAACATGACCAAGAAACTCTCCTTCCCACCCCTACTCTTAACCTGTCCATAAAGAGTTTGAAAAAGAGTTACAATCAGGAGAGAAATGTTAAAATTATCACTTTGATCGACCCTTTGATCATATTGGATCAGAATCTAATATTCTTACTCTGCTTTATTAGCACCTTACTCCATAAATAATTCCATTGACTTTAATGTGACTACTCAAGAATTAAAGTACTATTCATTGTAAGGAAAGGTTATCGGAAGCTGGTCTGTTGTCAATACAGTATCTTTTTTCACTTCTGTCTTTCTTTTCTCCAACAATTATGAACAATACCTCTAGAGAATCATGGTGACATGTTCAATAGAATTAGCTGGAGACATTTGATACTTAATCTATATACTAAGAACACATCTCCTATGTGAGTAAGCCAACTGAAATGAAATAATTGCCTTTCACTAGAGTAAGTTGCAAAATAGAATCCTTTAAAAAAAAATCCAACCTCCTCCCCCCCCGCCTTTTTTTTTTTTTTTTGTTCTTGCATGGGGCAACCTTCACAACTTCCAGTGTAACTTCTCTTATAGGTGGTTTTCCAAGTTTCAATTCTGTTTGATATTTTTGTTCAGTTTGCTTGAACTGAAAATTTGAAGTGTGACTGTAAGCGTTCAACTCAAGTAAAATGACTTTTAAAATAGATCCTTACAAAACAAAGTCTATTTATGCACATGGCTGATTCTCAGGTCTTTACTCTGTGTAGCATCTTCATTTTCATGCACATTAAACTGACAGGGTCAGTATAATGCAGAAGCATCATTTGTTAATGACTAAACTTTGAACTTTTCTACAATTCTGAAGTTTATGGAATACCCTCATATTACTTAATCTCTTTTATGGAATGTTACACTAACTATTCTCTATCTCCAGACTCTGTTTATACAATACTGGGATTTCATTTATCCTATCCATCTTGAACTGTTCATTGGTTTCAAAAATATAAATAGATCGCTAAAGGCTAGCTGACACCTCAGCCAGCTGTCAATAAAATCAAATAGACCATCATATGGTTAAGTGGCCATTCTTTGAAAGTAAGAAAGTGTGTGCGCAAAACTACATCTTGACAAAGAAACTGCTTGGGATTCACATCCATACAGATGTTTTGTCTCCTGAACCTCAGCTGGAGATGATTCTCAAAGAAGAGAAAGAATTGTAAGGAGGGAGAGAAGATGCCTCAAGTTCTCTCTCACTTTCTCTCTATCTCCAGCATACACAACACCTGAAGAAAAAAGGAAACAGCTTTAGACTCGGGGAAGGATCCTGAATGTAAGATTCTACTGTATGATATTACTAAGAAATGTTCCAAGCCTGGAGAGCAGCCAAATACCAGTTCCCCATAGACAATGGCCACATTTGTAGTTAACATATGTTTTTACTGTTTCAGTGGGGGATGTGGGATAGCCAGAAATGCTATTGCCATGTGTATGTTAAATGGAATTACATTTTTTTCACTACAGTTAGGTCCCTCGATGTACATATATAAATCCAATTAATGTCAAGGGGAGTTGTGTATGTGCATCAAGGGAGACTATAGCCATATAATGTTGGCATGATTAGGATTTTTTTTTTGTTGTTGAAACAGAGCTAATGTCTTCCTTGTTAAAATTGCTGCCTGAAAAAAAGTTACTCATCTTGGCATTGCAAACTGTTTTTATTAATTATCTAAAAGGAAGACTCAAATGGAAGCTGTTTGAAGACTTTTGTCATAAGATACTGCTGCTAATTGTCATAACCAGGCTGTGGGTGGTCAGGCCTAGTTGTCAGAGAAGGACTCAGGAACCAGAAGTCAAGAACTGAGGAGGGCAAGCACCGGGCTGGGAACAAGGCAGGCACAGGAACAATCACACTACAGGCATAAGTGGTGAGCAGCCAGGAACCTGCTGCTGCTGAGCTTAAAAGCAGGCCTGCTAGGTCCCTTCAACCAATCGGGCAAGCCAGCCAATCAGGCAGTTCTACTGCAAACCTGATGAGTTCCTTAATCTGCCTGCAGGCTGGGCTGGCTACTCCTCCAACTCAGTTGAAGGTGCTCAATCCTGATGGTAATATTTGCTCCCTTTCTGACGAAGTAAATTCTTAACTCCTGTGAGTGTTTCTATAATCAAATGTGACTACTCCATTTAAAGTTGTACAGGCAATCTTATTTCAGCCTCTTTGAACATATGCATTATGATATAGCATTTAATGGCATGAGCACAGTATTGCTAAGTCCAAGCATTCCAAAATCATGACTGGGCCACCAAAATTATGAACTCAGTGAAATATCATGATTTTTTTTAAAATTTACCACCTTGTTTTTGAACAGTTAAATTTTCAAGCTTTTCCCCTCAACCGTGAGGGCTAGAAACTGACTTTACATGATCATGTTCTTTTTAATAACTCAACTCCAGGTTTTAGAGTTCTTAAGAAAAACACGTACCCCTGTTTGAGAACCATTGGTTATGATGTACAATTATTCCATGTTTTTCCAGAATATTGATCTATGAAGTATTCAGAAAATGTGTAACTGTTATATTCCAAACTTACCACTAATAAGTTATTTACCATGGTCCATAAATACCATTTTAAAACTGCTTGCATTTTGCATCCATAAGGATATATATGTGGTAAAGTGATATAGTTATTACTTTTATCTAAAGCAAAATTAACACTTTCTTTGAAAAGGTAAGTATGAAACCCATTACACAGTCATTAAAAAAAATAACAAATAGTCTCAAGCGTCTGACAATTAAGAAATAAGTGATACTGTTGTCCTACATTTTCAAAAGATGACTGGGTTTTTTTGGGTGCTTCAACTTTTGGGTGTCCAACTTTAGACCTCTTTAACAGGCTGACTCTCAAAGTTCTGATCACTTCTCTCTTAAAAATAAATCAATCCTTTCAAGTTGAGCATTAACAAATAACCTACCAAACTCTTGTCTCAAACAGGAGGAGTCTGTCTGCAAAAAGAACTCTGGCACCCATTTTAAATTATTCAGTATGGATATGTCTACACAGTAGTTGGGAGATGTGATTCCTAGCCCATGTAGGTATGTACATGCTAGCTCTGCTTGAGATAGCATGTGCAAAGCAGCATTATGATTGTGGAGACATGGGCATCACCTTGGACTAGCTGCTCAAGTATGTATGCAGGGAGTTGGGCACAATTACACTTGGGCAGATAACCTGAGCTACCACCTATGGTGCTATGGCCACACTGCTATTTTTAGTGTGCTAGCTGAAACACAGCTAGAATGTGTATGTTTATACAGCCTGGGAATTGTGCCTCCCAACTGCTGTGTTGACATATCCTTAATTTCAAAACAATCCTAGTTTCAATTCCCCAACATGAGGGGCTGCCCTGCCTATCTTGTCATGGCTCTTGAAATATTTAGTGTTCACAGGGTTTTAAGTGTTTACTTTAACTTTTTCATCAGTGACAGACATTGCAACCCCATGCAGTATCTTTGGGGGCCATTGTATTAAATCTAAGAAGCGTTTATGTATGATTGTGTTTTGCTCATGGGGGGAGTACCACAGCTCCTCCAGGAACTAAAAATAGTATGTGTGTATGGGGGGGGGGAGAGCATGGGGGTGATCAAGGCAGTCACTGAGTATAAACAACTCTAGAGTGGTGAATGGCTAACCAACTACAAAAGCAGTTTCTCCTCCCTTGGAGTTCACATCTCAGCTGCTAGTAGAGGGCCTCATCCTCCCTGACTGAACTAACCTCGTTATCCCTAGCCTGATTCTTGCTTGCATATTTATACCTGCCTCTGGAAATTTCCGCTACATGCATCCGACGAAGTGAGTATTCACCCACGAAAGCTTTATGCTCCAATACGTCTGTTAGTCTATAAGGTGCCACAGGCCTCTTTGCCGCTTCTAGAGAGGTATTACCTCATGAAGTGGTTTGCATGTACTGGTTCAAGCTGAATTTTCCAGACACCAGAAGAGTAAGAAAGGGCTTTTGGTATGAAGGATGAACTTGAACTGATCCAGCAAACAGGCAGGACCTTTTGTCCAAAGTGTTTGCAGAAGCATTGGAAGGACTTTGGGCCCCACAAGACTGATGGGTGACTTGATATGTTAAAATGTGTTTTTTAAAGCTGTTTGTTGTTTTTTATTACGTTTTCTCTGTAAGGCTTTTACCTTAAGAATCAATGTGCTTAGCTTAGCTGTGTGGTAACTTGTAATTGCTGGCAATATGCTATTCATAGCCCTTGGAGAGAAAGCGAAGCAAAGATGCTGGCCTTTAGGCAGACTGCCTTCCTAGGGATATCACAGTGTAAGACAGAGAGTTGTGCAGCCTTAAAACCTCTGGTTAGGAAAGAGAGACACGGGTCTCCACCCAAGAGAGGTGACGAATGGGAGCCAAAAATGTTGTGTGGGTGGTCTGGAGGGATCACGGAGGAGGAATACAGGTGTAGTTACCATGAAACAATAACACCAGCTGAATTCCTCATGAGAAGCTTGAAGAGACTGGGAACATTTAGTGAGAAGATATGAAAGTTATTGTGTAGTGAATATTTTTTTAATAGAGAATGTTGGGTACTTCTATTGATCCTTTCTCATAATACAGTTAGTAGGGTAGATCCAATGAAACTGAGAGCAACAAACTTAAAACTGAACATTTCTCCACAATGTGTAATTAATTGAATGCATTTACTGCCACAAGCTACCATTGAGATAAAAGTTTATATGACTAATGAGAATACACAATGCTAAATTAGATCTTTTATAGAAGGGAAATAAGTCATCATGCTTCAAAGCATAAACCAAACTCTAACTTAAGGCTGGGGAGAAACTTCCCCTATGGATGGGTTAAGTTTCCATTAGGATTTACCCACTACTGGTTGTCATGATGATAACCACTATTTCCTGTCTATGCTAACAGCTAAGCTATGTTTAACATAATATGTATTAACTCTTCAAGATTGTGGTCAAATATGATCTAATTGTCTAATGAAGACATGCCTCATGGGGATTCTTGCACCTTTCTCTGCAGCATTGAGTACCATTCACTGTCAGACAGGGTTTTAGACTAGATGAACCACCAGATTTGGTATGGTCATTACCAAATCATGGTTGCCTGACAAGCATGCACATTTAGCACAGAAGCCTACATTGTGGCAAGTAAACTATTTAAGATTTGGTTTGAAGCTTCACTGTGCAAATGGTATGTAAGTTGATTAGTATTAATTTAGTAATCCTGTATTCCACTCATTTTCTCTCCTGCAATCCTCCAACACGCTCAAACACTTCTTAGATTCCAGCAGGCCGATAGTGTCTTCCCCTTGGCAATATTTATTTTCAATTTCTGTAAGACTTTGCTTTTGTTCAAACTGAAAGCTGATCATATAACTGTTGATTTGTTAGGAAACTGATTAGTGTTATGACAATATTGTAAAAACTGAATGAAAGAGGATGACTGTTCTGAGAACACTGACATCATCTTCTAAAAGGATCAATGTTTATCAGTCATATTTAGTAGCTGGTTTTAGAAGTATTAAAACCTCCTTGCTAGGCTTTTGAGTTCTGCTACACTCAAAATGCTCTGCAGTACCACATTCTGGCTCCTCATTTATCGTGTGCAATTGATGACATTCAGCTCTTGATTATTCTGTGAGTCTTCATTTTCTTCCTCTGCAAAAAAAAAAACAAAACCAGAAAAAAAAACAGGTGCATCTGACAGCAGGCGCTGCATAGTTGAATGATCAAAGATGATAGTTGCTGCTGCTGATAAGCAAAAATAGGGAGGATTACAGAATGCTGAAAACATAGTCGTGTATAATTTTAAATTAATACAAATATATGCAAAGCACAGATTACAATGACTTTTTGAAAACTGAATTAACTTGTAAGTCTGACACAGTCTAATTTGGAAATTCTTGTTATTTATGCACATAAAGCTAATGTTTGTAACAGACTGTGTGAGATTTGAATCAGCAATTTATGTTTTTTTTTTTTCTTATTTGGATTCTTTCTCCTGGTTCATTTAGTTTGAAAGTGTGACCTGCAATAAATCATTATCAACAAATAGATCTATATCCATATGCTCCTTTTAAAGTAATACTGCGATGAAAAAATTGCACAATTTTTCTGGCATATGCAATTACTCCGGATAATTAGGTGTAGACATTAAATTCAGCATGAAACTCAAAGCTCCCTTGTTAAAAGGTTAACACTCTAAATGAAGTGTTCTGAATACACTTAACAATGCATTTAATTCAGACTTAATAGATTAATACATGCTAAGAAAATGTTAGCTTATTTTTAAGAACATAGTAAACCTTAATTGTGAGGTATAAAAGGCACATGTAGGCTGGGATAAGAACAAGTGGAAAGAATGGGTTTCAGGGACTTGAGTTTACTGTCCCTACAGACTCCTGTCAGAAAAGGCCCAGAGAAGGTGAGTGACAGGAATTCTTTGAGATAGTAGGTGTGGGACATTTTTTACCAGTTCAATACGCCTTCCCTGATGGTGACATAAGCTGTCAGAGCTCCTATTCAGTTTGTGAAGCTAAGTGTAGTGTCAATAGCTGATAGATAGACATCTGTAATCTAATCATAAATGAGACCCTTCACTTAGCTTGTAGAATAGACCAAGCTGCATGTTACCCCTGTCCTCTTCAGATGAGTACTTGATTAAGCATGGCATTAAATGTAGATTCTAATACAATAGGCATTGCAGGACCTTGGTGGAATGATGATAATCAATGGGACATGGTAATACCAGGGTACAAAATATATAGGAGTGACACAGTAGGCTGTCCTGGTGGGGGAGTGGCACTGTGTATCAAAGAAAGCATACAGTCAAAGATAGTAAAAATCTTAAATGAATCAAACTCTATCATGAATCTCTAGGGATAGGAATTCCATGTTTGAATAAGAGTACAGTAATAGGAATATATTACCACACACCTGACCAGGATGGTTTTGGTGGTGACTTGAAATGATCTGGGAGATTAGAGAGGCTATAAGAATAAAAAACTCAATAATGAAGGACTTCAAATATCCTCATATTGACTGTCACTTCAGGATGGGATGCTGAGAACTTTTCTACACACCATTAATGACTGCTTCTTGGAGCAGGTAGTCCTGGAACCTGCAAGGGGAGAGGCAACTAGTGATTTAATCCTAAATGGCACACAAGGTCTGGTCTAAGAGGAGAATATAACTAAATGCCTCAGTAATAGTGACCATAATATAACTAAAATTAACATCCCCGTGGAAGGGAAAATACCAAAGAAGACCCCCATGGTAGCATTTAACTTCAGAAAGGGGAACTACACAAAAATGAGGAAGCTAGTTAAATGGAAATTAAAAGGTTCAGTCACAAAACTGAAATGGAAACTTTTTAAAAATAAACATATACCTGTAATGGGATATACAAACCGCACACTGGGACAGAAGGGGTTAAAGGGCTATAATGAGTCCAGCTAGCTCCATCCCTCCAAACCTGCAGAGCATGCTCTGACTGGAGACAGGGTTTAAAAGGGAACAACTCAGTTCAGAAGGAGGTGGCTGGGGAGGAATGCAGACCTACCCTGAAGTCTCTTGCCAAAGGGGACTGGAGAAGCCTCCCTGAAGGAATAGTACTGTGTGTGTGGGCTGGCAGTTTGGTTTCCTTTTCTCCTTATCTGGGACCAGAAGGTGAGTGAGGAAAGCTGGTGGTAGGAAGTGACCCAGGGAAGGTAGCTCAGTGGCCCCCTCCCAGAGGACAAACACTGGTGACCCTCTTAGGGCCCTGGGTCAGAGCCTGTGGGTGGACTGAGTGGATGCTAACTTCTGGGCCCCTTAGCCTACTAAAGACCGTATTACAATACCATAAATAAAAAAACCTAGTAAGAGGACCGAAAAAGTGTGACCATAGCTACACAACTGAGTAAAAGAAGTGTTTAGAGGCAGAAAGGCATCCTTTAAAAATAGGAAGTAAAATTCTACAGAGAAAAGTTAAGTGTAATTAGGCAGACCAAAAAAGAATTTGAAGAGCACCCAGCAAAAGACACACAAATGAACAACAAAAACTTAAGTACATCAGAAGCATGAAGTCTGTCCAACAATCAGTGGGGCCACTAGACGATCAAGGTGCTAAAAGAGCAATCAAGGAATATAAGGTCATTGTGGAGAAACTAAATGAATTACTTGCATTGGTCTTCACTGCAGAAGATGTGAAGAAGATTCCCACCCCTGAGATTAGGTGAAAAATCAGAGGAACTGTCCCAGATTGAGATGTCAATAGAGGAGGTTTTAGAGCAGATCAATAAATTAAATAGCAGTAAGTCACCCAGGACCAGATAGTATTCACCCAAGAGTTCTGAATGAACTCAAATATGAAATTGCAGAACTGCTAAATGTGGTAAGCAACCTATCACTTAAATCAGTTTCTGTACCAGATGACTGGAGGCTAGCTAATGTGACACCAATTTTTAAAGACAGTTACAGAGGCAATCATGGCACTTACAGGTGGGTAAGACTAACTTCAGTACCAGACAAATTTATTGAAACTATACTAAAGAATAGAATTATCAGACACATAGATGAATATGATATATTGGGGAAGAGTCAACACGACTTTTCTCAAGGGAAAACATACCTCACCAATCCATTAGAATTTTTTGTAGAGGTCAACAAACTTGGACAAGGGTGATCCAATGGATATAGTGTACTTGGACTTTCAGAAAGCCTTTGACAAGGTACATCACCAAAGGTTCTTAAGCAAAGTAAGCAGTCATCGGATAAGAGGGAAGGGCCTCTCATGGGTCACTAACTGGTTAAAAGACGGAAGACAAAGGGTAGAAAGAAATGGCCAGTTTTCAGAATGGAGAGAGGTAAATTGTGATGTCCCCAAGGAATGTGTACTGGAATCAGTGCTGTTCTACATATTCATAAATTGTCTGGAGAAAGGGGTAAACAGTAAGGTGGTAAAATGTGCAGATGATACAAATTACTCAAGGTAGTTAAGTCCAAAGATGACTGTGAAGAGTTACAAAGGGATCTCACAAAACAGGGTGACTGGGCAAGAAAATGGCAGATGAAATTCACTGTTGATAAATTAAAAGTAATGCACACTGGAAAACATAATCCCAGATAGTCACACAAAATGACGGGTTCTAAATTAACTGTTAGCACTCAAGAAAGGGATCTTGGAGTCATTGTGGATAGTTCTCTGAAAACATCTGCTCAATGTGCAGGAGCAGCCAAAAAAACCTAACAGAATGTTAGGAAATGGTGGGAAAGGGATAGAAGCTGGTAGTGGAAGATGGGGAGTGGATCGTGCAATAATTCTGCTGTTCTGTTCTTCCCTCTGAAGCATCTCATATTGACCGCTGTTGAAAGACAGGATACTGGGCTAAATGGACCATTGGTCTCACTCATAGCCATTCTTGTGAGCTGGGGAAGGTTATGGAGCTGTACTTTCTGATGCAATATATAAAAAGTACCCATGTCCCAAAATGTTTCCTGTGTGTCTATCTAGCTTTGAGTCTCATCATGAGTAGAGACTGGTGGTGTACAGGCTCTTTTGCTGCATGTCAGATTCCTCAGATGAGTTGACTGGATAAGAATTCAGTCACGTACTGGGGATGTCCAAGTCTGTTACCATAGCTGACTTCAGGGTCCTTCATACAAGCATCTACAATGTCTTGCAATGTTGGTCGGTGGTGGACAATTTAGTAGGTTTGGATTGCCATTACCGGGAAACAGATTAATATTTCCAGCTGTGACACAGCTTTAAACTTTTTGTGGATAAGATCCTTTGGATTCTCCTGAGACTCCTGGCATCACTAGGGACAGAATGACTTGAGGAGAGGAAAATCTGCATGTTGACTTTTTAACCAGCTACACTCACCAAGTTTGAGGTGCTGGTGAAGATTTGGGCATTTACCTGTAAGATAGACCCAGGCCACCCAAATCTTGTAAAATACAGCAACTGTGATGGTTCACTTCTGCAAGTAGATGGAGTGGGGTTTTTAGGATGACATTAATGTATTCATGGCCCTAGGTCTGTGCTCCAGGGAGCATCTTTTGATTTAGGGCAATCTTATCTGCTATCTTGTTTCTAACCTTTCCTTTCTGGGCTTCTGATAAGGTGGGATGAATTACCAAGTCTTGTCATGGATCAAGAACCACCTAAGAGTATGACTAAATAGTAACTTCTGTCATAGCAAATGGTTAACAATGCTGGGCCTCAAGATTCTACATTAGTTCTAGTGTTTAATCAATTTGGAAAGAGGGGTGAGCAGTGAAGTAGCAAAGTCTGCAGATGAGTTATGTAGGTCATAATCGAGTTCAGAGAAAATGCTGAGAAATTTCAGAGGAATTTAACTGAACTAAGTGAATGAAGTTCAGTATTGTAAAGGCAAAGTAGAGCATAGTGGAGGCAAAAAGAAATTGAAATGTATATACACCTTACAGGATTCTTAATTAACTATAAGGTGTCACTGTGGAAAACTCAGAGAAGACTTAATATGCAGCTGCAGTAAAAAAAAAATCTGATCTCATAGCAATGGAAAAAGGCCAATCGCTTTGGATCAACTGACAGTCTGTGATACAGTTGACCAAGTTTCTGTTGACTTGACTGAGACCCTGGCAGGGGTACATAGAATTGCTCTTGAATAGTTCCCTTCTTTCTTCTCTAATCCTAAATGGAGTCCCTGGGAACTAAATGAGTGTTGGGGAAAGTTGAGCTGGGTTCTAGTCTCTCTTTCCTAGTGGGAACATGGTGATAGGAGTGGGGAGGAGGGTTATATAAGCAAGTAGCCATGCTCTACAACTCAAAGTATGTGGGCCTCTTCTGTTGACCCATATTATTGAGATGAGTTAGAACCCTGCCTAAAGCTGCCAAGTTCTGCTGACTTGCCATGGCAGGTGTGGTTTGTGAAATTCACCAGGATATAGAAGTGGGGGGGGGGGTGACCCTCTGCTCAGAGGGAACTGGTAGAGATGGCAAGGTTCTGAAGGAGCTGTAGGAGAGAAAAAGTTTAGAGAAATCAGCTTAGTTTTGGCTGACACTAGATATGTTTGAGTTACTAATAAAAGTCAAACCTTTAGAAGTGGGGAACTTGACTTAAAACAGCACGAGTAGACTTTGGGTGGGTCAGGTTGTGAACATCAGTGGTTCACATGGGGATAGTGAGATATTCTGGACAGCGGAGCCATGGATATAATGTTGTCAGACAGTTCTAATGAATATTTTCATCAGACCTTAGTCACAGTCCAATATAGAGATCTTTGTCATACCAAGCTGGCCGGGGCTTGATCCAAATAGACAGATGTCATACAGGTTTGCTGGAGGGAAGCCTTCTTTTTCCTATGTGTTTTGTCTTTGGAGCAGGGATTGTTTTATGACATACCTTTGTTTATACAATGCCTAGAACAATGGGGCCCTCATCTCAGCTCTTCTAGGAGTTTTTTTTTTTTTTTTTTTTTTTTACTGTTGTCCCTTCTTCAATTTAGTAGCAGACTCTTTGGGAAGGGGGGAAGAAGGAAACGGGTCTTACAGGAAGGCTTTAGTGACGCATCTTTTTAGTATAACTTTTTTTTGCTTACTTTCTACACACCAGTACTTGAACAGAGGCGAGCACAAAGAGAATGCAGGCAATCCCCTCTCTCGGGAATCTCTGTTCCTACACCCAGTATAAAGGGAGCAATTCTGCTCCAGTAATTGGCTAGTTTAAAATCAAAGGAAGAGAGCAAACTTTCAAGCTGTTTGCAACAGCTCCTCCGAAATAACCTGACTGTCAAAACTAACAATACATACCTTCTAATTGTACATTGCTTGTGTTCTAAGAGTTTATAAAACCGTTCTTTCAGCACCATCTGGTGATTTCTACAGAACATAATTAATAAGTACCCTATTCAAATGGAACTCTGTTTTTTTTAGGAGGGCAAGAATGTAACTATCCTACCAGAATCTTGCTAGGACCCTGTATCTTGTCAACTCCCATGCTCTCGTGAAAAGTGCTGTGGCAACTTTGTCTCAAAGTGCTCTGGAGCTTGGTTTGAGGTTGCATCTGAAACCTGTCTCCTCTCCCAGCTGTGCTCTACTGTATCATCATGCTGGGCCAGTCATTCCATTTGGATTTGTAGAGAAGTCTCAAGAAGTGATCACGCTTACTATTTTCTACAGAACACTGAGCTTTTTTTCTCAGATGGCTCTTAATCAAGTATTGACTTTGCTAAGACTTTTATATCTTGTGAGATCTAATGAAGCTGAAGACCAAAATGGTGTATGACCTTTTAAACAATTACTACTTCCATAATTATTGGGCAGGGAGAAGGGGGAAAATGTTACCTTTTTCTTTCTCCACCACCAGAGGATGGACTTAAATTAAAGCCTTGAGAGAAACACTAGATGGGCCAAGTCCTGTGGTCCTATCTCAGGAAAACTAATGAAAAGCCTTTGGGAGCTTGCCTGAGTATGAACCTCTGCATCTGGCCTCTTTGTAAACAAATAGTGAAACAACTGAAAATGACAAATCCTGGGATCATGTTGGCTATAGCTTTTAATTAGTGAATTGTTAAATGCTGGGATTTGATGTGGTAAGTAGGTAAAGTTAATTAAAATCAGAAAGTAAATTCACTTTCAATTTAACAATGTAATTAGATAAATACCAATTACTAACTTAATAATCTTTAATAAAAATACAGCTAATCAATCACAGAAAGGATAGATATTTTTGGAGAACATTAAGCTCAAAGCTTAAAAATGAGCTAAACAAACCTTCCTTGTCACTTTTTAACTATGTTTTAAAATCTGTGTTATCCCTGATCTATTCCAAATGCTTGCCAGCAATTAACACTGGCCCATTACTTTCTTCTTGCTATGCACCATTGGTTTATATGCTATTTGAAATGTAAAGCCAAATTAAGCACTGTTGACGCTCCGCACAGAAGAGGAAATGTCTTATGAATAATGGATAAAGGAAATTATCATTCACCCTAGATTTCTAGATTCATATTTTCATCATATAGCTTAAATGCATCTTTGATAAAGATATAGATTTTAAAAAAACTTACAAGAAATATGTGAACTGAGTTTCTGTTACAAGTATTAGTAGCAAACAGACACAGCACTTTAGAAATATAGCACTTGATGAGTCTAATATGTGGTGGGAAAAGAAGACGACCCAACTAGAGCAAAACTACTACTGTACAAGTTTTATAGTAGCAGTGGGAAAGGGACACCAGTGTCTGGCTTAATTATTGAAGAGACCTGTATTTTAAAATGAATTTCTCAGAAGGAGCAGATTCACTTCATATTTTAAACCAAAATTTTACTACCTTGCATTGTGTGAAAGATGTAATAATTTATCTGTGATGCATTTGTTTTCTGTTGAAACTTCAGTGCAGTTTTTAAACAAACCCATAAAAGAAAACTACTGTGTCTTTATAATGACTTCTTTTTTTCACAAATTTCTCTCTAGTCTCTGCAGTTCCATTCCTGTTATTTGATGAAAGATCATTTGTCATCTGAGACAAACTTTGTATAACATTGTTACATTCTCTAGGGCACAATCCAAACCAGTGAAGAGTTGTCACCTCTTACCCTGTAACCTTTAAGTGCCTTAAATCTTTGCTAATGTTGCTCTCTGCCTGAATCAGCAACAAACGTACTATTTCTATATATTGGGCAGACTCCACTTTTGGATCCTGAAGCCTGCCTGAAATACCACAGACTTCCACTGGTCTCCACCAGCCTTGGTTAACAACTGGTAAGGTGACTCCACACTCTCCCCAATCCCAGCTTTCCCAAAATGCATGTACAACCCTGTCCTGGAACAATCAGGGGAATGTTAAATTTGTTGCTCCTTTTAAAGAGTCAATATCCAACCGTTTGTTAGTTTAACTGGAGTTACCAAACCGTGTAGTTCAAGCACGCACTGAATTGGTTGAGAGTAAAAATAAAGCATGTTTGTTTAATTCTAAAGAGAAATGTTGAGAGAGTACAAGTGTAAGGATTAAAGTCAGAAATGGTTACAAGAGAAATAAAGATAAAATATTTTCTAGTAACTGAAACATAATGAGCTAGACCTGGTTCAAGGTAAAATTTCCACCACACATTTCTATCAAGATGCCTGACCGAACTCTTGGGTCAGGATCTATTCTCCAAAGTCAAAGGGCTGGTACCTTTGTTCTCCTAGGTGAAAGATAGATTAGTTCTGGTTTCTTGGCCTCTCTTTTACAGGGCAACAAATCTTTTAAATTGATTCTTCTGAAGGATACCTCCTGAGAAAAGTCTATTTCCAGCTGTGAGGTAGGCAACATGGAGTCTGTCTTAAGGGAAGTGTCCTGATGCTGCTTCTCCTGCTGGGGTTGTCTGCTAAAATGAAAATTATTTAGTTTCTGACCCCTTTGTAACAAGTGAATGAACGATAGACATGATTTGTCAATCTCCTTCCCCACCATGATAGCATGAGGTTTGCCTCCAACCCTTGTTGGCTTGTAAATATATTCACATTGTCTTTCAAAACGCTTTGTAAGTAACTCCCAGGTAGGGAAATGACCTTCCTTTGTCTAAGGAGGGTAATTACTGGTTGGCAGGAAAACACACTATAAGAATTATAATTTCAGTTTATGTCCATAACTTTGCATCAGTTGCTTGCACCTACATTACACAGTGATATTAATAACCAGTGAGTTGTGAGCTTTTCATTGATACCTGGTATGGCACTTACATAAAGTTCATGACATTAAAGAATTAGGGTACACTAGAACTGGTGAAGCCTGCTGAAATTCATGACCAGATAGCAAGATGCCCCTTGCCCTTGGGCTGTTGTTAATGTCACAGACATGCAACTCATGTTATGTCTTATTAAGACTAAAATGCCATAAAAATGTTGTGCAAGTTCATTTCTAACATCACAGATTATTCAAACTCATGTACTTAAAGGTTACATATGCCATAATAGGAAATCATAGGAACGAAACAAATAGGGCCAGAATGAGATAATGAAATGAGATAATTAATGAAACCAAATTTCCTGGTGATATAAGTGGGTGCATTGCTACTGCTTCATTCTTATCACCTGCAACTTGCCTCATTGCAAGTTTCAGTGGAGACACATGAGGTAAACCTGACCAAAGGAGTCTGATTATATGAAATAAGAAAGAAACCTAAATTCCATCACTATCTTATTTGGCAATGATCATCTCATTATGCCAGAGCACTGTTATTCCAAAACTTAGATAGTAGGTACCTCAAAATTTGAGCAGATCACTTACAAATCAAACCCAGCAAAACTTGTCTCATTCCCTTTTTACTGAATCAAACACGTTTTTCCTCATAATGCAGATTCACAAACATGTGCTCCTTCTGAAAGGGCCAGGCAAAACGACAGGCCTGTTTCCTCCTGAATGCAAGGACTGGTCCCTCCCTAGGGTCCTGTGGACACAAATCATTCCAAGAGGCCTAGGCAGGGAGGAGGCAGGCCATGTCACCCTACTTGCTTACTCCGTAAAAAGAAGCTTAAGCCAAACTACATTCTCCTGAAAGGCAGTGCAAGGTATTAAATCACATTCTCTAACGTAGGAATTCCTTTCAGGAGTAGTGTGGCTCCTCATCTGTCCTAAAGCAGGCCTTTGCCTTTAAGGCACAATCTAGCTCATGGCTCATAAATGAAAGCAAGAAAACCTCTACTTATTTTAGAGTCATCAATTTATTTTTATTTATTTATTTATTTTGTATTTAAAAGAAGGTCCTTAAAGATCAGAAAGCAACACTCCACAGGAGGCAAATTGTATGCATATGAGTGGCAAATCCTTTTCTTTTTCTGTTTTTGTCCTCACAGAGCAACATGGGTTTTGATGTAGATTTGACAAGTAAATCACTTCGTATCTTTATAGGAATGTTTGAGGAGTCCAGCTTTCACAATTTGTGCTTTTGCCTGAAGCGATAGGGGAAGAAAACATTGTGGCTAACCTGTTTATGCATGTCAAACAGTAACTCGGATTCTATTTTAGTGAGAGCTATTCAGGGTATTTTTCCTTTTGCTAAACAGCTGTGGAAAAACAAGCTAGGCATGAAGTCTTGCTAATTCCTGTCAGTTCTGGCACCAAGAGTCATTACACATTACTTAGAGAATTACGTTCACTTTAATAGGAGGAACAAGAATAAGTAATAGCACTCAGTTGCATATCTGTGGAGTGTTTTGGATAGTACAACCAACAGCCTAGAATCGTCAACTAACAGAAGTTATATTGGAGTGATTTGAAGGCCTACAAAATTAAGTGTCTTATTTTTATGTAAATGTAGAATATTATTACAATGAGTGCTACAGGTTAATGTTTCACAGTGTAACACTGAGGCTGAGAGTTCAGGGGGATTCCAAGGTTTGGAGATCTTCACTAGCTGTAGAAATGTCTGCAGTTCATTAGACAGTATTCAAAGTGTTGTAAAGGATGTAAAGAATGTATTAAATGTACTTCCTCTGGCCCCTTTCATTTACCACAGAATTCACTTTTGCTGTTCTCCTGAATCTATTTTTTCAATCCATGCGTCTTGCTGAGAGCATAGGTTAAACTTGCCATGGAGTACATTTAGGGGACCTTGAATCCTCAACTCCTAGTTTTCAGGAATTCAGCCAACCACCAACTATCAGCGGTGAAAAAGAAACTTCTGCTGGGGGGTAAATCATTCCATAATTGTCTGCTAGGAGGTTTCACCTTCCTCCGGAGCATCTGTCAATGGCCACTATTGGAAACGGGATATAGGACAGATGGGCCATGTGTCTGATCCAGTATGGCAATTCCTGTGTTTAATTAAAAAAAAAAAAACTTCAGCACATATACAATCAAATATTGTGTTTTATAATATCTCCATTACAATATCCATAGTGTGTCTGAATAAATTCCATAGTCAGGCTTTGCAATCAAATTGATGTGGATTACCATTTGAAATTAAAATGACAGATGTGAAATGTTTTGTTTTTATTTTTATTATGAGTAAATCACTCTTTGTGAGATGATCACCAGGAAACCTCTCTGTCCATATCTTTTTACTGCTCTTTGAATCCCCCTTTTCTGAGCCCGAAAAACAAGTACCAGCTGGTTTGATCTCACTATCGTGCAGGTTTGGAATGACAAGCAATAGCTGCAGAACTTTTGGATGCACAAGGCCACCTTCCTGGATCTGTGTGCCAAACTTATCACAGCCCGCCAGCTCAGGGACACCAAAATAAGAGACTTACTGATAGTTGAGAAGCAAGTGGCAGTTACATTGTGGAAACTTGCAATGTCAGATTGTTACTGGTCAGCTGGGAATCAATTTAGAGTCAGGAAATCCACCGTAGGGGCAGTTGTCATGTAAGTGTGCAGGGCCATTAATTGCCAGTGTGAAGGATATGGTGGATGGTTTTTTAGCAGTGGGCTTCCCAAATTGAAGTTGGGAAATAAAAAGCATGCATATACCTATTTTAGCATTAGATCACCTTGCCACACAGTGCATCAACAGAAAGGGCTACTTTTCTATGGTTATGCAAGCAATGGTGAATCACTGGGGATATTTTACCAACAGCAATGTGGGCTGGTCAGGGATTGTACATGGTGTGTGCATCTTCAAGAACCCAGCACTGTTCAGAAAGCTGCAAACTGAGATTTTCTTTCCTGACCTGCGGATTACCACTGGAAATGTTGAAATGCCAATAGTGGTCCTGGGAGACCCAGCCTATCTCTTGCTCCCATGGCCATGAAGCCATACACCAGCCACCTCAACAACACAAAGGCACACTTCAGCTACAGGCTTACCAAGTTCAAAATAACAGCTGAATGAGTTTTTGGTCATTTGAAGGGTTGCTCGTGTTGTTTACTTATGTGATTGGACCTCAGTGGGAAAAAATATCCCAACGTTTTTAGCTACCTGCTGTATCCTGCATAATATCTGGAAGGAAAGGGGAGAAAGTTTCTGCCTGGCTGAAGGGCAGACTTGGAGCAGCTGTCTGCTGAATTTGAACAGCTGATTAAAAAATGCTATTGGAAGAGCTCAACTCAGAGCTATATTGATCAGGAAGGCTTTGAAAGAACATTTTAATAGTGAGTTAGAGTAGTGTGTGTTGCTGTAGTGTGCTGTAGCTGGCTTTTCTCTTTTGCATGAATGAATCTTATAGTGATTTGCTTTGTATATAGGAATGTAACATTGGCAATACACCTGTTAATATTGTCTGTGAATGATGTTATGTGTTCTGTGACAAAATGAAGTAACAAGAAATCGGTGTGTGTCAGACTCTCTCATCACCAGCCAGCATATGTTGTGAACTAATAAAGATGAATCTTGATCCAAAAATAGAATTGTACAGAATAGCATGAACCAGGAAATAAAAAAATAATTTAAAAAAATTAAAATTTTAAACTTAATAAACTAAGGGAACAGAACTTCAGGTTGTGGCTTTCACAAGTCCAGTGTAAGTGCAGCTGTGATTGTTTTTATTGTCCCCAGGGTGGAGTGGTATGGGTAGAGCAGCAGCCCCCAATGCCACATGGAACGTTAAGGAGGGGCATAGGGAGGTCCCAATATTGAGTTCTCTATGGGCTGCAGAGGGAGGTGAGCATGGGATTGTTGAACCTGCAGGTCTACCAGAGTCCTCAGCATCTCATTTTGCTGCCTGAGAAGCCCCGTTGTGTCCTGGTGCACCTCCCACTTCTTTTCCTGCTTGGACTCCAAGGCTTTTCTCCTCTCCACTCTCTCCTTCTCCATTCTGTGTGCAAGGGTGATCCTCCAGGCCCTGATCTCATTCTTTGATGCAGCACTGGCTTGCAGGATCTCCTGGAACATTTCATCCCAAGTCCTTTTCTTTCTCCTTCTTCTCTGGCTCATGAATTTCACAGGTGTGGAGGAAGAGACCCTGAAGCCTGCAAAGGCAGCAGCTGCAGATACAACACACAGAGGTACCACTGTCAGTGTATTCACATCAGAAATGAAAACTTAGGATACTGACTTCCCTCCCTTTTATCCCTAAAAATTGTAAGCACTACATTCTCACTTCTGCTTGGGATTGATAGAGCATAGCACCAGTCACAGCACCAGCCATACTGAGTATGGCCCTTGATGGGTGGAGGGATGGTTGGTGAAATGAGGAAGGAATAGCTCACAGGCATGAGTATATTCATATAGGGCAATGGAACTGAATCCTGGCATCGTTTTCTACAGGGGGTGGTGATTTTAGCTGATGTCTCACTCCAGAGGGTGAGAGAGGCAGAGAGAGCACAGCTGCTGCTGGCATCCTGATGCCATGCAGGTTCGTATGCTGCTCCCTTGCCTTCTGGTGCACCTGCCACAGCTCCTGGGCTTTCACGCAGCTCTGCTGCTGGTCCCTGTTGTAGCCCTTCTCCTGAGTCCACCGACTGATCTGCTCATAGATGTCCACATTTCTACATCTGGACTGAAGCTGAGCCTGCACAACCTCTTCTCACCACAGGCCCAGGAGATTCAGTATCTCCTCACATCTGCAGTGTGCAGCTGGCATGGTTGGCTGGGCAGTTACACTCAACAATGGAGAGCTGCTAGATGTGCTCACCAAGCTGGCCAGTCAGGAAAAGGAATTTCAAAAATTCATAGGGCTTTAAGTGGGGTGGTGGGGGAGGAGGAACTATGGAGCGGCTTCCTGCCTACCTGACCCTGGGCAGCAGAGTTCACAACGGTGCCCAGAGCAGTGAGTGTGGGACATTGGGGGAAAGCTCCTGGAGGCTTGTAACAGTCAATGTAAGTAATGGAATATCTACACTGACACTGTGTCGACTTAACTACATTGACACTGACTCTCTGGTGCTTGGGGAGGTGATATTAAGTCGGTTTAGTACTTACATCCAGTGGAGTGAAATTTAAGTGTAGATGCATCCACAGCTTGTTCGACTTAAGCTGCTTTGAGTTGACTAACGGTAGTGTAGACCAGGCCTTGGTGATTGAGTATTCAATGTGCTCGGGTGTGATGTTGTTTTTCTTAGAGGGAGTTCCATATTGTGTGTGTGTTCTCCTGTCCTGGAAAAATAGTGCCTAGTCTCTATACTTGCTGATTTCTTCCTTCCAGTTAAAAGAACAGAGGTAGAACTGGGTCCCTGATGTGCTGGCTGCCCGATGTGCTGGCTGCCCTTCATCTGTTTCTAGAGGTGGGGAGCAGAGACCTAGGAGCCTGATAACTGCCATGGCTGGTATTCTCTAATATTCCCTTTTTCTGCATCTGGTTAACTGCAAAAAGTTACATGCAAAACTATCACACACAAATCTTACCTGTGGGCTCAAAATGAGATTCAACCATGGAAAAAACCTGGGTTTCTTCAGTGAAGCCTGTACTGTTTTGAAATATAGAGCCTGCAACCCTCTGGACTTCATACAAACCAAACCTGGAAGCTTTCCGTAGTGATTTAGTTATATTTACTTTTTAAAATGTATCATTTTTTATCCTGTCTTCAGTCAAAAAATATTACAGCTACATAAACCTTTGCCACCAAAGCTAACAACAACTAAGTTCCTTTACTACTGTTAAGGTCATTTAGTTACAAATGAAGCCTTATCCTACCAGTGGCGGAGCTAGAGTCAGAGAAGTGAGTGTTCTCTAAAGGTTTAGATTTCAACACAACAATGTCAGTGGTAAAGCTTACATGGATTCTTTAGTGGCCGACTACTATAGTCATCTGCTCTAGCCAATGGACAATGCTGAGTCACACATGGGTCTCGGGAGGCACCAGCATACTATTTCATTTCATCAGAGGTTAAAATGGGATGGGTATAGGGAGAGAAAAGTAGGGATATACTTGAGATGAGCCCATAAACCAAACTACTTGCAATGTTACTTGGATTAGATAACGTAGATCTTCATAATGAGATCATTACTCCAATTTCCTGTGCATCCTTGATCAGCAATGAAATAGCTAACAGTTAATATTTAAAGTTACCTTCATTGGACTTCAGAGTTAGTATCTCATTAAGGTGAATAGAAACTCTTCACAGCTCACAAACTCCATGAAACTAGTGCAACTCTTAACCTTCAATATGGCATCTAAACTGCTCTCATAAATATGCACACAACTGTTCTGCATATACCCAACACACTTGTAGGCAATTTCAGACAAGAACTGACTTGCATTCATAAAACTGTGCAACCTGCGTATCCAGTAGGTGCGTACAGATATTTTGCAGATGCATTTTAGGCACCCATATTTTACTATTATTCAGAAATCTACTTGTGATTTAAATGTGCTAGCAAGATTCTTCTGACTTAAAAAAAATTATCAGGAAATATGATCCTTTAAGAACCATACAATTAAATCTTCAGGGTGCGTGGGCACTTTGCACAATAATACCAGGTAATCTGTCATTAAATTCATATATTATCTATTTCACTCAGAAAGGAACCCAACTGTATTTACATCTAGAGCCTTATGTAAATAGCCAAATATTTATTTTCTTTCCTGTGCAAAAGAGGAGAGAAGATTTAGAATGTCCTAACATTTCCTAGGCAGCCTTATTTAATAGGTGTGCATCTCTCGTCTATATCTAAGCAAATCAAAGACCCACTGAATTGCTCAGGCTCTGCTTTTGTTTATAAATTTGAATCATCCAGTCAAAGAATAGAAGCATTACCATGTGGTTTAAATGCAAAATAGCACAGATGAAATAGCAAATTCCAAATAATGAATATTCAATTGAACACGCATCCCTTATGCTCCCATATGTTCATAAAAAAACCCTTCATTGTATAATTACAAACTTATTTAAAAAAAATACCCTGCTCTTGTCAGATAATCTCTGAATAGACTCAGAGGTCACAAACCGGAGACTTTCAAACTCACTAAATTGGGTGACTGGGCAACAAAATGGCAGATGAAATTCCGTGCTGATAAATGCAAAGTAATGCACATTGGAAAACATTATCCTAACTATACATACAAAGTGATGGCATCTAAATTAGCCATTACCACTCAGGAAAGTGACATTGGAGTCATTGTGGATAGTTCTCTGAAAACATCCACTCAGTGTGCAGCAGCAGTAAAAAAAGCCATCAATGTTATGAACTATTAGGAAAGAGATAGTTAACACAAGAACCAGGGGTCATCCAATGAAATTAACACTCATTTTACAGGTAACATAACTCTAACTTCACATAACTTCACAGGCTATGTGAAACTAACTTCGCATAACACCAGAACAAGGGGTCACCCAATGAAACTAATAGGGAGCAGATTTAAAACAAACAAAAGGAAATCCTTCACACAATTCACAGGTAACCTGTGGAACTCATTGCCAGGGATGTTGTGAATGCCAAAACTATAATGGGGTTTAAAAAAAAAAAGATAAGTTCATGGAGGATGGATCCATCAATAGCTATTAGCCAAGATATTCAGGGATGTAAGTCCAAGCTCTGGGTGTCCCACATCTCTGACTGCCAGAAGCTAGTAGTGGACGATAGGGGATAGAACACTTGCTGATTGCCTGTTCTTTTCGTTCCCTCTGAAGCACCTGGCATTGGCCACTGCTGGCAGCCAGGATACTGGGCTAGAGTGACCCCACTGCTCTTGGCTCAGTATGTGCATTCTTACATTCTTATGTTCAAAGTGAGTGATAGCTAGGAAAATAGAAGATGTTAGAAAACCCCACCACTAGAGAATGATCTTGTAGTTAAAGTACATGACCCTTGGCAGGAAACCTAGTTCTGACTCTTACACAAACCTGTTTTGAGCAACTTGTTTGACCTTGAAGGTCACTTTGAGAGCCCAGCACTTGTAAAATAGAGATAGCGATAATGCGTAACTTTCTCACTTTTATGCCAATTGAAGAACTAATTCATGCCAGTTTATAAAATACATTGACAACTTTTGATGGAAGATAAAATGATTAAACACTGGAAAAAATCAAGATAATCTAAAACGATGGGAAATCACACAAATTAAACAAAAAGTAACAGAAGCACTCGCAGCTGCATAGCCAGAAGTTAAAACAAAGATTGCAAAGTGACAGTGTATACTAATGAGATCAACACCTCCCCATATCATAATCCTTTCTCCACTGCTAGTGAATCCAGCTACTTCACAATATACTGTATCAAAATGAAAATATGAACAAGATTATTATTGCCAATGTTGGATCTAAACCCACAGCGAGAGGGATAGAAGAACAGAGGGCTCTTAAACTTGAATTAAATGGATTGAAAATGTGAGATTATGAGTCGAAACATACAGAAGAAAAGCTAAAAAGCATCAAGGTCAAACTTTCAACATTTATATAATATAACATCCCACCTATATCCAATCCCTTTTAACTGTAATTTCTCTAAATGAATACATTTCAGTCATTCAGCGGGTTAGCCCCCTTCATCAGGCTAGCTGGCTCTGAGAAATGAGCCAGCTGATAATGACAAACTTGCAAGGTAATTGAGGATAGACTTATTGTGTACATAAAACATGGCCAGTCACTTTCCAGTCCATCTTACTTGCTTGTATGCTTTTCCCCCACCTTTCATTTCTGGTTCTGTTGTTTGTTTCGTTTTGTTTGTTTAAACAAGTTTTTTTTGGGGGGAGGACAGGGGTAATGACTCCTGTGTTTTGTACAATACCTAACACATTGTGGGCACTAACAGAAACAAATAGTAAGCTTAGAAGCTATTCATATTTCAGTATATATTTGTTTTGTTTTATATATTCTCTCCTTCCTGGTTTACAGAGTTTTCATTCCAGACTTCCTTCTACGGATGCTGAAGCTAACAATACTTCTTCAAAGGGACCTCAGTACATGCACTGGAAAGACAAAGCACAGGAGCCGAAAACCAGGAATTGAAACCAAAAAAGGAAGAAATGTTTTCCTACAGCCAGTGACCCACAGGTAATTTGTATACAATAGATGACAGACACCTGACTGCCATTAATTTTTGCCTAGTATAGTCTCCGTGAACACATAAGTTCCACATACTATGGTTTTGCATAACAAAGAGCTAGTAATCTATTTTCATTAAAAGTGAAATACGAAAGGCTACTTTGCACTTAAAACATTGCAGCAGCACAGCTGTAGCACTTCAGTGAAGATGCTACCTACTCCAACGGGAGGACTTCTCCCATTGGTGTAATACTCCACCTCCCCGACAGTTGGTACTACACCTCATGTTAACTTAGCACTGTCTACACTGGGGGTAAGGTTGGCTTAACTGTGTTGCTCAGGAGCATGGATGTAGGTATCAGACCTAATTTCCTAGTGTAGAGCAGGTCTTATATAACCTTGATTTGGTATCTTTCTCATGTACCATATACAGACTATAATTTAACATTTGTAATAAGGAAAACTAAAACAAAATAATGACTTTATGACAGGAAATATAAAAACAAGTCTTGTCTTCATATAAAACAAAAGAACTTGCAGCCTTCTCTGTGTAGTCTATATATGTGATTCCATTTCTATGCCACTATTGTCAGTGTACTTCTATCAAATGCTATTATTTAATACACTGATCTCTCTTTTTGTGTTTTATTTTGACTAAATAGACTCTAAAGCAATTAGCTATTCTTGCTACTGTCTGTTGTACACTGTCATAGCTTCCCTTTCATATGATTCTTCTTATCCACTTGCTTTAGATGTTTACAAAACTCCTTGCTTTGGGCAACAGTATGTAAGCTATAATGAGGACTGAAATATTTGATACTGCCATTCCCGCCCTCCCACCCCCTCCTCCCCCCCCCCGCCGCTACATTTAACTTAGACAGTACACATTACAGTTTCATGGGCAAATAGATAGAAAATAGATGTCTCCAATATGGATGGCATAAATTCCTGAGTCATGCACCCACTCCCTACTTCTAGTCCCAGATATTCATTTCTCAATACACTTCTTGATCAACATTCTACATGACTCACTGGTGTCAGAGGAAGCAAAGATTGCAGAACAGTAACAGGGGTGGCCAACCTTTGGCTCTGGAGACACATGCGGCTCTTCAGAAGTTAACATGCGGCTCCTTGTCTAGGCACCGACTCCGGGGCTGGAGCTACAGGCTCCAACTTTCCAATTTGCCAGGGGGTGCTCACTGCTCAAGCCCTGGCTCTGCCACAGGCCCTACCCCCACTCCACCCCTTCCTGCCCCCTCCCCTGAGCCTGCCGTGCCCTTGCTCCTTCCCCCTCACTCCCCCCCCGAGCCTCCTGCATGCCACAAAACAGCTGATTGGGAGATGTGGGGAGGGAGGGGGAGGCGATGATCGGTTGGGCTGTCGGTGGGTGGGAGGTGCTGGGAACGGAGGAGGGAGCTGATGGGGGCTCCTGACCTATTACTGTGGCTCTTTGGCAATGTACATTGGTAAATTCTGGCTCCTTCTCAAGCTGGCCACCCCTGCAGTAGAACATTAGCATTCATATAGGCTCATATACAGCCAAACATTTAAGCATATGAGTTCATTCCTTCCCTTATTTTGTTCAAAAGAGTAGGACTTAAGTTGGATATACTTAAGTGTTCAGAATTAGAGCTTCTGGTACCATTGTTCTACCCGATAACATTCCTCAACTGTAGTTACAGTTAACAAACAAACAAACAAAAACCAACTCCTCCAAAACCAAATTGTTTCTTCAAAACTTACCTGGCCACTGAGTTTTTAATATTTACTATGGCAAAAATTTGAACAATGATTTGGGGGTACATTTAAGTTGTCTCATGTTAGGCATCCCAAATCACTTTTGAAAATGTTGGCCTGTGAGCATATATAAGCATTTATGAAACTGATCTTGTAGTCCTTACTCAAGGAAAACTCCCGTTGAATGCAATTTAGCCTTGGGCAGAGGGTCAGCACATTGTGCGTGCACTGCTTTGTGCTGGCCATCTGCACTGTGATGCTTTTTTACCCATTGACTTTCCCAGGAATTTTGTTTTAGTCAGGACTTCAGGACAGAGTCCTTTTGTATGTAAATAAGAGAGCAGAGCAGAATTTGAAGTATGGGTGAGGGGCTAAAATCAATATACTGTTTATGTTACAACCTGATATACAGGGTATGTCAGCTCTTTTTACAGGCCCAAAGTCCAGAGTTTGGTCAAGAGGCCAGAGACCTAAGGCAAATAGTGAACAATATTAGCTAAGAAGCAGAACAAACAAAAGACAACCTTGCTTATTGCTGAGATAAGCTTGGTCAGCAAGATGCCAGATGGAGAATTACAATTGGTGCCTTTATCTAAAAGTTGCAAACAGACCTAAGGAATGAAAGGGGCCCTGTTTCTTCTGTAGAAGAGGTGCCTTCCTTCACACCAACCTTGAGTTTATGGAAGAGGTTCAAACGTGTCAGTATGAGGTATGACATCCTCCCTCTCACAGGTGTACACGCATCCTCCAAGCCATTACCAGTGCCTGCCTTAGAAACACAAATGAACAACTAAAAAGCAATCTTTATTGCCAAATACTTTTCAATGTTTCTTTGTTTTAATCCCCAGGTATGTACCTGTTGGACAATCAGAGGAGCTACTTCATTCCTATGGACCCCAAATCAGAATTCAACATATATATATATTTATACTAACACAGCTTATACATTGTTTAAAGGAAAACACCTGTGTACTAATTCTATGTTACTTGTTAACCTGAAACCATGGGCGGAGACATTATGTAATCTTTGACTACTGGCTACTGTGCTTATCTTGTCTTGCTGCTAGACCTATCCAGGGGTTTGGGACTGCCTACCCCGTCACTTCCCTCTGCCCATGGAAAATCCATATAATCCATTGTAATCGATTGTTTGGCAGTGTCTCAGAGCCAAATAAGCAAGGTGACGCTCCACCAGTGCTGTGCATAATAAACCCAAGTGCTTGATTCTACATGGTGTCCATACTTTGTTCCTTCAATGGGGTTGTCATAAATATAAAGGGAAATATACACCTTTCTGTATACAGAACTATAAAATCCCTCCTGGCCAGAGGCAAAACCCTTTCACCTGTAAAGGGTTAAGAAGCTAAGATAACCTCGCTGGCACCTGACCAAAATGACCAATGAGGAGACAAGATACTTTCAAAGCTGGGGGGGGGGGACAAAGGCTCTGTCTGTCTGTGTGATGCTTTTGCTGGGAACAGATCAGGAATGCTCTTCAGAACTCCTGTAAAAAGTTAGTAAGCAATCTAGCTAGAAATGCGTTAGATTTTCTTTTGTTTAATGGCTGGTAAAATAGCTGTGCTGAATGGAATGTATATTCCTGTTTTTGTGTCTTTTTGTAACTTAACGTTTTGCTGAGAGGGATTCTCTATGTTTTGAATTTGATTACCCTGTAAGGTATTTACCATCCTGATTTTACAGAGGTGATTCTTTTACTTTTTCTTTAATTAAAATTCTTCTTCTAAGAACCTGATGGTTTTTTCATTGTTCCTAAGATCCAAGGGTTTGGGTCTGTGTTCACCTATGCAAATTGGTGAGGATTTTTATCAAGTCTTCCCCAGGAAAGGAGGTGTAGGGCTTGGGGGATATTTTGGGGGGAAGACGTCTCCAAGTGGGCTCTTTCCCTGTTCTTTGTTTAACACGCTTGGTGGTGGCAGCATAGGGTTCAAGGACAAGGCAAAGTTTGTACCTTGAGGAAGTTTTTAACCTAAGCTGGTAAGAATAAGCTTAGAGGGTCTTTCATGCAGGTCCCCACATCTGAACCCTAGAGTTCAGAGTGGGGAAGGAACCTTGACAGGGGTTCATTTATTTCTTGGTAGTATTGTACTAATACACCAATTATGAGCGGTAATATCCCTGGGGTCATATTCTCAGCCACATTAGGTTTTTGCTTTGCACCTCTCTATTCTACTCCACCCCTCCTGTAACTCCCAGTGAAGGGACATAATTGAGGAAAAGTGGAGTGTAGCCTGGTTATCATTGTGTTGTGGAGAATAGATCCGGGAAGGAAATGATTTTCCCATCCCATGAATATTTTCTGAGATTTCAAAATATTTCCTATTGGGATGTACCCAATTCTCATTTTTTAAAAAAGGTACATGAGAAAGATCCTACTCCACAATATCAAGAGAGGGCACTCACCTGGAATGTGGGAGAAGCAGGTGTGAATCCCTGCTCTGCTTAATTGGGAGCAGGAATTTTAACTCATGTCTCCTGCTCCCTAAGTGAGTGCCTTAATCAGTGGGCTATAGAATCACTGTCTCGCCGACTCAGTGAATATATAATTATTTATACATAGTGGAACAGCGTCAACAGGAGAGACTGAGAGACTCTCATTCCAGAAATTCAGTGGTCAGGGCACTCTCTGAGGGTGTGGAAGATTGAGGTTCAATTCCCTCTCATTTTGATCAATCCTGGACCTGAGACACCTTTGTGACAAAAGTTTAGTTGAGACAGACCCTTTCTGACAAAAATGTTTGATCTTGATGATACTTGGTATATTTTGATGAACCCACTTCAATGAAACATTCCTGACCAGATCTAGTGGTGATTCCCCAGCTTGCAGAATGACTCTGTGGGGCACTGCAGTCAGTGCAACTTAGGACAGACTAAGGGCTGCTTTAAGTTGTTTTTTGGGCTCAGGATGTTGCCTCTGGATCCCAAGATCAGGAAGTTTAGTCTGTTTTTGCAAATACCCTATCCCCAAAACACGACCACCACCTAGGGTGACCAGAGGTCCCGATTTTATAGGGACAGTCCCGATTTTTGTGTCTTTTTTTTACTTACATAGGTACCTATTACCCCCCACCTCCTGTCCCGATTTTTGACACTTGCTATTTGGTAATCCTACCAACACCACCAAACCTGTGCGGGGCATGCATAGCCAGTCCTAAAGATCAGAGCCCTGATGTCTTGTTTCTGGGTCTTTACTGTGAATCATACAGTAGCAATGAATCATAAGAGGAATCATACCAGAACTAGTGAGTTTTACCAGGGCTTGCTCAATCTCAACAGAGTGGCAACTGGCCTCCCCTCTCATTCTGCCTACTGCCTCAAGAGCAAATATGTGCCTTCCCTCTGAAGAGGAGGTACTAACAGGAGGAACAGAGATAATGGGCTACTTGACCTTCCCCTGGAGTAAAATAGCAACTCCAGTGAAAGTGGAATCAGGCTGTCTCTTCCGCCCAAAGGAGGACTTGCTGCTGCCATAGGTAAAAAATGTCCCACAGCCTCTCTGAAGATTCTGATATCAATGGCTCCCCTAAAATGGGTAGGAGCTGTGATCTATTAGAGGATTGCTGGGGGGTCTGTGATAACATCTGAATGTCCGCGTAAACTGTGTTTAATGCATCCAAAATTTGGAATGCTTTTCCAAACTGAACTAAGCTGACAAATCTTTTGAAGTTGGGAGTGTTTAGTACTACTGTGCAATTATGTTATTAAAACATAAGCCTTCACAAGTAAAAATCTAAAGGTGCAGTCTAAGGTACTTTACTACTGCATCCATGCTTGTTGGTATGGTACAAAAAGAAAGAAACAAAGATTAAGGGAAAACTGCTTCTGGCTTCCATCTCTTTCAATTTCCCTTTTGATTATGTTATCAATCCTACAGATTCAGTCAAATGGCTGGAAAAAAGGATTATGAAACCCATTACAGAAATGTCATATAGACAGAGGCATAGATGCTTGATAGTAGTTATCAAAAAAAGTTTGTTCCTTGCTTCCAATACTTTCTTTGTGTACTTTGAAGGTATTGGGAAGCTTGAGGTTTTTATTTGCAAGCTAAATACACTTATTAACACACTAGAGATGATAGAATTAATGGCCTCAACTTTTAAATAAGTCATCCATGACCCCTTTACTCATAAGTATTCTTAGACTACATTCTGGCTGTTAACACTATTGAGAAACAACTGAGAAACCTTATAGAAAAATTTAAATCAAGGAGAAAAACTAATCATGTTCAAATACGTTAACTGCTTGTGAGGTGAATAAAATATGTGCTGTCTTTGTAGAATAAATATAACTTTCCATAGATGTTTATTATAGCAGCACAACATTTCCATGTTTTCTTTCAAAAAACTCTGTACTTGATTAACTTTGGAAAACTAGGTTTGAATTGAAATTGAAACCAAATATGTTAGGGAAATTTTAATAAGCAAAGGGATGCTGGATGTCAATATAAGGAGGAAGTACTACTTTGATTAGCAATGAGTACATCAACTTTTTTTAAAATCAGCTGCAAGAAAATGTTTTGTGTCACTGCTGTATCATTGTCTTTTAGTCCTGCCTAAAAAAAAAAAAAAAATACCAATTAAGTTAACACCAAGACCCAGGTCTTGAGTTGTGAATAGGGTGAACTGCTGCATTTTTACAGAGCCGCACTGAAATTAGTGGAGTGTAGGGCATAGAAATTAAGTAGTATCGACTGCTTTAAATTGTCTTTGAACCATCTAGTGACCCTCACTGTCTTCAATGTTTCACAAGCCACCCGATCCCTGCAGATTATGGATATGGGTTTTGCTTGTACCATGTAGTTATAAACATGGTCATTTGGACCACATGGTACCTGTTTTGTTCCTTTATATTGTATATTTTGGATATGTTTGCTCTTTACGTAAATCTGCAGAGCTATGTGAGGCACAGCAGTCTGTCATCACAGCTCAATATAGATTGGGATAGAAAAATAATTATGATAAAGGCATTATTCATTGTTTTCAAGAACCTAGAAGAAATATCTTCCGTATAACATGGACCTACCCAAGGACAAAGCTAATGGATACATTTTAGCCTTGTTTCCTATACAAAGCCCTGGTCTACACTAGGACTTTAGGTCGAATTTAGCAGCATTAAATCGATGTAAACCTGCACCCGTCCACACGATGAAGCCCTTTATTTCGACTTAAAGGGCTCCTAAAATCGATTTCCTTACTCCACCCCTGACAAGTGGATTAGCGCTTAAATCGGCCTTGCCAGGTCGAATTTGGGGTACTGTAGACACAATTTGACGGTATTGGCCTCCGGGAGCTATCCCAGAGTGCTCCATTTTGACCGCTCTGGACAGCACTCTCAACTCAGATGCACTGGCCAGGTAGACAGGAAAAGAACCGCGAACTTTTGAATCTCATTTCCTGTTTGGCCAGCGTGGCAAGCTGCAGGTGACCATGCAGAGCTCATCAGCAGAGGTGACCATGATGGAGTCCCAGAATCGCAAAAGAGCTCCAGCATGGACCGAACGGGAGGTACGGGATCTGATCGCTGTATGGGGAGAGGAATCCGTGCTATCAGAACTCCGTTCCAGTTTTCGAAATGCCAAAACCTTTGTCAAAATCTCCCAGGGCATGAAGGACAGAGGCCATAACAGGGACCCGAAGTAGTGCCGCATGAAACTGAAGGAGCTGAGGCAAGCCTACCAGAAAACCAGAGGGACGAATGGCCGCTCCGGGTCAGAGCCCCAAACATGCCGCTTCTATGATGAGCTGCATGCCATTTTAGGGGGTTCAGCCACCACTACCCCAGCCGTGTTGTTTGACTCCTTCAATGGAGATGGAGGCAATATGGAAGCAGGTTTTGGGGATGAAGAAGATGATGATGATGAGGAGGAGGAGGTTGTAGATAGCTCACAGCAAGCAAGCGGAGAAACCGGTTTTCCCGACAGCCAGGAACTGTTTCTCACCCTGGACCTGGAGCCAGTACCCCCCGAACCCACCCAAGGCTGCCTCCTGGACCCAGCAGGCGGAGAAGGGACCTCCAGTGAGTGTACCTTTTAAAATACTATACACGGTTTAAAAGCAAGCATGTGAAAGGATTAATTTGCCCTGGCATTCGCAGCTCTCCTGGATATACTCCCAAAGCCTTTGCAAAAGGTTTCTGGGGAGGGCAGACTTATTGCGTCCTTCATGGTAGGACACTTTACCACTCCAGGCCAGTAACACGTACTCGGGAATCATTGTACAACAAAGCATTGCAGTGTATGTTTGCTGGCGTTCAAACAACATCCGTTCTTTATCTCTCTGTGTTATCCTCAGGAGAGTGAGATATAATCCATGGTCACCTGGTTGAAATAGGGTGCTTTTCTTCAGGGGACACTCAGAGGATCCCATTCCTGCTGGGCTGTTTGCCTGTGGCTGAACAGAAATGTTCCCCGCTGTTAGCCACAGGGAGGGGGAAGGGTTGAGGGGGTAGCCACGCGGTGGGGGGAGGCAAAATGCGCTATGTATGTAATGTGCTATGTATGTAATGTTAACAGCAAGGTTTACCCTGAAAGAGTGTAGCCAGTGTTTTATAAAATGTGTCTTTTTAAATACCGCTGTCCCTTTTTTTTTCTCCACCAGCTGCATGTGTTTCAATGATCACAGGATCTTCTCCTTCCCAGAGGCTAGTGAAGATTAGAAAGAAAAAAAAACACACTCGAGATGAAATGTTCTCCGAGCTCATGCTGTCCTCACACACTGACAGAGCACAGACGAATGCGCGGAGGCAAATAATGTCAGAGTGCAGAAAAGCACAAAATGACCGGGAGGAGAGGTGGCGGGCTGAAGAGAGTAAGTGGCGGGCTGAAGAGAGGGCTGAAGCTGAAAGGTGGCGGCAGCGTGATGAGAGGAGGCAGTATTCAATGCTGAGGCTGCTGGAGGATCAAACCAGTATGCTCCAGTGTATGGTTGAGCTGCAGCAAAGGCAGCTGGAGCACAGACTGCCACTACAGCCCCTGTGTAACCAACCGCCCTCCTCCCCAAGTTCCATAGCCTCCACACCCAGACGCCCAAGAACGCGGTGGGGGGGCCACCGGCCAACCAGCCACTCCGCCACAGAGGATTGCCCCAAAAAAAGAAGGCTGTCATTCAATAAATTTTAAAGTTGTAAACTTTTAAAGTGCTGTGTGGCATTTTCCTTCCCTTCTCCACCACCCCTCCTGGGCTACCTTGGTAGTCATCCCCCTATTTGTGTGATGAATGAATAAAGAATGCATGAATGTGAAGCAACAATGACTTTATTGCCTCTGCAAGCGGTGATCGAAGGGAGGAGGAGAGGGTGGTTAGCTTACAGGGAAGTAGAGTGAACCAAGGGGCGGGGGGTTTCATCAAGGAGAAACAAACAGAACTTTCACACCGTAGCCTGGCCAGTCATGAAACTGGTTTTCAAAGCCTCTCTGATGCGTACCGCGCCCTCCTGTGCTCTTCTAACCGCCCTGGTGTCTGGCTGCGCGTAACCAGCAGCCAGGCGATTTGCCTCAACCTCCCACCCCACCATAAACATCTCCCCCTTACTCTCACAGATATTGTGGAGCACACAGCAAGCAGTAATAACAGTGGGAATATTGGTTTCGCTGAGGTCTAAGCGAGTCAGTAAACTGCGCCAGCGCGCCTTTAAACGTCCAAATGCACATTCTACCACCATTCTGCACTTGCTCAGCCTGTAGTTGAACAGCTCCTGACTACTGTCCAGGTTGCCTGTGTACGGCTTCATGAGCCATGGCATTAAGGGGTAGGCTGGGTCCCCAAGGATACATATAGGCATTTCAACATCACCAACAGTTATTTTCTGGTCTGGGAATAAAGTCCCTTCTTGCAGCTTTTGAAACAGACCAGAGTTCCTGAAGATGCGAGCGTCATGTACCTTTCCCGGCCATCCCACGTTGATGTTGGTGAAACGTCCCTTGTGATCCACCAGAGCTTGCAGCACTATTGAAAAGTACCGCTTGCGGTTTATGTACTCACCGGCTTGGTGCTCCGGTGCCAAGATAGGGATATGGGTTCCGTCTATAGTCCCACCATAGAATCATAGAATCATAGAATATCAGGGTTGGAAGGGACCTCAGGAGGTCATCTAGTCCAACCCCCTGCTCAAAGCAGGACCAATCCCCAATCAAATCATCCCAGCCAAGGCTTTGTCAAGCCTGACCTTAAAAACTTCCAAGGAAGGAGATTCTACCACCTCCCTAGGTAACGCATTCCAGTGTTTCACCACCCTCCTAGTGAAAAAGTTTTTCCTAATATCCAACCTAAACCTCCCTCACTGCAACTTGAGACCATTACTCCTTGTCCTGTCCTCTTCTACCACTGAGAATAGTCTAGAACCATCCTCTCTGGAACCACCTCTCAGGTAGTTGAAAGCAGCTATCAAATCCCCCCTCATTCTTCTCTTCCGCAGGCTAAACAATCCCAGTTCCCTCAGCCTCTCCTCATAAGTCATGTGTTCCAGACCCCTAATCATTTTTGTTGCCCTTCGCTGGACTCTCTCCAATTTATCCACATCCTTCTTGTAGTGTGGGGCCCAAAACTGGACACAGTACTCCAGATGAGGCCTCACCAATGTCGAATAGAGGGGAACGATCACGTCCCTCGATCTGCTGGCTATGCCCCTACTTATACATCCCAAAATGCCATTGGCCTTCTTGGCAACAAGGGCACACTGCTGACTCATATCCAGCTTCTCGTCCACTGTCACCCCTAGGTCCTTTTCCGCAGAACTGCTGCCTAGCCATTCGGTCCCTAGTCTGTAGCTGTGCATTGGGTTCTTCCGTCCTAAGTGCAGGATCCTGCACTTATCCTTATTGAACCTCATCAGGTTTCTTTTGGCCCAATCCTCCAATTTGTCTAGGTCCCTCTGTATCCTATCTCTGCCCTCCAGCGTATCTACCACTCCTCCCAGTTTAGTATCATCCGCAAATTTGCTGAGAGTGCAATCCACACCATCCTCCAGATCATTTATGAAGATATTGAACAAAACTGGCCCCAGGACCGACCCCTGGGGCACTCCACTTGACACCGGCTGCCAACTAGACATGGAGCCATTGATCACTACCCGTTGAGCCCGACAATCTAGCCAACTTTCTACCCACCTTATAGTACATTCATCCAGCCCATACTTCTTTAACTTGCTGACAAGAATACTGTGGGAGACCGTGTCAAAAGCTTTGCTAAAGTCAAGAAACAATACATCCATTGCTTTCCCTTCATCCACAGAATCAGTAATCTCATCATAGAAGGCGATTAGATTAGTCAGGCATGACCTTCCCTTGGTGAATCCATGCTGACTGTTCCTGATCACTTTCCTCTCGTGTAAGTGCTTCAGGATTGATTCCTTGAGGACCTGCTCCATGATTTTTCCGGGGACTGAGGTGAGGCTGACTGGACTGTAGTTCCCAGGATCCTCCCTCTTCCCTTTTTTAAAGATTGGCACTACATTAGCCTTTTTCCAGTCATCTGGGTCTTCCCCCGTTCGCCACGAGTTTTCAAAGATAATAGCCAATGGCTCTGCAATCACATCCACCAATTCCTTTAGCACTCTCGGATGCAACTCGTCCAGCCCCATGGACTTGTGCACGTCCAGCTTTTCTAAATAGTCCCTAACCACCTCTTTCTCCACAGAGGGCTGGCCATCTACTCCCCATGTTGTGATGCCCAGCGCAGCAGTCTGGGAGCTGTCCTTGTTAGTGAAGACAGAGGCAAAAAAAGCATTGAGTACATTAGCTTTTTCCACATCCTCTGTCACTAGGTTGCCTCCCTCATTCAGTAAGGGGCCCACACTTTCCTTGGCTTTCTTCTTGTTGCCAACATACCTGAAGAAACCCTTCTTGTTACTCTTGACATCTCTTGCTAGCTGCAGCTCCAGGTGCGATTTGGCCCTCCTGATTTCATTCCTACATGCCCGAGCAATATTTTTATACTCTTCCCTGGTCATATGTCCAACCTTCCACTTCTTGTAAGCTTCTTTTTTATGTTTAAGATCCGCTAGGATTTCACCATTAAGCCAAGCTGGTCGCCTGCCATATTTACTATTCTTTCGACTCATCGGGATGGTTTGTCCCTGTAACCTCAACAGGGATTCCTTGAAATACAGCCAGCTCTCCTGGACTCCCTTCCCCTTCATGTTAGTCCCCCAGGGGATCCTAACCATCCGCTCCCTGAGGGAGTCGAAGTCTGCTTTCCTGAAGTCCAGGGTCCGTATCCTGCTGCTTACCTTTCTTCCCTGTGTCAGGATCCTGAACTCGACCATCTCATGGTCACTGCCTCCCAGATTCCCATCCACTTTTGCTTCCCCCACTAATTCTTCCCTGTTTGTGAGCAGCAGGTCAAGAAAAGCTCCCCCCCAGTTGGCTCGTCTAGCACTTGCACCAGGAAATTGTCCCCCATGCTTTCCAAAAACTTCCTGGATTGTCTATGCACCGCTGTATTGCTCTCCCAGCAAATATCAGGAAAATTAAAGTCACCCATGAGAACCAGGGCGTGCGATCTAGTAGTTTCTGTGAGTTGCCAGAAGAAAGCCTCATCCACCTCATCCCCCTGGTCCGGTGGTCTATAGCAGACTCCCACCACTACATCACTCTTGTTACTCACACTTCTAAACTTAATCCAGAGACACTCAGGTTTTTCTGCAGTTTCGTACCGGAGCTCTGAGCAGTCATACTGCTCCCTTACATACAGTGCTACTCCCCCACCTTTTCTGCCCTGCCTGTCCTTCCTGAACAGTTTATAACCATCCATGACAGTACTCGAGTCATGTGAGTTGTCCCACCAAGTCTCTGTTATTCCAATCACGTCATAATTCCCTGACATCACCAGGACCTCCAGTTCTCCCTGCTTGTTTCCAAGGCTTTGTGCATTTGTATATAAGCACTTGAGATAACCTGCTGATCGCCCCTCATTCTCAGTATGAGGCAGGAGCCCTCCCCTCACAGACGTTCCTGCCTGTGCTTCCTCCCGGTATCCCATTTTCCCACTTACCTCAGGGCTTTGGTCTCCGTTCCCCGGTGAACCTAGTTTAAAGCCCTCCTCACTAGGTTAGCCAGCCTGCTCGTAAAGATGCTCTTCCCTCTCTTTGTAAGATGGAGCCCGTCTCTGCCCAGCACTCCTCCTTCATGGAACACCATCCCATGGTCAAAGAATCCAAAGCCTTCTCTCCGACACCACCTGCATAGCCATTCGTTGACTTCCACGATTCGACGGTCCCTGCCCTGGCCTTTTCCTTCCATGGGGAGGATGGACGAGAACACCACTTGCGCCTCAAACTCCTTTATCCTTCTTCCCAGAGCCACGTAGTCCGCAGTGATCCGCTCAAGGTCATTCTTGGCAGTATCATTGGTGCCCACATGGAGAAGCAGGAAGGGGTAGCGATCCGAGGGCTTGATGAGTCTCGGCAGTCTCTCCGTCACATCGCGAATCTTAGCCCCTGGCAAGCAGCAGACTTCTCGGTTTTCCCGGTCAGGGCGGCAGATAGATGACTTAGTCCCCCGGAGGAGAGAGTCCCCGACCACCACCACCCGCCTCCCTTTCTTGGGAGTGGTGGTCGTGGAACCCCCCATCTCAGGACAGTGCATCTCATGCCTTCCAACCAGCGGAGTCTCCTTCTGCTCCCTTCCCTCAGACGTATCATCTGGTCCACTCTCCGCATTAGTACCTGTGGAGAGAACATGAAAGCGGTTAGTTACCTGTGTCCGTGTTGCTGAAGCCCGGACATTCCCCCTTCTTCTGGAGGTCACATGTTGCCAAGCTTTTTCACTGGCCTCTTGGCTCCGCTGTGCAACCTGCTCTAAATCTTTAGAGCTTTGTGCCCGTAGAAGCATATCCTGACTTTTGTCCAGAAAATCCTCAGTTTCTCGTATGCAATGCAGGGTCGTTATCTGTTGCTCCAGACCTTCAATCTTCTCTTCCAATATGGAGACCAGCTTGCACTTTGCACAGACAAAGTCGCTTCTATCCTGTGGAAGAAAGACAAACATGGCACATCCAGTGCAGGTCACAACAGCTGAACCCCCCCCCTTCCATATCACCTTCCTACTATGAGGTTTCTCAGAGGAGTTGGCAAGATGTAAGCCTCACTGGGCTCACTCCAGGCGAACTCCCAGGCAAACTCCTGCTGTGTGCTGCTCTGCTGTCCCCCGCTGCTCAGCTGGTTCACCGCCGCTCAGCTGGTTCGCGAAGCTCTGGCTATTTTTAAACAGCCAGGCTTCCCTGAAACAAACAAGCAGACAGCCCCAATGCCCACCCCCTGCAGGCTACCAGCCAATCAGGCACTCGCTCAGGCTCTCACGCTGCCCTCCCAGCAAACACACACACACTCGGATACTTACTCAGCAAACAAGCACTCGGATACTCACCAATCCCAGGCAAACTCCTGCTGTGTGCTGCTCTGCTGTCCCCCGCTGCTCAGCTGGTTAGGGAATCCCATTGCAGCAAAGCCATCCACTATGACCTGCACATTTCCCAGGGTCACTACCCTTGATATCAGCAGATCTTTGATTGCGTGGGCTACTTGCATCACAGCAGCCCCAACAGTAGATTTGCCCACTCCAAATTGATTCCCAACTGACCGGTAGCTGTCTGGCATTGCAAGCTTCCACAGGGCTATTGCCACTCGCTTCTCAACTGTGAGGGCTGCTCTCATCTTGGTGTTCATGCGCTTCAGGGCAGGGGAAAGCAAGTCACAAAGTTCCATGAAAGTGCCCTTACGCATGCGAAAGTTTCGCAGCCACTGGGAATCGTCCCAGACCTGCAACACTATGCGGTCCCACCAGTCTGTGCTTGTTTCCCGAGCCCAGAATCGGCGTTCCACAGCATGAACCTGCCCCATTAGCACCATGATGCATGCATTGGCAGGGCCCATGCTTTCAGAGAAATCTGTGTCCATGTCCTGATCACTCACGTGACCGCGCTGACGTCGCCTCCTCGCCCGGTATCGCTTTGCCAGGTTCTGGTGCTGCATATACTGCTGGATAATGTGTGTGGTGTTTAATGTGCTCCTAATTGCCAAAGTGAGCTGAGCGGCCTCCATGCTTGCCTTGGTATGGCGTCCGCGCAGAAAAAAGGCGCGAAACGATTGTCTGCCCTTGCTTTCACGGAGGGAGGGAGGGAGGGAAGGGGGGACTGACGATATGTACCCAGAACCACCCGCGACAATGTTTCAGCCCCATCAGGCATTGGGATCTCAACCCAGAATTCCAATGGGCAGCGGAGACTGCGGGAACTGTGGGATAGCTACCCACAGTGCAACGCTCCGGAAGTCGACTCTAGCCTCGGTACTGTGGAAGCACTCCGCCGAGTTAATGCACTTAATGCACTTCTGTGGGGACACACACACTTGAATATATAAAACCGATTTCTAAAAAACCGACTTCTATAAATTCGACCTTATTCTGTAGTGTAGACATACCCAAAGGGGTATAGTAATGTTCCATAACACTAATCTTAATACCACCTATCTTCAATTTTCTACCACTTAGAGGATAAGAAAAATACAGCTAGATCAAATTTATGTTTGATCAATGACTGTAAAAGGAAACAATAGTTAAATATATTGGGACCGGAATGACTGAGCTTTGATTTTTGAAGGATTAATCTATTACTGCAAAATAAAATAAAAATTGATTTGTTACAATTCTTCTGTAGGA
Organism: Natator depressus; assembly: GCF_965152275.1. Taxonomy (NCBI): domain Eukaryota; kingdom Metazoa; phylum Chordata; order Testudines; family Cheloniidae; genus Natator; species Natator depressus. The sequence continues at coordinate 126,200,845 of NC_134235.1, forward strand.
TTCACCTAAAGATAGTTGGGCCAGTTTCTGCCCTTTTTTTAAAAACCGGCGCATCTTCTCTGTTTTCAATAGGGATTCATGGATGTAACTGAAGGTAGAATTTGGCCTGGTGTAAGTAAACAATATGGGACAGAATAGTTCTAGTGTATAAGCCACTCTGATACACCTTCTATTCACTTGATTAATTGACTGAGCTTCTGTCCACCATGGTATTAGAGATGCTAGTCTTACTGTCATGGGTGACTTCAAAATCAATGTGGATGAGTCTTCCTAAATCCTGAACCCTTTTCAGAGTTGGCTTGAGCAACTGGTGGCCATGGTCATGGCACTCGCTCAAATGGCTACAAATTCATAGTAGCCATATTCTTTCATGGCGTAAATGGTGATAGCTTTTCTGAATTCAGTGGGTTGATGCCTATTTACACCCGCAGAGTACATAAGTGTGGGCATAATTTTCACCCTGTTCTTGAACTGGTAATGGTTATTGTGGGGTGAAGACTTTATTTCTCAGGACTCAATGTAGGTCCAAACAGGAAAACTCCTCAATATATAGACATTGAGAAGGGGACTGAGTCAGCTCAGGTGTCGCTCAGAGCCAATGGACCATTCTGTTCCTTGTCTGGTAGGACATAATAGAGTTAGTTTATCCAGAGAATGCAATACAATTTTCTATACAGGAAATATCTAGAAAAAGGTTAGGAGTTGTACAATTTTTTTTTTAATTATTTGTCATTTGAATTATGGAAGTGAACAAATCTAGTCCTAGGGATTTAAAAATAATAATATAATTGTTTTGGGTCAGATTGTTAAAGATGCAGATATGTGCCTATCTGCATTTAAAGTGCTTAAATTCCTTTATCTGTATACAAAGGGCCATATTTTTCATCACAGAATTTAAGATGATATAACATTTTCAGTCTCAGATGAGTGGCCAGGGCTTTGTTAGTAGACAGTGCATGCAGGTATGTGTATATACATAATGTGGGTTCCTGGCAGAGTGGGGTGCTATTCATGTGAACCACTTTTCTTAAATATGTAAGTTAGGACTACTTTGAACTCTGAGAACAAAGTAACTTTGGCCTTTTCAAACTGTATAATTGAAGAGTGCTGTGATTGCCTCTAGCATGTTGTATACGGGTCTCTTACATTTCAGCCCTAATACTGATCTACTGTTAGAAGTTTATAAATTATTGCATTTCTATTCACTTTGCATAATAAAGTCTAAGATTGCTCTGTACTTACCTGTACAGTTGTTCTTTTTGTAGCATGGTTTAATTGACTTAATATTAAGTGCTGTAATAACATCTTTTTGGGGATTAGAATCTATTATCCTATTTGTTTCTCATTATTAATAGCACTTTCTTCTCTGCTTACAACAAATTTGTGTGTGTTACATTCATATAGAGAAAAATTGACACTTATTATCATGTTCTCTCGCTCTCTCTAGACAGCATTTGTGGTAATTCACAGATGATGTACATTGGGACTTAGCCACTGCAAAATCTCAATTAAATATTCAACATGAACACAGAAATAAAAGCCATGTGCTAATTAGCTAGGCCAGTCACCTAATGCATGAACTTGACCACAAAAATAAATTTGGTAAAGGTATTTATGACAGAATATATGCCTGTGTCCACATCCTACACACTGTTGTAATAATGTTTGTAGACAGTGTACTTTGTGAGGTATCATCTGAAAAGTGAAAACTCATAATTTGTTGGTCAATATTCTCCGGATAAAATTTGTGTGGCAACATTGTATGTGGAGTTATAAGATTTCCCTATATAAGGCTATTAACACATGTTCCCAACCACATTTTGAAGTTGGCTAACAGGTCTGTCTCAAAGGAATGTGTGCTCTGCTTAATTTGTGTTTAAGCAGTAAACAGAGTAATCAAGCAGGAAGGGTAAACAAAGAAACCTCAAACAGGTGAAGAACAGCAGCAGGGAACATCCTTCTCCATTGACTTTTTGTCTCCAGAATCTCTGCAGGAAATGTTTTCCAAGAGAGGGACAGACATTTATAAAAACATCCCAAGGCATCCCTCTTCTCTTTCTCTCGCTCTCTGTCCATCAATTCACTGAACCACAAGGGACAAAGGAAGCAGCCGTTGAACTGGAAAAGGGATCCTGGCCTAAGATGTTGGGTCAGTAAGACTGCTGAGAGCATGTGGTGAGAAGTACATAGTTTAAGTTAGGCACCAGTTGCATTTTATCTTTATTTTTCTTGCAATCATTTCTGACATTTTATGCCTCATTACTTGTATTCACTTAAAATCTCTTTGCAGTTAATAAACTTGTTTTATCTCATGGTGGGTGTTTAAATTGAAGTTTTGTGAAACACCATTTGTGGTAACAAGGTGTGTGCATATTATTTCTATTAAATGCAGACTTTATATGACTTTGTATTGTCTAGGTGAGGGCTGGGCAATGCAAGACGTAAATTTCTGGATGGAAATCTAAGACTGGGAATATATTAGGGTCACCCTGCAGGATAACTAAGTCTGGTAAGAGCCAAGCTGTGGCTGGCTGGTTGCAGCACCACAAACATAGCTGGGAGTGACTTGCATGCTGGAGGTTGTTTGTGAGCAGCCCAGACTGGATGCTACAGCATGAAAGCAGTGTAGAAGGCACCCCAGGTTAGAGGGCAGGGGTGACACAGCTTCTCATTAGTCTGGATTTTACCCTGTGTATGACCCACAGTATTCAATTTTGGACATTTTAAATAAAAAAATTGAGATCATGTTTACCATGAGCTAGATTCAGATCTCACTTATGCTGGGTATAAACTTGAAGTCACTCCACTAGAGCCAGAAGTTATTTGGGATTTATATAACTGGAACTGATTTCACACTCTGACCTTCTAAATTTGATGTGATGAATTTGGCTGTGCACTACTTTTATAGAAGGAGCAAAAAACTGTATAGCTCACTTTATGCTTCTATTTGCTATCCTTTCATAATAACAAACATACAACTCTGCTAGTTCCTTGTATTTTCATTCTATGCCCCAAACATTGCAAACTGCACTAATACAATAAATCATAATTCTACACCTATCACATTATTTGCATTACTGTAATGTCTAGGAGCCCTAGTTATGGACCTCAACCCCATTGGGTTAGGTACTGTACAAACAAGAACAAAAAGGGTTTATAATCTACTATGAGGAGAACAATACCACCTCTAGTGTGAAATTCTACTTATAGGGGGGACAGGGTGTTTGTCTGCCTCTCTCTATCAAAAAAAAAAAAAAAGTAAGGAAGTTAAATCAGTACTTTCCCTTCCCTCCCGCCCCAATACGCTTGAGAGTTCTTTTCCACTCCAAAATATGATCAATTCCAGATCTTCACATCTTTTGTGTGAGAAGAAGATGTTCCAACAGAAAACATGAAATCGCTTGAGAAAAAGGTATTACTGTCACATTCAGCACCCATTAAAACTTTCCTTTCAAAACTGCATACGTTTTCTGTCTCACGTATGCAGACTATGCCATGCTTGTGGTAGAACAGTTCATCTTTCTCTGAGGTAGAGTTGACAGGTGTTTGATGATATAAAGACCCTGGGGTTGATGACCTGAAGATCCCAGGGCAAACAGTTGCATCTGGGAAACTTTTATTGGGTTTTGAAAAATTTCCTGAAGAATTTGTTTACATTAGTATAAATAACACTATGTAAACCTCCATCATACAACCAAGGAACTGCTGCATACACTATTAGTGTGTATATAAATAACACCCCTGACTATGCTACTGGTAAATATATTTTTTTTAAAATAGTAATACTACAACTATTACTACTAAAAAAAAATAATGCTGTCTGAGAAATTACCCTTGTAGAATCAGTTTCTCTCTCCCTCTCTCTTTACTCTTTTGTCATTATTTCAATCCATATGTTTTGTTAGTTTCGTGATTTAGTGAGAACTCAAGTAATATACATTTAGATCACTGTTTTTATCTAATCTTTAGACTACATAATCAGGGGCACTGGTAGCATTTCATGCTGCAAGACAGAGGGCTGTGCTTAATTTAGAGCACTACCTTGCTGTGTTCTTTGCCTACACAACCTACTTATAGTCAAGGGCCTGACTTCATTGTAATCTAATTGACATTGGAAATTAAGGGATAAACTGTATGAGTTGATGCATATCCGCGGCAGTAGGCACGTATGCCATTCTTGCAAGGCAGGGGGAAATAGAGGGGGGGCCCTCCTTCATAACTTTTAGCCCAATAATTAGGTTCACATGTTCAAGAAAGACTGCCAGTTCAAATCCCCACTCCATCTGAGGGGGAGAAGGGATTTGAACAAGAATATGACTGTTCTGAAGTGAGAGCCCAAATCACTGAGCTATAGGATACCCCAATATTGTGCTCCCTTTGTCTCTCCCTTTGTAGCTGTTCCACTTGAAATGAATAAAGAAAGAAGTGAATACACAGCAATGGGGCCAAAAATTATGAGGGAGCTCCTCCTACCATTCCCCCTGGCTGTTTTCTGTGAGCTCATGTTGGGCGCTGAGCGAGTGGGTGAGCTCTGATTATGCCTACTGGATTGGGCCCCTAGGGTGAGTTAGGTGGAGTAGTGCGTATCTTCCCCCCAGTTATGCGTTGCTCTCTGGGGCTTAGGCATCCTGATGCTGAGGTGAGGCTGCAGTGTGCACGTGCAGGGCAGAAACGTAGGTGCCTTGGGAACTTTTACTCCTAACAATTTAGGTGCCGAGCAAGTTTAGGTGCCTTCAGGATTTGGCAGCATCTGAGCAGGAGGTGTTCGTAAATCCCAGCGAGGCTTGATTCTGGGATGCAGGTGCCTAAATCAGCAGTTAGGTCCTAAGTTTTTTGCGACTCTAGCCCACAGTGCCTACTTATTTTTAGAGTTTTAAGCGGATACAGAATTTATATCTGTGGATGCGTATATCTGGGGATATATGTTGGTATTTTTGGAGCTGCAGGGCTCTACCGGGAACCCCAGCAGTGAAAGCAGCAGCCTGGTGGCTGGCCACTCCCAGGAGCTACTGCCCTGAGCAGGCAGTCCTCGGGCATGGCTGTACTGGCCCCCAGTTGTCCATGTGGGCACCAGGCTCACCAGCAGCTGTCCCTAGTTGTGCTAGTGCGTTGGGTGGGGCTGCTGCTTTCGCCACTGCAGTTCCTAGTAGAGCACTGCTGCTCTGCAGATATTGATTTGTATCCGCACAGGGCTCTATTTTTTTCTATGTGCTAGAACACCAAGGCCAGGAAGCCTGTGCAAAGATATTAGTGGAGTTCTTATTCCCTTGCATGGGCATTCAGTGCAAGTCATAATCTTGTCCAAAGCATCACACTGGGTTTAAATTCTTTTGATCTGAACATAAAAACACAAGGAAGGTGAAAGCTATATTTTCTGTTTGACTGAGGCACCATGATGATTCTGTAGAAGTTAGGACCACATACAGTGGATAGTTATCTTTGAGACTCGTGATGGTCAAGTTATGTTTTGCAAATAGATATTATGATCTTAGTATGTTGTAGGGAAATGAGAGCATTGGCTTCTCATGGTTATTTTCCTGGGTGACTTTCTGTTTATGCCAGAGTTCTGTGGTTGTTGCAGTGAGAGCTAGTAGCAAGGAAAGTCCCAGAATTGTATTTTATTAGAGTTTTTTTCCACCACTCTATAGAAGGAGCAGAAAACAAACTTCCATAAAAAGCTAAGCATAGAACACAATAGCAAGTATTAAATAACAAACTCCAACTTGTAAACCTTTCACTGCCAATTCTTCTGGATCATTGAAATGTGTCCCACAATGGCAAATATAGCACTTTCTCTGAAGCACCGTACAATGATATATTTCCTCCCAACAAAAGCCATGAGAATCCCGTCAAAACATTTAACAATCTTCTTTCTCATGAGTCCTTTGATTTCTCCCTAGTAACACCATACAATAATAAATGGCTTCATATTTGTCCCTAACTGAACACATTTCCTTTTTGACTGGGCTTTTCCCCTTCATGTTGTTATTACAAGGCTCAGCCAGACTTGGTCTAACATGGTGGTCTATATAAATAGTAGAAATGTTTCCATTGGTTTGTTTTTTTCAAGTGAAAATGTCTTTTCAACAAAATGGAAATTTGTGTGGAGGAAAATATCCCATTTTCATCAACCTTAATGAAAAGCTTGGAAGACCAGTTTTCAGCAATGAAAAAAAAAAAAAAAAAAAGTGGTTATAAAGGAGTCCTGTTTGCTGACAACCAAAAATTTTGATTTTTGGTTTTTTGACAAAGACTCAAAAAATTCTTAGGAGGTATTAAAAAAAAGGCTCTTGAATTTTTGAGTGTGATAAAAATCATTCCTTGACCAGCTTTGTTGCAATATGTGACCATATTTAACTATGGAGGCAGAGAAGAACCCTATCCTGTTCTTTTTCTGTCAAGGCTTCCTGTTTGTTATAGAGTCTATCATCTTTGCCTGCTGGAGCAGAGGGGAAGATAGAAAATCATGCACTGCGTACCAGCTTCTGCAGCCTAGTAACAGGGGTAAATTTTAATCAGTAAGGAGTATATTGAATCATTAGGTTCTCACTGGACTGAGGGGGTGGTATGTGATGCTCCCAGAGAGGAGCATTGGGATGGAGTTATGACTTTCTGGCCAGCTTCTCTTCCTTGCAAATAGTGACAGAGTGAAAGGGTGTGAGGAAAGAAACTTTGAAGTACAGAGGGGTTAAGCAACTCACCCAAGATCACACAGGAACTCTGTAGGAGAGCAAGACGTTTTAGTTTAATTAATTTTATTATGATTTTGTAACTATTGGCTAATGAGTCTTGAGTTATGCAGCTGTACTTGGATGCCTTCAGAATCAGAACATGTCTCAGCCACTAAGATTTTAGTTCTATAATGTCCTTTTAAGAAGCTTAATAAATTACAGGCTTTTACAACTTTCAAAAATGAGTACAATTTGATTTTATACTGCACATTTCATACTTAAGTTGTCCCAAACTGTAACAATGCAATATATTGTTAAGGAAGATTATATGAACCAAAGCAATATAATAAACTATTTTCTGTGAGGATATATCTTAATACCTAAAATTCAATATTCTCCCCTCTATGCAGGTGTATAACTCATAACTAATCTACCATTGCAACAAGCTGAAAGGCAATAAAAAGAAAAACTGTATTGGATTTTCTGGACACAGTATTTTTCATCACATTACACTTTGGTTAAATTGGAATAATGTGGCAGAGCTCCTGCAGTAAAACCCTATTATAGTAAACTAACTTGACTTAAATATCAGGTTCACCTCTGACCTGAAAAACCATTTTAATCAATTTAAGCACTTAAGCGTATAGTAATGCTAAGCACTTGCTTAAGTCTCACTGGCTTCATTGACTTTTCACATTCATAAAGTTAAGCACATGTTCAAGTGCTTTGCTGAATTGGGACCTAAGTCACATCATGCAGATAAAGAAAAGGAATTTGGTTTTCATGAGGTTTTTGCTGAATGGACATTCTAATGTCAGAGTTCTTTCTCTCAACAACATACTCACTCTAATTGTAAGAAAGGCTCTTAGAACTGTCTATAAAGATACAACAGAGACAAGGTGGGTGAGGTAATATATTTTGTTATACCAACTTCTGACGGAGAAAGAGACAAGCTGTCAAGCTACACAGAGCTCTTCTTCAGGCCCAGGACTTAAACCTGAAGAAGAGCACTGTGTAGCTTGAAAGCTTATCTTTCACCAACAGAACTTGATCCTGTAAAACACATTACCTCACCCACTTTGTCTCTAATATCCTGGGACCAAACCAGGCTACAACAACACTGCTGACTACAAAGATACAAGCGTGAAGTCCAGAGTATAATTTACATCACTTTAACACAAATTAGTAATGAGCTTGAGGAGGCAATATTCAGATCTAGATTAGGGTTTGGTTTCAAGACTGAATTAAGGCCAGGGTTCAGTTTTCAATCTGATGGCATTGACTTCTCAGTGTTCTTGTGAGTTTGGTGCCCAAAATGGAAGAAAGCATGTGAGACATTTGGCATGTTGAACAAAAGAAAAATTTCCAACAACAGCTCATGAGACTTCTATCATCTTGTGCCAAAATTAAGATTTAAACTGCATCTGAATTTAGATCAGATAGTAGATCCCCATGACTTTGAATTAACTTAGTACAGTAGGAGAGGTTTTGGAGCTGAGGACTAAAATCCTGTTAATGCTCATTCATGGTCCTATTTTTTGTTCTATAATAAAATTCTGTTTTCTAGAAGCACCTCTGAGCTGGCACCTATTATCTTTGTTCAGCAAGTGTTTGGTAGATAAACCGAATCAGATGAGCAATCAAAAACACTCATTTGCTGAAGAATTGAAAGTGATTGATTTTTGTATGAAATAGAAATATATTTATACTTCTATTGCTCCAGTTGACATACAATAGAAATGATTAAATGATCAGTGTACCAGAATTCTCCGTTTATTATTTTTATAGCGCTATAAGTATGCATGCTATGTTTGCATAGTGTAATTGGAATTATAAAACAGAAAGCTAAACACATTTGTTTCTTATTGAAAGCTTGTATGATATCTGAAAATACCCCAAAGGGAGATCAGGAATAGGGTTCTTCACATACTTGAGATGTTGCTGTCATAAACTACTTGAGCATGACTGTCATCAGCATGATTTAATGTACTTATACCCATTTATATTTCACATGCTCTCTCTGTCTCAAAATGTTGACTGCCACTTTTATTTGCAGAAAAATTATTGCTGGATGTTGTCACTGTGTCTCAGTAGGTTATAGTTGAGAATACCAGATTCAGGACAAACTGCTGAGAAATGGGGCAGACCAACCCCAAAACTGGTGGTTATTCTTCCTTAAGATATACCAAGCCAGTAACAAAAATAAACTTCTGTCTTACCATGCAGGTTAACAATAAGTCAGAAATGCAGTCTCCTTAAGTATCCCAGTCCTTGTTTCACCACCCAGACACTAGACTTTATGATGAGTGGTTATTTAACACCAATTTAATCAATCAATGGGTCCTTCTGATCCCAAGAGATCAGCCACATAGCCATGTCAATATATAACTCAAATCTTACCCAGTATGTCTCTATACAGCTTCATTTACTGTCTCAGGATATGTAGCTCAATGTCTCTTCCTAATTTCCGAGCTAGCTTATACAAGTTCCCTTTCTATGTTGCCAACAATTTGCCCTTCCTACTAGATGGGGGGGGGGGCATTGGTTCTTGTGGAAGATCCACAGTATCTCTGTTGGAGCCAGGCTGGCAAGGGTTGCTGACAGATGTTATGCGTGAAAGGGAAGCCGCAATGTCACTGTATAATTACCTCTGTGCCACCAATAGCTCTCAAGGATTCATACAGATCTTGGGGATCCATATGTTTTGATGGCCAGACTCATGGTCACTCTGTTGATGGTGAGATAGAGGCCAAGTATGCTTCTCCACCATCCAACTATTGACAAAAGAATTAAGAGAAAACTCTGCAAGTAAAGTTTTCAGAGCACAACAAGGATTATCCCCACACATTGGAACCTATGGGATCTTCAATGACTATACGATATTTAATATATCATTTCAATTTCATAAAAAGAAATCTGTTTAGAGATGTGCCATCATTCAATCAACTTAAGCTGTAGTGCTTTCTGATAATACTTCTATTAATATCTAATTGGGTTACAAATATTTAGTACTGGGGTCTTCAGTCTAGCAGAGAAAGAATAACATGATCCAATGCCTGGAAGCTGAAGTTAGACAAATTCAGATTGGAAATAAGGGGTACATTTTTAACCATGAGAGTAATTAACCATTGGAACAATTTACCAAAGGTCATGGTGGATTTTCCGTCAGACAATTTTTAAGTCAAGATTGGATATTTTTTTTCTAAAATACATGATCCAGGGATTATTTTGAGGAAGTTCTATGGCCTGTTTTATATAGGATTTCTGGCCTTTGAATCTATGAACTTCTTCTAGAAGGATTAATCAGCAGTTATTCAAGGTGACTTAATGGCAGAATGGGAGAAATATCGTAAAATGTGTGATTACTCACTCAACTTTAACATTTCATTAACTTTGGCTATTCTTGTACTCTTTTGTGTTCACTTTACATGAACATGCAAGTCTTTTTTACTTGCACAAATGCTAACAGAAAAATGTTTTAAGCTCAAACATCAAATTTGTGTGAATGCTTAGTAGGTAAATGTTCATATCAACAAAATGACAAAAATGAAGTGTTAGTAAATGTTAGTCAAATAAAAGCTGTATTGAATGTACCTTTTTATTTGTAGATCAGAGTACTTTACAAAACATCTATATGCTCTGAGGATGAAAGGGTTTCCTAACTAACTTCACGTTAATAATTCAAAGTTAATTTTTTCATCTGAAATACCTGTTTCATTTGGGAGCAAGTCACGTGCAAGTTGATTTGTCTGACAGTGAGTCTCACACCTTTTTAAAAGATCCAATTCTGTGAGGTGCCGAGCACCCTCCATATCCATTAGTGAAAGTCTCATATCACTTTAAAGAAGGTGCTCATTCCCTCACAGGGTCAGGCTCAAAGCCAAACATTGAGAAACCTAATTTGTTGGTGCTCACAGTCAGATTAATTTTAATTTTCTCTTCTAAACACTCAGTGTTCTGAGGAAAAATAATCATTCAACCTGACATATTTTCCCCTGAAGGTATTAATGCTTTTTAGGTAATATTTAATTTCTAAGACATTTGTCAGCATTATATGCTTCTCTTTGCTTTAATAAGGAAAGGCCCAATCCTGGTCCCATTGCTAGATGTTGCAGGCCAGATTCTGCCACTGTTGCTCACACTGGTTAGCATCCTACTCTGAAGGTAGTGCTGTTGCCTATTTTATGGATAAGTGTAGAGTAGGTTTGGTTTTGAACTGTACACATAATGTTAGTCCTGTTTTTTCTTTTAAGTTGCTTTGCCTTTGTTTTTACAAACTGTGAACAGGAGTTTGAGCTAGCATTGTAGGAGAGAATGGGATGGAAAGGGAAGAATGTGAAGAAGGGCAGGGAGGCCACGAGGTATATAGGTTCAGAGAAGTTGCTTTAAGTGTATGGTCAGTATAGGAGGAAGTGAGGCATTTGTGAAAGAAGACGTGGTTGGATGCATCAGGAGAGGTATTTCTAGTAGAGATAAGGAGGTGTTAATACCGTTATACAAGGCACTGGTGAGACCTCATGTGGAATATTGTGTACAGTTCTGGTCTCCCATATTTAAGAAAGATGAATTCAGACTGGAACAGGTACAGAGAAGGGCTACTAGGATGATCCGAGGAATGGAAAACCTGTCTTATGAAAAGAGACTCAAAGAGCTTGGCTTGTTTAGCCTAACCAAAAGAAGGCTGAGAGGAGATATGATTGCTCTCTATAAATATATCAGAGGGATAAATACCACAGAGGGAGAAGAATTATTTAAGCTCACTACCAATGTGGACACAAGAACAAATGGATATAAACTGGCCATCAGGAAGTTTAGACTTGAAATTAAATGAAGGTTGCTAAACCATCAGAAGAGTGAAGTTCTGGTACAGCCTTCCCAGGGAAGGAGCAGGGGCAAAAGACATATCTGGCTTCAAGACTAAGCTTGATAAGTTTTTGGAAGGGATGGTATGATAGGATAGCCTAATTTTGGCAATTAATTGATCTTTAACTATTAGTGGTAGATATGTCCAATGGCCTGTGTTAGATGGGGTGGGATCTGAGTTACTACAGAGAATTCTTTCCTGGGTGTCTGGCTGGTGAGTTTTACCCACATGCTCAGGGTTTAGCTGATTGCCATATTTGGGGTCGGGAAGGAATTTTTTTCCAGGGCAGATCGGCAGAGGCCCTGGGGGTTTTTCACCTTCCTCCACAGCGTGGGGCACGGGTCACTTGCTGGAGGATTCTCTGCACCTCAAAGTCTTTAAACCACAATTTGAGGACCTCAATAGCTCAGACATAGGTTAGGGGTTTGTTACAGGAGTGGGTGGGTGAGATTCTGTGGCCTGCGTTGTGCAGGAGGTCAGACTAGACGATCATAATGATTCCTTCTGACCTTAAAGTCTATGATTCTAAGAATACAACCAGAAAAATCAAGGAAAATAGATTTGGCAGACCACAAGGGAGACAGAGGCATAAGATGGAAGCTGACATGTAGGCTGAGGGACAGCGAAGTAGAGCCTTGAAGGCAAAGATGAACATTTGAATGTGATGCAGGCAGAGATGTGCACCCAGAGAATGGACTCAAAAAAAAAAAAAAAGAGTGATGTGGGTATATTTCCATATCAATGAAGCAAATAATTCATAAACTTAAGACAAAAGAATCTATTTTTACAAATATCACTCACAGTTTTGTGTCATGAGATTACTCTTGTGGGTTTTTTTTTAAAAATAAATAAAGCCTTAGTTAGAGTTGGCTGTTTCATATGAGCTTTGTGAGAATATAGGTGTGAACACATATTGCTACATGATGAAGTATGGTAGAACGCACCAGACTGAGGGTCACAAGTCACCCTACATAAAAATAGGCGGTCTGAGGAAGATTATAGGCTACGCAGATTAGAAAACTGCCAACAAAAGCTGAAAGCACACGATTCTTGAAGTCTTATGTCTTGGAATATCTAACTTCTGTAAAAATTATACACAGCCATCTTAAATGATGTCACTATTCCAAGAATGCATCTGATGAAGTGAGCTGTAGCTCACGAAAGCTTATGCTCAAATAAATTGGTTAGTCTCTAAGGTGCCACAAGTACTCCTTTTCTTTTTGCGAATACAGACTAACACAGCTGCTACTCTGAAACCAAGAATTACTGACATTTTAAAGTACTTTCCTGAATGACCTCGCATGACAGCTAAGGCTATTTGAAAGGTACTGACAGACCAGTTTCCTGATATTTGATGTACGCATGAGATAAATAGAAACTCTGGATGTTATATCAACAGAAGTTGCCACTGGCAATATACATTTCAAATTATATGGGTTTATTTTCGAAGTCTTTGCTCAGGTATATTCCACTAGGTTTTGCGTTTGTGAGGACTGCAGGTCCAGGCTTTAAACTGTAGCAATAGAGAAAATTGAAACACATTAGTCCTCTATCTATTTACATCCAAACAGGATTAGTTACGTTATTTATGATTTGAACTAAAAAATTCTAAACCACACATTAGATATATGTATTTTATTTGTTTATATTTAGTGAGATAGAGATGCTTAATACAGGTATAGACAGGCAAAATAGCTGCCTGGATATGTAGTATACCTTCTCTTTTCTCCAATATTACTGTTTTGTCAGTGGTCTGGTTCGGAGCAGCTTAATGGTTGACAAGTTCAATGAACATTATATGAAGCAAAAATTTCTTTCAGCATAAATGTACTTCTAAATGTGCTGACATTTAGTGTCTTCTAAGACTGGATATTAATCCTACTTAATCTGTCAAAATTGTACACTTTATACTCTCTTGATTTACAGTCTCTTCTAACAAGAAGATTAAAGCTTTTATGCTCATGGCACTATAGTGTAGTGACATCATTATAAATCAGAAGAGAAATGTTTGTATGGTGACTTTATCATTCAGTTTATCATTTGAGCATCTGATGGATGAGAACATATTATTTCATAAGAATACATCTCTGTAAGCATGCATTAAGTTGCCTGATTGATACAATGATCAGAAAGATTATTTTCCTTTCCCCCATTTAAAACATAACTTTTTGCAAAGGGTACAAGATAGTTATTTTGACCTGTTTCAGTAAAAGATGCAGCAAGCAATTGCCATATTATTGAATTTACATTTCAATCAGACCAAGATAATTAATAGATCAAATAGTCAAGACCTCATTCCTTTATTCCGTGAATATGAATAGCAGTCTGATGCTTGTAATCTAATAGTTGCATAAGATAATGTCAAATGCGAGTCAAATTGTCATTCAGATACACATTAGAACGTGCATGAACATTTGCAGAATCTGATAAACAGTGATTAAATTAAAAAAGTCTGACCTTTATTAAGGGATTTAGAACATCAATTCATTGCCAATATATGCAGCTTTCTTTCCCCTAAGATTGAATTGACAGCCTAATTTGATAAGAGGAAAAACAGGTACATTTGAACAGACAGAATAATTTTACAGTGGGTTGGCCAATTCGCTTTTAACTCTTTCAGAGAATAAATTGTTTATTATGCTTCAACCCCCCTTCATTATTAGTTTTTTGGTTCTTCTTTCATTCCATATCATATCAGTGTTCACAGAGGACTGAATAATTTAGAGCCAGATTCTCATATTTTTAATCACATTGAGTAACACTGTATTTTCCACTGCATGCATCCGATGAAGTGAGCTATAGCTCACGAAAGCTTATGCTCAAATAAATTTGTTAGTCTTTAAGGTGCCACAAGTCCTCCTTTTCTTTTTGCAAATACAAACTAACATGGCTGCTATTCTGAAACCTACTTTATGAGTGGCCTCACTGACTTCAGTGGGATTACTCATGGCGTAAGGTATTTCTTCATTTGAGTATGAATGGCCAAAACTGGCCCATAATAATTTTGAATGTGGTGTACCATCAGCTGCCAGTGGCATTTTGCTACAAAGCAGAAAATAAGCCCAGGCACTGTGTTCCTGAAGTAGAAGCCATGTTATAAAATTCTGCTATTACAATAGGTGTCTTTTTAGAACCTTAATTCGATGACAGTAAGCAAGACTTGATGGAGTGTGCTGCATAGGCATTACATGATATTTGACCTATCTGTGATGGGTGACATATTTAGAATATACCCAGAATCATGGTATAATCTGACATTATCCATTGGGATGCTTGTATTTCCATAGAAACATAAGTTTGCTTCAGATGCAGGTAAATCCTGTCTTTCCCTGCCAAGCCTGATTAGCTGGGCTTGACAAAGTTTTTTGTAGAAGGAAGAAAAAGTAATATTGCTATGCCTGCCCTGGCCATGGGGTCCTAATATATCGCCACTTCTGTGCTTTAAGGGACAATGGCCAGTAAATCCACACACAGCAGTCAATCTGGTCTTGTATCTGCTCCTCCATTGCAGTGCCCGGCTGGCCTTGCAAAACCTCACTGTGTGGGAACACATAGGGCCCCATCCCATCACAGGCAGGCTCCTTGCACTGCCTCCCCAAATCTTGCCCTTTCCCTGTAAAACAGAACTGTGCTGCTTCTGTGCCCAGACAGAAGGGGAAGGAATTGCTTCATAATGCTATTCAAGGTTAGGAAGATGATTATTATAATGTATATTAATGAATGAGAGAGACAAGGTGGATGAATATCTTGTATTGGATCAATTTCTATTGGTGCAAGAGAAGTTTGAGCTACACAGAGCTCTTCTTCAGGTCTGGGAAAGCTACTCAGTATCACAGCTAAATAAAGAGGTTTATCTTAAATAGTCAGCAAATATTCTAAGGAACCATTCAAGGTGAAGTGGCCTATTAGCACCTCTGTAGTCATACGACAAAAATGTGGGATTAGTAAGTTACAGATTGTTGTAATAAGCCATACATCCAGTGTCTTTATTAAGATCATGATTTCTAGGGCTTGTACATACAATCACCTATGTCAGTATAACTTATGTCACTCAAGAATGTGAATAAGCCACTCCCCTGAGCGATATAAATTACATCAACCTAAGTGCCAGTGTGGACAGTGCTATGTCAGTGGGAGAGCATCTCCCACCAACATAGCTACTGTCTCTCATGGAGATGGTTTTATTATTCCAACAAGAGAGCTATCTTCACCAGATCGTGCAGCAGCATTGGTGTAGGGCTTCTAGTGTAGACTAGCCTTTAGTGTCTAGCAAAGTTATCACTTTCAGCTCCTGATTTGATCTTTTGAAGGTGATGTGCAGATTTCCTTTGAGGATGAGGATTGAGCAGTCAGATATGAAGTGATCGTTTATTCTGGAATAGCTATTTCAGTAAAGCCCCTGTGTGGACCCTCTTATTTCGCAATAAGAGTGCCTTTTTCTGATTTAATAGTGGATTAAATTAAATTGGGAAAGGTTGCTCTTATTCTGCAATAAGATTTTACATCAGGCCTTAAACCTAAATAAATAAATCAAACGTCTGAAATAATTTTGGTAAATTTCCAATGTACACAAACCTTTAATTTTGAGACTTGAACCTATTTTTCCTCCCTTTTACTTCACATTTAAATATAGCCCAAGACAGGAGGCTAAGTAATTAAGATATATGGTATGTCAACATAATGCGGATTTATAAACCACTTTCATAACCAGAGCCATATTTCTGGAACATTTATGTGTAATAGGTTAGAATATGGTCAAAGTTTTGCATTTTCACTCACACAGAATACATCAAGCATTAACAGTAGACTTTTGTTCATACTCTGATAATCTTAACACTATAAATCATAATGAGAGTTCATTCTTGGCATAACTCCATTGCGAGTAGGTTTTACCTCCATTTTGCAAATGGAAACACATGGCTACCTAAGTTAGGCACCTAAATCCATACTTAGACACTGTAATAAGTGACCTGAACTTCAAGAGGGATGAGCACCTGCAGATCCCATCAGTGTCATGGAAGACGTAGTTGGTCAGCACATCTGAAAACCATGCTACTTACTTCGGTGCCAAATGTATGCAACAAAGTTTGAAAATCTTGTCCTCCTGGAACTGGCATGAGTTACACAGAAGGCATGCAGGCATTGTGCAGGTTTTCCACATGTCTCAGTTTCGATGTGATGCTTAACTCTTGAGGTTCTAATTGTGGAATGCTCTTGAGCAGAGACATGCTGAATGTGGCTATGAAAGGAACACAGAGAAAGAACCTAACTCATTTAATGTGCATTTCTAGTTAAGCGGAGTGTACTATACTACCAGGCTACCTAGCCCACCCACCATACTATAGTATAGTAAGTGCATCTTACTACCAAAACACTGCTTTCCCCATTAGATTACAGTATAGGCAGACTCAAGATGGACCTAAACCAAGAAGTTCTGATCAGGATTTTAGAGCTGGAAACAATTTTTTTGCTAATATTTGTGTAAACTTCTTAATGAATTTGCTATAGCTGTATTCATGCTCCTTTTATTTTCACTTTTCACAAATATACCTATGGGTCAGTTTTAAATGTGCTTTTTTGTGCGCATTCCTGCTAGAAACCTGATTTAAGGTTATGCTCATCCAATCAGGGAACAGTAATATACTCTGATTTGTGTGAGTAGTCCCAACCAAGTGCCCGCATAATCCAAAGGGCAAATGTTTGAGTAAGCGCACTTTAACGCATTTAGTAAAATTTTAAATAAAAAATAAATTTTAGAAAGTGACAGTCCACGGATATTCCAGAAACAGAAAGAAGCAACATACATCCAATATATAACTTATCACAAATTGCTCACTCAGTCCTACAGGATCTGAACTTCTTCAGATCCAGCATTTGTTTGTTTGGATACAATCTCTGAGAGCAAACACTTGGTGAACAAAGACCAGATCCAATGTCCATTGATACAAATGTGTGTCATTCCATTGACCTCAGTGGGCTTGGGATCAGGTCCTCATCTAGTCTGGTACCCTATATGCTAGTTTTCACCTAATTTTAAAATATTTGCAATTTACTTTAACATGTTGAAATCCACGTCTTCACTAATCTATGTTATCCATATCCTGTGCATTTGTAGAGTAACAGCCATAACAGTGTTGTTGCCCTATTTTATGAGGCAATCATAGGATTCTAGCTAAGTGAAAATGAAGGCAGAAAATAAAAGGATAAACGTCCAGGAAAATAATCTCTATTATTTCCCTTGTCCTGACTCTTTGTGAGGGAGCTGATTTAGAAACCATTTTCAGGAAGGGATGCAGGGAGGGGAGGAGAAAAAGAAGGCAAATGTGAAACAAATACAATATGACTCTGAAGGAAACTACTGGATGGGAAAAGGTGAAAATTACATGTCATAAATTCCTAAAGACTCTCATTTTCTCCAGTGCTGTTTCCAAACTCTCACTGCTTGTTAAAAAATAGAGAAACAACAACTTAAAGTAGCTGGAAGCTGTCTCTGCCAACAAGGATGCCCGTTATGTTTTTAGAATGGTCTCTTACTACACCATCTGGCTAGTGTGAGTTTGAGGTCCAAATACCAAACCACATGAGACCACATTTGTAACCGAGACACTTATGAGAATGATAGAATCATTTTTACATTATTTATGTGGTAGATTTTTTTCCACTCTTTAAAAACAGATTTTTATTCTATGGTTAATAGTATTTAAATTAGCCGGCCTTCCTTCCCATTACCTCCCCAACCCACCATTGGTTGGTACAAATTGATCTTCAGCTGTAAAGGACTTTAGTACCTTGTTTGGAAAAAAAAAATAGATGTGACATAACTGCTTCTCAGATTTATTTCTTACCATGAATAAATAAAATCATGTGGGTCAAATGAGAAGTTTGTGTTTTACATGGTGAGTCTAAGAACAGTTCCTAACCAATGGGAATATTCTTCAGCTGGAGTTCTGAACTCCTGACAAACTGAAATACAGGGAGTGACTTGAACATACCAGCGCGAGACAAATAATGTGGATAATTTAGCAGCAAGCCTCCTCTCAGAAGAAGGAAATCACCAATAGTGCAGGCAAATGAGCTGGCAGAATAATTATGCTCCAGAATCCTGATAGTTTGACTAGAAAGTTCTTTCATTTTATCAAAGCAAATAAACATAATGAACCTGGTAAATTTTCCTATCAGAAGAACTGGGCCATTCAAGGCTAGAATGTGGCACTGAGTAGCACCACCCCCCAACACGACTGGGGAGGCTTTGTGCCTGAGCTCCCCAGCAGGAGTGGCACAAGTCCTAAAAGTGTGGGAGCCATCGCTGCCCAAACCGTGGCCCTGCCCCTCACACCGCCCCTACTACCAGAGGCCTCGCCCCCCACACTGCCCTTTCTCACTGAGACGCTGTCATTATATGCCCTTTCCCCCTTTGTCCTAAGCTCCTGTGCCTACTCTTCCCCTCAAGACCCCACCCCCCAACTCACTCCTCTCTGCCCTCTCCCCCCTCGCTTGCCCTTACAGCTGGTAAAAAGTGGGAGGACACAGCACCCCATCTTTTAAAAGTGAGGGGACATGGCCCCCCACTCCTCTGGCAACCCTATTCCCCAGTATACAGGAAAAACATACAGGTAGACATCCTTCCTTGACTTAATGTAGCTTGCTCCTCTCATTGTGACTAGTCATCTTCATTGACAGGCTTGGTGGGGGTACAGGATCATGATCCTGCCTCCTTTTTGCAACAGAGTGAGAAGTCTCCATCCCCAACCCTGGTCTAAGGGCAGTTGTCCCTAGTCCTTGTGTAGGGGAAGATCTTTTTCCCTGTACATTAGAGAAAGGTGAACCAGGTCAGAAAAACTAAGTTCCCCCCCAGTCTTTGCATGGAAACATTTTACAGATAATCTGTCATTTGTGTAAGCCTCTTCCTTCTGGATTTCTGCCACAATCAGAGACAGATGTGTTAAAATACTATGAGAAGCCCTTCTCATGGTTCATCTGATCTGCCTGGAAGCAAAGAAAGATGCAGGAAATAAACTAAAAGAAAATACACAGAAAGAAAACTTGTTCTTTTTCTGAGGCAAGTTATCAAAGAGCCCTAAAGACATATGGATGATAAGAAGGAAAAGATTGTTTGGGATCCATAGAGTTGATATTGGTGGCTAGTCTGTGGTCAGAATGACTTCCATCTCTACAACCATATATAATGGTTACTAAGTATATTTTGGGATTGTGACAAGATGAGCAATGTTAGTTTGGTAGGTCCTGCACTTTTCTTGGCAGGGAGCTAAGATACCACCCCTTGCCCCTGTTCTTGGGGCATCAATGGCCCCACTTGTGGCCCAGGAAGGAGGTAAAGGAGGGAAGGGGTCTGGGTTTGCTCCTCACTTTGAGCCCCAACCCCTGCAGGTTCTTACCTTCTTTCCCCTTGGGTGGGGTACCTACAGTCCTTAGATGCTGGGGAAGGGAATCTCCCTCCCCTACTGGGGCAGGGTCCCCCTTACTTCACTTCTCTGATTTTCCAAGTCTCACAACACATCTCCACACTCCAGTCCTCTCCCTTTCCTCCTCTGTTTGCCCGAAGCAGGGGGTTTTATTAGGTTCCTAACAGGGCCTTAATTGACTGCCGTGCTCCAATTAACCTGCAGCCACCTTCTCTAGTCTACAGGGAACCATGCCTTAATTAGCCTTGAGTTTATATATTTCCCCTCTAGCACTCTCTCCCTGGTCCTCCGGTATCACAGGATCCATAAGCTTTTGTAGCCAAACTATGATGGGTATGGTCATCCTGTTGCCTGAAGGTGCAGGGAAAATTCCCTCACTACTTCTATAAGGTGGCATTTTGACCATGGAGGTGGCTGGTGATGTTTCCTATGTTCCCATTTAGTCTCGAGATCAGATCTGAGGTATGCATTGAACCAGAGAGAATTTATGAGTGTTTTAAGATAGAGAGAAAGAGGAAATTAATCTTCAGAGTTTTGTGTCTGTGTCTCTGTTGCTGTGGATGCTGAAATCTCCCAGGATTGTTGATCTTCACGAACATAGCTGACTGTCTTAGTCAGCCCCTTTTAAAAATCCATTGGTCATCAGGGGTGTGATTGCTGGCAGACCATGTGCCAACTTGTGCCAAGGTCCCTGGCCTCAACTGAACAGAACATAGCTGGAAACCACTCTGGCTCAAACATTTATTAATATTCTCAGAATAGATGTTAAGTGTATAAGACTTTGTTTGGTGTTTAGACTTTTTGAAATGCTTGTAAGTTGCTGCATGTGCTAATCTCACTTATAATATCTGTATCCCATGTTATATAAGATAATATTTATGTGTTTGCTTTGAAGCTGTAAAACAACCAGTCCAGAAAGAAGCATTACCAAGTGTAAAAACTCTAGTTTTCCACAGGAGCTGTTATCTCCTCTCCAACAAAAGAAGACCCATATACCCACAACAAACCATTGTGGAATATCAGAAGAAAAAAGACTGTTAATTGCCTCCCCACCCAACTACAAAGAGGAGAGATGCACATGAACTTGTCCCATCATCTTGAATTCTGGAGGAAGGGACTAAATATCCCTGCAAGAAGAAATTGTTTCTCTGTGCTGCTTTGATTTTGGGAGGGCAAGGTTTCTAAGCGTAAGCAAGGGATCCCCTGTTGCTTAGCCTGGGTTACCCCTAGAGGACGTATAAAGCTTGCCCATTACAACAGTTTCTATTATATTTTGAAATCCTAAGACTGTAACTCATTTATGTGTGTATGTTTATCTGCTTTAACATGATAAATAACTCTGGTTTTTTTTTCCTTAGGTAATAAATATTTAATTAATTTATTATAGGGGTTATCTTTGTTATCTTTGTGTAAGATCTAAAGTGCCATTGACCAGGGGTAAGTGATTGGTCCTTTGGGACTGGGAATATTCTGAATATTGTTGTGATTTTTGACAATCTATCATAAGGCAAGTTTGCCAAGGTGGCAAGATAGACCAGAGTACCCAAGAGGACTGTGACTTCCTGGTTAGGCTACTAGAATGCCTGAGGTGTTTATGCTTGGGACTTGGTTGGTGACATTTAAGTATAGAATTCACAACCAGTTTGGGGTTTGTGCCCTGCTCCTTAACAGTCTGCCCTGAGGTTGGTACTCACACTCGTCTTGAGCCACTCCAGGTAGCTTACAGGAGGGTGGAGGTGGTGGTTGGGGTGTCTATAAGTGAAGCAGAAAATTCAGATTCCTTTTTCAAGGTTAAATGTAGGAATTCCGAGGATTTTGGAGTTCTTGATGTGCCTCTTAATTTCAGTTTGGATTGTCTGGCTGAATCTCATAAGCAACTTTGGCTATCTCAACCACTGTTAATAAAAACTAAGTGTGCATGCTTCTTTGTTCTTTAGACAAAGAAAAAAGTTCAGTCCCTTTGTCAAAGTGGTTACAGTATAAAGCTCCAGTCCTCAAGCTACTGCATGTGGGTTAGCCCCAGAACCAAAGTGGAACCTCTTTCAGGATTGTCAGTCTGTTACATTCAGTTGTTTTGAGATCACAAAATACATCACTTTTTGTACTAATTTTCCACTGGGTCAAATTCCACTTTCAACTTACAGTAGAGTGTAAACCTAGAATAACTCCATTGGCTCAGCATATTCATTCTGAACTTACAGTTGTGCAACCCACAGCAGAATTAGGCTGATTGCTCTGCTGGACTTCCAGGCCTTATGTATACAGAAGCATAGAAGAGAACATGACCCTTATTTAGTTATTGTACTTAATGTAAACTTGTGTATAACAGGTGCATGAACTTATATATAAAATTATATCAACCTTTTTGGAGTAGTAGGTTTTGGACAAACTATAGGGTTTTCTATGCCTTTCTATTTGTATATTTGACAGTTACCAGTAGTGACTTTCCAGTTTTAGTAACTACTAATAAAATGCACTTGTTTACCCTGCATGTATTGAGTGTATATTTTTCATGTGCTGTGGCTAGAACAAAATGAAATGAACTTTTCCTATTTGAGGGAAGTTTTAAAATGTGTATGGTTGCAGATAATGTTTTATGACAGTAATGAGCACTAAAAATAAAACTGCACACTGACAATCCCAGATCAAAGGGTATTAGGCTCATCTTCTGGGAGAAATTCTTTCAGTTTTGATTGCTTTAGGGTGCCTTTCTAAAATAAATACCAGCTTTGCACTTTAGAGTCTATAAAGTCAGTGAGAGAGTAGCACGGTCTGTGGCACTGAGTACTCAATCAAAGGAGGGTGGGTGCTCACACAGGTGTCATTGAGATTTGAGCACAGCAGCAATCAGAATCTGCTGTTATCCATAAATTAAGTTTCTCAGGTCAGGGACTATGAGTCAGTACCTTAGCTGGTATACATTAGGGCAGCTCCATTGAAGTCATTGGGGATCTGGTCCATTAGTGTCGCTTATTTGTCTTTTAAAGCACCCTTATTGTGCAGTATAAATAAGTATCAGGATGATTCCTGAACTAATCTTAGTCCAGCATTACATCATGTTGTATGAGTCAGTAATATAACTACATGTATTACTCATGCACCAACCTTCTGGTACACGTCTGTGATAAAGCCAGAAAAAGAAACCAGATGGCCTGATTCTCAGAGCATGCACTAGCAGCAAAACAATCTAACACCATTTATAGTGAAGTAGAATGAAAGTACTGAATTGCCAACAATCCCAATGTGGAATTGCATCCCAGCTATAGTGGGTCTGTGTTTAATGTGGAATTGTACTTTAAATAAAATAATTTACTATAAGAAGTTTACATTCTCTATATACTGTATGCATTCTAACCCACATTATTGAGATAAGAAATTGATTAGTGAAGAAGGCACAGAGAGAGAGATTCTTTTTTTCATTCATTCTCTTCTTCCTAAGTGTTAACTCAATATTTTGTAGTTTGTCAAAGCTAAATAAATAAATAAATTTGGTCTCTCTCTCTCTCTCTCTCTCTCTCTCTCCCTTTACACTAGATGGCACACCTTCTCAATTAGTGAGGAACTGTGGAGAAACCCTTCTATAAAATTTATGCTTTTGTTCCATGGGAAGTTTATCTTCGCTTCATTTACCAAATGTATTAGGCCAATTTAGTATCAATGGAGGGTCCAGCAATGTCAAAACTGTCTAATGTGCACCAGATTATGAGATCAGGGTGTTTAAAATAAATGTGTAATATGTTAAGACTTAGTGAGAATGAGAGTCCTTTACAATGACACTTGTAATTGCAGGATTAGTTAAGGGGTTGTCAGATTTTCATTATAACTCAGCAGAAGTTTATAACTCAGCCATAAATATCTCTACAGTACACCGGGTTTCTAAAATATCAGGCAAGAAAGAAATTTTTCACTTTCACAGTTAGGAAAAAATCCTGAGAGCAAAATCCTTAGTTAATTTCTTACACACTGATCCTGTTTCAACAACAGTCAATGACATAACTCTCATAGACTTCAGTGCCAACAAGATTGCACCCTAAAGTTTTATCATCTCCTGATTCCTTCCTCATGCCAAATACTTTTTGGCTTCACAAACTTAAATGGAAGTTCTGCCAAAATAAGAACGAGGGATATGGCCCATGATTTCAACATTTGTATATTGAAGGGGAACACACAATCTACTTTCCCCCCACACCTTATCTGTCCAAATGTCCTGCAACTGCATTTTCAATGGACTGTTAACAGGGAAGTCTTGGGATGACAGTGCAAATGTACTTATTATTAGCTGTTCCACTGCTATCATTTTAGGATCCAGCTATTTGTAGCACTACGAAAAGAACATGATCAGATTATCACCACTTATTTCACAATTTAAATTCAACCTAAATAGGGTGAATTAAGGAAGAGATTTCAGCCTCAAATTGGAATTTCATTGGTTTTACTGGTCTAGGGTCAAGCCTATAACATTATCTTGAACACAGCACCTCTGTGTGGCTTCACTTTCTGAGCTTTCATCTTTGCTTCTTCAGTGAAAATTGTTTTGGGAAATTTAGAGGATTATAAGACCATAGAGCAGCAGCCAATAAAAAACAACAAAGAAACAGCCTGGCATCTCTGATAGAAGATAGAATTATGAATATGATATGGCCGTAATGTGCAAAGAACCCCTAAACAGAACAGCCTAGTTTTCCCCTGCAGCAAAATAGGCAAACCCTTGAGTGCAAGATGCAGTTAAAATTAAAATGGGAAGCTTATGTCCTTAATCACCTTTTCTTCCTATAGATGCTTCCCATACTATGCTGCTCAAAAACACTAAGTTCTCTCTTTCTCTGTGCCCATCATTCTTTCTTCCTCGAATGAACAATAAAATATCATTCCCAGGAATGCTAAGCAACACATTCGTTTGTAAATACACATGGCCTCACCAACCTGAAATGAATGAACTAAGCCTGCATGTAACAGTTCAGTATCAGAGAACCTGCAGCAGTTGGAAACAGAGTGAAGCAGGTTGACAGCATGCATTGCAACTTATTAGTCAGGGATTTCAGAAATAACACCATTCTCTGAGCTAAGATCTATTAATTCGATACTGCTGTTAGACTGAAAAGGGAGATGGCAACAGGAAGGGAATAATCCAGAAAACATTAGTCATTTTCCCCCTCCCCTCTCCTCCAGGGTGGGTACACCCAGGCAGCCTTATTCTCCCTCTTCACATCTGCAGTGGGCATCCACCAGGCCTCTTCTTTTCTTTGCCCCTAATAGGATATGGTTGGTGTGTTGCTCACTTCTTGCCACCCACATGTGGCAGCCCCAAATACCAAGAGGACAGACTTTCCATACTTCTCAAGTGTGATTTGGTTCTCACCTCACTGTTTCAGCACAGGGGCTACTTCTCCCTCATGTCAGTCTGGTGTATCTTGTACAATCTTCTTATGCATAGATTGAGTTACAGTTGCCTTCATTTTTTATTCATAACACGACATCAGATGTAAAGGTTTTTGAATGCTGCAGTCTTTCCAGGGGCATCAGGCAAAGCCAAGTAGCATACAAATGAAACAAATTTAAATAGACATTTATTTGGCATTCATCATTTGGTAACTAGATTGTTTGTAGTCTTCTGATGTTTGGAAGCTATGGTATTGTCAAAATACCTTAGGTCCTAATCCCACAAAGCCTTATCCAAGTACTTACTTTTTACTGTTAAATGTCTTTTGTACTGCATCCTGTGGAACTTAGTTCGTTTATGCATATGGCAGTTCTTATTTAAGGCCATTTCTAGCCATCTCTTTACAGCAGAGATTCTCAAATTGTGGACCACTGAGCACACGTAGGTGATTTGCAGAAAGCTGTCAAGCCAACATCAGGCTGGCTTTCCTTGTTTCCCTCTTCAATCTTGCATTAAAAATCTGCTAAAAATACAATGAACACTTTCCTAATATTATTCTCCATATAAGCAAAAGCACTAGATATTATTTGATTGCCAGTGTGGGAGAGGAGCTGTCTGCATGATCATGAATGACAGGGGAGATGTCCATGAGACAAGCTGACTATTAAGATGTGCTTCATGCTATGCAAATATTAGAAAACCAGTGATCTATGGTATTTATAAAGTGCCAGCTACTGTAGTATCTGAGTACTGAACAGAAATAATAAGTCTTAAAACAAGAGTAAGCTCTGCTCACAGCTTTCCACTGTTAGCGAACAGTCACATAACACACCATCCTCACTAAAGTCCAAATATGTATTATCATGAATAATAATAAAATAAATTATTTGCATGTTGGTTGTGCTGCTGAACTTTTACAGTGGCTTTTCAAAAAATACAGTGCTACAAAATATCACCTCTGAAATGTATTTTGTCTCCATTGGCTAAAGCTAAAGCAGCAACAGCCTGTAATCTATTCTGCAATGTAAGTTGCTTCAGTGCAGTCCCACAAGACAGAGAGGTAGATGACAAATTGATACCTCACAGCAAGTTGTGTTCTGTCTGGTTACTGCGTATCACATTAGTTTAATGTAGCTCAATGTGAATATGCGGCACATGTAACCCAATATAAAAGTCAGAATTTTTTAAAGCATTTTCCTCCAGCACGCTGGCTGCTATGAATTCAGATAATGATCAAACCCAATTTACTATAGAATACCATGGAGAAAAATAAAATATGAAAGCGCTGTACTGTAAGTATCTGCATTAGGCACATTGCAGTATTTAGGTCCATCTAGGTATACTGACAGTGTTAGAGGTTTCATCATTTAAATTTACAGTAAACTATACAATTGATCTGGGAGTTACACTGAAATGCAGATACAATTGTTGCAGTTTGTAAAGTCTGGCTTTACAAATTATTTGTTTGTTTCCTAATCATATCGCAGTGGTGTGTGTTCTCTTTATCTGCCTGCCTTCCTTTCTGTCTATTCCTTATATCCACACCTAAGTTTACATTTTCCAGAAGAAATCAAGTGCCAACCAGGGCTCTCGGAGATGCCAGTTAAACTTACTACTCATTTTAGCAAGCTTCTTATTCCAAATCTTCTTTGTGAAAATCTTGTTTAAAATTACATAGCTTGCATTTGAAATGATAATGCTGAATTAACTACTGATTTACAGGTTTATAGGAATATATAAAAATGAATCTTTCTAAGGATCATCTCTTCCTTTTTGTCTTGAACTTTAGAGATCAGCTGGCTACAGAGGCACAGTCTGTGATCAGCCAGCTGGCGGGAATCCTGAGTTAAAGGATGTCTCTGGCTAAGCGTCTTAGGAGACATAGCAATACGCTTGCACAGCTAATCCAAATAACCAACCTTCAAAAAGATATGACAACACAACACATGGGTTGTAACTTGTAAAAACATCCACAAATCATTATGGCATGAATAAGAACTTTAGCCAAATACATGGTTGTCATTTCTGTGGGATTAGCAGGTTCATTTGAAGGGTTTAATTTAAAGGATTCATATAAACATCCTTAAGGCCTGGCATTAAGGCACAAACTACTGTGTAAATCCATGTTTCGAAGTGCTAGGGACAGCAAAAATAGGTTTATTTTTGCTCTTGATTAAACGTTTGCATACATGGCAAAATACCATAACAGGGTTTTTATGTGATTATGACTTTTTAAAATATTTTCATGTGGGAGGGTGAGAGGTAAAACAGAGTCTATCCTCTTTAAGGCAATCCTCATCCTACTCAATTGTTGTCTGATTCATAGTATTTAGCACATTTTTATTGCCTTTTCTAAAGTAGTTTTCCACTTAAGAAACTGAACTTTCTACAGTGACTCTCCCACCCTCTCTAGCAACGCTGCTGTGTGCTGATCAGTTCCTGTTATTAGTAAATTACAACAGAACAAGCAAAATCCTGCCATGTTGCACTTGAGGAGAACAGGGTGGAGTGTGACTTCTCTCTAGCAGACAGCAAGAGAGGTGAGATTTTAACTAGGGCTGTCAATTAATCGCAGTTAACTCATGCGATTAACTCAAACAAATTAATCATGATTAATCACAGTTTTAATCACATTGTTAAACAATAGAATACCAATTGAAATTTATTAAATATTTTGGATGTTTTTCTATATGTTCATATATATTTATTCTATATTGTAATTGATATCAGTGTATATTATTTTTATTACAAATATTTGCACTGAAAAAATGATAAAAAAATAGTATTTTTCAATTCACCTCATGCAAATACTATAGTATAATCTCTTGGTCGTGAAAGTGCAAATGTAAACTTTGTTACATAACTGCACTCAAAAACAAAACAATGTAAAACTTCAGCGCCTACAAGTCCACTCACTCCTACTTCTTGTTTAGCCAATCGCTAAGACAAACAAGTGTGTTTACATTTACAGGAGATAATGCTGCCCTCTTCTTATTTACAATGTCACCAGAATGTGAGAAAAGGCATTTGCACGGCACTTTTGTATCTGACATTGCAAGGTATTTATGTGCCAGATATGCTAAACATTCATATACTCCTTCATGCTTCGGCCACCATTCTAGAGGACATGCTTCCATGCTGATGATGCTCGTTAAAAAAATAATGCATTAATTAAATTAATGACTGAACTCCTTGGGGGACAATTGCATGTCCACTGCTCTGTTTTACCTGCATTCTGCCATATATTTCATGTTATAGAAGTCTCGGATGATGACCCAGTACATGTTGTTCATTTTAAGAACACTTTCACTGCAGAAAAATGTACCAATGTGAGATTTCTAAAGATACCTACAGCACTTGACCCAAGATTTAAGACTCTGAAGAGCCTTTTAAAATCTGAGCAGGACGAGGTATGGAGCATGCTTTCAGAAGTCTTAAAAGAGCAACATTCCAATGCAGAAACTACAGAACCTGAACAGCCAAAAAAGAAAATCAACCTTCTGCTGGTGGCATCTGACTCAGATAATGAAAATGAACATGCATCGATCTGCACTTCTTTGGATTATTATAGAGCAGAACCCATCACCACCCCTGGAATGGTGGTTGAAGCATGAAGGGACATATGAACCTTTAGCGCATCTGGCACGTAACTATCTTGCGATGCTGGCTACAACAGTGCTGGGCGAACGTCTGTTCTCACTTTCAGGTGACATTGTAAACAACAAGCAGGCAGCATTATCTTCTGCAAATGTAAACAAAATTGCTTGTCTGAGCGATTGGCTGAATAAGAAGTAGGACTGAGTGGACTTGTAGGCTCTAAAGTTTTACTTTGCTTTATTTTTGAATGCAGTTTATTATATAATTCTACATTTGTAAGTTCAACTTTCATGATAAAAGATTGCACTACAGTAGTTGTATAAGGTGAATTGAAAAATACTATTTCGTTTCTTTTTTTTCAGCGCAAATACTTGTAATCAAAAATAAATATAATGTGAGCACTGTACACTTTGTACTCTGCATTGTAATTGAAATCAATATATTTGAAAATGTAGAAAACATCTAAAATATTTAAATAAATGGTATTCTATTATTGATTAACAGTGTGATTAATCGCAATTAAATTTTTTAATCGCTTGTCAGCTCTAATGCTAACCTAGCACTCCGTTGATAACCAGATTGCCTAGCTAATATGTCTAACAATGCTCCAAAGCATTGAGGGAATGTATTGCATTGATCTGGATGCATGGCTGGCTACCCAGGCCTCTGCATCTATTCCTCTGCTCCTGCCAGGTTCTAGTGGGAAAGGACACATGCCACTCTTCTTGCCTTCATGAGCTCTTTTGTCTTGCACTAACAGA
This sequence comes from Natator depressus, assembly GCF_965152275.1. Lineage (NCBI taxonomy): Eukaryota > Metazoa > Chordata > Testudines > Cheloniidae > Natator > Natator depressus. Next base: position 126,230,541 of record NC_134235.1, read on the forward strand.
ATGGATCTAGTCCCTCTTCCCACCCTGCATTGCTGCTCCTGTTCCAGTTCTCCCTGGCAGCACAGCAGCAGTCCTTCAGTCAGGAAATGAAGCTATGGTAGGCCTCCAGAAGCAATAGCATATGTGATCATCGCCGCTGCTGCTGACTAATAATCAGTAGACCTAGAATTCTGGAGCATTTCAATGCTCCTTTTTGAGGCAAAGATGAGAAATTTTAGACAGCACTTAATTAAAAACTAATAAACAAATCCAAAGCATTTCTGTGGTGGAACTGAAATCATCCTGCCATCATTGGATGTGTTAGGGCTTGACTACACCAGCAGTAAATTTGTGGTAAACTGAGGTGTGAAATCTACCCTGCACTTGCCTCCCGCAGATTAACTGTGCGTGTGGATGCTGCTGAGACTAATTAACAGTTCATTAATGCACTTTGATCCAGTGCTCTTTGAAATGGGGCTAGATCAAAGTGCATGATCAAACTGTTAACTCTCCAACAGGAGAGTGGGTTTGTGCGGGGGGGGGGGGGGAGAAAACCTGGATTTGTGCTGGAAATGGCCCAACTTGATTATCATACACATTGTAAGGAGAGTGATCACTTTAGATAAGCTATTACCAGCAGGAGAGTGGGGTGGGGGGAGAGAAAACCTTTTGTAGTGGTAAACACCCATTTTTTCATGCTTTGTGTGTGTATAAAAAGATCTTCTGTACTTTCCACAATATGCATCCGATGAAGTGAGCTGTAGCTCACAAAAGCTTATGCTTAAATAAATTGGTTAGTCTCTAAGGTGCCACAAGTACTCCTTTTCTTTTTGCAAACTGTTAATGTGCCTCAACAGGGTCCACATGGACAATTAGTATGCAGCAGGCTAGTGTGGGGTAGATTCACACCCCAGCTTGCTGCAACCTAAACAGTCATGTACACAAGCCCTGTCTGTGTGTGCATGTGTGTGTGTGTAAAAGAGAGAGAGAGAGAGAATGTATATTTAAAATGGAATACCCTATATCCATAGCCAATTAGCAGTAAAATTAATATTTTTCTATTCCAATATCAATAGAACATTGAACCATGACTTTGGAAATGAGTTTTGATAATCCTTTCTAGCAACTGCTTTAACTAATTTAATTTAATTTAATATTTAATTGTGAACTTAAAAACACCCAGTTAGCCTTTTTAAAACAAAAAGAACAAAAAAAGTAAATGTTGAAGGCTGTTGTCTACCATGGATATCTTTACAAGGAGAAGAAGGGATGATTACTTATTAAGTTGTACATTTATAATTAAATCTTCTTTCTTTGCTGATATTTAGCCCTCCCATCCCCTTTAGCCTTCTTTTTCTTTCCTCTTCCTTTCAGTGGCTGAATAGTGTTACCACTTTTTGAACTTCTGTGGCCAATCCTGAATGCATTAATGTACCCCTTATGGAAAAGCAAAAATGTAATAGAAAACAGTAACTTTTCTATAAGATATTTGGACCATACTATTGAGTTAAGTACAAAAATATATCCCTTCAGTTATGGTTCAATATGCCTAAAGAAAATTTAAATAAATAGAAACTGCTATCCATGTGTTTAACATGTTGTTTTCTATGGCACCATCACCATCTTTTTAATTAATTAAATCTGCATTTTGAGGTTCACAGTAGATGCATGGAGTTTTCTCTCATCCATGTTAAGAGGGAGTTTTGCTTGAAGTGTGTGAATAGTGTTAGCACTTTTGACCCAAGTGGCAAGCCAAAAACCTGGGAATCTTGTAGGTTGTTCCAGGTAGGAGAATAATTTGATGATACTCAGGTATATCTTTGACACAATTTTGTTTATTTACAAAGAATGTACAAAGTCCTGTGTCTCTGAAAACAGTGGAGGACTCAGAACTTCCTTGCTCACAGCACTAAACTTGTTTAGCCAGTATCTCTACATACCATACTTCCAGGCTGTGTCTCCTTTGCTCTTTTCCTGCTCTGTCTCTCTCCCCAGCATGGTCTATGCTACAAAATTTGGTTGACATAAGTCATCTTGCGTCAACCTATTTGTACAACTGTCTACACTCTAATTTGTCTCCAGGTGTACTAAGTGCCCTGTTATGGTGACACAGTAAAAGAACATCCCTGAATGGCATTGAGCCATAGTCAATCTACTGAGGCTGACACAGTGTGAGTGTAGACTCTGCATGACTTATGACGACCCTAACAGTCCTCTAGCAGCTATCCCACAATGTACCATGCCCTGTAATAGTGAACACTGCTGCCCAGGGGGATCTCGGAGACTGGAAAAATACTGCTCTTATTTTTTAAACACCTTTTCCTGATTGGCCCAGCTTGACAAGCACACCTCGTAGCTCACCCTTGTCATTTGCAGTTCTCCAACTGACCATGCTGCACCCACGCATTGGATGTGCTCCTGCCAGGAGTAGACAGAGGTAATGGATCTCCTGGGTTTGTGGAGAGAAAATGCTGTGCAAGAACAGCCAGAGATCAGCTGTAAAAAATATGGACTTCTGTGAAAAGTTTGCACGGGGGATGCAGGTGAAGGAGTGTGAAAGGGATCCTGTAAAAAACAAAAAGATGGCAGCAGGTGTACCATGAGTCCAGGGAGGCCAACAATCGATCTGGTGCTAAGTCACAGACATGCTGCTTTTAGAACGAGCTGCATGCCATACTTGGCAGAGACCACTGTGCACACCTCAGAGGAGCCTGAGACAGAGACCTCTGCTATGAACAGCAAGGAAAAGGAGGGAAAAGGGTGGGGGAGGGAGAGACATGGCGGGTGGGTCCAGCTATGCTATGAGGCAGAACCAGTTTGAGATTCCACCACAGTCTAGCCTTGTCTTGCCAGCTGAGCACAGATGAGCCCAAAGCAGGGAAAGATCCTCAGTTAAGCGTGAACGTTCATTCTCCCTTAAAATCGTTAAATAAAACGATGGTACCCAGCCTATCTCCAAGTTAACAAGACACAGGTATCAACTTTTCACTGTTTTACTTGTACGAGAAGAGGTAGCAGTAAAACAGAGGTAGAGTTATCTGCTTTTCATTCCCCTGTCAGGTTTTGGGGGAATGCAAAGCAGTTTGTTTGTGTACATAGGGACGTCCCTTGTATCCTTCTGAGAGATCTCACTGAAACTTTAATGGAAATGTTCGGCAATTCTCTATCAAAGGTTTCTAGGGATGTCAGCCTTAGATCTTCTTCTGTGGTAGGACACTCTCCCATGCCACACAGTGATGACTTTGGCAGGTACTACTGCACAAAACAGGCTAGCAGTATACAGACCTGGGCGGCTTTGTGCCTTTGTTACCCTCAGGAGTGAGATAACAGCTAAAATTACCACTGCCTGTGGGAAATAGTGCCAGTATTCAGTACCATTGCCCTATATGCATGCCCATGGGAAAAGGGACCATGTTTTATTGTGTTATGCAACCAAAAATCTTAATGCCCTCCTCCTTTCTGCCACCTCCAACCCCAGTGGGCCATACTCACCAAGACTAGGGCCGGAGAGTGATGCGGGGCAGAGGCACTCAGAAGCTGAAGTGTCAATAAGCATGTCTTATTACAAATTTTCTTGAGAAACCCGCTGAGATATCTGTGGGTTTTAATCTGTAGCTGCTGCCATTGTAGCCTTGAAGGGTGCCCCCTCCTCACCCTGAATGCCTGACCCCCATGAGGAGGAGCAGGGCCGGCTTCAGGCACCAGCTTTCCAAGCAGGTGCTTGGGGCGGCATTTAGAATGGGGCGGCAGTCTGTGTCCCGCGGCGGCAATTTGGCGGCAGCTTCGCCACTCTTCCCACCACAGTGGCTTTTGGGCGGCAGCTCCGCTGCTCTTCTGGGTGCGGTGGCAATTCGGCTGAAGCTCCGCCCCTGTTGCGGCAGCGGGAATTCGGCAGCGACTGCTTGGGGTGGCAAAATTGGTAGAGCCGCCCCTGAGGAGGAAAAAGAAAACTAGGGAGAATAGAGTGACCGAGATCCAGCAAGTCATCATTGCATGAAACTGCAAACAAAGGGCCAGGAGACCAACACGGCAGATGGTCTGGAGAAGGACAATGGAGACAGACCCAGGAATCCCAGCAGGAAAAGAAAAAAGTGAGTGAGATGCACCAGGATGTAATGGGGCTTCTCAGGCAGCAAACACAAAAACTGCAGACTCTAGTTGACCTACAGGTCCCGCAATCATGGACTTGCCACCCTTTCCAATCCTTGGAGAACTCCACGGTAACAGGTTCCTACACCCTCCAACATTCCACTTGCCACCATGGGTCGCAACCCTACCCCTACCACTCCACACTGGGAGACAGTAAGGGCAATCACAGCTTCATATATACTGGTGTGTGAGAGCCACAGTTGGTGTATTTGTAGCCAGAAAGGACATTTGTGCACTGAAATAGACAGAAATATTTGCTGCCTTTCTAATTGTAAAGTTCTGTTCTGTTAATATGTCAGAGGTTTTCATTATATTGTCTTTTTTTATTTGAACATTTTTGCACTGATTTTGCCACTGAATAACCTTCTACTTGTTGAAAATAACCTCCTCTTTATTAGTTCACAACACACACTGCATAGTGCATGCATAGTGGTACTCAAAGCACTCAGTACATGTAAGGATATAGCACCGCAGAACTCATAATTCAAGAAAACACTAAGTCATATGTGTACATGTACAGCAAGCTCCATATAATTTGTAGGTTCAATGAAACACATAGTGTAATATTTATAAATGTGCACCAAGCACCACAAAATTTTCAAACCTTCAGGGCTAGAGCACAGTCCAGCACTGCAAATTAATGAGGCTGTCTTGTAAAATGCTCTTTCAAAGCCTCCTTCAGCTGCACAGAAACAACAAGGAGTCCGGTAGCACCTTGAAGACTAACATATTTATTTGGGCATAAGATTTTGTGGTTCAAAACCCACTTCTTCAGATGCATGGAGTGAAAATTACAGATACAGGCATAAATATATATTGACACACGAAGAGAGCTGCATAGCTCCACCCTGAGCTCTTGTAATGGCCTTTGTGTTTGGCTGTTCAAACTCAGCAGACAGTTGTTCTATTTCCATCCTGGCAGCAAATTTTCACCCTTTGCCTCACAGATATTATACAGGACAGAAGCGGCAGTTATAACCATTCAGAATTTGTTGTCACTGAGATCCAATATTGTGAGTAAACTCCACCAGCATCCCTTCAATCTACCAAAAGTACATTCAACATTCATTCTGCACCTGCTGAGCTGGTAGTTAAAAACATAAGAACGGCCATACTGGGTCAGACCAAAGGTCCATTTAGCCCAGTATCCTTTCTTCCAACAGTGGCCGATGCCAGGTTCCCCCGAGGGAATGAACAGAACAATTAATCATCAAGTGATGCATCCCCTGTTGCCCATTCCCAGCTTCTGGCAAACAGAGGCTAGGGACACCATCCCTGCCCATCTTGGCTAATAGCCATTGATGGACCTATCCTCCATCAATCGTTCTATCAAGATAGCTAGTATACAGCTTTATGAGCAAAGGATAGGCCGGGTCCCCCAGAATCACTGTGGGCATTTCAATGTTGCCAACATTAATCCGCTGAGCAGGAGAGAATGTACCTATTCGCAGCTTTCTGAACAGTCCTGTCTGTGTTCCTAAAGGTGTGAGCATCATGCACCTTCTCTAATCTAACCATGCTAATGTCAGTGAAGTTTTCCAATGACCACCAACGCTTGCATGACAGAAAAGTAGCTCTTTCTGCTGATGTACACTGTAGCAAGGTGGACTGGTACCAAAATAGGGAAGTGCATGCCATGTATTCCCTCACCACAGTTCAGGAACTCCATTGCAGCAAATACATCCTCTATGTCCTGCACATTGTTGAGTGTCAGAGTCCTGCATATCAGGAGATGATTAATGATGCTACATATTTGCATAACAGCCCCCAGAGTGAATTTTCCAACTCCAAAATGATTTCTCTTTGGGCAGTAGCAATCCGTCATTGCAACCTTTCACAGTGTGGTTGCTACTTGCTTCTCAACTGTCAATGCAGCCCTCATTCTGGAGTCTTTGTGCTGGAGGACTGGGGCGAACTCAGCACACAGAGCCAGGAACATAGTCATTCGCAGCTGAAAATTCTACAGCCACTGCTTGTTGTCCCAAACAGTCATAATGTGATCCCACCAGTTAGTGCTCATTTCCTCAGGCCCAGAAGCAGCAGTCTACCATCTGCAGCTGCTCCATGAACAACACCAACCACCTTGAATTGTTTTTTGCTTTGTCCATGAGCAATCTGTCCTTGAAGAAATTGTCATATCCTCTGTTGTGGTGGTTCTTCCTGTGGCTCTGGAAATATTGGAGCATCATGAGTCTTGTATTAGCAAAGCTAATGAGAACAGTGCAGCGCTGTGTAGGACCCACACTTCCAACCAGGATGATGGACACTGAAAAGAGCCAAAGGCTTGTGGCTTATAAAAGAAAAGCATGAGAATTATAGGCCATGGATGGCATTATAGGATGGAGAAAGTTACATCAAGGACATTTGATCCCTAGCTCCCACAAATTCCTACGTGACTCATTTCTACCTCTGAACACATTGTAAAGATTTCCCAAAAGCCATTGTGACAGATGGTGGTGTGTGCAGGACACTTGGCATTGACACAAGAATTCCTGGTAAGTATGTGCAGTGCTGATGGAAGCAGCTAAATATGCATATACAGGAGCGATACTTACGTCACGGGCTGTACACCATCAAAACTTGTGTCAACCAAAGTTTGTAGTGTAGACATGGACTTTGTATGCATTTGTCCAGCTCCCCATACTTAACTCAAAACAATACTTAGCAAAAACCTCTCTATAAGATGGTCATAGATGTTCCTCCATCTGTCAGAGAAGGAGGCCATGACCACTCGCTACAAGTCCTCTGGAAGGGCACTGTTCGGGGGGAATTAGCACTGGGGTCTCTGCCACTTGGCGATGTGGTACAGTACTGAATCTAGGACCCCCAGACCTCCAAAAGGGCAGGGCATCAAACAATTAGAGGACTCTAGCCTACAACCGGGGTAGAGCAGCAATGTCTATAAGCCCTGGCCCTCTGGCAGGGTGGGGCGGCAAGCAATTAGGAGGCTCTGGCCTGTATTCAGTGCAGAGAAGTAATGAGTCTGTAAGTCCAGACCCTCAAACAGTGCAGGGTGCCAAAGTCCAGAAACCCAGGGCCTCAGTCAAGGCAGGGCAATAAAGTCAACAGGCTATGGCCTGTATCCAGGACAGAGCTATGGTGAGTCTGTATGCCTGGACCCTCAAACAGGTCAGGACAGCAAACAGTCTGTGGTCCTGGCTCTGGCAGACCACCAACAAAGGCAGGCCATTTGGCCTATGGTGGGGAGGCTGCCATCCTAGGGGTAGGGTGGCTGGGGTCGGGGAACACGGGCCCACCCGACTCCACTGTGTCCCGACTCAGGGCCCTAACAGTGGTGGAGTGTTCTACCACTGGGACAGTGGGGAAATCCAGCTGCAACACGCTGGCCAGCTGTCAGTCTGCAACACTGACAAATGATATTCGGCTCCCTGGGCTACTTCCTACACTCCCATAAGAGGGAGTGACCTTGGTCCCGGGGTTGTTGTTCATTTCACCAGGGTAAACAGCTAATGGCAATCCCACCAACTCCTCTGTCTCTGGGGACCAGCAGCTCTGGCAGTCTATCCAGGTCTCAGGCGCTGTAGCAGTCAGTATTGGGTCCAAGCTCCAGCAGTGGGTGGGAGACTTCCTTCTCCTCCAGCAGCTCATCTGCAGCTTAATTGGAGGGCCTGACTTTTATAATTCCGGTTCCTGTCCCACCCCTCTGCTTCTGGCGGCGTGGGCGTGGATGTCCTGTCTCTGTCCACCAGGGAGAGGTTGCAGCTGTCCCATCATCCATCTGGGAGGGAATCCACGCCCCCTCGCTACACTCTCCAACCAGTTGTTAGAATTCCTAAATGGCCTTAGGCTGGCCTTTATTTTGGAGGCCTCTGTTGTTTCTTATGTTTAACCTGAATGAAGAATGGCTGTTAAACTCACCAGTATAAGGAGTTTTAATCTAATCCATAACAATATCATTTAATCATTTCAATTATAATGAGAAAGCTTTCTAAGGTCTTGCAGCATTCTCTAAACATGGTCAGAATCTGGATTAGTCTGACAATATCTCTGTCTGGCTGAATTTGATAATATACTTTCACAAGCTTGTGTTCTACAACCTTTAGTAATGAATAAATTTCTTATGACACTCCTGTGCTATCCCCTAGCTTGGTCCATCCAATGGAACATCCAGACTTGCCACATAATCCAAATCCATGCCCTGTACCTAAATGGCCATGCAGTATGCTGCTGCTGCTGCTATTCTAAGACTGCTCTCATTTCATGGCTTTTTTAATAATTTTGCTCAGTGTGTGAGCTTCACTGGTCTGTAATAACAATAAAAATTAAATCACCAAAATACATTATGGGAGATGACAAACTGGTCCACCAGTCTGCAAGCAATACAAGTATTTTAGTGCTTGTCTTTTTTTCCCTCTGAACGCTTGTTTTTAAATTTATGATGCATCACAATTCTGAAAATCTTCATGCTGCACAATATGCTCCAGTGCTGTACCCAACACAGGTTATGAGCCAAAAGAAATCAATAGAAATATTTCATAAAATCTTTTGGGGCTTTGTACAAATGTTGTAGGGAAGGTATTTCAGTGACAAAAATGCAATTTTATGCAACCAAATACACTATTAAATACTTAAATATGCCAGTATACAATGCAGAGGAAAATACTAACAAGTACAGTCCACATGTAGGGAACACATGTAGGGAACACTAACAATATCATCGGTCACCACTCAGACATTTGTCTGGAGATAGCAGGTGTTTTAGGATATTAAGCATCAAGTAATTTTATCTCAAAAATTACTGACAAAATTATTCTGTAGAGAAACTAGAAATGGCATATCAAATCTTAATGAATGTCTTCCTTGATGCCAATTCAGGGTTGTAACCACCCTTTCCCCTGCACACACGCTATTTTAGTTTCATAGAATTTTTGCCATGCCTTATGGAACACTATGATTACAGGAAGGCAACATACAAATATTACCTACAAATATTGTATTACTAAAGAGGCAAAAAGAAAAAAGAAAAAAAAAAAGACAAAACAAAAGAGAACACAAGTACTAAGCAATGATTACTTCCATTGTAATCTTTTCTGTCAACCTCAATCAACAAAGATTACACTTCAAGAGTGGACCCTGTCTCTTTAGGGTAAATTAAGATAAAAATATCTTATTTCTCAAATCAGTAGTGAATCCTGCTTTAGTGTATCATAGTTAACTCAATAGTTTAGGGAGGGGCAAAGGAATTTTGTTTAAGAGGATTGGTGAATCCTGTTTGATTTATTATGCATAACCTAATGGTATAAAATGGGGAGGAGAACTTAAATTCTGTGAAACTGAAGAAAATATTTAACTTAATTATTTAATTAAATAATTTAATTAATGAAAATAAGCTATTCAAAGAACAGTTCTGAGACTGGCAAATTAATGAATTCTAATCTTAAATTCAAATTAAATATCACAATTTATTTCTGTTTATCAAGGCTAGCCTATATCTCTTTTCCAGGAGTAATAAGTCTGAATTAGCTGGTGTCTAAGAGGAGAAGGGTTTTAGTACCTTATATTGTAACAGTATTTCAATATTTCATTAAAATTATTACAAGAACAATTTAAGGGCACATCTACAGTACTACAGAAGTTGGATATATCTCTACATTAGCAGAGTTACAGCGCCGGCAGTTACAGCGCTGTGTAGGGGTTGGCTACAGTTGCGAGTTAGAATGCATTAAAGCAGCTCCAGGCGCCCTAGCTAACTACCCTGTCCACACTGGCAAGGCACGTAGAGTGCTCTGTCTCCATGGCTAGAGTGCTCCTGGTACTCCACCTCGGCGAGAAGATTAACACTTGATGCACTTTGGCTGAAATGCCCGGGCGTCAGTGTGAATGAGGTGTTGCATTACTGCACCCTGATCAGCCTCCAGAAGTGTCCCATAATCCCCTTAAATCAAGTGGCCACTCTTGTCATTGTTGTGAAATTGGCTGCAGGAATGCGGATATGCCCTTTGAAAGCTCCATTTCTGACAACTGGCATACTTATCTGCTCTGAGACAAAGCAAGCCATTAGTGTGGAATGCTGTGTGTGAGAGAGAGAGGCGGGGAGGGAGGGGGGCGTCTGCTGCTGTCTGAATTTATAAGACAGCATACTGACATGCTCTCAGCCCCCCAAAAACCCATTCTCTCTCCCCCCACATATACACAACACACTCCCTGTCACACTCCACCACCACCCCCCATTTGAAAACCACGTTGCAGACACTTGCATGCTGGGCTAGCTACCACAATGCACTGCTCTATGTGGCCATTGCAAGATCTGCTAATGTGGTCATGCCAGATTACAGCCTACTGCGCTCTACGAAGACTGGTTTAACTCAAAGCGCTCTACATCTTCAAGTGTAACCATGCCCTCAGAGAGTGCTGAAGAGAAACTGCTGTTGTGTGCTCACACTGTCAGCTGCCTGCGTAATAGCGTGTTCACACTTCTGGCACTTGCAGCGGTATTCGGAGCGGTGCACTCTGGGCAGCTATCCCACAGAGCACCTCTTTCTCTTCTGCCGCTAAGACTTGTTGAAGGCAGAGGGGCTTGTGGGGCATCCTGAGTCCTGTCCCAATGCCCTGTGATGCATTGCTTCACATCCCAGCAATTCCTGTGCTTCCATCCGCATTTGGCACCATCTTTCAATGGTTTGTGTACTGCGCGCCCTGCCTCTTTGGGTTGTAGGAATGGATCCTGAACTGTTGACCATAATGCTGCTCACTCTGACCAACACATCACGAGTGGCAGTGAAGTTATTCCTTAAACCACAGAGGCAAGAGGAGTGTGACATTGATCTCACCACACATACTAGCTACGACACGAGATTGCTTGTGGCATTCACGGAGGTGCTGACCACAGTGGAACGTCGCTTTTGGGCTCAGGAAACAAGCACTGAGTGGTGAGATCAGATCGTTATGCACGTCTGGGAAGACGAGCAGTGGCTGCAGAACTTTTGGATGAGGAAAGACACATGCATGGGACTGTGAGATGAGCTCACCCCAGCCCTCCGGTGCAAGGACACGAGAATGAGAGCTGCCCAGCCATTGGAGAAGTGCGTGGCGATTGCACAGTGGAAGCTGGCTACTCCAGACTGCTACTGATCAGTTGCTAACCAGTTCGGCGTGGGAAAGCCAACTGCTGGAGTTGTGTTGATGGAAGTGTGCAGGACCATTAATCGCATCCTGCTCCGAAAGACTGTGACTCTGGGTAACGTGTGTGACATTGTGGATGGCTTTGCACAAATGGGTTTCCCTAACTGCAGAGGGGTTATTGATGGCATGCACATTCCAATTCTGGCACCAGACCACCTACCACCAAGTACATTAATCGCAAGAGGTATTTCTCAGTGGTTCTCCACGTTCTTGTGGATCACTGTGGGCATTTCACAGACATTAACACAGGCTGGTCCAGAAAGGTGCATGGCACGCACATCTTTCGGAACATTGGTCTGTTCAAGAAGCTGCAAGCAGAGACTTTCTTCCTGAACCAGAAGATCACCATAGGGGAAGTCAAAATGCCCACTGTGATCCTAGGAGACCCTGCCTACCCCTTAATGCTATGGCTTATGAAGCCATACATGGGGCAACTTGACAGCAGCAAGGAGTGGTTCAACAACAGGCTGTGTAAATGCAGAATGACTGTTGAGTGTGCTTTTGGACATTTAAAAGCTGCCTCTATGGGAAGCTGGACCTGGCCATGACAATATTCCTATGCTTATAGCCGCGTGCTGTAGGCACCATAATATTTGTGAAGGGAAGGGTGAAAGCTTCACTCAGGGCTTGACTGCAGAGGCTCACCGCCTCGAGGCTGAGTTTGAACAGCCAGAGACCAGGGCTATTAGAGGGGCACAGCACGGGAACATAAGGATCAGGGATGCCTTGAGGCAGCAATTTGAAGCTGAAAGCTACTATTATTTGTTGCTATGCTCGGGAGTGCAGTGCTTGTAATGCTAGGAGGTGATTGGTGCACATGATGTAATAAGAGGGTTTAACATAATTGTATGTTGCTTTGCAGTGCTCTTTTTGCTTTCAATTAATAGAATAAAGATTGATTTCAAACAAACACAATTCTTTTATTAAAAGACAGAAGCCGGAGGAGTCAAACACAAAAAAAACCATCAGCAGTGAGGGGGGTGGGGGAAGAGAAGGTCCCAGGAGGAGGAGGGGTCCCAGGATGCCTAAAGATTTGTGTATGTCTAGGGATAATATCCAACCTTCTCCTTTGGAGTACAATGCAGTGGGTACTGTACTTCAGCAGGGCCAAACTGCAGAGGGATGGGTGTTGAGTGCAGTGGCTAGTGGGAGTCCACAGTGCTGGACTATGAGGAGGGAGGAGTGGAACACTGTGGGTATAGACTGGAGCCAGAAGGTTGATAAGAGTGTGTTGGTGGTATGTGTGTGGAGGGCACATGGGAAAGAGTTTTGTGACAGTGGCTGCAGGGGTAGGCGGGCACGGAGCTACTCAGTTTGAAGAGCTAGTATCACCTGGAGCGTGTCTGCTTGGCGCTCCATAACCTTTAAGAGCCATTCTGGCATGTCACGTTCTCCTTTTGGTCCTGATAATCATTCTTGTCCCCCCACTTTCCACAGGATGTGATCATTATGGAAGATATCTCACTTCTGAGGGTGAGCAGGGAATCAAGGGAGGGTCTTCTCCAACCCTTCTGCCCTGGCCCCTATGCAGCTTGCCTGTGTGCAGCAATGGTCCCCCCTCCAGTGACAGCAGAGTGGTGTGGGAAAGTTACCCTTATTGGGGCAAGAAACAAAGCAGCTCTGCTGAAGAACCCGTGGCAACGGATTGCCCAGTATCTCCACGAGAGTTTCCTGGAGATCTCTGAGGGAAATTCCTGTGAAGTGAGGGAGTCAATCAACAGTCTCTTCCGCCTCTTTCGATAGCCTCACTGAAGGCCATGCCTCTTTCAGGGGCTTCTCTAACTTCAGATATCAGCTGCTGTCACCTTTCAGCATCTTTATGGGATGATCTTGATAGCATCTTCAGTGAATATTCGATCTGCTAATGCAATGTTACAGGCTTGTAATGCTTCTCCAACTTCATAGTCACACTGCTTTTGTCTATGAGAAATTCTCATAACATCTTTAAAAAAAGAGTTTTAATGCTTTCTTTTGTTCAGATCATTATAGGAGTAATTCCTTTTAGTTCTTAATAGGAGTTGAAATTCTGTCTCAAATGAGTCCAAACTTTTCCTATAAAAAATATTTGAGCTCTTAAAATAGTTTTAAAAATTCCCCCAAAAACAAAACACCTAATTTATTCGTAAAGAGAGTCTTCAACATAAATGGTCATCAAAAAAGTCATTGTCCTTTCTTACCATCCAAGGTTCCTCTTGTCTTTTTGAGTTTGATAAGGAGTTGCTTGGGCACTGCAAAATAACTAATTCCCCAATTAATACAAATATTCTTATTATCCAGTGGCTCCTTTATTTAATAATCAGTTACAGCATCAAATGACCTTGTTATATTTATACAAAAACCAACTTATTATTCATATAACAATGGTGTCACACAATTATTATATTAAAAAAAAACATTTTCCAGTAAATGTTTCAAAAGAAGCTTATGACGTCATAAGCATTTGCAGCAAAACAAAAGTTTTCACCTTCAACAGGAAACAAGTTAGAAATAAGCAAGATCTTGTGTGAGACATTTTCCAATGATAAATATTCTCAGTTTATCAAATGAAGACTTTAGAATGTTTATAAAAGAAATCAGTTTCAATATGTGTATTTCTAAAATTCTTTGTGTTTAAAACTAAATGTTTTTCTCTTTGGAAATAGCAGGAGTAAAGATACCCACTATGCATTAGTTTATAGCTTTGATAACACTTCCTAAGTATCACTCATCTTTGGAATATTCTGAATTGAGAACATCCTCTCATTCTTTTACATAACCAGGTCTCTTTCTAAAACATAAATATGCTGAGAAGTTTGTCTTCTTGAGCTAAAGATCATGTCTGTACAGGACTGGTGTCTTGCAAAGGGAAGAAGTGTACTGTCCTTTGAGAATAAATTCTTGTTGATTGTTTGCCTTTTGACCAAATGGCTTCCAGATTTGCAACTAGATTTGTTAGTACATTTAGAATTTATAGATAGAGATTTTGATTATGTAAAAAACCACAGACATTCTATACCAGGTACCAATCACAATAACTAACCCATCTTTCAAAACATAGTATAAAAGAAAATAATAATGTTAAAGAAAAATAGAAGATATGAAGATGCATTCTAATGTCTCTCATATCTGGAGGTGATGAATATGGCTTTATGGCTAAAGTGATGTCATCCTCTTTGTCATTTTTGGTGTTGGTTACTGAGTGACAGAAACTGGAGATTTCCTAGGAATTTCTTTATTTAGCTTGAACATTTTATTTAATTAAATAAGCAACCAAAACATAAGCATGTGAACTATAATATTATCCAAGCATCATAAGTATGAAAATAAAGGTATCTCTAAATCAACAAAAATGAAGGCAAGTTTGTAATAATCTAAAATTAGAGTTAAAATTATAAATTATTAATAAGAGGTTTTGGATCAATATCAATGTCTATCTCCTATCGTCCAGTTCACGAAATGACAAGGGATAAAATTTATGACACAAACTATTCTCGGAACAACTGAAAATAACAATCCAATATATTAAAGTCAGAAACTGTAAACAGATAATTGTGAACAGAAGAAAAGGTTACAGTCAGATAAATTATGTTCAATTAATAATTTGACTATTTACTATTTATGCCCCAGTATGCCCCAGTATTTGAAAAGTATTGGTTTAGGTGTTGCTGTTTTCCAGAGTCCCATGTAACCCCCTATCTTGATGCTTTATTGTCTAGCTCATGACAGAGAGGCTACAAGAAGATAAAAAGCATGAAGCATTACCTAAATTATAATGTTGTGACTAGCTGTGATCCTAGTTGTTGCTTCTTATTTATGTTAGGACAGGAGTTCTCAAACTTCATTGCACCACGACAGCCTTCTGACAACAAAAATTACTACATGATTCCAGGAGTGGGGGACCAAAACCTGAGCCTGCCCGAGCCCTGCTGCCCTGGGTAGCGGGGTTGGGGAGAGGGGGGCAAAGCCCAAGCCCCACTGCCCTGGGTGTGGGGCAGACCAAGCCCAAGGGCTTCAGCCCGAGGTTGGGGGTCTGTAACCTGAGCCCCACCCCCCAGGGCTGAAGCCCTCAGGCTTCGATCCCAGGCTGTTGGGCTGAGGATTTGGCTCTGGTGACCCCCTTAAAATGGGATCATGACCCACTTTGGGGTCATGACCCACAATTTGAGAACCACTGTGCAAGGAGTAACACAGATCAATATAGGGTGCTTAATAGGACACCAGATCTTTCCTCCTACCCCAAAAACAGAATTGGGACTTGGTTCTGTAGGTGCTAAACACTCTGACCCTGATTGAGTAAAGCATATAAATGTGTGCTTACCTGTGAGCACATGAGTAGTCTCACTGAAGTTCCAGATGTTGCAGCAAGACAAGACACAGCTTATGTTGTTTAACTTGGCTGCAACATAGTAATTTGACACATAGAGGAAACTAACTGGCAAAAACTCAACCTTTCTTCAGCCATCAACAGTACCTGAGGAGAGTTGCTAACCGTCCTCTTCTCTCCATCTGCCATTTCTCAAACCCTTACCTTGGCACAGAAATAGTACTGGGACTCCACCAGACCTTCCCTGGTACAAGGATTGAACTTATGGGGGAAAAGAGGGCTCCTCACTGACTTAGACATTAGAAGCCCCAGTCCCTTCCTCTCTTCTTGTGGGGAAGCCCTCCTTTAATACTGACTGCAATGTCAGGAAACCTCTCCTCTCATAAAAATGAATTCCTGCACTAAACATCTTGCAAGTTGTGAAAACATGAATCCTTAAACCAGGCCCACTGACCAGGTCTCTGGAGTTCTGAAAGGAACACAAAAAACCCACCACTATCTAGGCCAGTCTGACAGCATAGGTAAAATTTAGACAAAAAGATACTGTCCAGAAAAAGGTCATTTTTCTATGGGCTAAACGGTCCAGTATGGTTATATAGAGTAGAAAAAATATATAAATGTATTAATAAAAATATATAAACATTTGCTACTTACAGCATTGTGGTGAGTGGCAGTCAAAGTCTACAGTCATAGGTGCCAGCATGTGTACTTGTTCCTCTCCACTTCCATCAGTTTTGTGGTGGAGAGGTGTTCCTGTAATCAATCTCTTTATTTTCTTCTTCTCTCTCATGTACAGGAGCCGTTGTTGTGGTTTGTCCTTACACTTCCCATCCACTAAGTTTTATTTTCAATTGCCATCACATCAAGTCTGCTCTATCTATCATGCAAAGCTGGTTTCATAATTTCAGAAACTATTTCACTGTATTCTTTGCTGCTTGAAATGAAATAATGAGACAACTTTCTTGAGGTGCTGATCATTTCCTGAATCTGATGGTCATGTTTACATTGCTTTGATGCATTTTGTCACCTGAGACGTTGTCGGGGAACTGAATAAATCATTTACCACACACAGTGCTTCATGTATTTGATCCATATCCACACTGTTCGCTTTACATAAAGTTACTTCTTTGATGAATACAATAAATGTGCACTTCTTCAGTAGGAACAACAATTTCTTCTGCAAATTGTTGGGACATGAGTCATCATTATGGTTGCTGTGCTTCTGGGAATGTTCACAAAAGGCAAGAAAATCATTCACCTTTCTTTCAATCATTGAGTTTTTTTATTTCTGTGTTTGTAGGGTGGTGAAGAATCTGTCCCTTGTGGTGGAGAATCTATCTCTGTATCTATTTTCTAACTCCTTGTCCAAACCAGATGTCTGCTTATATAAGTTTCTTAAAGAGAATTTGTGCATCTCAAGTGCCTCAGGATAAATCTTCCAAGCATAACTGAGAAAGTAACACAGTTTCAGGCACATTCAGATATCATTGTTCTCTGAATTAGTTCCAGATTACATCTGGCATCAATCCTCATCTAGACTCTGGAGTATTTTATAAGAGGGGGACAAGCTGCTCCTAGTCTGATAATGGCTAGAAAAGTGATATCTGTCTCGTGCCAGCATGTCAGAGAACTGTGCATGCGTCTGTTTTGACAACACTTCCATAAATGCCTTGCTTCTGCCCTAATCCTACCCAACAGCTCCCAGGACAGAGGAAGCATTGAAACATGACAGCAGGTGTGGGAGTCAATGAAGCATGTTGCTGTCCAAGGATTCCCAGTTGCTGATGGCCTCTTGGGGAGTCATCGCCAGTTGGCATAAATTACAGCAGCCCTTAGGCTGCTCTAAACTACACCAGGGCTGGCCTCAAAATCAAGAAAATGCAATCAGCTTCTTTGCACTCCTTACATCTCTCCTCACCCCACAATCATGCTGTGCTTAATAGAGACTGGGTACAACATTTTTAAAGGTACAAAGTCCAGCTAGGCACCCAGCTCCTGTTGGTGCTTAACTACCCTGGCTGTCTTTGAAAAATGCCCTCTCTGACTTCTGATGTCTACATTTAGTTTAGCTCATGCATGCCTTGTTACAAGTTTATATGTTATAATTGACAGTTATTGTCTCCTGTATATTCTCTGACCTTTTGTACATCCAGCCATTGTCATCCAATTTCCGTAAAATATTAGCAACAATGGTTTGGAAGGTTTCATTAGGCTCACCGTAAAAGTCAACTAAAAAAATGCTTTATGTCTTCTTCTACACGGAAGTATCTTGCAACTAATGGAAAACACTTTGTAGATCCCTTATTAGATGATTGTTGTAGCTGAGTAGTACAATTCATTCACTTTTATATAGACTTTGTGATTTTAGAAAAATACGGAGCTAATACTTTTTTTTGTCGTGATTTTTTTTCTTTGTTTTCTCACAAGAGATAGCAGGATTCATGTTTTTCACCCTCCACAGAGAAGTCCAAGCTTTGCCAGGACAGAGCACGTTTACTGAATAAGTGAAGCACAATCCTGCTGTCATATGGTTTGCACGAGACAATGAAGAAGAGGTTAAAAATTAGTCGAGATTTATTCACTAGTTTAATAAAGGCTAAATCTTCACTGCAAAAAAGATGTGTTTTTACAATCAAAGTAGCTATCTTGGCATAAATTCCTAGTGGAGACAAGGAACTGTAGTTTCTGTGCAGCTAGTGGAGGTCAGTCGAAGTGGGGGTGAGTTTAAGGGGACTGACGTCTATTAGCTACATCAAGATAAAAACTATGTCTGACTTGACTCACTAGGACTCATATAGGAAGAGCTATACCTTTTTCTGCAGTGAAGACAAAGACAAAGAGTTGTTGGTCCCTCACTAATCCCTGCCCTTCTGGGAAGTGGAGCTTTTAAAACAGAAAATGTTTTCATGCTGCACTGAGTGTGGTACCACAGTATCTCCTATTTAAAATATAAAAGGATACTGCAGTTACTGCAAGTGCTTAAACTGGTAAATGGTGGATTTATAAATAGCACCATCCTAGAAGGTAAAGATACATCTTCCAAATCCAGTTATTTACTTTTTTTAAAGCAAAAGTCATCATCTCTATCCATCTCAGAGGAGAAAAGAAAGCCAGCCTTTTCTTCTCAACATTCAGGAAAATTCCTTTATGTGGCCACATGGGAGGTGATGTGTGTGAGTGAGTGGGAAAGGCTAAGCCAGGTGTTCTCAAACTAGGGGTTGGGATCCCTCAGGGCGTTGTGAGGTTATTACACAGAGGGTCAGGAGCTGACAGCCTCCACCCCAAACCCTGCTTTGCATCTAGCATTTATAATGGCCTTAAATAGATCTAAAAGTGTTTTTAATTTATAAGGGGGGGGGGGCTCGCACTCAGAGGCTTGCAATGTGAAAGGGGTCACCAGTACAAAAGTTTGAGAACCACTGGGCTAAGCTGTAGCCTTGCATTGTATGGAAAGGGTTAGGCTATGGCCATGTTTTGTCCACCTGCCTGGTGACAACTGTAAATGGACATCTAACAATGGAGGTATGTCCAGTTGAGAAGCTCACACTTGTGTAACAACCTCAGTGTAGTTAAACTAGTGCAAGACCTGTGGTGTGGGGTTTTCAAAAGTTCTCAGACTTTGTCCTAGCTCTGCTTCCATTGAAGTCAATGGTAAAACTCCTATTGACTTCAATGGGGACAGACTAAGGCTAATGCTGAGCCCTTCTGAAAATCCCGTGCTAATGCAGTAGCCCTTCACTGGCATGAAAGTAGCTTTATAGCAGTGCAGCTTAATCCTGTAATTCCTTAATATAGACAGGGCCTGTCATAAATATGAAGGGTAACAACCTTCCTGTATACAGTACTATAAAATCCCTCCTGGCCAGAGGCTCAAAATCCTTTCACCTGTAAAGGGTTAAGAAGATCAGGTAATCTGGCTGGCACCTGACCAAAAGGACGAATAAGGGGACAGGATACTTTCAAATATTGGGGAGGGGGGGAAGGGAAGGCTTTTGTCTGTCTGTTCTGTGTGCTTGCTGGAGACAGATCAAAAGAAGCAGGCACTCCATCTCCATTAGAATTAGTAAGTACTGGCAAGGAAATGTGTTAGTTTACTTTTGATTTGGCTTGTGATTTTCTCTGTGCTGAGAGGAAGGTGTATTCCTGGTTTTCTTTTTGTAACTTTTTGCCCAGAGGGAAATCCTATGTGTTTTAAATCTGATTGCCCTGTGAGGTTAGCTTCCCTTCTAATTTTACAGAGGTGCTTCTTTTACCTTTTTTCTTTCTAATAAAGTTCAGTTTCTTTTAAGAGCCTGATTGATTTTTCTATTATCCTAAGCCCGAGGGGTTTGGGTCTGAGGTCACTTTGTAACCAATTGGTTAGGATATTATTCTCAAGCTTCCCCAGGAAAGGGGGTGTAAGGGCTTGGGGGGATATTTTGGGGGAATAGAAACTCCAAGTGGTCCTTTCCCTGATTCTTTCTTTTTTAAATCACTTGGTGGTGGCAGCGTACCCTCCAAGGGCAAAGAGTTTGTGCCTTGGGAAGTTTTACCCTAAACTGGTAGAAATAAGCTTAGGGGGTCCTTCATGCGGGTCCCTACATCTGTACCCTAGAGTTCAGAGTGTGGAGGGAACCCTGACAGGTCCTATGGCAGCACAAGAGTGTGCTGCTGTGTCAACACTAACTCAAGAGTACTGCTGTAGGTAGAGTAAATATATTTGGAATATATAGTTCCCTGCAGGGCTTTTGTTAAAGTACTGTGCCTGTGAAGTTGATGATGCAGCAAGAAAAATCTGCATTATATAACAATTTTCCAGAGATTCCTGAACAGAGATTGGCAGGCCCTGAAGAAAGCATAGCACTTTTCAGCTGTCTCCAGGTGTCAAAAACCTTAATTTGCTTAGGTGTAGTGTGTTATCTGGTATCAAATGACCTTATCAGATTTTACTGAAAGGAAAAGCAATACAACTGAATTCCCTCAAGAAATTTCTTTGAAGTGTTTTTAATATACTGTTCAACAAAGACAATTTTTAGCACATATTATATAAATGCAGCTCCAGCTTAGACTGAAGGAAGTGCATTTTAAATTGATGTAAGAACATTTTTCATGTACAGTACCCAAAATATTTATTTCGTCCACTTAAAAATATGTTGATCTTTATTAAAAAAAACCTATGTAAAATGAATTCTGCTCCATGTTTTCCCCTTGTCTTGATTCTTAGTACTAGCAGCATCTAGATGAAAATGAAACTAAACAGTCCACACAAAATGGATCTGTTGTGAATGTAAAACCTGCATGACAACAGGAATGTAGATTTCTTATCAGTTCTCTATCTTCGTGTTTGTCATCCCCACCTGGTGCCGGAATCCTATGGTTGTGATGTTCATTGGTTGCTACATAGTGACTGTAACATATTTTATCTTTAAGCTAGTGTTCTTAGTACAGTGTTAAACAACAAGGGAAAAGAAAGCACTGTAACAAAAGTGGGAAAAAATAGAATTTGTGCTTTGAATACAATGCAGTTCTATACAAGAAGGTAAAGAGACTGCAGCCAAAGAGTTATAACAACTGCCAATGATCCCAACTTGTAAGCAGCTTCAGTACTTGACAAATAAACACTTAACAGAGCATTGTATTTTGTTCAGAGAATGGCATTTTGCAAAAGAATGGCCATCATTGACAACTAAAGTTCAGATGGCATTCTTTGGTATTCTACAATCTCAGACAGAGAATTCAAGGCCAGCAATTTGAGAGGTAAAAGTGTATATGATCTTTGACCTTGGCTACACTGGGAAGTCTCCAATTGCACTACCTTCAGTACTGGTACTTATGCTGGTGTAGATTGGCCTTGGGCACTTTTTTTAGTCATTGTGTTGTCACAAGGGTAGATTGCATGGTGTTAAAACTGATGATCTACAGTATATTAGGCCACAGCTGGAAATACAACACTGGCAATTGTTAAGGAAACAGCCAGTGCAGAAAAAATCTGTGGAGGAGGAATTAGAGTGCACAACTTTTCTGCAAATTAAATGGGACAATTACATGCAGACTGTAGTGTTACAGGACTGAGACCGTATGCACAAGCTGGCTGAGGAGATGCACCTCTTGCCTGAGGAAAACTTTGCTGTTTGAAACTGCATAGGCCTGTGACATGGTGGTTTCTTCTTTCATATTTATCTCTGTTCAAAACTGTAATTCCATAGAAACCATACATATTGTAAGTAAGATAGACTAGGTTATGCATAAATTCTTCTGTGCATTCATTTCTTCCGTAATAAGGAAATGTCCTACTTCTTGGTCCATAGTTTTCTGTTTGGATTTCAGGAAGATATAGGTCAAAATTTCAAAGTGGGTGCCTGGACATATGGACTTATTTGCTTAATTTAGACACTTAAATGAGTGGTTTAGTTTCCAAAATGAGTTGAACACCCACAACTCCCATTGACTTCAATATGAGCTGTAGATACTCAGCACTTCTGGAAATCAGGTCATGCACTTAAGTGGTTATCTTTAGGCAGACAAGGTGGGTAAGGTAATATTTTTTATTGGACCAACTTCTGTTGGGGAGAGAGACAATCTTTTGAGCTTACAAAGAGCTCTTCTTCAAGTCTGGGAAACTAAGGCCTTGTCTACACTACACAGTTTTGTCAACAAAAGAGTGGAGGTGTACATACTACAATGCCACTGTTTGAGACAAAACTCTCCTGTTTTGCCAACAAAATAAAATCATCTAAACAAGAAGCTTAGGGCTTTTTGTGACAAAGCATCAGTGTACGTGTTGCTGCGTGTTATGTCGCCATAACTGGCCTCAACCAGTATCCTACAATGCCCACCATGACCACTCTGCTCACTGTTTTGAACTCTGCTGCCCTGCAGCCATACACCCCTCCCCTTTGAAAGTTCCTGGAAGCTTTGCCATTCCTCAGTGTGGAGAGCTCATATGCTGACCATGCCCCTCCCAGCAAGAAAACAGCACTCTCCTACCTGGACTATAGGGGAGAGGTGGATCACTGGCCTGTGGGCTGTGGAGGATGTGGGAGAACTCGGAAGGAATCTCAGAAGCATTAACGTGGAATCCTGCTCTCCCCAGCACTAGGAACACAGGTAGGAACACAATGGCATGCAGGGCAGGTTGCTACTGTGGGGGTGGGGGCAGGGAAGAGACTGCTGTGCTGTGCAGAGCCAGGGAGGGAGGTGGGGGCTGATGTGGGTGGGGAGTGTCCCCTTCCCTTTGCCTCAGGATTGGTTGGTTCTGGCTGCTGTCTGAACTTAAAGAGACAGCATGCCAACACATTCACTCTCCCCCAACACACACACTTCCCCAACACACACTCTGTCTCTGTCTCTCCCCTCCCATCAACACACACTCCTTGTCACACACTCTCCCCTCTCCCCTCCCAGACACACCAGTTGAAAAGCAGCTAGCAATCTGCTAGGATGCCCATGGAACAATAGGATTGAAAACCTGCATCATGTGATGCTGTACCTGCCCCATGAGGCAGTGCAAACCCTTCTCAAAGCATCCTGCAGCCAGCTGACCAATGGCATAACTTCCCATAGTTCACTACTTTCTGTGTTGGTGCAAGAGCTGCTAGTATGCATGCGCTCTGCCGACACAAGGAGCATAGTGTGGACATGCAATGGCAGTTTAATTAAAGCAGTTGCTGTATGTTGGCATAACTTTTGTTTGCAAAAATCTGTAGTGTAGACAAGGCCTAACTCAGAGAGGAGATTGTTTCCCAGACCTGAGGAAGAGCTCTGTGTAACCTTGAAAGTGTGTCTCTCTCCGCAATGGGAGTTGGTCCAATAAAGTTTATAATATTACCGCACCCACCTTGTCTCTCTAATATCCTGGGAGCAACACAGTTACAATAACACTGCATATTGCTTTAGGCAAACATATTTGAAAAATTTGGCCATCATCTGGAAGCAGATTGGTTACTCAATATGTGGGTTTAAAAGACAAAAAGTAAACAATAGCAACTAACAGTTTAAGTATTAAAGAGTTTAGAAAGATAGCAAAATTAGAGCTGGAGCTGTGGCCCAGTTGCAGCTTACACAGTTTAATTCCCAGAAAATTAAAATAAAATTAAGGTTGAAATACTGAAGAACGACAAAGTTTCACACAATTTCCTTCCAAAATATTTAACTAACCTAGGCTTGGTCAAAATGTGACCCAACTTTATTTAAATCTTGACTTGGGCTGATTGAAATATTCAAACCTCAGAAGCTTTTGGTGAATCTGGTCCACATTTCAGATTTCAATAAAATAGTATCAGGTAGCTTTAGTTAATGCACAGTTCAGTTTATTTTTGTGTTCTCCTTACGTGCTTTCTAACTCATTCCTTTTGCTTGTTGCTGCATTTGACCTTATTGCAGTTTAAGGGTCTCATTTAAGTCAATGGGAGTCTATCTATTGACTTCAGTGGGTCTTAGGCCACTGAAGTAAGTCCATGAGAGCTTGCCATTGAGTTAAATGGGAACAGGATTTGGTGCCATCTTTCTTCATGCTTATTTCCCAGTGACTTTTTTTTTCACTTTAGATGTAAGTACAAAACTGATATACTTCCAAATGACTTAAGTAGACTCCTTGCTAATCCAAATACTGCAGAATTCCTTCTGTTGCTAAAAGTTATTTTTTTAATTGTTTCTTAATATGAAATGTAACCAGTGGAAAAAATATCGGCTTAATTATGCTATAATCCTTCATTACAGAAAATGATTTCACTCAACATTAGTTTTACCCCCATATTCTCAGTAGAAATGATGCAATACTTTACCTCAAGGTAAACTTCCTTGTAGGGTGTGGACCACATTGTAACAAAGTCCGTATCTCGTGGTTAACCCCTATTCCTATTCACAATTATGGGGACCAGTTTGCCTTCCATGAGCAATTACATGACATCCCTGTGACACTAATCTATTGCTTACATGGAATGGTTATATCAGAAGGCAATTTAAGGCACAGCAATTTCTACAACAATCAAAATAAGCATGTGTATTTTAGAGCAATTAGAAAAATATGTTGTTAAACAATAAGCTAGTCCCAACCTTAACTATAGCAGAGCTTCTGTCTTTAATGAGATGCATATTTTGGCCATTTTGAAAATAGCTAATCCCTTTATTTTTGTTCGTCATTCATTTCCCGAAGACATGTGTTCTGCATCTCTCTCATCAGTGTTAAGCCTTGATATCCCTATCTAGAGGATCCATGAAGATCCCTCCCCTACCACCCTCTTTCACCCATTCTCATTCTAGAGCCTCCATCAAATGTATCTTTTTAACTGAGTAGGATTCAGTGCATCAACCCAGCTCCTTAGCTCCTCAGTCTCTCAACAGCACTCTTAGGGCAATTTCAAGAATGAAGGTCTAACACTAGTCCAACAAAAACTATTTTTTTATATTTTGGGGGTGGGGGCTAGTGTTTTTTTTTCTCTCTACCTGTGCTATTGCACTATTTGGTTTCTTCAGCCTTGCTCTGTTAAAGGGTTACGTGGTGAATCACTGACCACTAACGAGACACATTGCTAGTTTTGCCACAGTGGCAGACAGGTGAACTGCTGGTAGATTGTGAAAGCAGTTGAGAAATAAAAGTTTTTAATGGAAATCAAATTCAAGAAGATATTTTAAGATAGCATCAGCACGGGGAGGGAGGGAAAAGAAAAGGAAAGGAGTTACAATGGTGCGGTTCAGATATAACCAGTAAGGCTGTTCCCTCAGTATCTTCACTGTTGGCAGATCCTAGCGCTGCTACTGACAAGTGGTTAGGGTAAAATTATGGGCCTGACCCTGCAGTTTCCTAAGTGCGTCCCCATGGTTTAGAGCATCCTCAGCTGTCATTGACTACCCTATGGGAAAATTTCCTAGGACTTGGAGGCCCCCCCCATCCCAAAGACCTTCATACTGCACAATGGCATGACAAATGACAAGCATATCTCAGCACATAGTGAGTTTTTAAAAAATGTTCTTATGTAACATTGAAAAATGCCTCCAGTTTGACAATCAGAGTCTTTCAAAAATGGTCACATACATTGCCCCTTGCTAAGTGTGTATGCCTATGCCTGTTGTGTCTGCACAACCTAAATGCATGCATATAACATTGGATACATATATGAATATAGGACGAATTCAGGAAAGCATTTAAGCATGAGCTTAACTTCAAGCACATGCCTAGATCTCATTGACCTAAATGGGACTTAAATGTGTGCTTAAGGGCTTTTTCTGAATAAGGATTCTTTTGCAAATTGGGGCCAGAGTCCTGTAAACTTAAAGTCCTCCTTACCAGCAGACTATATTTTTCAAGAACTCAGTGCTGATCAATAAAATTCATACTGTTTATTAGGAAATCTCCTGCAGGAGAGGGCAGCACTGTAAGTGCTTATTTGAGCATGCAATGCAAGTTATGGTTATGTGCAATGGCCATGCCTGGTACAGTTTAAATGTCCATCTTTGAAAATCTACAGGTATATTATTTGTGCTGAAAAGTTTTATATGACTCCTTTACCTATCTATGGGATGTCAACAATGATCTCAGTCAACTAATTCATTTAAATAAAAATAAGTTTTAAAGCTTAATAAAAATACACTGAAATACAATTTAATTTGTAGATATGAAATAAATCAGGTTTTGGGTGAAATGGTTATTTTCTAATTGATCACACTTGGCTCTTTTTCTGGACAGCCTATCAAGCTTGGGACATTTAGAAATACAAGGTTCACTGAAAACTTCAGTTGAAAAAATCATGCTTTTCAGTTTGATCAAGACTAAGCAATTTGTACTTTAGAGAGGAAAAAAACATTTTGAACCTTTCTTCCCTGGCCCTTACCTGCTGTTCTTCCCTTGGATGGTGTTAATTTCAATTCCTTAAATAAGGAATTCCAGCAAGTTAGTGAACCACCACTTTGGCTTTCCAGAAACAGAATGTTGTATAAAAGGTGGTATTTTAGCATCTGATTTTAAAAATCTTTCCTGAAAGGTATGTATTGATTATGCCCATCAAGGTTCCTCCGAATACCTTCTTCATCTATTTTATAAATCTTGGATGTGTGTACTGTATAGTGTCTGATCCTACATCTTTCAAGATATGTTTTCAATAATTTTAAAGCAATCATAAACTGATTTTCTAATTTCCTCTGTAACCTTAAAACTAACCCTTAATCTAGGTAATTTTAGTAGTATCACAGAATTCTTAAACAAAGAAGTTGCTCATGGTAATTTATCTAGTCCATGCCCTTATTTTTCATAGAACTCCAATACCACCCATCATTTTAGTAATTTTGTCAATAGCTTCAATCAACCAACAACTATTTTCTCTGTTTAACAATAGTACTTTTATTTTTGTTAATATTTTCACTAAAACAGACTTTTTTGATTCACTATCATTCCTTTAGAGGGACATTTTCCTTAATCCAGCATTTCTGCAGTTTGTATATAGCTACAAAAAGTCCAAATAGAGGATAGCTAATTGGAACAGAGGAGAAGCAGTATGTAAGATGAGAAGAGGAAGAACACGTCACACCATAATCATAACTTCTGAAAATCCTTCCCTTAACTTAGTAATAATCATATTTTGGCATAAGGAAGACTTCAATCTTCTACCTTAGAGTTCATTACTTAGAAACATCATGACTTTAGCCTAAGGTTTATTTCGTTAAGGGTATGTTTATTTCCAGATATGAAGAATAATTATTTGACAATTATTTATACAAATAATTCTGCCATCACTTCTGCTTATGAATAAATAAAGTAGAGTTTTTCTCTGATATGGTCACCAAAATGCTTTCTATGAATTATTGTTAGGGCCAGATCCTACTAATGTATCTGGTCGAGCAGCCATGTAGAGCCTTTGCAGTCAGTGCTGCTGTGCCTGTGTGTAGGGATCCACCTGTGTGGATCCATTTGCAGTATCTAGCCCTGGGTCTGTAGACTGTTCCAAAGCAGTATTTGATATCTGAAGTATCAAAGTATGTAAGCATTTGAAGTTGAGGTTATGCTATAAGTTTTGAACAGACAGGTAGCCACATGCTGTTTGTAGCAAGAGTTTTTATTATATAGATAGTGTATGAAGTGCACCATATAGTGGCATATAGATATAAGGTATGTTGTATTGTTCATGGGTCTATAGGTTCAATAAAGTTATTGTACAATACAGTGGCTTCCTGCATGGTATCCTCTTTACAGTATTGTTTATGTTTAATTGTTTGTGTAACTCAGATTCAGTTTATCATTTTAGCAACTGGATATAATCCCTGCACTTTGGCTCTGATTTTTCTGTGAAAATAAAGTAAGTAGGTTTCTATTTCAAAACAAATGGACCTAGGACTTTGGAAGACTCCAATGTATATGTCTCTTTTGACTTCAGTATTTTAAAAAAAAAATGCTACTGAATCTCTCACAGAAATATTGTTTTTGTAATAGTGAAAGGTGAACAGTGGGGAAAAAATTGGCACCTGCAAATTTGCTTTTTACCATGATTGGATGACCTTTCCTATTATGCTTGTCACAATACTCAAGTTTCCTTCTGAACAGTTTCCAAAGGCTTGCATTTCAGAAATAACTGCTAAAAATTTAAAAACTATCAAGTAAATACAATATCTTCAAGTAAGAATTATATATATTTTTGCTCATGTGCAATACATATTCTTATATATTGTAAAACTGGCAAATCATGTGTTACGTATCCCTCACCCCTCCCTCCCCCAACCCTTTGTTTCATGCAAAGTGTTTTGCACAAGTGTAGTTCCCAAACTTAGCTGTTTATTGGGCCACAAAGTTATGGAACACAGTCCATTGGTGCTATGGAATGGGAACTCCAGTGTAGTAGAGACTTTTATTAAATAAACCACTGAATTTGCCAATAACACACATACCCGTATATTTTATATTGAGGCCATGTGGCCAAAGAAGAAAGCAAGCAAGGTGAAAACCCATGCATTTCCATCCTCACAGCCCCCCTCTGGTGAAAGACCACTCACACCTCCCATTGCCTGTTAGTAAGAAGAAAGTAAAAAAAAAAAAGCAACCAATCTAATGGCTGTTTACAGCCTTAGCTCACATATTATCTCTCACATGAACACTGTAAAAGGGTGAGTAGATAGTTTTGATCAGGATGTGACTCAGACTGGGAGCTCTAAAGGGAAAAAAAAAAAGGGAAAAAGCTGATGTGTGCTAATATTTTTATAATCAACTTGCATGTTTTTTTCCCCATAGAACTAGCCTTCGAGTATGTTAATTGGAAGGGGTATTTCTTGATGGTTCTCCAGGCACTTGTGGATCAGTGTGGGCGTTTCACTGACATTAACGCAGGCTGGCCCGGAAAGGTACATGACGCACACGTCTTTCGGAATGCTGGCCTGTTCAGGAAGCTGCAAGCTGGGACTTTTTTTCCCAGACCAAAAGATCACCGTAGGGGAAGTCGAAATGCCCATTGTGATCCTTGGAGACCCTGCTTACCGTTTAATGCCGTGGCTCATGAAACCCTACACAGGGAGCCTTGACAGCAGCAAGGAGCAGTTCAACAACAGGCTGAGCCGGTGCAGAATAACTGTGGAGTGTGCTTTTGGCCATTTAAATGGCTGCTGGCCCTCTCTGTATGGGAAGCTGCACCTGGCTGATCACAGCATCCCTGCGGTTATATCCGCATGCTGTACCCTCCATAACATTTGTGAAGGGAAGGATGAAAGATTCACTCAGGCATGGAACTGGGAGGTTCAACGCCTGCAGGCTGAATGTGAACAGCCAGAGAGCAGGGCTATTAGAGCGGGGCTGCAAGGATTAGGGATGCCTTGAGGGAGCAATTTGAGGCTGAAAGCTACCAGTAATGTCTGGCGCCCTGCACGGAAGTGAAGAGTGCAGTGGTTCCAATGTTAGTAGGAATCTGTGTTTACTATGCTGACTTGCAGTGCCTGTTTCTTTCAAGGGCTAAGGTATCTTTTACTTCATGCAATAATAAAGAATGTTTTCAAAGCCAAAAAATCCATTTATTGAAAAGAAGATTCATTTATTGAAAAGAGACACAACTGCTTGGGAAACAGAAAGAGCAAGGGAGTGGGGAACGGTACAATCACAGATTTGTGTATGTCCTGTCTGGAGTGCTGTGCAATGAGTGCTGCACTTCAGGATGGCTATACTGCATGGTGATGGGGGCTGAGTGCAGTGGGTAAGGGTCATAGTTTTCAGGGCTGGGTGGTGTAGCTACAGGTGTTGGAGGCAGCTGGTGGCGGTAAGAACCCGGATGTTGGGGAAAGTGGGTTGGAGATGACATGGGGGCACAAGGGAAAGAGTTTTGGGACAAGGGCTGCAGAGGGCGGGGGCCGGGCACGGTAGTGCTCCACCTGCATTGCTACGAGCACCTGTATCGAGTCCAATTGGTGCTCCATGATGCTTAGCAGCCGCTCCATGCTTTGGTGCCGGTGATCCGCATTCTGCTGGCAGATCCTCCTTTCACACTCCCACCACTCCTGCACTTTTTGATTTTCATTGCTTGAATGCTGCATTACTTCATGCAACATGTCTTCCTTGCTTCTACGTGGACTCTTTCTGATTCTTTTGAGTCTTCCATCCGGCGATAACATGGACGGCTGAGATCTCAAGATCGCATCTGTAAAGGCAAAATGCAACACTTAACAGAGGCAGCATTGTTCACACCAGACAGAGCAATGATTCCCCTGTACTTAATGGCAAGCACAGTCCACACAGTAGCATAATTTGCCCATCCCAAACCGAGCGCACCTAACCCACGGGAGCCCCAAAATGGCGAGTAAGCACAGGCTCAAGCGTGACTGACTGTTTCATGGCTGTACTGTCCTCTGGGTTTCTGTGCCTTGGGGAGAGCCAACAGCGGCAGGGGGCCCCTATACTGAATACTGTCCCCACATTTTCCACAGGAATTCATCCTGGAATATATCTCGTTGCTGAGGGTGACCTGGGAAGCAAGGGAGGATCTTCAACTGCAATGCGGCTTCTGTCCTGGCCCATATGCAGCTTGCCTGTGTGCAGCAATGGTCCCCCCGCCCCTCACAGCACAGTGGCATGGACAAGTTAGCCTGACTGGGACAAGGACCACAGTGGTTCTCCCGAGAAAACCTGTGCAAGCGCATTGCCCAAGTTCTGGATGAGACCTTTGAAGACATCACTGAAGCCGATTACCACGATTCGAGAAAGCACATCAATGCCCTATTCTGCATCTAGGTATGCATGCAGCTCACACCGAATAACTTCTTTCCCAAAATAAAAGCTGCTTACCAGGAACCTCCTCTGGTGTTTGTCCCTCCCCAAACACCGGCCGCTGCGACTGGCTACCTTCCTCCTGGCTTGAGAACAGCTCCTGTTCTAGGGTTTCCGGGGTGTCTTCCTCCGCCTCAGCACCCTCGCTCCCGCTTTGCTGCTCCTCCTCCTCCTCCTGCCTCGTTGCACTGGGCTCTGAAGTGTCCATGGTGGTCCCTGGAGTGGAGGTGGGGTCGCCCCCAAGCATCGTGTCCAGCCCTTTGTAGAAAAGGCAGGTCGCGGGGCAGCACCGGAGCGGCGGTTTGCCTCACGGGCTTTGTGGTAAGCATTCCGCTGCTCCTTCACTTTAATCCTACACTGCAGTGTGTCCCGGTCATGGCCCCTTTCCATCATGTCCCTTGATATCTGCCCAAAGGTATCGTAATTCCTATGGCTGGAGCACAGCTGGGACTGGACAGCTTCCTCCCCCCAAAAACTGATGAGGTCCAGCAACTTGCCATTGCTCCATGCTGGAGCTCGCCTGGTGTGTGGAGGCATGATCATTCGGAAAGATTCGCTGAGAGCACTCCACGCCTGGCTGAGCAAACAGGAAGGGATTTTTCAAAATTCCCAGGGAATTTAAAGGGCGGGTCTGATGGTTGGTCACCTGAGGGCAGGGAAGTAGAGTTCAAAGTGATGACCAGAGTGGCTAGCACAGGCATTGTGGGACACTTCTGGAGGCTGATCAGAGCGCACTGTAGGACCAAAGTGTCCACACTGGCGCCGCGGCCCTCCAGCGGGGGCGCAGCAAACCTTATTCCACTTGCCGAAGTGGAGTACCAACAGCGCTGTAGCTGTGGAGTCAGCGCTCTCTACGTGCCTTACCAGTGTGGCCGGGTAGTAAGCTAGTGCGCCGGGGGCTCCTTTATTGCATTGTAATTCGCAAGTGTAGCCAAGGCCTCAATTTTCTCGCCGAGGTGGAGTACCAAGAGTGCTCTAGCCATGGAGTCAGAGCGCTCTATATGCTTTGCCAGTGTGGACGGGTAGTGAGCTAGGGCTTTAATGCGCTCTAACTCGCAAGTGTAGCCAAGCCCTTAGTCAACAGGAGAAGCTCTCCCATTGACATTGCATTGTCTACATGGGAGGTTTAGGTCAGTATAACTACGTCGCTTGGAGTGTCTATGGATTTTTCACACCCCTGAGTGGTGTAAATATACCAATATAAGGCTGTGGTGTAGACCTGGCCTGGGACACATACATAGAGTGCAACATGGAACAGATTGTTTAGCATATGTAGTTAACATATATTCTAAGGGACCATTCAAGATGAAGTGGTTCATTAACACCATTCAGTCACAGGACAAAAAAAGGGAAAGGGGATTAGTGAGTTGCAGATTGTTGCAATATGCCATAAATCTAGTGTGTTTATTAAGACCATGATTCTTAGTGTCTAGCAAAGTTATGAATTTAAGCTCTCATGATCATCTTTTGAAGCCGTTGTGCAGGTTTTCCTTGAGGACAACAACTGAGAGATCAGATATGGAGTGAAAAGTGCCCTCAGGTGACATGGTGGTTTTGTCTGTTATCAGTTTTCTGTGAGTGTTCTTTGAGAGCATAATGATTTTTTGGTTTCACCCTCACAGATCTTATTAGGCTATTTAGTGCACTGGATGAGGTAAACCACATGTTGTGACAGGCATGTGTAGGATGCATGGATCTTGAAAGGTGTGTTATGGGGATTACGGATCATTGTACCACTGGACGTATGTCTGCAGGTTTTTGCATCTGTTGTTCTGCAGAGTCTGGTGCTGCTTTGAGTTGGTGGGTCCTGTTCTGTAGGGAACTTGCTTCTGATAATGAGCTTGATGAAGTTGGTGGTGGGGAGGGGGCTTGAAGGGCAGAAAGAAGGGATTTGGGAAAGTTTTCTTTCACACACACACACACACTCACTCACACACACACACTTTGAGTCAGACTTTGATTGTCATGATACCTATGTAAATGCCAGGCTACCTGACGTACAGGAATAAACATTTGCTGTTGGACTGTTTATTTCATTTGCAGTCCTAATAACCTAAATCCTTTTTATATTATAACTTGCAGACCTTAAACGATTTTGCACCAGAATAAACAACTGCATTAAGAAATTCGTTTAAAAGAAATCTTCTCTTTGAGGTCTCTTGGAGTGGAGACTGTTAAATACTCCTGGATCTATACGTGAAAAAAAATACCGTTTGAAATGACGAATTCACGCCTCTCACTTTCAGAATGTCTGTTTACATCCAATTGTGGTGTTGCAGAAGTTCTCACTCAGTCTAGAGCCCTCTTCAGTTGTTCTGGTAATTCAACTGTCTGTCATTGTATGTGGACTTCCAGCCAAGGTACGTCTCAGTTCATTCCCCTTTCGGGGTTAGCACAGAAGTCTAAAAAATAAGAAAACCCAAAGTACAATTTACTTTTGGACCCATCCTTCAACCCCAACTAGGGCTTGTAGTTCTCAGTCTCTTCCATTGCTGGTTTTCATATATTTGTTTTGCTCTGGGGGAGGAGAGGAGAACCCAGGCCTACCCTCTCTTCTGCATCCAGACCAGGGACCCTGTTTTAAGCAGTTAAGAACTGGTTCTTTGATTACTCTGCTACTTCCCTGAGCTGCTCCTACTTATCAACATCTTCACCAGGTCCCTGGACTCTGCTGTCCTCCCCACCCCCCATGGATCTTTGGTTTCTTACAGCTTCTCCTTAGCCAGCTATGAAGGTATTTTCTGGTAGACCACTCCCAGCCCTTCTCTGTAGCAGCTAGGATGTAATGCAAGCAGTCCCTTTGTCTCACCTTTACAGCAATCAATAACTACTTCTTCCAGATAGGAATTCCCCCTCACTCCTCTGTCTGGGGCTGGAGGTTGTGTCCCAGGCCTCTTGCCTTGGAATAGTCAGCTGCAAGGCTTTTGCCAGCTTTCTTCAGCTGAACACCCTCTCCGCGTAGCCTTCCAAGCTGGAGGGTACAGCAGGCCAGCCTTGTCCTATCAGTGTCTGTCTGCTGTGAGGAAGGAGGCAGCTTTTATGCCGGTCCCCTTCTCCCAACTTCTTCCCAACTGATGAGTGAGAGGAAAGTCTTTTCCTGCCCTTTCCTCTCTGCAAGTCTTCGGGATCTTAAAGGTACAGTGTCAGGATTCCTTCCTCAAGCCACCACTCATTCCCAGGATCCTTAGGTCTCTCTATAAAGCTAACAGACCCTTCTGAACCCTTAAAAGGCCATGGGATGGGCTGACAACTAGGCAATACTGCCTTCAATGACAGAATACCCGATCACAAAAGAGTTCCTCTGCTCATGTTCATTTGCCACTTTCCACAGAATTAGGACTGAACTACTCACTGGGAGACATTTCAGGACAAGTCCCCGAGGACATGCTCCTGCTAATATTTATGTGTGTGCTTCACCAAGAAGCTAAGGGACCATTCATGTGTTAAAGTTAAGGGCATGTTTATGTTAGAAAAACTTACATTAGAGTTAGAAAATAAATGAATTTTGGAATTATTTCACAAGAAAAAGGAGGTATATTTAGGGGAAAACTTTCCCATTTTTCAAACAAATATAGTTAGAAGGGTTAACTAACATAATGTTTAACACAACTTAGCACTCAATATCGACCTGGACATGTCATGTTTAATGTTGTGTGAGCTGGTCATGGTTAATGACAGTTAGCTGCCAAGATGTTAAACAAATTGCCACGTCCACACATTTAATTTCATGTTGGGTCACATGAGTTAACATGACAATTTTCCATGCTAAACAGAGCCTCAGTGTTTGCAAAATTCATGGCCTAAGTTGTGTTTGCTGCTTTTCCACACAGGGTTTTAGTGTGTGCAAAAATGTTCACTTATGCATTCAAACATGGTAGTTTCCCAAACCATGCTCAAAAATTGAATGACGTTTCTGCATCCAAAACTGCATGAGAAATTTGGATGCCAGACTGAGGCCTTTCTGAGAATTTGGCCCTTAAGCTCTTGTTTTGTGATGAACTGGTCTGGCTGGCCTCTCTTTATTCTCTCCACTGGACATGTAAGTTGAACTTAAAGTGGTGCAAACTGTTGTATTCCTTCTGATGTAAAATTCAGCATGAACACTGCTAACTAGTGATCTTGTATAGCATGGAACCTTTATACTGCAAATCTTTTTCATAAAACTTTGATCTTCTTCAAAGGCACTGTTCACATAATTTCCAGCTCAATAATTTTGTTGCTGAAATCATCCATTTGTATAAACCAGACATATTCTGAAGGAATGAAGATGCTGTATGTCTTGATTTTGCCACACAGAAAATTTTGACAGATGTGTTACTTACTCCCATTGGCAATATATACCTTCGTATTCATTCAATCACATTTTAGTTTGAATAGGAGTTGAACAACATCTGCTTAAAAAAAATCAAGTTCCATAATAAATGTAAAAGAAAGAAAAAAATCAAACATTGAAGCAGTTACAAAAATAGTAGATTGACAAATACTGTCATAAATATAAAGGGAAGGGTAAACCCCTTTAAAATCCCTCCTGGCCAGAGGAAATCTCCTCTCACCTGTAAAGGGTTAAGAAGCTAAAGGTAACCTCGCTGACACCTGACCAAAATGACCAATGAGGAGACAAGATACTTTCAAAAGCTGGGAGGAGGGAGAGAAACAAAGGGTCTATGTGTCTGTCTATATTCTGTCTTTGCCGGGGATAGACCAGGAATGAAGCCTTAGAACTTTTAGTAAGTAATCTAGCTAGGTATGTGTTAGATTATGATTTCTTTAAATGGCTGAGAAAAGAATTGTGCTGAATAGAATAACTATTTCTGTCTGTGTATCCTTTTTGTAACTTAAGGTTTTTGCCTAGAGGGGTTGTCTATGTTTTGAATCTAATTACCCTGTAAGGTATTTACCATCCTGATTTTACAGGGGGGATTTTTTTTTTATTTCTATTTACTTCTATTTCTATTAAAAGTCTTTTTGTAAGAAAACTGAATGCTTTTTCATTGTTCTCAGATCTAAGGGTTTGGGTCTGTGGTCACCTATGCAAATTGGTGAGGCTTTTTATCCAACATTTCCCTGGAAAGGGGGGGTGCAAGTGTTGGGAGGATTGTTCATCGTTCTTAAGATCCAAGGGTCTGGGTCTGTAGTCACCTAGGCAAATTGGTGAGGCTTTTTACCAAACCTTGTCCAGGAAGTGGGGTGCAAGGTTTTGGGAAGTATTTTGGGGGGAAAGACGTGTCCAAACAGCTCTTCCCCAGTAACCAGTATTTGTTTGGTGGTGGTAGCGGCCAATCCAAGGACAAAAGGGTGGAATATTTTGT
Organism: Natator depressus; assembly: GCF_965152275.1. NCBI lineage: Eukaryota > Metazoa > Chordata > Testudines > Cheloniidae > Natator > Natator depressus. Next base: position 126,266,632 of record NC_134235.1, read on the forward strand.
ACCTTGGGGAAGTTTTGACCTAAGCTGGTAAAGATAAGCTTAGGAGGTTTTTCATGCAGGTCCCCACATCTGTACCCTAGAGTTCAGAGTGGGGGAGGAACCTTGACAAATACAGTAAAATTAAAATAAAGCAAAATGTCAAATAATGAATTAAGATGTAGTCTTTTGAAGTAGTATTGTCTAATATGCTTATTAAACAATTGCTAATTAGTGAATATCTCACAGTATTACTTCAAATTATTACCCTTTAATTTATTAAAATTATTTAATATGTTTTTTCTATATTTTTAAATTATGTTTATTCTTTGTTAACCTCTGCTATTTCTGTGATGGTTTCAATGTGTTTATTCCTCAAAAACCATGAATTATATTATTAAAGTAAATTATTAACCCATGAAGTATGAAATATTGTTAATAGTATTGCAAAGGTGCTAAGAAAAGACACATGCATAGATGTTTAATTTTTAAGTTGCTAAATAAAGAATTTATCTTGTTTTCAGTAGTAAACTGTATTAGCACAAAAAGAAGCAGAAGATTTGTTGTTAATTACATGGCACATGCACATTGAGTTAGATATCATATGGCTCATATGGCCATACAGGGGCCTAAAGAAATGACCACCCTCCACAAACAAAATTCAAAGGTGAGTGCTGAGTTGCAGTGTTTGAGGGCAAGGTCCTCTGACCTGGTCCTTGGGTTCTGGTCTTACATGGAGGAGCTTCTCCTCTGTTCCAGTCTCTCTCCACACTGCCTATGAGAAGCCTTCTTAAATGGCCTGCTGGCTCTTGAATGGTCAGCATCTTCTCCTGGTGTTCTAGGCCTCTGGAAGACTAAGTCTGAGTGAGTTTTTCTTGAGTAGGGTGCTAGAGGGCTGAGAAGGCCTAATAGACCCCATCACAGTAGACTATACAGTAAATGTTAATGTAGAATATTTACAAATACTTAACCATATATTGTCTTACATCTCTTTACTATGATGTCTGAGACACTTGACCCCACATTTGAGGAAGTATTTTTCCAGTCACATGGACTGAGGGTATAAAATAATTGATGGTGGCACAATGAGATCACCTCTCTCCACCTACCTACTCTGAAGACAACAAGAACACGGGGAAGACAAAGACTTTGAACTGGGGAGATTGGTCCCAGGCTGAGAAGGGAATTCAACCTGTGTACTAAGAACTGTAATCTACTTGCAACATGCAATGGGGTGATAAAAGCTGTTTGATTCAAATCTTACTGAGTCTGATAAAGTTTAGGCTTTAGAATGTGTGTTTTCTTTTTATTTGTGAGGCAAAAATGTCAGAAATAGTTACCTATCACTTACAATCTATCTTTCTGTAGTTAATAAACTTATTTTAATGTTTTATCTTTACCAATGAGTTTGTCTACAGTGTTTAGGGAATCTGCTCAGATTACAAAGGCTGGCACATGTCCACTATCTTTTGACAAAGTGACGAACTAATTAATGAGCTTGCATTGCTCAAGAGGGCCTTGAGCAATGTAAGACAGTATATTTCTGGGGTGTAAGTTTGGGGACTAGGGAGATTTCTTAGTGTTTCCCTGCAACTGAGCTGGGTATGTCTCTACATGTCGTTGACTGAGTGATCACAGCACCTGGGGGGCTTTGCTGTTTGTCAACTGAAACCTGAAAGCTTCTGGGTGCAACAATTATTTTATGCTATCTTATTAAATACAAAACAAAAACACAAGCTTTAAACTGGTGATTTTTATCTGGGACTTGTAAAGGTTTCAGTTCTTGAAAGCTGTTGCTATTGATTTCTAGACAGCAAGTATAATGGTTATTTTCTATTCCAATAATACCTATTTTACTAGAGAAGTAATAATACCTTACAATAGTCTTACAATGTTTCCTCATTTTAGTGTTTCCCAGTGGAACTAGTTCCCTATCATAAAGAAATATTTGCTAAAATCTATATGAAATGAGATTTCTCTTGTAAAAACAAAACTTGCAATTTAATTGATTTCTAAAGTAGTAGACTGTGTACTGAAAGGAAGCACTATGAATTTTCTAGTTGTTTTTGTGACTTTTTATTGTGTGAACTTTCAATTACGTTGGCCACCTCACCACTGCATCCCTGAAGCAATGTTGAGTCCACTCCATATTTCAATGAACAATCCCTGTCTTTAGAGGGAGAGAAAACGCATCTCCAGAGTACTTGTTCAGCATGTTGCAAATCATTGATATAATTAAAGCAGGAAGAGTAAGAAAGAAGAGGGAAAGGAGGGGAAAGAAATGAAAACAGGGTAAGGGAGGAAAGTAAAGAAGAATGGAAGAAGGAAAGGCAGGAGAATAAGGCGACAGGATAAATAAAAATAGAGAAGTGTCATTGAGGAGGACATAGAAAAAAGGGGAAGATGACAGATGGGAAAGAGGACAAGTGGGGGAAAGAAAGGAAGCAATGAAGAAGAAAGGGAACAGAAACACTGAAAGGAGGGAAGGGATAGAAAGAGGGGGAGGAGATAGTAAAAGGCAATGACAATGAAAAACAAGTTTGGGTCACTGGGTTCTACGACAACTCGGCAATGTCCTTTGCCCTTACTCTATATCCTTTGCTCTACATAAGGGAAATCTTCAAGGGACACTTAAAGATGGATTTAAGACTGATTTGTGCTGCTGGAGTAGCGTGAAACTGTTTGAAAATCTGGCCAAGAACTCTCTTTGGTAAATAAGTGGTTGCATATAGAGTTTACTGTATGACCACTGAGAAAACAAACTGACTGATCAGGATAAAAATATTAAACACCTGCCTCAGTCAGTAAGCATCATTCAATCTCCAGAAAAAAAATGATAGCAGACAATAAAATACTTTGATAATTTTTGAGAAGATAGAGCTAAGTTAAAATTGATATTTCTTAACTTTTGAGTGCCTCATTTTGTTGCATAAATATTTACAACTCTGTAGTGCTTTGTATGTAATCATCCTTTCATAATACTTCTATTATATAACACGTATTTGACGTTATTGGATTAATGTACACAGTGTGGTTGAAATCCTGTCCCCACTGAAGTCACTGCAAAACTACCAGGCAGAGACAGATACATTTTGGAGGTGAATGCCTGGCTGCAAAGACGTTGTCACCAGGAGGGCTTTGGCTTCTTTGACCACAGGATGCTGTTCCAGGAAGAAGGACTTCTAAGCAGAGATGGGGCCCACCTATTGAGGAAGGGAAAGAACATATTTGGATATGGACTGGCTAACCTAGTGAGGAGGGCTTTAAACTAGGTTCAAAGGAAGCAGGTGACCAAAGCCCATAGGTAAGTCAAAAACATGGAGACTTGGGAGAAGGGTCAAAAAGACAGAACTGGGGTGGGGGGGAAATCAAATCAGTATCTTAGATGTCTGGATACGAATGCAAGAAGTATGGGTAATAAGCAGAAAGAACTCAAAATGCTAGTAAATAAACACAACTATGATATAGTTGGCATCAGAGACTTGGTGGGATGATACACATGACTGGAATATTGGTATAGAAGGGTACACCTTGCTCAGGAAGGACAGGCAGGGAAAAAAGGGAAGAGATGTTGCCTTATATATTAAAAATATATACACTTGGACTGAGGTTGAAATGGAAATAGGAGACAGACTTGTTGAAAGTCTCTGGGTTAGGATAAAAGGGGGGGAACAAGGGTGATATCAAGGTAGGGGTCTACTACAGACCCTGTTGCGTCCCTGGGGGCAGCAGTTTTAGGAAGAAATCACTTGAGACACAAAGAGCTGTGAGTCATGAAAGGAGCCATTTATTTTCACACACTGAACTAACCAAACTAGCCAAAACTGGCTGGGCTATCCCCTAATAATCTAACTCAGTTGCCATAGCAACAACAAGGTGCTATTACCACAACAACCAAATGCACAACATATTCCTCCCCCCTTAATAAGAACATCCCCTAAATAAAACAAACACTAAACTACAGAAGGAGGGTAGACTGCCTCCATTCCCAGCTAAACCCCCGGGATTATTTTGCCCCATAACCGTGGGGTTCGCCCTAGCTAAAGATCCAGCCATTGAGGAGGTCTTCTGTTTCTAGGTGGATTACAGTGAACTTCTGGTGTCGTTGCACCCGAAAGTACCTTGGGCGCAGGCCTGACAATGGGCTCAGGGTTCGTAGCGTGAACGGGTGAGGAGGTGGTATCAGCTTGTTCCGGGCAAGGGGGTATCTCAGCCACTGGCAGTAATAGAGGAGAATGGTCAGGAACAGGTGATTCTTGATTCGGTGTTTTGCCAGAAGAGGTGAAGTCAGACAACTCAACTGAAGATGTGTCCTGAGGACTGGCATGACCGGGCAACAGCTGATCTGAATGTCGGCGCCAGGTGAGATTCTCTGCAGTCTGGACTGTGTAGGAAACAGGTCCTGTTTGAGCGAGGATCATGGCAGGGACCCATTTAGCTCCAGAAGTATAATTCCGAGCCAAAACTGGCTGTCCTGGGCTAAAGGTTTGGTCTTTTGCTCTGGGTGCACGTTTGATGACTTGATATTACTGCTGACATTGCACAATTTGTCTGGGTTCAGAAGGTTTCAGCAGATCAAATCAAGTGCACAGTTGTCGTCCCATCATTAGAAAGGCCGGGGATGACTTGGTCGTAGCATGAGGTGTGTTTCTGTAGGAAAGTAAAAAGGTGTCCAGATGCTTTTGAATGGAGTGATGTCCCCTTGCTGATTTCAAAGCTTGTTTCATTGTCTGCACAAATCTCTCAGCTAATCCGCTGGTGGATGGATGATATGGTGCTGAAGTGTTGTATCCCATTTGTCTTCATAAAATTTTGAAACTCCTGAGAGATGAACTGTGGTCTGTTGTTGCTCACAAGTTGTTCTGGCAGACCCAAACGACTAAAGAGTCCCTGTAGTTTCTGAATAGTACTCTCTGCAGTAGTGTACTGCATTATAGAGACTTCTGGCCATTTAGAATGGCCATCTACCACCACCAAGAACATGCTTCCTTCAAAGGGGTCAGCGAAGTCAACATGAATACGTTGCCACGGGTTTTCAGGCCAGTCCCATGGATGTAGGGGCGCCCACTGGGGTGCGTTCCTGACACCCTGAAATGACATACAAGCTCTTGCCTTCTCTTCAATAGCACTGTCCAATCCAGGCCACCAAAAATAGCTTCGTGCAATTTCCTTCATGCGCACTATTCCACAGTGACCAGAATGTAGCTGTTCTCACATCTGTGATCTCAGTGGTGGTGGGATAACGACACGTCTCCCCCACAACAACCAACCAGATTGGATCGATAACTCCGTCCTCCTGGACATGTAGGTAACAAGGTCGGGTGAGACCGGAGATGTTCATCGAGATTTTCCATGCATCACCAGGGATGACTTGGGACAATCCTGGGTCAATGCGAGTTGTCTTCTTTATCTGAGTAGCAGTGATGGGTGTATTCTCTACGTGTTCGAAAGTAGAAGATTTCCTTTTGGGCAGTATCTTGATGTTTGACTGGCAAAGGCAACCTTGAGAGACCATCTGCATTGCTGTGCAGAGTGGACTTCCGATATTTGATTTCATATGTGTGCGCTGAAAGTAACAATGCCCAAAGTTGCATACAACTAGCAGCTAATGGGGAAATGCCTGTGTAGGGTCCAAAAATTGACGTCAGAGGTTGAAGGTCTGTAAGAAGAGTAAACTTCCTCCCAAACAGGTATTGATGAAACTTCCAAATTCCAAAAATGATTCCCAATGCCTCACGTTTGATTTGGGCATAGTTAGTTTCTGCTTTGCTAAGAGTGTGTGAAGCAAAAGCAATAGGTCTCTCTTCTCCCAAAGGCATAATGTGTGACACAACTGCTCCCACTCCATAAGGGGAGGGATCGCAGGCCAATTGTAGGGGTAAGGATAAATCAAAGTGCATTAGAACTTCAGAATGTAGCAATGCATCCTTAGTTTTGTTAAATGCAACATTACAGGCTTCAGTCCACTTTCAGGTCTTGTTCTGCCCAAGGAGTTCGTGAAGTGGTTTTAGCAGTATGGCTAACTGCGAGATGAACTTTCCATAATAGTTCAATAGTCCTAGAAACAAGTGCAGCTGGCTAACATTTCTAGGCGGGGGAGCCTCCACAACAGCCTTAACTTTTGCAGGGGCCTTATGAAGATCTGCAGCATCAATGGATGTGTCCGAAATATTCAACAGAGGGCTGGAAGAATTCACACTTGTCTTTGCAGACACGTAGGCAATACTCTTCCAGTCTTTGTAGGGTAGCCTCTAAATTCTTTAAGTCATCCTCTTTATTCCTTCCAGGGACCAGGATGTCATCCAGATAGCACTGAACTCCTGGCAAGCCACACAAGATCTGGTCCATAGCCCTCTGGAACAGGGCGGGAGCAGACGTTATTCCGAAGGGTAGGCGACAGTATCAATAAAGCCCCTTCTGACAGCTCTTGGGACTTATCAATATGCATTTGTAAATACGCTTGAGTCAGATCAATCTTACTGAACTTTTGTCCCCCAGCCAGGCCCGCGAAGAGGTCATCGATGTGAGGAAGCAGGTATTGCTCTGCACACAACACTGGGTTGACAGTGACTTTAAAATCACCACAAATCTGAAGGGAGCCATCTTTCTTCACTATTGGAATGATAGGAGTGGCCCATGGGCTATGAGTAACTGGTATTACGACTCCATTGGTGACCAGGGTTTCCAAGTCCGCTTCAACTTTCGGCCTGATGGCATATGACACAGTTCGGGCTTTCAGATATTTTGGTTGACTGTCAGGTTTAATGTTCAATGTCACAGTGATTCCCTTTGTACTTCCCAGATCCTCTCCAAAAGCAGCAGCATGTTTTCTTAGTATAGCGGTCAGGCCAGTTTCTTCTTTAGTCATTCGGAGCACTTCTGCCCAGTTCAGCTGAATCTTCCCAAGCCAAGACCTACCCATTAAGGCTGGGTAATCACCTCTCACCACAAACAGCGGCAATTTAGCAGCCTGTCCATTGAGCTCCACCTTAACATCAATAGTGCCCAGCATGGGCACAGCTTCTCTCATGTACATCTTCAGAACAGTTTTTGTTGCCTTAAGCGTAAGATGCTGTAGCTTTTCTTTATACACAGTCTTGGAGACCAGTGAGATGGCTGCACCGGTGTCCAGTTCCATGCGTATCGGTTTGCCATCCAACAACGGGGTTACCCAGTATTCATGTGAGCCCACTGCCAAAGACAAAACGTGCAGTGGCTCTTCTTCTTGTGATGAGGTGTCTCCTTGGTCATCCTGGGTCTGCTCTAGGGTATGCAGATTTCCCTTCTTGGTCAACCAGACCACAGGCCTCTTTTTCTTTTGTTTATAGGCACACTCAATGTGTCCCTTTTTGCCACAGTGTCGACACCAGGTCCTTACACCAGCATTCTGAAGCCTGGTGACCCGGCTTACCAGAGCGGTGACATTCCTGACTCTGCACAATTTTGTGGGTAGGTTCTTGTGACACTTTTTATGCACCCTAGGGGATGCACTGATGTATTGTGCCTCCTTTATAGCCAGTTCCATGGAGACTGTAATATTAACAGCCTTCTGTAAGGTAAGTTGAGCCTCTATCAATAGGTGCTTCTGTATAGCTTCACTGTACAGGCCACACAATAACCTGTCACACAGGGCACCGTTTAACATCTTCTTAAATTCAGTGTATTCTGCTAACTTTTTTAAAGTTGCTACAAATTGTACAACTGTTTCATCTTCTTTTTGGTCTCTTTTGTGGAACCTATCTTTCAGCAATTACCAGTGGTTTTGGGGGAAAATGGGACCCCAGGATTTCCACAATGTCACTGTAAGATTTGGTCTCAGGCTTAACAGGGTGTAATAAGCTGGGTAGCAGGGAGTAGATTTTAGCCCCTACAACACTTAAGAATATTGCCACCTTCTTCTCTTCTGTAATGTCATTTGCAATAACAAAATGCTCAGTATACACGTGCCATTGCACCACATTCTCCTCAAAACGTTCCACTGGGGATCCCACCCTCGTTGCCACTTTGTTGTATCCTTGGGGGCAGCAGTTTTAGGAAGAAACCACTTGAGACACAAAGAGCTGGGAGCCATTAAAGCAGCCACTTATTTTCACACACTGAACTAACCAAACCAGCCAAAACTGGCTGGGCTATACCCTAATAATCTAACGCAGTCGCCATAGCAACAACAAGGTGCCATTACCATGACAACCAAATACACAACAGACCCCCTAACCAGGAAGAAGAGGTGGATGAAGCTTTTTTAAACTAACAAAATCATCCAAAGCACAGGAATTGGTGGTGATGGACTTCAACTACTCAGCCATCTATTGGGAAAATAACACAGCAGGGCACAGATTATCCAACAAGTTCTTGGAATGTATTGGTGACTTCTTTTTATTTCAGAAGGTGGAGAAAGCTACTATGGGAGAGGCTGTTCTAGATTTGATTTTGACAAATAGGGAGGAGCTGGTTGAGAATTTGAAAGTGGAAGGCAGCTTGGCTGAAAGTAATCATGAAATGATAGAGTTCATGATTCTAAAGAATGGTTGGAGGGAAAACAGCAAAATAAAGACAATGGATTTCAAGAAGGCAGACTTTAGCAAACTCAGGGAGTTGGTAGGTAAGATGCCATGGGAAGCAAGTCTAAGGGGGAAAACAATTGAAGACAGTTGGCAGTTTTTCAAAGAGACATTATTAAGGGCACAAGAACAAACTATCCCACTGTGTAGGAAAGATAGGAAGTATGGCAAGAGACCACCTGTCTTGACCAGGACATCTTCAATAATCCAAAAATAAAAAAAGATTCTCACAAAAAGTGGAAACTAGGTCAAATTACAAAGGATGAATAATAACACAACACAAGTATGTAGGGACAAAATTAGAAAGGCCAAGGCACAAAACAAGATCAAACTAGCTAGAGACATAAAGGGTAACAAGAAAACATTCTACAAATATATTTGAAGCAAGAGGGAGACAAAGGTCAGGGTAGGGCCATTATTCAATGAGGGGAAAAAATAACAGAAAATGTGCAAATAGCAGAGGTGCTTAATGACTTCATTGTTTCGGTTTTCATCAAGAAGGTTGGTGGTGATTGGACGTATTACATAGTGAATGCCAGTGAAAATGGGGTAGGATCAGAGGCTAAAATAGGAAAAGAACAAGTTAAATATTACTTATACAAATTAGATGCCTTCAACTCACCAGGGCCTGATTAAATGCATTATCAAATACTCAAGGAGCTGACTGAGGAGATATCTGAGCCACTAGCTATTATCTTTTGAAAAGTCATGCAAGACGGGAGAGATTCCAGAAGACTGGAAGAGGGCAAATATAGCGCCAATCTATAAAAAGGGAAATAAGGACAACCTGGGGAATTACAGACGAGTCAGCTTATCTTCTGTACCTGGAAAGATAATGGAGCAAATAATTAAGCAATCAATTTGCAAACATCTAGAAGATAATAAGATAAGTAACAGGTAGCATGGATTTGTTAAGAACAAATCATGATAAAACCAACCTGATAGCTTTCTTTGACAGGGTGTGACAGGGCGTCTGCCCCACACTGACCCTGACAGGGTTAAAACCCAGCCTGGAGGGCTGCAAGGAAACAGCCAATTAGGGCGGTGGCTGGACCAACCAATCAGGGCCCAGCTGGCCAATATAATAGGAAGCTGCAGCCCAGAGCAAGGGACTCTGGTGCAGGAAGCCCAAGGGAGGGGACTGGCTTCCTAGGGGGCTGCAGAGACTAGCACCATTAACAGGGCTGCTATGTGCTGGGAAGAGGATGAGGGAGCCAGAGTCAGAAGCCAAAAGTGCTGGGGCTGTGGTGAGGTGGTCCAGGGAACTGAGACAGACTGGTGGAGAAAGAAAGAAAGAAAGAAAGAAAGAAAGAAAGAAAGAAAGAAGGGGCAGCGGGAAGCTGTTGTTTACAGGGTCCCTAGGCTGGGACCCAGAGTAGTGGGCGGGCCTGGGTCCCCCCCACTCACCACTGAAGACGTGGCCAGGCTATGGACTGCTGAGCTGCTGTTAGGAGTGGCTAGAATGTTACAGAAGGAGTCCCCTGGAAGGGGGAAACCTGGATTGTGACCCAGCCAGAGGGCTTTGCCATGAAGCAGAGGCAGTGAGACTGGAACCGCAGTAGGTCTGCAGGCAGAGATGAGGATGGGAGAGCCACCACCACCAGAGGGCACACTTGCTGACCAGAGCTAATTCCCCAAACAGGCAGCACGAGTGCCAGTGTGGTAAGCGGCCCCGTGACACAGGGTAACAATCCTTGTGAATAGGTGTGTGTGGGGGGGGGTGAGTGGTAGACGTGGTATATCTTGACTTTAGTAAAGCTTTTGTTACTGTCTCGCATGACCTTCTCATAAACAAACTAGGGAAATGCAACCTAGATGAAGCTACTATAAGGTGGGTGCAAAACTGGTTGGAAAACCATTCCCAGAGAGCAGGTATCAGTGGTTCACAGTCATGCTAGAAGGGCATAATGAGTGGGGTCCCACAGAGATCATTTCTGGGTCTGGTTCTGTTCAATATCTTCATCAATGATTTAGATAATGGCATGGAGAGTACACTTACAAAGTTTGTGGACGATACCACGCTTGGAGGGGTTGCCAGTGCTTTGGAGGATAGGATTAAAATTCATAATCTGGATAAATTGGAGAATGATCTGAAGTAAATAGGATGAAATTCAATATGGATGCAGTATACCATTTAGGAAGGAACAATCAGTTTCACACACACAAACTGGGAAATGACTGCCTAGGAAGGAAAGGGATCTGGGGGTCATAGTGGACCACAAGCTAAATGATTCAACAGTGTAACGCTGTTGCACTAAAAGTGAACATCATTCTGGGATGTATTAGCAGGAGTGTTGTAAGCAAGATACAAGAAGTAATTGTTCTGCTCTGCTCTGCACTGATTAGGCCTCAGTTGGAGTATTGTGACCAGTTTTGTGCGCCACATTTCAGGAAAGATGTTGAAAAATTGGAGAAAGTCCAGAGAAGAGCAACAAAAATGATTAAGGTCTAGAAAACATTACACGTAAGGGAAGATTGAAAAAAAATGGTTTGTTTAGTCCGGAAAAGAGAAGACTGAGAGGGGACATGATAACAGTTTTCAAGTACATAAAAGGTTGTTACAAGGAGGAGGGAGAAGAATTGTTCTTCTTAACCTCTGAGGATAGGACAAGAAGCAAAGGGCTTAAATTGGAGCAAGGGAGGTTTAGGTTGGACATTAGGAAAAACAGGGTGGTTAAGCACTGAAATAAATTGCCTAGGGAAATTGTGGAATCTCCATCATTGGAGATTTTTAAGAGCAGGTTAGACAAACTCCTGTCAGGGATGCTCTAGATAATACTTAGTCCTGCCATGAGTCCAGGGAACTGGACTAGATGATCTCTCAAGCTCCCTTCCAGTCCTATGATTCTATGGAGCCAGGATTTCACCCTGTACTTCTACAGTAATTGGTCCACATTATGTCATGCAGAAAAAGTATGTCCAGATTAATCCCTGCTTTAATTCAATTCAAATCAATGGAGCTACGCCAGGATGAATTTTGTCCCATGATTTGACAGCCATTCATAACAAAATGAACATAAAGTCCATTGAGTTGAAATTAGGAATAATGGGACATATTGCGATTATAAAATAACTTTTTAACATAAGAACTGCCATACTGGGTCAGACCAAAGGCCCATCTAACCCAGTATCCTGTCTTCCGACAGTGGCCAATGCCAGGTACCCCAGAGGGAATGAATAGAACAGGTAATTGTAGTGAAGCGATGACTCACAGGTGCGGCGTCTCCTGCTGGTGATCCTGGGAAACAGCTAATTTACACCCCATCATTTTATATGTATAGTTGGGATTATGTTTTCCAATGTGCATTACTATGCATTTATCAACATTGAATTTCATCTTCCATTTTGTTGCTCAGTCACCTAGTTTTGTGAGATCCTTTTGTAGCTCTTCACAGTCTGCTTGGGAGTTAATTATCTTAAGTAGTTTTGTAGCTGTAAATTACTTGACCTCATGTTTAATGGCAAAATGTTATGAGAGATGACTAAGAAAAGAAATTGTTACTGATTATTCCTCTTTGAATAAGTTATTAGTCTATAATTTTATCCCAACAGCAACAGTAAGATTAATGAACCAAGGAATCACTCAGATTCACAACCTCCTAACCTCCAAGTCAAAAATATCTCACCTAATCCTTAAATTACAGGTAGCATGTCCTCTCAGAGTGGTCATCAGGTGAGAAACTGAGCATGTTATTGAAATTAATGATTAGGGATTTCTGTAAGTAAGAGTGAGTGTGTGACGTATAAGAGATAGGACTAAAACTGACTTTCTTAATGAGTGGAACGTTAATAACTCATTATAGAAACAATGCAAGAGGGACTGTGTTACTGTATTACCATTGTATATAGCTGCTGAGGTGAATAAATTGAAGCTGTCAGCAGACAATGGTAACAGAGAATAGCAATTAATGTTATGGAGTAAAATGAAGACTTGAATCCATTAGTGAAAAACAGCAACAGGAGAGCTCCACTTATTTAGAAGGTTCATCTTTGCCCATTATCATAACTATTCATAGCTAGAAACCCCTCCATCAACCCTCATTTCTTTTAAGAGCCCAGTAAGACACGCTTACGCACATCCTGAGTATACACTGACTTGTAAATAAAAATATCTAAGCCAAATAGTTGTATATGTTACTTTGTTTCATATACAGTACTAGCAATAAATCATGTTCCTAGAAATCAGCATACCTGTAGATAATATATTGATGAGTAGTTTAAGCAACTTTAGTACCTTTGAGTCACATTTATTATACATCAGTGCAGCATTAATACTGGGGGGGTGGGGGCGTGTTTTACTTTTAAATAAGCATTGCAACAATGTTGCTGAGTCAGCTATTTCAAAGTTGCAGATACGAAAGTTATATGTATGACACATCCTATAGTGAAGTCTCCATTAAAAAGTCAACATTTGCCAGATTGCCACACAGTGGTATCAGAGACATCCCAAGTTATTCCTATTAGAGACCATCAGGAATTTTCCATCAAAATGTTTTTCAATGGAGAATGCAGTTTTCCATAAAATATGACATTTCAGGTTGTGTCATTCTGAATCAAAGCATTTGTTTGGTAGAACCAAACTGCAATAGGATTTGTGGGTTTTAAGTACTTTTGAAAATAATGCCAGTTCATATATAGCTGCCTAAATATGGAATTAGAAACGTAGCTTTCGGCATCCATGTTTAAAAATGTTGAATTACTTATACTTTTATAAATACTTATACTAATCAGCTAGTCATGCTAAGTACCTCCAGCTTGGGTCATTTCTTATTAAAACTAAAAAAAACATTTCTTTTAAAAGGGCAGGACATAGGGAGTAATCTGATTAATCAAGTGAAATTCTGATCCTATGATATTATTGGTATATTGATTTTGCAGCTTGAAATTACTTAGCCTTACTAATTCTTTTTTTCTCTTAATAGAGCAGTTGTGATGGTAATACAGCTCTACAAGTATTACCAAAATGAACTTAATTCCTATGCTGATTCTTAATATACGATTCCAGAATAGCTCATACTGATTTAACTGAGCATCTAAGCTTGTTCCATGTCCCACAGCAACTATCAATTTTACACAGTATTTCATCCATATTGCTTTCACATCTATCAATTTATAATAGATTTAATAATATTAGGTTTATTTGAGCAAAGCAATTTTCTACCTTAAATTCTATCCCCTTGATACACAAGTATAAGAATCTATAATACATGCATGGATCTATCATGTGTCTGTTTTCTTTCCATATGGAGTATCATGCATTGTAGCACGCCTCTAAAAACTAAAAATACTAGCAAAAGATCAGCATGAGAACTAATAATAAGGTATCCTCTTTAATCTCTCAAAAATGGGGAATATAATTTAAAAAAAAATAGACAATTGTGGAGTTTTTAATCAATGTCTATGTATTTACCACTTCTAGTACTGTTGAAGAACTCCTATTTTAGTAGCAATTTATTCTAAGGAAAAATTATTTCCCTGAACATTTTATTGCATACAAATTCAACCTGATATAGGTAAAGTAAGAAGTCTTGGCTTCTATGAAGCTGTTTTATTACCTCCCTGATAGTCTAGGGTTCCAGCATATGATGTTCTGTGTAATAAGAAACCTGCCTATATACAGAATATTTTATTATTCTCATGGTTTATAGACTTTTTTTTTCAGTTTCCAAAAAAGTCAGCATCTTTTGAACATTTTTGAAACCAAATTCTGAAACTGATGGACTTATAAATATGCCTAACTGAGCTATATAATGTCACCAAATATATATTGGCTTTTATTTGATTTTTTTTTTTAAAGGAACTAAATGAAAAACCAATGATCCTAGAAGGGCTGGAGATAATATCTCTAAAGCAAGGTCATACATGGGTTTCTAGGGGAGAGAACCCCGCTAAAATTTTGTGAGCCTTAATAATAAGGAATTGGAGCATAAAATCTCTCTTAAAGTGAAGCTGTCAAGTTAAAAATCATAGATCTGATTTACCATTTCATCACTCCAGCTTTCCACCAGTGTAGCTCCATTGCAATCAGACAAAACGTGATTTGACAGTGTCCCACTTAATTAGAATTATTTAAAATTTTGTTGATTTCCTCCCCCCAGTGCAAAAGAAATCAAATGAATTTTCCATCCACCTCCAGGAGTGAAATCCTGGCTTCACCGAAATCATGGGAGTTTTGCCATTTACTGCAATAGGCCCAGGATTTCACCCCAGATGCTTAAAGTATATTGGCCTTCCCGCTATCCAATTGCCCCTTCCTCTATCACACAGCCTTTTAAGGTACAAGTCATTTCCAAGAAACTTGACTTTCCACTGCTACCAGAGGTACTTGATACATATTAATGTTCTGTTTTGGAATCTGAAAGGGATAATATCAAACACATAGAACAGTTTTATTGCTCACCTCTCCTTCACTTATGTTTACCCTTTGAATGAGATAATTGCCTATTTATATTTACACAGAGAATTATGTTATAAGAACATTAAGATTGCAAAGTCAGTCACACTTAAGTTAGGAAATGCCAGAATTGAGGTTGCCTGTGCAATCTTAATTCAGCTCCCTTGTGTGTATGCACTGTGCTAAATCTTTAATGAAGTGATTACATACTATTTTTTCTACAGGGCCCGTGCCTCATTCAGTGCACAAGCTGGATCTCATCTGGGGATAAACCAGGGTTGTCTAATAAAGGAGGCTGTTATCTGCAGAACCCCGACTAATTTTTTTTTGCAGAATTTGGAAGGTGTGTAGTGAATGAGCCCAGGGGATTCAGGAAGAGTACAGACGGTCTCACAATTAAGACAGTTGAATGCTGCCTTGGAGAACTGGATTCTATCCCTGTTTCTGTCACAGTTACTATATGATGCTGGCCAAGTCACTAAACACAAACTTTTCACAGGTGGTCACTAATTGTGTGTTCCTCATTTTCTGGGTGGCTGACTTGATACCCTGGGGTCTGATTTGTAGAAGTGCTGAGCACTCTCAGCTGCAGCTGAAGTCGATGTGAGTTGTGCGTTCAACATATAAAGTGCTACTTAATGCTAAGTACTCTGCAAAATCAGATCTTAGGTGTCTCAAATTGGGCTTCCATACTTAGTGGAAATGTTGGACCTTAATATCTGTGCCTCAGCTCCCCTTCTCAACTAACAGGTGTTGTGAATATAAATTGGTATTTGTGAAGCACTCAGATACTATAGTGCTGAGTGCCATAGAAAAGTCCATGAGGAAGGGTTTGAATATTGTGCAGTAAATAAAGCTTACAGCCACACATTGCATAGGGAGGTTGTTGAATCTCCATAATTGGAGATTTTTAAGAGTAAGTTAGACAAACACCTGTCAGGGATGGTCTTGACAGAGCCATCCCTCGGGGGGAATCAGGGCAACCACTCCAGACCCCGTGCTTTGTGGGGCTCTGCGCTTTGACATCACAGTGTCAGATGGGGTGAGGACA
This sequence comes from Natator depressus, assembly GCF_965152275.1. Classification (NCBI taxonomy): domain Eukaryota; kingdom Metazoa; phylum Chordata; order Testudines; family Cheloniidae; genus Natator; species Natator depressus. The sequence continues at coordinate 126,282,614 of NC_134235.1, forward strand.
GCAGCTGTCCGCCTTGAGCAGAGCAGGCAGAGGCAGCCAGCGAGCAGGAGGCAGCGTGATGTGTCTGTCCCCCCTCCCCACAGTGATTGATACCATTTGGCATGGGTGGGTGAGGGAGAGGACTTGACAGGCCCATGTCAGCCATGTCAGGGGTTTCTGGCTGCCGCGCAGACAGATGGGCTCCCCCGTGGCACCCGCGCACAGATTGCATGGCCCCCGCCTCCTCCCTGGGCTCTTGGGCCCCTGCCAGGCCTGGGGCAGCACAGGAAGGAGGGTGCTGTGCACGCAGCTCCCCCATCTCATGTGCCCACCCCAGCTCTGCCATTATTCAAATGTGGAGGCTGGGGAGTTTGGGGGTCCCAGCCCAGGCTGGGCAGTAGGCAGCATCAGCACCCAACGGATGGTCACCCCTGACCATCAGTGGGTGCACCTTGCTTCAGGGAAGCCTCCTTGGCCTATGCCCTGCAGAGCAGCTGAAGCCCCCTTGCCCCCACCAGCGCACCCTCTTCCCCATTACCCCCCCCCCCGGGGACACCCATTACCCCCCCCCCCCCCCGGGGACATCCAGCACACCCGCTACCCCATGGGAGACCCACATAGGCTGATTTGTCCCAGGCCCACCACCCCCTAGGGATGGCCCTGGGTCTAGATAATACTTAGTCCTGCCATGAGTGCAGAGGGCTGGACTAGATGATCGCTCTAGGTCCCTTCCAGTCCTATGATTCTATTACAGAGTAAAGCGATACATGAAAATTAATGAACAGAAATGAAAATTATCCTTTATTCATTGTAGGAAACCATTCGACAATTGTTTTCTGGTTTGCACACAAACTGTCTGCAACACTTCCCTACAAATTTGCTCCCTTTGCTTGCGATGCAGGCTTTGGATTGTTTCTGCAACTTTGATTTAAAGTAATTCCAAGCCTCCTCCAAACTCAGATCCTTAAATTGCTCACTCCAGTTGGCTTCCCAACAAATTTCTTTAACTTTTTAAAGTTCACCCTTTTGAAATCAAGGACACTAGTTTCAGACCGATGTTGGTTTATCCTTCCATTTAGTTTAAACTGAATTAACTCATGATCACTCAAACCAAGTTTGTCCTCTACAACCAGTACGTCTTTGAGGTCCTCACTACTTACCAATACTGAACTTAAAATGGCATCACCTCTTTTTGATTCAGTGAGTATTTGGTAAATAAATCTGTTGGCTATCACGTCCAGAATTATCTGGACCCTACCATCATTAGTAAAATTTGTGCTGCAGTCTGTATCTGGGAAATGACAGTATCCCATAATCACACAATTCCCAGTAATATTTAATTTATTAAAAATATCAAAGGGGTCTCTATCCATACCAAACCAGATGCTGGGGGGCTGTAGCAAACTCCAACCACTAGTGCATTGGAGGCTCTTCCCCAAAGTGACTGACACAAACAGATTCCATTTTATCCATTCCATCCCTTCTAATTTCTTTACAGTCTATCTCATCATGAATATACAATGCTGCTCCACCAACTTTACCTTTATTTTTGTCTTTCCTGAAGAACACATACCCTTCAGTAACTATGTTCCAGTCATAATTACTGTTCTACCATGTTTCTATTATCTCTATAATATCTGGTTTCACTTCCTGCAGCAGTAGTTCTAGTTCCTCCAGTTTGTTACCCAAGCTCCTTGCATTGCTGTACAGACATCTTAGTTGTTTCTGGTTGGCTTCTCCCAGAGTCCTTGGCGTATTAGATCATTTTACTGCCAGTATCATCCACTGGACTGTTACTCTCATTGGTATTGGCATTAGCTTTCCTCTGGTTGTCCATTGTCCTATCCCCTGTTGTTCCTTTTTACATGTGGAGGCTGGGTTAGTCATTTTTTTTTGTGAAGCACTTTAGTAAGTGAAGAGATATAGATAGATTAGATTAAATGTAGAGCCATTTTTCCTCACTAGGTTGACTGAGGATTTAAATGGACAGCTGAGACAAATCTCAGTCTTTCAGATGTCTGACCAATATTTGACTTAGCTAGATTCCCTGTATGGGTTACTAATCAGATCCTTTTACTCTAAAGTTTCATACTTTTTATACAGAGAAGTTCTCTGTCCTTCTTATCGAAGTTGACATGTTTTTCAGGAAATCTGTAGTTTAGCCTCACTTTCTTATTTCCTATCCTCTGAATTATCTGAAGATAAAGTGAGTTATGCTCGTGCAGGAGAACTGAGTTGAGAAGGGATTTGGAGAGAATGGAAGGAGAGAGCTAGTGAGTTGGAAGCTAAAGGCAAAAAAAATCAGTATCATAAAATTATCCTCTGGTCCAAGAGGAAAAAAATAGCTGGTCTTGACAAACAAGACAAAACTTTCAATGACCTTAAAGAAGACAAATATATACCATATGGTTGTATTGTCATTAACTTCAGGCAATGCTGCTTAGTAGAGTTATTCCCATAAAATGCTATGCTCAGTTGTGTTCTGTGGTTAGTAAAGAGTCAAGAAAATAAATGGAAGGAGAATTACCTATGTATTTTTCCAAATATAAAAAAACCCCACAGAGATACAACAAACAAGAAGAGATCCTCCCACTGCAAAAAAATTGGAAATATAAACATTTCATTTGACGGTCTAGATTGTTTGAGGCATTGTCAAGGACTGCATTCAGATTTACCACATAGAGGACACTTCTAAAAAAAAGATTGCAGGAAGTTTAAGTATTTCAAAGACTGAAACTGCATACCCTTCACAACCATAGCTCCCATTGACTTGAGTGAGAGTTTGGGATATTTAAGAAGTGCAAGTATCAGGCTCTAAATAAAGAAATGCTAACATACAAAGTCCATTAAATTCAGTGGTTGTGGATAAGATCTTAGGGACCTATTTGGCAACAAGTATCCATTGTAATGGGATCCCCCGGGTACAACCTGGAACTGTGGTATTCCTGTGCCCCCTTAACTCTCCAGCCTGGACTTTCTCTCACAATGTGTTGCCAGTGACAAGCAGCAAACCCCTCCAGGCGCTGTTTTCACTCAGCCACCAGAAGGCAGAGACGCACCCAGCTAAATTGCTCAAATTCTCCCTGAGCCACTCATGAATCACACCAGCAAATCTCCCAAGCCCCCAGCCTTGCACCCCAGGAATATACCATCTTTCACTGCTCCAGACCATTTCTTGTACAATGAAAGTATATTAATTAGTTCACCACTTCATCAAAGGAATGCGGACATGCACCATCCTTTGTAACCTGAGCAGATTTCCAAAGCACTTTAGACAAATTCACTGGTAAGGATAAAACATAAAAATAAGGTTATTGATGACAGAAAGATAGATTTAAAGTAATTATAAGTTGTAGGCATAAACAGTCAGTATATAGTTACCAAAGAAAATAAAAAATAAGCACACAGTCCAAATACTAAACCTTATTAGACTAAGCAGTATTTGGATCAAACAGTTTTTCTCACCCCACTGGACGTTGCAGGTAGATTACCGTCTTTAATACATAGGTTTTCCCTTGAAGCCTGGGCTCCTCAGTTCAAGTCTTTGTCTTCCCAGTATTCTTGTTGCCTTCAGCATAGGTAGTGGAGGAGAAAGTTGCCCTCATGATGCTGTTCACTGTCCCTTGTTTTATACTCTTATTCCATGTCCCTGGAAAGAAACTAACCCAGGCATGGCTGGTTGGCCTTGTTGAGTCACAGGGCTGAGAAATCTCCCTTGAGTGGTCCTGTGCAACTGTCACTGAATTGTAAATCTACTATTTGCTGTTTCCCTGCTGGTCAGCAGCTGGTGATGATTGTTCAACGCCCGCCTGGGTGTTGGTCATCTACTTTCTAGTTGTCACTGGAGAACTAGCATTGGACAACTCCCAAGCTCATAACATATATCAATAACAACCGTACAGCAAAATCTCATAACTTCATACACACTAATAATATACGTATTTTGACAGAACAATGGGTTTCAGCAGATCATGACCTTTCCTATGATATCTTACATGACATGCTTTGTATGAAATATCACATCTATATATGAATGATGAATATGGGGGTTATAGGGCACTTCTTTATGGTACAGTGTGTCTTGCCTCCCCGTCCCTTTCTTCACTGACTAACTTGAAGGCAGTGTGTGTTAGGGTCCTTTTGAGTTTTAACAATATAATTCCCAAGTGTTACTAAACCTTGTAGTGTTACCCACATATGCCCTGCAAAGTTTTATGCATCTTTTAACACTCTGTGGACTAATCTAGCACGTCCAGAGGCTTTTCCCAAAAAAATTGCATAATGTATCTTATCACAAGGTTTAACATCAGTATCCAAATCCTTATCACAATGTTTAACATTAATACTACATTTTTTTTAAATCACAGATGGTTGTTTACAAGTATTTTGGTCATACCATGCCTTCTGCTCAGACAGTCTGATTTTGAGACTGGTTTGTTCATTACCCATTGTGTCATTTAACTCTTTCTTGAACCTTTGCATATAATCATTTATTGACTTTCCTTTCCCTCCAGCCTGGGTTCTGAATCTAATCATGTTTCTGGGATTTTGGTACCTCAGGGTCTGGTGAGATAAGGCTTCGGGGGATCCTGCATATTGGTTAGCTCTTTGTGGGGCTATCTCCCAACCCCAGGACTGTACATATGCAAAAAAAAAAATCTATCTCCCGTCTTGGGGCTACCCTATGTTCCTCACTCCCAGCACTGGGTCCTTCCCCATATCCTTTTCCTAAAGGGTTATGATTTGTTCTTTCTGAGTTAAGAGTGTCTACACTTTGATCAGAAGTTCCTGTTTCCAGCAACATTCTTTTAGTTGCTTCCTGTGTCTTACCAGCCTGCAGAGGAGGAGTGGTGGTGGGAGGGAAGCCTCCCTCCTCTTTGTCAGCAAGGTCAATTGCATACTTGCAGGCTAAACTTTACACAGTATGTTTCTGACACAATTTGAAAACTTAGTAATACAGCCAGTAAAGACTTGGAAAACTTTACCTGAAATTTTGGGGTTCAATACAGACATTCATTTGTCCTTTTGGATGCAATTGGCCTGGCATATTCTTTCAAGAACAGTTAAATATTCTAAATATTTTAAAGCCAGAGTCTTTAAAAGTTGGCACAGTCTGTCCCATCTGGATGAGTTCTTGGGGGGGGGGGGGATTACCCCAGGCCTGGGGAATACCTTTCTGCTGCTCCGCTACTCTGAGCTACATTTCCTGTGTCTCCATTTGCTGCTTATGTGCTCTTTCTTCTGTTTCAATTGCTGCCATTTGTTGCTGGTGGACCCACTCCTCTGACTCCTCAGTGGCTGCCTTCTCTCAGATGTTCAGTTCTACCATCTGCACCTGGAGCTCATGTGCCTCCTTGTCCCTGTAGAGTTGCAATTTGGCCAGCTTTACCCAAGCAGCCGTCTCATGAAGGGGATTAAGGTCTGGCTGGATTCCCAACCCTGGAACATTTTCCTCTGCCCCCTTTTCCAGCTGTTTGAAATACTTACTGAGCAGGGTTCTCGGCTCCTCTGCTGATTTCCCCTTGTGGGGTAAACATACCTCAAACATAAGCTTCAAAGATGCTTTTTATCCATTGTGTCCAAGGGCTTGTTTTCCCTTTTCCTTGTTGTATTTCCCTTAACCTGAAATAAACAAAAGAAAATAATAAATTTTAAGCTTGTACTTTGCTCCTTCACTTGGAATCTGTAGGGTCTGCTTAGCAAGCGTGTGCAGTGTGAACGTCAGTTTGCGGATATTGATGTGCAACTCCTGCAACAACTATACCACTGTGATGTTTTGTGGATCACCCAGACCAATAAGGGGTTTTGTCATGGCTTATCCTGTAACCTTGGGGTGCCTTAATTCTGTGCTGCTATGGCTCAGATGCCTAACATTAGTAGCCAGCCCACAAGCACCAGGTCTCACCCTGGCTTCCTCTAGCTTAGTTAATTTTTGCAAGGTGACACCAGCAGCCCTTCCAGTCCCAAGTCTCACCAAATCTGTCTTCCCTGAATCCTGTACTACCAGATATTCAGTCTGTTCCTCTCTGGTTCATCACCCCAAAGGTGTCAAACTAGCCCTCCCACCCCCATTTGTCAGTTCACTTTGGCACACACTCCATACACCAACAACATATCTGGAACAAAAATAAACAAAGTATTTTTAATACAAAAATGCCAAAGAATCAAAAGTGAAAGATTAAAGGGGCAGAGACATGTACAAGTTACATAGAAAATAAACATAAAAACACAACCTCAGGCTTTACAACTCCATATTAGATAAAAATCCCTTTTCTAATACAAGTACCTATTACCTTTGAACAGTTTCCCAGTACACCCCCTAGTTATAGGGGAAATCAAGCCTTTCATGGACAGCTTCCTGCCGAGAGGTTGTCTCTCAGTTTCTGGATAAAATCTTCAGTTTCAAGCGTTCTCTTTAAAAGGCACCTGCCCAACCCAGGTTTTTCTTCTCTCCTGCCATGGTGATTCATGGCTATTCAGAGTAGGGGAAATTCGCTTTTGAGTGGATAACCAGGATGTCTCAATGTCTTCCAAATAACTTTAATAGTCTACAATTGTCTTTTCCTGGGTTGTACAATGGATTGCTACTTGAATCTGGTTTTGTGTAAACACCTTGTTCAGAGGTGCCTTTCCCTGTATTATCCCTTACTGCCCTTCTGTGAGGTGGAGCCAAAAGTTGATGAGCATAGTTCTCTATATACACAGATACATAAATTCATAACCACTGTGTGTATACATATATTAATGACCAAGTTCAGAACAGTACAAGCTTTCATAAAAGATCTTACATGGTATACTTCCATAGTAAAACAATACAGCATGCAATCATTTGGTTCAGCTGCTCATTTTTGGGGCCTAAACCTTCTGTTCTCTCTTTTGGGTGTCTGGATTCTGATTGTCACAACATTCATCTAGCAAGATCTGCTCTTTGTGCACCTGTACTGCTGGTTGTTCATGGTTCCATTATCCTCTAGTAATTTGGTTATTCCCCTTATCTGCCCCACGAGTTATTTCATAATTTTGTTAGGGATATAGGCTGTCATTTTATAGAATAGTAATTTAGTCATTCCTTTTTTGGAGATCAGTAGCACACTTTCTTTACTCCATTCTTTTACACATTCACAAGTTGTCTATAACTTAAAAAAAAACCAGACAAACCAACGAAAACTGTCTCTAGTAAATGTATTTGCTAATTGCCTTAATACCTTAGGAGCCACATAATTTAGATTAGCTCATTTGTATACAAAGTGTTCAAATTTTCCAAATATTGACTTATCTGCCCTTTTAGTCCTCCTAATTGTCTATCTTTATTTTTCTTGTCAAACATAGATTTTTAAATAGCTTGCTGACTAAGGCACTGTGGCCAGTTAAGAGCTGGTCCATGTGGTATCACCTATGGCGAAACCACAGGAGATTACCTATGAGCATTCTGTCTGCATTAGCTCATCTCATTTTCATTTTACATTGACAAACTGCTTATGGATATTTTCAGGTAATGAGGCACTGGCAGCACTGTGCTTCATTGCCAGATTGGCATGGGTAAATCTTGGGATGGAGTGCTTGGCAGTCTTCAGGAATGTCCTAGCATTTGAATGGTGATCCCCAATAGTTGTGGATTTCTTCACAGTCATTTATGAGAGAGGAAGGTGAAATCTCCAGTTCGTTCCACCAGGAGAGAAACCCCACTTTTCTGAACATCTGATACTTCAGAAACTCCATAATTGTTCAGAGTTTTTCAAGTAGCTTTAGACCTCTCATGGGTTTCTCTACAGGAAGAAACACCATGACTAGAAGTATGTAACAGTATAATCAACACATTTTAACATCTCATTATTACTCTCTCTATTTTATTATTATTATTTAGCATTGATAAATACATATAAAATACCATCTTGGGCCTTGAGTAGTACTAGGGGATTAACCACATGCCGATAATGTCACGGCAAACCTGGTGGCTGACCTTTGTGACTTTGTCCTCACCCACAACTGTTTCACATTCGGGGACAATATATACCTTCAAGTCAGCGGCACTGCTATGGGTACCCGCATGGCCCCACAGTATGCTAACATTTTTATGGCTGACTTAGAGCAACGCTTCCTCAGCTCTCGTCCCCTAACACCCCTACTCTACTTCTGCTATATTGATGACATCTTCATCATTTGGATCCATGGAAAAGAAGCCCTTGAGGAATTCCACCATGATTTCAACAATTTCCATCCCACCATCAACCTCAGCCTGGTCCAGTCCACACAAGCGGTCCATTTCATAGACACTACTGTGCTAATAAGCGATGGTCACATAAACTCCACCCTATACTGGAAACCTACTGACTGCTATACTTGCCTACATGCCTCCAGCTTCCATCCAGGACAAACCACACTATCCATTGTCTACAGCGAAGCTCTAAGATACAACCACATTTGCTCCAATCCCTCAGACAGAGACAAACACCTACAAGATCTCTGTCAAGCATTCTTAAAACTACAATACCCACCTGCTGAAGTGAAAAAACAGATTGACAGAGCCAGAAGAGTACCCAGAAGTCATCTACTACAGGACAGGCCCAACAAAGAAAATAACAGAATGCCACTAGCTGTCACCTTCAGCCCCCAACTAAAACCTCTCCAGTGCATCATCAAAGATTTACAACCTATCCTGAAAAATGATCCTTCACTCTCACAGATCTTGGGAGACAGACCAGTCCTCACTTACAGACAGCCACCCAACCTGAAGCAAATACTCTTCAGCAAGCACACACCACACAACAAAAACACTAACCCAGGAACCTATCCTTGCAACAAAGCCCGTTGACAACTTTGTCCACATATTTATTCAAGTGACACCATCATAGGACCTCATCACATTAGCCACGCCATCAGGGGCTTGTTCACCTGCACATCTATCAATGTGATATATGTCATCATGTGCCAGCAATGACCCTCTGCCATGACCATTGGCCAAACTGGAGAGTCTCTACGCAAAAGAATAAATGGACACAAATCTGACATCAGGAATCATAATATTCAAAAACTGGTAGGAGAACACTTCAAGCTGTCTGGCCACTCAATAAAAAGATTTAAGGGTGGCAATTTTGCAACAGAAAAGCTTCAAAAACAGACTCCAGTGAGAAACTGCTGAGCTTGAATTAATATGCAAAATAGATACCATTAACTTGGGTTTGAATAGAGACTGGGAGTGGCTGGGTCATTACACATATTGAATCTAGTTCCCTAAGTTAAGTATCCTTACACCTTCTTGTCAACTGCCTAAATGGGCCATCTTGATTATCACTACAAAAGTTTTTTTCTCCTGCTGATAATAGCGCATCTTAACTAATTAGCCTCTCACACTTTGTATGGTAACTTTCAACTTATCTGTATGTGTGTATATATATATATATGTATATATCTTCTTACTATATGTTTCATTCTATGCATCAGATGAAGTGGTCTGTAGCCCACGAAAGCTTATGTCTAATAAATTTGTTAGTTTCTAAGGTGCCACTAGTACTCCTGTTCTTTCCACATGCTTAAAGTTACACTTAACTAAGCACCTTGAGCAGTTTGTGGCCAGAGTCTCTCATATTGAAGTTAATAGCAAATCTCCTATTTTAATCTGAAGTTAATAGAAAATCTACTACTTTAATCTTAATTTTAATTTTAATGAGTATTTGCTCAGGTGTTGAGACTTGAGCAGTTTGTGGCCAGATTCTTTCATATTGAAGTTAATAGCAAATCTCCTATTTTACTGAGAAAATGAGGTGAGAGAATGAGACCTATACACTCTCTCTCTCTTACAGAAATCTCTTAAATAGTTTTTAATTCATGAAAAAATTGTACCTGTCACTCATTCACTCACTCTCTCAGGGTTATAGTCTTCCTTTACTGTGCACACATACTGATCTCTAACAATAGTATATCCCAGAGTAATTGAACTGGAATAGAAATTAAGGAGTTGCCACTTTGATGATCAAAATGCTGCTTATGATGATGTTTTTCCAAATCATAAATGATCAAAAGAAATTCCAACTTTGTTCACTGAGTTCACAGCAGAGACAGTTGTTTACAAATGAAAAAGAAGAATGAAATATTGATGAAAACAACTTCAAAGTCATTTTGAGATTACTCAACGTTTTTTTCTCCTTTCTTTAAAAAAACACAAAATGCCAGTCAGAGTTGGAACAAGGACCTGGACAATGGCAATTTTTTATTAAATTTTGCACTATATTTCAAAGAAATACTACCAGCTTAATGGCTAAGAAGAAATAATTTAATAGGTTTTTGTTTGTTTTTAAATTAAATCAGATGGCTTAGTTGTGACTGAAGGTTTATTCCCCTCTGACATTTGTGGCCTGTCATAAATATAAAGGGAAGGGTAAACCCCTTTAAAATCCCCCCTGGCCAGAGAAAAAATCCTCTCACCTGTAAAGGGTTAAGAAGCTAAAGGTAACCTCGCTGGCACCTGACCAAAATGACCAATGAAGAGACAAGATACTTTCAAAAGCTGGGAGGAGGGAGAAAAACAAAGGGTCTGTGTCTGTCTGTGTGATGCTTTTGCTGGAGACAGAACAGGAATAGAGTCTTAGAACTTAGTAAGTAATCTAGCTAGGTATGTGTTAGATTATGATTTCTTTAAATGGCTGAGAAAATAGCTGTGCTGAATAGAATGACTATTCCTGTCTGTGTGTCTTTTTTGTAACTTAAGGTTGTGCCTAGAGGGGTTCTCTATGTTTGAATCTAATTACCCTGTAAGGTATTTACCATCCTTATTTTATAGAGGTGATTTCTTTTTACTTCTATTAAAAGTCTTCTTGTAAGGAAACTGAATGCTTTTTCATTGTTCTAAGATCCAAGGGTTTGGGTCTGTGGTCACCTATGCAAATTGGTGAGGATTTTTACCAAACCTTCCCCAGGAAGTGGGGTGCAAGGGTTGGGAGGATTTTGGGGGGAAAGAAGTGTCCAAACTCCGTTTTTTCAGGAACCCAGATAAAGTTTGGTGGTGGCAGTGGAAACCCAAGGGCAAAGGGTAAAATAATTTGTACCTTGGGGAAGTTTTAACCTAAGCTGGTAAAAGTAAGCTTAGGAGATTTTCATGCAGGTCCCCACATCTTTACCCTAGAGTTCAGGGTGGGGAAGTAACCTTGACATGGCCTATGTTGAATGACTGGTTGTCTTGTTGTCAAGGTGAACAGATATCCATTTAACAAACCATCAAATCTGCCAATCTTCTGACAGTCAGAGAAATAGACAGTCATTTGCCAAAGCCTAAAAGATCATGAAGGGTCTGTTTTTGCTGAAGTCAATGTGAGCTTCGCATTTGGCTTCAGTGGGGACAGGATTGAGCTGGAAGTCTGAAATAGGTGGCTCACACAGATATATACACATTATGCATGGTGCATGAAGCCACCTGAGTGGGTGGGGGCAAAATGGGCAGTTTGCCCTGGACCCCCTGTTTGGGATGATCCCCAAATTGAGTGGCATTGTGCCTGAAATTTGGCCCGGTGGTCCCTAAGTCTTGATCGAGGGGTCACTAGGATGAACTTGAGTGACACAATGCTAATTTAAAGTGAGAGGGGTCCAATATGTGCATACCAAGTGAAAAAATTGTGGGGGAGCCATTGCACTGAACTACCTTCTCCCCCTCAGAGCTTATCCCTCAAGATTGGAGGGTTAGTGGGACAGTGTAGGAAGCTTGTATTGCTGTATCTGCTGTATGGCTGAGGTGCTCTGGTGGATCATTGTGGGATGTTTGTACTACCACTGGGCATGGTAAATCTTGTCCATGGATAAACAGAGAATTTAATTTTACAGGTTTGCTAATTTGAAAGATTTTCTACAAGCATTAAATTGACTTAAAATGTATTTTTAAAATAATCAGGAAAAATTGCCAAATAGAAACTTTTACAAACATGAAAATGGTTTCATGGTTTTAAAAATGTTTACCATACATAGGAAAGATCACTGTAACACTATATGTGGAATTTAATTTTTAAACAAAATATGTTTAGCTGAAATGTCAGCAGGACCCCACTGTCTGTGTTAATCCAGGCAGAAAATTCAAATGTCATAAGACAAGTGCATACCACTAACTTCCTGGACGTAGCCTTTCATCTGGAATTCTGGAATTCTCTCTTATTTTCTTTTCATGTGTGTAGAGAAATTCTGAATAGCAGCATTTGCTTTTTCTCACATTTTGTCAATACAGGTGTCCTAGGCATCATTTGCTCTCTAATTTCTAACCATTAAAAAATAATAATTTTAAGGGCCCTGAATTCAGTGGTTTCAGAAGCTTTAATGGTTGATTTGTTTTGAGGAAACTGTCAACAGACAGAAAAGGTGGATTATTAATCAACAAAAGTAAAATGTTAAAACATTGTAGATACATATTAATGGTAGTTTAAAATGATGCCTCCTGAAAAAAATGGTTTATCCTATAGTTTTTATTAATATAATGCAATATTCCTCATCTTTACCTCAAACACAGAGCATTAATACAGTCTCTCAGAAGAGAGGAGCAGTATTTTAATAACATCTTTACAGCTTTGTTTTGTGTACCATGATGTTATCTACCTCACATCAAATAGATTAGCTTTTCATGCACATCAGAAACGTATACTAATATATCAGACAGAGGTGCATGTACATGCAAATAAACATTGTGTAGTGAAGCAAATGTAGAGGAAGGAGACAGATTTACATATACTGAAGCCAGCACTCCCATGAATGCTAATTATGCCAGATATTTTTCAAAGATTGTGATTTGACAACATCGAATTATTTATGCTTGTTAAAATGATGGAAAGGGTCTACATGTCCAAATACTCTCTCTAAATTTGGAGGAGTGCTGGGAAGGACTTCACCTGTACTTAACTTCTGCATAAGATAGGAGAGGCTGATTGCATTCTGCTCAGCTGTTGTATATCATTGTATATCATGAGAAAGGAGAATCTAGTGGGTAGGGTATTAGTCTGTGACTCTAGAGACCTAGGTTTAGTTCTGTGGTCCATGATAGACTTGCTGTCTGACCTTTGGCAAATCACTAAATCACTTTGTGCCTTATTTCCCCATCTGTAAAATGGGGATAATAACACTTCCCTACCTCACAGAGGGGATGGTGAGGGTAAACACATTAAGGATTTGGAGACACTCAGATACTGCGGTAATGGGGCCATGTAAGGATCAGAATTACTGGAGGACAATCTGACCTGTAACAGGGAACATACTGTGTGGCTTTTGTTGTATGGGCCCTGTTAAGGAGGTATAATTCAATATAAAATTGTAGATTATTTTAACAGAATCAAAGTGAAAATCATTTTTTATTAAACCTCCAAACAACTATTCTGCCAAATTTCTTTGTAGTGTGGTGCTAAGATTTGCTTTGAGCTTTGGAGAATTTTTTAGGCCCTTTTTTGTAATATAGTGCCTTTAGGCACCTATCAATGCATAACCCTGAGGTGGTTATACTAGCTATAATTAAGCTAAAGGCTGTGGTAAAATTGGATGGCAATCAGGTAACATGTCTTGACTGTAAATAATGAAAAACAGACTGATTTTTGTTTATTGACTTGGACAGCTGTAGGGCCGTAATTATTCAGAGGATTTATTCCTTTAGTTACAATTTTGGTTATGAGTGATCTTACATAGCCTGAACTTTGTAGTTCATAGGAATTCAAGGATGTTTATGAAGAAAGACTATTCAGGATGTTAACTTTCTTTTCATTCTGGACCAGACATACGATACTGATAGAAAGAGAAGATATTATCTAAGTGCCATTTAATGGCATCTGTTTGTATCTATAGAAAGTTTAGGGGTCCTTAGCATCTCTTTCTTCATTGCTGGCTATTGGAAAAACTTTTTTGTTCATTTCAACACTGCAATCTGTCACAGGGTAACATTGGCCCATTAAAAGAGAAGAGGCGAGTGCACCTGTAACTTGTTTGTTAGCTGACCTCAATTGGGCTTATGAGTGTACACCTGGGCCGTATAAATGGAAGGAGTGCCTTGGGACAGACAGGAAACATCAGTTGGGAAATGGAGCAGGTGTGAGCACCTTGGGAGAGAGAGATTGGCTATCTAGTGTTTCCAAAAACCCAGAGGTTCCTGGAAGAAACTGTAGATGATTCCTAGAGGAAGGCTGAAGGCAGGAGAGTAGAGGAGGGGTTTGTTGGTTGAGTGCCACAAGCCAGAAAAGCAGGGCTGGAAGCCAGAGAACAGCACAGGGAGGTGCCTACTGCCTCGAAGCTGGAGAACTGGGCCCAAGGGCTGGAGTGTTTGAACCAGAAGGCCAGAGAGGGCTAAGAGCCAGGAGGAGTGAGGGACAGTCCCTTGGTGAGGAAAAATTCCCAGTAGAGAGGCTGTGGTGTGTGGCTCTTCCTGGGAAGAATAGAGTTGCACTCTAGCTGAAAGGGTAGGGATGACTGTCCTGGTAAAATGATGGACTGAAGAAGAGCCCAGGAGAGACAGAAGACACTGGAACATGGTCTGTACTACATTGATGGACTAAAAGATGTGGAATTTTAAGAACTATTTACATAGGGTGTGAGAAAAAATTATGTTGAACTATGTTTTGGTAATAAACTGTCCCAAAGGATGATATTACAGTACCAAAAAAGCCTGCATGGAGTTAATGGGGACTCTGAAGAAGGGAAACTGAGGCAGTCATGCTTGTTCTGGCACAGCCTGTCACTGTAGCATGCTTTAGGTGGGGCCACTTTATGACACAGCCCAGTAATAAACATGAAATTGGGAAAGTTTAAATCAGCATCTTGTTCTTAAGCCACATACCGTATCCCATTGCTGTTGTAATTCTGATGATCGGTCATCGGCAGGCAGGATTGAACCTGGGACCTCGGGCATTTAGTGCATGAGCCTCTATGCATGAGCTAAAAGCCAGCTGGCTATTAGAAAAACTATAGAGCAGATTCATTTAACTCTCTCTAAGTGGTCTTGGTGCCACTAGATGGGACACAACACCACACGCAGAAGGGGTGTGGGTTACACTATTCTGGACCTTTATTTCATTGTTTTGGCTAAAAACATGTTAGGGATCTTTAGTGAAATCATGATGGCCATATATAGGTAGCAGCACCAATCCATCTCTCCCAATCAATTATTAGAACATACTAATATAGTAGTTCCTGGAAGCTTGCATAAGAAAATCTTCATTTTGTTTGCTTGAAATAGTGAAATCATTTTAGAGATAACACTGAGGCCAAGAAATTTAAGGGGCAAGAGTAAAAGGAAACAACATTAGTTTGCTCGGCCACAGGGACGTACGCAAGAATTTAAATTTCAATCCTTCTGGAGGGGCATGTTAAACACACACATTATACACATTAAACCAGCCGTTCTCAAAATTTTGTACTGGTGACCCCTTTCACATAGCAATCCTCTGAGTGCAACCCCCCTTAAATTAAAAACACTTTTTAATATATTTAACACCATTACAAATGCTGAAGGCAAAGCGAGGTTTGTAGTAGAGGCTAACAGCTCACGACCCCCACCCCCATGTAATAACCTTGCAACCCCCTGAGGGGTCCTAATTCGCATTTTGAGAACTCCTGCATTAAACCATATCAATACATGCACATACATCATATGCATAGAAATAAACAGCAGTACACTCATCATTTTAATGAAAATCCATGTGCTGTGGAGCCATCTGAATAAATGTATTCACGAGTATTTGGTGTGGCGGGGTCACAGAGCTCCTCCAGCCGCAGAGCCAGAGGAGTTCTGTGCCCCACCAATTATTGTGGGGTCGTGCCCCTATTTTCCCCCACTTGTGCACCCCCCTGCTCAGCCAGATATTAATTGTAATAACACGGCATAGGATTTTCATAGGTTAATTTTAAACTTTTCCATGATCATTCATGGTTTTTGATGTATAAATACAGAGAACATTCAATTTGTTTAAGACAACAAACTCTGATCTTCTCCATAGAATTACCACTAATGAGATAGCTTTTCTTCTGTTTCCTGTCCCTCCATCTGCTGTGGGAGCAGCAAACCAGTCTTCAAATCAGGGAGAAACTTCACAGTTTTTTGTCCCCATTCCTCCTACCCATTGTTTTGTCTATTTTTGTAGCACTTCTTCTGTAATCTCATGAAATTAAGGAAGGCACTTAAAATGCAGTATAGTGTTTCATAACTTAATTTCTACCTGGTCTCCTTAAAAAAATTATTTGAATCAGGTGTCAATGAAAAAGGTAATGGATACTGATTTCCAGGTAAGATAGTATGGAAAAACATCACAAAAGATGGAGATGCTGAGAAGAGTCAAGAATAGTTACAAGAGGAGAATGATCAAGACGATGATATTCCTTAGTAGGTTTGATGCTGGATCTAACTCAGTATTGAAATAATAACAAAAGTATTGGCTCTCTGGACTGACCAGTTGTTGTTCAGACCCAGATTATTTTAGATGTGCCTAATTACATCAAGTATGGCATTCTATGTAAAAAAATGGCATGATCTGTTTCTGAATCACTGATAACTTAAATAAAAATTATCTTGAATGCTTTATAGATCAGTGTCCTAACAGGTAAAGCACAACAATTATTGTAGACTGCTACAAACTACCAAATAACACTAGTGAACCTGCAATAATATTTGGGGGGGGGGAAACCTGTGATAATGAGGGACTTCAGTTTGAGTGAAATATGGTGGCAGTCTCATGCTATCACGGCTAAAACATACATGGGATTTCTAAACATTATACATGACAATTTCCTAACTCAGAAAGCATTGTATCCAACATGGGAGAATTCTATATTAGACCTGGTCTTGACAGATAAAGAGGAACTGATCACAGAAGTAAAAATTAATGGCAGCTTCGGAACAAATAATCATGAGTTGATCACATTTATAATGTGCAAACAGAAAAAAGTCCAGACCACTAAAATATATATACTTGGTGCTTTAAAAGGACAAATTTCACAAATCTGAAAAAAATTTTGAGCCATATAATCAGGGAGGAAGAATTTAATCAGAAAAATGTGAATGGTAGTTGTGAATTTTTTAAGAACACTTTACTGGGTGCCCAAAAAGCCACAATTAAGGAAGAAGGCTGTGTTGCTTAAAAAACTGACCAGATATAGCAGGGAAATTAAGGCAGTTAGATAAATTAAAACAAAATAATATGGAAGAAAGGAAAAGTTGATAGTAATTAATATAAATCAGAAGCTAGGAATTGGGAGAAAATTGATAAGGGAAGAAAAGGAACACAAGGAGAAATCTATGGGCAGTAGAATTAAGGGCAATAAGGAGGGTTTGGGTTTTTTTTACAGTATATTAGGAACAAAAAGAATCCTAACAATAGTATTGGCCCATTACTAAATGGAAATGTTATAGTTATCAATAATAATAATAATAATGCAGAAGAGACAGAAGTATTCAATATATATTTCTGTTCTGTGGTATGGGGAGCATGGAGGAAACAGATGATGCAGTTATATCATATGATAACTCCCTTTCCATTCCACTAGTATCTCAGGAGGATGTTAAACAAAAGCTAATAAAATTAGACATTTTTAAATCAGGAGGTACTGATAGCTTGCATCCAAGAGTTTTATTAGAGCTGCCTGAGGAGCTCTCTGGACTGTTCATGTTCACTTTCAATAAGTCTTGGAAGTCTAGGGAAGTTCAAAAATACTGGAAGAGAGCTAATGTTGTCCCAATATTTAAAAAGGGTAAATGGGATGAGCCAGGTAATTATAGGCCTATCAGTCTGACATTGATCCTAGGTAACATAATGAGCAGCTCATAAGGGACTCAATTAACAAAAAAATTGAAGGAGGGTAAAATAATTAATGCCAATCAACATGGGTTTATGGAAAACAGATCTTGCCAAACTAATGTGATTTTTATGTGATTGCATATTTGATTAATAAAGGTAATAATGTCCATGTAATATACTTAGACTTCTGTGGGGTGTTTGACTTAATACAAATATGACATTTTGATTAAAAAAACCCAGAATGATATAAAATTAACATTAAATGGATTTTAAAAACTCGCTAACGGATAGGTCTCAAAATGTAAACAGGGAATCACCATTGAGCGGGTGTGTGTCTGGTGAGGTCCTGCAGGGATTGGTTGTTGAACCACACTACTTAACATTTTTATCAATGACCTCGAAGAAAACATAAAATCATCACTGAAAAAGTTTTGAAGATGACACAAAAACTCGGGGAGTAGTAAATAATGAAGAGGACAGGTCAGAGTGATCTAGATTGTTTGGTAAGCAAGGTGTAAGCAAACATGCATTTTTATATGGCTAAATGTATACATCTATGAACAATGAATGTAGGCCATATTTAGAGGGTGCTGGACTCTATATTGGGAAACAGTGACTCTGAAAAATATTTGGGGTTCACGGTAGATAATCAGCTGAGGTCCCAATGTGATACTGTGGCCAAAAGGGCTAATTCAGACCTTGGATGCATAAATAGGGGAATGTTAAGTAGGAGTAGAGAGGTTATTTATTTTACCTTCATATTTGGAACTGGTGTGATTTATCCTGGTATACTGTGTCCAGTTCTGGTGTACACAATTCAAGAAGGCTGTTGAGAAATTGGAGAGGGCTCAGAGAAGAGCCACAAGACTGATTAAAGTATTAGAAAACATGCCTTATAGTGATCTATTTATTTTGACACAGAGAAGGTTAAGGAGCGACTTGGTTACAGTCTGTAAGTACCTACACAACAAACAAATATTGGATAATGGTTCTTCAGTCTAGCAGAGAAAGGTATAACATAAGCCAATGGCTGGAAGTTGTAGTTAGACAAATTCAGACTCGAATTAAGGAGTAAATTTTTAACAGTGAGG
This sequence comes from Natator depressus, assembly GCF_965152275.1. Lineage (NCBI taxonomy): Eukaryota > Metazoa > Chordata > Testudines > Cheloniidae > Natator > Natator depressus. Next base: position 126,301,422 of record NC_134235.1, read on the forward strand.
GTAATTAACCATTGGAACAGTTTGATAAGGGTTGCAGAGGATTCTCCATCACTAGCAAAGTTTTATTCAAGATCAGACATTTTTATAAAAGATATGGTCTAAAGGAATTATTTTTGGGGAAGTTCTACTGCCCACATTATATAGGAGGTCAGTTTAAATTATCAAAATGGTCCCTTGTGGCCTAGAAATCTATGAAGCTATTAATCATATATTCCATTCTTAATACTGCTGAAAAATCCCATTTTAAGACCTGACAGGTCTCCTTCAGGAAGAAGCAATATGACTGTGAGCCTCTGTGCAGCTACAGAAATTTATATATGGCACACAAAAATCCCTCTTCTGTCACTTTCAGGAAATCTGAATTGTTGAACTTTCTGTATCTGACTAAAGGCTTGGTTGTTTAAAAAAAATAAAAGGGGCGGGGCTGGAATTTTCATGAGGCATGGGACTATACCTGAACTCTTCAAGAAAGAACTATGTGCTATTTCACATCAATTCCTTTAAGAACTAATGCTACAAGATTAATCAAAAATGAAAAAAGTGATGTTTTTATCGGAAACTAGTTAGTCAAAAACACCCTCACTCATAAAAAGACACTTTTTTTCAGAAATGTTTCTCAGTAAAATCAGTAACAAGTTTTTTCCCCCCTCTCTGCTTGTCTTTAAAAATAACAGTAGAACTCATTGAACTTTTTCAAATGATTTTTTTAAAATAAAAAATAGCTTCTTTCAGAAACAGATTTCTTTTGTACAATTGACAATTTTTGTTTTTTGCAAACCTTTTCACATTTATCAAACTTTCTCAAAAATGTTATTGATATTTTTCATTCAGTAAAGAAAACTTCAATAACACTTCTGATTTTTTTTTTAAATGGTAAAGAATTTCAAAACGCAACACAAGTCAATTTTAAACCACTTTTTATTTTTGTAATTTTTCACAAAATGTTTTTTGGACCAGTTCTCTGTGTGCGTGGTTAACACCCAACCCCTCGGCTATTATTTAACTTTTCTGTGAGAGTGAGTTCAGAGGCATCATTATCATGAAAAAGCATAGATTAAGCTGGATACAATTCTCTCTCCCTGGTGCTTGGCTGACTGGTTCTTGCTTACATGCTCAGGGTCTAACTGATCATTACATGTGGGGTCAAAAAAGAATTATCACCCAGGTCAGATTGGAAGTGAGTTTGGGGGTTTTACGTCTTCTTCTAAAGCATAGGTGACTTGCCAGGATCTTCTGGGTATATCTCACTTAATCAATTCCCTTGCTCTGCAGGGGCCTCAGGCACTGGTGCACCTTGGTCCCTCCTGTTTTCTGCATGTGGCACAGAATAGCTCAGTATCCTGAAGCTGTAATACTTTGGTCTAATTCTGATTGTCGGGTTTGATATGCAGGTGGCCGGGTGGGGTTGGTGACTTGTGATATACAGGACATCAGACTAAATGTTCTGGTGGTCCCTTCTGGCCTCACGCTCTGCGACTCCAGTTTAACAGTTTATAGCATATTTGCAGTGTCTGGAGCTATCATTCCGATGTCTGAGTTCTCAGCTGCTATATTGGTTCAGCATTCCAGTTTAGATGGGGGTGACTGCTTTTCTAGGTTTCTGTATAAATCCTGGAGGTAATACCTTTGCTTAGGTCCAGTTGTTTTTCCTGTGGAACTAGGTATTTTTTTCCCCCATTTCCAGCAGTTTAGCCTTGTATTATGTGCACTTGGAAGGCTAGATGTGAAGCACCCGCTGTGTGCTACCAATATTGAATAACACAATGGAAATGTAGTGAGCTTGGTTCTTAGTTACTCTAAGCCCTTTTTATGATGCTCTGTCAGCATTAAGTGGAAGAAATGGCTCCCTCCTCCCCTCCAGTGAGTGTAGATCTAACATAAGGGCTTTATACCAGTGCTGCTCCCAGCACTGTTCCTGGTGTAGGAAACTTGTCGGGGCAGGCCAGTAGTGTGAGGGGGTCATGATGAGATTGCAGTGTACTTCAACAAGTCTCTGCGTCTTAGGTCCCATATAGGGCCATGGGAAGCAGAGCATGTCTTATGGCAACTCTGAGTCTATCTAACTTACACCTAGGACTAGGCAGGCCTCCGAAGAGCCCCAGAATACAGGCAGCATAATAGCGGCTTAATACCACCTTTGCCCTCTCCCCTCTTATCCTCCATTCCTGTTCCAAATAAAGGGAGAGAGTAACTGACTATCAGGCCTGGTGTATTCGCAAATCGAATAAATTTGTACACAATGGGGCTCTATCACCTTTCACTTAACCAAACAATTCCAAAGAGGGGTACATGGATACAATGAGTTTCTTTTTCTGAAAGAGAGTTTCTTAAGGTTAGCTGGGATTTTATAAAAAGATTTGTAGTGAGACAGCTGAGGAGATTTATACAGATGGTGATATTGATCATTTTAATACTAATGTGGGGAATGCAGCTATAAGAAAAGCTAGTAAAAACACTCTTAAACCATCTGCTTACAAAGGTAATAAAATCCCTGTTCCTTGGTGGAATAAAAATGTAATACAGCTATTAAAGATGGAAGAAAAGCACTAAATAAATGTGAGGGGTCAAATTTAATAAATGGCTTAATGGAATATAAAAGGTTCAAAAGGGAGAGTATATATTGGCATAAGTTTTACTCATGTATTAAATGAAATGCAATGTCATCAGAATTATAGAATAAAGTCAAGAAACTATCTACAGTGAGGGCTGTGGTAAGTTACACAGAAATATATTAGCAAGAGTGAAATATTTCTGACATCCAATGGAGATAGATACCTTATGAATATTCTATTGTATGTTCTTTGATATTGTTATGCTGAGAAGTACTAGTGACTGCTTGGTTTGGAAACCTCCTTGATATTAGGCGTGGACATATCCTTCACTTAAGATAAGTTGTAAGAAATACTTAAGGGGCCACACCTTAAACAAGGCCTGATAGGGTATATCTACATTGCAGCTGGGGGGTGTGATTTCCAGCAATGGTAGACAGACTTGAGTTAGGGCACTAAAAATAGCAGTGTGGACACTGCAGCACTGGTGGCGGCTTGGGCTAGCCACCCAAGTCCAATCCCACCCTATCCCCTGAGTCCAAGCTTGGTTGCCTAGCCCAGGTCCTGCAGTGCCACTGTGTCCATCCTGCTGTTTTTTGAATGCTAGTTTGGGCTGAGCTAGCATGAGTCTGTCTACCCATGCAGGCAATCACACCTCCTAGCTGCAATGTAGGTATGCCCAGAAACTAGCATCACTGGTAAGGCCTCAGCTGGAGTATTGTGTTCAGTTCTGGTTGCCACTCTTTAGGAAAGATGTAGGAAAAATAGATGAGAGGCCAGAGAAGAGCAAGCAAAATGATAAAAAAGGTTTAGAAAATCTGATTTATGAGGAAGGTTAAAAAAGTCTGGGCATGTTTAGTTTTGAGAAAAGAAGACTGAGGAGGGACCAGATAATAGTCTTCAGCCATGTGGAGAAGTGTTATAAAGGAGACTATGATCAATTGTTCTCCATGTCCACTGAAGCTAGGGCGAGAAATACTGGGCTTAATCTTCAGCAAAGGAAATTGTTAGATATGGGAAAAAACTTTCTAAGTATAAGAGTAGTCAAGCTCTGGAATAGGCTTCCAAGGGAGGTTGTGGAATCCCCATCATTGGAAGTTTTTAAAAAACAGGTTGAATCTCTCACAGATGGTCTAGGTTTACTTTGTCCTGCCACAGCACTAGCGACTGGACTTGATGACTTCTCAAGGTCCCTTTTAGCCCTACATTTCTATGATTCTATGTTCATAAGTATGTGGCTTGTTACAAGTGTGTTTAGAAAAAGTAGGTAGCTATTACTCAGATCAGTTTAAACAGTACAATAAATAGGACATGAAGACCTTGGAAAAAGCACTTGTTATAAATTATAGATCTCCAATTAAATCTGTAATGGATTGTGGATTCCAGATTTATTTTGGTTCAGCAGACAGTTCCATAGGATGAATAAAATCCAGTTCCAAGCATGACCTTTGCCTTCTCTGTTCATAGGAGGTTTATAAGTAATCTCAGGGGGGAACATCTTTCTGGAAAGGAGCAGGAAAGTTCTCATGATCAGAAACAGAATTAAATATTTTCTGTTGTAAATATTCTCTGTTTATTCTGTGGTGGAGGATTAAGGGGATATAAAGTCTTTAAAATTAAATTGTGTTAAATCTTAGAAGCCATATGGGAGCAAAATTAGCTCCTTAGTCAAAGAAATGGACCTAAAAATTTAATTAAATTGCAACAAGTGTGCTTTCTGAGAAATACAAATTAGCAGAATCCCCTCAAGTACAGAGTATATAAATTTCAACAACATTATTACTAAAATCTAGCAATAAAGACATAATGAAATCTTCCAATATCCAGTACACTGGGGTTTCTACATAACCCACCCCCCATCCTCCCCACAGCATTCTCAGACATTTCATTGATTGATTGAAGTGTCTTGATTTGGGAACACTGGAGGTGGTCTTTTATGTCTCTGAAATTGGTACTGTATAAAGCAAACAATGACCATATAATTTAGCAGGGATATTTTTGCACTCATCTCAGTGCTCAACTGAGTGATACTCAAGTACAAGTTTCTAAATTTTCCCTGCAATAGTAGATGAAAGAGAACAAAAACCTGCATTCCTTCCACAAAGGCTCAAATCTACAGCCCACTGACAAGCCTCCCCTCAGGTTAAGGACACCCTTGGAGCCTGGGCTGGTCCTTGGATGGAGTCACTTCTACAGAATGTTGCATGCTCACACAGCTAGAATAGCCAGGATGTAGTATTGCATATATTGGACCTGCCCCTTCCCTGCTCTTCATGTGCTGATGTACAGGAGATGTTGCAGCTATAGCCCCCACTTGCTCAGCAGGACTGCAACAGCTTCCCTAGTTCAGGATGGCAACAAAGAAGAGGGTGACTTTCCCTCAGAGACAGAGTCAGAGTAAAGCGTCCTTTTGCAACTTGGGGGACACGGGAAAGAAAACAAAGAGGGGGCTGCCATCCAGGGCACCTCAGCTGTTTCAGAGTAGAGCTCCACTCTTACAGGGCTTTCAGTGTTTAAAGTTTTCCAGTAGAAAAAGGTCCCAATTTTCAACCAGCCTTAGGAATTCTGCACAGCAGCTGCCACCTCCTATGTTCCACTCTAAGCACTGCTGCATTCGCTTCCCGCAACCATTTCCCGTAGTCAACTACACCATCCCAAAAGGCTCCGGTAGAGACCCTCAGCTTTGCAGGACAAGTGTGAGAATGTGACATCCTCTGTAGGAGTAAGAAAGGGAAACACGATAAAAAAGAGGCGAGAGTGCACATTAACTTGAGCAGAGGGAGATACAGAAAGGAATAGTCGGTTCCCACATTAGGGCTTCGGAAAGGCATATTGTGAACAAAAAATCCTATAAGAAGGAAAATTTGCACTGAGGAGAATTAGTAAGTATCAGGAAGTCACTAAATGAGTTGCTGTTTCTATGTGCTGTATATCAACAGTGTATCACCACATAATATTTCTCTGCTGAAATGCAATTAAATACTAAGTATCCTATGCTCTCCAGTCTCGATCAGGCTCTTAAAAACCGTAGTTGAGCCCTAAGTCCTCCAATACTGCAAACACTTATACACATGAGTAGCTTCATGTATATAAATACTCCTATTGAATTCAATGTGTGTAAAGTTACTCACATGTAAAGTGTTTGCAGACTTTTGGCCTAAGCTTTTAGAATGAGCCTTTGGCTTAATGCAAATTTTGCAATTTCCATCCATAAAATGTCCTGCTCAGGCATAGCATTGTGTAAGAAATATTTTATTAGCTATGAAAGGCACAAGAAATGCCTGGAGAAAGAAGTTTGACCAAGACCTATCAATTTAAGGTATTGTTATTTATTAATTATATTGTGCTCAGAATGTGTTAGGCACTTTACAAACATGTAGAAAGACAGGTTTTCTATTAATGTACTCTGGAGGAGGCAAAACTGAAAGGCTTCTACAATATTTCTAATGGAAACCTCTAGAAGAGATTATTCATCATGATGGCAAATTCCAAAGGCACTTGGCCTCATTGCAGATCTAGTGCCATCTGGATCAATCTCTGGCTAGGTCTTTCAGGTGGTCGAAATAGCTGTTCAGTTTCTGTCCATCTGTGATCATTTTATTGTTTCAGTGAAGCTTTTGGCACCCATGTGATCACCAGATGTGTCATGGTATTTTGTGGTATACACAGGGTTCAGAATTTGTTGATCTTCTGTTCATGTCCATACCAAAAACGCTGCCAAAGCCTAACCAGCACTGTTGCGGACAGCTTTTGAGTTTCACTTCCAATATTCTCATTTCTGATTTTGTCCGGCCATTTAATATGAAGTAGCATTATTACTGAAGACATTGCTATTGAACCTTAAATCCTGAGAAAGTCCTACTGAAACTTTGTTCTAAAAACTGAATATACCTCTAAGTTCAATGCCTCCTGTGCTCTTAGGTTCACTTCCTTCCTACTCTGATTTCATTTGTTTTCTGTATTTTGTTATGCTAGATTTTTTATTTGGTGCCCGGAAGGTTTTCTTCTTTGTTCTTTTTACCAGATTTTGCTTGTCTTCATATTTGTTTTTGTTAAAAAGTTATAAATAAAATACTTATAAAAAAAGAAAAGGAAAAGAGCATAGCTTTATAGTTTGTCTGCAGAGTTAATTTGCTGTGGCACTCTCTACATACGCTGAAGTACCACAGAAATGGGATGGACCATTTTATATGGGTTTTCGCACAGAAGAATATGTGTGTGGTTGGTTGGAAGAAAATACTACCCATGCCGGGGGCTCAAAGAAGGAGAATTTTGCAGTGGGGAAAGACAAGTTTTTAGTAGGGTGGGATTGATCTGCAGGTATCCTCGCATAGATGTTTTATGAAATTGCATGCCATAGGTAAACTCTAATTCACACTTATGGCAAAACAAAGAATTCCCCCCACCCCCACCCACACTCAGTCTTCAAAATATTCTTAATAAGTCAATGGATAAAATTAATTTGTGGAAGGGATGGTTTACTGTTCATAAAGGGGGAGGAATCACGTTCATACCAAGTATATGCATACAGAGTCCTTTAGCTGTATATCAGTTTATTGTTGATATTAGTTATCTATTCAATTGTCTGTTTGTTTCCTTTTTATCTTCCTTAAATCCACTTATTTGTTCTTCTATATCTATCCTCCATCTTTCAGTGTCCATCATTTCTCTATCCCCATTGTCTTTCCTCTTTTTATCTGTATGTTATGTTCTCTCCTTCTTCTCCCACTCTCTCAGTGTATTCTTTCCTCTCTGTCTCTGGTTTTCTCCACATCATCTTCATCATGCCAAACACTCATTCATTTTTTCCCTTTCTCTCTTCTTAGTTTCCCCCTCTAAATCCAACTGTAAAACTTTCCTCCCATATACATCCCATAACATTGTCTCCCCGACACTATCATTTCTGCTAAATAGCTACGAGACTCCAAGGCTTCAAAGCTTCATTCTAGATTGCTAAACCAGTAAATAGTGCATGTAAATTTCACAAGTGTGAGCTATTTGCCTAGACACCAACCCCTTGAAAATTGTGGGTTTATTTATTTATTTACCAACGTCACAGATACCAAACTGTCCTTGGCTGAAGCCTCCAGAGTACTGAGGAAAAGTTACTTCTTAATCTTTATTTGGCAATTTGGGTAAATAATTACATCTTAGAATCTGGACCTCACTTACATTCTCATTAATCACTATTACCCTTCCCACAATCACCAAAAAGGATAATGCTAAATGAAGCTTTACATAGAATTGCACATTTGAAAATAAACTACTGATTTCTCTCCATGCTATGGCTAATGATAGAAGATACATTTTATTTTTAGAGGATTTGAGTGGGTATGGCAGAGAGAAGAGAAACTTATTTAAAGGGACAACATGCCGATATCTACTAAAAACAAATTTTGAATGGCAATGTATGGGAAAATATGCAAACATCTCTAATATCAGAGCTCCATCTCCGAGTGACTGCTCTGCAATTTTATGATGGGCGTGGACTAATTCTGGGAGTCTCACTGTATACATCTAGGGTCTGATTTTCAAAGGTGCTGAGCATCAATTCCATTGAACATCAGTGGGAGTGAAGGGCTCTCCAGCTCTGAAAAATAGATATCTGGTTATTTGCCCCAAAGTTGAGGCACAGAAAATGTGTGGCCACTTTTGAAAAATAGGCTCTGACCTCACTGTGCCTCTTTTTGTTCTTCCTTGTAATGGGGAGAATAGTACTTAACAGGGTTCTTGCAAAATCTAATTAATTAAGGATTATTAATTTCTTTAAGATCCTTGGAAAAAAAGGGTGTTATAAAAGGGCAAAGTATTATCTTTCCTTCCTGAGCTTGTTACCTTGCTGTGCAAGTAGAATGTTCTGAATGCTTTCCTTCTGGTCCTTATAAACAGGGAAGTCTTTTAATTACCTACTAAAGCTCCAAGAGCCATTAGGCAGCTGAGGGTGCAGCTTGTTGAGAAACTTGCACTTCCAAACTATTGACATTTTTGTGTTTCATTTACTGTACACGAGTCAATTAATAATTTGAAATTTCAACTAGAGAAGAGCAGGATTAGCTTTGACTATATGGTGTTAATGGATTCCTGTAGATGTAATGAAGTGAATGATAGCACTGTATTCTATGTTTAGTGTTTCTGATGGATTGAAGATATTCGGTGAGTAACATTTGTAATAAAGCTGATTTTGTATACCTAACCTCTGAATAATGATTTTTAAGTATTTCCATTTTCATTGATTACATTCATTAAAAAGTGCTCCAATATTTCAGCAAGAGCACAGAAATTATACATTCACTGGAACATTTGTTTATCTTAAGTAAATAAACACTTTATTCACAGTGATTCTCACATAAATAATTATTTAGATTAATATTCTACAGCATACTCTCCTATCTTGTCCTTTCCTATTCTACTAAAAGACTGCAAGCAGAAGAGTTTCTTGTGTGAAAGACAACTTTTTGTACATGCTATTGTTCCATTTTGACCCAACAATATTGTTTGAGTTTTTCATTGCTACATGAAGAAAGTTTTTTGGTGTGGAATGTATGAACATTGTAAAGCCAAATTTTCAAAGGGGCTTTACCTAAAATGGGGGGAGTGGCTTTAGGTGCCACATTTTTGTGTGTATGTTTTTGGACTTGACAGGGCCTACCATCAATAAGACATAGGTCCCGCCCCCTGACACCTCAGGCTCTGCCCATATGTCACCCAAAGACCTGCCCCCTGGGGTATTACTTCCAGGGTCAAGACGGACACATGACGGGAAGCAAAGGGTATCATGTGACCCCTCTAAGAACTCCTCCCACTGCCCTCTACCGCTCAGAGTGCAGCACCACCCCAGAAGTCCCAGTGCCACATTGAAGAGGCCATGAACCCATGTTTCGTTCCAAGAACCCATATTTTAGAAATTGTGGAAAGGCTGAGAGGAAACATGGACTCCTTCACCAATCCCGTGAGAATTTTGGACTTTGTTTTAACTCCAAAAGCCTTTGACCTCCCACGGAGAAAGTGCTGCATCAGTGACTGTTCCGAGGAGGAGGAGGGAGCGGCCATGGGGAGCCCTTTGGCCCAGCTGTTGATGGATACCCCGGAACCTGATCCTGAAACCCAATCTCTCGTGAGGCAGACAGATGACCATGATGGCCTCTCATCGTTGACCCCTCTAGAGGAGGAAGGCAACCATGGCTCATGGGAATCACTGGTGGACAAGGTGAATGGAAATGACGTCGCTCAGATAAGCGAATGATTAAGAAGTGATGGTCAAGGATAGTGTGTAATGGGGTTAGGAACCGATCCGTAAATCTAAAAACAAGCAGTGGGGGCTTACAGTTGTTTCTTTTCTGAAAATCTCTTGACAGCTTAATGATGACCTGGAGGCCCTGGACAGCGTTGCATCAGACAGCAAAGATGAACCGGGCCCGTCTTGTTTTTGCTCAACGTCAGTACAAATCATTCACAAGGACACCAAGGATGATGGCTATGTGGATTTAAGGAGGAGGCTTGGCATGGAACTAACTGAGCCAGTGCCATGTCGTGAGCATAAAAAAGTCATGTGTTCTATTGTACATATTGCTGTTTATGCTGTCCTTAATCACTACCCTAGGGAAAAGCCTTAGGGAAAAGATTTTCAAAGATTGTGAGGAATTTGGAGGATATAAACTGCAAGCTCCAGGACCTGTACTCTGACCTGTGTTTGGAAAGCTTATTAAACACTCTTACTGCCATAGGTTATGCTTTGTAATGTCTGTGCCTAACCCAAGAAAATTTAGCACAAGAGGTGACCTTGGTAAATGCTGTGCAATTTGGTCAAGACCCTGACAGTGTTTTAAAGAAAATGACCAAACCGGGAGATGCCTGCTTACAGCATTATATTGACCATCTGGTCTGCACGAAAAGTTACCGAACCCTGCTTAAGAGAAAGACTGTTTGTAAGAAATCTAAAAGCATTAAGTTAGTGAATGGTGAGGGGACAAACATGTGATATAAAACTTGGTAGCTGTAAATAAAAAATCTATTGAAAAGGTCTTTCTGACTATCTTTGTTTCTGTGAGAAGGTCTGCAATTAAGTTTGATGGGTGTACTCCCACAGTAAGGGAGGTGGGTGGGTGGTGATATTGAACTCTGATTGATATTAAATGAAATAAAACCTCAGGAGTTGGTGGAACTCTATTGGACAGTTTAAATATAATACCAGGAGTTTGTAGAATGCTATCAGTCAGTTTAAATATAACCCAGGAGTTGGTTGAATGCTATGGGTCCTCTTTCTAGCAACTCAAAGTCATTAAAATAATATATTTACAAAAATAAACAAGGGTCTAATCCAAAACTGAAATGTTTCAAGGATTCACAAACTTCCACCATACTTTTAGAGAACAAGCATTTGCTGTAAAAACATTTGAAAGCTATGGGTATTTGTAGGGTGTTTACTAGGGTTCTGATACATCCATTTTACTTCAAAACAACCCAAAATGTTAAGCATGAAAGAAACATGTTTAAAAAACAAACAAACAAACAAAAAACAAGACATTCATTTGTATCAGTAACACTAAGGATTGTTGTGTATGGTGATTTACTGTTTAGTACTGTAAAAAGGCCTTACAGTGCTGTTTTTTCACTGAAACAGAGAAATGTATTTTAACTAAATAAAAAAAACCCAAGCAGCTCAGTTTTGCAGACAACTTAATTCCCACACCCCTCAGATCACAAAAGGGAACTTTGGGGAGGGGTGCCTAATTTCCTCAAATATCTATTAATTCAGAGTTGTAAGTGATAGAATCAACCTGCTAACTACAGACTCTGAAACAAAGAGTTAGGATGGTATAAAAACCACAGTTTTTTTGGAGACTGTTCTCTTTCAACAGAAATTATCTTGAACAGTATAGCTGCTGGATGCAAGACTAAGTATGCTGCTTGTTTTTAACTCTGAAAATATATATTATAGAATGTCACTCTTTGTCCATGCTGTCATTACTAAATAATGGTACCTAGCTTTATTGCAGTGTGATCTGTTCAGCATGGAAATAGCAACTTCAAGCTGCTTTTCACTAGGGCCAAGTAAAACCCCATTTTTAACTATAGTTGTACTTAATACTGTTAAATTAAAACACACACACACACACACTAGGCATAACACAGATTGCATAGGGATTTGATGGAATTGGGGAATAATACTAACTAAAAATTTTGCCTGTTCTTTAATCCAAAGGCCCAAATACATGTGGGGAAAAACAGAATAAGCATGTGCCAGCATCCCTTTACCCTGTAGTGGAAGGTAACTTTCTGCAATTGGCTTTTAAAAACATGTGTGTTTTAATTTTTTTTTAATTAGTTAGTTTTTAAATTGTTGTTGGTAATTCAGGGAGCCTATGCTAGAGATAGGTTTGGGTTTTTAAAAGTATTTCGTTGCAAACTGTTGATTTGGTGTGTTTAAAACTGCTGGGATTTTATTTTGTGTGTGTGTGAGATTTGGAGGGCCTATGCTAGAGATAAGTGTGTGGGGCTTTAAAAGTGTTTGGTTGCAAACTGTTGATTTGGTGTGTTTAAAACTACTGGGGGGGAGGGGTTGTGTGTATGTGTGTGTGTGATTTAGGGGGCCTGTGCTAGAGATAAGTTTGCAATATTTTGTGTCAAAACGGTTTTGGTTTTTACTCAGATTTGCAAATACAAACTACATTCATACACACAATTGGGTAACTAGATGCCTACACCATGTATACAAGGCAAGCAGTAGCATGCACGGGAACCTACAATCACCTTCTCAACTTTCAAGAACTAGGTGATAGTCAATAAAATTGAATGGTGGCAAACACTGATAAGAGATCCTTTCCCCACACAATGTACAATGAGGCTGCGGAAGTCATCAACACAAGATTTAGAATGTGAGCTCTTTGGGGGCAAGGCCTGACATTTACTATGCTATTTTACAACACATATTACAACAGAATCCCAGCCTGCATTGCCTCTGGATGATACTGTAATATACATTTTAAATCATAAAAAAGATATTATGGAGGCCAAGATATCATCGATGTTCAGAAAAGTATTCGAAAAAGGTAACAAGAATATCCAGAATTATGGTGAGGATTAAAAGAAATAATGAAGAGTTTGGGGAGGGATATAAACTTTGTGTAGGTTTAATCTAATCTCTAACTAATGGGGGTTAAGAAGCTGGGGGTTTTGGTCAAGTATTCCTGTAACTGCCTCCGCAGGGCTTTTTGCATTTCGTTTGGTGCTGCTGGTAGTGGCAATGTCATAAATATAAAGGGAAGGATAAACCCCTTTAAAATCCCTCCTGGCCAGAGGAAAAATCCTTTCACCTGTAAAGGGTTAAGAAGCTAAAGGTAACCTCGCTGGCACCTGACCAAAATGACCAATGAAGAGACAAGATACTTTCAAAATCTGGGAGGAGGGAGAGAAACAAAGGGTCTGTGTCTGTCTATGTGATGCTTTTGCCGGGGACAGAACAGGAATGGAGTCTTAGAATTTAGTAAGTAATCTGGCTTAGTATGTGTTAGATTATGATTTCTTTAAATGGCTGAGAAAATAGCTGTGCTGAATAGAATGAATATTCCTGTCTGTGTGGTTTTTTTTGTAACTTAAGGTTTTGCCTAGAGGGATTCTCTATGTTTTGAATCTAATTACCCTGTAAGGTATTTACCATCCTGATTTTACAGAGATGATTCTTTTTTTTAACTTCTATTAAAAGTCTTCTTGTAAGGAAACGGAATGCTTTTTCATTGTTCTAAGATCCAAGGGTTTGGGTCTGTGGTCACCTATGCAAATTGGTGAGGATTTTTACCAAACCTTCCCCAGGAAGTGGGGTGCAAGGGTTGGGGGGATTTTGTGGGGAAAGACGTTTCCAAACAACATTTTATCAGGAACCCAGATAAAGTTTGGTGGTGGCAGTGGAAGTCCAATGGCAAAGGGTAAAATAGTTTGTACCTTGGGGAAGTTTTAACCTAAGCTGGTAAAAGTAAGCTTAGGAGGTTTTCATGCAGGTCTCCACATCTGTACCCTAGAGTTCAGAATGGGGAAGGAACCTTGACAGGCAATGAGATAGAGCATTGGACAAGATGGAAACTAATCTGATCCACTTGAGCTGGCTGAAATTTGGAATTTCCATCCCATGCAGATTCCAAATATTTCAACATTTGTTTTCATCCAAAATTGATAGTAAGAATCAAATATAAATTATAACAGTATGCAGTGATCTCCACAAAGTCAATATTTGCCAAACGTTATCATACCACAGTGTCTTTGCTTCTAAATATGAATACTGTGGTACCTAAAATATTCTGACATAGTTAATTATTCATTAATGTTGACTTTTTAAAATGGCAATCACTGTACTGTATATCATTCAGGTTTACATACGGTGAAAGAACTGTGTTTCATGTCTGGTACTGCTGAAGTGGAAGCTAACATACAATAAGTAGAAGTCTTTGTATTTTATAACATGCTTATTCCCCTCCTCCTGCCTATTCCATCAACCCATGTTTGTCTCCTGTCCCTGCAAGTTTTGGCATAATCTATTTTATGAGCTCTCTGGAGAAGGCTTTGTCTTTACATTCCTGGTCTGAACAGCATCTAACTCAACAGGACACTGATGTTTGATTGATGGCACTTAGATGCTACTTCAGTACAAATAATAATAAATAATACGATAAATTATTGGGGACAATAATTTTCTCAAATTTGGTCAGAAGGCAGTCAACAGTGATGTGTAACATTGTCTGTCTTTGTCCACAGCTGCATGCGTGGTCCTCTAGATGGTCCCAGGTGTGAAGGCTGGCTGCCCATTGACCCTGGGACATTAGAAATTGGTTCAGAAAGCCCCATGAGCAGCCTGCTAAATCAAAAGTGGGTACATGCATGTTTGGATCCATTGTAAGTGCCTGGTTTCTGATGTCAGCTGCAAACTTTCATGCCACATAGATGTTGCAGAGAAACCTGGGCAGGTCAAGTGGGTTGTTATACCCACTCACCTTAGCTGCAGTTTTCCTCTGGTGATTAAGATATGTGAGAGATCTATCTAGGTTTTTTCCAAGGTACACTGGGTGGGATTCATATTTCAAGGAATGTCCACTGAGAAAAAAATATTCAGTTCTTGGTCTGCTCTAGTGTTGTAATAAAGATGGAACACATTCAAAAATGTCTTGGTCAAGAGTTGGATATAAATGTCACCAACTACAGTATTTGGCCATCTTAATGCAGCCAGCTTTTAGGGAGTCTTCAAATTCTGGGTACAACTGTGCTTGGGTGCCTAAGGAAATGTCCAAGGTGTATGTGAACCTGTAGGACTGTTTGAGTGGAAGGTCATTTATGTCCAGGTTGCAAAGCATCAGTGCCAGCATAGAGCTTTGGGATAGATGGTTGGTTTGTCTTTTCAACGTGCTAACTCTGTCTCCAGGTGCACTTGGAAACATATTTTGTGGAGGAGAAAGTCAATGACATTGTCTGCTCATGCTGGGAGCACTCTTGACAATTTGACTAAGAGCCCTGTGTTACACACTGTGTCATATTCTGCTTCAGGTCCAGAAATATGGCTCCCATCTTCAGGTTTTTCTGAAAACAACTGATAATGAATGTTGTCCAAATGAGCTCTTGAATATGGGAATGCCAACCTCTCCAAAAGTCTGCTTGCTCAACTATGGGTATTGGCTCCACTTCTGGGTGCGTGCTCTGAAGAACAGGATGCTCTAGTACTTTGAATGGCACAGAACACAGAGATCTTGGTCGATAGTTTGTAACATTGTGTGGGTCTTCCCTGGTTTAAAGAGAGTAATGATTTTTGACATTTGCCATGTTATTCATTATGTTGACTAATGAAATGGAAGAGAAATATCAAGCTATATTTGTAGTCTTTGTAGTTCTTGTAGTCTGACCTTCTAATTATGGCAATGATCTACTTATCAGATTATATCCGATGTCAAAAGGTAGAGAAATAAGAGTCCAAATGAAAACTGTTAAAAGCATTACGCCAATAGAAACAAAACAACCCACAAAACCTGTATTAACAGTATTATTATTATTGATAGTTAGTAATAATCAATATCACTATTGATAGTTAGTGCTAATTAGCTAGTAGTACCTAGATGTCCTGATCAAAACTAAACCCCATTGTATTAAATAAATAACCACATAATAAGTTATAGCTCCTTCCTCAGAGAGCTCATAGTCTGAACAGACACAACGAAGTGAAGAGGAAACAGGCATAGAGAGGTTAAATTATTTGTCCATGGTTACACAGCATGTGAATGGCAGATCTGGGATTGGGAGCCAGGTCAACTGACCCCTTCTCCAGTGACCAATTCACTGGGCCTCACTGCCACTCAGATTAGCATATCCTCTTTGAAAATATTGAAGGAATATGCACAAATAGTCTAGTGATGCACAAAGCTCCAATGAGTTAGTGATTTGATATAAATGTAATAATTCAAGGAAGTCACATCTGCATAAAACTAGTGTACCTGAGTCAAGACTCAGGCCTCACCAGTTTTTCTAAAATGGATCCATACTACCTGAAATGTTAGACTCCAGGTAAGGATAGAATCTCATGTAATGAGGTTTCCTTTATATTTTATCCAGCATTTCTACTTATTGTCTTGGTTGCAAATCAGAAATGGGGGGGAGGGGGAACAGAGTGCTAAATCTGAACATTTAGGAATGTTCAACCTTGAAGCACAGTTTCCCCACTCAGCTGAAAGAAGTCACAGCAGATCTTCAAGTATTTCTTTCAGATGGAAATGGATTATATAGCCATTGAAACTTCTCTTTAAGCCAGGTAGTAGCAGGTATAGGGGGTGTGTATTAAGACATATATATTTATCTAACTCATATACCCTAGAGCCCAAAATCATCAGCAGTGTGATTTCTATGAGCAGGAGGCAGGTCCATAGGTGAGCTTTATCTTATTTTGTTTTGAGTCACATGCAGAGAGTGATTTTTACCTGTCGCTGCCAATTGGCTCAGAGAACACATTTATGGGTCAGTTTTTCTTACCCAGGTTCAGATGTAATCAACCTCAACTGTTCATGAGACGCATCTGGGTCTCCGAATAAGGCCCACACACTGACTCTCACATATTATTTCTTGCATCTTAGTGGTTTTTGCTTCTTGAGCAACTCAATATTTCATATCCCTCCCCCTCTCCTCTCTCTCTCTGAAGCACTTTCTACCAATCTAATTAATTTTGCTTTCTCCCCTGCCATTTAATCATCCTATTTTTGCTGCTTACAGAAGCCACTGAGAAATTCTGCTGCTAACTGGTACATGGGGTCTAGTTCAAGGAAGAGATGAGATTTTTTTTTCCCGTCTTTGAGATACAGAAGAAATAAGGATGAGAGGGAACATTTTCTTTTTCGTCTAATCTCATCTTTTCTGAAATAAAATAAAGCAATCTTTGTAAGTGTGGGAGGGAAGTGAATGTGAAGCATATATGTTTTTGCCAAAAAAAAAAAATGTGTTTTTCTACACAAAGACTGATAATGCTAACTGTTAGCACTTTACTCAGAACTCCATCTTTCTTTCATATATGCTATGTCATATTTCAACAGAAAATAAATAGTATATTACTTGCTGGTTCAGGAAATAGCTATTATAGATTTTGTGGATTAGGTGAGATGAGGTTTCCTTATATAAATATATTGGAGGGGAAACGACTTATTCATTCCCTTGTCTATATTAAATCATGCTATTTTAAGAGTACCTTAATTAGGAGAAAAAAGTATGCCTGGTTTTTCTTTAGATCATTTTTATATTCAATGAAGACTTGTCCTTCATATGGAACTAACATAATTTACACTTTTCTAAAGGACGGTTATCTTACAAGCAAAAGTTGGCTAGAGCCATGACTACTGATGGATGTAGGGTGGGCTATGGATATGCTAAGCCAGGGGAATAATTAATTGGCGATCAAAGAGTACACACATAAATTGTACGAAGAATTTGAATGGAGGGAATGGAAATAATTTATAGATGCTATAGGATATAAGCTACAGTGGCATCTGAAAGCAAGTAGCATGGAGCAGAAGAGACTTGAACTATCAAATGTGCCTTCAGGAAGTTTAATACCAAGATATTAAAGAGAACATGTGGAAAGTCCTGAATGGTGGCAAGACATTGACTAGGAATCTGGAGGTGTTAGAAGGCACACATATGACAAGTAGAAACAGGAAAAAGGGTAATTTTTTGGAACAGTGCACATAAGTACAGCAACACCCCTCCTTCCCATTCATATCAAAAGGGAGTCTTGTGGCTAAATCCTACTATCACATCAATTTACCACTTCAAGAGTCTCTATGGAATCAGTAAGAACATTGGGACGGCTGGAGAGCTGTGAGAAAGCATCAGAATAGCTCCAAGGAACACAAAACTGAGAGAAGAAAAGGGTGGCCCAGCAAAATGCAAAGGAATGATCAAAAGAAGGTTGGGAATCTCGGAAACAGTAGCAAGCTGCCCATCTGGGAGTGTAGTAAGAGGATCAGAGAGGTTGCAGGAACTACCAACAAGGTCTAACATGGCACAGGTGAGCTGAGAGCAGGCACAATGAATCTGAGTGGACAGCTGGCAGTGGAAAGGAAGAGAAAAGCATAACTACAAAAAGTAGTGAGTTCAGATCCGTTGGCTTCAGCCCTTTGTTTGTATGATGAAGATGAAAAAAAATATTCTAGAAAAAAAAAAGTGGGAGATGGGCAGTCACAATGTCCCATATATTGAGTGTGTGTGTGTTGGGGGCGGGGGGGGGGGGAATGATAGCTCTCAGGCATGTGAAATAGTGGGCTAGCATTGCAGAAACTCTTTGTTGTTAAGAGCATTACCAGCAGGGCAGAGCAGCACTGATAACACTTTGTGATTTGCCCCACCAGCATATTTTCTCTCTCATTGCTATACTGCCAGATATAAAATACATTGAAAAACCCTCAACTGCAGAGTACAGATTATGCGGTCACTGTAGGATTTCTAATGCTATGGCATGCACACAGGAGAAGAATATAGCATTAGGCAATATAAATATATTGTTACTGAAGTGTCAGCAAATTGTATCACCTTGCATTTTTCCAGCCAAGGAAACTGGCATTAAAGAACCAGTTACAAAAACTTAGCTGAAAAGGAACTCCTTCTCCTTCAGAGACAAAGAACACCTAATGATCCAGACCTAAAAGCCTACATTTAGCAGCATGGTATATCATCAGCTGGCTAAAACCTATAAGTAATTTGCATGTATGTATAATTTCTTGTGCACAGAATGCTTGTAATGGTAATCAGTGTGTTTCAGACATTGTTTTAAACAGGGATTTTTACAGATTGATTGTCAGCATATGACTGGGAAATGGGCAGTCATGCCTCATGGTCAGAGCTGTGGGAGTAGCCAGCCTGAAGGTTATAGTAGAGACAAGCTAGAATCAAGGATCATGACCACAGGATACCTGGGGATGTAGTCAGGATCAGAAGCTGAATTCCAAAGCCAGTGGGTGATCTGGAGACATGATCTGGAAGCAGACCCAGGGGTGTCAAGAATGGAAAAGGGCTGGGGCTGAAGCAGACACAAAAGCAGGTAGAGCAGGAGCAGGATCAACTGCAGCTCTGGGCATGGAACATGTTGAGCAGCCAGTGAGTTCTGGCTGTTGCTGGGTCAGATAGTAGTAAGCTCCACCCCTCCAACAGTTGGGAAGTGCACTCAATGAGGTAGCTCCTGATAGGACCAGCTGTATCTACTGTGTTGCTAGGAGACTGACTCTGCTACCACTGGCTCCCTGACAATACGTCCCCTCCGTGAGGGTGCCTTAGGACATGGCTTTTCTGTGTTCTTTTGATGAAAGGAGAGTACAAGCTCTGGAGTATGGACATTCCCTTCTGGTTCCCAAGATGGTTCTTGAAGGTCATAACCCTCCCAGGCCACCAGGCAGTAGAGTTGACCTTGGATTAGGATTTCAGAAATCCTTTGTTCCTAAGTGAACTTTTCTTCATCTCCAGAAGCACGGGGTTTGGATTGAGGAATGGTGAAGGTTTGGGGTCATTCTTATTTTAACAAAACTTATACATCCATCCTCTCTAATAACAGAACATATGACAGCGTAAGTCAGTGCCATCACCAGACATATTCAGAAGTGGTCCTTTAATGACAATTACGGATTTTTCAAGTGTAATAATGTGGTGGCAGCCCTACTGTAAACAAAGGGCCACTCTGGTGGTGCAAAGGGGCCATAAAACTATCCTGACTGCATAGTTGGGAATTAGCTGTTCTCTCTTTTTCAGTGATACCCCCTCTTAGCTTCTTGAGAGTATGGGAATGTTGAAACTATATGTAAAAGTGAGGGCATGGCCAGAGTGCTGCTGCACCCTGGAGAGCTTTGGCTGGTGAAATGGCCCCTTGGGAACTTTACTAGGCATCAACATTAATAGGCAACCCCAAGAATACTCTCACTTAAGTCACGGGTAGAATCAGCCCCCAGCAACCTCCAGGATCGTGGAAAAACAGAAAAAAAATGAGTAAGGATATAAGGTTTTGGTCCATCATTACAAACACTGGTGACTCTTATACTTTGTTGAACAAGCGTAGGAAAAAATCTACAAAGCTATAAATAACTCAGAACTGTGTGTGAGACTTTTTTTTAGGTGGTAATGTGTTGATTGCAGTGAAGTTTCTTGTTGTAAAGTAGCAGAGTTCAAAGAAGGCTTAGTTTTAAATCAGAATAGTATATTATAAAATTGCTTTATATCAATTGCTAAGTAACCTTTCACTGATAGCTAGTGACTTCTCAGGTATGGAATATATCTTTTGGCTTCTATCCATAAATTACCTATATCCAAAGTGTAAAGAGGTAGTGCTAGAATTAGATTATGGGACTACTGCAGACATCATTAACACTAACCAGAGTAATAAGGACACTATTCCTGTCACTGATGAACAACCTGGCTTAACAGAGTCAGAGAAATTATGAACAAAGCTCATCTATCACTAGAACTCAGAGTAATTATTTCACCATAGATGTGGATAACTGGAATACTACAATTGTACAATGTTAGCCTATCAGCAGCATTTATAAGTGCAGTAGAGTTTATGGCACCACCCATTAGGATTTATGTTGTCAGTCTTCAGCCCAGAAGGAAATAGTCTCAAGGAGAAGGTGTGCCTGCAGGTGTGAGGCAACACATCCCTTAGATAGCTATACAATCTTCAACATATTTAAGGACTGAAGTTGGCCAGTGCATAATTAGTTTATGTTAAGAGCTGCTATTGTATTGTGACGTGCGAGGTGGTCAGTCCAGCACCCACTGAGGTCAATAGCAAAATGTATTGACTTCAGTGGGTGCTCAGTTACGAAAGCTTAGTGCATCTTTCCTCTTTGATTTATATCTGAGGAGGAAAGTCAATAGAGAGACAGCTGGATGGATTATCTGTCCTTATCTCTGCAAGCACTGTACAATGAGAAATCCCCTAAAAAAAGAAAATAAAAAAGAACCCTGACTTTTATAGGCCTGATCTGTTTGAGAGACAGAGACAAGCCACAGGGGGGAAAAAAGAGTTTCCTCTTCTCAATAAATAATCAGCTTTATTCTATGCTTTGTTCTCATGTTTCTAGTTTTCTTCTCCTATATGCATTTCCCCCAAGATGCTGAATGCTAGGGAAGACCTTAGGTTCTGTGTATCAACCAAATTTCATCTGTATTTAGCAAAACACCTAAGCCTGTGTTCCATCTTATTTATGTTAATGAAATTTAAACACTTCCTTAAGTGCTTTGCCAAGTTTGGACCCAAAAATATCCTTAATGCAAAATTCTCTTAAGAACACACATTTTCAGTAATTCATGTTCCAAAAATAGAATGACATGGCATTAATTCTAAAAAGCTCTTTGAGTACCACAAATGGCACAGGACCATAAAAATTTACACTCAGCAAACTACAAATATATGTATAGAAAGCATTATTCAATATGATGTTGGCTGCCTGCCCTGCCATTCTCTGAGTGGTGGCTAATTACTAAGGAACAATGATAAGTTTGGCCATTTAAAAACGTATTTGAGAAAGCTTTTTAAGAAAAGTTACAAAATGAGCAAGTCAATTTCTATGTCAAATGTCCACCTATTTTTTTGCTATCTCTTAAAAATAATTAAAAGATAATTTCTATAGTTGTTAACATAGATTTCTTACACTTTCTTCCCTTCAGAACAATACATCTACAAGAGCTGTTTTAATCTCAAAACATGCCTTACTAATAGTCCTGTGTTAACTGCTTGTCTCAAAGCACAAACAAATGTATAGTTGGCTATGGTTTGAATCTGAACTGAATTCACAAGCCATCAGCAGTTTTGCTCAGATTGTTTTTTCCCCAAAACTATTTTCCCACAGTAATTATTATAGCAAAGCTGGTACACTGCTGTAGTTAAGGTTGAGCATCATTTTCTGTTCTAAAAATCTGCATGGTTATTCAGATTCTCTTGACATTTTCTGTGCTTCCTGGGCATGCAGGTTTTTGTTAGTAGTCCAACTTTTGGGTCATTAAAGCAAGGAGATTCTAAGATACAGGCCCTCCCCTTAAAATGGAATTTTACAACATTAACTGCTTCTTCTAACAGAAACTGACTGGGACTTTTCCAGTGAAGCAGGTTTTCATCAGAAAATGTTGATTCATAGAAATGTTTCACAGCAACATCAGTTTCAATGAACTTCTGACAAAACACAGGAAAGTATTTTGTCAGAAACCTGCTTAGTTTTATTCTAGTTCACTTGGGAGGTTGCTGGGGAGCTCAGTGCCAGGAACCCCATGGCTTCCAGGAGTCTTAGCTCAGAGGTAGCCCTACCCTGCAGACTATTTGGAGTCAGGGATCCTGGGGCTTCCAATCTCCCTGTCCATAGCAATCCAGAAAGCAGTTACTGGAGAAATAGTGTGTGTGTATGGAGAGATTAAGGGCTCGGTTTTAGTCATGTTGAACTTGTGTTGATGGCTAGACATCCACGAGATGTCAAAGGGACAGGATCGGGGTCTAGCTCAGATCCATTCTCTTCTGGCTTCTCAAAGGTAGAGGCTACATTTCAGTCGAGATTCTCCATACAGCTACAAAAAAACTGTGAAACTATTTTTCCTAGTTACTCCTTGTCTTGAGTGCTGCTCCCTGAGAGGGTCAGGTGCCCAGCCTATCTGTGAGAAAATCCATTAAGGAGAATGAGCCAATCCAGATCCACCTGTGCATAGTTAATTGCCTAAGTAGCTGGGTGACAGTTAATTAGGTAAGGAGTATCTGGGCCTAATAATGTCTTATAAGTGCTCAGTCAGGTATCCCCAGAACAGAGGAAACTCCAGAGGGGAGAGGGTCCTCAGCAGAACTAGTTAGGAAGTTATTCCCAGTGGTGTATCCCTGGATAACAGAGGCTCACCAAGAGAAGGAACAGGTCCAGAAAGAAAGTGCTCCCAGGCAATGGACTGGAGCAGTCCAGAAGAACGAACTGGGTGTGGGATCTCCTGGAAAGCTACTGGAGACTAAGTCAGCAAAGAGGGATCCACCCTTGGGATAAGACTGACATCCAGCCAAATGCCCAGCAGAGGCCTACGCTCCAAGCAGGGAGTTCAGCCTGAGAGTGTTCTGGAGCTAGAGGGGGCAAAACATCAGTCTCGGGGGCAGAGAGTTTCCAGTCGAGTAGGTGGCAAAGCGGCAGCACTGTAGCTGTGCTGCTGTACCTGCTGTAGTGTAGACATACCCTCAGTTTAGCTTAATTCTCTTCCAAAGTGAATTAAACAAAACCAAATTAAGGACACTTTAATTTTGAATAACAGCGTACACATGGGGATTTAATATGGTTTAATTCGGATTAATTTTAAAAATTAATTTAGATTAATTTTCTTAAATGTCCCTGTGTAGACAAGCCTTTTGTCTCACTATGCCACAGTTTCCATCTGTAAAATGGGGATAATACCACTGCCCTGGTTTGTGAGAGTAAATACATTAAATATTGTGATGTACTCAGATACTAGGGTCAAAAGGGCCACATAAGCACCTAAAATATATAGGTAAGAAAGTGAACCACCATGTGATTGCTTCGGGAAAATCCTGGACCATGTCATTCTCCATGTCCTATTCTTGTTTCCCTCACTCCCAAATATACAAAGCTGATATACACAGGGGTAGCCAGACAATCACTTCCAGTGTTCAGAATGTAAGCTTTCCTGGACATGGACTGTCACTTTCACATTGTGTGTGCGTGTTAGTGTTACATGGTACAATGAGACCCTGCTCAAAGCCACAATAGAAATAAATGAGTAAATAATGAATGTCCTGTTTTATGCACAATACGTTTTTTTCATAGACATGTACATATATTCACATGAATAAGCTCTCCTACTCCAAATGGTCGTGTGCCCAAAGTGGTCATCTGAATGTTCATGGCAAAAGGAAACTAAAATGTTTGAACATTGTGTGATCACATCTCAAATTGGATTCAGCAAACAATTTACTGGTACATTTTTGTTCTCTTCACCCAGCTGTATGCCTCAGATTTGTGCCTGTAAATCAACAGGAAGTGGCTTTAGGCTTAATGCCAATGTATAACTAAATGCTGATTTCAGGACAAGTCTCCCCATCTGCTATCCCTTTTCCCTTCATAACATCCAATGTGATTCCGTGATAGACAACAATTTCCATTTCAGCATGTTACCTTTTCTCTTTCAGCTTTTACCTTTCAACACGTAACTATATATATATTTTTTCCTTTCAGGGTAGTGAAAAAGGACAATATCAATAGTAGGATTTATTTTTCTCAGCATGCCCAATGAATAGCCTGGTAGAGACTACTGGAAAGTCTTGTCCTGCACTGAGGTACTTTTTGGAAATATCAAGGTAATCTGCACTGTTTCAGGATAGCCTGCAGGGAGAAACACCATAAAACTGCAGAAGTACAGCACATCAGTTATTTCCACTGTACTGGAACAGAATAATCCCAAATAACATGCCTTAGATGAACATCATATTACAATGCCACCCATAGAGAGCAATTGGACAAGGTCAAAAGGAACTGCCATAATAGCGGAAGTATATGTCAAACCCCAGAGATAAGTCTCAGGTATTAGGCTAACTGTTGGCATCTGCTTTCTCTTCGGTCTTACAGCTCTGTTTGTTTGCTTCAGTTCATATTGTATTAAAAGGAATGGGCCAGAATCATTAGTGCATTAATTGCCTCCTAAAACTGAAAAAATGAACTGTTCACCCCAGGAGTGAGATTTACATGCACCTCCTGTATCTCCTAGCTCCTACATTGTACTAAGTTTTGTTGCCTCATCTGTATCGCTTCAAGGTTACACTGTACAGAAAAGATGAGTTGACATTCATACAAAACATCAGTTGATACTCCTCATGAATAAGTGTAAAGGTATGAAAATTCATACCCAAAACTCATCATGTCCTGATATGATGATACCAAAAAGTGTACAGTATTAGACTTCATAGTGTTTCATGTCACAAAAAAGAGTAATAATCCGTTGTATATGTGTAGTAAGAATAAAACCACAATTTATCTCATAAAACACTTTTGGCCAGATCATATCTTTCCATGTGAAACTACTTGCTTGAGGGCAGCAGACAAGTACATTCCTCCCTGTTCAGCTCTGTGGAGTTTATTCCGGTGCAAGTCAGGGTCTGCCTGTGTAAAATCTGACCAATTCTACTTGACCACTTACACAATACTGAACTATAAGAGGGTGGCTCTTTTGCACTTTGGATTTTAAATCTTCCGATTTCTTACACACACTTCAGAAATCCCCTCCAATACCTCAAAGTGAAAGCCATAGTTCATCTGCAAGCAGGCTGTAATAGCTTTACTGTTGTACAACTGATGATGACAGTATAATGCTTCCCAAAGTAAGTCCAACAGCTGGAAGAATCATAGTAAACAAGGCTAACCCTGAAGAACAGAATGCATTTTAAAAATACAAAAACACCCTCAGTGTTAAATTTCCCTTTCACCTTATAAAGTGTTTTTTGTTCATTTTTTAATGTTCACTTTTGTGGAAGAAGAAAGGAGACAAAGATGACAGTACAAAGATTGCCCCTGAAGCCATACTACTTTGGGCTTATCAGATCACATACACTTAACAGCATTAGGCTTGGACAGAAACTTCCAAGGAAAACCTAAATTCAATTTAAAGTTTTTGAAAAATATTCCTTCTTTTCTGTTTAAAAGAGATAACCTTTTACATTTAATTAATTGGCCCTCCTGTCCTTGCCTCAAAATGGATTATGAAAGTAACACTCAAATGGTCGCCTTAGTTTATGCATTAGTTTATGTACACTGGCTGTCCTCTATTATAATAAAATAATCAATCCCAAGCAATCACTCTCAATAAATCCTCATACTGAAATCCTCCTTCTGTGGGCTTGTGTAGACAGGGACAATTGTACTTCCAACGTTCCAAAGACAATAGGTTAAACTGTCCACATGCACATGGGTCTTTAAATTCACATCCTAGCTTACTGTGCACTAACTTCCCCATATAGACAAACTGACTACTTTTGTGGACCTTCTTTGGTTTACGTTAGGTCTTATTTGAAATGAGATGACAAAAGGAATTGTATAGTGTCTTCAAGATAGGATCCGGCCCCAAATGAGACTCTTAAGAGCACAGAATTTAGAATGTTTGTACTTTAGATATACTGACTGACAGTGGCTCCAGTGTTGGCAACAGGGGGATCACGGTGTAGGAACTGCTAAACTGATTCTATGACACTAAAATGGCCATACAGTAAGAGTTATACAGGTAAAAATCTGTTGGTGGTGTGGCACAAATCAGTTGTGCTGCAGCAGAGGGTATGAATCAAGAAGTTTTATTTAAAAAAAAAACCCAAACAATGGTAAAATTAAGGAATTGGATCCTACAATAACATGTACAGAAAATAACTGGCACTAAGTGTTCACTAATTGTTTATGTCTTAAGCATGATCAAGTGCTCATGAGCATGCAAGACACAATGAAGACAAAGCATACAATCTGAAAGACAAAATGGATAAAACAGAGTGCACTGGGAAGCTCAGACAAAAGATTAACTTTAAACCTTGAGACTGTTTTTGTGAGCATCTTTGTTAGCAAAGACTTGTATGGGGATAGGTACATGTCTTGGAGGATCAGGACTGGACAGTCAATCCATTCATAGAGGGGTGCTTATTCCAGTCTGAGATAAACATGTACAATATTAACAGCACAACTCTTAGGTTGAGAGTATGCATTTTTACAGAGCTGGAAAAATTGTCGAAGAGAATATGCCAGGTTTTCTAAAGAGTAGATCTTTGAAGTGTTCTAAAGAGGAAAATGCATGGTGAGCCCAAATCTTTTGCTAGAGATCAGCCCAAGCCAAAAATATTCATATCTAAGGCTAGATCTGTATTTCCTCAAAGCTTTGGAGATATTTGGATTGAAGGTTCTAGGAACATGCTGAGTCAGATCCATTGCCAACCTAGTCCAGTACCTGGCCTCTGACAGTGGCCAGCACCAGAGTCTTCAGAGGAAGATGCAAGAAACACCACAGTGGGCACATGTAGGGTAATATGTCACCAATGAAGGCCTTGGCTACATAAAGGTTAGTCTCTCCCCACTGTAAATGGGGAGTCATAGATTGTAACAATCTATTGTGGAGATGAGATCTCCACAAATTAGAGACGGAAATGTTTCCATTTTGGCTGGAACATCCAGTAATGTGGCAAGATCGGCTTTACCAAAACATTCCCAGCTTCTCCTTGGCAGTGTTCGTGGCCAATATTTTTCAAATACAAGCTGCAGATAATTGTCTTGTTAGGGCCTCTTCTGTCCTCTTTCAAGGAGGCAATAAAATCCAACAGTGTGTGTGTGGGGAAACAAACTGTATGGGCCCTTTTTTCTAAGGTGCTTGAGCATATCAATCTTCATTTGAAGTCAATGGGAGCTGCAGGTGCTCAGTACCTTTGTAAATTAGCCTTTACATGAAAATATCTGCAACTTTGCAGCCATAGATAACTGGAGTTATTTTACTCTGTGGGGAAAGTGGATAATTCCCGTTAAAGAAGCTGTTGGGTGGGGGTGGGGTGGGATGCGGGGGTGGTAGTACCCCAAACTATGTGGAACACATGTAACCGCTGGGAAAGCCAAGACCATTCCCACCTATAACAGAGCTTCTGCATTAAGGCTCTGTCCCAACATGCTAACTTTACAACCTTTGTTCCCCTGTGTTAGTACTGCTCCTTTCAGAACTATATTGCTGTTTTATATCCTCCACCCCCAGGTACAGAGCAGAAGCCAGAGCTGGAATTATGAGAGCTAGTTACCTCTTGCCCTTACATGGATTTATTCTCTGAAATCCGGGAGGATCTAAGAATAATAAGCTACACAGAGTGGCCGTTTTCATTCACTACTCTCCCCCAGCCAGGGCTCCACTCTCAAATCCTCTGCAGCCTTAAACAAGTGGAGTAAGCACAACCATAGAGGAGAATGCATCACACTTGCTCCATTCCCTCCATTATCTGGATTGAAGGCATATTTGTTACTTAATGACTACTCTTTTCTTCTCCTTTGGACCACAAAACTGAGAGAATCATAGTCCCGCCCCCCACTTTTGTCTTTCCTAACCCTGGTAATGTAAAACATAAATGAATGAAACTAAACCTCACTTTTCTCTTCATTATACTTGTGCAACTTTCTAAATTCAGACATTTTAATACCAAAGAAATGTTTCTGCTGCATTTTAAAGGAAACAATGACACCTACCAGTTAACTATTGACATATATCTTTGATAGTCAAGGAATTACATATTTTCTTTTCTTTTCTGTTTAGAAGTCTTAGACTGGGCTAAATGACTCTGGACAGCTGCCCATCTATTGATCAAATGGTGTGAAATATTTTGTTAAATATCTTTTCTGTGGCAACTGAAAACAAAAGTGAAATAGGAACTCTAAATTCAGGATGGAATTTCAAGGAAAGTTTCCAATTAATATAACAGGAAGATAAGATTTTAATAGCTCTATACTGAATATTATATAAGGGTTGATATTTGCTAGATGTTGATCCATCAATACAAAAGAGTTTAGGTGGTGGGAGTATTTGGAAAGAGGGGACTCTGTTATAAAG
This sequence comes from Natator depressus, assembly GCF_965152275.1. Lineage (NCBI taxonomy): Eukaryota > Metazoa > Chordata > Testudines > Cheloniidae > Natator > Natator depressus. The sequence goes on from NC_134235.1 coordinate 126,330,053, forward strand.
GATAAATATGCTGCTGCTATGTGGCCTAAAACAGAGAGGGAAGCAATCCATCTCAAAATGGTGCAGTAAGTTAAATTGTCCAAGTTTGGTTGCTTTGTATATTTTGATAATGTCTTGTGTAGGCCTTGTGTGTAGTGTCAGACACCAAGGGAAAAGGTAGTCAGTCTTCTAGTCAAGCTGAGGACACATAGGACCTGTACAGTCTTTATTAGAAAATTTCCTGTTTAAGTCAACAGGAGAGTTGCCAGCATCAGGAATGAGAACCAAGCCCTAAGGGGCGAAGAGAGAGAATCTGAGGATGAGTGCCCCCAACCTAACTTAAACACATAAGACTCTATAAAGAATCATTCAATGTAAAAACACCAAAAAAAACCCCAAAACAAACAAAAACCTTTTCCAGTTAAAAGGAAGTACATTCTGTGTATTAGATATAGAACCCCTCTGCCCACCCCGGCTATGCACACAGGAGCTGAGTTGCTACAGGCAGATATTTTATATGATATATATATACATACATATACACACACACATAATGGACAAAATGTTTGATATTGTTTGAGTGGTTGGTGCTGCCCCAGTGGTGCAAACCAGTTGACAACTAGTGGATTTTTTAAAATTAAGATTTGTGGTAAGTTTTCAAAAACACCAAAGTGACCTAGGAGCCTAAGTCTCATTGAATGTGTAAGTCCCTTTTGAAAATGAAACGGAAGCACTTTTGAAATTTTGATCTTTATTTCCATCATCTCTGGTACTTGTTTATAGAAATGTAGATTGAAAGAGATGACATTCAAGTTGAGAGAGATTTTTAAAATCCTAGATCAAAAAGATTCAAAAATAAATCAAACCAATTTTGTCTTTCCCTGTAAGTACACATTCCCATACATGGATATTTTTCAACAGTATGGACTTGAATTATTGTGTTATAATGCTCTTTAATTGCCTGATTCAAAACTCTCAGTTCTCTGCTTCATATCTGATCATCAAAAACATAGCTGAAATTAGTAAGTGTGAAATATGAACAACCTAAATTGAAACCAGACACAATAAAGGAATTGATTTACGTGTTCTTTTTTAGGATACAGAATAATATCCTACTAATATGTATCTCAGTTTTCCTTCTGTTAAAGTTCCCTTTTATGCATTAACTATATCCTATATATACAGACTTTTTTTAATAATACATCTGTTAGAATTGTGGATTTCTATACACAAGTTGGAGAAGGGAGGGAGAAGGTACACCTTAGTGAAAAGGAGTCATGCAACAGAGTTAAAAAAAAGTTTTAAAATTTCTCATTTATGAAATCTCATACATTATCCTTTCAAGGTATATACTAAGATCTTTGGATGACAGACAGCATCTTCCTCTGCATTTGCATACTGCCCAGAAAAAATGTATCCGATTTGAGATGTCTAAGCAGCACCACAATACACATAGTAAATAAATGCATAACTGGGAATAGTTTGGGGGGGGAGGAAGGGGGAGAATCAAGACAGAAATTAATATTGAACTTGCCTTTATTAATTTATAGATTAATAAGCAGAAAAAATACAATTTATGCTGACATGAAAACATTTATAATTATCTTATTAAAAGTAATTAAAATTATCCTTCATTATTGAAATAACTCTTTCCAATTACATGCAAATCAATGACATCCCTCTGTCCTTGGAATTTATACTTTTAAAAGGATATATTGCATGCTCTTAAAATTGGATTGTTCCATTTCTTTAAAGCTGAAATTCTTTAAATAACTTTAAAAAGCATATTACTGGACTTTGTATTTTAGCTTTTTATGCATTTTATTATATTGCAAAGTGTTATATATGATAGAGCTATCCTATAATATGTTTTATGTAATTCCCATAAAAATCTTGGGCACTCAAAAAAAAAAAGATTAAAATGAAATAGGACACCCCTGAACCATTCTGATCCCACCGAAAGCAATTGCTAAACTCCCACTGACTTCAAGCTAGGTTTGGCCTTTCATCATAGCCCTGAGTAAGGGGTGGTACATAAGTTGCACCACCCCAGTAGTAGTCCTAGGAGGCATTCTGCCACCCCTGAGACATAACTCCCTCTCCTGCTTGCCCTTTCCTCCTGAGATACTAATTTGTTGCTGGCCCTTTCCTGCAGCAAGTTACAACACTCCCCACGCTGTCTCAGCTCAGCTAGTGAACTGAACGGCAGAGGGAGGAAATGTTAACTGATTATGTGAATATTCTGTAAACTGAATAGAGGGAAAACTGGAAGTGAGTTTTTGTTGCTGAGTTATCTACTATTCCGGAAACATTTATGAGCACTAATTGTTTTTAACAGAGAGCTTCTTCATATCTTCAACACGGAGAATTATATTAGTGCAGGGATCGGCAACCTGTGGCACACAGCTTGTCAGGGCCCCTAGTGGGCCAGGCCGGTTTGTTTACCTCCAGCATCCGCAGATTCAGCTAATCGCAGCTCCCACTGGCCGCAGTTTGCCATTCCAGGCCAATGGGGGCTGCAGGAAGTGGCGGCCAGCACATCCCTCAGCCCGCGCCACTTCCCACAGCCCCCATTGTCCTGGAAAGGTGAACCACAGTCAGTGGGAGCTGCGATCGGCTGAACCTGCGGACGCTGCAGGTAAACAAACCATCCCGGCCCGCCAGCGGATTTCCCTGATGGGCCACTTGCCAAAGGTTGCCGATCCCTGTATTAGTGAATACATAAAGTAAATGGGCTAACGCTGATTAATGACTTTCTGAATAATGCCAGCACTTAATAAATAATATCTTTCTTGGAGCAGTCACATTAAAATCAATGGAATTACTCCTGGACTAAGGTGCAGGTTATATAGACTCATAGAAATGTGGCACTGGCAGGGATCTTGAGAAGTCATCAGGTGCAGCCCCTTATGCTGAGGCAGGACCCAGTAAATCTAGACCATCCCTGGCAGGTGCTTGTGCAGCCTATTCTTAAAAATTTCCAGTGATGGGGATTCCACAGTCTCTCTTGGGAGCCTATTCCAGAGCTTAACTATTCTGATAGTTAGAAAGTTTTTCCTAATATCTAACCTAACCCTTGCTTGCTGCAGATAAAGCCCATTACTGCTTGTCCTACCGTTAGTGGACATGGAGAACAACCAATCACAGTTCTGTTTATAACAGCCTTTAACGTATTAAAGACTGCTATCAGGTCCCTCCCTTAGTCTTCTTTTCTCAAGATTAAGAATGCCCAGTTTTTTTTAATCTCTCCTTATAGGTCAGGTTTTCTTAAACTTTTAGTCATTTTGGTTGCTCTCTTCTGGCACCCAGAATTGGATACATTACTCCAGCTGAGGTCTTACCAGTATCAAGTAGAGCGGACAGTTATCTCCATTGTCTTACATACAACACATCTAGTAATATACCCCAGAATGAAATTAACCTGTTTTGCAGCTGCATCACATTGTTGAGTCATATTCAATTTGTTGAATTGTTCACTATAAACCCCAGATCCTTTTCAGCAGTATTACCATCTAGACAGTTATTCCTTGTTTTGTAGTTGTGTATTTGATTTTTCCCTTCCTAAATGAAGTGCTTTGCACTTTTCTTTACTGATTTTCATCTTATTTAATTCAAACCAGTTCTCCAATTTGTTGAGGTTGTTTCAAATTCTAATCCTGTCCTCCAAAATGCTCGCAACCCCTCTCAACTTGGTATCACCCGCACATTTTATAAGCATACTCTCCATTCCATTGTCCAAGTCATTAATGAAGATATTGAATATTATCAGACCCAGGAGTGATGCCTGCGGGACCCCACTAGATGCACCCTCTCAGTTTGACAGTGAACCATTGCTAACTACTCTTTGAGTATGTTCTTTCAGTATGAGCAAGCTTGTCACAATTTGATCCATAATTATAACAGGTATGAAACACATAATATTTACAATACTTGCAAAAAAATGCTCCCTTGCAAAGAAGAGAAAAGCTTAATTGACATTAATTGAATATTAGTTATCTACTAATATAGAGGGAAAGTAGCCCCATTTAGGACCATTTCAAGGTCTATCCAAATTCTCTTTTCTCTCCTTTCCTTGGTGTCTCTTACATTTATTTTGTGGGCTTGGACACAAGATAAACAAGCCGCTCAGACAACTCCCCCACCCCCGTTCAGAGAGAGAGAGTGACAAGACTGATTGATTCCTTTCTAAACATTATTTTATGATTTCAGTCACTCTTTTGGCTCCTGATCGTGGAGCAATTTAATATTCTGTGACAGCATGGAGAATTACTGGTGCTATACACGACATGTTCTTCATCTCAAGTCCAATAGACAAAAGACCTTGGGTTTCAGAGGTCTTTTTTGCTAGACTTGAAATCTTTGATGAATAGTGTCATTTATTATAGATAGAAATAGACAGAGTGTACGTGGTTCTGATCTCACACGGGGGTAGATCAGGGGTAACAGCACTAAAGTGAGTAGGGTAACACCAGGTCCAAACTGGTCTACAATCACAGTCCGTCCCATTGTCTGTCTATATGGTTTGTGCATGACTACAGATAGAATATTATTTAAGTGTAACAAGCATTGGTTATATAAGAAAAGGAAAAAAGTAAGTTTAGCATAAGGGAAAACTTCCTATTTAAGGTACTTGTAGGCCTCAGTTATTTTTGTCCTCACAACAGACCCAGAAGCTAGGGAAGTGCCATTATATTCATTTTACAGATGAAAAACTGAGGCACAGAAAGACTAAATGACCTGACCAAGATCTCACAGTGGTAGAGCAGGAATCCCTGCTCTGCCACATCTCCCAGGTTCCAGTCTGCTGCCCTAACCAGTGGAGAATCTTCCCTCCTGGTAGCACAATATTAGATTGTGGAATCGTTCCAGAAGGAGGTGGATATGCTTGAATAGTTTATATGGATGGAAGTAGTGTTGACTATCTTTGTCACTTCCTGGTTAGTAATAAGGCATTTTCCTCTCTAGCACATGGATTCCTATTCCTTTCTGCACCATAGCATGATATGGCGTCAAAACTGGCAGGATCTGACCACCAAAGAGGGGAGTAAAAGCAAAACTCCTCTACAGTGAGAGAGAGACTTTCTTTCCTTTACCACAAGTACTTGGAACCTTCACACCTACCCCCCAAGCAGACTGTGCTTCCAGATTTGAACTGAAGGAGAGAAAGAGGGAAAGGAACATCTAGGGGTCCAAGTTCAGGAAAAATGTCATGGAAAGGAGGACAACAATAAAACAGTCATGGTAGAGAAAAACTGTGGAAAAAACTGGGCTTCAGTCCAGAAACAGAAACGCTGCAGTATGGAGACCTTCATCCTGTTTAACAGGTCTGGAGAGGCTATCTCCAGGAGATAAGGGTGTATGTGCATATGCTGGTGGGGAGGGAGATGTCTTAAAAGGAAAGACATTTTCTTATGGCCAAGATAGTAATTGTATTTTTGATTCAGCAAAGCATTTAAGTACAGTGCTTTGCTACACTAAAGCCTGTATAAATACCGCCACCATCAGAGTTCTTCAAGAGTTCCCAGCCAGAAACTTTTTTCAACAACTTTGTCTCTTGTATTTACCTTTTAAAGTCCCCAAACAGAGGAATCCATTTCTGTTCAGAACATATAATACAACTAAACTAAATTAACATAAGATTTGTCAAAACATTTAGATACAGGTGCAAGACAGCTTTCCACTTCCAAGTGAAGTGAACAATTTCCAGATGAAATTTTCAGGAGGCTTAATCACAGCATTATTTTTTTTTTTTTTTTTGCTTCTTGAGAAAAAGCAGCAAGAGCAAATAATTTGTGAATTTTCATGCTCCTGTAAGATTTCCATCTCTCCTAGGAGCCTTGTGCATGTTCAATCACCCCCCGTAATGAAGCAACTTTCAGAAATAAGAGCTAATTTCACTCCTATGACTGGTGTGTAATGTAAAGCATTTAATTACTGTGTAACTGCAAAGTACCCATCACTGTGTTCTGATTCATTCAGTTTAGAACAAGCTGGTCCTGTAAACCTCTTTGGTGCTGAGAACACCGGCTGGCTGGCTGACTATGTAGCACATTGAATGTTGACTCTTATTCACATATTTCATTATTTATATACATGTTTAACTTCTCTATCACATTCTTCATTTTAGATAGATAGATAGATTTAGATAGATATGTCTCCATTTTTGGTCCATAGAGACAAATTCGCTCCCCAACTGAGCATAGCTCCAATGAAATTAAAGGAAACGTTATGCAGTCATAAAAAGCCAAAATTTAACAGTTACTTTGAAGATGCTAGTGGCTTTTTATGAATGCATAATGTTTCCTTTAATTTCATTGGAGCTATGCTCAGCTGGGGAGAGAATTTGTCCCTATGGACCAAAAATGGAGACATAGGCACACTAAGTTGCCTCTGCAACCATGAATAAGCAACATGTGGCATGCTGAATCCTGCATTTGTGTATGCAAATTGCATATGGAAAGTGTAGCATTTGTGCATTCAAAGTGTGCATTTCCAAAGGCACGGTGATTGCTCTTGCATCTAGGAATGCTATCTTAAGATAAATACCTGAATAAAATGTTGCATATTAATAGTGATATTTGTGCCTGGGTGAACATCATAAGAATGTCATTTACTCAGGACAACTTGATTTGTGTCCCTTTCAGTGCTTGTTTATATTATAGCAACCATGCTTTCTGATGCTCAAGACATTTTGGTCCAAATCCTTGGCCCTGCCCAAGTCCTTCTTGACACTGCTCAAGTGTCAAAGAAACAACCAATGATTCCCTGTTGCCAGTGTAGGTCATGATGGAGTGTAAAGCGCTTTGACTGACCCTCAACTAGCAAAATGGCTCCTGTGTGATTCTTCCAGCCAGCAAAACTTAGAGCAGCATAAAGGAGCTTAGAATCCCCACCACAACTTAGTTGCACACAGCATAATTTCATGTGGTAGAGAATCTGTCCCTTTGATTTCTCTTGCTGGTTGCTGTACTCTGGGTCATAGGATCCTTTGTCTAACCAATCTGGAGTATATTTATCTGTTTAAATGAACTTGGATTGTCACCAGTTCTCTCCTAAGGGATGTTTACAATACTGCTTATAAGCAGGAATCCTTCAACTAATCCAGCCTAGAGAGAGGATTCTTAGTTTGTGATGCAATTTGTAGTCTTTCATTTTTATCTAAGGAACTGAAAGTATAGTTGTCAATACCTCTGCTTCAGGGGAATTTGGAAACTTAATTTATGCAGTCAGTAAAATGCTGGCTTACCTCTGGTTCATAGACCTCAAACAAGTTTGCATTAACATCAAAGGATCAACCTTTGTGTCCTTCTCTTATTGGACATTTGTTAACATTGGTTACTATTGCTCATACTGTAGGTAGCATATTGCATCAATGATTTATCTCATCCAGCACAGTTCTGAGATGTTTCACCTCACCGTGTGTCCCTATAGTTGTTGTATATGTCATATCTCATGTCTCTCATAGAAGGAGATACCTTAGCCTATTCCATTTCCTTTGCCCCACTCATGCATTGCTAAATCCTGCACCACCCTTTGGAGTTCCTCGGGTTTGGGGTGTATGTGATGGTTCTCAGGTTGCCTGGTCACCTTATTACCTCCTGCTTCCAGTATGAGGGAGTCTCTCTTGTACTTAGCTGGGTGTCAGCTTCCTAACACCATCAGCCTGCTAGCCTTAAAGGCACTCTCCTTTAGGCTATTCTAACCTTGTCTTTGTCTTGCAGGTTAACAATAGCCAGTTCCTGAGTCCCTTTGAAGTGTTCCCCTGTGATATGTAATATCCAGTCTCTGACCCTAGCTACTCACAGAAAAACCAGTTCCGCTGTTCCAAAAGGAACAAAACACACAAGCTTGTAAGCGTCAACTCAAGATCAGCATTTAGCTTAACTTCATGGCACTTAGATATATTTAGAGTGAAAACAAGAATAAGTTTCTTATAAAGGATTTAAGATTTAAGTGATAGTGAGTAAGAATACTGGAAACAAATGGTTACATATAAAATGAAATCATAACATGCTTTCTAGAAACTAAACTTACCTAACAGGTTAACCTCCTGTCTAAAGAAGTTCATCTTACCCAAAGACCTCTGCAGCATTGTCAATCAAGTTTGGCTGTGATCCTGTTTTCATTAATGCAAATGTGCTGTCTGTTTATTTCCTATGTGCTAGATGCGGTGGTGTCTTCTTTGCCTCCTAGAGATACCTGCAAAGCTCATTGTCTCTGCTGGTAAACAGGATAACCACCCATTGCTTGTTTTTCCTGTGTGCTGCTTTCCTGTTGACTTTACATTTCTTCATTAACATTTGACTTTGCATATAAATGGGGGCTGTGTTAGCCTACATCCCAACACAGATATATATACATTTTTTATCTTCTGTATGAAAGAAACCTGTTTTTCATCTTTGCTGGTGACTAACACCTTGAAACAGACTTTAGAAACATATTTTCAGTATATATACATAATTCATATGTAGTATTTGTATACACATTTCACAGTGATATTAATGACCAGGCTTTCATTTGAGACCTAACATGGTGTTTATTGGTGAACTAGGATGTACACACCAGACTCATGAGATTTCTGCAACTCCTTGCCAGTTGGCACTAAGAGGTGTACCAAGGAAGGAGGGAGAATGGCCAAAGCACACTGTACTCTGGCCATCTGTGGCTGACAGATGGCCCTTTTGGAGCCACAGCCAGCTGGTGCAGTGTAGAGCAGTTCCCAGGCTGCTCTAATATACACAGACGTCAGAGCGAGCACGGACCAGCCCCAGAAAGAGGGATCTACAAGCAGCTCTCTTTTGGTCCCTCATTCTTAGCTCCACCTAGTGGTATCTGGGCACAGTTGATACTCTGGCCTGTAGCTTCAAGCACTATCTTCTGCTATTTGGTAGTGAAACTGTATTCTTCTTTGCCTCTCAGTTCTATATAGCTGTTTGCAACAGTTTTGAAGATTTCAAACTTCTTGATGCTGAAAGCTGACAAGTTGGAATTACTATTTAGTGGTCCCTTGCAGTAGTAACTTACATTTTCACCAACAACAATCTATCCAAATAATTGTTCTATTCAGCCTCACAATCATGAAGTCACATTGGGCTCAGCACACTCTTTTGAAATCAGGTTCTTTAAACCAGAGATTAACATTTTAAAAATATCTCTGTTGAATCAATGTATATTTCCATTACTTCTCACTTGGTTAGCTGTGGCTCCCTCTGTGCTGACCTGCCACATACTTAAAACATTTACATTTTTCTGACAACACTAAATCTTTTGCTCTTTCAGTTAAATGATGAAAAACAAGAGTCAGCTTTCTGAAAGTGACTGTCAGTACTGTGATTCTGGTGTTCCCAAAACTTCACTTCCACAATTTTTATCCCTGAATAGGCTTTTTTGTTTCTTTTTATTTTATTGTATTTTGTATAATATATTTCTTGGAGTTTTCACTGTCCCCCAGCTCTCACCTCCCCAAATATTACACATTAAACTGCTTTCTGATATACCTTTTCCCCTTCATTAAAAGAGTTGTGGGGTGGTGGATTTTCTTTGTTTGTTTGTTTTTGGTCTGACTTGTATTTTAAGTGGACATTTTTGTTCACAGGCTCAACATTTGTACCTTTTGAAGTAAGTACATACATCTGAAGGCAAACATGTCAGAAAAACTCATGGCAAACCCTAACATTTAATAAACATGGTTTTGCCTGTGTTGATTTGACAGTGGAAGGGACTGTGAGATCTAGAAATACTTCTGTGTTCATCTGGCATATGGCCAACTTGCAATTTCCTCATTTTTGGCTTCTAAACACAGAAGGGCTACTGCTTAAGAGGTAATTAGGTCAGGGCTACTTCTGAAGAGGTAATTAGGTGAATTATTATCTGTCTGTTTGGGAACAGTATTATCTGAGAGAAAATTAAGTTTCTGCTGAAAGACCAAGGGCCCAAAATTTAATTACCCAAATACATAATACCAAAACAGCAAAGATCGCTGGGTTTATTAGAATTGGAAGAGATGACTATTTTGCCTAACTTGCTGAATATTAGGCTATAAGGCCTGGCTTACCATTCCACTGGTCTCTTCTCCCTATCCTCTAAAAACAATGGAAGGAAATTATCCTCATATAAACCCAGTACTCTTTGATCTATAAAGAGCTTGGAAGGAGATGTTACCTTCCAATGCAATGACCCCTTGTCCACTCTAAGGGCTGGAGAAAGGAATCCAGACATTTCCTGGCTTCACTAGTTCCCATACATGTCCTCTGGGGTGAGGGATAAAACATACTCTACACCCTAGATGCCAGATTTTTAAATGTATTTAAGCACCTAAAGTTATAGATAGGTGCCTAGTGGCATTTATAAGAGCCTCTAGGCTCCTAACTCTAATTGCCATAGTCTTCCAGTCCTGTTTCCAGAAAGGTTTAGGTACCAGCTAGTCAACCAAGTTGGTTGATGAGATGCAGCCAACCTGTGTACACCCCATATACACAAAAGTTTCAAGACCCAGATTCAGCTGAATAGCAGCAAAATGTTCACTTTTCTAATGTTTCATTTCTCTTATGTTTTTTTTCCTATTAGTGCCATTTTGGATTTGGACTTAAGTAGACAACTTGTTACATTGCTTTGTATCATTGTACCTCATTGTACAATTACAATACAGTGAATAAGCTGCATTAAAATTAGATAATCCTATATTTTGAGCTCTCTGATGCCATGTCTTTGTCTCACGGCTAAGCAGTCATACACTTTAACTTCCCTCCTCCCTTCCTTACAGCTAAAGCAATTGAACTGCAGCTCAGAAAAAAATCAATCTGTGGTCTTAGAAGGAAAACCCTTTAGTGAAACAAAAGGCACTGGGGATGCTGAAGAGTATAGAGCATAGCACAAAGATTAATAGAAAAGGTAATGACTTTTAAGCAGGATGTTGATTGAGCTCTGCAGTGTAAAGACAACAATTGGGATTCTCTATATAATTGCCTCGTGACCCAGATAGAAAACTAGTTCCATTTTCTTCTATCAAGTAAAGGTCAGGATACAGTGGAAGCCTTTACAAAAATCATGACTGACACTAAAGCAATATAGTTAATGTGATGAAAGCAAGAACAATGGACTTGTCAATGCAAACAAACGAAGTGCTGCCTAATAGCAAGACATCAGAAAGAGCCCATCATAGCTCATGGCTACTATCCATCTCCTTATCCTCAGTATTTTTAGAACATCCATTGTAGTAGTGTCTAAAGAATGTGCAGACTGGATGCACATTTTAAGCAGTCTCAAAAAATATTTTCAGTACCAAGTATGACAGTGCACTTCCAAAAATATTGATGTGTTTGGAGTGCGAAAGCTTTCTGCAACTTTCAAGCATGAAAAAAAAAAAGAAAGAGAAAAAATCAGAATTAGGGCCAACTTATTTTAGTGTATGTTTTGTTGATTTATTATTGTTGTACTTCATAAGTATGGAAACATGCTGTCAAGTTTCCTTCCCCACGCTGAACTCTAGGGTACAGATGTGGGGATGTCATAAATATAAAAGGAAGGGTAAACACCTTTAAAATCCCTCCTGGCCAGAGGAAAAACCCTTTCACCTGTAACCCCACATCTGTACCCTAGAGTTCAGGGTGGGGAAGGAACCTTGACATGGTGGCAGAGCGGTGGGATTAATTTGAAATCATTTTGAGATCAATTTGAGGTTTTTTGAACAAGAAGCACAGATTTTAAAAAGGAATTATTTTTTTCCTTTGGGCTGCTGGAAAGCAGGTTTTAAGCTGAAAGCAGTTAGAGGTTTTTTTGTCTCTGCTTGGGGGCCAGAGCAGAGACAAAAGGGAATTGTCTTTTGTGAGCTGGAGTTTTCTCTACCTAAAGGCAGGGTAGTTAACCTCCTGCAGGGAAATTCACCAGTCTTCACAGACCTGAAGAAGTTTTTTTTTTTTTTACCTAAGAGCAACTAGAGGGGTTTTCTGTCCATTTGCCTGGAGACAAAGGTGTTAGGTTTTTTTAAGGATTTTTCTGTAGGCTGACAACCACTATCAGAGAACATAGGTATCCGGTTACAGCACAACCTATTTTATTTGACAAGCCAAGTTTTTTGTTTGTTTGTTTTATTTCTAACTCTCAGGTGTAAAGTTAGTTAAAAACAGAGAGGCAAACATGACAGAAACCAAGTCACAACACAAATTGGAGTTAACCAGACTTGATGCAGTGAAAGAGGCAGAAAAAAAACCAAGAGGCTGCCCACAGGAGAGTTATGGAGGTAGAAAAGAACCAAGAGGCTGCTCACAGGAGAGTTATGGAGGCAAAGGAAAAAGAAATGGAAGAAAAGGAAAAAGAGAGGAAGCATGAACTGGAGATGGAGAAGGTAAGGGCTGAGCAGAATCTACTGAATAACCCTAACAATCCTTCCCCAACAATCCACAAATGGGAGCAACAATGTCCACAGTATGATGAATCCAGTGATTTGCTGAATATTTTCTCACCTTTGAGAGACTGTGCACTCTCCATAAAATTCCTGAAGCTCACAAGATGACCACATTGGTTGCAAAATTGACTGGAAGAGCTCTGGACATATTCAATAAGATGCCTATTGATGAGGCTTCTGACTATAATAAGTTCAAGGATTTGGTTTTAAAGCAATTTCAAATTACATCTGAAACGTACAGAGTAAAATTCTGAACCCTTAAGAGAGGGCCTAGACTAAGTAATGTGGCTTATCTAAAGCAGATGAAGGATCTGTTAGATAAATGGGTCCAAGGAAGGGGTGTCACTAGCTTTAATGGAATGTGTGATTTGATAGCTCAGGAGCAATTCCTGAATATGTCCAAGGAGGAAATAAAACAGTGTTTATGGGATAAGGAAATGGACTCAGCAGAAAGTCTTGCTTCTTATGCTGATCAATACGAGCAGTCACAGACTGCCAGAGAGGCGGGGCAAGCCAGAACAAAACGGGTGGAGGGAGGAGAGAGGAACAACCCTGGTGGCAGTTGGAGCAGATACCAGAAGGGACACCCTCAGACCTACTGCCGGGGGCAGCCCAAGGGCCCAACTACACACCAAGGAATATTCCAGACACCTTATAGTCCTGCCACACCGTTCTCCAGCAACCCACCTCGCCCCAGCGATCCGTCAGCTGGACGATGTTTTAAATGTAACGAGCCAGAGCATGTGAAGGCCAGCTGCCCCAAGAACCTCAACAGATTACAGTTCATTGCATCGGAATCACACCAGAGGTCCTCAGGCCCAGATACCTCCCGGATACCCTTGGAGGGGAGGGAAACTGAGTGTGGGCGGGAAGAAGGTCACTGCGTGGAGGGACACCAGAGCACAAGTGTCGGCTATCCATGCTTCCTTAGTGGACCCCAATTTAATCGACCCAGAGATCCAAGTGACAATTCAACCGTTCAAGTCCAACTCTTTCAATTTGCCTGCCTAGGCAAATTGGTGAGGATTTTTATCAAGCCTTCCCCAAGAAAGGGGGTGTAGTGTTTGGGAGGATTTTGGGGGGAAAAGACATTTCCAAGCGGGCTCTTTCCCTGTTATATATTTGTTAGACGCTTGGTGGTGGCAGCAATAAAGTCCAAGGGCAAAAGGTAAAATAGTTTGTACCTTGGGGAAGTTTTAACCTAAGCTGGTAAAAATAAGCTTAGGGGGGTTTTCATGCAGGTCCCCACATCTGTACCCTAGAGTTCAGAGTGGGGAAGGAACCTTGACAGGAAAGAACCCCCTAAGCTTATTTTTACCAGCTTAGGTTAAAACTTCGCCAAGGTACAAACTATTTTACCTTTTGTCCCTGGACTTTATTGCTGCCACCACCAAGTGTCTAACAAAATATAACCAGGAAAGAGCCTACTTGGAAATGTCTTTCCCCCCAAAATCCCCCCAAGCTCTACACCCCCTTTCCTGGGGAAGGCTTGATAAAAATCCTCACCAATTTTCATCGCTGAACACAGACCCAAACCCTTGGATCTTAAGAACAAAGAAAAAGCAATCAGGTTCTTAAAAGAAGAATTTTAATTGAAGAAAAAGTAAAAGAATCACCTCTGTAAAATCAGGATGGTAAATACCTTACAGGGTAATCAGATTCAAAACACAGAGAATCCCTCGAGGCAAAACCTTAAGTTACAAAAAGACACAAAAACAGGAATATACATTCCATTCAGCACAACTTATTTTATCAGCCATTTAAACAAAACAGAATCTAATGCATATCTAACTAAATTGCTTATTAACTCCTTACAGGAGTTCTGACCTGCATTCCTGCTCTGGTCCCGGCAAAAGCAACACACAGACAGAGAGAACCCTTTGTTTCCCCCCCTCCCCTCCAGCTTTGAAAGTATCTTGTCTCCTCATTGGTCATTTTGGTCAGGTGCCAGCGAGGTTATCTTTAGCTTCTTAACCCTTTACAGGTGAAAGGGTTTTTCCTCTGCCCAGGAGGGATTTAAAGGTGGTTAGCCTTCCCTTTATATTTATGACACATGCATTTCCGTCAATCATGGTCTTTTCATAATGATGAAAAATTAGCATTTATCCCAAACCAAAAATCCCTCACCACAGCAATAAAAAATCCTAATATGAAGCTTCATGGTGTAAATCAAGTAACTCTAATGATGCAGTTAGCTCCATTGAGCTCAATGGCATTATTCTGGATTTACAACAATGCAACTGATGCCAAAACCTTCCCCTGGGTATTCATTGCTTAGAAAATATTTCCCACTGCATATCCATATGAAAGAGTGACTGTAAGGGTACATTTCAGAACCGGTTTTAAGCTCCAGAGTGCATCTGTTTCACAATGGGATTTGATTGGTCATCACACATGAAAATGAAGAAAGAAAAAAATGTCTCTGCTTAATTTGGGGAATAATGCACACAGCCTCATTTGGTCACTGTCAAGACTTTGCTACTGTTGCTTGATGGCATGAACGTCCTTAATGAATATTGATTTTGTCTATATCCAGTAATAATAGGTATAACTTCCTAATTACTATGCACTGACTGCTAGTAATTAATTATTATTTTATTTTATAATTTAGTTACCCAGGAAAATTCAACTCAGCAGCATCATCTGTTTTCCACTAAGGTCCTGCTTTGACTTAATTTTATATCTGAGCAGAAGGAGGAACAAAGAAGTTGTGTAAGTTGCTCAAGTTTACATGGACAGAAATGATCTTTTTTTAGAGCCAAGTACAGTTATTAGTTAGTCCTTTGCTCTAGCCTCTAGAGTCCAGTTGTTCTCAGCTTTCAACAGCTGATACTGAAGTCAGAAAGACAGAAAAAAAATCTTAGACCATATTGATCCCTCTCGGGAGAAACCTGTGGAAGAGGGCCAGGAGAGCAGGAATTCTCTTTTATTCCCTTTATAGTCTTCCCTGAAAATTGTCCCCTAAAGAAGTGGGAGTTTGGGACTTGCAGATAGGGTAGGAAGTGATGGATCCAAACTCCATATGCATAGACAGCTTCTGACTCAGATCCACTCCAGCAACGTGACTCCGTGATCCACATTTTTATTGACTTCGTCTCCTTGCAGAAAAGGAAAATAAGTCTTCTTAAAGCAGCACTAACTCTTACTTGGATGTCTTCCTGACTATGTATGGGCTCTGCAGGGGATTGTGTAGAAAGAAGGAGGCAACACTTTGTGCTCCAGCCCTGCCTTCAACTACTTGCAGAGCCAGTTCTGTGCAGGGCACCCAATGAGTGGCCAATGTGGGGTGATTGTGGATGGCATGTTGAGGCAGCAGTGCACTTCCCTACCTGCTCAGGCAGAGGGAAACATTTAAATCAATGCTTAGATTCCAGGGAGCTGATGGACCATTATGTCATTACATCCTGAGCTTCAGTTATGACAATGGTGGTGTGGCATTATTTCAAGTCATCACACATTTATGCAGTGTCACAACATAGTATCAGATAGCACGGGTATTATCTCTCCCCACCTGACTGAAGGAGAGACTTTTCCCTCTGAGTCTTCACTCTATGAGCTTTTGGGAAGGTGAGCTGGTCAGCCGAGTACATCCTTCCTGGCTGCTGAAAGGACACTTTCTTCTCCTTCCCTCTCTCCTGGTTGCTGGAGAGATTGAGGGTGTGTCTTTTTTTTTCTTATTTTCTCTTTTTTCACCCTCCTGACAGTTCCTTTTAGGGGTGCACAGTGTCAAGTTATTAGAGAATGTGATTGGGAGGCAGGATACCAAGATTTTCTAGGATATTATTACACAGTAGCTACCTGGAAAGTTAAAATCTCTCACAAGTACAAAGAATGAAAAAAGAGGCAATATCAAACAGGTTTCTGAATATCATAAAAGGTAACTTTATGATCCAGAGAAAAGGGCCTCCATTCTGAGGCAAAGCCATTTTAAGGACATTTATTATGATTGCAAGAAATTGGAGACTATGAGCATAACATGGTAATCTGAAATAGGTGACTACAAGTTGTTTTAATTCAACCTAGTAAATATCTGTTTAAGGCCATTTAAGGTAATAGATTTCAGGAATGCACATAAAGGGGCAATTAAAATCTGGCCAGCAAGGTGCAATGGAAGGAAGTATAAGAAAGAATCATCTGATGCTGTTTCATAAGGCGCGGATCAAAGGTCAGTTAAAAATGACTGAAGAACGTTAAAAAGTCATATTGTAACTTAGAAGGGGGAAGGCCATTGTAAGGATGGCCATCATATTACTGCCATAGGAGTGACAATGCAGATGTGATGAGGCATCAAGATTAGTGGATGAAAGGAATGCAGTCAATGTGATATTTGTATTTTAGCATTTGATACTGTGTCTCACAAAGTCTTACTTGAAAAATTCATATTGGCTTGGCTAAGAACACTGTTATATGGAATGAAACGTGGCTGAGAGGTCCTATAGGCATCTTGCAACAGAAAGAGAATAGGGAAATCCCTCTTTTTGTCCCAGACTCTTCTACACTTACTCATGCTGTACAGTGCCTTAGCCCATAAATTGACTCACTGAAAGTAACTGTAGTAAGTAAGGCAGAGGAAGGGGGGAAGTCAAGGCTTGTACACTATGGTGCATTATTCCTGATGTAATTGTGCTCAGTTCTGGGCACGACCTGTCCAGGTGTATATTGAAAGATTGTAGGAGCAACAAAAATCATCAGAGAGTTGGAAGGATCATTTTTTGAAGAAAGGTTTTATAAGAGAATACTGTGGCTATGCAATAACTAAAGGGGAATATAGCAATTATTTTCACATAGTTGAAGGTGTTAACTCCAAGTAATTAAGGGAATTATTTAGGGTGGTAGTTGGAGGAATAGCTAGGAATAATAGGATTAAATTAATAAGGAGACATATAGGATAACTATGAGGGAAATTGTCAACTGTCCTAGCAGGAAGATGTACTGGGATGTGGAATAGTCTCCCAGGGAATTTTCTGGGCTATTTTGAGCTCAATTGTGGTGGAAAATGTTAGAAAAATGTGCCATTAAGGAATATTACATTTGGAGGGAGATGGACTGGATGATCTAAAAAGTGTTTTCAATTTCCAACTTTTTTGCTTATTGGATGGATGATATTGGCATGAGTTTGGGAGAGCTGTGCTGCTAGTGAGCATCAATAAAACCATTAAACCACCCCACCCCATCACAGGACTTGTTTATGCCACATTTTATAAGGAAAAGTTTTCAGGACATTTTTTTGAACTTTAAATGTGTTTGTAGATATTTATTTTATATCCTCCCTCCTTCAAACACAGTTACCATGTTAGTTACCATGTTCCATCCTATGAGTGTCTGAAATAACAAAAACTTTAAAAGGCTATCTCAAAGTAAATTAGCTTTCCTATACATCAGGATGTTGTGATCTTAAGGTCCGGCATCTTTTGAACTCTCTAGGTTCTACACAAATGCTGAACCATGGAATCCTGGCCATTATTTTCCAGACTGAGTGACTAAAGTTAAGATCCCAAATAAATGGCCTGATTTTCAAATGCACTCAGTAGGTTCCTTTGGTTCACTGGGTACTCAGAACTTTTGAACAATCAGATGACTTATTTAGGTGCTTTTGTATTAATTTAGGAGTTGAATTTTAGGCACCTACAGCCAGATCCTCAGCTGGTGTACTGTGATGTAAGACTAATGAAGTCAACAGAGCTAAACCAATTTACACCAGCTGAGGACCCTGGCCCCTACTTTTGAGACTCTTTGTTCTGTACTCTTTCATTGGTTTAAAGCTTGTTTTTCCAGCTCTGATGGCTTGCAAACTTGCCAACTTTTTAAAACTGTCACTGAACAAGGACTAAACGGAGCAGCTCCTGGACTTTGGGGATATTATTCCTCACCTGTTTTCATTGGCCACACAGGTTAGTAACCTTGCATTGGACCACCATGGTTGTTTCTTCAGGAAGGAGGAGTAAAAACCATGGTTTCTAATGTGGCAATCAGCCATTCTGTGTTAGTAACTAGCATCATTAGTACTACAATTGTACCTACTATTTCATTGTTACAAGTGTTTCTAAGGTTAGGTTTTCTTTCCTCTGCCGTGTTCCTTTTTAACCAGTGAACTTGGTTTTTAGTGGCTGTTTTTAGCGCAGCTGGCTGCCATGGCATCTACTACAGACTGTTGTTTGCTCCCACAGAGAAGTTAAATGTCTTCAAACATTTTCTATCAGTTTCAAGCATTGTGTTCAGCGGTGCAAGCACACTTTCCTTCGTTTGCCATACAATCATCCTGGGATATCTATTATGGCAATAGATTATATGAACTTGAACATTCAAGATGAGCTTGATTGTCAAGCTGTCAACAGCACCTTAAAAATAAAATAAAATAAAAATCAAGCAATGGTTCTGGAAAGCAATCTGCTCTGTTCACGCCTCCCCTTTCAATGTGATGCCTTCTTGTCAGTTATCAATTCTGCTACTCAATGGCAGAGACCTAGTCAAATGAGATGACATAAGAGGGGCACTACTGAATCAAAACTGTGCCACAAGTCACAGTTGGGTTTGGCTTCTGTTTCATTAAAAATTTAATTGGAACCAAACCGTGCAGTCACAGAGCTCATCAGCATTTCTCGTTCATTTTGCTAAAGAATCAGATGTTCAAACATAGGCAAATTAGTGAAGAGTATGTTTACACTCTGCTCCCTTATTACAGGAAATGATTATTTGATACACAAAAAAGCTCAGTTGGGAAGGAAAACTAGCATTTGTTGACAGATGCAGTGTGATGGTGATTACACCTTATTTCATTGGGTGGGCGAGGAATGGCTGCTTCAGTGGATACTCTTGATGAACTGAGAAACAAAAAACAGCAGCCAACTGTTTAAGAGATCTAAGTGAAACTCAGAGAAGAAATGGCACACAGCAATTCACCTGAGCCAAATCTGATAGAACTCTTCTAAAGTGCCTAGCTTAAATATATGCCTCAACGAGAACTTACTTGCAATGTAGAGAAGAGAACAGAAGCTAAAAGAGAACATCTAGCTAGACCATGCTTAATGATCAGGGTGTGTATTTTTTGTTACATTAAGGAAATACCCTAGTGTTTCTCAGATAGCAGGTAACTTGCTTCCACTTTAACAGAAGCTATGGAATGCCCTGACTGCCAAAAGCTGCCAATCTTCTCCTGTCACAGATTGCCCAGTTCTGCTGTCCCATATGGCAATCACATGAAAGTGAAGTTGGGGGAAATTATTTTCTGCTCTTAGCCAAATACAGGACCAGATGTGATGCTGTAGAAGAAGAAAGATAACAATGTTTACACTAATGTATCAGCACTGATTTATCACCACTGTTGCACAATTGTGATAAATCTTATGCAAATCAGATTACCTTGTAAGGTATCATTGGAAAAGTTATCTGTTGAACAGTGCTATCCCGTTTATTTGCATGTATTATCATTGTATATGAAGTTATGAGTCTTTGCTATGTGTTTATATCTCAAACACGTTGTGTGCCTGGGTAACACCCACAAGACAGATTTACATCAAAACTACACAGCCATGGTTCACAGGACATTAAGGAGAATCAACTCTTCCAACAGGCCTCTCCCGAGGATGCCTCAGAGAGCACGGAGACAACGTCAGCCTCATGACTCAGCAGGGCACATAGAACATGTGATCCCTGACTCCATGTTTGAGACAGTAACTTTCCATGCTCATGGACTGGGGAGTATAAATTGGAGATGGTGGCATCATCTTCTTCATTCTTTCCTGCTCTGCATCTCTGGATGATGATTTCTAACAAAGGGAGAGCTTTGAACAATGTATTGAGGACCCCCATATTTGGGATGAACCAGAGAGACTTATTACATAAAGACAGGTTTCACATCACTGCTACTATTCTGATCTATAGACTCTGAAATGAACTGTAATATATATTATTCATTTTAACCTTTTAATAATGCTTCCTTTTTTATATATTAATAAACCTTTAGTTTTTAATTTACTAAAGGATTGGTTATTAGTGTATTTTTTGGGTAAGATCTGAATTACATTTTGACATAGGGGTCAGTGTCTGCTTTTTTTGAACAGGACAAACTTATTATATTGGTTTTTGGTTTTATTAATCATTTATCGCAGAAGTCTGGTTTCTCTGGGTGGTGCATGAGGGACTAGAGCAGTGGTTCTCAAACTAGGGGTGCCACTTGTTCAAGGAAAGCCCCTGTCGGGCCAGGCCAGTTTGTTTACCTGCCACGTCTGCAGGCTCGGCCAATCGTGGCTCCCACTGGCCGTGGTTCGCCGCTCCAGGCCAACGGGGGCTGCGGGAAGCGGCATGGGTCATGGGATGTGCTGGCCGCCCTTCCCGCAGCCCCCATTGGCCTGGAGCAGCGAACCGCAGCCAGTGGGAGCCACGATCGGTCGAACCTGCGGAGGCAGCAGGTAAACAAACCAGCCCGGCCCGCCAGGGGCTTTCCCTGAACGAGCAGCAGCCCTAGTTTGAGAACCACTGGACTAGAGGACCTGAAGGGGCCTGTCTGTGTCTTCATAATAACTAGTATAGTATTTTGGAAGCACACATTTGTTACTGGCTCAGTAAAATCTTATGATACTCAGAGTATACCACCAGTTTGGGATACATGCCCTGTATTCTGGCAGTCTGACCTGAAACTGGCACTCTTAGCTGTGTCCCACACCAGGTGGCATGACACCAGGTTCTTCTTGGAAATACATGTAATGGGGTTGCAGTTCAAAGCAGATTCTACTTGGATGGACTCCAAAACAGCTCTCAGCTGGGACATGAACAGAAATCAAGTAGAGGTGGGTAGCAATAACAATTCAAGCAATTTGGAGCTCTGTATGGTTTTTTTACACTTTTTTAGCTGAGATCTGGTTATATATGCAATAAGTTCCAGTCCAAAAGAAACCTTTGAGAAATATATGGGTAATTAAAATCAGGGAACACTAATAAGACACTAAGGTATGGAGCTGGACACTGTGAATACATTCAAATATTATTCATACATAAATGCTAATTTAGTATTCTAAGATGTTAAAAGTAACCACTGACCCACTGCCAGATTTATTGCCAATGGGCTTTATGTGTCTAAATTGCTGCATACTTTTTTTTTAAAAATAGCCTCTTAAAGTTACTCTAAAAGTTTTCTATACTTAATTGAGACATACTTACTGTGGAAATCTATTTAATCGGGGCATATCCCAGGGAACAGATTTAAACCAGTGATAATTAGTAGCAATAATTGCAACTTAATAAAAATGGTAATTCCACTTAAAGGGGATTTAGCTTAGCTTTTGTGTGTCTAGGTCTCATGTTGGTTCTGTTAAGTACCCTAATGGCAGTTTTCTTAGCCTCATCAGCTGTCATACACACATGAAGTCTCATTGGTTACACCACTGCCTGCAACTGGCTGTTTGCTTCCCCTCAACTGCATCTACATAATGTGTGTCACCAGTCCTGGTATATTGCCACGCCCAGCAGATGGAGCGTGGCAAGCTGCACACTCTATCCCTAGCCTAGTGCAGAAAGGAGTTCCTGCCAAATTCATAGGCTTCTCCACTAACACAGTAGGCCCTGCAGATCTCTAGATAACAAATATTATTAAAATTGTGCTTGTTATTAATTAGGAATTCCTATCAAATGGATCAAAAAGAACCCTACGGCTGTTACTCTGAAACCTTTAAAATGGATTCTTCTATAGCTTTTAACTGTTTTATTGTTTTGGTATCCCCCCATTCCCTTTTTAAAGAAATAAAACAAAAGTTTTTTTTTTAAATATTACTGATGACTTCAATAACTTCTACAATAACGAGAGTGCTGTAAGCAATGAGTGCACTCACTAAGTGACTTTTGCTCCCCTCCTCTTTTCCTTTACTTTACAGACGCTAGAGGAAAAATGTTCAGACTTAGTAGATGAAGACTGGGCATAATGCCAACTTAAATTCTTCATTACAATAAACTGTGACCCTAAATCTGCTCTCGTATTTGTACAAATGAAAAGTAATTACATAGGAACAATATTGTTTCAATTGTGAAAGGTAGGCATGTATACAGGATATCAGTATTGAGCCATTTGTGTTACAAACATACAGGGAAGTTGCCTGCATGGGAAATTCACTGACAAACCCTTTAAAGGCAATATGTGTCAAGGGAAAGTTTGGCAGTATACCCAGACAGTCACACACTGCATAAACAACTCTGACATCCTCTGCACTTCCATTGAGAAGAAACAGAAGTCACACCCTGTATTCATTTAATGCTGTAAAGTAAATCTTACCTCCAACCTCAGACTTTCCACATGTCCAATTTAACATTTTACACTTAACCAATGCGCGCATGCTCATAGCAAATATGTTAGTGATGCTATGGTTGGAGTCACAATGTGAAGAAAACAGTCTCCGGGTATAGATATAGACCAGGGATCGGCAACCTTTCAGAAGTAGTGTGCCGAGTCTTCATTTATTCACTCTAATTTAAGGTTTTGCGTGCCAGTAATACATTTTAATGTTTTTAGAAGGTCACTTTCTATAAGTCTATAATATATAACTAAACAATTGTTGTATGTAAAGGAAATAAGGTTTTAAAAATGTTTAAGAAGCTTCATTTAAAATTAAAATGCAGAGCCCCCCGGACCGGTGGCCAGGACCTGGGTGGTGGGAGTGCCCCTGAAAATCAGCTTGCGTGCCGCCTTTGGCACCCGTGCCACAGCTTGCCTACCCCTGATATAGACACTAAAGTATTATCACTTAAACACAAATTAAAAATACTGTCATTTTATTTTCTTCACACCACCTAGGCCAGTCCTGCATTAGAAATGATGATTATTGACATATAACACAGGCAGTGTTTATTCTTTATACAGTGCCTTGATATTCCTTTGCTTATTTTAAAAAAATAAGTAGACCGGGAAAATCTGTATCCATAGCAAATGGCCTGCAAATTCTAAGCATTTGAATGAAGTCCAGATCCTCAGCTGGTGTAAATTAAGTTCTATTTTAGTAAATAGAGTTATGCTGATTAACACCAGTTGAGGATCTGGTCCATAAAGTTCAGGATTGTTTGTATCAATCTTTTTAATGAAGACCGTTAGAAAATTTGGGGACATGTATGGATCTCAACTTCTGAAAGTCTCCAAGAGTCAGGGTGTTTGGATCTTTGGGGGGGTTCTTTTTTTTTCTGACTCTCTCAATTGGTATTGTTAGTAGCCACAGCTGATTGGTGCAGACACAGAAACAATAAGACATGCACACCAGAGAACAGTTTAATGCGGAGGCTGTAACTTTGTTAATCTATCACCACCCCCTGAAGTATGTGGCAGGGCTGTTCAAGTGTGGCTTTCAACTGGGCCCCAGTGGCCTTGGATTCTACAAACCTGAGCATGGGTATAAGGGTAACACCCTCTCTACATGCCAGACCTGACCAGGGATCTGGGCAGGAAGCCAAATGGCAGCCAAATCCTATCATCCATGCTGGAGAGATGAGATGAAGGGAGCCCCATGCCGTTTGACACTTGAAGGCATACCCCTCACTATATAATGTCATGCCACGGGACTATGTCAATAGGGAATCAACAGGAGCTGAGTTCCCCCCATTCCCCTTCTCCCCCTCACCAATTTAGGGAAAAAAGGGAGTGGCACACATGTCCCCACTGCTCCTGGATCTACCAGTGACAAACTGTTTAGCAAAGTGAGCGGTATTGCAGGGTGGGAGAATCTAGTCACTAATAAAGTGGATGATTTGAAAGTCTTATTCCTCTGTGGTATTACAGCTATGTTTGAGAGGATCCTTAGTGAAAGTGGTTTAAAAATAGGGCCAGATTCTTGCTCTGTGAAGGGCCTGTCAAAGTGCTGGTTATGGACCCTGATTCTCAAGCTGGTCTAGCCCTGACCCTGATGTAAGTTAAAACAGCCCCAAGCTTCTCTAATTTACGGCAGGTGATTATGGTTACTTAAGCCAACTGATTTACACAGATTGCAGGCCATTTTGAGAATTTGGGTTTCTTAAGGGAACATATAGTGACTGTTAATCTGCATAGCAGAGCTCCACATAGTCCCTTTACTATCTTCATCATTGTCCCAAAACCAGTAGGCAGGCCATGCTAGGAGCCAGCTCTGCCAGCTGACAGACCTTCCAAAATTGTCCCAGAGAGCTGAACTAAAATATTAAACTAAAATTTGAGCAAAGGTTTGTATTTCTGCTCTGAAATCTTAAGTGCCCAATTCTCTTATTACACAGATGTTATAAGCTGTAACTCCCCTGCCAGCAGTAGTATTACTCCTATCTTATGCTGGCATAAATGAAAGAAGAATCAGGCCCACCATCTTCAGTTAATTACAATGCCATGGCAGAAACACAGAGTTATTTCCACAGTCTGTTAATAGAATATTAAGTAGTTATTGACTTTGGAAGAGGTGAACCATCAAGATTTATTGAGCCCAGAGGTAAATATTGAACAAGGTGAAGCTACACTCAGGCACCCACTTGTGTTCTTCATTTGCAGGAAATCTAAGAAGTAAAAAGAAGCTTATCAAATGTGATTATGATAACTATATATATTCTAGGGTCCACTTACAGCCTGATCTTAAGAGGGTCTGAGCAATGGTAGTTTTCAACACATCTCAGGGCCTCATAGGATCAGGCACTAAATAACCTAAGGTTTCAGAGTAGCAGCAATGTTAGTCTGTATCTGTAAAAAGAAAAGGCATACTTGTGGCACCTTAGAGACTAACAATTTTATTAAAGCATAAGCTTTCGTGAGATACAGCTCACTTCATCGGATGCAGTGAGCTGTAGCTCACGAAAGCTTATGCTCTAATAAAATTGTTAGTCTCTAAGGTGCCTCAAGTACTCCTTTTCTTTTTATAAATAATCTAACAGGTTTTTCCATCTTTAATTTCTGTAATATACAATTATAGCATCCTTCAGCCTGAAGCAACCTAAAGTGATGGATGTCTCTGTACATGTGTATCCCTTTTTAAACAAGAATTTATTCTTTATTGATATCTTTATTGATATCGCTCAAATCAAACAACAAGTTATTGAAACCATAAAACGTCTTCAAGTTAACAGTTTTGGTTGGTCTGTAATTCTTCCATCATCCCCCAATTCATGACATGGAATTTTTAACCAACATCCTCTTCTGTGCTGAAAATTAGGTCACAATAATTATATTTCATGAAGCTTTAAAACTCCAGGAAAGCATTTGCTTTGGCTGTTAATTGTAGGACAGAGGTATTGCAAGCTCCCCTGGATGGTAACTCATTATATACAGATACTTTCCCCTCTCTATATTTTTGATCTGGAGAAATATAGACCTGTCAAATGCCTTGAGGAGTTTGGTTGCAGGAAGATTAAAGAAAACTTTTCTCTCTCCTTTCAGAAGTGGGACTAATCTGTCAAATTCTATTGTTTTAGATTTAGGCAAAAGCTACAATGTTTGTCCAGCCAAAAAATGCCTTATGCCAAAAAGCTAAAATATAATGTAGTCAAAACATTTGTTGAGCTGCTGTTGAATGTGATTTGAAGTGGATTAGAATAACGCAGTCTCACCACCAGTCATTTAAATAACTATTAGAGAGACGAAATCACAAAAACAAACGAAATAATGCTGGTCGATTTCAATCAGTTGTAACATTCCTTTCTGTTTTTCTTATTGTAATGCACAGAGCAATAATATATCATGGCTCAAACCACATTCACATAGAACTG
Organism: Natator depressus; assembly: GCF_965152275.1. Lineage (NCBI taxonomy): Eukaryota > Metazoa > Chordata > Testudines > Cheloniidae > Natator > Natator depressus. Next base: position 126,356,127 of record NC_134235.1, read on the forward strand.
GTAGATGGGCTTTCATTGCCCAGACTGACCTTCAAATTAATGTGAAAGTCTGGGCATACAGCTGCCCATCCATTTGTTCTGCTTTAAAGGTGTGTACTACAGGAGTAATGTTATAACTGCTCCTCTTTTATGAAACTGTTCATTGACCCAAATTTAAGTGTCTCCAGATGCTGTGGTGTTGGAGATCATATAAGCGGGTGTAATCATAAATATTATCATTAATATGAAGCCATTTCATGCATTCAGAACACACGCTGCAGTCCCTGTATGGCTGCAATAGGGCAGGCCAAATTCTCCTTTCAGTTACACTGATCCAACTTTAAAATGCTAAATCAGCGCCTAGTTGCCTAAATGGGTATTTAGTTGTCTAAATTCAGATACTGGGAGACATTTTCAAAAGCACCTATGTCACCTAGACATTTTGAAAAATTTACCCTTACTCTCTCGAGTATCTTTAATGCACTTAAGTTTGAAAATTGGATCCAGTCATATTTAAGCAGCTACCCTAAGTATACATTTTCAAAGTGCTATGAAAAGGCAGAAGTAAATTCTGTGCTAGATCTACATTAGCTCCTACCGTAGACTTTAATGAGTTTATTGAATGCGTAAATAAAGGCAGAAATAAACGGAGATGTAGTTTATCAGACATAATTTCTTTCTTAATTTGTTACATTGATTATTATTATCAATGTTGTTTATCTAAGGGATAAACGAGCATCTGAGCTAGACTCTCTTGTTTACACAGGGATGAATTTCACCCTTACTTAATTTGATACATCTGCTTACTTTTTTGTCTGTTTATTTTTATCCATAAAATAAAGTAAAACTTGGGTAACACTACCATAAAGGCAAGGGATATGAATGTGGTCTGACAAAAAAGACAGACGGACATGGGGACCCTGAGTCCAATGCTGAAGGCTTTACTCAAACAAAATTTCTATTGAACACTATAGGAGTTTTGCTTGAATAATGATCACAGGATCAGGCACTAAACTGATGGGTACATTTCTCACCTATGTACAACTTCCACTGGGTGCAAGAGAGAGATGGAGACCGCTTTCCCAATCCTGTGCGAACCTGGCTCTGGTATCACTTACGCCATCTTCTCATGTCTCTCACACACCCCTTGCCTGGAATGCCACCTTGACACAGGAGCTGCCTCCACCATGTTTACACAAACAATGAGTTCCCTTATGCATGAGTGACTCTCCACTAACCATTTTCAGCCAGCAGTGGGCTACTTTGTGCTGTCTGAGTGGCATGAAGTAGTCAGACCATACCAGAAAATCTAGTTGAAAGAGATCAGAATTTTTAATGACCAAGAACTCTGGCATTAGGCCCATAGTGTGAATTTTTTTTCCTACACTTTAGGTCCTCTTCTCTTGCAGAGCTATCAGTTCAAACATTAGTGGTGAAACCATCATCCCACTGAAGTGAATGGGAGCCCTACCATAGACTTCAATGGAGTCTGGACTCACCTTAGGATTCTAGCATTAGGTGGACCAGCTTCTTCTTTCTGTTGCTGCTGAAATTTCATTGATTCCCAAGCTTGACTACCTCAGGAAGCATCTGGCAACAAGCATTAACTCCTCTCTCTGAAGTTCTTGACTCTTCATTCTAATTATCTGTTCATGCTCATTTCATTGACTATATGGAAATAAGGCTGACATTCCTAAGTCAGGAACATTTTACTGTATGGTAAGTTAATGCTAAAATATAATATAATTCCTGGTATTACAAATGCATATGACTGGCACATTCTTCCTTGTTAAGTTAAATTACCATAACTTTTAAATAAATCAATAATGGATACTTCACACAGTATGCTCTTCACAATTTTCTGGTGAGCTCTATATGAGTGAATCCTCCCTTGATGCATAAGGATTTATGCACACTTTGTAAAAACCCTTGCTTTGATTAAAATAAAATGTTTTAAACAGAAAGGTTCCAGCCATTTAAATGGCTAAGTTGAAAGTCACCCATAGGCTATGCTGCTTCCCTGGAAAACTCCCAAATGTGGGTTTAACCCAGAAAGGAACCAGAATATTTGCAGTCCTAGTTGTATCTTGTTTAGCATAGCTATTTAGGTGACTAACCCTTTCCTAAAACAGCTATTTTATTCTTCTTTGGGGTTTGGGTTTGCCATTCCCCTTTGAATACCAAGTGTCAGCCAGAGCACATTTTTATATTTGACTTAAAAAACTCAGCATTGAATGCAGAAATTCTCTGCTGCATACGTACATGTATCTCCTATTAATGTCAATGAGAGTTGTGCACATATAGGGAGAAGAGAAAAGGCTTCTTAGACTGGAACTGCTCAAACATTATTAACTGTAGCTGCTTGAACACTCTACAGGAGTAATTAAATTTTAGTACTGCTCTGTTCTTCCTTCAGTGAACCTGCCACTCCCAGCAACATCACGAGAAATGCATCGGGGGGGGATAGTCCCCTCTGTACCCCCCTTTCAAGTATTTATGTTGCTACCAATGACGGGGTCAAGTATGCTTCCCTCTGTGATCTCTGAATAAATCAGGCTTTATGCAAGACATGTAAGGGCGGACTGGGGAGGTGGAATCTACCATGTGAACTGGGATCAGGGTCTGGGTCTAGAGTACTCCTCGCATTGTTTTGCTCTCCAGACAATTCATGGACATACAGACATGCATCAGCTATTAAGGACACTACAGTGCTTTCAATGACTGCATGATTCAGTATGGAACAGAATCTGCCTGTGGTTCCCCTGTACAACCTCAATATAGGGCATCAGTGGTGCAGAAAGTCTTTTACTACAGAATTTAACATGGGAAGTATGGGTTTAGGAAACAAGAACAATTTTATAACAGGCCTAATCCTGCAAGTGCTCTACAAGCAGAACTCCCACTGACTTCCATGCATGTTCAAAATGCAGAATTCTTCTAGGATTACATGTTTATACATTATACATAACTGATCCAGCACGTTATCTAGTATAATCTGATCGAGATTTAGCTAAATTGGGGGGGGGGGTGTTTTACTTTGAATATGATTTCTGAGACTTTTAGTTTTTGTGTTTTGAGAAACCTCACAAGTGTCCTTTCAGAAGCTAAACAGGCTCTGTAGCTACAATACTAGCCTTCTGTCTTTTCCATTTCCTCAGTGATAAGAGCAGCCCTGATAACCCTCATGCATTTATTAACAAAAACCCTTTTGTAAGCAGTTCAGTTTAGTTGTTGTGGGTTAGTTCACAGGAATTGAAAAGACAGTGCTATTTGCTTACAAAACATAAATAATTGAAAGCATAATGCAATGTTTTAGCAGCCAAATATGTAACAAAATCATTATAGACTGCATGAAAAATGCTGCAAGAATACAAATTAAATAACATAAAACTGTGAGGCACAGAACACAGTAGCAATAAACAGTTTCTTTACAGATTGTGTATATCTTTCAGCTAGCTTGTTTTCCAGGCTTGATTTCTCAAAGTGGCTTTGATTTCTAAGGGACTACATTCATAATTTGGAGACAATATTATTTCCGTCCGTGTGGCATGCAATCATTTAGGGCCTAATTTTCAAACTGTCTATAAGTTAAAATCAAGGAGAGATCCATGTTGGGGTATCTAAATTGGCAGCTAGATGCCTAATATGGCTATTTAAACGACTAACCTTAGGCTCCTATGTTTGACAACTGGCCTCAGTCAACAGGTATTTGAAGACAGATCATCATTACCTACTTAGATTAGATATTTTAGGGGCAAACCCTCATAGGTGCTGAGGTCTGGGGAAATGTATCCTTCCTCCCCAAGCTAGGCAGCTATCCGCCACTGCTGCTACTATTCTATAGCCTTAACACACTAACCTGCACTGGAGTTTGATGGCAGAAATTGAGGAGTTTGCATAGACGCATGGACTTTAAGGCCAGAAGGCACCATCATGATCATCTAGTTTGATCTCCTACATATTTTAGGCCACAGAACCTTGCCCACCCACTTCTGTAATAGACCCATAACCTCTGGCTGAGTTACTGAAGTCCTCCAATCATCATTTGAAGACTTCAAGTTACAGCAAATCCACCATTTGTGATAGTTTAAACCTGCAAGTGACCCATGACCCCTGTGCAGAGGAAGGAAACAAAAACAAAAACACAGGGACTCTGCCAATCTGACCTGGGGGAAAATTCCTTTCCAACCCCAAATATGGCAATCAGTTAGACCCTGAGCATGTGAGCAAGACCCACCAGCCAGACACCTGGGAAGGAATTCTCTGTAGTAACTCTGAGACCTCCGCATCTAGTGTCTCACCACTGGCCATTGGGGATATTTGTTACTAGCATTTGCAGATTGGCTAAATGCCGTTGTAGGCCATTTCATCATACCACCCCCTCCATAAACATATCAAACTCAGTCTTGAAGCCAGTTAAGTCTTTTGTGTCCACTGCTCCCTTTGGAGCAGCTTCAGAGCCTCTGTCCTCACCTCTAGTCTGATCTCCAGGACCAAGAGTCTTCACAATACTTGGGGTGTGAGTATAGGGGGTCAGCATAGCTTAAGCTGCACTTAAGTAATTTTTAAATCCTGTACTGAAGACATAAATGGGACATAAACGTTGACGTAGGCTTGCGCTGGCCCTCTGCACAGGAGTGAATTTTGCCCTGGTGTGCCTCCTATGTGCCTTCCTAATGCCTACTCTACCTTTCACAGCAGAACTCCACTAGTTCTACTGCAGGGGGTGTCACTGCAGCCATGGAGCTAGGGCAGGAATGGTCTCTTAATGCAGATACTCTTTCTGATGCCATGCTCTGTACCTAGGACTTTTAGTGAATGACCTAGTGAACAGGAGCAGCAAATACAGGAGCGTTGTGAGGGAGTTGTCCAGGTGAAGGAGTGACTATCTGACTCTTGGGGTGAGTTTGTTGCCTGTTTGTTTGTTGCATGGTTGGTTGTTTGCCTTGTGCTTGCTTCCTTGAAGTTTATAGTATGCTCTGTTTGGTATGCTGTGTGCTGAGCTAAGCAGTCTATTAGGCTATGAGTCTATGCACACTGCAGGGTCTTATTGGATAAGAAGATGATGTTCTGAGGAGTTATTTACATTTATTAAGAACTGGAGGCCTTTTTGAAAAGGGAGAGCCTATATTGGAAAGGTTCCACGTAAACCATAATGGAACCAGATTGCTGGCATGTAAAATTGAAAAAGGTTGTAGAGGAGTTTTTAAACTAGGGTCTGAGAAAAAGCCAACAAATTGGCTTGGTTTGGACAGAGATATCCCTAAGGGCAGGATTTATTAAAGGAGATACTTTAGGTCAGTGGTGGGCAACCCGTGGGCTGCATGCAGCACATCACCTCCTATCCCAACATTATCCTTCTAAACATTGAGACATGAAGAGTCTACATTAAATAGAGTCCCAGATTCCACTCTTACATAACATACTTTACTAAAAAATGAAACAAGCTGGCTTCATTACTCTCACTCTCCAGTGGAACAAGACAATACCAGCTTCTATGCCCATCTACCAGGGGAGGACAAAACATTTAAGAAGCTAATTTCCATTTTTGTTTTCTGAAAGCCAGGCTATCCTAGTTAGGTAGCACTGGAGAAAAATGGGGAACCCTGCTTTATTTTTTTCCTAAGTCTTTGAGCTCCAAAGAAGCAAACATGAAAAAATAACTCAAGCTTGTTACATGGCCTTTTCCTCCCTGAGGCTCTTTCTTGATTCTCAGGGACACCTTGCTCTGTCACTGTAGGAGATACATATCCCAGTGTGAGCATGCTGATGCTGGTCATACCATTTACTTTAAAGAGGATTCATTGGCAGAAAGATCAATTAGTATTATACATTAATTTTTAAATCACAGTATGACTTGTTGTTATTTGACTTCAGGAGCTGGCTGAGAGTGACAGACACATTAACCTGTTATCAGCTGGAGAGAGACAGAGTCCTGTCTTGTTTGGTAAATGAGATGTATGTATTTTAACAGTGGCTGGATAAAAAAGTCAAACAAAAATGAGAAATACTCAAATGTAGGAGTCCACACTCATTCATATTCAAGGTGTTCAGATGCTGCTGTGATGATGGCAGAATATATACATGTCAGTAAAAAGAAGCAGCATGTGATCTGTATGTGCTGTTATTGCAATGTGTTTGTATTAATTTGCCTCTGTTTTACACTACTTAATACCTATCCCCAACACCGTCAATCCCTAAATAATGATTGGAATTAGGCTTCATCATCCAGTCCCAGAGTATTTGAATATTACTTCATACTGATCTGTTTACTTGCTTAGCGTTGTCCCTATTTTATCTACATATAATTCCATGTGTTTATTCAGTATTTCCTGTAATCAGTTAAATTGAAGCTCTCTGAACTATTACATTGACTCATTCTTTGTATTTGTAGACATAAGTAAAGTGAACTTTTAGCCCCAAGCAAGAATAAACCCTTATTTCACCCCTTCCCTTACATAGTCTAAGATTCATCCATTCAAAAAATAATAATAATAATCAGACCTTGACATTTCCCACACTATGCTCCAATTCAGCATAGTACTAAAACTAGACATGTACTCTGAATTGGGACCTTAAAGCCTTTAGGCTTAAGCCTCACACTATTTGAGAATATCACAAACTCTTTATAGCAGAAACTTGTTGTGGTTCTTTGTCTTTGTGAAGGGGTTCACTCACCACTAGGGGCACCTCCTTCTGGCCACATCTGGGGATTAGCTCTGCCCAAGTCTGACATCCTCTTCCTGACATCGTGGCCCCTTTCTCTCACCAGGACTCAGTGTGCTTTTCTTTTTTGTGACTCAGCCCTTCAACCAGGTCACTACAGTCATCCCCACCTCAAGTACCAAAGTCTCTTCAGACCAGCTGATGTCGCAAATGATTTGGGCTATGGAACAGCTTCCATATGAGGAGCGATTTAAAAAAAAATGAGACTTTTCAGCTTAGAAAAGAGAAGACTAAGGGGATATGATAGTGGTCTAGAAAGTCATGAATGGTGTGGAGAAAGTGAATAGGGAAGTATTATTTTACCCCTTCACATAACACAAAAACTAGGGGCCACCGAAATAAATTAATAGGTAGGCAGTTTAAGACAAACAAAAGGAAGTACTCTTTACTTATTACTGTTTAATTTATCACCATCCTCCAGTAACAGTAGGAATCTAGAAGGGCTTTTCTATTTCAATAAGCCTGTTATTGGTATATGGAAGAAGATATTGAGGAACAATATTTGATCCCTCTGGGGACCTGGGGATTGTCTGTAAACTATTGGTCTGTTGGTATAATAAGTAGCTTAGTTTTCAAGAAACATTTCTGGTCTTTAGTCTGTCTGTGGTGGGTGGGGACATGCAGACTCACTACAGTGAGTGATGATAGGTTCTTAGCTGTATAATTTCCATACATGTGAAACTGAAAACAGTTTTAAACTGTCATTTGAAGCTTAAAGGTTTTGCTCATATCATGTTTTAGGAGAAGAGTGACTTTATCTTGGATAATGTACATCTGGATTAGTTAAAGCCTTTTGGAGTGGGCCTGACTATCATTTGTGGCAGAAGTTCAGATCAGTTCATACTTGATCCAGATTGATATGGCAATCTTAATATTTCTTTAAGCAAACTTTTTTATGGGGAGAGGAAAAGGATTTTGACTCTGGGTAGCTCTAGCACATAGACTACAATGGAGAAGGGAAAGCCCTTGAAACTAACCCCAGTCCTTGCCTCATGCATCTATATCAGGGGTTCCCAAACTTGGTTTGTAGCTTGTTCGGGTAAGCCCCTGGCGGGCCATGAAATGCTTCGTTTACCTGAGCATCCGCAGGTATGGCCGCTTGGAGCTCCCAGTGGCCGTAGTTCGCCATTCCCAGCCTATGGGAGCTGCGGGAAGCAGTGCAGGCTGGGCCACCTCTTCCCGCAGCTCCCATTGGCCAGGAACAGCGAACTGCGGCCACTGGGAGCTGCAAGCGGCCGTACCTGTGGACGCTCAGGTAAACAAAGCAACTCAAGGTCCACCAGGAGCTTACCCTGAACAAGCCACAAACCAAGTTTGGGAACCCCTGATCTATATAATGGTCACGTAGAGTCTGACCTTTCATGAAATAGGACATGTTTTAATATAATTATCCTTAATACTTTCAAGTGAGTTTCCCCTTCATTGAGCTATGTGTATTTGCTTTAGTAAGTAGGTATGTAGGTATATATATATATATGTTATTTTTTTTTCATTTGAAATAGACTCTCAAACTTCACTATTAGCCCATTCTCGCTATTGCATTTTACCTGTACCTTTGGAAAACAGCCTATTTTAGCTTCTTGGATTTTGTGAGTTGTGGCATGCAGAAATGACAGGCTCCAAGCTTATTGCTGAGTGTCATGAATAACTTGTAACTTATTATGAAGTGTTGAAATGAATCAACACTGCCAACGTTCTAAGGGGGGAAAGTTTTGGGGGTGGTGCTCTTATGGAAGAGAATGCTTTTCTTGACCCTGGTCACTTTTCTGTAAGGCAGCCTGCTCCCTCTGCCCAATGTTTGAACACACAGGGAGCACTAGAAAAGATAATAAGGTCTTCTAAGTGTTCCTGTAACTACTGAATTTTGTACCAAGAAATCAATACTCTTGATAAACTTCTCAGTAGTTGCCATGTGGGGCTAGGGTCACACTGGGGACTTAGGTGTCAAAATCTAACATTTTGGCACTACTGGCATTCACACCACCACTGCTGCCAAACCCTGTAGGTACTTACATTTCCACTGGTAAAGCCCCGTAGGTGCCTAAATTTCTACCAGTGAGCATCTGTAAAGCCACGTAAGTCCTGACATCACTGCTGCTTGGTGCTTAACTCACACCTAAGTCCTGGGGAGATTCACAAAGTAGAGGTTTGCCTGCCTATTACCCCAGTAAGACCTGAACACAACTAACCTGCACAAAAGGCAGCAAGGAGCTGCTTCCCTTATGCCCACCTGCCCAGTGGTTAGAGCACTCACCTATGTTAAAATCCCCACACTGCTTGATTCAGAGCAGACTTGAACCCAGGTTTCCCTCATGAGTGACTTAACCTCTGGATTATATATCAGAGTCTCCTCTCGAAGCTGTTCAACTTTATGCAAAATATTCATTGGCCCAGCAAGGGGATGTGACTGACTAAACAGTCTACTGGTTAGGGCACTCACTTGGAAGATGAGTCCTGCATTCAAATGTATACTTTGATTCAGGCAAAGGAGGGATTTGAACCTTTTTCTTCCATGTTGTGGGTGAGTGCGCTAACCACTTGAATATTGAGTTTTTTTATCTCAGTGTGTATTTGTTAGTTTGTTTTTTGGAGAAAGGACTGTCCTGGTTTAGGTGCCTAACTACATGGGAGGGATCACAGTTCTGGATCCTGAATCCAGAAAGGCACCTAACTCCCCTTGAGGGGCAGGCCCTAAGCCTTATTTCTCTCCTCAGTATTTACTGGATAGCTTAGGCAGCTCCCTGCTCAGTGTGCTGGCTACTGTGAATACCTCCTTGGGTGACTAATTCTCCTAATACAATGGATGGGGAGCCTGGGTGCCTAACCTAGAGTTGTGAATTCCAATAGACAGCAGGATATCTCTTGTGTATTTAGCTCTTAGTGTATTATATTTGAAGGCATGAAGTGTTACCCTCTGGGTAAAATATTGACTATTGGATAATAACTGTGTTAAGACTATTAACAGTAAATCCATACTACCCTTCTAAATGTTAATACAAAATGTATGAGAGAGAAATGACCAATTCCACCATCTTCCTTATTAGAAGCTGCTAGTAGGTAACTGAATAAGTAGCTAGTAGGTGGTTTACAAATTGTGGGAATGAACCTTCCCCTCACCCCCCAAATGGTGGGAATGGGACTAAACTCTTGAAATCAATGGTGTAAAACGTGTGCAGTGCCTAGCACAATGGGGCCCCATTGGCCCTTAGGCACTACTCTAATAAACATGCTTAGTATTAATTGATGCAGATAAATTGGGCTCATAATGGCTGTCATGAAATTTTAGCGAGTAGAAAACTTAGGCCCTGGTCATGAAAGATTGGCCCTTTGTGTGTTGTAATCAGTATCGTTCAATCATAACACAATGTGGGCTTTTAAAATAATATAGATAGCTTAAATCTAAAAGAAAAAATCAGACAAATAGAAGTGGAGATTTTTTAAAATGTCCCAGAATATCCATTAGCTGAACATCACTATTCTACAGAATGACAACTGAATTTTTGCCCCAATTGAGCATGACAGGCATAGTTATGAAATACTATATTAGCAAATGTCAAGTCACATCCAAAGGTAATATTTTAAAAACCATTTGCTATTGCATTTTTCAGATTACTTCCTCTGCTTGTACACTCATTATATGTTTAACCTAATTAATTGCATTATCTACATTTTATATCCCATTATTTTACCAGCAGTGAACTCTGGCCCAGTTTCAGCATGGTCATTTTGTGATGCAGTATATGAACTCTTAATAAATCCTACCACTTCTGTTCCATGGATTGATCTGTAAATATAGTTCTTAGTGTACATTGGTGACTCATGACACTGAATGTTTTTATTCATTGTTTGTGCTGTGAATTCTTCACCTCTCCATCTGGGATGTTCCTGAGTTTTGTGTTGGCCTAAATTTGGTGTAACTGCGAGATCAGAGGTAAGGCACAGAAGGAATTGCATCAGCTGTACAGCTAGCATTCCAGGTTTCATTACCTTTGTACTACAATGAGAGTGGATGGATATGAAAAGCAGTGCTGGTCTCAATGACTCGAAGGACAGGTCTAGTGTTTCATATAAAATGCACAGTCCACGCCGCCTTTATAGGACTAGATGTCATGTACTATACATCACATGTCTTGAGAGCACATAGGGCCATTTTCCTAGGGAGAAATTCACTGCTGTTGAGAGGACCAGCACAAGACCTTTACACTGCATCCTATCCTGAAGGTTTAAGTCTGTCTTAGAGGTGCATATCTTTGTGCTAACTCTCTGCACAGGGTGAATTTCAATGCATGCAATTAAGCAGGTGAAAACCGAAGGCTTCTTTCTGTAATGTGAGGTTTAAATGAGGTAACATGCATATGAACACAGCAATACTATTAGCATACTTTCAGATGGATTCGTGCTGATAGGAAACATGACTGAAGTCCTGAAAAGCTGAATATAATTTTCAGTGATTTTTTCATGAGTGCTATAATTGTCTTGGTCTGAGCTAAACCACACTGGGACTAATAAAATCAGACACCTTAGACCAACATTTTTTTTGTGGAAAAGCACAAAACAAGTTTTGCTGTCCTAACCACTGTGTTCATTACAGTGGAGCTGACCTTTTTTGCACTGGTATGATGGAGCTGTTTAAGCCTGACTGGCACAGTGAGCCTTTCAGGCATTCTTTTGCTCCACTGCCTGATTTACTGCTAGCAGGAATAACAAGCCCAAGAGAGAATACCTTCAAAATAAAGTGTGTGTGTGTTGGGGGTGGGGGCGGAATAAATAAAACAAATGGAGAAATGGGCTGTATCTTGTTTACCACTAAGAGCTCTCTTAATTCTTACACATAAAAGAGAGACAATCTTGTTAATATTACTGCAACATTGTTTTAAATAAAGATCCACTGCCTTGCACAGTTGGTGCCAAGAGATCTATGGCAATAATGCGATCAATTTAGATAAATTAAATTAATCTATTACAGATAAACAGTATCAACTTCTTCTAATCATTTTGCAGGGGTCAGATCTGAGATCAGCACCACTCAGGAGGTGCTCCTTAACTTGCAGCATCAGGTATAAGATTTAGGCCAAAACTTTCCATACATGTGTGCCAACCAAGATAAGCAGCCTGAACCTCAGAAAGGTGAAGCATGTTTGATTTTGTGTGTGAGCAGAAAAATCAGACCACTGAATTAGATGCCTAAGTGTAGGCAGCTACATCTGAAAATACTGACCTTACTACAGTATTGCTAAACAAAATAGTCAAGACAAAGGGCCCAATTTATCTCTGAAGTATGTTGATTTCAATGGGGTTAAACCACAGATGAATTTGGTTCAATTTTTTTTAGCAAATTGTTTTAATCAGAGTAAGTTTCCAGATATATAAGTCTGCCTTAATTCTTGAAGCAGGAAGCTATAATTGCACAAGGCACATGTGTGCACACACACAATCATTGTTCTGTAGCATGCTGTGATAATTGACATCTTGTGATTAGCATCACATTCTTGTTGGCAGTGTCCAAATGGAATACATTTCAAGGTGTTGGCAGGGAGGGAAGGGCTGGGGAATCTTTTGATAATAAATGCTTTTTTGTTTACTCTGTTGCATTCCAAAGGCAAACTATTTGCTTTTCAGAAGTATCTTTAGCCAGGGATAGGAGTCACCCTTGGCAGGGATGGCTTAGCAGCATCCAAAGATGGGGCTGAGCACTACCAGACACAAGAAGATCCCTTTATCTTTCCTGTTTCAAACAGTGCTTGTTGGTGTAGTTAAGGCTGTGAAAGCATTTCCTTTTTTACAGTAAAATCCATAATTTCAATTCAGCAATACATTTTGCTTCAGTCTGGAAAATATATATATATTTGGCTAGCTTTAAAAAAACCTTACTCTAAGAAATGATTTGTCATCACGACTGTTCCTGTTTGCACCAATTTTAATATTATACTTGTGTAAAACTGGATTAACTCCAATGAACCTGGCATGAAACTGGAGCAAATCTCTAATGAAACAGGCTCTAGCTCTTTTCTGACATTAATATCAGAATGTCTTTAAAAAATTAAATGAAATTTGAAAAAGTGAGTCGACATTCTAAACTAAATTGCTTTAATATTATGGCAGGTGACACGGGGGGTGGTGTAACCTATAGTCTTCCAAGTTCTTTCTTAGCATGCAAGCCATGGTCAGCCTTGGGAAGACATGCTGTAGTATTTTTATGCCAGGTTCTATGTAGAAGCAATGATCTTTGGAGAGGGAGCTGTATGAGCAGCAATATATATATATATTGCCTTGGTCTCTGATTTGAGTAAGTTTTTGACAAAAAGCAGAGTGGCTGCCTGGGAACCAAGTATTGTGCTTGGTCTGAGATTCTTGAAAGATGGGATTGCCTGTATGATATTAGATTCCTTCTGTTCCAGGACTATGGGATGTGTATGTAAATAAAATAAATTAAAATTAATCATACCCACTGGGAAGTTAACCCACAATGTCCTGGACAAATGGTACTGCTTGGCCGGAAGGCAAAACTGGTGTCAGAATGCTGGTGCTGGATGAAAGGGCCACTAGTATATACATATATAAATCCTAGATATTTGTCAAGTAGTTGCTAGTGCTGGACATATATGCCACCTAGATATTTGGGGGGTGAGGGAGGGAGATGAAGGACTTAATGATGTTTGGTGTTAGAGAATCTGTAAACTTTCAGAATACGGTTGCTTAAGTTCATAAAATTCAAAATAACTTAATTTGAAAACCTACTGTGCCTCTTCAAGTAAACTTCTTTGGTTCTGACAAGTTACGTGAGAGGAGATGGGGAATGTTCAGGTTATTAATTTCTGATGTAACATTTCAGAAGGTAAAGCAAGAGGCCAAAAATAGCAGAATTCAAACTTACAGCAACATACCAAGGTAGATAATTGCACTATAAGCATCTCTTTGGTCTCTCATGTCTCTTTGGGCATGACTCTGAAGTCCAAAATACTCCACGAGAGGCTAGTTGGGGGGTCTACTGCAGAGATTGGCCTAGAGGGTTGAAAGATTATAGTCATGGGGAATGGTCCAGTCTAGAACAGTTTGCTGTTCTCCTTCCCTGTTTCTTCATCCATCAGCAGCCTCTCTTGCCCTAGAGAAGGGGATGCAAGCTCTTGCTCTTTACCTAAATTCCTGGATCTATAACAGAGAAATCGACAATAGGTTAAAATACTTCATAACTATGTTTGAAAGTTCTGGCCTAGGTGACTTCTCCAAGGTCACATACTGTCTGTTCTTTGTAGAGCAAGGAATAGAACATAGATTTTTATCATACTCAGTCCTGCGCTTTAGCTGCAAGACAATTCTTTCTTACTTGTTTTAAATTGTTTGCACAATTCAGATTTTTGACTTCTGTAGGTTATTGAGTTAATAAAGTTCATTAAAATAGACTCAATGAAATACCCACCTGGTTATGCTTACCTTATCTGGCAGTGTTTTGTAAGAAGATTAGAGCTAAATCAACAAATCTAGCTAGAAATCCTCTGCCAATAGCAGGCAGGCACTGGTATATATCTTGCAGTATGCTGTAATGAAGTGTGGAAAGTGACCACCAATAGAAAGTTGATTATTTCATGAAAGTGTCAGGAGAGCAGAGGATAAAAAATCGCAGGTACATAAAGCTGTTGCTATGGTGTTCAATTTTTCTGCCAGTGGGTCTGGATTTAGCACCTTAGACTGAATTACAAAATCATATATTCCAAAGGCTGCTTATCATTTCAACAGTCTAGTAGTAAATGACAGTAGATGCATTACCTGTCCATGATGCCTAAGAGTACATGAGTAAAGATTGGATCCAGAGTTTCTAAAAGACTCACTTTTTTTATTGACATGTGTCTCTCCTAACATACATACAAGGTTTATAATGCTGAGATCATGAGTGGTATTGGGAGGAAACAAAATTCCGTGGCCACAGGAGTGTTCAGGAGACATGTGAGATCATGAAGGAAGAAGGATCTATGCAGTGTTTGCAGGTCTAGTCAAAGGTCAGACTTCATGTTTTTTCTTTTTTCTTTAAAGTATAAGTGCTTTTGTAGTTTCATAGACTAAATGAAATATTGGGAGTTAGGGGAGGGGAGTGTGAGAGAACCTTAGAAGACTGCATGCAATGTGAGGCCAGAGAAAGATAATAGACAATAATGGAATGTCTTACTAGCTAGCAGAAGCATCCATAAACTTAACTTGTGAGGTTAAGAGTTGAGGCCCAGCAGAGAGTTCTGGGGCAGTGAGATGGAAAGAGGAGACATACCTAATGAGGAACAGAGCAATGAGAGCAATAAGACCCAGAAGAGAGGACTAAAAGTAGTTTCTTGGAAGACTATCAGAGAGGCTAGGAGTGTCAACAGTTATGGACAACTGGGGTGAAAAGAAAAAGCCAACAGGAATAGTTCCTTGGAAGTGGGTCTGGAAAAGCTGAAACATGAAGCCCAGTAAGTGAGGGCATTTTGAAAGGATTCAGTGTGAATAATGGCAATGTAAGCTATAAGAGTGTAAAACTTGTGTGAAAGTTACTGGAATGCATTTAGTGTGTATATATAAGGCATACATTGGTTCAGGGAGGAGACAACTCCATGACCAGGTTGATTTCTTCCATTACAAATTGATTCTTTGCTCCTTCAGTTCTGCCATCTTCCTAGCTAAACAGTTCTAACTCCAATTTAACTAAATCGCATGTTGGTCACAGCCACCTTTTCACAACCTCTGATTATTTATCAAATACTCCCATCCTCTCATTTTCCCTTCTCTTCCTTTCTGCATAGGATCTTGCCAATTTTTTCCACGAGAAAATTGACAAACTACAAAATCCCTCAGCTTGCCTTCCCATCCCCTTCCCTGTCCTATAACTCTTTCCTTCTCCCATGTCATAGACACAAGTGTCTGTTCCGGTCTTCTCTCTTATCCCCTCCACTTGCACCAGTGACCCTCATCCCATTCCATCTTCTGATCTTCCTCGCACCCACTCTTTTCCTCTTCCTGTCTTCTGGCTCTTTCCCCTCACAATACAAGCATGCGTTAGTCACTCCTATTTTTTTAAACAACCTTGACCTCACCTCCCCAACTACTGCCCATCTCCCTTCTCCCTTCATTGCTAAGCTCTTAGAAGACACCGTTTACAATTGTTGATTAAAGTTACACTTCCATCATAGAGTCTCTCCAATCTGGCTTGTGCCCCTTGCACTCCACTGAAACCACTCTTGCCAAAGTCTCTAGTGACTTCTTCCTAGCCATATGTCAAACAGTACTCCGTCTTATAGAATCACAGAAATATTGGGCTTGAAGGCACCTTGAGAGTTCATCTAGTCCAACTCCTCCCTCCCCTCACTGAGGCAGGACCGAATATACCTAGACCCTCCCTGACAGGTGTTTGAAGGTTTTAAAGAACAGGTTGGACAATGACAGAGATGCCACAACCTCCCTTGGAAGCCTATTTTGGAGCTTAACTACCCTTAGTGTTAGAAAAATTTTCCTAATATCTAACCTAAGTCTCCTTTGCTTCAGATTAAGTTGATTGCTTCTTTGTCCTACCTGCAACAGACATGGAAAACAATTGATTGCTGTCTTCTTTATAACAACCTTAACATAGTTTAAGACTGTTAATGGGTCCCCTCTCAGTCTTCTTTTCCCAAAGCTAAACATTTCCAGTTTTTTAACCTTTCCTCTTAAGTCAGATCATTTTTTAACTTCTTATCATTTTTGTTGTTCTCCTCTGGATTCTCTCCAGTTTGTTCACATCTTTCCTGAAGTTTGGTGCCCAGAATTTGACAAAATACTCCAGCTCAGATCTCACCAGTTTTGAATAAACAGGAACAATTGTCCCCCATGTCTTGCATACAACACTCCTCTTGATGCACACTGGAATGATATTACTCATTTTTTGCAACTGCATCACATAGTTAGCTCATATTCAATTTGTGATCCACTATAGCCGCCAGATCCCTTTTTAGCAATACTTCTGCCTGCCAGTTATTCCCTATTTTGTAGATGTGCATTTGATTTTTTTCCTTCCTAGGTGGACTACTTTGCACATGTCTTTATTTAATTTCATCTTCTTGATGTCAGACCAGTTTTCCAATTTGTCAGCTGTTTTGAATTCTAATCCTATCCTTCAAATTTGTGTCATCCACAAATTTCATAAGCATACCCTCCACTCTATTAGCCATGTCATTAATGAAAATATTTAATAGTACCAGACCCAGGACTGACCATGAGGGACCCCACTAGATATATCCTCCCAGTTTGACAGCAAACCATTGATAACTATGTTGAGTATGGTCTTTCAACCAGTTGTGCATTCACCTTACAGTAATTTCATTTAGACCACATTTTCCTAGTTTGCTTATGAGAATGGCATGTAGGGTGTGTAAAAAAGCCTTACTAAAAATATATATATATAAATATAAATATCCTCCTTGACTTGTCAGCCACCTTCAACACCTTTGAACATGCTCTTCTTTAAATCTGTGACTCTGTCCTCTCCTGGTTTTCCTCCTACATCTCTAATTGGTTCATCAGTGTGTTTTACAGAGAATCCTCCCAATGCACCCTCCAACTTTGTGTAGGGATTCCCTAGGGCTCTGTTCTTAGTCTCTCTCCTCTTCTATCTCTAGAACTTATCTCTGAGAAACCTCATCTTCAAACATGCTAAATTTTACATCTTTTAATGCTAAATGATATTAAAATACATTGTACCCTGAATATCTGTAAAAACCAGGAGAGCCCCCTGCCCCCAGACAAACTGAACATCAAGGGGGATGAAAACTGAACTATGGCATATCATTGCCTTTGCCTCAGAGGCAACCTGACCTGCTCTGTTTCATTGTGAAGTACCCACTGTTTACTTTAAAAAAACCCCACAAAGCTGGAATTTGTTGGCAGGTTTCAGATTTCTTTCATGAAATCAGGAAAATAAGAGAAGGGAAGAGAGTAAATAAAGAGAAAAGTGAATATGGGAACATAACTTAAAATAATAAATTCAAAATGAGATTTAGAAGAGATACCCACATCCTTCATCATATAATCCAATCTCTAACTAATAGGGGATTAAGAGGAAACTTTTTGTAGGGGCAGATTATCCTGTAGCTGCCCACTGCAGGGCTTCTTGCAGTTACATCTGAAGTATCAGTTGCTGGCTATCATTGGAGACATTACTCTGTGATCCAGTATGACAATCCCTGTGTTCATATATTGGCATACTCTTATATTTAACAGGCAAGCAATTCTGTTTCAACTCCCATGTTTCATGGGATACATACTGCATCAAACATGACATAGACTGCAGTCTATTGATTTAAACAGATTACATTCATGCTATTATCATAGCAATCAAGAGAATGTGGTAAAAACTGTCATGGAAGTTAGGTTGTACAGAAATACCGACTAGACATAGAGTAAAATTTTCTAAGTGACATAGGAGCTCAACTGTAATTGAAAGTCAGTGGGATTTGGAGGCCTAAATCACTTTTGAAAATGGGATTTAGGCACCTCAAGCACTTAGTAAAATTTTCAGAAGTGTCTCATAGTGAACTGCCAACACCACATTATCAAGTAATCCCACTCAGTTAATACCCAAGACATGTAGAGAAAGAATTTGAAAGGAATAGCTACAGGAAACTTCCATTGAACTGAAGGAAGAAAAACAAACAACTTGATAACCATAAGCAAGGTGCCCATCCCAGCTATGCCCATGGATACAGATTCCAGTTCCACTATGATTTAGTTGATGTTGATCCTGCTTTGAGCAGGGGGTTGGACTAGATGACCTCCTGAGGTCTCTTCCAACCCTAATCTTCTATGAGTCTACGATTCTATATTCTCTTATACTGACATGTGGAACTAACATTTGCCTTATCTTCAATGTTGTGATCCAATCCAGAGGGTCAAAAGCAATTTTACATGAGAGCTGGTCAAAAAATTTGAAATATTTAGCAAAGGAAGGGACACATTTCATGAAAAATTTCACACAAATGTTCCTGTTTCTCTACCAGCTCTACATTAGGCAATTCTCTTCAGACACACCACTCCACAATGTTCTGTGTGTAGCTGACCTAGTATCTGTCTAAATAGTGGCTGAATAACTAGCTGAAAATCCCATAATAATCCAGATTGAATGGATATTTTAGTCATCTGAGATAACAGGGCATACACATTTCTAACTTTCCTAACATCTTACCATGTAGCACCTGGTCCAAAACCTGGGCTAGAGTTGTATTACAACTCAAGTTATTTTCTCACTGAAGTGTGCTGCTACTTTTCTAAAAAAGAAAATAGCTGACAGTCTGCAGGTCACTGAATGGCAGAGGTACAGTAAATGAGGCACTCGCACTGTGATATCGCATATCTGGGCTTGTGAGCATGGGAATTTCTAGGTATAACTAAAGGTCCATCTTTCCAGTCCACTGGCAATATACATGGGAGACCCAGTGTGAACTCCAAGGACAATCTGTCAGAAGCAGGAATCTTCATCTTGGAAAATATTCATGAAACGTAGATTCTGGAGATAATTCCAAATGGTTCTCATTTAATCCATAGAATGCACGCTGCTTTGTTTAGTGTTCATGAAGCAAAGACAACTGGTTTCTGTAGCCATAATGTGGGATATGGCTGTTCCCTCCCCATGATGGGATGCTCCATACACCAATTGGCTGGGGAATCAGGGTCAAAGTATGTAAACTTCTGAAGCTAATCACAAGTCTTTAGCTTCTTAAAAGCTTTATCGCTTACCTGTATGAATTGACAACACCATGAAGATGATTCAGTATTTTAGCCTAATCCTGGATGAGGAATGGAACATTAGTAGTAAGAGCTAGTTGGAAACTTTTTGACAAATCTTGTTGGGGTTTTTTGGCCAAAAAATGCCAGTTTGTGAAACCAAAAACTATTCATGAAACAGGCTAAATTTTGATAAGTCTTCCTACTAGAAAAAAAATGTTGAGGAGAAAAAGCTTAGAAATTGATGAAATGTTCCATTTTGCTATTTTTGAACTGGAAGGCTTTTTTTCCAGTCAAAGCAACTTTTGATTTGAAGTTTTGGTACATTTAGACTAAAAAGTGGGAAATAAAAGAAAAAAGGTCCAAATTGAAATGAAACACATGAAATTATCAAAACAAAACATTCCAATTGACCTGAACTCCATATTTTTTCTTTCAAATTTTCAGTTCATGAAAATGTGAGATTGACCTTTTTGATGTGGTTTAGGACAGGACCATTTTCTCAATATCTCAAACTTTCACAGGAAGGGAAAACTTTTTTCTGCCCATTTCTAATGTTAAATAATTCAGTATTTCAAAAAGTGGACTCTCAGTTCTGGGCAACCATTTTGGGTCTCGACCTTTGCTGTTGCACTCTAAAGGCTAATAGAATCAATTACATGGCCCAAATACTCCAGACTGATGGAAGAATTCACATTCGTCTCTATGAACTCATGCAACCTAATTCTCCAAACTCCACTAGGTTTTATCTACATTGCTGACATGTTCCCTTCCTTTCTTGCAGGGTCAATACTCTATCCTGTAAATAGCATTGTGATCCTGGCAAATCACTCAATATCTGATCTGTAGCTTTTTGGAATAAGGCTGGTGTCAGTATGATCCCAGTTGGTGTCTGACTGGTATCTGTATAGAGTTTTGTATGATACAGTAGACCTACCACCAGCCTTACTGCAGCCTCTGTACTCAGTTTCACCAGAGTGAGATTCCATACAAGAGTGGACTCATCCACTATTAATGTATAGGCCCTGCCACTGTGAGGATATGCACGGTTATTTCTATTGAGTTGTTCTCTGTTCTTCCTGGTCCTGCTCTAAAGCATGCAAGACTTTTTCCTTGCTATGTCTCATTAGTTTTTATTTCTATTTACTTGAGCTGTTTTTTCCTGTTGACATTTTCTTCTGCCTGTAGGTGTTTTCTTAATGTGTCCCTTTCAGCACACTGCTTGCATATCAAGTCTTTGAACCAGCACATTCCTCCTGAATAACCTGTCTTGCTGCATTCTTAATGTCCCTAAATACATGACATTGTGCTTGAAAATTTGTCTGTTATCTTGTGCATTTTCATAGATGCATTCAGCATCTGGGACTATGCTGTTTCAATAGGAAATAGTTTTTTTTCTCTCCCACAGCTTTCTGATAAGTGAAACTATGCTTAGCATTAGGGAACATGTCTATTGTCTCATGTAGGCTACAGGGAGAGCTGTCATGAAATATGTCATTTAACATAGTGTGCAATTTGCAATGTTCAGTGATCCTCTTGAAGACTGTCACAAATAGTGAATCAATTTCCCCCTCTTTTTGGATTCTTTGATTAATCCTGAATCTCTCAACAATCACCAGCAGCTTCAGAACAAAATATGTATGGTTCCTTGCACAATCATTGTGTAGGGTTTTTGTTCCTGTTCCATCTGACTGAATAATAGAATAATAATAATAGTGAAAGATTTACTCCTTTTTACTCATACCAGGGTGGGGACAGCTTCTCTAGTAGGACACTTGTAATGACAAAATATTCAGTATAGCATCTTGACTGCTCCATATTCTTCTCACCAAACTGTCCGGTAATAGCTGCCTTCGGGTGACTTTTTAAAAAAAATTCTAATTGTCTCCACTGAGGCAACAAACACTTGACCACAACCAGCTTCCCCTTTTCTCTTAGATCTATTCAGCTGCATTTAAATGATATTGGAGTTTCTACTTTTTTAGTATGTAGCTCACTTTTTTCCTTTAGCTACCATTCTCTTTCCTCCTCTGTATTAGTATCTGGTTTTCCCCTACAGGGAGCTTCTGTCTCACTTCAGTGTATAGAAGGTTCTGGGAATACAAAGTCCAGTCTTTTCATGTACAGTACCAGATACACTGGCAGGTAGCCAATTGGGTCTTGTATTTCTCTTTGCCTGTTCTTTCTTTGCTCCACAATCTTCCTGTGTTCTTGTTCCTGATAGTGATGTCTCAGTGGAGTTGTTTGTTCTTGGGGGGTTTTTAGTGGTGATAAGGATAATCAAGTCAAGCTGGTAAAAAATGGATTTTTTTTTAAAAAAGTTTATTTTTAATTTAAAATTATTTTGGTAGGAATAAAATCAACAATCAAACTGACACTTTTTTCAAAGTGAAACTAACTTTTCAGTAAAAAAAAATCATTTATAATTTTCTATCCCCCCCCCTTTTATTACTCCATTTGTTGTAGGAAAAGATACATTTAAAAAGTGAGGCAAAACCCACTTGCACATTTTTTAAATTTTTCCTACTGGTGGAAAAATAAATGACTTTTTAAAAATAAGCTAGCATTTTGACGAATTTTTGAAAACTTGTTTCCAATTTTCTTTGTTTAAAATGACAAATTTGTGTGTGGGGGGGGAAATGCTATATCTAAATGTGTGACTATGCTTATAAAATAAACCCTATTATTATGGAGACTATGCTTATAAAATAAACCCTTATAAAATGGAGACTATGCTTATAAAATAAACCCTATTATTTTATAAGCATAGTCTCCATTATCTAAGTTATTAATGAAAATATAAAATCTATGGATCACACCAAAGTGGATCAGGTTTGCTAGCACTTTGGAGGACAGTATTAGAATTGAAAATGACCTTGATAAATTGGAGAATTGGTCTGAAATCAACAAGATTAAATTAAATAAAGACAAGTGCAAAGTACTTCACTTAAATGTACGGATCCACAGAAATGGATGGGGGAGTTGTAGTGGGTCACAAACTGAATGAATTAACAATGTGATTATTGCAAAAAAGGCAAATGTCAATCTAGGATATATTAAGAGTGTCACATGTAAGACTTAGAAGATAAATGTTCCACTGTACCTGGAATTGGTGAGGCCTGACCTGGAATACTGCATTCAGGTTGGGTACCACCCTTTAAGAAACATGGATAAACTGAAGAAAGTCCAGAGAAAAACAGTACAAATTAGCAGAGGTTTAGAAAACACAACCTCTGAGGAAATGTGAAAAAACTTGTGACTGTTTAGTCTAGAGAAGACTATTATGTCCCCCATTCAAAGACATAAAAGTTTCTCATAAAGAAGACAGTGATCAGTTGTTCTCCCTGTTCACCAGGGGGAGGACAAGAAGCTTAATTTGAAGCACAAGAGATTTAGGTTAGTTATTAGAAAATCCTTTCTAACCTTAAGGATAGTTAAGCACTGGAATAGGTTACCGGGGAGGTTGTGGGATCCCCTGTACAATGCTGGCAGACCAAGTGTCAGCTCATGCCAAGGCTGCTAGACCTCACTGAACACTGACAAATGCAGAGCTGGAAACCAGGCTGGCTCAGATTGTTAGTATTGTTAAAATAGGTATTAGGTTTATAGAGATGTTCAGTGTTTGGGCTTTATGAAATTCTTGTGAGTTGCTGCATGCATTAATCTCACTTATATGATCTGTATCCTACATTTTATGGTAATAGTTAAGTGTTTGCTTTGAAACTATAAAAGCATTTGCTATGAAACTGAAAACCCCTACAGTCAGGAGAGAAGCATTACCAAGTATAAAATACTAGTTTACCTCAAGAGGTGTTATCTCCTGCTCAACTCAAGAAGACCCATAGACACTGGACAAACAATTGCGGAATGTCAGTGGACAAAATAATTTGATTGCTCCCCCAACAGCCATGAAGGGGGGACCTACACAAACCTTTGTCCCATTACAGTTAAACTCTTGAGGAATAAAACTCCCTGATTAGCAGGATCTGTATTACTATGCTGCTTGGGATTTGGAGAGGACAATATTTCTAAGCATAAGTAAGGGATCCCCAAGCTTGACTTGGATTAGCTCTATAGAACATAGAAAGCTTGCATATCACAGCAGTTTCTATTACATTTTGGAACCTAAGACGGTAACTCATTTGTGTGTGTGTGTGTTTACCTGCTTTACCCTTATAAACAACTCTCATTTCCTTTTCCTAGTTAATAAACGTTTAGCTTGGCTACATGTATTGTCTTCGGTTTGAAATCTGAGGTACAAGTGACTTAGAGTAAGTAACTGGTCCTTTGGGACTGGGAGTAACTGGGATATTGTGATTTTTGGTGAAAGGGACCATCTATCACAATGGC
The DNA here is from genome assembly GCF_965152275.1 of Natator depressus. Lineage (NCBI taxonomy): Eukaryota > Metazoa > Chordata > Testudines > Cheloniidae > Natator > Natator depressus. The sequence goes on from NC_134235.1 coordinate 126,379,899, forward strand.
AAATTTATCTGTGTGGCAAGATAGACCGGAGTACCCAAGAGGACTATCTGTGACTCCATGGTTAGGCTGCTATGGTGCTTGAGGAGTTCACCCTTGATACTTAGAATCATAGAATCATAGAATATCAGGTTGGAAGGAACCTCAGGAGGTCATCTAGTCCAACCCCCTGCTCAAAGCAGGACCAATCCCCAATCAAATCATCCCAGCCAAGGCTTTGTCAAGCCTGACCTTAAAAACTTCCAAGGAAGGAGATTCTACCACCTCCCTAGGTAACGCATTCCAGTGTTTCACCACCCTCCTGGTGAAAAAGTTTTTCCTAATATCCAACCTAAACCTCCCCCACTGCAACTTGAGACCATTATTCCTTGTCCTGTCCTCTTCTACCACTGAGAATAGTCTAGAACCATCCTCTCTGGAACCACCTCTCAGGTATTTGAAAGCAGCTATCAAATCCCCCCTCATTCTTCTCTTCTGCAGACTAAACAATCCCAGTTCCTTCAGCCTCTCCTCATAAGTCATGTGTTCCAGACCCCTAATCATTTTTGTTGCCCTTCACTGGACTCTCTCCAATTTATCCACATCCTTCTTGTAGTGTGGGGCCCAAAACTGGACACAGTACTCCAGATGAGGCCTCACCAATGTCGAATAGAGGGGAACGATCACGTCCCTCGATCTGCTGGCTATGCCCCTACTTATACATCCCAAAATGCCATTGGCCTTCTTGGCAACAAGGGCACACTGCTGACTCATATCCAGCTTCTCGTCCACTGTAACCCCTAGGTCCTTTTCCGCAGAACTGCTGCCTAGCCATTCGGTCTTTAGTCTGTAGCTGTGCATTGGGTTCTTCCGTCCTAAGTGCAGGACCCTGCACTTATCCTTATTGAACCTCATCAGGTTTCTTTTGGCCCAATCCTCCAATTTGTCTAGGTCCCTCTGTATCCTATCTCTGCCCTCCAGCGTATCTACCACTCCTCCCAGTTTAGTATCATCCGCAAATTTGCTGAGAGTGCAATCCACACCATCCTCCAGATCATTTATGAAGATATTGAACAAAACCGGCCCCAGGACCGACCCCTGGGGCACTCCACTTGACACCGGCTGCCAACTAGACATGGAGCCATTGATCACTACCCGTTGAGCCCGACAATCTAGCAAACTTTCTACCCACCTTATAGTACATTCATCCAGCCCATACTTCTTTAACTTGCTGACAAGAATACTGTGGGAGACCGTGTCAAAAGCTTTGCTAAAGTCAAGAAACAATACATCCACTGCTTTCCCTTCATCCACAGAATCAGTAATCTCGTCATAGAAGGCGATTAGATTAGTCAGGCATGACCTTCCCTTGGTGAATCCATGCTGACTGTTCCTGATCACTTTCCTCTCGTGTAAGTGCTTCAGGATTGATTCCTTGAGGACCTGCTCCATGATTTTTCCGGGGACTGAGGTGAGGCTGACTGGCCTGTAGTTCCCAGGATCCTCCTTCTTCCCTTTTTTAAAGATTGGCACTACATTAGCCTTTTTCCAGTCATCCGGGACTTCCCCCGTTCGCCACGAGTTTTCAAAGATAATGGCCAATGGCTCTGCAATCACAGCCGCCAATTCCTTTAGCACTCTCGGATGCAACTCGTCCGGCCCCATGGACTTGTGCACGTCCAGCTTTTCTAAATAGTCCCTAACCACCTCTTTCTCCACGGAGGGCTGGCCATCTACTCCCCATGTTGCAATGCCCAGCACAGCAGTCTGGGAGCTGTCCTTGTTAGTGAAGACAGAGGCAAAAAAAGCATTGAGCACATTAGCTTTTTCCACATCCTCTGTTACTAGGTTGCCTCCCTCATTCAGTAAGGGGCCCACACTTTCCTTGGCTTTCTTCTTGTTGCCAACATACCTGAAGAAACCCTTCTTGTTACTCTTGACATCTCTTGCTAGCTGCAGCTCCAGGTGCGATTTGGCCCTCCTGATTTCATTCCTACATGCCCAAGCAATATTTTTATACTCTTCCCTGGTCATATGTCCAACCTTCCACTTCTTGTAAGCTTCTTTTTTATGTTTAATATCTGCTAGGATTTCACCATTAAGCCAAGCTGGTCGCCTGCCATATTTACTATTCTTTCGACTCATCGGGATAGTTTGTCCCTGTAACCTCAACAGGGATTCCTTGAAATACAGCCAGCTCTCCTGGACTCCTTTCCCCTTCATGTTAGTCCCCCAGGGGATCCTAACCATCTGCTCCCTGAGGGAGTCGAAGTCTGCTTTCCTGAAGTCCAGGGTCCGTATCCTGCTGCTTACCTTTCTTCCCTGTGTCAGGATCCTGAACTCGACCACCTCATGGTCACTGCCTCCCAGATTCCCATCCACTTTTGCTTCCCCCACTAATTCTTCCCTGTTTGTGAGCAGCAGGTCAAGAAAAGCTCCCCCCCAGTTGGCTCGTCTAGCACTTGCACCAGGAAATTGTCCCCTACGCTTTCCAAAAACTTCCTGGATTGTCTATGCACCGCTGTATTGCTCTCCCAGCAAATATCAGGAAAATTAAAGTCACCCATGAGAACCAGGGCATGCGATCTAGTAGCTTCTGCGAATTGCCGGAAGAAAGCCTCATCCACCTGGTCCGGTGGTCTATAGCAGACTCCCACCACTACATCACTCTTGTTACTCACACTTCTAAACTTAATCCAGAGACACTCAGGTTTTTCTGCAGTTTCGTACCAGAGCTCTGAGCAGTCATACTGCTCCCTTACATACAGTGCTACTCCCCCACCTTTTCTGCCCTGCCTGTCCTTCCTGAACAGTTTATAACCATCCATGACAGTACTCCAGTCATGTGAGTTATCCCACCAAGTCTCTGTTATTCCAATCACGTCATAATTCCCTGACATCACCAGGACCTCCAGTTCTCCCTGCTTGTTTCCAAGGCTTTGTGCATTCGTATATAAGCACTTGAGATAACCTGCTGATCGCCCCTCATTCTCAGTATGAGGCAGGAGCCCTCCCCTCACAGACGTTCCTGCCTGTGCTTCCTCCCGGTATCCCATTTTCCCACTTACCTCAGGGCTTTGGTCTCCTTCCCCCGGTGAACCTAGTTTAAAGCCCTCCTCACTAGGTTAGCCAGCCTGCTCGCAAAGATGCTCTTCCCTCTCTTCGTAAGATGGAGCCCGTCTCTGCCCAGCACTCCTCCTTCATGGAACACCATCCCGTGGTCAAAGAATCCAAAGCCTTCTCTCCGACACCACCTGCGTAGCCATTCGTTGACTTCCATGATTCGACGGTCCCTGCCCCGGCCTTTTCCTTCCACGGGGAGGATGGACGAGAACACCACTTGCGCCTCAAACTCCTTTATCCTTCTTCCCAGAGCCACGTAGTCCGCAGTGATCCGCTCAAGGTCATTCTTGGCAGTATCATTGGTGCCACGGAGAAGCAGGAAGGGGTAGTGATCCGAGGGCTTGATGAGTCTCGGCAGTCTCTCCGTCACATCACGAATCTTAGCCCCTGGCAAGCAGCAGACTTCTCGGTTTTCCCGGTCAGGTTGAAGAAATCTAAGTATGCGCTAGGTTGGCACTCATGGCTGTTAGCCACTCCAGAAAGCTTGACACTGTGATTGGAGGTTTGACAAACACACTTGTCAGGGATGGTCTTAGATATACTTAGTCCTGCATGAGCACAGCAGGATGGACTATATGACTTCAAGGTCCTTTGCAGCCCTCGGTTACTATGATGTTTTAGAACCTTATAACTGGATGAAAGGCTTGATCCTGCAAGGTGCTGAGCCCCCTGATCCTAATGTGGCAAAGTACTTAAGTCTATGCTTTACCTTCAGCATATGAGTAGTACTGTTCACATGCTTAATTTAGATTTTTTTTTTAAAGAAGTATTTAGCCATTGTTCCACTTAGCATTTCAACCTCTAAATCTCATTGAAAGTCAATGGGATTTACATAGAATATCAGGGTTGGAAGGGACCTCAGGAGGTCATTTAGTCTAACCCCCTGCTCAAAGCAGGACTAATTGCCAGTTTTTTCCCCAGATTCCCTAAATAGCCCTCTCAAGGATTGAACTCACAACCCTGGGTTTAGCAGGCCAATGCTTAAACCACTGAGCTATCCCTCTCCCTCGCTTTTGAAAATGAGATTTAACCTCCAAAATCCATTACACATTGCAACTCTGACTACAGTTATGTCTAAAAACTGGGCCCAAGAACTTTGCTTGATCGGAGCCAGCATGCTCAGCATGTAGCAGGATTGACACCTACATGCTTGAAAGTTACTCCATAATTTCCAGATGAGCTGCAAAAGTATATATTTTGCTTTTGTAATTAGAGATGCTAGAATTGCATATGTCCTGAAACAAATACTTAACTATATAAAAGATTCAATACCATGTATTATAACACTTAAGAGTGAAACTGACTCTGGTACAAGACCTATGTCATACCTAACTCCCTAACTGCTGAATACATACTCCTTATTCTTGCCCTCTGCACATGAGTGAATATCATCCTAAAATGTCATTCCTTTAACATGCTTGGATGCTAAATTCCTATGCTCTGTTCTCTGTCCAGCTTCTTATAGAGGCATCTGTCTATATTGTATTTGTTTTCCACACACCTGATAAACTCCCAGGTTCCAATATCTTCTCCAGATACCTTGATTCAGATTTTTATATCTTGTCTTTTTAGAATGTATATTCTTCAGGGCAAGGTCTGTTCATATGTTTGTACAGCTCCTAGCCCAACCTAGTTGTGGCACTTCATTCGCTACTACAATATGAATGTCAAATATTTATTTTGTTAATTTTGCATGCTAACACAGACAGTTCCTTAATTAACATTTCTAATGACTAATCTGCCTTCTTCTAAATGAGTGAAAAATAAATGCCAAAACAAAAGACAAATGCATTGCTAAATTAAAAAGCACATTCACGCATGGGATTAGAAGAACAAGAATTAAGATTTAAATCCAAGCAGTTTTGTGTAACAACGCTGTCTAACAGCATTATTTCTATGATTCACTGAGAACAATATGGCAAGGGCAGGTCACAGGATCATCGTGACAACTAACTTTTTCATATTAGTCTGAATCTATTTATATGTATTTTCTTCTGTTTAACATGACAGGACATGACAGTAACAAGTCTACAACAGAAACACAAAGAAATTTGTTCTGGGAAGACAATGTATAAAAAAACATTTTATAGATTACAATGCTCATTTTCTGAATACATGGCTATTTTAGAAAACACTGTGGGCTGATGCTTATTCACTGTGCTCAATTTTTGAAGTATTTGCATTCATGAATCAGTGTTTGATATTGTAAAATAAAATATAAATATGTCAAAGGAGGCAATTTGAATGTGAACATAGGAATTTAAGCCCTAGTACTGTCATCTCTGAAGTCTTCAGTTCATGTTCATCATTTTTTGATCATCAAGCACAAATTTTCATTTATGTCAACATTGTATTTTATCTAAAACACTTTTTAAAAAGTTGATAAATGCATGGTGGCAAAAAGCATGACGAGATTAATAAAGTACTGAGTTTATTTTTATTTTCAGAAACAGAATTGTTCTCAGTGAATCAGAGAAATAAATGCTGCTATATGACTAAATTCTGCCTTCAGATGTATACCCTGTTTAAGTTACTGGAAACCTTGAGCATGAATCTAATGGTAAAATTTGACCCTAAATATTTTAGGACCTCCGAATAGGCAGGTACCAAACTGCCTGTGTCAGGATCAGGCATCTTCCCCTAAACAGGGAAGATATCATTTTCTTTTTCTCACCCTAACAGAAATAGCTCTCCTTTAAGTGTTCAATGCACACAGATAAAACAAGCATGTAACAAAATACACTGTAGTGTAAGGCAAATCCATACTTAAAGGTTTTCCAGTCCAGCAATACTAGGAATGCTAAGGCTTTCCCTCTCCTGACATTTCTACCCACTCTGGGTATGTCTACACTGCAATTAAAAACTCACAGCTGGCCCGTGTCAGCTGACTTGAGCTTGGGCTAAGGGGCTGTTTAGCTGCAGTGTAGACATTCAGGCTTGCACTGGAGCCCTGGCTCTAGGAAGTGTGAGGATCCCATAGCTCTGACTGCAGCCTGAGCCTGAATGTCTACACCACAACTAAACAGCCCCTTAGTTCAAGCCCTTCAATCCAGAGTCAACTGGCATGTGCCATCTCTGGCTATCTAACCGCAGTGGTAGACTTACCCTCTGTAGCAAAATTAATATTCCTTTAAGTACTGCCTGTGGTGCAATATGCCCACTTTATAACTGATGCAGCAAGACATGATGGATAAGAGCACAACTCAGTGAGCATGTCACGTTATATTACAAATGGAAAGAAAAACCACTTTGGGGTTAAAAGCAGGTACAAGCAGATAATTGCCCATGAAATGTGTGCATTTCCCGTCTCCAGTGGATTGATGAGGAAAGAGGCTTTTGAGACTGCTAGCACATCTCTACTATTAGACCAAAGTGACAAAACAAGCTTTCAGGGCAAGGGCCTTATTCCAGTGCCCTGTGTAGCTCTCTAGATTTAGCATCACTTGAAAGAAAGTGTACAGATGTACAAATTTTTCTTATAGCCTCCAAAGATTGTTCTCTCCAGTCTGGTAATCACTTTTGTGGCCTTCGCTTCACTTATACAGCAGATCACCTTCGATCTCAGTGACCTTGACAATTGTTCTTTCACATAGAGGAACTATTTCTACAGCAATTGTTCTTTCACATAGAGGAACTATTTTTCAAATACTTCTCCATTGTTTTTATAATAAATAGACTACTTTTCAGCATGCAGCAAACAGCAATTTGTTTTCCACCTTCAGTATTTCTCTTCAACATTCTTTTGACTTTACTTATCATGGGCATACTGAGTTAGTGAAGACCCAAACAAGAATAATTAGTTTTTGACAGAAAATTACTACTTAAAACCAATAGCCACCTGTATTTCTTTCATTGTTTGATACCTATGAAGTATTCCATGCAGTTATACAATACTGGATATCATTTAGCTGTCTCACTTTTTCTTTGCCCCATGGTGGGGTTATCATTAGGGAGCTGGTGTTTCAATTCCTTTCAAGTGTCAGGTCACATGCTAGGTATATTACAGACTAGGAGCTAAGCATTTTGAGTGCTTCAGATGGTACATTTTGAAAGTTTTAGCACTTTTGCTCCCATTAAATAGTCACATCTAATATCAATGGACTGGTAGGACTTGCAGAAGTCAAAGGCTGCAGGTACCGTAGTTACAAAGTCCAGGTTAGACAAGGTGTACAGTTAATTTCTAGATGAAGCCCCTTGGAAGAGACAATAGATGGGTTCAAAATAAATCTGCTTTGTACCCAACACCCCCCCACACACACACACACACAAAGCAAATGGTGGGTGTAAAGAACCTCCTGCTGAGGTTTAGTATCAAAAATACCCTTCAAGGCCTGCCCTCTCTTTAATGGAAATAAAGCCATAAACTGTTATTCTCAGAGACTTGGGCTTGGGTTTGGGTTTTCCTCCAGTAGTCTGCAAACTGTTAGAGCCATGTTAGTAGGGGTATTGTCACAGGTCGCCAAAGCAAGGTGTCTTGTGCCCTTTGTTAATCCTGTAACAGTTAGTTGAAGTTCAACTCAAAAATGGCCAGCTGGGCTTTTAACTCCACAACAAAATAAACGGTTTGTTGCAAACTTCTATCAAATGTACAGTAGGGTTGTGAGGCCCTGATCCAGGTTTTGGTACTCTTGGTCACTCCTCCAGCCCCAGTTACATCCAGAATTCCTCTTTAGGATAAGCAGACAAACCTTCTTATCTCAACTGGTGGATTCTGAGTGGGTACTGCCTCCTCATGGACCTTCAAGCTGCTGGAGGACCAAAGCTTGTTGGTTCTGCTGATAGCAGAGCCTGAGTTGCTTCTCTAGGCAGTGCCCACAGGTCTAAACTCCCTCTTTCCCAGGTACACTTTTCCTGTGGGCAGGTGTGTCAGGGAAGCAACACCTCCAACAGGGAGCAGAGAAGGACTGGTGCATTTTCACAGGCACATTTTCAGTGTGAAAAAAATATTGTCCTCTGGTCTGCTGTGTCAAATCCTTTCAGTTAAATGATGATAGCTCCTGCTTCTGACCTGTGGCTTAGGCATTCCATGCAGCCTCTGCTCAGATACTTGACTCTTTACCAAGCACTGCCCCTGTTTTGTAGAAAGTGAGTTCAGTAGCAATGTCTGTGATGGCTGCAGCTGCAGTCTCTCATTGGTGAGCATACTCCAGCTTCTGTTGGCACCATTACTGCCAACTTTCCAGGTTCTTTTGCACTGCTTTGGGCGTATTTAGAAAAAAAACACTTTATGTGAACTCTTTAAAATGCTTCTTTTATGGCCTCTCCTGCGTCTGTTCCACGGTTAGATGTGATACAGGATGGTCTTACTTGATCCATGCTCTACAGCTATGTGTATGCAGGCTGACACTTATGAAAACTTTAGTTGCATTTTAGAACCCTTAATTTAGGGTTTTTTTGTTTTCTAAATATCTTGACCTTGGAGCAAATTGGGGTACTATGCAAAAAAATCCTTATTCTGCAAGTTGTGGAGCCCCTCCCACAAGAATGTGTTCAGTTCTCATTGAAGTCAATGAGATGATGATGCTTGGCACCTTGAAGGATGGGCTTCTTCAAGTATTCAATCTATTTCTATCCCTTTGATATATTATGACATCTTGAATATCAACTCTGTCTCTCTCGCTTGGGGGCAAATCTTAGTCCTATTGAAGTATATAGGGCATTTTCCTGGGACTAGGATTTGGGTTCTCCTGCTTCCCTCACAAGAGATGCCCTGAGTTCAGTACACATCCATAAAGCAGGGAGTGTTTTGTTCTGCTTTTAATACTAATCACTTCTGTCACTACCACCATCATGACAAAGCATTTCTTATATGGCTGTGTGCTATACAGCACATTGATTCAAAATGTAGCAGGGAATGCTCAAAAGGAGCTAGAGAGACAAGTTGGGTGAAGTAATATCTTTTATTGGACCAACTTCTGTTGGTGAGAAAGACATGGTTTCGAGCTTACACAGAGTTCTACTTCAGCTCCTGAAGTAAGCTCAAAAGCTTGTCTCTCTCACAATCAGAAGTTGGTCCAATAAAATATATTGCCTCACCCACCTTGTCCATCTAATATCCTGGGACCGACAACATCATTGCATAGAAAAGCAGCTAGACAGTCTCATTTAGGTGAGTTAACTCTGTATTATCTGTACCTTCCTAACTTCACAGTTTGGGAACAATGTGGCCAAATTCATCAAGAATTCTAATATCATCCTCACTGCTGGTGTCTTCCAGTGACAGTCTACACATGGTACATCATTCTCTGATTTCCACATGGTACAATCCCACTGAATTCCTTGGATTGCGTCTAATGCAAATGAGGGCACATTTTAGTTAATGCTTTGTTCAGCAATCACTGTCAATTAAGTGGTATCCATTTAGGAAACAGTCCACAATGCTGGCACATTCTTTAATTACTCTAAAAAGATTTGGGGATCATATCAAAATCCAGCTAAACAAAAGCCTTCTATGTATGAGCTCATTTAAGACATACAGATTGGATAAATATATTTTATTCATGATTGAAGGTATTTAACTTGAAAATATGAGAACATGAACACATTAATCCAACTATAACATTGATATCGGGTCACATTCCCTTGAAATCAATAGGGTTTTATCTGCTTTTGCCAGCAGCGGCTTTGGTTCATCATGCACAATGATACCAGTCAGGATTTTGTTATTTCCTTTTAAGTTAGCCATATTGAAATCCTTTGCCTTTTTAAAGAGCATCATTAGGCAATTTTAAGAACATAACGGCCACACTGGCTCTATCTGTCTCAGTATCTTGTCTTCTGACAGTTGCCAATGGCAGATGCTTCAGAGGGAAAAGAAGAGAAGAGAGAAATTATGGAGTAATGCATCCCTAGTCATGCCCTCCCAACTTCTGTCAGCCAGACGCTTAGGGATACCCAGAGCATGGGTTTGCATCCCTGACCATCTTGCCTAATAGCCATTGATGGACCTGTCCTCTATGAACTTATCTAAATCTTTTTTTAAACCCCATTATACTTTTGACCTTCAACATCCCCTGGCAATTCCACAAATTGACTGTGTTGTGTGTTGACTTTGGCTTGTTTCAAACCTGCTATTAATTTCAGTGGGAAGGGGCTGAGTAACCTTTGTCTTTTAATCCCACTTATATTCAGGTTCCTTACCAGCGGGTCCCACTTGACCCAGAACCCCCTTCTGAAGCCTAGGCCTCTTATCAGCTGCGGGAAGGATCTCTCCTCTTGGGATGAAGTTCTCACAGTGAGCTGGGATGCTGCAAACCAGATGCTACGTCATGCTATGCCCCCTAGGCCTAACTGAACACTGACAAATGCATAGCTTGGAACCAGTCTGGCTCACCTGTGTGTTAGCTTTGCTAAAATAGATTTTAAGTTGATAAGAATGTGTTTAGGCTGGATTAAATGCTTATAGGATGCTGCATGTGTTCATCTCACTTACAACATCTTGGTATAAAGTTATATTGAGTGTTTGCATTGCAAACCTCTGTAATTGTGTCACTTGTCAAACAGAAAAGAAGCATTAATTAGTGTAAAAGTTCTGGTCCTACACACAAGGCCCATTGAAACCAAATGAGTCGTTATGAAACAAAGGACAAAGACTTTGTTGATTTTGCCCCCCCCGCACACACACACACCAATGAAGAGGAGACAGAACAGGTCCCAGTGTCTATCAGTTTGAAGGCTGGGGGAAGGGAATAAAAATGCCTGACCAGAAGGAACTGTGTCACAATGCTGCTTGGAACTCAAAGAGGGCAATATTTCTAAGCATATAAGCAAGGGATCCCCAAGCTGAGTAGTTTGGGTTAGCCCTAAAGGACATATAGAGCTTGCATATATAGCAGCTACTACAACTTTTTGGAACCTAAGACTGTAACTCCTGTGTGTGTGTGTGTGTGTGTGTGTGTGTGTGTGTGTGTGTGTGTGTGTTTAACTTTTTTATATAACTCATTTCTTTTTTCTAGTTAATAATTTTTTAGTTTGTATTATAGGTGTGACTATGGTTGGTGGAGGGGCTATGCTGAGAATGCTCAATCAGGACAAACGGAAAAGAATAAGACAGGCGATCTGATGTCTGTTCGTCCCAGGATTCTCTGTTCTCTTAGCCCCCACTTACTGGGCATAGCTTCCTTTTTATCTTGCCCAGCTGCTTCCCTGCCTAATTAACTGCCTCCCATCAACTCAATTAGTTAACTAGTCCCAGGTTAACCTGAGTTGCTTCATTCCATCTTGTGGAGTGTGACTGTCTGGATAGCTTCCACACAGAGGAGGTAGGTGCCAGAGAAGCCTGGCTGAAAGGGAAAGCCCCAACTCTCTGGCCCTGTCAATCATGCATTATGGGAGGAAGTCTTTAAAAGGGGGAAAACTACAGCTGGGGATAATGGCACTGGACTGGTCCAAACAGCTGACTGCAGCAGGGACTCCTGAAACCATGGAAGGAGCTCCCATCCAGGACATCTTCATCCTGACCCTGAGGAGAATACAGCAGATTTCCAGGATAAGATGGACAGACTGAGCCTGACTCAGAGGCCCAAGCCAGAGCAATTTCCCCAGAACCCACTATGTTGGTGGTGGATTACTGGCAGCACTGTAGACTTGCCCACTCTTTGCTGTAGCTACAGAGAGGGATTATCCCCAAACATGTTGGTGTTTGTGATTTTTGTCTGGATCCCCCATCTGGAGAGACTTAAGAGGGCCCTAAAAGCTTTTTTTCCCCAATGAAAAGTTAATCTCCTGCTGTAAATTTCAATGAATTTTTTTAGGGATTTTCTTGGGACACATGGATTAGAGCAGCTTAATAGCTGGTATAATTTATACCATTTGTGTAAGGTCCTTAAGAGACAATATGCTAATGACGGATCCATGTGTTAGAGTACTGCTCCACTGGGACCAAGCTGGCACTGAAATTGGTTCTGCTGTTTTTATGCAAACAGCTGATTCCTTTATGCCATGGGAATTCTCTCTTGTCAAACTATGATCAGAATCTGGTCACTTTATGTCATCTAAATGGCTGGGGTAAAAATGAAATTCTGGATTTCATTGAGGGTAAACTATCTCCTCATTCCTTCAAGGTGATAGACCTAGAACAGGGTTGAGGCTGCTGGAGTGGTGCACGGAAGTTAGCCTTGCTACTGTTCATTGCTATACTCTACCTATTCTGTAGATAAAGGACTTCCATCTCCAGGACTATCAATCCAACAACTTTAATGAGCACTACATTTACTTCAAAAAGGTCTGTCATACCACTGATTAAAAACCTCTAGCCATGACAAAAAAGCCAAGACCACATATTAGGATAGATAATCTTTCTGATCCTTGCTTCTGTGCCATATGTTTCTTCTTATGACACCATAAGAAGAAAGATGCAGACAAAACTAAGGAGGATTAGAGGCGATACATAATTGAAATAGAGGCACTGCTGTTTTTTCTAGGTAATTTTTTTTCTTCAGTAACACCCCCGCAGAGAAGTAAAGCCCTATCTGCTACTACTAAGTTTCCTTAAGCACTGACCACACATGGATAAATGAGCAAATGTGATTGCAAGACCATCCATGTTGAAATAAAAACTATGCTAGCTTCCTTCATGTTTAAATGATTATTATCATCACTGTTTCCCTGACCATTTGTAGACAGAATCTTTTCCTTCTCGTATTAGAAAATTGTGCTATAGACAGTTGCACTTGTTGTAGGGATGAGGTTTTCCAACAAGACTATCAAACAAAATCCATCTTTCCACTAGTCAGGGAGAACTGAAAGCTAGTTTATCAATTAAAAAACACTTCTTCCAGATTCTGATATACCACTTTTTCTTGTCTTCCTACTGTCTACATCCACCCATTGAAACTGTAGTCAGATAATTAAATCACAATGGGAATGAATAGATTTCTCATGTGTGGACAGATTTCCTAATCAATATCTAAGTGTGAAGAGCTATTCAGACCTACTACACATCTGAACAGTTAATTCCAAGAGAAGTTTCTTTTGGAAAAAAGTGTTCTTGTTAGGTAAACTGGGCTGTTGTAAGCCATTTAGAAGGATGCTTAATTTATGTTTAGAGGCTGTTGCAAGAATGTTCTTGCTTGCTTGTGCCAGAAGAAATTACCCTGAATGCTATGGTCTTGCAAGTAAAATGCCATTTGTAGCGCCTCACATGGACATGATTGTGATGCTGGTAAACCAGGTGCCAGTTCTTCTCAAGACTGTAGGAGATGTCAGCTGAACACTGACAAATTCATAGCTGGAAATGAGACCAGCTCACCTATATATTAGTAGTGTTGAAGATAGGTGTTAGACTTTAGTGCTTAGGCTCTATAAAATGCTTGTAAGTTGCTGCTTGCATTAATCTTACTTGTAATGTTTGTCTCCCATGCTATTAGGTAACATGAAAGTTTTGCTTTATAATTGGGAAAAAAATGACTGTTCTGAACTTGGGAACCTAGGCAGGAAGAGTGGTTCCCCTGCCCGTCAAGGAGGACTATCAAGACTAAATGGGCCATTGTAGGACAAACAAACATGAAGTTACATGGAGGAGAGTTCATCTCATCAGTTTGAGATCTGGGGAACAGCATATGAAGATGCTCATGAGAAGAAATGGTTCTCTCTGTGCTGCTTGAACCCTCTCAAGGGCTTGAGCTAAGGAACAAAAGCAAAGATCCCCAGGGTCAACCTGGGTTAGCCCTAAAAGACATTTCAGTGCTGACAGATTACTACATCGGTTATCTTTTGAAACCATAGACTGTAACTCATTTGTGTTTATTTTGCCTGCTTTAACCTGTAAATAACTCTCTTATGTTTCTTAGTTAATAAATATTGTGTTAGTTTATGATAAGATAGGCTACCAACATTGTTCTTGCTGAGAGATCTAAGGTACAAATTGATCTGGGGTAAGTGACTGGACTCTTGGGATTGGGAGCAACCTGAGTCCTTTGTGATCTTTGGCATATGGCAACCAACTGTCACTCAGTCCATCTTGACTGGGTGGCAAGATAGTCACCTTGGGCACTCTAGGGTATCTGTGATTCTATGGTAAAGCTGTTACAGTGCTTCAGGAGTTTACATTTTTTACTGGGTTGGTGAAATACAATTTTAGAACATACATTTAGTTTGGGGTGTCTGCCCTGCTTTTTGACAATCATGGTCATTAACCACTCCAGACAGAGTGACTATGACAACTTAATTTACCATACTCTAACCATCTTTTGTGGTGTTTAGTAGTGACTATGTGGTAAATAATTTTTGATGGCCTAAAGAAAAGGTAGGAGACAGAGTAAATGTCTCTCCACCATTAGATTTAGGTGACTGTAACATGGAGCTTGGAGAAGCCAGGTGGCCTAGTGGATGGCACACCTGACCTCCAGCTGTTTTCTTCCCTTGTTGATGTGCCTCAGTCTTTTAAGTGGTGGGGTAGGGGATCCGGGCCTTCCCACTCCACCAGGTCCCAGCCCAGGACTTTGTGTTAGTCGACCCCTGAACAGGAGACCCTCCCTTCAGGGATTATAAATCCACTTCCATGGGCTCCTTCCTCCACTGTCCCTTCAGTTTGAGGCATGGCCCCTATAGTCCAATCTGCTGGGGTGGCTTGGCTCCCATAGTTACCTCTCATGGACCTTGGATGGCACACTATCGTGGTCCCAGGCTCCTTCGTGTAGTGCAACTGTAAGTTTGGTGAGGCCATACCCCACAATATCTCTGTGCTTCAGTCTCTCAGTTACTGGAGGTTCCTAGGTTGTCTCCACAGTCTGCCTTTGCTTGGGAGACAGTGCTTACTCCCTGGTGGCTGCCTTCGCTGGCAGGCTAGTGACCCTTCCCCTCAGGTAGGGAGACAGTTAGCTCCTGCCTCTTCACCACTCAGTCCTGAGCTGAGCCAGTTTCTGTCATTTCCTCCTCCCTCCAGGCCTGTAATGGGCTTCAGGTATAACAAGGCGGGCCTAGCTGAGCCCAAAGCCTCTCTTTGAACCCTAGTAGACAGTTTCTCTATTCTAGTCTATTCAAATTCTTATTTCCCTTATGTTCAATCCATTAGGACACATGTCATAAATACAAAGGGAAGGGTAACAACCTTCCTGTATACAGTACTATAAAATCCCTCCTAGCCAGAGGCGCAAAATCCTTTTACCTGTAAAGAGTTAAGAAGTTCAGGTAACCTGGCTGGTACCTGACCAAAAGGACCAATAAGGGGACAAGATACTTTCAAATCTGGGGTGGGGGGAGGGTGGGGGGAGTGGAGGTTTGGTCTGTCTGTTCTGTGTGCTTGCTGGAGAGAGATCAAGAAAGCAAGCAATCCAGCTCCATTAGAATTAGTAAGTACTAGCAAGGAAATGTGTTAGTTTACTTTGTTTTGGCTTGTGATTTTCTCTGTGCTGAGAGGAAGGCGTATTCCTGGTTTTCTTTTTGTAACTTTAAAGTTTTTGCCCAGAGGGAAATCCTCTGTGTTTTCAATCTGATTGCCCTGTGAGATTAGCTTCCCTTCTAATTTTACAGAGGTGTTCTTTTACCTTTTTTCTTTCTAATAAAGTTCTGTTTCTTTTAAGAGCCTGACTGATTTCTCTATTGTCCTAAGACCCAGGGGTTTGGGTCTGTGATCAATTTGTAACCAATTGGTTAGGATATTATTCTCAAGCCTCTCCAGGAAAGGGGGTCTAAGGGATTGGAGGGATATTTTGGGGGAATAGGAACTCCAAGTGGTCCTTTCCCTGATTCTTTGTTAAATCACTTGGTGGTGGCAGCATACCCTCCAAGGGCAAAGAGTTTGTGCCTTGGGGAAGTTTTACCCTAAGCTGGTAGAAATAAGCTTTGGGGTCTTTCATGCGGGTCCCCACATCTGTACCCTTAGAGTTCAGAGTGGGGAAGGAACTCTGACAACACAGTAGAGGATTTTAGGGCAGTGGCCTTTACCAAGATGTTTTTCCTTACAGAGATTCACTTTTCTTCCTCCCTTAAATAGCACTCTTCAGCAAGATGGCTTCTCCTTTCAGTCACATCTAGATTTGCACACTGATAGGTCGGAAGAAGCCCTTGTCATTAGAGTTCCCTTATAACTTAGTATTTAAACAGTGCAAATATTCTTGCTTTTTTTGTTTCTGACTAAATAATGTTTAAGCACACTCTAACTTGGGTCTGTTGCTACTTAATGTTGGTTTTAAAGGTCTTCTATCTATCTTCAGTGTACGACAAGTCTGATTTTTTTAAATATTATTTCTTTTGTGTCTGTCTTCTCACACCTTGACCAGTTTTCTTTCTCAACAATGAATGAATGAAAGGAGTTTAAGGATGATTATTCAACATTGTCAAAACTATCATGAAGAGTTTTAAGATGTGAAACATCATCCATTAGGACAACGCTCTTCCTGGTATTACTGCCCTGCTCATGCCTTATACTTTCAGAACAAACATACGGTACAGACTGGATAGTCAGAATTCATCTGATAGAATGAGCTGTTGATATTGAAGGATTTTTAGCACTTAGCTGGAATCGGAGAAGTCTCTATTAATGGGTTCAGGAAGACATCTTACGTGTCACCAATGTATTTGGCTGTCCTGTTCTGAAAGGAGGGCAGAAGAGCCAGTGCATATATTCTTGGATTCTTGTGAAAATGTAACACACTAGCTGTACTTCTGTCTTAAGAGGAATTTGTTATGGGTGTAGATTTGGAAGTGCAACAGATGAACCCCTGGTGGTGGTGATGATCCCAGAACAATGAATACATGTGGGGAGAGTACAATGGAGGATTAATACTGTGCAGAATGGAAGTGAGACCCCTTATATATGTGCTATTATGGCCATCTTTTTCTTTAACCTCATGATTTTGTTTAGAATGTTTCATATCTTTTCACTCAGGAGAGATGGATTTGTCAGAGTTACTATCCAATCATAGCAGCAAAGAAGAAGTGCATCTGAAGAAGTGGAGCTTATGCTCCAATACGTCTGTTAGTCTATAAGTTGCCACAGAACTCTTTGCCGCTTTTACACATCCAGACTAACACGGCTACCCCCTGATACTATCCAATCATAGAAATCTGTGTGTTGCATATATTTTTTCCTGATGACATTGTTGCAGCATGAGATAACACTGACCCCTATCATAAATATAAAGGGAAGGGTAAACACCTTTAAAATCCCTTCTGGCCAGAGGAAAAACCCTTTCACCTGTAAAGGGTTAAGAAACTAGGATAACCTCGCTGGCACCTGACCAAAATGACCAATGAGGAGACAAGATACTTTCAAAGCTGGAGTGGGGGAGAAACAAAGGTTGTCTCTGTCTGTGTGATGCTTTTGCCAGGAACAGAAAAGGAATGGAGTCTTAGAACTTAGTAAGTAATCTAGCTAGATATGTGTTAGATTCTGTTTTGTTTAAATGGCTGATAAAATAAGCTGTGCTGAATGAAATGTATATTCCTGTTTTTTGTGTCTTTTGGTAACTTAAGGTTTTGTCTAGAGGGATTCTCTATGTTTTGAATCTGATTATCCTGTAAGGTATTTACCATCCTGATTTTACAGAGGTGATTCTTTTACTTCTTCTTCTATTAACATTCTTCTTTTAAGAACCTGATTGCTTTTTCCTTGTTCTTAAGATCCAAGGGTTTGGGTCTGTGTTCACCTAGGCAAATTGGTGAGGATTTTTATCAAGCCCTCCCCAGGAAAGGGGGTGTAGGGTTTGGGGAGGATTTTGGGGGGAAAGATATTTCCAAGCAGGCTCTTTCCTTGTTATATATTTGTTAGACACTTGGTGGTGTCAGCAATAAAGTCCAAGGGCAAAAGGTAAAATAGTTTGTACCTTGGGGAAGTTTTAACCTAAGCTGGTAAAAATAACCTTAGGGGGTTTTCATGCAGGTCCCCACATCTCTACCCTAGAGTTCAGAGTGGGGAAGGAACCTTGACAACCCCTCTGATTGGTTTTAATATGTGATTCTTCACTTAGGGCCACATTGTTCACTCTGCCATAATGGGTGGATGAAGATGCATTGCATCCAGGTGAGTGGACACAACATGAGAGTGTTCCCTCTGCCACATCATTCTCCTTTTCCCATGGCTTGCAGCAGTCGGTAGGCCAACACTCCTACCAGTGTCTAAGAGGGGTTGGATATTAAGCTGTAGACCAGGATAAGGCAGCTGTGGAAGTAGGTGGGATCTGGAGAGGGATAAATGCTATCCACTGAATTATCTCCACCATAAACTTCTCTCTCCTGAGGAGGATTTCTTGAGGAAGAGTCAGGCAGGAAAACTTCTCCATCAGGAACAGAAGAACAGAAGAACGCTCATATTGTGTCAGACCAGAGGTCCATCCAGCCCAGTATCTTGTCTTCCAATAGTGCCCAAAAACCATGCTGCTTTGGGGTATCATCCAATGCAGGCAGACTGGCCTCCATGGAGCCTATGAGATTGACTGACTGGTTTTGGAGGATAAACCCACTCTTTTATCTGGGAAGCAAACCATCTCCCCAAGCCTGTAGAAGAATTCATCCTCCAGCCATGTGAGGGGAAGTTTGCTTTCTCCTGTACAGCAGTAGCCCATATAGAAGGCAATGTGGTTCCATACACAACTTCACCCCAGACTTTATTTTACATTCTGAATTAAGACATTTTTAGCCTTCCAAATAGAGAAGCGCTCAAGGTTTTTCTTCCACAGTTGCCTGTGTCCCCAACCCTCTCTTTGCAGAAGACATTAGGCTTATTGGGTTTCTTCACTATTTTTAGAACTATTAGAAGTTCACTTTGGTTCTTTCAATGTGAGGCAATTCTGGTGACAATACAGCGTTAGTAAACAGTTGTTTATAAATAATGTGTATTTGACCCCCATCTTGACTTGACGATTGTGTGTATTGCAGAGGAGGTCAGAACTTTACTCTACCCTCATCAAAAATTCCATTATCCAGCTGACCTGTTGAGTGAAAAAAGGTCCATAGCCTGGATTCAATCCACTTTTGCTTTTTCTAAAAGGGATAACCACTGGATTCTCAGTTCACCCTTGGGTTCTGTAGTAAGAATCTTTCTAGCATGAGGCTTCCTGATATCTTATACGGAAAGGAAAGGTAGAGAAATTTCAGGCCAATAGGGAGGGCAAAAATGGTTTGGACCTCATGTTAATAGTAACAAACTCCATAAAAAACATGGGTTCACAGATAACCCTTCCTGTTTGTGTGGCCTTGAGAAAGTGCAAGGGTATGCAACATTTTCAGAAATCATCACAGAAAGTTGTTTAGACCTCAGGAAAGCTGGAGCTTGTCCCCAATTTGAGGGACTGATTCACCTAAACTTGATTTTAACTCAGTGTCCTTTCAAAATCATTTATAACCTTATCTATTAGGATTCTTAATCTGGCAAAAAAAAAACAACAGAAAGTATAACAAACACTGAAAGTCTTATGGCCTAAGTTCCAGCTGAGTACAGCAATCTTATGGCCTGGTCATATGAATATGAGTTATGTGAGGGATGTGCAAAGATGTAGTCTTCACAAAAAATGAAGAGTGATTTTAATTTTTTTTGGGGGGGGGGATTTTTTTTTGTGTGTCCTAGAGGGGAAAGACACCTTTCAGTATGGCTGTAGAGAAACATCGCCCTGTTTGTGACTGGAAAACTAGAATGCAGTCAGAGAAAAGCTGGGGGAGGATTTGCACCTGACATAGAGGTAAGGGACTTTTCCACAGTAGGGCAAATAGTTCTGAGCTGCCAGTCATGTAATAATACTATAGTCAATGAGATGTAGTTACAAGAATATCTAGAACATGAATATGGGTTTGTTGAAGTAAAGTTACTGGACCACACTGTGTCCTTTCTTACACCTTGTGCGGTGCTATGGACTCCAATTGGCTTTCATGGGTGTAAGTCAAAGCAATGTTTACTACAGTTATTTCACTATGATTACCTGAAAATGCTTTGTTTCAGAGTAGCAGCCGTGTTAGTCTGTATTCACAAAAAGAAAAGGAGGACTTGTGGCACCTTAGAGACTAACAAATTGTTAGTCTCTAAGGTGCCACAAGTACTCCTTTTCTTTTTGAAAATGCTTTATTTAGCGCACAGAGTAGAAACTTTAACAAAGATCATTATTCTCTAATTGAGGAGTTCTCTAATTGACTTGGATGGGACCAGGATTTTTCCTCCAAATTTGTGAATGCCCACTTAACAAAGTTATTCTGAAATGTACAAAGCCCTGTGCATGATTTTGTTGCACTGCTTTGATTAAAATCAAGCTACATAGCTCAGATCCTCTGAAACTTTTTGAAAATGCATCCCCTTATGCACATCCATGTGCAGCCCAAGAGCTGCACACACTTGACATATCAACATCTTAACCTTCACAAGGGTAGTGTCTGAGAGAAAAATGATCACTTTGATCCTTAGCTTGACTTTAAGAATGAGCAACCAAGATTTTGAGATAGTTTGAGAACACTGTGGCTCCTGCAGCTCAGACAAAAAATGCTTTGTAAGCTCAAAGTCAACAGGTCAAAAAGAATGTATATTCTTTTGCGGGGTGAAGGGAAAGAAAGTGAAATGTCTATGCAACATTAAGGTTCAGTTAAAATAGGAAAGTCAAGATGTTTACAGTAGCATTATATTGTAAGACAGGCCTTAATCCTACAAAAAAGATCTGCATGTGGATTCTGATCACTTCAACAGAACTCTGCATAGTTAATGGTCCACATGGGGTTTTAGATAAAATGTCAGTTTTCTTCCTTATCTCTGCCTCTAAATATTTTCATACTATCTGTAAACAATGCATGCCTATGATACGGTGTAAGGATGTGAATAACTTGGCCATCTGATTTGAACAGATATGTAGAATTTTTTTTATTCCTGCTTTCCTTCTTAAGCATAACCCTGAATGCACGACTGAGGATATTTTAAACATGATTTTGAACACATAGGAAGCAAAATATGGCTAAGAAAGAAGTAATGTCAGAATCTTAATTATTTTATTTCCTTATGCTTTAGACATTAATTGTGCCACTTTAAACATGAAACACTATTACTACAATGTTAATTAACAAAGTTACAGTCCAATAAAGCCTAGTACTGGACGGGAAGCAGTTTAGCCTTTCTTTGATACGAAACTTAAAGTGCTGTGCACCAGGATGTGCCTGTATGACTTAACAGGGATCAGAGGTGACTTTCATTCAAAGCAGACCTCTTATCCTAGTTCTATTAGCAGCTTAGCAATACCACCATTTGGTTTTAATACATAGCATAGCAACATTTATTTTAAAAAGAAAATACTAAGACACACTGGCACAGCAGTCAGTACTCCTGGCAAACATAATGCACTCTTACTAAAATGAATGCATGTTAAAGACAACAAACACAGTTTTCCAGGTACTAGTGCATGTATTTCCGGAGCTAATACATTTCCACTATTTAAGTGCAAGCACAGAATGCTTACTGGCAGGACCCAATGGCTGCAAGGGCTTGATTGCACAGGCTTGTCTGTAACTGGCTGCATTACTTACTTACCGAGGATTGTGGTGGATTCCCCAGCAAGATTTGGATGTTTTTTCTACAAGAGGGTCTCTAGTTCAAATAGGCCACAAGATTTCCCTGAGTTAATTCCTGTGTCATACAGGAGGTCAGACTACAGGATCACAACAGTTGCTTCTGGGCTTTAAAGTACAATTCTAAATGCCTTTTTAAAATTAACTTTTGTTCAAACAATGTTAAACAAATTGAAAGCATATTGCTGTAGTTGGACCTAGGTTTAACTGAAATATGTAGCTAATTGCTAAAAGCTATTTGGGTAAATAAGTGCAGCCTCACTGAGATTACCTTATGCTTCCTAAAACCACTATGTCCAGCTATGTTGACCAAATTACGTAAGTGCCTCATCACAAACAACTTGGTTGAAACAATACATCATCAGAATCTGAATGAAACACTTTTGCTTCTGTAAACATATAATTATGTGGAAGAGGAAGCACGTTCAGATCCTGAATGGATCTATTTGGATACAAATCACTGTGGTGTCAATCTTACCAGCAGAACAATGCAACATCACTTATTTTGCTTCCTCATCTGGCAGCATCTCATTTATTCATTATCTTGCTTCTTGCTCGTTCTCAGCTAATTATACAAGCGCCTGTAAGAAGATCTTTAAATCCTTCATGTCATGAAGCAAGCTCTAAACCAAATTTAATTTCAAAGTAGCTATATAATTGATCTGTCTGGCTGACAGCTTCTTTAAGATGTTTGAAAACCTTCACAAATTATCTTGAAGTCAAGTGCTTCTGTGCACCATAATCATTGTACATTCATGTTTTTAAGGAAGGTTTTCTTTCAAACTGAACTGGGCATACTTCAAAGTCTCCCCACTTAGGCAGTAAGGGTGAACCATTTTTACTTCCAATTGCCAAAAGAACACACAATTTGATTTAAGCACAGGGTCTTCAGCTATATTCTCAGTGGAATGTCTGCTGTTGCCTTTGTACTTGCTTAAGTCAGTGTCTTTTGCATAACTCTGAATGGTTAGAATTGAAATCATGATATGGGCCACCGATATCAATGAAATTCTTATGCATAGAGCTTAGCCTGGCACCTTTATAACTATCCTAACAGCTGATGATCAACAAATCCTTGGAACCACCACATAAGGCCTCCCTTCACTCTCAGTTTAGCTTTCTTCAGCTACTTGATTCATCTTGATGCTGTATCTAATGAGGGAACATCATTTAAGGTCACAGTGGTATTTGTCCCACCTCCCTGAAAAGTCAAGAGGAGCACATCATGCCACCAAACTATCTCTGACGCTATCTCTACTAAAAATAAAAAGCCTATGACAGCACAAATGGCTTTATTGTACTCATTTTGGTACAGAGACCTTGGGTTTATCCTTATTTTGCTGAAAGACACTATTGTTCCAATAGTGCCAACAAGGCAAGTTAATATAAGTATGTATTTTCACATGCTGAATGAGACTATATACTTCCCCCAAGTAGGTCCCAAGTAAATGTAAGCAGCTCTTATATCAACTGTTCTAGATCACAATAGCGGCCAGGTTCAAGTGACACAACAATATTCTATCGGCCAGTCTGGGTATGTGCTAACTAACTAAAGAGGCATAATGGGCTATCTGGTAAGAGAGTCCCCAACTTGCTGTGCTCTAGAAAATTAAAAATAAGGGACTAATTTACCAGTCTGGAGCTTATTTCAGCAAGGGGCAGATGCTGAATCAGTTGTAGCTTCTAATAAAATCAGAGGGTGGCAACTCTGATTATCAACTTCCTAAGCAGCATGAAAACTGGATGTGGCACATTGGTATGTTAGCAGTGATTCTGTAAAGGAATTGGCCCTGATTCTGAGCTCCAATTGGTTAGATGATGGGCTGGGAGAAAGAATTGGCTACTTTGCTCATCCAGAGTGCTGATGGATTAGAGCAGGCAGGAAATTCCACACCTGGCTTCATGCTGCCAGCTGGCCTTGCACTGGAGGATGGAGATGGCACCCTAGGAGAGGGAACGTATGTTCCTGTTGTAAAGAAGCAGTAGGACAAACAGCCTGAGTTTGGAGATGAAAGGTGGGTGCTGGGAGCAGCCTGGTACATGGAAATTATAAAGTCACACTGCATGCTAGAATCTGTCCCCGCCCCAAAGGGAAAAATAATCCCTTAATCTATGACTGAGGCCACAGGATCGGTTTGGATTGGTTGCTAATCTAATGAATTGTTTAATAATAATGCTAAATTCTGTGTATGGTATTATGAGTCTTACAGTGTTTGGCGGATATATTCACACATTTTAGCTATTCTGCTAACTTCTGCCTTCCCCAAAGTTGTAGAAGGGCTCTGAACTTGCGTTGAGGGGTGGGTATCTGGGACAATCAAGGAAAAAGGAGCCCCACTACACAGGTAACTGACACCAGTGAAACAAGTGTTAAGACACAACCTGTGTGTCTAACACATTTCTCCTTCCATCTACGTTTAAAAGTGTCTGTCCTCTGGAACAAAGGGTTATGTCAAATCTAACTATTAGTAATGTTGATGCCTGTGGTTAGTGATCTTATATGTGCATTGTCTCCAACTGAACCATTGATTCCACCAGGTGTATGAAGTTTGGCAGTATGGCTGCTCCCTGATACTACAAAGTGCAGGGTAGTAAGAAATGCTTGGTCTGGCTAGAGCCCAAACCATCTGGGAAAGAATTTTGGTCTGGGCCTTCACTACAGAAGATCACTTTCTGGCTAACCAACTAATGCAAAAGTGATTTTGCTGGTTCCAAATAATTTAAGTGTGCTAAAAAACTAATTACATTGCTGATTGCATCTGGATTTGAACCAGTGTGGTGTAAAATCTGTGTTTTAAGGTATCACTGACTATTACAAATTCTAGACAGAACTTCTTCTGAAAAGTTTCTTTTGTTTGAAATTCCATAAGCAAAGCAAAATCTGTGGTAAGCCACTCATTTCAATCCAAATTTTCTTTTCCTTATTAGGTACCTGCAAATGTAAAATAATCATACTATATTTGCTTGGTAGCTTGATTTATGTTAAAACATCCAATATTCAAGAATTGATCAATGCTTTATTAATGTTAACCAACTGGCATATGTAAGGAAATGTCCTTTATGTTGAAGTACTTATAATGTAACCTTTATACTGTTAGTGTTTTGCTTTTTTTGGTGTGACATGCAAAATATAATTTATAAGCTTCTACTTCGTTGAAGCATTTCCTACTTTTGCAAATTTTAGTTATCAATATAGACTTCTTTCTTAGGTTGTAATCTGAATGCTTGGCATTTATGAACTCACAGAATAAAATACTACAATAACCTTTGGTGTTTTGTCAGATATAATTTGTTGATTTATAGGACATCGTATTAAACTGAAAAATTTCTTCTTGCAATAAGAGCTAGACTTTCTTGAAATTAAATATGCCACTGAGAAATTCCCTTCCTTAAACACTGTAAAATTTAGTTAAGACATTTTTATGGCACAGGAACTGTGAACACTTAAGTCAGGATTTATATGTTTAATGTAATTGCCCATTAAAATGAGTACAAAGCAATGCTCAGTATAAATAACAGAAAATCAGTCAACAGAATTTCTACCATCATTATGTCTCATGCACTTAATATGCACAGACCATCCTACCAAACAATGACACCCTTATGCCAATCCACATCATTTTGGAAACAATATGTACAGTATTGTGTATCAGGTTTATTAGCATCAACAAATAGCAACCTTTGATTTAGGGTGTTAAATACACAAATCACTAATAACAGGTTGTAGAAGCAGAGGACTGGAAGGGACCTCGAGAGGTCATCTAGTCTAGTCCCTTGCACTCATTGCAGGACTAACTATTATCTAGACCATCCCTGACAGGTGTTTGTCTAAACTGCTCTTAAAAATCTCCAATGACAGAGATTCCACAACCTCCCTAGCTAATTTATTCTATTGCTTAACCACCCTGACACTTAGGAAGTTTTTCCTAATGTCCAACCTAAACTGCTCTTGCTGCAAATTAAGCCCATTGATTCTTGTTCAATCCACAGAATTTAAAGAGATTTTTTTTCTCCTCCTTGCAACAACTTTTTATGTCTTTGAAAACTGTTATGTCTTCTCATCTTTAGACTAAACAAACTTATTTTTTATAAACTTCCCTCATAGGGCATGTTTTGTAGATCTTTAATCATTTGTGTTGCTCTTCTCTGGGCTTTATCCAATTTATCCACCTCTTTCCTGAAATGTGGCTCCCAGAACTGGACACAATACTCTAGTCAAGGCCTAATCAATGTAGAATAGAATGGCAGAATTACTTCTCGTGTCTTGCTTACCATGCTCCTGCTAATAGAGCCCAGAATGATGTTTGCGCTTTTTTTTTGCAACAGTTTTACATTGTTGAATCATATTTAGTTTGTGGTCCACTAGATCCCTTTTCCCCAGTACTCTTTTCTTGGCAGTCCTTTCCCATTTTGTACGTGTGCAACTGATTGTTCCTTCCTAAGTGGAGTACTTGCATTTGTCCTCATTGAATTTCATCTTATTTACCTCATTTCTCCATTTTTTCCAGATCAGTTTGAATTTTAATCCTATCTTCCAAAGCACTTGCAAACCATCCCAGATTGCTATCATTCACAGACTTTACAAGTGTACTCTCTATGCCATTATCTAAATCATTGATGAAGATACTGAAGAGAACTAGACCCAGAACTGAAGAGAACTAGACCCAGAACTGAACTGATGATCTCACTTGTTATGCCCTTCCAGCTTGACTGTAAACCACTGATAACTACTCTCTGGGAATGGTTTTCCAGCCAGTTATGCATCCACCTTATAGTAGCTCCATCTAGGTTGTATTTCCCTACTTTGTTTATGAGAAGATCATGAGAGACATTATCGGAAGCCTTACTAAAGTAAAGATATACCACATCTACCACTTTCCCCCATCCACAAGGCTTGTTACCCTGTTAAAGACAGCTATTAGTTTGGTTTGACATTGACATGATTAGTTCTTGACAAATCCATGCTGACTGTTACTTATCACCTTACCATCTTCTAGGTGTCTGCAAACTTGATTGCTTGATTATTTGCTCCATTATCTTTCTGGGAACTGAAGTTAAGGTTACCGGTCTGTAGTTCTCTGGGTTATCTTTATTCCCATTTTTATAGATTGGTACTATATTTTCCTGCAGTGGTCCCTTGCTCTCAAGTGCTCTTCAAGTGGGGAGGGAGTCCACTCCACTTCACAGTACCAGGCAACAATAGTCAGGACTGGGCCCCCTGGGTGATGGTGGTGGTGGGGCAAGTGACAAGCAGGCTATAGCTCAGACCCTCCTGGCTGGGGAAAAACAACTGTTAACAATCTAGAGCTCTGGCACCGGGTGGGGTTGCGAACTAAGCAGTCTTTAACCCTGAGCCTCCCAGCTAGGGTGGACAGAAATCACCAGTCTAAGGCTCTGACCCTCTGTGTGGGCAGAGCAGGGAGCAGGCTTTAGCCTAACTGTCCCTGGCTAAGGCAGCCAGCAAACACACAGTCTGGGGCTCTGCAGCCAAAACACAGCACAGGTCTTCCAGCCAAGGAGGAGTCAGTTGCCACCTCAGGAGTGGGGTTGGGGGTATGTTGAACTGGACCCACCCTACTTCACCTATTCTCAGCCCAGGGCCCTAACAGTGGTGGATGGTTCCACCACTGGGTCAGCATGTATCCCATTGAAACACGGTGACTTGCACTCTCTTAGCAAAACTGGACTAAAGTCTGGTTTCCTGGGCTACTAGTCCGGGTGCAGGGATCCATAGTCCAAGAGTCCTCCGTCTCCTTCAAGGACTAGGAGTTGGTCTGACAATCTTTTATAACCCTTTTTCCTTATATTCCATCACTGCTAGGACCATTGATTAGTTTTTGGCCTCTTGCCCCTGGTTGCAGTTCTAAGGGACCACAATTAGGATTCTGACTGCTAGTATAGTCCTCTTGAATTGATACATTATGCAGTGCTTTCAATACATAAATCCAGCTGCTCCATGGTTACATATACAAAAAAACCTTTAAAAAATCTGCTAATTCATTCTCAAACTGTTATTCTGAAGTTTGTATTTATCACAAGATGCATATTGCTAAATCTTATAACCCTAGATCAAACACTTGGGCTAAGTTATACTAACTGCTAGATTGTGTGTTAGGCTTCAAATTTATTCCAAAGCCAATTTAAAATCTTATTTTCCCCCTACTTTCATAATATCATTGTTTTTATTATAACTTCCTTATGCATCTTAGTTTTTCCAAACAATTTATAGTTTGATCTCAGGTAGGGACCTCCCAATATCAGGTCAGGGGTCAAAGGTCAACAAATATAACTAGTAAGTCTGAACAGATTCTTAGGGGTGTTAAGCACCAAGTAATTTAGTTCCCCAAATTACAAAAAAATGTATAATCTAGAAAAACAAAGTGGCAGGCCAAATCTTCTCTCTGTTTATGCCACTCCATGGATAAACCTCTCCCACTAGTGTAATTGCATGAGGTTCTTTACTGTACCTTTGGCAACACCACAGTTAAAGACAGGCAACATACTCACAATTTATTATTTATTAGTATCTTATTACTAAAAGGAAAAAAAGAAAACCAAAACAGAACACAAACAAATAGTAAAAATTGTACTTCAGTCACAGTCATCTCTGTATATTTCCCTGTGGAGAACTGTTAATAGTGACTACACCTTATGATTAGGTCCACTCTAATGGGGACACTTACCTAGGTAAGATACAACTACAATATCTTAATCCAAATATTGGTAGTGAGTCTTGTCTTATTGTAATCACAAGTAACTAAAATGGCTTATAGAAGGCCTATGGAATTTCTTATAACGGTTGGAAAATCCTGTTTGGGTTATCAGGGGTAACCCAATTTATAAATGGAGATACGTAAATGATCTTAACTAAGTCACATACAAATTGAGAGTATTTAAATAGATTACTTAAAAAGTCATTCAAAGAACAGTCTTCAGATGAGAACATCATTAATCTTACATTCAATCCCACTAACTTTCTCTGTTTACAAATGTTATCTTATGTCTTCTTTCTAGAGTACAATGTCTAAACTAAGGCTGTCAGTTAATTGCAGTTAACTCACAAGATTAACTCAAAAATTAATTATGATTAAAAAATTAATCACGATTAATCAGACTGTTAAACAATAAAATACCAATTGAAATTTATTAAATATTTTTATTTTCTACATTTTCAAATATATTGATTTCTATTACAACATAGAATACAAAGTGTACAGTGCTCACTTTATATTATTATTTTTATTACAAATATTTGTGCTGTAATAATGATAAAAGATAGTATTTTTAGTTCACCTCATACACTTTCACGATAAAGAGAATGCACTACAGAACTTGTAACTTACAAATACAGATTTTTTTTTTACATAACTGCACTAAAAACCAGAACAATGTAAAACTTTATAGCCTACAAGTCCACTCAGGCCTACTTCTTGTTCATCCAACTGCTAAGACAAACAAGTTTGTTTACATTTACGGGAGATAATGCTGCCCGTTTTCTATTTACAATGTCACCTGAAAGTGAGAACAGGCATTCACCTGGCACTTTTGTAGCCGTCGTTGCAAGGTATTTATGTGCCAGATATGCTAAACATTAGTATGGCCCTTCATGCTTCAGCTACCATTCCAGAGGACATGCTTCCCTGCTGATGATGCTCGTTAAAAAAATAATGCATTAATTAAATTTGTGACTGAACTCCTTGGGGGAGAATTGTATGTCTCCTGTTCTGTTTTACCTGCATTCTGCCATATATTTCATGTTATAGCAGTCCCAGATGATGACCCAGACATAGGTGCCGACTCTGTTGATGCTCCAGACCCGGGGAAAAATTAGTGGGTGCTCTGCAACCAAGAGCAGCCAAGCTCCTCACCCCGCCCCACCTCAACTCCTCCTCCATCTCAACCTCCTCCCCTGAGCACACCTCATACCCCCTCCTCCCAACGCTTGCTGCCGCCAAACAACTGTAGGAAACTTTGGGAGGGAGTGGGAAGGAGCGGGAATGTGGCACGCTCAAGGGAGGAGGTTGGGAAGAGGTGGGGTTAGAGCGGGGATTTGAGGAAGGAGTCGGAATAGGGACGGGAGGGGGGGCAGGAGTGGAGTTGGGGCGGGGCCGGGGGTAGAGGGGGGTTGAGCACCCACCGGCGCCAGTAGAAGTCAGCACCTATGGACCCAGCACATGTTCGTTTTAAGAACATTTTAACAGCAGATTTGACAAAACGCAAAGAGGGTACCAATGTGAGATTTACAAAAATAGCTACAGCACTTGACCCAAGGCTTACAAATCTGAAGTGCTGTCCAAAATCTGTGTGTGACAAGGTGTGGAACATTCTTTCAGAAGCCTTAAAAGAGCAACACTCAGATGCGGAAACTACAGAACCTGAACCACCAAAAAAGAAAATCAAGCTTCTGCTGGTGGCATCTGACTCAGATGATGAAAATGAATATGTGCCTGTCCGCTCTGCTTTGGATTGTTATTGAGCAGAACCCATCATCAGCATGGGCACGTGTCCTCTGGAATGGTGGTTGAAGCATGAAGGGACATAGGAATCTTTAGCGCATCTGGCATGTAAATATCTTGCGATTCTGGCTACAACAGTGCCATGCAAATTCCTGTTCTCACTTTCAGGTGACATTTTAAACAAGAAGCGGGCAGCATTATCTCCTGCACATTGTAACCAAACTTGTTTGTTTGAGTGATTGGCTGAAGTAGAACTGAGTGGGCTTGCAGGCTCTAAAGTTCTACGTTGTTTTATTTTTGAATGCAGTATTTTTTGTACATAATTCTACATTTGTATGTTCAACTTTCATGATAAAGAGATTGCACTACAGTACCTGTATTAGGTGAATTGAAAAATACTATTTCTTTTGTTTTTTTACAGGTCAAATATTTGTAATCAAACTGAGCACTGTACACTTTGTATTCTGTGTTGTAATTGAAATCAATATATTTGAAAATGTAGAAAACATCTAAAAATATTTAAATAAATGATACTATATTATTGTTTAACAGCGTACTTAATCAAGATTAATTTTTTAATTGCTTGACAGCCCTAGTCTAAACCAACTGGTATTTTAACAGCTTCTGTTAGTACCTTTTATATTAAAACAACATTTCAATATCCCATTAAAATAATTTTAACAAAAATTTTAAATCCAGTATCTGGCAGTTCTTTTGCAAACTCCATATCACCAATAGTGTTGAAGTCTTGGTGATGTCACATTGCAGAAACAGTGCTTGGGTTGGCAGATTGCTGCTTCTTGATGTTATATTGTGACTTCTTTGTTCTTATTATTAATCTTGTTGCCACTGCTGTTTGCTTGCTTGTAGAGGTGTCAGCTTGAAGGTGTGATGAGATGAGCAGCCTGAGCTGGGAAGGGAAGTGTAGGAGAGAACATAAACAGGTACGCATAAGAATAAGAATACAAGAGTAAGTGTCTGAGCGAATTTGTGAGGGTGCCTCAGTTAAGAGGAATTTGAGGAATAAGGTGGAAGGCACGCGTCTTTCACGGAATTAGCTGGATTCAAATATCAGCTGCTGTCACCATCTCATTGGCTCAACATCATCAGAGGATGGCCTTGCTAGCATCGTCAGCTTGTGAATATGCAGTTTGCTAATGCATATGCAGAAGGATTTTCATTCTTCAATTTTATGCACATTGCTTTTGTCTTGGAGTGGGAAATGTTCAGAACATCTTTAAGAAAGGATTTTAACTTTTTCTTTTATTCACTTCAATTTCTGAGCTATCCCTTTTAGTTCCATCAGGGTTTAATAGTAGTTGACATTCTGTTTAAAATGAGTCTCAACACTATAGAGTCCAAACAACTGTAGAAAAAGTCTTTGAGCTCTTAAAATAGCCTTTTGAAACTTAAATGATTCTTTATCTTAAATGGACATCAAAGTGTTTATGGTCTATTTACTCGACAATACTTTTGTGACATTCAGGATACAGCCACCCTTAGGGGAAAACAGAAGATTTAAACTCCCCAAAATTGAGCAGCTGAATCAACTGACTGCATACTGTATTATCATGCTATAAAAGTATATTGAGTAAGTTCTCTTCTGAAAGCTTGTAATGTTCTAAACTTAATGGTTACCCCGGGAGATGTATACAGACTGTGGTTACAAATGTGTATATTTGTGTATCTAGAAATCTCTGCTCATAATTTAGTGCTGCAGTATTCAGCTACACCTCACAGTAGGGAAACCGAGGCACAGATAGATGGTGCTGCAGCCCAGAATCTGCTAGGTGTTGTGACAGCCTGGTACAGGTAAGAAAAGCTGTGGGCCAGGACTCCACTGGGAGTAGGGAGGCCTACTGGGTGAGATGAGACAGTGGTATAGTTAGGCAATGAGGTGGCTCAGAGCGTCGCTATGAGCAGGGGAACTATGCAGGGCTGTTATATGACGTGGGTGGTAAAACTTTTGACAAATGCATGCTACCTGGTAAAGAGTCGGAAAAGCCCCGAAGGATGTGAAGCAACCTCTGGGGCAAGTGTAGATGTTAAGGAGCCCCTGCTGTGAGGTGGAGCTGAAGTTGCACACAAATTATAAGCACAGTTTTCTAGATACACAAATAGATACATTCATAACCACAGTCTCTATACGTACCTCATAATGAATTGTGCTGAATAGAATAACTATTTCTGTCTGTGTATCTTTTTTGTAACTTAAGGTTTTTGCCTAGAGGGGTTCTCTATGTTTTGAATCTAATTACCCTGTAAGGTATTTACCATCCTGATTTTACAGGGGGGATTTCTTATTTCTAATTGCTTCTATTTTTATTAAAAGTCTTCTTGTAAGAAAACTGAATGCTTTTTCATTGTTCTCAGATCCAGGGGTTTGGGTCTGTGGTCACCTATGCAAATTGGTGAGGCTTTTTATCCAACATTTCCCAGGAAAGGGAGGGTGCAAGTGTTGGGAGGATTGTTCATTGTTCTTAAGATCCAAGGGTCTGGGTCTGTAGTCACCTAGGCAAATTGGTGAGGCTTTTTACCAAACCTTGTCCAGGAAGTGGGGTGCAAGGTTTTGGGAAGTATTTTGGGGGGAAAGACGTGTCCAAACAGCTCTTCCCCAGTAACCAGTATTTGTTTGGTGGTGGTAGCGGCCAATCCAAGGACAAAAGGGTGGAATATTTTGTACCTTGGGGAAGTTTTGACCTAAGCTGGTAAAGATAAGCTTAGGAGGTTTTTCATGCAGGTCCCCACATCTGTACCCTAGAGTTCAGAGTGGGGGGGGGGAGAACAAAGCATTTAATTTTTTTTCCAAAAAATCTATCAGCCTCTTAAAATGTTTGGTTTTCTTGGTTAAAAGCAAAATTTACATTTTTTGTATCAAGAACAATTATAGGAGGCTGTTTCTCTCACCTAAAAGCACTGTTCCCTTAACTAAGAAAGCAAATTTGAGGTGTGTGTGTTGGGGGCGGGGTAGGAATCAACGTCAAGTCTATTTTTAGGTCTAACATAAAGAAAACACTACAGGCTAAGTATGCACAAAAACTAGGGAATTATGAAAATTCAGTGCTATTCTATTCAGTTATAAATACTTTGTGCAGAAGGAAAAGTGCTTTTATATATATAATTTTCCCTGACACAATATTCATTAAGATAGAGTGAAGTTATAAATAGGTATCTCTCTAACTTAAGGGGAAAACCTTTATGTTCTAGTTGGCGAAATCCTAATGTCTGAAAACCAGGAAATCCAGTGATGGGTGCAATTAAAAAAAATATCAGAGTTAGCGTTCTTAAGAGATATTAAAAAGGAAGTATGAAGCTACAATTGGAGAATGACAATGTATATGGTTGTCATGGTTTGTCTGTATTTAAAATGGTCTCTTTAGAGTATGCAGACTTCCTAAAGCCATAAGGAAAAGCTCATGGAGCTTAGACTCCAAATATCATGAGACTCGCAATAAAATTGCAGAATGGCAACATTGCACCATACAAAGAAGTCCTTAATCCAACAATAACAAACCTTAGAATGTAGGAGCCTGAAAAACCTTAATCCAAAAATAACCTGCCTAACAGTGTAGGTGCCGGAAAATCTCAATCCTATTGGTAAATGGTTAAAAGATCAAGTCATAGGCACAAGAAGAGCGAAGATGGGAGGCTAGTATCACTACAGGGGCAAGGTTAGTGCCTTAACTGGGTATTTCTCCAAAGCCATTTTTCAAATAATTGGGTTTCATTAAAGTTTTAACTATGCATTTCCTAGGTTTCTCATGCTTCTGCAGTTGACTTGTGTGTTTCCTAACTCCTAAATTAGTCAAACTGAAAGTGTAGATGTCATTGTTTCTTTTGTTTTCTGGGAATAAAAAAAGGATTGTTAGATTGTATTGGATGGATGTGCCAAAATATTGGACAGATTGATAATGGAATACAGTGTACGCAGTAGTTTGCCGTGTTGTTGTAGCCATGTGGGTCCCAGGATATTAGAGAAACAAGGTGGGTGAGGTAATATCTTTTATTGGACCAACTTCTGTTGGTGAGAAAGATAAACTGTTAATATTACTCTGAGCTCTTTGTCTTAATTTGATTTCTTCAGTTTCTTTTTGATTACCTTTTTCCTTTTCTTCACACTTTGGAAGGTGCAGTAAATGTTGGGTAAAAAGTAGGGGGGGGGGCGGAGAGAACAAAGGGAGCAAGAAGTGGCCATGAAATAATAAATTGAGATTCAAACTCTGTACATCCATGAGAATAGATCTAAGAAATAATAATCCACAGCTGGACTATCCAATGGTTTTCTATAATGTCCATTATGGCTGTAGCCAATGCTTCCTGGATAAATTGGATGTGCTTGACATGCTGAACTTCATGAATGTTTCTCTTCCCTGTTACAGAAAGATCTGTTTGAACTCTTTCTTTTTCCTACAACAGTCATTCTGTTTATAGGGGGAAAGCTTTTCCAAAGGAGATGCCCCATAAAGTGTCAGGCTATAGACTATTCTACATAGTCGGGGGGGGGTACATTTTCAGGTTTTCTCAGTGATGTTTCCAAACTTCCTTTTTTTTAAAAAAATGACTGAAATAAAACAAAAAAATTGTTTTGGGACAAATGATGTGTTGTTTGACAAAAGCACTTTTTAAAAAGTATATTTTGCTTTTCCCTAGAACATTTTTTTTTTGGCTTTAAATCACAGTGAATTTAGTTTTGATTCACCCAACCAGCTGAGAGAGTATTTGCACAGCTTTGGTCATGACCAGTGCCTTGAATTGGGAAGAAAAATGGGCAGAGAGCCAGTAGAGGGAATGAAGCATAGAAGGTCATGCTTGTGGCATCCTGTTTCCTTGAGGAGATGGCTGCCTCACTTTTAGTAAGAGGGCACCTTTTCATTGATTTTTCCCCCCTTTTAGCCTCATACACTGTGAGTTACAATAATCAAGTCTGGAGCTGACAAGTGTGTGCATCATTGTATCTAGATTCTAGTGTAGGAGGAAGGTGACTAGGAACTTTCTAGCAAGTTGAAGGTAGAAGAAGGCATGATTTTTACTTCTGACACTACATCATCTAGGCCTAGTAAAGAGTTAAATAGGACCCAAGACTTCACATCGCATGGGGGGAGACAGTGTGGTGAAGGGGAAGAAGGAGATTATCCCGAATAGTTCTGGAAGCATTTCCTCAGTCCAAAGACTGTCACCTGGTCTTTCCTGGGTACAGGCTGAGCCAGCTGTTCATCCAGATGCTATTTTCATGTAGGTATCGTGATATCCTTGTGACAGGGTTGGGTGTTATGTCATCCCCGGCAGTGCAGCCTACAGTGATTTTCCTGAGAGGTGTGTCACTTTGGGGAATTGGAGCACTTAGTAACACTCACTCGTTCTTTCTGGAGAATGACTGAAGCTCCCCTGGTGTGGCACCTACTCTAGCTATATCATAAAAGCAAGTCAGCAGCACTTTGCAGCTGACTGTCAAAAGCTGAAGATATTTATTGAGGTATAGGTCCCAATAAAGACTAATGTCACCCTGTACTGGGACTGTACATGGCATAGCAAGTCGCATGCCCCAAAGAGTTCAGTCTGAAAAACAGAAGTTGTTGAGGTTACAAGCAAGGAGATGCAGGCTCTCTCCACTCTCATGGTGATGTTAACTTCTTATGCCATCGGGGTTTTATGCTGTCCCCAAACCAAAAGCCCAATGGCAAAAAATCTTTAAAAAAACCACCCCAATCTAAAAAAAAAATCCCAATGGCAAAAAACGTTGACAGGTGTGTTGGAGCTTAGTTGTCATCACTTTCACAAATCTTCCACTTGGGAATGAGAAGATGGAGACAGAGTGATATTTGGAGAGGCTTTTTCCATAGTGCTGGCTTTTTGAAGATTGGACAGATGATTGCATCTTTCAGGGAAATAGGTAATTTCACTTCTCTGAAGGAAGCATTGATAAGTTGTTGCCATTGGAAATGGTTTATTCACTTTTACCAGCTGAAAGGAGCATAGAACTGTTTTGCAAGTGGTGGCTTGACTTCCAGAGCTGAAGTGGGGCTGAGTTTATCAGTGTAGTGAGGTCAGTGATAAGCAGTCCAGATCAGGTTTCTGGCTTGGCAAGTTCTTGTCTATTTGGCTGCTTTGCTGCAAAGCAGAATGAGAACTCTCTCTGCTTCAGTCAATATTTGGGACTGGGGCTTCGATCATGCTGTCCAACTTGATTAGGTGGCTCACAAGTGAAAACAGCTTTGCTGGCTATAATGGTGGAGAAGTTCTTTGTTTCCCTTATTGTGGTGGCTTTAGTCCTACGGAAGCCTTCGTGTTGTTGGCAGATGGATTTGGAATGAGTTTTGCTCAACAGGTAGTTTTCTGCCTGTAAGTTTTATAGTGCACCACGGTTATGTTTGTGGTCAGTACAGGGGTTGGCTTGAGTCCAAATAATCAATGGTTGAAATTAAGTTTGTCTTCTAGTTTGTTGTCACCTTATCCCAGAAGTTTGGTGGCTTACCTTCCTAACATAATGAAAAGCTAAGGTTTTTGGAAGCATCTCTGTTCAGCTTCCCTTATGGAATAGAACCCTTATGCTGATCACTGTCTGGATGAGGTAGTGGTCAGACAAGAAGAGTGGAATGTTAATTGTCACTCTTAAACTGAAGATTGTATCCAGCTTGTATCTAGTTCAGTGGGTCCAGACATAGATTATGGAAAATCCATTGCTTCCAGTAAGATCTGATCACCAGTCCTACATGTATTCTGGCCATTGCAGGTATGTACGTTGAAGTTGCCAAAAACAATGACTATGGGATATTGCAGAAAAATGGCAATAGGTCCATTAATTCCTCAAATAAGTCCACTGGGCTCCATCTGGAAAACTTGTATGTCTCTTGCACACATCACAGAATGGATGGAGGTATCTGAAGCTTTGATTCTTAAGTGGATTGTCCTCTGTCTGAGGTTGGAAGTAAACAGACCTGCTATTCCACTTCCTCTCCTTTTTGCCTTCACCTGAATTATTCCTTTGTTTATGGAGTATTCAGTAGCCTGACACTAGCTGGACAAGAATCGGGGTTGAAGGGAAGACTAAACAAGGGCTTGATGGTGCAAGCATGGTGTCTCAGTAAATAATATTATAAATACTGCTGTTTTTTTCTGGCAGATGACCTTCCATTTATGAAGGAAAAATGTGAATCGCTTCTTGTTTGGAGGCAGTTGCTGAGGGAGGGATTGGCCTCATACATGAATCCAGGAGTATTCCCGAACAGACATCTGTGTTAAAGAGGTTATGGTTAAAAGCTAGAGTCCTCATACTTTTCCAAAATGTGGAAATCAGTATCGGAAGGCTGAAACATCACAGAACCAGAAAACAAGCACAACAAAACAAAGCACACCTGCTAGGGTAATGCCTTCCACACCACACATCCTTGACTCTGCCCCTTTGAGGGCAAAAAACCCCAAAATCTAAACGTCTGAAAACCAGAAAATGGAGAGTTAAGAAAACATCTGTCATGTGATGCTCAGCCTGTGATGCCTTCTAGCTCTGGCCCTCTGCAGTTCATATGGCTGTCATGGCAATGGTACTTCCGGCCCTGGAAAAGACAGTGGTGATACCACAATTGTGTGAAACCTCTGCTGCTGGTGTACTTGGGGAACAGGACTGGGGGGCAGACTTGCTGGCTGGTGGCAGTAGTTAGCAGGGGA
This sequence comes from Natator depressus, assembly GCF_965152275.1. Taxonomy (NCBI): domain Eukaryota; kingdom Metazoa; phylum Chordata; order Testudines; family Cheloniidae; genus Natator; species Natator depressus. The sequence goes on from NC_134235.1 coordinate 126,417,590, forward strand.
GTGTAGCAGGTCCTCTTGATTTTCTTCCCCTTGTTGGAGAGAGGACAGAGATTGTCTGGATGATGCTGCTAGTATGATATTATGGTGGCAAGAGCTGGACAAAGGCTGAAAGAAAATGGCAGGGAAACACTTGGAGAACCAAGTCAAGAGAAGTAAGGTGGTGGTAGCCAGAAAATGTGATCTATCACTTATATGGTGCTATACAGACTCTGGACCAGATGCATGCCTGAATGCATGTGGATGCAAATTTCACCTTCTGTATCTGAGAGTATCTGACCCCTGGGGAAAGTGGAGCCAGAAGCACTGCTGCTATCCCCTAGGGATTCTACAGGTGAAGGCAGTTTTAAGTCCTGGATGGACTCCACAGCAGCTCCACTGACTATTTGGAAGATTAAAATATAAAGTGTCAATAGAATGTATAGGAGAGGAAGAAATACAATTTTGGATTGAATAGTGTAAGATGTGTCATAGAGTAGGGAGGGGAGAACATATCTTTAGGGACTCTGCACTACAAGAATTGTGCACTAGTATGATTATTTGCCACAGTTAGGGACATGCATTCTATAATGTGTGAATACCAAAATATGACTCTATCAGTGAGAGGTGGCACTGTTATAGCTTAAGTATGGGATCATGTGGGTTGACAGACATTTTAGTGGCATGAGTTTTGATGTCTACAAAGCCAACAATGGATGGTACCCATTATCCAAAATGAGTATTTTTCATAACACACATGCTGAACTTGACATGCACAGTAAATTAAAGACAAAAATTTAGAAATGCTTTGGAAGGTTTAAAAATTAATAGCTTTTTTTTTGTATCTTGTATACTTAGTTATGAGTCAATTGTACAGGTCTGAGGCAACCATAAAAACCTGTGCAAAGGGGCAGGCCCTCACTCGGGTGGAGAGAAGACTAACAAACTCTTCTGAGCCTGTTCAGCACTAATTAGGTACACCTGTAAGGCTTGCTCTGCCTGGAAGGGGTGTGTGTGTGTGTGTGTGTGTGTTTGTGTTTGTGCGCGCACGCGGCGAGGGGGAGAGTTTAAAAAGGGAAAACTTGTGACAGGAAGGGGTGGCAAAAAAGAGAAGGGCTTCTCTATCTCAGACTGCTGACCACAGCAAGCGAAGAGCCAAGAGGGAGATAGTTGCAAGACTCACTGCTCCGGAAGCTGCAGACAAGCTGCAAAGCAGGATGCTGCAAGAAGCATGGCTGGAGGTAGACCCTAATAAGACAATAGACTTACTTATAGGCCAATCCCAAAGTCTGAACCCAGAAAGACTCCCTGAGAGCCAGGCCACCTTTGCTTTTATTTGCTTTCACTTGAATTCCCCTCTTTCATAAGGGAAGGGAAAGAAAGGAAAGGATCCTTCTTATAGAATCCCTCATATGCTATGAACTTGGTGGAAGAACTGTCCCTGGGAGGACCCTTTCAGTGTGCCAAACATCCATTAGGGTCTCACTCATTCACCAGGGTAAGCCACTTGACTTCACCATCTCCTTAGACTGAACCTCCGAGGCTTTAGCACCCCTGCTTCACACTGTGAGCGCCTTTCAGTGAGTCTACTTGAGTTGGACATCAAGTAAAACTTGTACACCCAAAGGGAGCAATGCACACCCACCTTCAGCATCTGCTGTGACACTCAGCCAGTATCGTAAAAGCAGTAGGATTTATTAGATGTCTGGCACACAACAGTAAAAGTCCTTGTTTAGCATAAGGAACAGAAAGTTACGCCATGATCCATCTTGGTCAGCCCAGAGCCTTCTGACTGCTCTCTTGTCCCAGTTCAGGACAGTCTCAAGTTTCCAGCAGCCCACTCTTAACAACCCCCTACCTGGCCCCTCCTCAGTCCTTGTTCTTGTCTCTGGGCAAACATTATCAGCCCTTTGTTCTTCAACTGGTCAAACATAGTTGGTTTCCTGAGGTGGGGTGGGCCCTGCTTGTTACTTGCTAGGTACCAAATGTCAGGGCAGTGGGAGTAACCATTGTCTTCTCAGAATGGGGCCTGCACTCCACGTCCAGGGAGAGACTGGTAGGCATCAGTAACCCCTGTATGTCTGGGTCTGTGCACAGAATAAACAATCTTTTCTCACCACCTATATGCAGCATATAGGGGAACCTGAGGCATACACTATTCATATAAAATATTACAAAAAATTCCCATGCTGTCACAAGGATATTATAAACAACTTGAAGAGGCATCTGGAGGGCATTGGGGAGCCCCTACCCTTCACAACCGGTGCAAATAAGACCAACAGCAAAATAGGCTATTTTTACAAAATAAATTCTAATGACTTCGAAGGCCTAGAAGCAAGTGCTCCTGTGTCTTTTCAGAAAATGGTTAATCTTCTTTTCCAACAGTCAAAAGCCCTTGTTTGATATCTTGCAGTGTTGTGAGGTATTAGAGATTTGGAGAGGCTTAATGTGGAGAGAGCAAATGAAGTGGTCAAAGGTGCATGAGATTTTATCACATGGATATCACCTCCATAACTCATGATTATATACATGGAAATGCTGGTGAAGCTCCTAAAACCTGTTTCTAATAGAAAAATGAAACAAGGGGAATGGGTTATGCAATTGTTAACAACGGTAGGGTGGCATTAATTACTCTGATGATAAGAAGGGGGATTTAATAGCAACAGGTGGTATTCCTTATTCCTCCGTCACATCACTTCTGAGACATTCCTTTATGTTGCTTATCTGTTGATGTTTACAGGTGTGTTTGCTTTTATTTATTGTAACACCTGAAGAAACAAAACCAGCACAGTTAATGAATTTAAGCTGTTTGTTGGTTCTGCGTAAATACTTACATGAACCAATATGCTAAGCAAATTGTAACAGTACTAAGTCTCACCAAGACACAGTGAGTGACTATCAACATGACAGTGAATGTGACTTGGGAACAATGACAAAATAATTGCATTAAGCATGTGAAGAAATAGAGATATAAAATGACTCCCTGTGAATGTTTAAAAGAAGCTTTTTCCAAGTCTGAATTGATCTGGAGAAAAACCAAAGACTGCAATACTAATTTTACCTTATAATGTGGGATAGTCATTTAAATGTGTTAACTAAATCTCCCAGTACAAAACCATATTGTCCTATCAAAAAATTAGTCAGGCAAGAAACTGACTTCTGAAGCTGGCACTAGGTGTTATAAACTCTAAAGAGATTTTTTTAATTGTCAGCTAACTAAGACTGAAGATATGAGGTCTCTTCTCTCACATTTTCAGACTTTCACTCTTCTGCCATATTTCATAAGATCACGTAGGACAGAATTCTGAGGCACAATACTTAGGTAGCTTATTAACCTAAGCTGCCCTTACAAAATGCACTTAGGTGTGCAAGTGGGTAATCTTTCATGGAGAGTGTACTGCTACTTGGAGATGCAGAAACACATCTAGCCAAACAGGTGACAATCTATGTGGCTACCAATTTTGAGAATGCAACTGCATACTTTGTAGGCCTGATCACTACTACCACAAACATAGTATTTATCAGTATACAGGCCTCTAGAGTCTTATTTTCCATTGCCTTCATCCTTATGTAGCAACTCCAGACCATACAATTTGGCGGCATTTTATAATCCCTTTGTGTAGCTGTTCTATGGAGTGAAAACAATTTAAAAATACATCCTTGGCAAACCCCAAAATGCCATGACACTCAAGCCAGGACCCTTAGCATTATGGCGTTAAACATTTAAACATTCACTTCTCAATTCTACCAACTTATATGTCTCTCAAAATATTTAGTGACACTAAAATGCCATTTTACAGGTTAAAAATAGTCTCTTACGCATCTTGATAGGGACTTCATCTGTCCTGATTTCCGAGGAATCAAGATTTTGCCAAGTAGCAGTATGGTGCTCATTAGAATGCAAAGCCAAATTAAAAACAAATTTTGCAAATTTAATCAGTATAGTACATTGGTTTTGGAGGCTTGCAGCTGTTAAGGTCAAAAGTGCCACAGTTTTCTCCCATGTTTACTACTCCTCTTACATCAAGAATCATGCATTCCTAGACATTGGACATTCAACCTACAGATTTTTCATAAACTATTTGCTTTGACTCTGAGGTAGTAACACCAGCACAACTCAGGTTGGAAAGCATCATAGAATGCCTTGGACCATGCTTCCTTCATGAGGTAAAACTATCTAAGCTCTGACTTTGTATGTGTCAGGACAAATGGTTCCATTGTTTACACTGTAGGTGGAGAAGTGTGCAACGTTTGGACTTGACTCTGAAAGCAGACTCCTATTAATGGGGAAAACCTAGAGATAGTCCTACTGGATGAGGCCAGTGGCCCATCTAGTTCAGTATCCTGCTTCTGAAAGTAGATGCTACTGTCATAAATATAAAGGGAAGGGTAAACCCCTTTAAAATCCCTCCTGGCCAGAGGAAATCTCCTCTCACCTGTAAAGGGTTAAGAAGCTAAAGGTAACCTCGCTGGCACCTGACCAAAATGACCAATGAGGAGACAAGATACTTTCAAAAGCTGGGAGGAGGGAGAGAAACAAAGGGTCTATGTGTCTGTCTATATTCTGTCTTTGCCGGGGATAGACCAGTAATGAAGCCTTAGAACTTTTAGTAAGTAATCTAGCTAGGTACGTGTTAGATTATGATTTCTTTAAATGGCTGAGAAAAGAATTGTGCTGAATAGAATAACTATTTCTGTCTGTGTATCTTTTTTGTAACTTAAGGTTTTTGCCTAGAGGGGTTCTCTATGTTTTGAATCTAATTACCCTGTAAGGTATCTACCATCCTGACTTTACAGGGGGGATTTTTTTTTATTTCTATTTACTTCTATTTCTATTAAAAGTCTTTTTGTAAGAAAACTGAATGCTTTTTCATTGTTCTCAGATCCAAGGGTTTGGGTCTGTGGTCACCTATGCAAATTGGTGAGGCTTTTTATCCAACATTTCCCTGGAAAGGGGGGGTGCAAGTGTTGGGAGGATTGTTCATTGTTCTTAAGATCCAAGGGTCTGGGTCTGTAGTCACCTAGGCAAATTGGTGAGGCTTTTTACCAAACCTTGTCCAGAAAGTGGGGTGCAAGGTTTTGGGAAGTATTTTTTGGGGAAAGACATGTCCAAACAGCTCTTCCCCAGTAACCAGTATTTGTTTGGTGGTGGTAGCGGCCAATCCAAGGACAAAAGGGTGGAATATTTTGTACCTTGGGGAAGTTTTGACCTAAGCTGGTAAAGATAAGCTTAGGAGGTTTTTCATGCAGGTCCCCACATCTGTACCCTAGAGTTCAGAGTGGGGGAGGAACCTTGACAGCTACCAGTTGCGGTAGGGAAAAAATCTTGAAGTGGTTATGGGATAATCTGCCCCAGGGAAGCTTGTCTCCTGACACCCAATAGCTAGAAGTTGGCTTATGACACAAAACTTGAGAGCTCATATCCCTTCCAAGTGATGTACAAACACTGTGATGCTCCATTAGGTTCCCTGAACTAATATTGTGCAATAGAAATAGATATAACTTTTTAGAAAAGGGATTGAATCCATGACCTAGATCTGATTACCCTTAAATTTTGTGTATATGGTGGACTGGGAGTGGAGATGGTGAGAATTCAGATCTTGATCCAAATTTTACATTTGGCACCTAATGTGTCTCTAATGAACTGGAGAAAACCATGGATCCACACATATCTTTCCACTCTTGAAAATTTTGAAATCTAGAACCTAAATTTGGCTCATGGGCTTATCTCTAAATCAGAGATCGGCAACCTTTGTCATGTGGCCCTCCAGGGTAAGACCCCTAGCAGGCCAGGCCGGTTTGTTTACCTGCTGCATCCGCAGGTTTGGCTGATCGCAGCTCCCATTGGCCGCAGTTCGCTGTCCCAGGCCAATGGGGGCTGAGGGAAGTGGCGGCCAGCACATCCCTCAGTCCACGCCGCTTCCCGCAGCCCCCATTGGCCTGGCACGGCGAACCGTGGCCAGTGGGAGCTGTGATCGGCCGAAACTGCAGATGCGGCAGGTAAACAAACCGGCCTGGCCTGCCAGCGGGCTTACCCTGACAGGCTGCATGCCAAAGGTTGCCAATCCCTGTTCTAAATGTTCAACGTCTTTTTCAGTCTTTTTTTTCCTACTGTACTATTTTTCACCTAGTAAACACAACTATCAACTATATCCCAAAAGCTGGTCTCCTTTCCTTGAATGCATATTCCATGTCTGCCACCTGAAACTTCTGGAGTTCTTCCCTTCCTAGCACTTCCCCTAAACAAACTTATGATGTGAGTTTTCCCTGTAGAATAATGTTTAAGAGCCTTACAGTTCAATATTCACAAACCTCTCAACTCATGCCTTTTATAGGGTGGTTCAGTGGCATCCTGCTGGTCTGAGCATAAAGCATATTAGTAGCATTAAATCAAGGCATCACTACTCACTTAAGCTGCCTGAACTGTGACTTGTTTTTACTTAAACAGCACAAAGTGTAGGTCATAGCATATGAGCTAGCAGATGTGATAGTGAAATATTTGCCTATGGGAGCCGTGGCCAATCATTCCTCACCAACATTAAAGCACTAAGGATGTTGGAGTGTGTTGCCTTTTACAGCCAATTTTTATCAATTTATGAGCCCTTAAATTACTGTACAACCTAATGGATTAAAGCATTAGTGATGGGTACAGTGCATGGTGCCTTGGCTGCCTCTGGAGACCTGCTGCCATGGTTGTATATTTCACTGGGAGATGGCTGAAGCAATGTATTGTTTACCATGGAATTCCAGTGGACATGCCACTCAGATATTAAAGAGATAAGTGACATAAATACCACAGAAACAAAGAGATACAGCTATTTAATCAATGTTTCGTTGTTTGACATTTGAAAACAAAAGGAGGGGAAGATTTGAGGCTTTTACTGCAGTGAAAAATCCTAACACTTGACTGACTTCTTACAGAGCATGAAGGCACTGTGTAGCAGGAAGATCACATGCTTCTCCTGATGTCTGGATCCATACAGCTGTCCAAGCGTGGATTCTCTCTCTGTACTTGGCACCAAATTCATCTAAGCAGGTAAACAATCTGAGGACCTTCCTTTTGGGTAACCAGCAGGTTGTCCCCTTTATAGTTACCTTTTCTCTGAGGGCTCCAACTTTAGGCTTTGTTCTTCTAGACTGCTAGGTAAACGAACTAGCTCAATGCATTGCGTTCCTTGAACAAAACTGTACAGATAAGAATCCCAGGACATTCTTGCTCAGGTGAATGCAAACTGTCTCTCTTTCCTGTTCACATAGACTCTTATCTCCTTGCTGTGTGCCCCCTAGTGGCCACATTGAATTGTAGCTCTAAACAGTCACAATTAACTCCACAGAGCTGAGAGGTCGCACTCATGTAACAAGCTACCTTCACCCTGCTGAAGCCCCCCTGGGTATCCTAATGTAGCTCTTCCTGACCCTATGTCATGCTGCTGCTGGACCACTGGGACATGTTGGCTGGAAAAAAAATATGGCCCTGCAATAAAATAAGTTCCTTCATTGCTACTGACAGTCCCAGGTGGAGAGCAACACTGTGAGGGGGTGGAGGAAGAGACCCCATGGTAGAGGGCCCAGGGAAGTGGCATTCCCTACCATCTGAGTTCAGAAGAAGCTTGATCTCAATGCCTTTGTTGGTGAGGGGCAACACAATCGTGCTCATAAAAGACCCTGTAAGGCATTCCTGGAAGATGGCCACTGAAGAGACCCTGCCAGGATTTTTCACAGCTCTGATAAGGGAAGTGAAGAACGTAGGCCACATTTTTGAGTAAAATTTGATGAGAATCTTTATGTAACCCCATTACCTGGATATTACAATGACAGGTGCATCAGGTAGAGAGAATTCAGATTTACTATAAGTGTATATAAGATAGCAGTGGAAATGACTGAAAGGTTTTTAAATGAAAAATAGCCATGAGTTGTAACTAGAATCCTTACACTATAGATGAAGCAAGAAAGTTCAGTCTGCAATTCACAGGTGAATGTCGAAGATGGAGAGAGGTTCCTAGCAAACTTGAAATGGTGTCAGCAGAGAAAGAAGTCTCTTCCTTTTGGAACAACTTGTTGACAAGTAGTGGTCAGGTGTGACCGTCACAAGTACCTTCAATTTGTTCCAAGTACATGTTTTTCTGTCTGCTCTCAATGGTAGCTAATTAAAACACGACAGTTATGCATATTATGAAAAGTGAAACAGCAGTTAGTTCAAGATTGGTGTGTTTTGTGGGCTTTATCTTGCAAGGTGCTGACCACCACAGCCCCAATCTAATCAGACAGTGCAAGTGGTCTTACTGATTTTAATGAGACTGCTTTTCATGCGGCTGGATTACTGGATTGGAGCCAGAGTGTTCTGCACATTGCAGAACTGAGTATTCTAAACTTTGGAAACAGATGGAATTGACTGATGAGATACTGATGTTTGTTTTTGATTTAAAATAACTCAGTATTAAAATGTTTATTAATATGTTTAAGCGAATGCTTAAATTAAAACAAGACAGGAAAATGCTTATGTCTACAAAAACTTGCCAGACAGCCAAGAAAGAACTCTTACCCTCACTTCATTCCCATTTAGGCTGTCTGTTTTTATATATTTAGTAACAAGGCCATAATTGCTTTTGCTTCTTATATCACTAAAAAGTGATATTTTATAAGCAGGCCTACACATTCACTAAAAGCAACATTACCATACCCTACTCTCCTCCTGCCCAAACTTCTGTAGTGTGTGAGACTCTGAAACCAAAGAAATTTGTCCCCTAACTCTTTTACTTTTAAAGAATTTAAAGATCTTATACATATGTTCATCAACCAAAATATGAAGTTAGGTTTCACCATATGACTGATACAGCAGTATTTGGTGATGCAGACAAATTTTATTTCCATTTCTTGTCACTTGAACTTTTAATGTGATTACCATTATTGATAGCAATATGGAACTGTTGCTTTGATAATTCTGTATGTGTCATATTTGCTATATATACTGACTTAATGTTTGAATTTTTCACAAAAAAAAACCCACTTAAAGTCTGAATCAAGCCATGACAACCTTGGTATAGGGCATTTCCTGGAGGCTAATGGTAATCTGGGAGCACTCAATAGTTTGGAGCCATTAACTCCAGCTGCTCATTAATTTCCAGGAAATGATCTTTGCCCTATACTAAGGTAGTCGGGTATTATAAACTGGAAATGAAGAAAAACATAAATGTAGTTTGAATCAGTAAATATACACAGGACATTTCTAGAGAATACTAATATCCTGGACACTCGCTAAATAGTTTTAATTATCCATTAATTTTATCACTTAATGGCTTCTGCCCTTCTGATGGCTTCCACAGCAATTGATTTTCTAAGAAAGGTTGCCATGTTAGCCCTTCTTATATTTGTCTTTTTCTGAGGCTGACACCTGAAGGTTTTTAGTATGTAAGGCAGGAATGCGTATATGCGAGCTTCTGCTCAGATTATATTTTATTACATCACAGTACCAACACAAGGTTATTATCACTATCTGGAGTAGTTCATGACCATGAGTGCCAACCTGAGGGCAGATTGTCAAAAATGAGTGGTAAGTTCGATACATTTCACCAACCCAGTAACAAGTGTGAATTCCTGAAGCACCGTAACAATCTTACCATAGAGCCACAGACAGTCCCCTTGAGCACTCCAGTCTATTTTACCACCCAGACAAGTTGGACTCAGTGATAGTTGGTTGCCATATACCAAAGATCACAAAAGATTCAGGTTGCTTCCAGTCGCAAGAGATCAGTCACTTACCCCAGATCACTTTTTGTACCTTTGACCTCAAACCAAAGATGATGCTTATAGCCAATCCTGTAGTAAACTATCTAAGGATTATATTAACTTGGAAAAATAAATGAGTTATGTACAGGTTAACACCGGCAACATATATACACAAATGAGTTACAGTCTGTGGTTCAAAAAGGTGATAGATTTAGTAATCTATGAGCACTGAATGTCTTTTAGGGCTAAACCAGGTTTACCCTGGGGATCTCTGCTTTTGTTTCCAAGCTCCAGCCCTGAGAGAGTCCAAACAGCAAAGAGAGAACATTTTCTTTTGTCTATGTTTTATACCTTTCTTCCAGCGTTCAAGCTCATGGGACAGGCTTTCTTCCATGTAGCGCCTTAGAATCATAGAATCATAGAATATAAGGGTTGGAAGGGACCTCAGGAGGTCATCTAGTCCAACCCCCTGCTCAGAGCAGGACCAATCCCCAATTAAATCATCCCAGCCAGGCCTTTGTCAAGCCTGACCTTAAAAACTTCTAAAGAAGGAGATTCTACCACCTCCCTAGGTAACGCATTCCAGTGTTTCACCACCCTCCTAGTGAAAATGTTTGTCCTAATATCCAACCTAAACCTCCCCCACTGCAACTTGAGACCATTACTCCTTGTCCTGTCCTCTTCTACCACTGAGAATAGTCTAGAACCATCCTCTCTGGAACCACCTCTCAGGTAGTTGAAAGCAGCAATCAAATCCCCCCTCATTCTTCTCTTCTGCAGACTAAACAATCCCAGTTCCCTCAGCCTCTCCTCATAAGTCATGTGTTCCAGACCCCTAATCATTTTTGTTGCCCTTTGCTGGACTCTCTCCAATTTATCCACATCCTTCTTGTAGTGTGGGGCCCAAAACTGGACACAGTACTCCAGATGAGGCCTCACCAATGTCGAATAGAGGGGGACGATCACGTCCCTCGATCTGCTCGCTATGCCCCTACTTATACATCCCAAAATGCCATTGGCCTTCTTGGCAACAAGGGCACACTGCTGACTCATATCCAGCTTCTCGTCCACTGTCTCCCCTAGGTCCTTTTGCGCAGAACTGCTGCCTAGCCATTCGGTCTCTAGTCTGTAGCGGTGCATTGGGTTCTTCCATCCTAAGTGCAGGACCCTGCACTTATCCTTATTGAATCTCATCAGATTTCTTTTGGCCCAATCCTCCAATTTGTCTAGGTCCCTCTGTATCCTATCCCTGCCCTCCAGCGTATCTACCACTCCTCCTGGTTCAGTATCATCCGCAAATTTGCTGAGAGTGCAATCCACACCAACCTCCAGATCATTTATGAAGATATTGAACAAAACCGGCCCCAGGACTGACCCCCGGGGCACTCCACTTAACACCGTCTGCCAACTAGACATGGAGCCATTGATCACTACCCGTTGAGCCCGACAATCTAGCCAACTTTCTACCCACCTTATAGTGCATTCATCCAGCCCATACTTCTTTAACTTGCTGACAAGAATACTGTGGGAGACCGTGTCAAAAGCTTTGCTAAAGTCAAGAAACAATACATCCACTGCTTTCCCTTCATCCACAGAACCAGTAATCTTATCATAGAAGGCGATTAGATTAGTCAGGCATGACCTTCCCTTGGTGAATCCATGCTGACTGTTCCTGATAACTTTCCTCTCATGTAAGTGCTTCAGGATTGATTCCTTGAGGACCTGCTCCATGATTTTTCCGGGGACTGAGGTGAGGCTGACTGGCCTGTAGTTCCCAGGATCCTCCTTCTTCCCTTTTTTAAAGATTGGCACTACATTAGCCTTTTTCCAGTCTTCTGGGACTTCCCCCGTTCGCCACGAGTTTTCAAAGATAATGGCCAATGGCTCTGCAATCACAGCCGCCAATTCCTGTAGCACTCTCGGATGCAACGCGTCCGGCCCCATGGACTTGTGCACATCCATCTTTTCTAAATAGTCCCTAACCATCTCTTTCTCCACAGATGGCTGGCCATCTACTCCCCATGCTGCGATGCCCAGTGCAGCAGTCTGGGAGCTGACCTTGTTAGTGAAGACAGAGGCAAAAAAAGCATTGAGTACATTAGCTTTTTCCACATCCTCTGTCACTAGGTTGCCTCCCTCATTCAGTAAGGGGCCCACACTTTCCTTGACTTTCTTCTTGTTGCCAACATACCTGAAGAAACCCTTCTTGTTACTCTTGACATCTCTTGCTAGCTGCAGCTCCAGGTGCGATTTGGCCCTCCTGATTTCATTCCTACATGCCCTTCATGGGTGTGAAAGGGCCATTAACCCAGTCTTTGCATCATGGTGTTCCACAATGGCCCGTTTAGTTTAGATAATCCTTGATGGTCAGTGGAATCATTCCTCTCTGGTTTCAGAAGTTAGGAGCAGACATTTTTTAAACAATTATAAAGCAAAACTTTATAGCATGGGAGACAGACATTACATGCAGTGATTTATAAGCATTTTAGAGTCTAAACACTGAACATATCCTTACGAGTCTAACAACTATCTTGAGCAATACTAACATACAGGTGAAGTAGTTTGGTTTTCAGCTATGAATCTATCAGTGCTCAGCTGATGCCTACAGCCTTGGCAAGTGCTGCCACCTGGCCTATAAGTGTCATAATCACCTCATTTGCCGAATTCAGTGTCCTGATGCTCACACCCATGTTCCCTCTTTGCCAATTGGTAATAAAATGCTGGGGCCTTGCAAGTTGGCATGCTAGTACAGGAGAGACCAGTGATGGAGTGTTCGCATATATTCTAAGCATAACTTTTTGCATACCCCTGACCTGGAACAGAGGACATTGCAGACAACACACATGCTGTCATCCACATGTGCCAGAAAACTCACCCCACATACCAGTGCCTGTTTCTTGGGAAGCTGATCTGTCCCAATTATCATCAAGACAAATCCTAAAGGAGGTATGTGACCTCCTTGTAAATCAAGAGTCACTCAGATCTCTCTCTGGCAAGCTGGTGGCATGATTGCCAGTGATGGACAAATTGAATATAAATCTTGTTGTGCCACCAGAGATTTTCACGCCTACATGATCGCCAATTGTGCAGTGTATTCCTTGGTGTACACACTTTGGAATTTGTTGGTCTTCCATTCTTATAATAAGTGCATATCAAAAAAGCTGCTGAAATCAAACCAATGCTGATGGTGGTGGTGGTTACTGGATTCAGCTTTGAATATCCTCATTTCTGACCTTATCTTGCCACTGGATATGTAGTAGTTGACAGACAGTGAGAATCAGGAACATCAATCCAGTGTTCTTCAGCCTTCCTCAGTGCCCACATTTCACTTCTGTACAAAGAGTTGGTATAACTGTTGTTCTATAGATCTTTAGCTTTGTAGCAAGCTTGATACCACAATGTCCCCACAGAGCCTGATGAAGGACCCAGAATATGGCAACAGCTGCTTATATAAGAACAGATCTCTGAATTGCCTATGGCATTGAAGCATTCGAGACTGAAGTCTCACTCCCTCTGTCATTTCATGAGTGGATTTCAAGTCATCAGTGCAGACTGTTGCAGCTCAGCGCTGGGGCCTCAGCTCTTTAAACATCATCCAAGGATCAGTGGGGAGACGCTCACGGCAGTTGGAGCTGAGAAAAAAGCAATGCTACAACTTGAGTCTTTAAAGACACATATGCCAAGAGCAATCCCTCTTCCATCTGAAAAGGGGCAGAAAATGCCAGTAGAACTACCACTTTTGAATCAAGAGGAGATCCCAACCACAGTCCATAAGCTGCTACCAAATAGCAGTTTTCTCCTTGTTTTACTTTCTCCGTCTGCCACAGCTTCTCTATTGACATAACAAAATTAACAATATAAACAATATACTTGTTTCTTTGAGAACTAAAAACTTTCTTTCAAATTGAGAGAACTCATAAGACTGTATTACAGTGCCACCTGCTAACTTCTGCCATAACAGCTGTGCTGTAACGTGTCTTGGTTGTGGATGAATGGGTCAGATTCTATTTTAGACCTTACATTGGTGGAAATAAGTAACTTGACCACAGCTTTGACTAATCCAGTTATATCTGATGTCCTCTCTGCTTCCCCTATGCAATAGTGTTAAGTGTCCTTGCTTTTTCAATATTCAGTGACCAATACTCACCCAAACCGTTCTTTAAATAAGGAAATTCATACATCACTTAATATACATTTGGTCCATTGCAACTATCCAGCTGATATGTAGGTACATTACCTAGCAAAATGGGGGCCTCACCTAGCTGAGGCCTTTAGGCACTACTGCAATAGAAATGGTAATTGCAACTGGCTGTCAATGAAACAAAAAAGAAAATCACCAACAAATGCACCACTAACAGTTACTTCAGGTCAGGTACTTCTCCATACAGACATCAGCCTACCCAAACACACACTAACTGCTCATCACCATAATAAATGCCTTTTTAATGTTTCCAGTGTACAACCAGCCATGCTCAGGCTGCAGATAATTTTAGATTAGACTTGTGACAATGTACAATGTCTATTGGTATAGCTAATTTGAATGTTAAGGTTTAGATTAATATATTAAATCTGAGGTTGAATGGAGCATGTATGTTAAAATTAAAAATGGAGTTTGTAACAGAAGAGTCTGTTTGCTTGTATTGTATTTGCGTGCCTGAATGTTAATAATGTACCTGGGCAATTTTAAGTCTAAATTTACAAAAACACATAAGGGGACGACACATGAGAATACTGCAACCCGTTTCTAGAATGAACATCAGCATACTGCAAGGGGAGCTGGGGATTCCTTGACCAAGGACCACACAGGAAAAAGTGCGGTGAGATTGTTGTCTACAGCATGCTAAGATGAACTCTGCTTTTAAGGCCTCAGAGGAACGATCCTCACTCTGAACTGTGCACTGTCTACAGCACCATGAAAAGATGAAAGGCTGTGAAGACCCTGCAAGGATTTGAAGAGGGGTTTCTAGGAGTCTCCCTAAACCACTAAACCATACGAGAAAGTTCTCCAACAAAACTTGCTTATGATAATTAATAATATGAGTTGGCTGTGTGGTGAGGTGTTGTATACTAAATTATAAGGCTTGTGTATAATAAATAATTCTATTCATATTTTTGAGGTGACTTCTTGTTGTCATATGACTAAAATTGCTGTTACTCATTCGGAAGCGCAATACTGACAGCAATATGAAAATATATAACTGTAGGCGGAAGGTCTGGTGAGCAGCTGGCTTAATGGTCAGCTTGTGGCCTTGCAGGTTTTGCCCGTCTAGTCATCCCAGAGTGAACTTCAGCTCCAGCCTCAATCACCTGCTTGTGCTCTGATTGTTCCCCAAGGGGGCAAAATAGGGGATCTCCACCCACCCACACTACCAATCCTGACCCTAGTGGTCTCTCCGTGTCCAGCTCAGTTTCTGAGCTACCCGAAATTGTTATATCCAGGTCAATTCTTACCCGTCTGAAGCTGCTCAGTTTGGGGCAGGGTGACAGATTTAGCAGACTCTTCTCAGTGTCCAGTTCATTTAGTCAATCTCTCTCAGGACTTTCAACTCCCAAAGATGGTCGGGGAGCCCAAGTCCCTGACACGAGAGCAGAGTTTGCAGAGCTGTTGCCACTCCTTGCACAGCTGTCAACATCACCTTTGCTTCCTGTTGCCACATGCAGCTCATTCAACCCCTTCTCCTGGGTGACCAGGGTCATTTTAAATTGTTCCTTCACTGAGAAAATGCCTTGCACCCTTGAGGGACAGGGCCTTACTAGCCCAGCGTTGCTCTACTTCCCACCCTGGTTCAGAGTGGAGCCTGTAGACCCTATCACAATAACAAAATCATTGTGCTTATTTGAAATCTTAAAGCCACTCTCAGAACATTTAAGTCAGTGTTTCTCAAATGCAACCACGCGTGCACCCACCAGGGGCTTTTCTTGTGGCCGTAGCCTCCTGGACTGTGATTGGGGGAGGGGGGAATAAAGTAGCGGCCCTTCCCCCTCCCTGTTGCTCCTGGATGCACCGCCTTGGTGTTGGTTGCTGGGGCCAACAGCAGGAGTTGGACCCTGCCCTCTTCTGGACTCACCTGGGGCACAGTGCTGGAGGAGCAGGCAGCCAGTGAGTTCCCCACCTTCCCTGGGGTAATGGGGCTCAGGCTTTGGGCTTCAGCCCTGGAGTGGCAGGGCAGCAGGCTCTGGCTGTGGGGCTTGGGGCTCCAGCCCCAGGCTTCGGTTGCATGCCTTCAGGCTCCAGCCCCAGGCCCCGTCTCCTTGCCATGGGGCTTTGGGCTCTGGCTATGGGGCTTCAGGCTCCAGCTCCCTGCTGCCTCCCTGGTCCCCCACCCACCCACCCCATTGTCCCTGGCACCTACTGCCTTCCCCGACCCCCACATTCAGGGCTTAATTTGTCTCCATGCTTGCCAGAACTGCTGTGAAAAGTAATACTTGTATGTTTGTTAATATCACTTTTCACAACAGACTTACTAACTAGCAATAAATTAAAATTATTTAGAAATGTATATGTCCATATCTATTTGATTTTCCTGAAGCTAATTAAGTATTTTAGGAAAAAAGCGTGAGAGCGGCCACCAGCAAGAGTTGGTGACTCCACACTGAGGCCACCAAAAAATTTGTCCTGAGAACCACTGATCTAAGCCACAGTATTGATATGTCAAGGCACAGTGGGAAATATCATGCAATTCAAAATTAGGCTAGTCAAAGCATTAGCTCAATATGTGAAACTTGACTTTAATGCCATGACAAAGATAACACCTTCATTTTGGTGTGAAAGATAGTGAAGCATATTCTGTAGAGTGCCAGAGTTAACTGTTTTAAGCGGGTCAGAATGGACTGTAATATCTAATAACTGAGATTTTTCAAATGTTAGATTTGCTGCTACCTCCTTGTTGTGTGCCACGTTCAAGAACTTGATGAGACAACCATTTTCCAGAAAGGAAGGAAAATAAAATCTAGCTGTAGTATAGACAGAGACTTTAAGCTGGCATCACTACTACATAATATGATTTAGTGTGCCCAACGAGCCCCCAGGAGGGGTAGAAAGCTTGGTGGGGTACAAGACTTGTCTACTAGCACTTTGAGCTGTGGGGACCTAATCATTGGCGGTCTTAAATGTTGTGCACTCTAATAGAAAACTCATTAATTATTAAGGGGGTTTACGTGTTAGTCTGTATCCACAAAAACAGCAAGGAGTCCGGTGGCACCTTAAAGACTAACAGATTTATTTGAGCATAAGCTTTCGTGGGTAAAAACCCCACTTCTTCAGATGCATGGAGTGAAAATTACAGATGCAGACGTAAATATACTGGCACATGAAGAGAAGGGAGTTACCTCACAAGTGGAGAACCAGTGTTGACAGGACCAATTTGATCAGGGGGGATGTAGTCCACTCCCAATAATAGATGAGGAGGTGTCAATTCCAGGAGAGGCAAAGCTGCTTCTGTAATGAGCCAGCCACTCCCAGTCCCTATTCAAGCCCAAATTAACACCTTTGGAAGTGGACTACATCCACCCTGATTGAATTTAAGTATCTTCCCAAGGTCCAGAAGCAAAGCAAGGTTCAAATAGTGGGTCAGCTTTGTTATATGTAACCTATTTAAGAGGCCATGGATTTATATCTCCTAGCCCTGCTACAGATAGGAGCTTTGTTTAAATTGTAAAATTTCACTATAGACAAGGCAAAGGGTGGGAGAAAGGAAGTATATTTCATTTTACAGATGGGCAGCTGAGTCATATACGTGTTATGACATGCCTGCGGTCATGCATGAATATGAATCAGAACCAAAAGATGAACACAGATCTCTGGAGTCCCAGTCCAGTGCGTTATCCACAGGACCAATCTTCCTGCTAGTTGCAAAATAGCTTCTGTAATGGATGTGGCATGTGCAGAGTACATGATGGTATAGAATATGGGCTTTATTGGTGCTCATTTTGCAACAGCTACCAAATTTGTTTGTGGCCTCTGGAATAATGCAACCATCTTAAGCTTGCACCAGAAATGTAGGCATACCCCCTATACTATGTATTTTCACTATATAGACACGTAAACAAGTCTGCCTCCTGGAACACTTAGTGACATAGTTGTCACCAGACCACTAGCTAACAGATAACACTAATACCCCTCACAGTTTGCTGTAGAAACCCCTCTGGAGAAGTGGGCCCCATATTGGCACACTTCCTGTATAACTGTCACAGGCTTGGAATTAATCCTCCTCACACCAGATCTTACAGGATCTGTCACACAGGTATCTGCAGTCAGATGCCTGATCCCACAGAGAGTTTTCAGTTCAGGCTAAATTATTTACCATAAGATTTATATCCCAAAAGGATGATATTGAAACTTTGATACAACAGTAGAAATAAGCCAATTGGTGCTACAGGAATCTTATTTGGTCTTCATTGGTTTAGTTGGGTGTTGGCTCAGTGCACTGAGCTCCCAGGGAAAATCACGCAGCAAATCCTTCTGGTTCTCTTGCATGTGGTCAACAGGGAAGCCCAAGAAGATTAATTAGATTGACTCAGACTGACTGTAGGGAAAACCAGCAGAGTAGGGAATTAGATGGTACTATTCTCAATGGTCCTTTGTTAACTTTTGCCATCATATATGGAGTAATGGGAAAGGGGAAAGAGGTCATGGGAGAATACTCACCATAGTAAGAATGTATCTTTCCTGCAGGAACAGGAGATAAATCAACTGTACGATAAATTGTGATATTCCTTGAGGGCAAAACCACCTCCTTTCTGTATGTCAGATGTCTCTGAATATGGTACTCCATGAAGTTCTGAGGCCAATGTGAATGTTGTTATATGCCGACACTGGTGTAACAAATGACCATTATCACCCTTCCAGAGTTAATCAGATTTTGGATTCAGGCATGAGGCCAATTAAAAACCTTTAGTGTCCTATGTTTCATGCTGTGCTACAGCTATGAAGCCATCCAGTTGACTGTCAGAACAAGCTTTTCCTGTTATATGTTCTGAATGAAAAAAACATATGACAGACAGCTACAGCAAACTGATAGAGCATACAAATCAATAAGAACAGACTGCGACAATCAAGCAGTGTGAATGGTGATAAATTACTGTAAACAATGAAAAATGCCATTGTTTTAAGTAAGAATTCTTACTTATACCTGGGATTCATACATTTAAAATGTTCATGTATTGATACTACCCCGGGATACTGATTTGTAATTCAAGTAAAAAAAAATAAATCTTATATGCAAATCAGTTCTTTGAATTGCAGATGCTTATGTGCCCTTATCAGAGATAACGAGACCTCATGCTGATAATAGTTAACTGTGCCAAAAATAAATATGAATGTAACTGCAGTGGGGTTCCATTGTGATCTATCATTGAAACTGAGGTATTTTAATTGTTCATTGATTAGATTCCATTAGTTTGTAAGGACTCAAAAGAAGCAGTTTAGTGGAGTTGATATAGTTATTGTTCACTTGGCAAGCTTTATTCATTAAGTAAATTAGAAGCTGAATTGACTTTTGATGACACATAATTGGTTTATCTCAATGACTCACTGAAAAATAAAAGTAAAACTAATGGTAAGTGTTCTGGAACAATCTTGGTAACATTATACAAGATCATTAGATTTCAGTGATCAGTTTTCTTCAGGACAATTTTCAAAATTTGCCATTTGTTTCCTGAATATTTCTTGATTATTTTTTAAATATTTCTGTACTTAAAATATGCCAGCTGTGAATACACTAAAGAGATGACTTTTGCTCCTGATTCTACCATAAAGAAGAGACCACAGTCAATTGGACTCAGTGCTCAAACTGGAGATGGAGGAAGTAAAACTAGGCCCTCAATCTGAGTGTCAGATCACTCTGAAGAGACACTTCTCCATTTGCACCTCCAATGACCAACAGCCCCCCCACCCCCCGCATCTGCATCTCACTACTCCTACTGCTACCACCAATTTGGAATGACAGCACAGCAAAATGTAAGAAAATGATTAGATAAGACTTATACTTCATAAGGACTATTCTTGTTGATCTTTCTTTCCTTTCCATTTTTGTGTGTCTGACTTTCTCTACAAAAAAAGTAATATTTTAAAATAATAATAAACTGTTACCTATTGATTTCTCCGATCTTAAGGTGCTAGTTTCTTAGTCTTTAGTTTACAGATGAGGAAATTGTGGCAGAGAATTGTAAATTCCTTAGATCAGAGTGAGCCAGTGGCAGATCTAGGAACAGAACCCTGCTCTCTTGAATGGCTGTTCTGTGGCCTGTGTTTCTATCCCTTACGTGTCTCCTCCTTGTGTGCCACTCCTGTATACAAGTGCAATAGCTGAAATCATCCAAGATGTTCTCTCACAGTTCCTAGATTTGTGTAGTTGGAGACTGGAGAAAGGCATTTTCAGTGAACAGCTCTCAGTTATGGAATTGACTCCTGCTATTGGTTTGAACGAACGTGAATTTCTTGACCACCTGGGGACATTGTGAAATCCACATATTTTTGTCAATCTAGTTGGGAACAACCCAGCCAAACTCCTTAGTGAAGGGTGGAGGCATGTTTATTGTTGTGTATCTCACTGAGTTTGTACAAAACCATATTATCATCAGGGTATCTTTACAGTGTCTGAGAAGTAGTGGACTGAGTATGGGGCTAGGAATTAGGTTCTCCTTCTGATTCTGCCACCAAGTCACTCAGTGAGCTCAGACAAATCACTTAACTTCCCGTGGCTGAATGCCACCTCTGTAAAATGGATATAATGTTTATTCACCTTCAGAGTACTTGGATAACTACCAGTGTGAAGCACTGTGTAGTGTCATCAGGGCCTTTGTATTTATAACATGATAGTAAACAATAGTACCACTACTCCATTACCTGCCAATATATTAACAATGACGGATAAGCCCGTTAGTTGGGATGTTTCTGCTAAAATCTCTTCAATGGGACTCAGTGCAGCAGCAGGGGCCCCACTGGTGTGGAAGCTTGCAGAATCAGGAACTTAAGTTGTCGTTGTTAGGCTGACGCTTGAGTTGACTGCGGTGGTTCCCAACTTTTTTTAGTAGAGCTGGTTGAAATTTTTGTGTCAAAAGTAAGTTAAATGAAAAAAATGACTCTTGCATTAAACACATTTTTGCAGAAAAAATCATTTTTGATTAAATATTTTTTCCATCTTAAAAAAAAATGTTCCTAGTAAAGGAAAAGAAACATTTATTTTTCCCCAAAACTTTCCACCAAAAGACTTGCCAGTCTTCAAACATCGCTATTCCTTGGATCTTATAATTTTCTTTAGGGCTTTCTTAGACTATATATAGATTCTGACCTGTGATTATGTTCTGCAGCTAAATTCTTTGGCAGCAGTGTAAGATTATGTAAGTTCTCTGGCCTGTGTATGCTTTTTGATACCTATTGTGTTTTTTTGGCAGGATGCTTTGTAGGCAGTTTTCCTTGCACTTTGTTGGCTAAATTGTTAACTATAGTTCTAACTTTATTTTCTCTCTCTCTCCATTTCTTTCATAGAAATAAGGTGATTGGATAAAGCTTACATGAGAAAGCAAGAATATGGAAGGGAGAAGAGATGTGGGGTGACTGAGGAGGGGAATGGAGAGATGGAAGAGGACATCTTGGAGGAGGTGAGTGTAATAGAGTCCTTGGTGGGTTATGTGGCCTACTGGTTAATGCACCTAATTCTCCCCCTGCCCCACCTCCTTGGTGGGTCAGTCTTCAGTCCTGGACCTCCTTTACTCAGAGGAGCAGTAAGGAATACAGATGGTTCAAGTTCCTCCTTTAATGGGGGCAGTGGTAGGGGAACCTGGATCTGCCCACTCCATTGGGCTCTGACCCAGGGCCCTGGAAGGGTCAACAGTATCTGCCCCCCAAAAGTGCCCTTGGAGTTATCCTCCATAGGGCACTTCCTACTTCTTCTTTTCTCTCCCTGCTTTCACTCCCAGATAAGATAAAGAGAATAGAAAAGGGAACCAAACCATCAGCCCCAACTGGGAGCAGCATATAGTCTCAGCAGGAGCCTTCAGGAGGGGACTGTCCTCCTCCCCAGCCTCCTTTCTTTTGAGCTGGGTTGCTCCCTTTTCAACCTCTTCTCCAGGGGGAGCATGCTCTGCAGGGGTGGTGGAGTGCAGCTTCCTGGCCCAGTACTGCCCTTCCAGGCCAGTGTGGTGATTGTATACTCCATCATAGTGGGGATCAGCGGGACAAAAACAAATGGCATGGTTAAGCTGGAAAGATCAGTTAATAGCAATATAGGTGGATAAGTTAATAGAAAATCATGGGCTAGTTAAATAACATTCCAGTAAATCATTTGTTTTATTATGTGAATCCTCAGCCAATTGGGTCACTCTTTGTTTTTAAACAAAAAAAGTAACAGCACACAAGTACTTTTTGTAAGTTTTGTATATTAATTTGGGGGCTTCAGTGGATGCAGACAGTAGAGTTCTCTCGATAGCATCAAGATTTTATTCATCCTCCCCCAAAGGCAATTTTAATTATTTTGTTAATTCAAAGTGTCTTGAAATCTCTTAACTTCCAAGGGCCAGTAACTACCCGTACTCATCCAGAATAGCACCATACTCCCCAAGTAGTATGCTCTCATTTGCTCCTGAAAACTGTTTTAAAACCAATGTTTAGGGGATGACTATGCTGCAAATACCTGCATTCATATGTAAACAAGGATAACATACCCTATCCATGACAAAATTACTTGCCCTAGTTATACAGCCTGAGTAACTGAATCAGGGACCAGAACCAAAACGTTGGACTTAGGTCACCTATCACAGACGATGTATTAGGAATGGTCAAAGAGAAAGCTGAAGAAAATGGTAAATTGATCTCAATCCATAGACTGAAATATCTTTGCAAAGAAAGGTTTGGCCAGCTAAGAATAAAGGGGGGGGGGGAACCCTGTAAAATAGCCCAATTGGTACCTCTTGGGAATTAACCCACACACACTCAGTTTGCATTTTATTTATTTCTGCTATCTGTGATTTTTTCTCTCTCTCTTGCTTTAAGCCTTGGTTCAAAAAAGCACTTCAACAAGTGCCTGCAGTTAACTGTAACCTTAAATGCTTTGCTGAATAAAGGACTTAGTCTTTCCAAATCACATACCCAACAGAAGTTATGAATTATAGCCTAAGGGTGTCTATTATAAGCACCCAAGGTTATAAGCAGGGTATTACAATATAAATACATATCAAGGTCTCCAAATTAAAACTCCAAAGCCTAGCTCAAAGCCCTGATCTTTTTTAATCAGCAGCCTAAGAGCTCTCTATTCCCTCCTGTGCTCCAGTTAGCTAAATGATATTGCTTAGATAAACACTATACCTATTCTGATTAGCTTCATGTTTATTCATGGAGTCAAAGAGTTTAGAGGTGGGGAAGAAACCTCCCAGGTCATCTAGTGCAACTCTTTGCCAATGCAGGATTGTTCCCAGTAGGATATTGCTAGGTGTTTTGTATGCTCCAGCTTCAAATGATTCAAACTGTGGGGCTTCTGCCACTTCCTGTAGGTTGCAGTGGTGTTCCCGAGGAAAACTTTTACCCAGATTAATAGACTTTAATCTTTAAAAAAATGTGATGATACAGTTTGCATTTTCCTTTGCTCAATTTCTTTCTATTATACACAGACTAGCTAAAGCAATGGCCAAATGTCCTTATTAGGGTATTTTTAGACTAGAGCTGGAGGTGTAATTTCCAGTTTGAGTTAACGTAACCATTCTCAATCTCATTGAGCTAACATGATACATATGGAAATGTTGCTATGATGGTGTGAGCCTGCCCAGGACTGTAGGCATATACTCGGGGCAGTTAGCCCCTCCTCCACTCGCTCTGCCTCGGCTACACTTTGATTTTTAGCCTGCCAGTTAGATCTGAGCTAGGCCTGGTCTACACTAGAAAATTAGGTAAGTGTAACTATGTTGCTCAGGGTTGTGAAAAATCCATACCTCTGAGGAACAAGTTAAGCCAACCTAAATCCCTTTGTAGACAGCACTGGGTTGATAGAAGAAGAGGGGGACTACCTTTGCCAATGGAAGAACTCCTCCCATTGGCATAGGTAGTGTCTACACCGAAGTGCTGGGTGACCTATGGAAAACACCTGAAAAATCTAGAATGCCAGCAGCAGCACTTTCTTTGGAAGATCCTCAACGTAAAGTGGGAAGCTTGTTGCACTAATGTTGATGTCCTCACAGAGGCCAACATCTTCAGTGTTGAGCTGAGGTGGAGCAGGAACTGTGTGTGCATGCCTGATCTACGCTTACCAAAACAACTGCTGTACACCCAACTCACCAAAGGAGAAAGGAAATGGGGAGGCCAAAAGAGATGTTTTAAAGACACCCTCAAGATAAACATCAAGAGATGTGGCATTGACATCTCACACTCAGAGACAGCAGCCCAGAATAGGGATAACTGGTGAAGACTTGTCTGAGAGGAATCATCCACTTTTGAGGAAAATCTCCTTGCCCTGGTTGCAGCAATGCCAGAAAAGAAAGGAAAGACAACTGTCACGCAGCAATTGTGGCCCAATATAATGTCCCAAAGATATTGCAGGAAGTTGCTCTGTCTGCCATAGTAGAATCATTACTGATCATATTTTATGTAATCAATTACAGGAGCTATGTAAATGAAATCTCAGTCTTGACTGAGCATCTGAAAGGATCAAGATAGTGACAGAGTAAATATATCTATTAGGATAAACTTTTCATTTTACATTTTATCAGTTCAATAGACCTTTAAAGGAGCTGACTTTTCTGATCTTATATTTATCAGTATCGTGTACTGCATATATATAATACCATTCAGTGCATAAATATGAATGTGAAGATCATAGAATCATAGAATATCAGGGTTGGAAGGGACCTCAGGAGGTCATCTAGTCCAACCCCCTGCTCAAAGCAGGACCAATCCCCAATTTTTGCCCCAAATGGCCCCCTCAAGGATTGAACTCACAACCCTGTGTTTAGCAGGCCAATGCTCAAACCACTAAGCTATCCCTCCCCCCAAAAGCATTGTGGTAGCGGTGGGATTCAAACCCACGCCCCCGAAGAGACTGGAGCCTTAATCCAGCGCCTTAGACTGCTCAGCCACGCTACCTACCTACCTACAAGATAAAAGAAAGAAGCTGAACATTTTATCTTAAATAGGGAAAACAAACAAAAAACAAAAACAAACCTTTGTTTTATTTTATCTGCATTTCGATGAATTGAGGGAGGCCAAGTCGATGTAACCCTGACAGTTGCCTGGCCATGACTTTTTTTCCTCTTTATTGTGTACAGAATTGCAAGTCATGGCTTTCAGGTTATGCAGAAGGCCAAAGTAGATTATCATAATGACCTCTTTGAGCCTTAAAATCTTGAGTCCTCTACTGAGAAATGTATAGATGGACTCTTGACCTATTGGGAATCCACAGGGATCTGCCCAGCTGTTTCCCAGTGCAGGATCAGAGTCTAACAAAGGCATATCCCTTTTCAGTTAAAGAGAACTACAAAGTCCATGGTGTGTCTCTTTTATGTCATCTCTTTCAGTAAAAAATATCTTGAAGCTTGTCATTTCTGGCACAAGCAATTGTTCTGTAATGAAAGTTTTATTATATAAACAAACAATACAAATATTTGTCCACAACAATATATAATTCATACATATTTTGAATAGTGTGACTGGTGACGGGATGAAAGGTTATTTTTTTGTTTGTTTGTTTGTTTTTTAATGTAATGAACCAGAAGTATACATAACTGTTATGAATGAAAACTGGTCACTCTGCATATACCCACATCTTAAAGGTGGGAACATTAATATTTCACTTAGTATTAAAATGTAGAAAAATATTACTTTTCTTGAGGATATATTTCTTTTTTTTTTAAAGACGTTTGCATGAAAACCAGGATCTCAGGCATCTTTGTTGATGGTTCATCTGCTCCAGTTGGTTATTCTTAATCATGAACTTCTATTAGTTCCTCTTGTGTTTTGTACGGCCACACACTTGCATGTTAATTTTAATGTACGGGTTGTTAAATTGTACTTTACAATTTTGTAGAACTTATGATTAGCTCCACATCTTTGGCTTTAATTCAGTGAAATATTTAAGCACATGCTTAAAGTTAAGCTTGTGGCTCAGTGTTTTGCTGAACTGCGGTGCTAGAAAAGATAGGAATTTGGAAACAAGCTGTATGCAATGACAGATCAGGAAAAGGTTGGGGTTTTTTATTTGTTTGTTTGTTTTAAGATAGTCCTCATGCTCTCTCCAAAGTGGGGCTTTGTTAGTACCCTTCAACATCTGTGGATTAACAATCTGGGTGTTTCATGCTGTCCCCATAGAAGTCAACAACAAAACTCCCATTGATTTTAATTGTTCATGACTGGATCTTTCCTTGTTGTGTGGGGATTCTGAGCTGGTTAAGACTAATACCTTTCACATGCTTACCACCTCCTCTTGATATATTTGACTTGGGAATTAACACATTACAAAGCATCCATACTCTGTGCACTCAAGACTGCCTACTTGTGTGTCAGTTTGGTTTTCTTGTATCCTGATATACTGGTTCCACTCCATGCTGTTTGCTTGTATGTAGCCTAATCAAATGGACGCACATATATCAATGTCGAACTCTAAAGAATGATAGATCACAACAATGCCCCAGCTGAGAAATTAGCACAAAGTGACAGCAGACTGAAAAGCCAGAATCCAGAAGCAATATCATGTTTTGTATTGTACTCTCCTTATTCGGGTTGGTGGACATTTACACAAGTAGTCATGAGAGCCAGTGACCAACGTAAGTAAAGGTTGCACAGGCTAGCACTAATAGGAGGAAACTAGAATTAAAGCATTCTCTAAAGTCAAGGACTTTCATTTGAGGAAAGATGAGCTTTAAAGATACTCTCCCAAAAATACAATAATAGTTGTAAATACAATAAATGCAATGGAATGCATTACCAAGAGCAAAACACAGTTCCTATAACAGGGAAGGAAAAGAGAAATTGTATGCAGTTGTAAATAAGAAACAAACAACAAGAAAAAGAAAACTCAGTGATATGTTTCGCTAGAAGATAAGGGGAATTAACTAGCAATACATCCCTATAGACTGACAGAGCTGTGTAAAGCTTTCAAATTTAAAAAATGTCCTTTTAAAGGAATTGTAACTTCAAGAAAATAAAAGTGAAAGGAAGTGAATAAGATATCTAGTCAGCATGAAAGGAAATAGAAAGACAACCAGTTCATCCAAATCTTGGCTAATATGAGAAAATGTTTTGTGAGAATGAGGTATCTGATGATTAAATAGGGCAGGAAGAATACTGAAAATAAGGATTCCAGCTAATTGGAGAGGGAGTGCATTAACTTCAGTTTCCAAATGGAAAAAAGTGAGTCTCATGCTGTTGCTGTCAGTAGTTGGGCATTTCATTATCTGAACAGTGTATGACAATGTCGAAAATAACAGTAAACCAGCAATGTAAATTAGAGAAAAAGTGAATACACCGCTGCTCTATAAAAAGTTCCTTTTTTATTTTTTCAGTTGTGAGACTTCCCAGACCTCATCTGCATAGTCTGACAGCTAACTGAAGGGAGAGATAAGAGATGAATACAAATAATATCTCCTTCCCGAACATAGCACAGATATCAAAAATACTTTTGGTCCAAAGTGAAGAAAAGGTCGAATGCTTTAATGCTGGTACTTTGGAGGGTATCAGCACTTTCCTGCTGTCAGTTTTTATTGTAGTAATACAGAAATTAGGATATGTGGCACAAAGAGATTATGTAAAGAAAAATACTGCATGTGAAAGATGATCTCGTTGCATAGAATCAAATGTGCATTTGGTGTAATACTCCTTTTTCCCAGAGTTCATGTCTCTTAGGGGATTATCAGACTTTGGGGCAGAAAATTAACTATGAAAGACCATTCATTAGAATGCCTAGTTTTTGAGGTAGTCAAAAAAGTAGTCCTTTTCTGCAAACTAAAAATTCCCTTAAAGAAAGATGAATGGCATCATTTACCAGTAGATAAACTGCTATAGTTAACACATCTTGTCCCATGGTGATATCAGTGGAGATTATATTGTGACCATTTGCTAGACTTGCAAGAACATCTGAATAGTTAGTGTTCAATAACTGTCACCACTAAACAGATTTGTTTTGGTTTCTGATGACCAGCAGCCAACATATTGTTTTCCCTGAAGCATAATAGAGATGGGTCTGAACCACACTACTGCATTCTGTTGAACTCTGGATCCAATCCAAATTCTGGTTCAGGCCAATCTATAAGATTCATCCAAACTGTAACAACAGATCAAACCATCTCAGAGTTGGGGACATTCAGGTACAAGCTCTAAAGCAGGATTCTCATCTCAGTTACATCAATTTTATGTCAGTGTAACTCTACTTATTGCAGTGGAGCTGCTCCTCCTAAATTATGTCTGTGTATGTGGGAGGGAAGTGAGTGGCTTGCTGATTTTTATGTACTCCATTTGTCCTTTGCAGCTGCATACTTTCCCTTGATCCTAAAATATTTTCTTTATTTCTTTATTGAAAGCATTTAGTAAGATACAAGCAGCAACATAATTAAGCATAGTTATAGGTATTTAGCAAAACTCAGTATGGTGTTCCCTGGGCATGAAAATTAATTCTTTTTCTTTTAGAAGTTAGTCAACTACATCTCCCCTTATGTGACTATAGCTGATAATGTTTTAATGCCCATAGGGCTCCTTTGTGGAGATAAAATAGTACAGAATATATGGAATTCAATCACTGAAACAAAAACAAAAAATCTTACTGCTGAGTTTGACTTGAGACAAATAAAACATCATACAAAGTTTTCCCTGGAGTAGTCTCATTAGAATGTTAATAATAAATATTCACTGATTACTGTCCTTTCCTGAAATTGGAGTCCTGTGCTAAAGGGAGAACTGATAGATGAGATTAGTCTATTCGAACTGTGAAGGGGATAGCATAGAAGAGTCTGGCCTCCTTCCTGGGTTCAGATCTCAGCTCTGGCCAACAACCCATTCCTCAAAAAAAGTTTCTAAGGAATAAGCTTTTATTAAAAAATAACTATAAAAATATTTGTGCAAACAATATTGCAAATGTGAGTCCAGTGCAGTGTTTTCTTCAATGAGTCTTCTAGCAAAAAGCTTTAACCAATAAAGTTGAGGACACCATTTCATCTCAGTGAAGAGAAAACTGTGAAGCATCATAATCTGTCTGAGGGATAACATAGGGACAGTCTAACAGTGTATTTGAACTTCTAGTAGGCTTTGGACATCCTACATGTCAAAACTTAGCACACATTTTGACCGATGGTTGTGAGGATAAATCTTCTATCTAGGAACATGTGTGATGATCCACTATGTGGATCACTTATAAATCTCACAGTAAATAGTCAGTGTATTTGACCTTTGCTTATAAAGAAGAGGAGGTGTCAGTGAAACCATTGCTGTATTGAAGTCCTGTTCAAGTCTGAAGCCTCACTGGAAGTGATCTAAGATACTGAAGAAAGCCAAATGCTGTTGGTGATGATTTTCCACCAGCTTCTCAATTACATTACTAAAGAAAGCGAGATATCAGACAGGTTGGTAAGTTAGTGTTGTTAATGGTGATGTTTTCTTAAGTAAGGTCTGGAGGGCCATTTGTTTAAGTGCTGTGGGTAGTTTACTCTCTTCCACTGAAGGAATCAATTCTGAAGCACTAAGAGGAGAGGGAAGTGATCAGGAACAGTCTTCATGGATTCACCAAGGGCAAGTCATGCCTGACTAATCTAATTGCCTTCTATGACGAGATAACTGGCTCTGTGGATGAAGGGAAAGTAGTGGACGTGTTGTTCCTTGACTTTAGCAAAGCTTTTGACACGGTCTCCCACAGTATTCTTGCCAGCAAGTTAAAGAAGTATGGGCTGGATGAATGGACTATAAGGTGGATAGAAAGCTGGCTAGATTGTCGGCCTCAGTGGGTAGTGATCAATGGCTCCATGTCTAGTTGGCAGCCGGTATCAAGTGGAGTGCCCCAAGGGTCGGTCCTGGGGCCGGTTTTGTTCAATATCTTCATAAATGATCTGGAGGATGGTGTGGATTGCACCCTCAGCAAGTTTGCAGATGACACTAAACTGGGAGGAGTGGTAGATATGCTTGAGGGTAGGGATAGGATACAGAGGGACCTAGACAAATTGGAGAATTGGGCCAAAAGAAATCTGATGAGGTTCAACAAGGACAAGTGCAGAGTCCTGCATTTAGGACAGAAGAATCCAATGCACCGCTACAGACTAGGGACCGAATGGCTCGGCAGCAGTTCTGCAGAAAAGGACCTAGGGGTTACAGTGGACGAGAAGCTGGATATGAGTCAGCAGTGTGCCCTTGTTGCCAAGAAGGCCAATGGCATTTTGGGATGTATAAGTAGGGGCATTGCCAGCAGATCGAGGGACGTGATCGTTCCCCTCTATTCGACATTGGTGAGGCCTCATCTGGAGTACTGTGTCCAGTTTTGGGCCCAACACTACAAGAAGGATGTGGAAAAATTGGAAAGAGTCCAGCGGAGGGCAACAAAAATGATTAAGGGACTGGAACACATGACTTATGAGGAGAGGTTGAGGGAACTGGGATTGTTTAGTCTACGAAAGAGAAGAATGAGGGGGGATTTGATAGCTGCTTTCAACTACCTGAAAGGGGGTTCCAAAGAGGATGGCTCTAGACTGTTCTCAGTGGTAGCAGATGATAGAACAAGGAGTAATGGTCTCAAGTTGCAGTGGGGGAGATTTAGGTTGGATATTAGGAAAAACTTTTTCACTAGGAGGGTGGTGAAACACTGGAATGCGTTACCTAGGGAGGTGGTGGAATCTCCTTCCCTAGAAGTTTTTAAGGTCAGGCTTGACAAAGCCCTGGCTGGGATGATTTAGTCGGGGATCGGTCCTGCTTTGAGCAGGGGGTTGGAGTAGATGACCTCCTGAGGTCCCTTCCAACCCTGATATTCTATGATTCTATGATTCTATTATTCTAAGCACTAGCAATGTATCTGAGCATGGGCACAGGTACTCTCTATGCATCTTTACCAGTCTTGCAGAACAAGGCTCCAACTGATATGCTGTAGTATTGGTAAAGGCAAGGTCTCTATGCCATACTTAGTCAGATTCCAAGTTTTTTTTTCCCTCCTTTGCTGCTCCAGTCTTTTGCCACCTTGCTTCAACTGTTACAGGTAGGGTTGCCAGGTGTCAGGTTTTCAACTGGAAAGTCCAGTTTTAAGGGGACCTGTATAGTCTCCAGTCATAAGTATTTGACCTGCCACCAAAAGTCCAGTTACCACAATTCCGATCTTGTGCCCCCCTCCCCCAGCAAGCCCAAGGCCCCTTTAGCCCCCAAGTGCTGGCCCCAGAGGCATCCCAGCTGCTATTCCTGGCCGAGTTGCACAGGCTGCTCCCAGGGCCGGGACAGACCAACCTCTGGGAACCTCCCCCGGCTGCAGGAAGCTCCAACCCTTCTTTCTTCCCCCTTTGTTCCACACAAACTCTTTGCCTCAGTCCCGCTGCTGGATGGAGCCTCCCTCTTCTCTTTACGGTGAGTTGAGCTTTGGGTGGGAGGTGGTTCAGGTAAAGGGCAAAGGTACCAGACCCTTGGGGGAGATTGCTAAAGGAAGCCCCTGCACTTTCAATCTGAAGCCATTCTATCGAAGTGGCACATCAGGGCAGGACATGGTGAAGAATGTAGGGCTGGAACCCCCTCAAGGTGCTTGGGCTCTGCCTTGGAAAGCAAGTGCTGCAACAAATGGAAGGATTTGTTTGCTCTGAAGTGTTTGCTAATAATGGCAAGTCAAAGCCAGCTTCCCTTCTCCCCCAGGCCCCATGCATTCATCCCATTCGTTAGTATCTCCATTGCTGCTAGCGAGCTTGTTCTGGCTGTTTGATAGTGTATGTGCGGGTAAGTATTTGGTGCAGAACATTTTGACCATAGCTGTAGTGTCCAGTTTGGAGAAATTTGAAAGTTGGCAACCCTAGTTACAGCTCTTCAAGGAACAAAATCAATGCGTGGAGATTGTAGGGCGAATTAGGAGCCATTATACTGATGTTTACTCTAGCACCCTACCTACAATTCAAACACTGGTTCATTGCTAGGTCCGTGTGTTGCTATGGGATGACCTGGTGGCTCCCTAACACTAAGGGTATGCCAGCACAGAGATTTCACTGTGCTTTCAAAGGAGAAAGGGGGAGCCTTTACCTTTGTCTGGAATATGTGTTGGTCAGAACGTGAAAAAGGGGTAGTTTTACTTTGCTCTGAAAGCTCAGGCCCGGCAAGGGGGGAGAGGGCCAAAGGGGGCAATTGCCCAGGGCCCCAGGTGATTTAAAAGGGCCCAGGTCCTTGGCCGCTGCCGTTGTAGTAGAGGCAGCAGCTGGGTGCCTGAGGCCCTTTTAAATCGGCCAGGCGGGCCACAGGCCAGGGCTCCTAGGTGTGCGCTGGTGGTACCGGTGGTGGCAAAGGCAGCCAGGCGGGCATGTGGAAACCCTGGCCATGCCAGAAAAGTGCACCCAGCAGTGCAGC
This sequence comes from Natator depressus, assembly GCF_965152275.1. Lineage (NCBI taxonomy): Eukaryota > Metazoa > Chordata > Testudines > Cheloniidae > Natator > Natator depressus. Next base: position 126,449,775 of record NC_134235.1, read on the forward strand.
TGGCAGCTGGCTGGGCACCAGTAGCACAGATGGCAGCAGCTCACTAGGCACCAGCCACCACAGGCGCAGCACCTGTGTCCGTGCGGCCTTGGGGTCCATTGACTGCTCTGTCCTGGGGCCCGGAATTGCTGTCGGTGGGCCTGCCAAAGCTGAAGATTAACTCCAAAATATTTGTTAGTGTGAATTAACATCACCACAGGTACTAAAGAAATTGATATGAGATTATTTTAAAGAATCCTTATTGTGGTTACAGGGACAAACCATCCCGATGTGTAGAAAGAATAGTAAATATAAGCAGGCGACCAGCTTGGCTTAACAGTGAAATCCTTGCTGATCTTAAACACAAAAAAGAGGCTTACAAGAAGTGGAAGATTGGACAAATGACCAGGGATGAGTATATAAATATTGCTCGGGCATGTAGGAATGAAATCAGGAAGGCTAAATCACACCTGGAGTTGCAGCTAGCGAGGGATGTTAAGAGTAACAAGAAGAGTTTCTTCAGGTATGTTGGCAACAAGAAGAAAGCCAAGGAAAGTGTGGGCCCCTTACTGAATGAGGGAGGCAACCTAGTGACAGAGGATGTGGAAAAAGCTAATGTACTCAATGCTTTTTTTGCCTCTGTCTTCACGAACAAGGTCAGCTCCCAGACTACTGCACTGGGCAGCACAGCATGGGGAGGAGGTGGCCAGCCCACTGTGAAGGAAGAAGTGGTTCGGGACTATTTAAAAAAACTGGACGTGCACAAGTCCATGGGGTCGGATGCGTTGCATCCGAGAGTGCTACAGGAATTGGCGGATGTGATTGCAGAACCATTGGCCATTATCTTTGAAAACTCATGGCGATCCGGGGAAGTCCCAGAAGACTGGAAAAAGGCTAATGTAGTGCCAATCTTTAAAAACGGGAAGAAGGAGGATCCTGGGAACTACAGGCCGGACAGCCTCACCTCAGTCCCTGAAAAATCATGGAGCATGTCCTCAAGGAATCAATTCTGAAGCACTTACACGAGAGGAAAGTGATCAGGAACAGTCAGCATGGATTCACCAAGGGAAAGTCATGCCTGACTAACCTAATTGCCTTCTATGATGAGATAACTAGTTCTGTGGATGAAGGGAAAGCAGTGGATGTGTTATTCCTCGACTTTAGCAAAGCTTTTGACACGGTCTCCCACAGTATTCTTGTCAGCAAGTTAAAGAAGTATGGGCTGGATGGATGCACTACAATATGGGTAGAAAGTTGGCTAGATTGTCGGGCTCAACGGGTAGTGATCAATGGCTCCATGTCTAGTTGGCAGCCAGTATCTAGCAGAGTGCCCCAAGGGTCGGTCCTGGGGCTGGTTTTGTTCAATATCTTCATTAATGATCTGGAGGATGGTGTGGATTGCACCCTCAGCAAGTTTGCGGATGACACTAAACTGGGAGGAGTGGTAGATACGCTGGAGGGTAGGGATAGGATACAGAGGGACCTAGACAAATTGGAGAATTGGGCCAAAAGAAATCTGATGAGGTTCAACAAGTACAAGTGCAGAGTCCTGCACTTAGGATGGAAGAATCCAATGCACCGCTACAGACTAGGGACCGAATGGCTCGGCAGCAGTTCTGCAGAAAAGGACCTAGGGGTTACAGTGGATGAGAAGCTGGATATGAGTCAACAGTGTGCCCTTGTTGCCAAGAAGGCCAATGGCATTTTGGGAGGTATAAGTAGGGGCCAGCAGATCGAGGAACGTGATCGTTCCCCTCTATTCAACATTGGTGAGGCCTCATCTGGAGTACTGTGTCCAATTTTGGGCTCCACACTACAAGAAGGATGTGGAGAAATTGGAGAGAGTCCAGCGAAGGGCAACAAAAATGATTAGGGATCTGGAACACATGACTTATGAGGAGAGGCTGAGGGAACTGAGATTGTTTAGTCTACGGAAGAGAAGAATGAGGGGGGATTTGATAGCTGCTTTTAACTACCTGAAAGGTGGATCCAAAGAGGACGGATCTAGACTATTCTCAGTGATAGCAGATGACAGGACAAGGAGTAATGGTCTCAAGTTGCAGTGGGGGAGATTTAGGTTGGATATTAGGAAAAACTTTTTCACTAGGAGGGTGGTGAAACACTGGAATGCGTTACCTAGGGAGGTGGTGGAATCTCCTTCCTTAGAAGTTTTTAAGGTCAGGCTTGACAAAGCCCTGGCTGGGATGATTTAGTTGGGATTGGTCCTGCTCTGGGCGGGGGTTGGACTAGATGACCTCCAGAGGTCCCTTCCAACTCTGATATTCTATGATTCTATGATTCTAGTGGTAGATTTACAGCTGTGCGTGTTTCCAAAGCAATGGATGCTCAATAATGCTCGCTGATAGTTTTGAGGATTGTGATCCTGCAACTGCCTGGACTTAATAATACTTTCCACTTATATATTACTTTACAAAATCAGTTAGATATCATAACACTCCAATAAAACAGATGAATATCATTATATCCCTTATGCAGATGGGCAAGCCCATGCACAGAGAGGATTCAGCAATTTTTACTGAGGTCAGAAAGAATGTCAGTAAAGAGGATGAGAAGCTGGAACTCCTTGGTTCTATTCTCAGCACTGGCAAAGACACAATCACTAAGTTTTACACCCATGTAATTCAACTGTCACTCTGATTTTTCTCAGGCATAGAGGGGAAGAGGGTCTAACCTTCTTCCTCATTCAAACAAAGTTCTCTTTCAAATGTCTGCATTTCCTCACAATGAATTTAAAACCAGACAATAAAATGTGTTAGCTAATTCTTTTATTTTTTTTTCAGAGCAGCTGATCATCCTTGTGAAAGTGTTCATTCCATTTTTACTTTTCTCTTTTCCTTGGAACAGTTCTTGGATGGACAGATGAAAAGATAGCATATCTCTGCTGATGCTTACTTGGGTTGTTTTAATCTTTTTCATAATAAAGATGAGTTACAATGAGCAGTCTTCAGTATCTGCTGTTCCTGAAACTACTCCTGGAATAATTTGTCTTCTGAGGCTTGTGACTAACTGCTTCAACATGACAACAATCACAAGTGTGTATTTCCATTTTACAGTTTTATATGGGAACTAAATCTGTTCTGTGTAAACGAAGCAAAATAAAATCCATGTTTATGATCCTTGTAAAAAAACTGAAGAGAAAAAAAAAAACGAAAAAACCCAACAACAATAAAGTTGGCTTACAGCCAGATTACTATAGTATGGAAGCATGCATAATATCTTAAATGCAAAATCTGCCCATTAGAACAGCGCAGAAAGGTTCAAAAGTCAAAGGCTTGAGCTGCTTCTTAACATTGGTACATTCTCTCTAATTTTAAGGAATCCCATTATTGTAACACAGTGCCCCCCCTCCACCCCACAAACACCCTAGACCACCATCCTGCAGCCAAGTTGATTCAAAATCCAGTCTTCTTTCTTTATGCTTGTTCTGTTTGCCTGAAAAAAACCTTGTCTGGTAATGTCAAAACTTGCATGGCAGCTTAGAATTTGAATGGAAAAAGGATTTTAAAGTAGCAGGTTTAAAATAAATAAAAGGAAATTCTTCTTCACTCAGCGCACAGCCAACCTGTGGAACTCCTTGCCTGAAGAGGTTGTGAAGGCTAGGACTATAACAGGGTTTAAAAGAGAACTGGATACATTCATGGAGGTTAAGTCCATTAATGGCTATTAGCCAGGATGGGTAAGGAATGGTGTCCTAGCCTCTGTTTGTCAGAGGGTGGAGATAGATGGCAGGAGAGAGATCACTTGTTAGGTTCAGTTTCTCTGGGGCACCTGGCATTGGCCACTGTCAGTAGACAGGATACTGGGCTGGATGGACCTTTGGTCTGACCCAATATGGCCCTTCTTATGTTCTTATATTCTTAAGGATATTCTTCAGGATATTCTTCTTATGCTGACTTCAGGGAAATTTGAGTTAAGGAAAGACATTCCAAGTAGTAGCAATGACAGAGTGCTATTAGAATAAGATCTGAAGGGAGCTATTCACAGCTCATCACTGCTTCCGCTACCTTCTCCAAAATAATGAAATGAAAGAGAATAAACTGTTATGAGTAATACCTAGGGCATAGCTAATATCCCCAGATTATTTGGGAGTTGAGATAACTTTACTTACAGAAAAGAGTGAAGTAACGTGTAATTATATTTTCTATCAGTTGCGTCAACCAACCCCCTTCCCCCAAAATTTACGAGATGTTCACAGCCAGAGCTGAACTTTCTGGCTTTGTTCTTTCTGAAATGGATTAGGCAGACAGAAACATAAATGGGTTCCTTTATATTTATATTCTGAGTCTCTACCTTTCTGTTTTCAAACATTCAGAACTCTGTGAAACTTTCATCTTTGGAGCTGATACTTTTTATTTATTTTATTTGCCAAAGTGTCAGCAAAATTCCTTCCAGCCATCTTTGAATTAGGGAAGAAGAGGGGAAAATGCATCTTTTTTCCTATGTAGGTATGTAAGTATGTATTCATTATTTGTATTACCAAAGCACCACTGAGCCCTATCACTGAAAAATATTCCAACCATCTTTTGTCAACATCGCCAGCAAAGTGAGCTCTAAAAGTGAGACCCCCCCGCAAAATTGAGACTGGTTTAAATCGTGGGAGAAAGATTAACATAAGAGGTACATCCAAATTGAGGCATGTTTTTGGGGAGAGAGAGAATCCTTAACTCCATTCTGACTGATGGGACGGACACTCTTCCTAAAACCTTGCCCTGCTCCCCCGCAACCATTTTCCAGAGTTCCTTCACCTTGGACATTACCCTGACTGGAGCAGAGTGAAAAACTGGAACTTCTGACTTAGAGGAGATTATGATATGTCAGCATTTGTTTTTGTCCCAACTCAGAGTAAAATGTCAAAATATCATTTTTTTGAATGAAAATTTCTGAAATGAAGTTTTTCAGAAATGTCAGGATGACCTTTTTTCCAGTCAGTTCAACTTTAAACTGCGTCTACATAGGAGGCTGTTTTAGTTTGGGTGTCTCATGCTTCCATTCTCCCCTACAGACTGGGCCCGGGTTGGCTTACTTATCCCACAATGCACTCATGTGGCTGCCATAATGCATCTTTGTTCTGAGTGTGAGCAAGTTTGTGGTAAAGTAGATTGAAGCAGGAGGGGTAGCTATTGCTACACCAGTCAAGGAGAGGGTTTTGCAGGGGAATACTGCTCCTCTAAGCCAGGAAGAGGAGGGGGAGATCTCCCCTGCTTTTGAATCTTGAAAACCTGGAGAGTTTTTTTGTGGGGGAGGGGTCAAGTGGGACAGCAATTAGATATGAAAACAACATGAAAGCATAACTGGGGGGCAGGGGGGAATCATGGCAGCAGCACCTTAGTTCTGATGCTGCCTAAGTTAGCAGCAGCTAGCTCACTCCCAGCCTCAGAGAGGGCTGTCCATTTTAACAGCCGAAACTGGTCTTAGCACTTTGGGTTAGACCTATGAAACAACAGGTTTCTGCCATCTTTAATGATTTCACTTCTCACTTGATTCTCACAGTTTCACTTTTTTCACTACCATGTCCAGGACATTTGAAACATTTTTGTTGATCTGATAGTTTTCTTAGGGCTTATTCCTGTCACTGTACATGGTTGTTATCAGTATAATGTTGGAAACGTAGATACAATTAGGAACTAAGAATATAAATATAGCACCCTTGGAGAATAACTGGACCTGAGAACAAAGCTGGTCACTGGACATACACAAAGTAACATACCCACAACTTCATCTACTCAAAACCCAGCTACTTTCCCGGAGTAGTAAACAATCTGAAATTTCAAATGCATATTTACAGCTCCTTCAACCTGAGCAAACAGACTTCTTTTTTGTTTAAAGTCTTCATGTAGCAACTACATTATTATCCCCAGTGTATATACGCCTGCATTATCAAAAAGGGCGTATTTAAGATTTAGCTTGATTTGACAGAAATTACCCTTTGTTCGTTTTCTGTTTTTTATGCAAAAAACACATGCAATGAGAGATGGAGGTCTGAAACTTAAAAATGGGGAGAAGATGTCAGCTTTAGTGGAGCTTAACAAGGAAGCTAGGAGTGAGATTGACATGGAGCCTTGTTCATTGGATTTCCTGAGTTCTATATGACTGACTTTGAATTTACTCACAAAAATGACATTACAAAAATTAAGATCACAAAGTCAAATATTCAAAGTTAGGATGCATTATGATACTATTAGGACTGTTGATTAATTGCAGTTAACTCACACAATTAACTCAAAAATTAATCGCGATTAAAATATTAATTGCGATTAATCACAGTTTTAATCACACTGTTAAACAATAGAATGCCAATTGAAATTTATTAAATATTTTGGATGTTTTTCTACATTTTCATGTGTATTGATTTCAATTACAACACAAAATGCAAAGTGTATATAATTATTTTTATTACAAATATTTGCACTGTAAAAATTATAAACAAAATAAATTTTTAGTTCACCTCATACAAGTACTGTAGTGCAATCTCTTTGTCACAAAAGTGCAAATTACAAATGTAGATTTGTTTTTGTTACATAACTGCACTAAAAAACAAAACAATGTAAAAATTTATAGCCTACAAGTCCACTCAGTCCTACTACTTTTTCAGCCAATCACTAAGACAAACATGTTTGTTTACATTCACATGAGATAATGCTGCCCTCTTCTTATTTACATCACCAGAAAGCAAGAACCAGCATTTGCATGGCACTTTTGTAGCCAGCATTGCAAAGTATTTACGTGCCAGATATGCTAAACATTCTTATACTCCTTCATGGTTCAGCCACCATTCCAGAAGACATGCTCCTATACTGCTGATGGTTTCTGCTCGATTACAATCCAAAGGAGTGCAGTTCTGAATGTAACTTTTCAGTAAATAATCACAATTGAAATAATATGTGAATTTAACTGACACTTTCAAGTGTATTAAGCTAAACCACCTGAGGCCACTTTTAATGTGCAGATAATGTTTCCACAGGAAGTTAGTGTGGCATCATGAATGTGCTGTAAATTCATGCTCTAGCTTGCTGTGTGACACTTTCTTATGGAAATGTCTGGCTGCTAGGATGATGAGTGACTAATTCCAGTTTTGAACTTAGGTACATTGTTTAGGAATGTTTTTTATTTATTAGCCTGTGGAAAAGTCCTATAGAACTTAGGAGAGGTTATTTCAGTGTCATTCTGTAGAACTTGAATGGGGGTATATAGACACTGCACTAAAACCTATATAATTTTACAGAGAATTTATCCCTTTTCTGTTTTTGAGCCATCATAGAATTCTATACTGGGGTTTAATTTTTGATTACATTCTCTAAGGGGGTTAAAAAATAGAATGGTTATAAATTTCTATTACATACTGTAGGACATTTCCATAGGTGTAATATGTTGCAGAACCTTGATCTCAGGTTTAAATACAAATCATCTATATTTTAAAAACATTTCTGTTTCCTTCATTCTGGAGAAATTCTCCCATCTCTCAACCTCTGCCCCCTCATTACTGTTTTTGTATTAGATGCAGCATGCAAAATATAGTAGAAATGAGGTGGTCAGATAGTGATGGCAGCCAATATGGGAACCTGGATATTAGAAACTTTTCTATCTTCTCAGTTTTGATGGCGTCACATTTCCCCAAGACCTACATTTTGGGAAATCACGTATATCTGTTAAAGTTACTTCTTGAATGTGATCATTCCACTGTCTACCAACAAACTGTAATCTGTTTGGCACTATGGTTTGCCCAAGTAGATTGAAAGTTTCCTCCCTAAGGGCTAGATTTTGTTCACATTAAGTCAGTGGTAAAATACAAACAGATTTTAATATCCTTCCCTTCTTCCCCCACCCCCTGCAAGCTGGGTTCAGAAGGTTGGTCAGAGGAATGACTGCTGGGAGGGGCTAGGGAGGGGAGAGAGATCATGCACGTAGAATCATAGAAATGTAGGGCTGCAAGGGACCTCAAGAAGTCATCAAGTCCAACCTCCTGTCCTGAGGCAGGACCAAGTAAAAGTAGACCATCCCTGACAGCTGTTTGTCTAACCTGTTTTTAAAAACCTCCAGTGGTCATGATTCCACAACCTCCCTTTGAAACTTATTCCAGAGCTTAACGCCCCTTTATAGTTCGAAAGTTTTTCCTAACATCTAACCTAAATCTGCCTTACTGCAGATTAAGCAGATTGCTTCTTTTCCTACCTTCAGTGGATATGGACAACAAATGATCACCATCCTCATTGTAACAGCCCTTAACATATTTAAAGACTATTATCAGGTTCTCCCTCAGTCTTCTTTTCTCAAGACTAAAAATGCCCATTTTTTTTAACCTTTTGTTATCAAGGTTTTTTTTTGGTCAGGTTTTTTTAAATCTTTTATCATTTTTGTTGCTCTCCTGCCAATTAAATCTATCCTTGTGTTCATCTTTCATTCACCTGTGTGTTCTGATCAATGGAAGTAGAGCTGAGTCATAAGGCAATCCATTTCTAATATTCAGAGCAGTGAGAGAGCTATTACTGATCTCATCATAGCTGTCTGTCATGCTACCTCAATAATCAGAGAATTACCATTATCAAACTCTTCAGTTTGCAAAACACTTTGGGATAGCCTCATAAGGAATAATCTGATCCTGAAATTTAACTTCATAAAGTAACACCATCTTTCAGATGACACAGGAAACAGAGATCCTTAGCATTTATGTTTATTGAAGATCCCACAGCAGTTTTCATGAGCATAAGGTTGTAGCAGGGTATCCTGATTCGGCCAAAGTCCAACTATATTATTTATTGTCTACCTGGGCTATTGAACTTATTGGAGTTATATCAATTTGCACTACCTGAAAACATGGCCAATTATTCTTCATTCCCTTTTCTAAACTGTTGTGTAGTGTTGCTGTGTCAAGCTAAACAGATGTCATATTCTATCCCAGAGGTGGCTGCATTTCAATGGTGAGTGGCATGATTCTACTTTTTATCTGTCTCAAAAGAGTGTTTTAGAAGCTTAACTAATGTGCAGTAGGTGACAGGCTTAAGGATCTTCAGAAGTGAAGGAACTATATATGTTTAAAGTAATATAATTATATCAAAATGGGTAATCTAGGCAGATATAAAAATAGCATATCTTTTAAAACTCAGAATGTACAGACAAAAGCCAATCAAACCCTTATGTATTTTTTCCTTACTTTATTATATTACTTTAACAAATGTGTTAACTTATTCCTAAACTTTACTTTGATATCTCACTGATCAGTGAGTTTTGATTTTGAGGATAAATTGCAAAATGGTGATGTCATTCTGATTGATAGCTTGCAAATTTTCCTTTTAATGTTTCCCAATTTTAAATATCAATATTTGTATTTCTAAAACTTTGCATTGTTATGAAGAATATTGTACTGTTGAGGGTAATGATATGTTCCTGCTTTCAAAATTGCTTTTCCTATGACAAAATCATTACATTTGCAAGTCCTGTAGAATTTATAATGCTGCTTTGTGTATAGCAACACATTTTCCTTGATTCAGAAAGGAATAAAAAGAAGGTTTTTCTCCTTTAGTATGTAAAGTGTGCTGTTTTCTTAGTCTGAATTTATCATCTCTCTAAAAGCCAGACGGAGTACATATTAGGGCACTGATTCAGAAAGATACTTAAGCATGAGTCTTACTTAATGGTATTTTTCAATTCACTGGCAGATCCAAAACAATCACTCTGGGTTGAAGGAAACATTCATTTTGATTACAAGCTTTTAAAAAATGTTTCTGCACTTTAAAGGAAATTGAAGGAAATCTAAAACTGTCTTTTTGACTGGAACAATGGAAATGTTTTCTTTCTTAGTTTTTGGATTTTCTTTTTTTCTTTTTGCTGAAACAATGCAGCAAAAAACACGATTTCATGAAATGTTTTGATGTAACCAAATCTGCATTTTTTTGCAGAAAAAAAAAGGTTTTAAAAATTTCACTCACTTCTAATATTAGGATCTGATTCAGCAAGATACTTAAGCATGATCTTTACTTAATGGGACAACTCAAGTATCTTGCTGAATCAGTGTCCTAGATCTGCAAAACCTTCCCAAGGCAGCAGTGGAAGCAATCTGAGACTATGTCTATGCTGAAGACCTTACAGCAGCACAGCGGTACAAATGCAGCTGCACTACTGATCTCTCATATAGCTGCTCTATGCCAAAGGGAGAGCGTTCTCCTGTCGACATAATTAAACCACACCCAAGGAGCAGCGGTATCTATCTTGGCGGGAGAAGCTCTACTGCTGACATATTGCTGAGCACACTACCACTTATGCCAATGAAACTTATGTCGCACAGGGTGTGTGTGTGTGTTTTCACACCCGTGAGTGACATCAATTTTACCAGTGTAAGTGGTAGTGTAGACCTGGTCTGAGTCTTCTGCTGGCTTCACTGGCTCAGAAGTTGATTGCTTTATTCAAAGTGCAGCCTAAGTAGGCAGTACAGTTAAGGGAAGATTTTCAAAGAGACAAATGGCAGTCATTAAACTTCCATTTTAAATCAATGAGAGAGACAAGATAGGAGGTAATATCTTTTATTGGTCTGACTTCTGTTAGTGGAAGAAATAAGATGTTAAGCTTCACAGATTTATTCCTCAGCTCTTGGAAATGTAACCAAAGTGTCACAGGTAAATACAAGGTGACACAGATTATTAAGCATAAGGAGTTAACACATGATGCAAGAAACCACTTAAAATGAAGTGGGCAATTAACACCTCTGCAATCACAGGACAAAGTTGGTTTAATAGGTTACAAATTGTTGAAATGGGCCATAAAACCAGGGTGTCTCTTGAGACCATAGTTTTTGGTATCTAGCAGAGTTATGAATTTAAGTTCCCATGCTCATCTTGTGAAGGTGTTCTGCAGGTTTCCTTTGGGGATGAGGTGTGAGAGGTCACATTTGGAGTGATCACTTTGTGAAAAGTGTTTGCCCATGGGTGATATGGTGCTTTCATCCATTTTTCTGTGTGAATTCATTCAAGAGTGTAGAGACTGTCTGTCCTCACCCACATAGTAGTGGGGGCATTTGATGCACTGCATAAGGTACACCACCTTTAGTGATAGGCGTGTGTAGGACTTATGGATTTTGAAAGGTATGTTGTGTGGAATATTGATCATCATAGCAGTGGAAATATGTCTGGAAGTTTTGCATCTGTTTTTCTGGCAGGGTCAGATGCCACTTTGTTGGTCTGCAGGGAGCTTGCTTCTGATCATGAGCACGGTGAGTTTGGGGAGTTATTTGAAGCCCAGAAGAGAGGATTCTGGCTGCATTTTCTGACTAGTTGTAATGTATTCCTTTCCACCTTGCTACACTCTCTCGATATACATATAGATAAATTTATATACATGTTCATACTAATTTTACTTTCCAAACATTATGAAAGGCAAAAGAAGGATGTCTTATGTTCCTAGCTATTAGCAATGATTTAAATAATATTTTTAGGCCTAATTCTAGGGAAGAGGGAAAATGGAAAAAAAAAGTTTCTTCATATAAAACCTTGTAATGACAATGAAGTCTATTGACATTAACAAGAATGGTTAGGTTTATTCTTCCTCATGAATGACATGTTTTGAATCAAAAATGTCCTGCATTTCACTGGTAAAGTGTGGGAGCGGACAAGTATGACTTAGTTTACCATCAGTTCAATGACTTTAATAATAGTGCAGAGACTTTAATGTGACTGCACTGAACTGTATAGACTCTAATAGCAGCTTTCAGAAATAGTGATGGTTTGGGATTGAGTTTGAGCTGTCAGTCAGGACTGTGAGTTCTTGTAAACAAGTTTAGCAGACATCCATGTAATCATTTCATTCATGTAATCCACTCTGAAGAAGTACTTGCTCCTAGAAGGCTCCTGAAGACTAAAAAAAGTATTTATAACACTTAAATGCATATACTTTGTGTGTATATGCTTTCATGTAGTACTTGCATATGAAAGACAAGTAGAGTTGATGAACACATTTAAAGTGGAAAGAATACACAGCCTTAGACTTCAAGAGATATTGTAGTGCAGAGTGCAAGATCTAAGTTGTGAAACTTGTGATGTCCCTCAACTCCTCCACATGCACTTGACTGGAAACACTGTTGTATTAATTTGGGTGGAATATATGGGCTAAAGGTGCTAACATAACTCAGTCACTATCCAACATTAAACAAGGTTCAGGATTTGGTATACAGAGACTTCACCCTGCTTGGTACCATGGTAAACTCACCATGAAAATCCTTTTTTTTTTTTTTTTATTAGAGACACAGAAAAGAAGGGAAAACAGTTAAAGCCTTTGCAATGTAAAATATTAAGTAAGGCTTTCATTTTAACAATGGTCCTTGTTCTCTTTCCTTGTAACTGGAGAGAGTTTTAGGAGGAAAAACCCCTTCTTTCACAGTCTTTTAGATGGTATCAAAGATGGTGATAACTGTCCGTTTGGGTAAAAGAGAAGAAGTTAGTTGAGATGGGTTGGAGCTGTTGTTCTTGCTGCTGCTGTTAAAGTCCAATCTGGTTTTATCCCAGGCTGTGTTTGGGATTTAGCTGTAGCTGGTAGGGGTGACAATGTTATCTGGGTCCCTCTCTCTGCCCCGGGCTGGTCAGGACATCTCTTTGGATTAGGATGATGAAAGCCTGAGACACCAGGAGATGGTGGTTGTGGCAGCCATGATGGTGACGCTTAATTCAGTAGCCTCCGTCTGTTCTTTTCTATTTTCTTCCAAAGTCTCTTTCCTTAAGGTCCCACAAAGGGAATGATAGGAGGAATATTATTTTCCCCACCAATTAGGCCTAATATTTGACACACCACTTTGGGTTCATTAACTTCCAGCTCCATATCTTCTGGGTTTTTTTCCCACCTGTTTATAACATTCATTATTGAAAACAATATTTCATGATTAATTTACAAGTAGGCAAAAGTTATATAAACCAATTGTTAAACTGACACTGGCACTGTTTGTCCAACCTGCTCTTAAATATCCCCAATGATGGAGATTCCACAACCTTCTTATGCAATTTATTCCAGTGCTTACCACTCTGACAGTTAGGAAGTTTTTCCTAATGTCCAAACTAAACTGCCCTTGCTGCAATTTAAGCCCATTGCTTCTTGTCTTATCCTCAGAGGTTAAAAAGAACAAATTTTCTCCCTCCTCCTTGTAACAACCGTTTATGTACTTGAAAATTGTTATCATGTCCCCTCTCAGTCTTCTATTCTCCAGACTAAACAAACCCAATTTTTTCAATCTTCCCTCATAGGTCATGGTTTCTAGACCTTTAATCATTTTTGTTGCTCTTCTCCGGACTTTCTACAATTGTCCACATCTTTCCTGAAATGTGGCACCCAGAACTGGACACAATACTCCAGTTGAGGCCTAATCAGCGTGGAGTAGAGCGGAAGAATTACTTCTTGTGTCTTGCTTACAACACTCCTGCTAATACATCCCAGAATTATGTTTCCTTTTTTTGCAACAGTGTTAAACTGTTCACTAATAAAGGAACAAATTGATAAAAACATTTGAAAACATATGGATATACTGTTAACTGTTAAACTTATTTTACAAAATTGGGAGAATACTTCTCAACTATATATTGATCACTGGATATAGTCCAATCTTTGGATGTATGAATAGTTTGTGGGTACAAATCAGCCATGACTTCAGTCTATGGTTCAATGGAGGGAAGTTGATTTATACTTGCTGAGGTTCTGGCCTTCTGAATTGATAAGGCAGGTCTTCCCCTTCATTAGGACAGCTTGCAGTACCCCATTCATACATAGCTGTCCTAAATCTGTTTTATTGGACCCCTGGAGGATCTTCCTTTTGTAGAGAGAATCATTAGTTGACAAAGACTCCCAGGCAGATGGACAGGTGCAGGGGAACAAGGGAGAAGACAACTTGGGCAATAGGGAAAGATGTCCACAGGAGAAGGGACTCAAGTATTCAAGCATCATGAATAGAGAAGTAGGCAGCTAGCTAGCACACACAGGGAAATGGGAGGGAAGACAGCATGTTCAGAGGAGTAGCGGGAAAAGGGACAGGATGGCCAATCAGTATGTGAAGAGGAGTAGGTGAGAAGGTGAGGTGGCGGGGGAGGAGTGCAGAAAAGCACATGCAAAGGGGGAGGAGGACCAGACAGCAGATTCTATGATACCCATGTATGGGAGTGAAGAAGAAAGCTCAGATGGCAGATAAACCTGTAGAGGAGAGCAGCATGTGTGAGAGAGGAACAGAAAGGACTGGAGTCAGAAAGAAAGAAGAGTGAAAAATTAACACAAAAAGTGTTTTTGTTTGTTTGTGGGGTTTTTTTTGTTTTGTTTTGTTTTTGCTTTTAAAGCACTAAAAGATGCAAACACTCTGCTAAAACTACTTTTCCTTGTAAGTAATTGCTGTAGCTGCCACGAGGATGCTATGGGTGTCATGTTTGGGGGAGTAAAGGTCTAACATGATTTTGCTATTAAGATGTGGTCCACAGTATGATAAAATTAAAAAAAAAACTTTTTTTTTTTTAAAAAAAGTACATCCAATATTCAATATTTTTGAGTAATATTAATACTAAGTAAGCTAACATTTGAACTTTATTAAGATAATTTGTGAGGATAGATCATAGGAAAAATTAAAAAAAATAAACAATTCTACATAAGAGATGTAATCAGACAAGGAATCACAAAAAAATATAATACAACTCTGCATGTCTTTTTCTCTAAGAAATTTCTCTTGAGATAAAACAGTAATAAATTAGTGTGCAGACACATATCTGTCTCCAAAAGGGTGGAAAATGTACTGTTAACTGCAGTAACTGTGGCATAGTACACAGGCATTATACAAAGCCTGATATGATGTCCATTGAAATATATTTTTGTAGCAGTGTTTTTCTCCTATTGACCTTCAATGGGATTCTGATCAGTCCCCAAACTACTCAGCTAGACAGTGTTTACTCACAGTAAAATAAAGCAGAGCCTGGGAGTTTCCCTGTACTATTGGAAATACAATGATATCTCAGATTCCACTGCAAATAAATATTACATTTTTAATGGTGGCCCCTGTATAATCATTTGCCACCAGTTGTTTACGAATAGTGACAAGGGAAATAATAGAGGCATGACATGTAATAGTTCTTAAAATAGCATTAGAATCACCAACTGGTGCCAGGCCTGGTAACATCACTGAATAGTCCTGGATAGGCTACCCTTTCCAGTTTTAACTCTCAGTGGCATCCAGCTAAAACTTCATGGAAAATTATACAGCCAAGTTGCACATTTCCTTAACTGCCAGTGTGCAAATTGCAGTCATCATATGTCTTCAGATAACTTGAAGGACCTTGTAAAGCCTGCCCAATGAATTAGCTCACTTAAAAAAAATACATTAGCTGCTCAGGCTCTAAAGCCCAGGGAGAACTTATTTCTAGTCAACGGGGAATTTAATAGTGCAGAATATTAGGACATCAAAGATGAAAAACTGAGATTAGAAAATCAGGGGAAAAATGGATGGATGGATCCCTCTTTCAACTCATTTCAAGTAAAGAACTGTCATGTGGCATATTCTGACGAAGCATTAGCAGCAGTGGCAAACACACATATTGAACCTGATTCTTTCCCCACTCTAGTGGTGTTAACTTTATAGATTTCACTGGAGATACTTCTGGGTTACTCTGTTGTGAGATCAGAATCAAGCCTAAAATTGTGTATGTCACAAGAGATGGAGGTTGATCACTCCCATCAGTGGAGTGTCCTCTCAAAAGAGCTCAGCTGTGTATCTATTGCTAATTGGACAGAGCAAAAGTGAATGAAGACAATAAATACTAGAGAAAACCAGAGTGAGCCTAGGGAAGGCACCACAGAAGGACAAGATAGCTTGGGGTGTAGATGAAAAATGTAACTTACTCCAATTAGTTCTTTCAGTCAAAATACATGAGTCAATTATTGTCCTCGTCCCATAGAAGAAAAGATTGGGGATCCGATTCTGCTGTCACACTGTGTAAATTGGGAATAACTTCATAAAAGTCAGTGGAATTGCACTGGTGTGAGCACCATCAAGCCTAAACAGTCTGACATTACACTGACACAGAGTAATCTCCCTTTGCAGATGTTAACTTTAACATACAAGTGCTTATCAATATATTGTGCAAGGTTTTTTTCCAGGTCTTTTAATTTTCCTAACAAATGCAGCCAATTATGGTCTGGCCTATGATGCCAGTTGCATCTCACCTTGTGTAGTAAATTTCTTTTGTCTCCTTAAACCTGACTTTGAACATCTGTGCCCATGTCCCTTTTATGTGTAATGAGTACAGGCCTGTGAGTCTCTTGTTTCACCCACCAAGTCCCCCATCTCTCTTTGGCACAGGCTGGTGGCTGTCTCACACATAGGAACGTAGAGATGCCACCTTGGCAACGAGAGGCAGCTGCCACTCTGTACCAAAACTCAGTCCCTCCTAAGAGCATTGAACACAATATCACCACTAGTGAGGGCACCACAGGGGGTGGTGGGGAGGAAAGTGGCTGCTTTGACATCTCCAGCAGTAAGAATGCCTCTTGGAGAAAAACTTGCCTCATCATCACCATCTTCCCCTGTGGAAGGAGAGCCAACCCCACGTGCAATGTCATGGCACTACTGGAAGGAAGCAGGCAGTATTAGGGAGTAGCCCACCCAACAGTGGCAGGACACAAGGAGTAGGAGCAGCAGGACTGTTGGAAAGGGATTCATCCTTCCCCCAGCCACAACAAACACTTCCCCTTCAGGAGCACCAACAGCAAACCAGCATGAAAGGTTGGGTGATTGAGGTGAGCTGCACTGCTAAAGGGGTGCTGTGGGAAGTGGAGTCAGGGTGTAGGAATGGTACCTGGTCTGTGTACTTGCAGCATTCTGTGACCTTGACAGTTCACACTGAAACAAAGAATTGTGCTTCTACTGTTTCATTCCAGGTTGTGGTGAGTTGGCAGAGAGTGCTGTTAACAGGCTCATGCTTCAGGGAGTGTACTTTCCTGGGAAGCTCTCTAATTACAGTTGTTGTGCTTGGAGCAAGGGTACTGTAATTAAATGTCTGGAGGTGAGGTAGAAAAGCAAAGGTTTAGAATAATGAGATTGAGAGATTAAGTGAAATTTACATACTAGGGAGAGACTTTTCCAAATAATTCCATCCCATAAAGCACTCCAGAGAAATCTAGTGACAACACACTCAGCCACTGAAATGCCAGGTTCCATCCCCAGAACAAACTCCTGCTGGCTGATCTTACCCTAAGGGCCTGACACTGTTTCTAACTGCTTCTCAAAGTTCCCTCTTCCAAGTTAACCCTTTCATGGGTATCACATTTATTTCGGCACTGGATAAAGCAGCAGGGAAACAGCGTGTGGCTTTAAATAACTTGCAGGGTTGAAGCTTTTTATGGGGAAGAGAGCACCTGAAAAGAATACTTTTGATTCATCTGGAATCTCTCATGGGACTCTGGGTGGTATTATTGGATAGGCAGCTTTATATTTCCAAAAGGTGTGGAATGCAATCCCCTTTATGCCAGGCACAGATGGCTGGTACATGGTCTGAGGGAAAGGGCCATGACCCAAGTCTAAGCATGTCCCTCTCCAGCCACTTTGGGTCTGCTGAAACCACTGCTGGCAATGGACTAGTGGCACACAGAGTGTAACTGGAGCTGCCCCCTTCAAAAGGCTGTCAGGTAGGGCAGTCTCCTTGTGCTTGGTTGTTCCCTTGGGTACCTTCACCTGGCCAGGTACTATCTGACTCGGAGGAGAGATCACTCATTTCATGCCTAGATCTGGTCAAAAAATGGAACAACAATTATTTGTGAAGAATTTATTTAGGAAAAAATAACACTGGTTGGGTAAATGAATGATTTGACCAACTATAGTCTTCACCGTCAAACTGACTTTTTGCTTGTGTTCTACAACTTGCATAGCCCAGAGGAGTCAGACCCCTTGCAATGGTTTCTTGTTTATCCTTCTCCCTTTCACACTGTATTTACATCTCTCTTCTAATTTGTGTACACACAAGTAGTTTATGAGATTGGCTGGGGAAAGAGGGACTTCTTTGAAGTGCCAGCGAAACAAGAATGAATGAAAATTGCAGTGGCAAGACTGTATGCTGGCTTTTCATTTTGCTGTGATGTAGAGAAGTGAACTTTCAATTGAGGGTGGCTGTAATGCTGCAGGTAATGTCAGAGCAACATAGATGTAGACAACAAATTAATATCAATATCCATTAAAATAGAAAGTTCCTATTTTTTTCCATTTATATGGATGTATCTTTCACTACCCTCCATTTTTGTAAGACACAATAAAGCAGAGTGGATTGCTCTCACACACAAAAAAGCACACTTTAAGCGCTGTTGCTGTTTTGTTGTTGTTGTCGTGTACTAACACCACACTCTCCCAGAGTAGTCAAATAATTAAAATTAAAGAGATTTTCCCAAGAAAAATAGGCACTTAAAATGCTTTTTTGTTATGCAGTACGACCCCTCACTATTCTTCTTTTTCTCCTTCTCTCTGATGCTTAAACAGAAGAAAAAGTGATCCTTGATAGTGCTCTTTTGGGGCTCAATTACTTTTTTTCCTCATTTTCCATCACCATCTCCAATGCATAAGCCATAAAGTGAGGAAGGAAATCTCATTACAACAATATAAGAATACAGAAATCTGGTTTCAGCAGTGTTCACATTCTTTTTATTGTAATTCTTTTTTAATTTCAATGAATTGTGTACTCTATGGGTCAAAATCTGTAGGGTGAGAAGTAATTCTCCTTGTAGGAAATGTGCTCACTACTTTGCAGGACCAGTGAAAGGTACTGCATTGACATCCCTGGAGGCTGAAATCCTTTGCCTATAAAACAGGAATGGCAAGTTGGTGACAATGGAAAAAATGTCCCTATATGAGCTTCAGTTCTGACTTGGGCGGGACCACCTGTAGTCCTAAGATGGTGGTTATGTCTCCGTATCTACTCAACACTTGGCCTGTCTACAGAGTCAGCCAATTGTCACAGTTCTTACACCCCAGGCTCCAATCCGGTCAAATAAAGAGAACTTTCAGCCTCCAGTGAAATCACCTAGCACCACACAGGATATATCTCTGGCTCACTAACCTCTTCACCATGGTCACCAACTCATTTCCCATAAACCACAAAAGATCGATCCAGGGGTATCAGTTTTCACTCTTTGAATTCAGCCCCAGTAGGAAGACTGTTAATGTAGAATTGTGAAACTTCATATCATGTTAGCTATCCCCTTGAGCCATCCAGTCTGCTGAGCTTTTTTGCATTTTAACTTATATCTTACAGTACATAAGTAAAGCTGTGTGAGTAATCCACAATGAATAATTTATTGGATGAATTTATCTCTTTCTGTTCTCTGGAATATCTCCAAGCAGATTACAATTTCCTTAAATTTGTTATTCAATGCCTCTTCAAATGAATAGTTCCCTATAAGTATATGCTGTTTCAGCTGTGGTGTTTAGTTTTGATTGGCTGGGGGAGTTGTCTTATATTGCTTCTGTTTCCTGAGTGAGGAAAGAACAACTTTTGGTACAAAGCATTGTGTGTGTGTGACATTCTGTATCTTGGGGGAGTGCCCTGTAATCCCCATGTTCCTCATTTATATGTAATTGTGATCTTGCATATAAAGAAGGATGTGTGAGGTATCAGGGGAAAGGTTATGATCTGCTGAAAGTCATTTTTCTATCCATATATGTATATTGTTAATGCATATGAAGTTATGAGAATTGTGTTGTATGGTTGTCACTAAAACATGCTGTAAATTGGGGAATCAGCCAGATATTAGCTCCCCAGAGACAACAGCAAAGAAAGTAACCAATGCCCAGGTGGGGTGTCAAACAATCTATCAATAGCCATTGTGCAGCAGGGGAGCTACAATTCAATGACTCACCTGCAGAGGAATTGCTCAACCTTGCCTGGGGACTCAGCAATGCCCATCAGGCATGCCTGGACTTGTATTCTCCAAGCACATGGGACTGAGGGTATAAAACAGAACACAGCAGGCCCATGCTTTGCCTTTCTCCTGCCCCTACCTATGCTGCAAGCAACAAGGACACTGAGAAGACTTAAGACTCCAACAGAGGAGACTGGCCCAGGTTTCAAGGGTGAAATCTGTATACTGTGAACTTCAATATCCAGTGGGGTGAGAAAAACTCCTTAATCTAGATGTTGCCCAGTCTAATAGGGTTGAGAGTTAAGACTGCATGGTTATATTTTCTTTTCTTTTGGTAACTAACTCTGACTTTTTGCCTATCACTTATAACCACTTAAAATCTATCTTTTTTAGTAAGTACATTTGTTTAACTGTTTATCTTTACCAGTAAGTTTGCCTGAAGTGTGTGGCAAATCTTCTCAGGTTTGCAAAGGCTGGTGTATGTCCACTTTCTATTGCTAAAGTGGTGAACCAATTAATAAATTTGCAGTGCTCATCTTGAGCAGTGCAAGACAGTATATTCCTGAAAGAAAAGGAGTACTTGTGGCACCTTAGAGACTAACCAATTTATTTGAGCATAAGCTTTTGTGAGCTACAGCTCACTTCATCGGCTGCATAAAGTGGAAAATAAAGTGAGGTGATTTATATACACTGCATTTATATATACTGCATTTAACAGTATATTCCTGAGGTACAGTGCTGGGAACTGTGGTGCCTTTTTCTGTGTGATTCATGAGTGGCTCTGAGAGCATTCATGCAATCCAGCTGCGTGTGGGGCTCCACATGCAGTTGTGCTGAATGATAACAGCACCCGGAGGGCTTTGCTGCTTCTTACTAGCAAGGCAATGTGAGAGACAGCCCAGGTTGGGGAGAGATAAATAGGTACAGCGGTCCCACACTCCCAGGCTTCACCCTGGGGTCTCGTCACAGTGTGAATGTAAGAATTTGAGGCACCAGTTGCAAACATTGAATATGTGTCTCCTGAAGTTCACTTTTTGTCAATATTTAGACCTGTAAATATTAATTTCATGAATGTTCACAGAAAGCAAGCACACAAGAGGCACAAACGTGGCCAAAGAATAGATGGGTCAAAAAAAATTCAAACAATTTTTTGGGGAAAAATTTTAGCTTTTTTATTTAAATTTTAAATTTTTACAAAATTTTTTTTATTTATTTTTTACAGTTTCCAGCCAGCTCTGAATTAAAGCTAGTTTATTCAAACTGCCAACAAATATTCACAGAATCTTTTGGGCATCATTCTCCCAGATGTACTCATTAGTTTTTTATGTTTGTTTTTCCCCCAGATCACTCTTCAGTCCGATCTTACATTCTTGAAAATACATTTTAACACAACCCTCTGAGAAAATAGTTTGATGGGCTTATTCACCAGCATTCAAATACTAGTAGCCAGATTCTGATATTAGCTGTTCTGGGTCAAGCCAGAGTAACTCCAGTGTGTTGTGTGCATAACAGTAGAATCTGACCTTTATAAATGAAGAAGCCTTGTGGTAAATATTGTAATCTTATCTTTTTGTCCAGCTTTAGTGAATAGGTTTTTTTTAAAGAGAATTGTACACTGACCCCTTGTATACATATTTTGAATTTTCTGAGAATTGCATGTTATAGAATCATAGAATATCAGGGTTGGAAGGGTCCTCAGGAGGTCATCTAGTCCAACTCCCTGCTCAAAACAGGATCAATCCCCAACTAAATCATCCCAGCCAGGGCTTTGTCAAGCCTCACCTTAAAAACCTCAAAGGAAGGAGATTCCACCACCCCCCTAGGTAACCCATTCCAGTGCATCACCACCCTCCTAGTAAAAAGGTTTTTTTTCCTAATATCCAATCTAAACCTCCCCTGCAGCAACTTGCAATCATTACTCCTTGTTCTGTCAGCTGTTACCACTGAGAACAGTCTACATCCATCCTCTTTGGAACCCCCTTTCAGGTAGTTGAAAGCAGCAATCAAATCCCCCCTCATTCTTCTCTTCTGCAGATTAAATAATCCCAGTTCCCTCAGCCTCTCTTCATAAATCATGTGTTCCAGCCCGCAAATAATTGTTGTTGCCCTCCACTGGACTCTTTCCATTTTTTCCACATCCTTCTTGTAGTGTGGGGCCCAAAACTGGACACAGTACTCCAGATGAGGCCTTGCCAATGCCGAATAGAGAGGAATGATCACGTCCCTCGATCAGCTGGCCATGCTCCTACTTATACAGCCCAAAATGCCATTAGCCTTCTTGGCAACAAGGGCACACTGTTGACTCATATCCAGCTTCTTGTCCACTGTAACCCCTAGGTCCTTTTCTGCAGAACTGCTGCCTAGCCACTTGGTCCCTAATCTGTAGCAGTGCATGGGATTCTTCCATCCTAAGTGCAGGACTCTGCACTTGTCCTTGTTGAACCTCATCTGATTTATTTTGGCCCAATCCTCTAATTTGTCTAGGTCCCTGTCAAGGTTCCTCCCCCACTCTGAACTCTAGGGTACAGATGTGGGGACCTGCATGAAAAACCTCCTAAGCTTATCTTTACCAGCTTAGGTCAAAACTTCCCCAAGGTACAAAATATTCCACCCTTTTGTCCTTGGATTGGCCGCTACCACCACCAAACAAATACTGGTTACTGGGGAAGAGCTGTTTGGACACGTCTTTCCCCCCAAAATACTTCCCAAAACCTTGCACCCCACTTTCTGGACAAGGTTTGGTAAAAAGCCTCACCAATTTGCCTAGGTGACTACAGACCCAGACCCTTGGATCTTAAGAACAATGAACAATCCTCCCAACACTTGCACCCCCCCTTTCCAGGGAAATGTTGGATAAAAAGCCTCACCAATTTGCATAGGTGACCACAGACCCAAACCCTTGGATCTGAGAACAATGAAAAAAACATTCAGTTTTCTTACAAGAAGACTTTTAATAGAAATAGAAGTAAATAGAAATAAAGAAATCCCCCCTGTAAAATCAGGATGGTAGATACCTTACAGGGTAATTAGATTCAAAACATAGAGAACCCCTCTAGGCAAAACCTTAAGTTACAAAAAAGATACACAGACAGAAATAGTTATTCTATTCAGCACAATTCTTTTCTCAGCCATTTAAAGAAATCATAATCTAACATGTACCTAGCTAGATTACTTACTAGAAGTTCTAAGACTCCATTCCTGGTCTATCCCCGGCAAAGACAGAATATAGACAGACTGAGACCCTTTGTTTCTCTCCCTCCTCCCAGCTTTTGAAAGTATCTTGTCTCCTCATTGGTCATTTTGGTCAGGTGCCAGCGAGGTTACCTTTAGCTTCTTAACCCTTTACAGGTGAGAGGAGATTTCCTCTGGCCAGGAGGGATTTTAAAGGGGTTTACCCTTCCCTTTATATTTATGACAGTCCCTCTGTATACTATCCCTACCCTGCAGTGTATCTACCACTCCTCACAGTTTAGTGTCATCTGCAAACTTGTTGAAGGTGCAATCCACGCCATCCTCCAGATCATTAATGATCAAGCGACCCTTGAGGTACGCCACTTGATACCAGATGCCAGCTAGACAGCGAGCCATTGATCACTATTCATTGAGCCCGACAATCTAGCCAGCTTTCTGTCCACCTTATTGTCCATTCATCCAGCCCATACTTCTTTAACTTGCTGGAAAGAATACTGTGGGAGACCATATCAAAAGCTTTACTAAAGTCAAGGAATAACACGTCCACTGCTTTCCCCTCATCCACAGAGCCAGTTATTTCATCATAGAAGGCAATTAGGTTAGTCAGGCATGACTTGCCCTTAGTGAATCCATGCAGACTGTTCCTGATCACTTTCCTCTCCTCTAAGTGCTTCAAAATTGATTCCTTGAGGACCTGCTCCATGATTTTTCCAGGGACTGAGGTGAGGCTGACTTGCCTGTAGTTCCCTGGATCCTTCTTCTTCCCTTTTTTAAAGATGGGCACTACATTAGCCTTTTTCCAGTCGTCCAGGTCCTCCCTCAATTGCCATGAGTTTTCAAAGATAATGGCCAATGGCTCTGCAATCACATCCGCCAACTCCTTTAGCACCCTCGGATGCAGTGCATCCAGCCCCATGAACCTGTGCTTGTCCAGCTTTTCCAAATTGTCCTGAACCGCTTCTTTCTCAACGGAGGATGGTCACCTCCTCCCCATGCTGTGCTGCCCAGTGCAGTAGTCTGGGAGTTGACCTTGTTTGTGAAGACAGAGACAAAAAAAGCATTGAGTGCATTAGCTTTTTCGGCATCCTCTGTCACTAGGTTGCCTCCCCTATTCAGTAAGGGGGCCACATTTTCCTTGATCTTCTTCTTGTTGCTAACATACCTGTAGAAACCCTTCTTGTTACTCTTAATATCCCTTGTTAGCTGCAACTCCAAGTGTGATTTGGCCTTCCTTATTTCACTCCTGCATGCCTGAGCAATATTTTTTACTCCTCCCTGGTCATTTGTCCAATCTTCCACTTCTTGTCAGCTTCTTTTTTGTGTTTAAGATCAGCAAGGATTTCACTGGTAAGCCAAGCTGGTCGCCTGCCATATTTACTATTCTTTCTACACATCGGGATAGTTTGTTCCTGCAAACTCAATAAGGATTCTTTAAAATACAGCCAGCTCTCCTGGACTCCTTTCCCCCTCATGTTATTCTCCCAGGGGATCCTGCCCATCAGTTCCCTGAGGGAGTCAAAGTCTGCTTTTCTGAAGTCCAATGTCTGTATTCTGCTGCTCTCCTTTCTTTCCTGTGTCAGAATCCTGAACTCAACCATCTCGTGGTCACTGCCTCCCAGGTTCCCCTCCACTTTTGCTTCCCCTACTAATCTTCCCGGTTTGTGAGCAACAGGTCTAGAAGATCTCTGCCCCTATCTGCTTCCTCCAGCACACACCCCTGAGCGCAGCAAATTTCAGCGCTGTAAAGTGCCAGTGTAGACAGTGCAGCGGCGCCGGGAGCCACAATCCCAGCTCTTGTATCTATTCCCCTCATGGAGGTGGTCTTTTAAAGAGCTGGGAGAGAGCTCTCCCACCGCTATGCCGCGACTATACAGCCACGTTAAAGCGCTGCTGCGGCAGCACTGTAACGTTGCTAGTGAAGACATGCCCCCTTGTTGTTTGACTTGCAGGACCATAAAAACATCATTTTTTAAAAAATGGTTTGAAGGAAGATGGAGGAGATTGGCATTTTAGGGCTTAATCCTGTGCACTTTTCCACAGGTGAATTGTCCATAATTATCTGAGTGGTCCTGATGAATGCAATGGGATTATGTTCATGAGGAAGAAATGAATAATGGGTACAGGATCTGAACTCTATACTGTTATTTCAGAGAACAAACATTACTTGGAATAAAATTCTCTTCTCAGATGTATGATAAATTCTGACAGAGATTCTGCTCTATTTACATGTGGGAACTCCCATTGATATCAATGAGAGATCCATGAATATGTCATCAGCACAGCAGAATAGCTGTGACAGGGCAATATTCTCCTCATATCTGCACAGAACCTGGTATAAATATAAAGGAAAAGGTAACCACCTTTCTGTATACAGTACTATAAAATCCCTCCTGGCCAGAGACAAAACCCTTTCACCTGTAAAGGACTAAGAAGCTAAGGTAACACCGCTGGCACCTGACCCAAAATGGCCAATGAGGGGACAAGATTCTTTCAAATCTGGAGGGGAGGAAACAAAGGGTTTGGTCTGTCTGTGTGGTGCTTTTGCTGGGAACAGATCAGGAATGCAGTCTTACCACTCCTGTAAAGTTAGTAAGTAATCTAGCTAGAAAATGTATTTGATTTTCTTTTGTTTAATGGCTTGTAAAATAAGCTGTGCTGGAGGGAATGTATATTCATGTTTTTGTGTCTTTTTGTAACTTAAGGTTTTGCCTAGGGGGGTTCTCTATGTTTGGAATCTGATTACTCTGCAAAGTATTTACCATCCTGATTTTACAGAGGTGATTCTTTTACCTTTTCTTTAATTAAAATTTTTCTTTTAAGAACCTGATTGATTTTTCATTGTTCTTATGATCCAAGGGTTTGGGTCTGTGTTCACCTGTACGAATTGGTGAGGATTATTATCAAGCCTTCACCAGGAAAGGGGGTGTAGGGTTTGGGGGCGGGGGATATTTTGGGGGAAGACATCTCCAAGTGATCTCTTTCCCTGTTCTTTGTTTAAAACGCTTGGTGGTGGTGGCATACTGTTCAAGGATAGGCAAAGTTTGTACCTTGGGGAAGTTTTTAACCTAAGCTGGTAAAAATAAGCTTAGAGGGTCTTTCATGCAGGTCCCCACATCTGTACCCTAGAGTTCAGAATGGGAAAGGAACCTTGACAGCACCTAAGAAATTAAAAGCAAAGGAGGATCATAAGGGAAAATAAGACAGAGATTCTAAGACTACTCTGCTTCTGTTTCATCCCTAGAAAATTCTTGTATTTGAATGTAAGAGACAAGGAAAAGGACAGTGTAGCAGTATCCTGAGGTGGCACAGCAGTATTATGGCAGTTTCTGTGTATTACAATAAATAGCTTCCTAATAGGGGTCATTATAGCATAATTATGGATGGAGTCATGTCTAGGACCTTGAAGAACTCTCCTGTCAGGAAGTGCTTGTGTGGGCAGTAAACATAGGGGAAAGAATAAAGTCTGAACGCTGCACTGTCTTGGTTCACTTCTTTTTTATGCTCTCACATCGAGCTCTGTCCTTTTGAGCAAAACAGTTTGATGGTGTCTGGATGATGAATAGTACCTCGGGTGCATTCAGGGGAATACAGATGAGGATAGGCTCTGTTATGTGACAAACTGACAACCTCAGTACTGAAAGCTGATCTGTAGTCGCTGTCAGGCCCTAATGTGAAATGGAGATGACCAATGAGACACAAAGGACCAGCTCCTCAGTTGATATAAATTGACATAGCTCTATTCACTACAGAGGAACCATGCTTATATTTATTAGCTGAGACGTGGCCCAAAACGTAGACCTGAGGTGTGGGTGCAGAATGGATAATTAGAACATTAATAGGCACCTGGGAGGATTCAGCCCTCTATTTTTAATGACCTTTTCTAAAGTGAATTTACTGCTCATGAAACTTGCTGAAGCGAGAGCAAAGGGGACTAACTTCTGTCTGCAGAATAGATATAGTACAAGTAGAGGCAGACTGTTCTACAAATATGTTCCAAAGTTGTCCTGTGAGAAGCATTTCATGTTTCCCACATAACCACTGGGTCTTCTGCAAAGACTGTGAGCAAGGACTCTAATTATGCTGCATTGAACTCATGGTTCTATATCCCAGAAGTTATCCCTGAACCATAAAGTTCTATTTCAGAGTTCTTTAACAGATTTTGTATTCATCGAGAACAACCTATCTAGTATGAAAAATTAGGGGAATGGCGGGCTGGGAGAAACATCCTTGGGAAACTACAGATTCTACATTCAAGAGATAATATGGGAAAGGTAGCCAGCATGCTAACTCCTCCTTCATCTGTATATGCTAGAATGCCCATGAAGAAAGAAGGCATTCATTTAGAGCTAGGGTTCACTGAAAAAGATCCAATTCCCATGAAGCAGGTAACTGTACTGAGAGAAATCTATTTTCATTTGATTTTACAAATGTCAATTGTAGAAATTCAGGGCTGGATCCCTCAGTCTCCTTCTGTGGGGCTTGGTGCAGAACTGGTGATGGGAGAGGGGACAAAGGTTGCATTGTGGATTTCCAATCCTGATGCCAGCAAGAGCCAGTCTGGCCCCTGGTGCAGTTCAGGGCAGCCTCAAAACGACGCTAAATTGCATCTTACTGCCTGTGATCTCAAGGAGGCATTCCAGCAGCCAGGGATGGCTAAAGAGTAGTGGCAGAGTAATCTCTGGCTAGACTTTCTTTCCCTTGTCTACATATTCTAAGCAGTGGCTGTAAAAGGGAATGGCGTAGAGCTGAAAAATCTATCCCAGCCTAGAGTTTCCCCAGATGTTGACAGAATCCCTAGGTAGCTGACTGAAGTGACTCTACAGGCATTTTGTACAGTTAAAATTGTGCATGCTGTAAAATTATTTTTAAGGTAGATAAATAGGTCAGTCATTTTCTCATGGAAGTATCTGAGTACAGTAGAAAAACAGTTTTCAGTATTTTAGGCTAGTATAACTTCCGAATCCTCTGCAAGCATAGCACACGGTAGGTTTAAAAAAAAAAAGTAATTGAGATTCAAAATTCCCTAAACTCCTGCTCTCCCCCTTCTCTCTGGAGTCCTTCTCCTCAAAAGTCTCCCCTAGGTTTTATTTTTCTGCTTTCCCATTATTGCAGGGATTGTGTATACAAATGCATGTGTCGTGGATGAATTTTACATTGCTGCAGCAATTACACCATATTGCAGAGCAATTATGCTAATGGGTCTATTACTTTTGTATGCAAATAGTTGAAATGAGTGCATAGAAATACAACATCCACTTAAACCATACAGTGAAAAAAAAAATTGAAATGGGGATCTATCATGGTTCTGCATTATTTTACCATGAAAATGGTTCAATTTCTCCTCTATTTCTTTAACTCAATTTCACTTGCATGTCTCCATTTCTCTGTGTGTGTGTGTGTGTGAGAGAGAGAGAGAGAGAGAGTCTTTCTGCAAGATGGAAAGGATACGATCAATCACAAGGAAATAATAATTGATTCCAAAAAATAATATGTTCATGGGGTTTTGTGCAACTTCCACATACAATTTGAAAAAAGTCCAATGTTTGTTAAAAATATACAGCAGAAAGAAGTATCTGACAGATACCCAGTAAAAGCAAGTTACCAGATATGAAAAACCCTGGAAGAAATATTTTAGCTACTTTAGAAATGTCTTCCAAAAAGGATGCAAATCAGAATCTATAAAATCCCATTGTTAATAAATGTTACAGACAAAAAGCAAAGCAAAAATAATTGCATTTTAAAAATATAACACTTGTGAAAATGGGCTTATTTGTAAACAGTGAGTAAATGCTTATTGGAGAAATGCTAATAATGTGGACACAATACAGATGTTTATAAAGTGGATTTCTTCATCTGAATTTCACTATTCCAAAAAGTTGATAATTTCAATGCTATAATCAAAAATATACAAAATAGCTCAAATCGTCTTTAGTGTTAGAAATGCATCATGGAGTTAATCCAGGGAGAGCTTATGTGTAAATTCTAAAATTTCCAAAATGTACCTGTTATTGTGGCTCTAGTTCACCTAGCCGACTGTAACAAGCTAAAATGTAGGACACAGAAAATCTTATATACAGAAGGGTAATGCCAACGAAACACTTGAAGGATAATTCTGCTCTCACTTGCCCCAGTTTTATACTGGTATAGCTTGATTGGTCCTAAGCCGTGGGTTCAAATTCACCATTGCAGTCTTACCCTGGTCTAATGCCAATGGAATGTGTGGAGTTACACCGACCTAAAGCTGGAATAATGCAGTGGTGATTCAGAACCAAGAAGTGCACATTGTAACTCCGGCAGAGGGGTACAAAGTAGGGCTGTCTGGAAAATAATTCTGTTTCATGAAAAATTTAGGTTTAGAAATTTGTTTTTGTTTTAATGCAGAACACAACTGAGACCTTTCAAAATGTTTCAAGAATGTTTCAAGAATGACTGACCCTAGAATCACCCAGTGGTGAGAACAACTAGCATATGGGACCAGGTTCAAGTCCCTGCTTTGCCTTGCTCAGAGCAAGGACTTGAATGCGGATCTCACACATATCAGGTTTGACTGGAAATTCCACCCTGGAAGTAAGAAATCTTCCTGGTGAGCTTTTAGTCAAAACAAATATGTTTCTGTGAAAAAAAATCGGTTTTGACAAAAAGGCATTTTTCAACAGAAAAAAAGTTTAATTGATTTGTTATTTTGTACCAGCTATAGCACAAAGGTGGCTTTATCCATCTTTTGCGCTGTACTAATCTCAGGCCATATGTATACTAGTACAGCATCTTGGTGTAAGCTAGAGCGGGTTGAAGCCTGCTTTATCCTGCACTAGTGCAAATGCCCCCAACATGACATTACAGCTGCCAGGGATTTTTCTGTGGACTGTGGGGAAATCTCAGCCACATCTCCTTTTCCCTGCACATTACATTGAACACAGAGGAGGAAGGAGGGTGCTGTGGCATAGAATCCTCTAAGTTGTTTCTATGCCATCAGAGAATTCCCTTGCTAAATCAGCTTTTGGGCAGCTCTGCACAGGTAATTCAGCATAAAGGGGCTGCAATGTAGTCCAGGGCCATTAACATCAGCGGAGTTACTCCTGATCTAGAGAGGTATGAGAGGAGAATGAGGCCCCTTGTCACTTTGGGGGAAGGAAGTAAAATGTTAACAAGCCTTCTCAGCTTGTAGTCATATGTTCAGTAAGTTTCATGGGGAAACACCAGCCTTAGGAGCTAATTAACTGGTACTATACGTTAACACAGCTGGAAAAAAATGTATTTCTAATTACCTAGAGACTTTTCTTAAACACATGTAGCTGACCTTTTGTGGCAAGCCTGTTTTAATCTTACAGTACAATTTTGACACCTTTCTAAAGGTCATTGGCGAAAGAACCTCGGAAATGACTTGTGAACAAATAACAAAGAATTTAATTCAGAAAGACATAAGTTTGAAAGTGTTTATTAGTGGAATTTAGCTGCTGACCCCCAGAAATGTACATTCCTTTGTCAAAAACCACCAAAAAGCAAACAACAACAACAGCAAAACATCAACCACACCAACAAACCACCACCTAAGTGGTAGAAAATCTACAAATAAAATAATTAAGGGATCCAATCAAGGGACTAATTGGAATATAATAATCACTCTCACCCCAACCAAATTATTTGACTAATTGCTAATTAAATTTGGCCTTTATTTTGCTGTTTAATGGCAATAAGTTGTTTAGATATATATGGTTTCTTTTTACATATTGTTTACTCAGAACTCTAAAGGGAACATAGTCCTGATGTATGTTTGGTTCGAGCTATGGGGTAAAAAATAACAGATTTTTCATTTCACTGGCAATTTAAAAAAAAATGTTCCAAGTCAAATGAAACATTTTTGTTTAGACAAAATCAAAATCTTTCCTTTGATTTCAGCCATTTTAAAATGTTTTTGATTTTTTTCTAAAATAAATTAAAGGAAATTTTAGAATAAAAAGTCCTTGCAAACTGAAAAATTGAAAGGTTTCCTTTTTGAAAATGGCAAAACAAAACATTTTGGTTTTCCTGAATTCTTTAGGATTTTTTTTCTCAAAATAGATTGGTGAAACCAACATAAATTTGCAAAATGTTTTAGAATTGCTGAATTGCCTTTATTTTATTTTATTTTATTTTATTTTGCTGAAAAAAAAAAAGTTTCAGCCAAAAACTCTTGCCCAGTCCTAACTCTGGATAATACCATACTCTGCAAATAGTTCCATTATAATCAACGGGAGTACAGAATTTTGGCCAATGGGGTTGGCAGTGCAGTGTATTTTTTTATAAATTGATTTTTGATTAATTTGTTAGAGGTTATGTTGATTATATGTTGCTGTAGGGTTATGCAAGGGTATGCAGAGCTTGGAAGTCTGCGATGCTGTATACCAAGTAACGCGCACATACTGAGTAGCATTGCACTATTTATACATGTCATAGTATATTGGGAATAGATTTCCAGAATAGGAAGCAGGAATTTTAATTTCCTAGTAATGCATTTTTTGGACCTTTTTGTATATTTATTGCAAATTGGAGGGGCAAACTTAAGTTTGAGTGAGCAGAGTAAATCGTGTGGGATAGAAGTAAGTGATAAAGGATTGTATGGCAGTGGGAAACTGGATGGATTGCTTATTTGTACATTTCAAGGCTTTCTAACATTTGGGTTATTTTGAAGATGTAGATTTATTGTGACATGCAAGTTGTGTGTGTGTGTGTTAGCTGGATTCCACCAAAATACAGTTTCAACTCTAACGTCCGAAAATATAATTTTATTTGTCATTTTAAACCCCTCCCCAAAGTTTAAACTGTGTTTCCAAATATTGGGCCAGAAGCTCAGCAGATGTAAATCAGCATAGCTCAACTGATGCACTAATCTATGCAGTTGAGGATCTGGACCAAGATTAGCTGGAGGAGGGTCCAGGTGTGAAAGTTTTTATACTATGCTATACTCCCCTCCTGCAGACTTTATCAAATCAGTAGAAAAGGTATTCATAGGTGCTGGAACTAGGGCTGTGGGAGATGCTGTCGTACCCCCTGGCTTGAAGTGGATTCCATCATATACAGGGTTTACAGTTTGGTTCAGTGGCTCTCAGCACCCACACTATTAAAATTGTTCCAGCACCCTGGAAGGTATTTTCAGTCTTTCTCCACTAAACACTGATCAAATTGAATGACACACCTTCTAGGAGCTTATTGTAGGCTTTATGTTACCTTGGGACTTCCCCTATGCAAGAAGTTTTCCAGCAGTGTTATTAGGGCAACTTTCCATGCCCCTTTGTGCTACAGGAATGTGATTTTGCCTCAGCTTGCCCTGGTGTTTAGGAAACCATGGGGTAGATTTGCAGCGATTCTTTACATAATTTAGTAAAACTTTAGTTCAAAGTAGAATAGAAAATCTGGGTAATAGCAAATGTAATAACTTGACAGACTGGAATCTGAATGGTGGCGTTGATATACAGTTTTTATTCAAAATTATACATAAGTACGGTAAGTGATGAAACCTCCCACAGTGCATTAAAGGTATTAAGATGTGAGTCTGTATTGTTTACTCAACACTTGAATTTTGCCCCATTTCTTTTGTATTTCATGCTCTAGGACCAAAATAGACTATTACAGGGCAATAGTAATCAAGGTTAGTGAAAACAACATTTATAGAGAGGAGTGATCAGAACTAAGAACCAGAATCTCCTACATTTTAATCCTAGATCTGTCACTGACTCCCCTCCCCCCCCTTTAGATAAATAACTTATTTGCCTCAGTTTCAGCCATCTACCAATTGAGGAATATAATACTTAACAGCCACACTAGGTTGTTGTCAGGACTAATTGGTTAATGCTTGAGAAATGCTTTGAAGATGAAAAGTGCTATGTAAGAACTAAGTAGTATTTTTATTCTACTGGAGTCACATTAATGTCAGAGAATGTCAGCTTCAAAGGCTCTGCTATCACAGCCAGAGTTATCACCAGATAGATGAAGTTATTTCAGTGTATCTCCGTGTCTTGAAACTGTCATCAGCGAATCTGATTCTTTTTTTCATTCAACCCATTCCGCAAATACAAATAACTCTTGGGTGATCACATTAAATGCACTGTCACCTGTATAACATAAAAGTGATCATTGATAGGAGAGTCACAACATTGATGAATTACCAAAATCTCCCAGACAGGACTAGCATTAAATGGGACTCAGGACATATATACTGCAGTGAAAGCCACAAATAATTCCTGAACAAGAGTTTATGAAAGCTCATTTGGACAAAGAGCAGGATGTCAGAGAAGCAATTGTAATGGTGTGTGAAGAAGATGTGAATATCTGGGAAGCAGATGAAGGGAAAAGTGGCAGAAAGAGGGAATAAGAGATAGATTTGAGCTTGGTCCAGATCCAGATTTTGGAAAATAACTCACCTCTCCACCAAAAAGTTTGGGGCTGGTAGGATCTGGGTTTTTTATTTGAACCACTATAGAGATATGGACAATGGAGAGATTTGGGTCTAGGTCTGTCTGCAAATTCTGAAACCATAAATCTCAATTGTAAGTTCAAGGGACATCCCTCATTTTAGTCCCAAAGCTACTTTTGTTCCATACAATTTTAGTGTCCCCTCAATTTTATTGTTTGAAATCTAAAACTAAAGGGTCATGAAACTGAAGCTCATAGAAATAGTTATGTATGCTAAAGAAAGACATCCTGTGGCATGTTAACTTCTCTGAATGAATAATTTGTTGTGCCTTTCATCTTGGGTCTCTGTTGCACAATTCTTCCCAGACTCAATCATGGCAGGTTGAGAAGTGTGTCTGAAATCCTGCCTCCCTGCTCCTTAAACATATCAAAGTTCAAAGGCATTGGCTCTGGGGTTTGGATTTCCATATTTATTGGGAAATGGAAGAGAGGAATGGGGAAGAGGGAAAATGCAACCATATACTTTCATAATGAAACAACATATTTGAATTTATTCCAATTTCCAAGCATATGGCTTCCACTATTTTGTATGAGAAACTATTCCATATCTTACCTTATTGTTATGAAAATGTTTATTATTTTCTTAATATCTAGCATGTTCTGTGTTTCTCCAATTATAAGAGACTGACTCTAAGGTCTTGTCTACACTACCCGCTGGATCGGTGGGCAGTGATTGATCCAGCGGGGGGTCGATCCAACTGAGTGCTCTCCCATCGACTCCGGAACTCCACCAGGATGAGGCGCGCAAGCGGAGTTGATGGGAGAGTGTCAGCTGTCGACTTACTGCAGTGAAGACACCGTGGTAAGTAAATCTAAGTACATCGACTTCAGCTATGCTATTCACGTAGCTGAAGTTGCGTATCTTAGATCGACCCCATGGTAGTGTAGACAAGCCCTAAGGGACTAGTCACCTCATTCTGAGAAATGTTGAACATTTCCTATCGATGTCAGTGGGATTCCTGCAATCAGTAATCAGTGCAGGGTACAATCCTGGGATGTCTCCATCCCAGGGAATACATGTGTGCAATCTCTGCTTAATATAGGTCCTCCAGAGCAAGACTCCTCATCTTGCCACACTATACACTGCTGTATGCAGGAAAATAAAGTTCTTAACTGGGACTTTTAGGAAAGTAATCGTCATAAGAATTAAAGGGTCTACTGTGTGCGGTGTATAAGAGATACAAATGAGAGCAGAAGAGAGTTCTCACAAGCAGGCATACTAGGCTACATTTTCAAATACATTCTCAGCTCTCTGACAGAACTGATGCTGAAAAGGTAATGTGAAGTGAGTAGTCTAGGAACCATGCATATCTATACAGAACAGATATTAGGCTTGATTCTCCACTGCTGTACAGTTTACTTTGCTCATGTGTAATGAATAAACAATGCTTCCAAATCAAACTTCTCTTTTCACTTCTATCAATGGTAACCTTTCATACCTACTTTGCAGATGTGTAAATGATAACAGGAAGAGGAGGTGTAAAGAAGTGGAGAGTCAAGACAATTATATATTTAACGGAACAGGTACAGCTTGGATAATAGTCTCACAGTTTAGGGCAATGGCACCTTTCTGGATGGAGATCAGAGTTTCTCTCCCTTCTGATCATGGTATTTCCAGGATGCACAGTTCTCTGCCATCACTGTGTTATCCCCAGAAAAAAACAGGCTGCCCAAGCACACTTACTTGCATTCTCTTGAGAGCCCAATAACTGAGTGATTGTCAACACTTATAAGTTACCACATAGCTCTTTCTATTCAAGCCTATTTTATCCTTAAGGTAAAAACACTACAGAGAAAACATACTAAAACAATAAAAGAACCTCAATGAATGCTAATAAGCTTGCCAGAGCTCACTCCAATCCAAACATGGGCTCTGGCAGGAGCAGTCCTTCAACACCCCATTCATGGTGTTTCCTTTGTATTCACATGATCATCACAGCTTCATCTCAGAACAAGTATCCAGTCCTATGGGCCCTTAATTGGCCAAACCCTCCAACTGTAAACTAAGGACTGGGTCTCCTGCACAGAGGTCCTGTCTATCCGTAAGAACAAGAAGAAGTCCCTGAGCCAATTTAAAACCAGCCTCTTTATCCAAAAATCCTTTCTTTGTCTGTTAGTCCCTGGAGACTCCGTTTTAACTAGTATGACCAAGGGGTGGCTTCAACGGGGTGATAACAGAGGAAGTACATTAACTTCCTACTACTGCTAGAGAAGGTACATACAATACAACATACACAATTACATTTTTAATACACTATACCCCAGAGGTTTTAACCCTATTTCATAAGATTTAACTTTATTCAATAAAGTTTATCTTAATTCCATAAAGTTTGTTCAGTATATTACAGGCTATAGTCAGTCTGTTGCAGATAGTACCTGGATGATCCATTAGTCAATGGATCTGTGGCATGCATGGAATGTGTCAGATCAAGAAAAAACATTCCCTAAGTCTTTGCTAAATTTAAATCCTACCTCTTTGTGCTGTTTCATCCCTGCATCATGAGTCTGAATAGCTAGCCTTATATAAGGATTTAAAAGTAGTTAAAAGAACACTATCATAGAAACCCTAAACATAAGGCCTAGAAATCTAAATTCAGCTTCTCAGACCTCTCCTGTGACACTGATAAAAATATGTATAATGGCCTCCTCTGTACTCACTAGTTTGTTTTGTGAGAACTACCACCTTTGATATCAAGTAGTCAAGTCTCTGAATGGTCCATGGTCAGTGTGTATCCAGCTACTGATATTTCTAGTGACTGAATCCCCTACTGCCACAGTAAGTAAGCTCATCCCCTGGACGGAAGAGGAATAATCGGCCTCCTCTCCCTCTTTCAGAATTTGGGTCCCATCTAAGAGTGTCTCTCCTCCTATTCCATCTGTTTCCCTCCCATCATGAGACTCTCTCAGCTGGATGCACAGGTAGCCAGTTCTGGGATAGAGCTGCTCTACAGTGTCCTGTGTATGTGGTCACTGTCTCTGTTCTCCTCTAATCAACAACTCTGACATCAAGAGATGGCACTTCAGCTCTGAGGAGTATGAGATGCTTGATCACAGCTACACGTATATGACACTTGACACAAGACAAATAGTTGTACCTTCTGCACTCTGCATATACTGTGCGGCAGCCGCCCAGCAGGCTATCAATTGTCCGGCAGTTCAGGTGTCCCTCCCCCACTGCCCTGTGCTGCTCCTGCCCTCTGCCTTGGAGCTGCTCCCAGGAGCCTCCTGCTTGCTGTGCTGGGGTGTGTGTGTGTGTGTGGGGGGTGCTGATGTCAGGGTGTACCCTCCCCTGGCTCCTGCCCCCGATCTCCACAGAGCAGGGGAGGGGACAGGACAAGGGTCAGGATGGAGGGAGCTTGCTGGCAGCACCTGCTGTCTGAACTTGCTGATCTACTTAAAAAGCCAGCGTACTTAGAGTGGGGTCAGCATACTTGTGCTAAATGAAGCTCCCTTTTATGGACACCCAGCCAGCCAGTTAGCTATAAAGTCCCTCTTAGTGGCTGTTCTCTGCTCGCTTTACCTGTAAACAGTTAACAAAGTTCCTCAGGGAAAGGGATGGGCACCTGACCAAAAAAGCCAATGGAAAGGGTAAAACTTTTTTAAATGGGAAAGAAACTTTCCCTTTTTCTGTTATTCTCCAGAGAAGGAAAGATGGAGCAGCAATGCTATAAGCAGGAATGCTGTGAAAGGCTTGAACCAGGTATAAAAATTCATCTTCCATACCTAGAAGAAATTATTGGACAGGGCATGTTTAAATAGACACAAATAGGTTTTGGGTTTTGTTTTTTTTATTTTGGATTGTGGATCTCCTCTGTGCTGACTCCAGATGCTTTTGTTTTGCTTGTAACCTTTAAGCTGACCCTCAAGAAAACTATCTTGATGCTTAATTTTTGTAATTGTTTCTTTTAAGATCTAGCAAAAAGCCTAAATTCCAAATGTATTTCCTTTCTCACAAGGCAATGTAAGACACCCAAGGTTGCAGGGTAGGGGTGACCACTATGACTGGACTGTACCCAGGTATGTAATGGGTATTTCCCAATAAACAGCTTCCCCCTTGTTTTCCTCATGGACTTTATCTGTGTCATTGTTTTACCATTTGTGCGTGGTTCCTTTAACAACCCCTTTTGATCAAATGCATTTAGGCAGCAAAATATCACATAGGCAACCGGAAGGACATGTGATATAATTCCCTTATTCTCCAAACATGCTTTCTAAGCTAGATATTTAAGTATTTCTGAGGTGAAGACAAAATATATCATTAGAATAATGACTTTCCACATCTAATTAGCTAGTAAAGTATTTCTTAATTAACATCAGAATTGTAGTATATTTGATAATAGCAATTACTAGGTAGTATTGTTTATTTTTAGAGTGGCTATAACACTTGTTATTCAGGTACTAAAATAAGACAGGAGGCTTAATTAACAATTGCTGTAAGGGAATTTTTTGAACTCAAGCTACTACAAAGAGAGTTAATTAGAACAGTTAGTCTGTTCAGAACTCTCTCTGTAATTTTACTTTGAAAGCCTTGTTACACACCAAGTAAACACATAATTCTAAGTGTTTGTTTCTGCATTTCAAATAGAATATCTTACTATACTGATCAAATAGCCATAAGCTATTTTTTTATATATTTCAGCTTTTTAAGATCATAATATCCAAAAGGCACATAGTGTGCTACCATCTGTTTATTTTTTCTTACCATACAAAATTAGACTAAACTTTTAAAATAATACTTTTTGTTTAAAATAATATTTGGCAACACTTGGAGCGTGCCTGTGTATATGTGGTGAATACTGATTTAATTTAGACTTGCAAAAATGTTGTTTGTAAATTTATTCTATAACATAGTGTTTTAGCATTAAGAGCAAAGCTTGTAAACTTTAAAAAGCCTGTTTCTTGCTTTTTATTTCAGACACTTACAATATTTTTATTGTTTTCACATTCATGTAAGGGTATTTAGCAGAAAGAGATACATATTCATAAGGGGGAAACAATATAACTAATGTCAAACAAAGAATAAAATATTTAACATCATAATAGCAAGAAGGCGGATGAGTATTCTTTAAGTGTGTGTGTGTGCATACCCTGCCCTCCTTCCCCCCTCATCAATATGACCACTAGTTCTCCACAGACCACAGTTGAAGTAACCAGTACATTAATTCTTTTCTACAGCTGCTTTTAACATTCCCAACGTCTCAGGAGCTTCAGAGCTGCCAAGTATGTATTTTAAAATGAATCTCCAATTTTTCCCTCTTTTTTCCTCCAAAAGTGGAAATTCTCCCTCAAACTAACCTGGTGCTGACCTTAACAAGCGACCGAGTTTTGTGAAGTACAGGACAATAGTAGTGCTCTGTCACTGGGGAGTTGGGGAATCCAATTTTAACCCCTTTTAATTGATATTGTTTCTAGCATATTAATTAGAGGGATACTTGTCCTCAACAGTGATACTCTGACTAATTGAAAACTTGGTTTGGATTTCAGTTATTTTCCTTTCTTGTACTCTGTGGCATATACAGTAACTGATGGGGCAGTTGACTTCACATGCAAAGAGGTGCAAAACCTGTTAATTTTTTCAATTTAATTTACTTTAAAATATATCATAAAGAAAATGCATGATGATATTGTGTGATATAAACATTATATCGAAATACTTTGTGATAACTTTCCTAATACGTTCATGGCTTCATCACAGATTAGTTTAGATTGGAAATATTACCAGTGTTAATGAAATACCACCCTCAGACTATAGTGTATTGTGGAGAGACAAACAATACTTAAGTATCATTAAAATGACTTTAATCTTTTAAGCAAATTTCCTAAGTGGTATATTGTTTCAAAGCCACTTGATGACTTTGGTAACAAAATTAATGGTAGAGCTATGATGTATTACATTTATCAGCTACTCAGTATGGATTGACCAAGGGCACATCAGGTTCAGATTTTAAAGACAGAAACATCATAACCTCTGTCCCAAATGGTAATCTAAAGTGGGTTTCTCAAAAGCACTGGCCTAACTCTGCTTTTATAGTTCAAAATGGGTTATAAGCTGGTAATAGGGACGCATTCTCTGCATTCCCTCAGTTGTGCTATCCAAGGTCAGTTCTCACGCGTGTATGTTTGTTTTACTGTTTCAGTTTTCACTACATATATCTGTAAACTGAAACAAGATGAATAGGTTTTGCAAAGTAGTTTATTCTGTGGCCTTGAAACCTCCCTTCTTTTGTTTAACCACATGCAAGCAGGGTAAGTTCCTTTAGTGAAAAGGAAACCAGGTATCATCGCAGACTCCTCTTTTCTATCAGGGGTGGATCCTCATCCTGCCTAACATGAGTGGGCTGCGGCAGCCAATTATAGGGGAGGTCAGAGATTTTAGAAAGGGAGGGTAGAGAGGATGCCCATTCCTCCGAGACTCCCTCCTCAACCAAGTAACTCTTTCCCATATCTTACCTTATCACAGGTGAGAGTTCTGTTACTTCACTCTTGGTCCTCACCATTACTACAAGCTACAAAGCTATATGATCCTTACCATAAACTATAAGCTGACCCCTAGAGTGGCAGTGTGGCTTCTACTGAAGCCATGCTCTCAGGGTGAAGGAGCCATAAGAGCAGTAACTGTCCCTGAAGAGCTGCTCCTATCTTGGCTTAGGGGTCCCTTCCTTTGGATGTTTGGAACTGTGTGGCTGA
Organism: Natator depressus; assembly: GCF_965152275.1. NCBI lineage: Eukaryota > Metazoa > Chordata > Testudines > Cheloniidae > Natator > Natator depressus. The sequence continues at coordinate 126,489,948 of NC_134235.1, forward strand.
GGGTGGGCATGGCCTCCAAAATCCACAGCCCGCAAGCCCGTCTAATTAAAAGAGGATGTGAAGAACCTTAAGGAGTTTTCCTTCCTCCAGGCCTCTCCCATCAGATTTTCTATGGGATGCTGTATTCTAGCTCTTTAATAGCTAGGTCCTCAAGAATTATGACCTTCATGCGGAGATTTTCAAAGTCATGTGAAATAATGGGGAAATGGTCATCCAAATTTCCTAGGCAGCTTTGAAAACATTCAGTGTCCAGCTCCCCTGATTACTGATCAAACGGTACTGATTTGCCTGCTGCTTGATCAGTTCTCTTTCCAAATTCCCTAATCAGTTTTGCATGTTTACATCCAATGATTAAGTTTCTAGCAAAATGTTTTTTAAGTTAATTTCTTTGTTTAGTTTGTTCACTTTCTTTTAAAGTGAGACTGCAACATATGGTAACTGGGAGAGAAATTACTTATGCTCAGCATGATCTCTCCTCCCAGGCCCAGGTAATTTGAAACTATAAAACTACTGAGTGTTCCCTTTAATTTTTATTCCTATAGAAAATGCTACTTATGTTTATAGAATCATAGAAATGCTGGACTGGAACAGGCCTCAGTAGGTCATCTCATTCAGTCCTCTGTACTGTGGTAGAACTAAGTATTATCTAGACCATCCCTGACAGGTGATTGTCTAACCTGTTCTTAAAAACCTCCAGTGACAGAGATTGCACAACCTCCCTAGGTAATTTGTTCTAGTGCTTAACTACCCTGACAGGTTTTTTCCCCCTAATACTTAACCTAAGTGTCCTTGCTGCAATTTAAGCCCATTACTTCTTGTCCTGTCCTCAGTGGTTAAGGAGAACAACTTATCACCCTCCTCCATGTAACAAACAACCTTTTATGCATTTTTATGAGTGTTATAATGTCCACACTCCATCTTCTCTTCTCCATAAATAATAATAGGGGTTTTTTTCAGTATTTCCTTGTAGATTTTCTAGACTTTTAATATTTTTTGTTGCTCTCCTCCAGATTTTCTCCACTTTGTCCACATCTTTTCCTCCAGTTGAGGCCTTACCGGTGCTGAGGACAGTGGAAGAATTACTTCTCATGTTTTGCTTACAACACTACAGCTTACACACCCCAGAATGATTGCTTGTTTTTGCAACACTATTACATTGTTGACTCATTTTGTTTGTGATCCACTATAACCCCCATATCCTTTTCTGCAATGCTTCTGCCTAGGCAGTATTTTCCCATTTTGTATTTGTGCAATTGATCATTCCTTCCCTAGTGTTGTACTTTGCATTTGTCCTTACTGAATGTCATCCTGTTTATTTCAGACCATGTCTCCAGTTTGTCAAGACATTTTTAATTTTTATCTTGCTCTCTAGAAATCTTGCAACCCCTCCCAGCTTGGTATCATCTGCAACCTTTATTAGTGTACTCTCTATGCTATTATCCAAGTCATTTACAAAGATATTGAATAGAACCAGACCAAGTACCCACACTACAAGAAGGATGTGGAAAAACTGGAAAGAGTCCAGTGGAGGGCAACAAAAATGATTAGGGGACTGGAACACCTGACTTATGAGGAGAGGCTGAGGGAACTGGGATTATTTAGTCTGCAGAAGAGAAGAATGAGGGGAGATTTGATAGCTGCTTTCAACTACCTGAAAGAGGGTTCCAAAGAGGATGGATGTAGACTGTTCTCAGTGGTAGCAGATGACAGAACAAGGAGTAAATGGTCTCAAGTTGCAGTGGGGTGGGGTGGGTAGGTTGGATATTAAGAAAAACTTTTTCACTAGGTGGTGAAGCACTTAGAATGCATTACCTAGGGAGGTGGTGGAATCTCCTTCCTTAGAGGTTTTTAAAGTCAGGCTTGACAAAGCCCTGGCTGGGATGATTTAGTTGGGGATTGGTCCTGCTTTGAGCAGGGGGTTTGACTAGATGACCTTCTGAGGTCCCTTCCAACCCTGATATGCTATGCTATGCTAAGGACAGATGCCTGTGGGATCCTATTTTATATACCCTTCCAGCTCAACTGTGAACCATTGATAAGTACTCTCTCTCTGGACAGTTTTCCAACTGGTTGTGCATCACCTTAGTTCACCTAGGCTATCTTTTTCTAATTTGTTTATGAGAAGTTTGTTTCTGGAGACACTTCCCTCTCTCTTTGGGAAAATAGGTCCCAATGGAGTGGAGTTTGAGGAACAGGGTGTTATTTCAGAGTACAGGAAGATCAACAGAAGGAAACAAAGGAGCACATATTCACTTTTGACTTTGTATTACAGGCACTCCTGGCTGCATCCACAATCCTCCACTTTTCTTCCTCCATAAATTCTACCACTAGGCAAATGATCTCCTAATTCTTGCATTGGTTTTCTTAGGTCCTGCTTCTATAAGCAAGAAGCCTCCAATAGGTGATCTGAAAGAAATATCACTTTGAGATCCCAAATAGTTAGAGAAAATATTTGTAATTAAGTCTACACCAATAAAGGGCCTAACCCTGTAGCCATACTCAATAAAAACTCCTATTACCTTCACTGGCATTTAGCTTGAGTAAGGACTGCAGGATTGGCCCTATAGGCTCTTCAAGATAGTCTCTGAAAGTAGAGTTGACTTTCTACCAAGTCAAGGTCCAAACTTCTTATGAGCAAAGGAGAGTAGGAAGGAATGGTAGACTCTATCCCTGATTGTGATGTGTTGTCCTTGATTTATTTAGCATTGCCCTTGATTTCCATTTTTGAGAGCTGAGAACATGGAACAAATCAGAAAAAGTGGGGAGGTGAGGGAAAAAATGGAAGACAAAAGGGAAGGCATGGGGGTAGGATGGGAAGAAATGAAAATACCACAACATGGGAAAAGGTAGAATAAGTCAGGAATGCTAATATAACAGGCTTTTCAACATGTTTGCAATGACATCAATAATTCTTGCCCTGGTAATCAGCAATCTTATAATCGATTGAGTCCTGGAAATCCAACAAAGTAGCTCAAGAAATAGCAATAATTTGAATTCATGCTCTCAAAATTCTGTTGTCATTTACAAGTAAGTAAACTGAAGGTGTGACTCAGCGTCTGTTATTTACAATGGGTCAGTTTGCATTCTGCAGAAATGGGTAGGAGAAAGATTGCCTGACCGCTGTTTCCCCACTTGGGATCCTCACAAGTAAAAAAATATAGATGCAATCCAGTGAGGCACATTTTAAATCTAAAGGGCTGCTGATCAAATAAGGTACGGCCTGCAATCAGCAAGATTTTTTGTTTAGCAAAGCTGCAGCAGAACCTGTGATTTGCAGAGCGGTAGTGTCAGAGAGGCCTTGTCTCACTGCTTCTGACATCAGCATGCTGTACATCATGCTCATCAACCGTTTGCTAGCTCCATTCTGTCAGACATCAGAGTGGGCAGCGTAGGTTGCGCTGACAAGAATTCAGCTGCAGGACGTGACCAGAACAGTAAACACAGCCTTGTACTGTCAGACAGACTCTTTGCTGGATGAACTTAACAGGTCCATGCATGAGCACAAGGAACTCCTCGTCCAAGGAGTGGGCAGCACATCAAAACCACTTGACTTTCCACCAACGTAAACCGAGTACGGCAGCTGTTACGCTCACTGCAGTTTGTGAATTTGGCAGTAACAGAGGGTAGCACAGCAAGGCTGTGGTTACATGAAACTTGGAACTCCATCCATGGTCATGAATCATATGAAAGGCACCTGTTAACCAAATATAGTAATGATTGCTCATATGATAGGCACATATAATATCATATGACAGCTTTGTTGATTGCCAAATAGCTGGTTAATATTTGTTGCATGCTTTTGTAGCTTGTCAGAGTTATCTGCCAGACCCGTTACCCAACCATGACTCTGTCCAATCAGCAGAGCTCCAGTGTTTTGTAACCTCATTTCTGCAATCAAGAACTGTTTATTACTTGCCAAGACTCCAGAGTCAGTTGTCTCAGACCGGATGGGTAGCAGGTGGGAACCCGTGGGGAGTACTATTGCTTAGGAAGGTGAGGCTGTGTTGTGACCCCAGCAGGGAGCACAGAGCTAATGGACCTGCTAGAGCAGGCTTCCATGGTGATTATATCAAAGGGTGGAAGCCATTCTACAATATCTCAGCAAACAGAGCAAAATCTTCTCAGTGTTTACTCAGTTTTCCAAAGTTAAGCAAAACATATCCTGCTATGTTGCAATATTTTTCTTTTCATGAGTTGTCTGATGTTTTCATTGATGATTCCTTCATCATCCTCTGGGCACAATAACTTCAGCTCTTTAAACCATCTTTTAAATTAACATATATTTTATAGAATAAGATGCTTTCTTTGCTGTTTTTCACTCCCTTTTCCAGAGAGTGTGCCTCTGCATGGTCAGTCTTAAGGGGTCCATGGATTGAAGCCCAGATCTGTGGGACATTCTGATTTGTCAGTGATTTTTTTTTCTCATCCTCCTCACAGCTGCTCGAGCTTGAGCTTTGGGTCTATGAGATCACTGGGAAGCATATGTGTCTTTGCAATGGTGCCAGAAGGTCTACTAATGGCATGAGGGCCTCTACAAAGGTCAGTCTGGGTCTGTGGCCTTCTGAAGATGAGCTACCCCTTTTTTCAAGTAGTGAGTGTGTCCCCTGACCAGAATAAGAGGAAGCTTAATAGTGTGGAAGCTGGCAAATGGATGGAGAAAGGAATAAGCAAGAATAGTCCAAGAGTTTAAGACCAGAAGAGAGAGACACCTTTTAGGTTAGTAAATGCAATTAAGTTTAGTTAATGTCATTTCATTTATGTTGTACTTCCCTGACAGATGACCTATGCTACTGTGAGTTTAGGACAAAAAGTTGGGATGGCTATTCTGAACTCTTATATTCTATTGATATTACTAGTTACTCTGGATTCTATAGCTAAAAAGCTGGAGAAAGAGACACCATCTGGATTCCAGTAGTATAAAGAATTGTAAAGGGATCTGAATGGCTTTCTCAGGAGTTGCCTGGCATCAGAGGTTTCCCTCTGTGAAGTAGGGATGGGAGGAGGCAAATAATTAGGGGAGGAGCAGGCCATACATGGCCTTGCAAGACTGTCATAACTTGGGTCTTCTCTAAGCTGCACTAGGTGCTGGACAGATCCCTGGACAGGCCAGAATTCATATAGCATCAAATTGTCAGAAACCCACTTTACTCTCCCGATGCCTGATTTGTGATTTAATCTGGCCCAGAGAAAATAGTCAAAATATATGCACAATCCTAAGAAAGATGGAGGTTTCACAGCTCCAAAACACCCAGTTTATTTGGATGATGAGCCCTTGGGGGAAAACAATGTCAGTTATGCATAAGGGACAGCACAAGCCTCTGGACTCTACCTGTCCTGGAGCAGAGGAAGCCAACAGGAATGTGAAGATCTCTCTGCCCTTCTAGAATGAGTCAAATGAGTTTTGGGAATTACAGGGAATCATCTCACTGGCCCTATTCAAAATCAGAAGGCCAATCCTAATCACAGTGACAATCCCTCTGGATACTAGTCAGTTAAGATTAAAGGAGGTGAAGGGCACCGCACAGTTCAGAATGCTAAGGCCAGCTGGCATGGTTGAGAGGATCTTCAAAAAGGGGAAAGGCTGTGAACCTGAAACGTTCACACCAATTCATCTAAATAGCTGAGGGAATGAACTCAGATAAATAGTCAGCTCACAAAATTGACTCCAGTGGGACAAAATTAGATGAGCACGCTATAGGGTGTATTGCTGAGGGGCCAAAGAAAAGGGGCCTGATCCAATATGCATTGAAGTTAATGGAAAGACTCTCTTTGACTTGAATGGCATCAGACCAGGTCCAGAATGGGCATAGAGACTGAGGTACACTCTGAGCTCTAAAGGTGGTCCCTCAAATCATGTTTCAGTCAGGGGAAGCATGCATTGTGCTCTATCTTCTCCACTGGTGTCAGTCCTGCACCTTTCATGAGTAGTCCAAACAATAAATAAGTAAATAAAAACCCTCCAGTCAATTTCTGTTTCTGGATGAGTGTTTTTCTGTTTGTACGCACATTTAAAATGCCTTTTTTCTTTCTCTTCATTTGATTTGTGAAAGACAGTTGGGCCGGTTAGTTGAAGCTTATAACTCCACTCCACTCACCCCACTCCACAGAAGACATCCATTTCACAAGGGTTTTTCCCTCTTTATTATTTGCTCTGATGTGAGCAGCAGCCCATGGAAAGAACTAGAGTGAACCATATAACATCCTTACTATTAATAGGCTCAGAAAGCACAGTCTGTGAAAATACACTAGTTCAGTTTAAAAAAAATGGAACTTTTACCACACCTCATTCACATGATGAATGAAAATGCTGAACCATTTCTACAAGACAGATGAACATTCTGAGCTAAAGAAGGTTGTTGAGGCAGAGTGCCTCAGTGAAACCTATGGTTATGAATGATGACTGCAGAACCTTTCTCTATCAGTATTAATGATGCTTAAAATGTATTCCTGAATATACACATCTGCTTACAAATATAGATAGATATGAAAGCATGTCATGGTCCATGACTCTTTTTTTCCCTTAACAAATAGATTTGTGCAAGCGGATGCCATAGTTCAGCTTCATAAGTTTACTAATGTAAATTGAAAAAGTTTCGTTATAGTTTGATGAATGTTCCTGTCTGCATCGAATCCTCTGAACCATCATAATTTTTATCTAGAGATGTGCCAAAGTACCTGAGAATAATTTGGGCAGCTTGCGAACTGTGTTATCCACTAGTTCACAGACAGAACCTTTACCTGTTTGCTTCACTTCCTTCCCTCTTCTGTAAATTTGGCCAGAAAATTGCTATCCACCTTGAGGAGATATCACTTCTATGAATGGGTTTTTATTTACCTTGTTACATAGTGTCACACTTCAGTCATATGTGACATAACACACATCATATAGATATAATGCCACACAGGACAAAGCACCACTTCTGAATGATTCAGTTGATGATGAAGTGATTTGTGATTGTGATTCTTTAGTGGGTCAATTTGTGGATTTTTTTTAATGGTAAGGCTTGCCAACTGACAGCTGTGGATGTATGTAAGTGAGAAATTGACAGCTCAGAAAATAAATGAAGTAGGGGCAATGCAAGATTTCCTATTCCATGCCCTATTGGTGTCCTCAGCCTTGACCTAAAAGGATGATCCCCAATACACATGCATGATAATTCAGTCTTTATTTAAAGTCTTTTTTTCCCCAGATTCTAACATTGGCTTTTATTGATTTTCTGTTGCCTGCAATTTGTGGGAAATCACTAGAGTCACCTATTTCATTTTAAAATAGTAACTCACCATTGGGCTATGCAAGAAACATCTTAACTTGTCGGAATATTTTAAAGGCTCAGGACTGGGGATTTTATTGCACGATTTAAAGTGTGCCATAATTTGTGTCATACATGGAAAAATGTTTTTCTTTCTGATTTGTTTTAAAAGCAATTATTATTGGAAGATGTATTATTGAAGCAGTCTAAATGTTACCATGTTTTCAAGGAATGGGCTCAAGTTTAGGCATCCCTTGCTCTTATAATATCATGTTAAAGTGAGCAGCTTACTTTATATTTTGGGTATTGATAAATAAATAAGAATAATTGGCTTCTGTATCACTTATTATAATTTTCAGTGGAAAATTACAGACATAGCAAGATGGTAATTGGTGACTGGAAATACCATAACAGAGCACCTACACAAAGCATGTTGTAAAAATTAATTTAAAAGAATATAGTATCAGATCTGTTATCTATGACTGTTCCATCCAAAAATAGCCCCCAGTATTTTTCAGTGTGCTATGTGCTCCCCTTACTTATTTACTTACTCCCCTTGGTGAGTACTTATGCATGAAAGATGTCTCTCTGAAGCTAGTGAGACCCACCATCCCCTAGTGAGTAAGCATTCACCAATGGAAGCAAGGAAACTTCTTGTTTGTGAAGATTTGCTTTCCACCTACAGGAAGGTTTTCCCACTTGTTGAAATCCTTAAGCGTTTCCTATGTTCTTACTTAGTCCTGGGTGCAACTGGTTCCCAAAGAAAGTGTCCAGGCTGCAGGTACTCCCTAATTCATCCTGCCTCCTAACCATCTGCGGCAGGTTCACCAGATTATCAACTTGAAAAACTGTGGGAGGTGTCTAAATTTATGGCATCATGTACAGTACAGACATTACACCACAGCATGGATATAAATAGAAGTGTAGATGGTGAGGCACTGCACTGCTTTGGAGGGTAAAGTGCCCTATGTTCCTGAACCCCAGGATCCTAGGCGTGGGAAGTAGGAGTGCGGGGGGTGCTGCAGCATCCCCAGGTTTTGTGCCCAGGGTCCCAGCCGCTGGCCCCGCCAGTGCCTGGGGGCTCGCTGCCGGTCCTGGGTCCTGTTCGGGCACCAGTCCCGCTTGGCTGCCGGCCCCAGGCCCGGGGGCTCACTGCCAGCCTGGGGTTCTGCTCAGCCACGGCTTCCTGGCCGCCAGCCCCGCATGCAGAGTCCCAGACTCCAGGGGCCCAGGGGCTCTGCTTCCAGCCCCGCAGGCAGGATACCAGCCGCCTTACCCCTGTCTGTGTCCCCCACTCTCGGAGCCATGGTCCTACTCCTGGCCCCAGCTCCAGGGAGCGTTGAGGGGCGGGGCAGGGGTCAGGCAGTGCTGGGTTTACAATGGTGCCAGTGGTGCCATGGAGCCAGGCCCATGCTCAGAAGGGGCCCCAGCCTGCTCCACTTGCTGGCTGTCCCCCGCCCACTACTTGCTCTTCTCAGCCTGCAAGGTTGTGCAGGGTGCTCTGCATTTGTGGGAAGGGAGGAAGGTTGGGGGGACTCTGGCTATAGGGAGTCGGGGTGGGGAGTTTTGCAGAGGTGCTGAATTTCTCATTTCCCCATGGGTGCTTCACCTCAGCTCTCTCCCAAGCCCCGCCCCCACTCCACTCTTTCCCCCAATGCCCTGCCACCCACCTCTTCCTGCCCCATTCAGCATCCTCCCGAGTTCCCCCTCCTCTTTCTGCCCCTGCTCCTCCCCCTCCCCCCCAGTGCCTCCTGCCCGCCGCTGAACAGCTGATCAGCGGCGGGCGGGAGGCGCTGGGGTTAAGGAAGAGGATCTGATCAGTGGGGCTGCTGGTGGGTACTAAGAATACACAATTTTTTTTCTGTGTGTGCTCCAGCCCCAGAGCACCCACGGAGTCAGCACCTATGGGGGGCTGTGTGGCATGGCATGGCATAGGCCCACCCCTAAGGGGAAGGGGCACCCTAGCAGCACAGGGCTGGGTGGGCCACTGTGCATCTGGCAACTGCCAGTCTGCACTGGGCTGGGCAGAGCGATGCCACTCCTGCCATGCCATACGCCATTGCCCCTGGCTGGCCCCTCGGTCTGGGGACTGACATCCCTGAGCTATGCTCCATGCCCCTCTGGGGGCCCACAAATATATTTGGTGCCAGCCCACAAAATGTTAATCCGGCCCTGGGATCAGGGGTGCAGCTCAGCACTCCTACTCCAAAAAGTGTTCCAGCGCCACTTCCCAGTACATAGCCACTCTATATATAGCCAAGCAGTGCCACTCATATATACAATGTTATTTTTATCAGTGTCATGTCCAGGGCCTCCCTGCTGCCTCCGCACTGCTGGAGCCATTCATTGATGCATGTACCTACACATTGCAGTGAGTGTGGATACAACCTGCCTTTCTCTGCAGGGTGTAATTACATGTACCCTACATACTACTACAGGTTCAGACAAGATCTAAAACAATGGAGGTGCATCAAAAGAGGGGTTTTGGAGGATATAAGGAAGGTTTGTGGAGAAAGGAAGTTAGGAGCCAAGGGGACTCATTCTTTCCTCTCTTCCCCCTTTCAGAATAAAAAACTGGGGCACTTCACAGAAAGAGAGAGGTGATCGAAAAGGGAGTCTCACTTCTGGGTCTCAAACCCCTAGCATGAGACTAGCTGGAATTTCCAAAGTTTGTATACACACACCCCACAACTGGTGAAACATCCAAACCCAACAGTGCCCTCAATAGTCAGTTCCTTTTTTCAAGCCAAAGGATGAAACATGAATTGGTGGGTGTGTGTTTCCATGTGCATGCATGTGCATGTGTGCCTTTAAGGCTTCACATAAAATCCAAACCCTGAGGTAGATGGGTGGGCAAGAAGCCTATGAGCTATTGCCTTCAAAGAAGTAAAATTATAAGGCAAGAAATTTTCCCTTATTTAATTTTTCTTTTTGGAGAGTAAATGGTTTGAATGATATTAAAAGTAACCCACACTGCATCAGGATGTGAAGAAATTATAGTCTCAAACTCAACAAGCAATCAAAATTATTTGTTTTGAATTTGTAATAAAGGAAGAAACCAGGTGTCTCCAATTTGGTTTCATGAGGCACAAACACAAATAGATCATACGATGAGCCCATCAGAGTTTCAAATTCAGCCTGGACAGAAAAGAGTAATCCCAAAAGAATCTAGGGGTGGAACAGTTTGGCCTTTCTTGTTTAGGACTAAGAGGCCAAAGTGGAATTCATTTCCAGAGAGAAAAATCCAGTGAAGTTGTTCTGACTTGAGCAGCATATAACCACTTATATTTATAACTGAACTGTCCCTGAGGTATGCAATGAGACTTGTTCCATCTCAGGTAACATGTAAGCTAGTAAGAATAGGTTATCTAGGTTGTATTAGCAAGAAATGGAAACAGATAGCCTTTAGACACGGTCCTTTTGTTGACAGCAACGTCCAAGGGAGTGGTGTCAAAGAAACAGAGCTGAACTGACCACTAATGCTTTTGGATTGCCCTATACAAAAGGAGTGGGAGGGAAAGATCTCTGATGTCAAGCCTGGGGAGAAGAACTTCAGTAAGGTGAGCCAACAAACCAAAAGTGATTCCTAAACCTTGAATATAGAACTGGTTGCAAATGTTTTGATTAAACATTCTGTGACAAAAAATGGCTTTTTAAAACTAATCAGAACTTTTCAGAGGGGTGGGGGGGGAATGACCATTTTCACTGAATGTTCATATTTCCACTGAAAACTGCAAAGCGGATTTTTCCTCTGTCCCTCTGAATTTTGGCACTGAAAGTTGAAAAAATTCAGTTTTAAATTAAAAAAAAAAAATCATTGCTAAAAAGTAAGCAATTTGAGGCATTTGAGTTTTCATGTGGGGTTTTTTTTATGAAACTCCATTGAAATTAAAAACAACAACAAAAAAACAAATAAAAATGTTTAGTTTGCACATTTTGGGGAGGGAGGGAAGGAAGAGTGGACCAGCTCTGTTGAAAACCTAGACCAAGGTGTATAAACCAATAGAAACTTAAGAACATTTCCTGAGCTGAGTGTCATCAACAGAAGACTTTCCATAAACTAAGCTATGACTTAAGCTAATCAAGTCTTCAAGGCATTTGTTTAGATTGTCTTAAAATCCTACTGCACAGCGGGCTTTTCAATTATGGTTTTAAATATGCAAAACCCCAAAGAAACTAAACAATTAGGACTGTGCTCCATCTTTCTCCTAATTCTGTACGGCTGAAATAAATATTCTGTGACTAAAACACAACAGATCAATACTGAAACTGTAAAGTGATGCTGGAAATTAAATTTAGCTGTCAGTGGTTTCATGAATGATTTTGGACTGAAATTGGTTGAGATAGAAATAGACCATAAGCTACTGGAAGTGGTATTACAAAAATGATTGTTTGAAGTTATTGTTTAAACTTCAAAGAGTGATAATAAAATCACAAAATATTTATTAAATGTGAAGGATCTGGTTTCAAGAGCACCTATAAATAAAGAAAGCAAGTAGCTGCAGGATGAAAAGTTTGAAATTAATATGGCACAACTACTCTACATCTCTTTAACAAAATTTGGCAAGCTCAAATGAGAGATCCAAAATGACCCCACTGTACAACAACTTGAGAGAATAAGTCTACATTGATGGTCAACAGAAGAAGCATGGGTTTTTCAAAGTATAAAATTGTATTGTGGCTACATAGAGGAAATTGCTCTATATGATATTGCACAAAGAAAATGGTATCATAATTCCACACAATACACACACAAATTGCTTTGTTCAAAAAAGTGAAGCACAGTGTATATCTGAATGCTGAGAAGTGCAAGAACAGAACATGGGATGATGTTCCCAGGCCTGAATGTTGCCATAAGGTATCCAAAAGTGAAATCTGATATGCAGGAAACAAAATGCAAAAAAACCACTGAAAACCATGTGCAATTTTTGATTGCCCTCTGTCCAAATTTGGCAAGATCTATTTTGCATTAAATAGAAAATATTACATCTTACTAGTCACCTACTATGAATTTTTTTAATGGAGCTCTTTCGTGATACATTGAGTAGCAATGTAATAATGGATTGTAAATATCAATTTGGGATTCCAGCTGAGTTAAAAGATAATGCCCATTGGGTAGCAATACAAGGAGAATGTATCTGATACTACAAGGCTCTTTAATTTAGCAAACCAAGGTATAATATCATCCAGTGATTACAGCTGAAATTAGAAAAATTCAAATGGGAAATAAAGTTCAAATTTTAAGTGATCATAATGAACTATTTGAACAGATTACCAGGATATGCGGTGGCTTCTCCAACACTTTGAGTTTTTAAACTGAGACTAAATGTGTTTCTAAAATATATGTTATTTCAACCACAAGTTATGGGGTTGAAATAACATGGGGTGAAAAGTGCAGATTACATGATTGTCATGGTGCCTTTGTCCGTAAACTCTATGGATGTATCAACTGGTGGTTTAATAGAGTATTGTAAAGTAGATCGAGATATTCTACCACTATTAATTGGTTATTTGAATTGACCACAGCTTTTATTTTCTTAAGCTCTTTGCAGTCTTTTCTGCTAACCATTTGACTATGCACAGTAAGTGGCTGACAATGGATGCTTGAACTAATACATCAACAACAAGAATTGCCAACAGAGTCACTGCTGCTATAGATGTTGGTCTAGTGTTCTCTTACCCTGTAATTGGATAAGATAAATAAATGGAGCTCCTTGTGTGTCTCTATAAGGAATGTTTTCCAGAACTTGATCATTTTTGTAGCTCTTTTCTGAACCCTCTCCATTTTTTCTACATAAAATTTAGAAATAAAAAGTTCAGAGACTCATAGGCAGATGGACATAAACCTTAGTGCCAACATTTAACAAGCTCATTAAGCGAAAAACAGTTAACCCTGCAGTGGTTTTTTAAAAAAACACAAAACAATCTGAAAATCTGCATGGGGGTTGGGGGGAAGCTATGACAAATAGTTACCCCATTTCAGGTTTGGGAGAATAATCTATTTCTCATAAAACCATTGCAGTTCAGTAATAGTAGCTATTGTCAGATTATCAATAACATACAGAATAATCCTCATCTCTCAAGGGGATTTAGGTTACTTATGATAGCCTGCACGTTAGATGTTTTGTGATACATGATTATAATTGGTTGTACTAGTTTGTGGTGGTTGTTTTTAGTTGGGGACAGGGACTGTCTTTCTGTTCTGAGATTGTACAGTGCCAAGAATAATGGGATCCTTGACTATGACTAGGGTTCCTAGACCCTATGGCAATACCAATAATTGTTAATATTTTTATTTAATTTTTCAAAAGAGCAAAGGAAGATGTGACAGTTTAGCACTATAGTAAATGGACACTGGCCCTTGCCATGCCATAGGCATAGTTACCTTTTGTAACCTTGACCCATGTCATGACTGGGGCCAGGAAATGAAGGCCAGTCTCCTACTATCTCCTCTGAGGGACACAACTTTATTACTCCCTCCATTTGTCCCCACTTATCTTTGCCAACCTGTCCTATCCTCTACCCAGTCCCTTCAGTTCTCTCCTGCTAACCTAACTCCCTCTCACTCAGATATCTCCCTCCTGCCCATCGCAGCAGGCTCAAATCCCCACTCGTCCTTCCCTCAGAAACTCCCTCAACCTGGCTGATCCCACCATTCCTTCCCCCCTAGCCTCTCCAAGGTTCAGAATCAGCTCACAGCTCAGAATCACCCACTTGGCTCTGAACCCTCCTTCTCATTATTCCCAGGCTCAAAAGCCCTACTGCTCTCACTTGATTCCTCCTACAACTGTCCAAACTGAAATTCCCAGGAAATTTCCCTTCACACATTCAACTCCAAAATCTCCACTTGACACCATTCCAAAAACTAACACACTTTCTCAGCCATTTTAGAACCATCAGGTGTCCCCCTGATGATGGGGCATTTCAAGATGTACATGTGAAGTCCTTGCTACTCATGGCAACAAAGTCAAGATACTGGCTGACTTCTGAATACTGTTTAAAATAAAATTTATTTAAATGTGGGTATAGTTTTGTTAATAAACATATTTATTCTTTAAAATACTAAATGTTGCTTCTCTGTTTTACTTAACAGAAAATACTTGGTTACTCTAGTACTTGAATTGCTTTCCCATCTGATTTTCCTTTCTTCATATGAAAGCATCTAAAAGTATCTGTAGCAAACAAGGAACAGCTCAAAGCTCATGTTTGTTGTGTGCAAATTAATCTTATTTGTGTGTTTTATTTGTTTAAAAAAATCAGGTTTGTCAGTAAAACAGGCTTTAATTTAGTTTCTAGCACCACAGCCTGCAGCTCCCTCATGATTAATATCAATGTGAGATCCACGTGCAGAGTGGCTTTAGGTTGAGGGTCCCAATTGCTTGTCCCAGTGCTAGTCTTCTGAGCTATTTTTTTGCCTTTATGCCACTCTTTGAGTCCTTGTTACACCTCTGCAGATTTGAAAACGGGTCAGATATGCCTTTCACTTTTCTGCTAACTTCATTGGATGGATGCATGACAGTTTATCTTAAACACTATGAGGAATGAAACCTGCACTGAATCCACTGTCTATTCAATTATTTGCTTCCTCACTCCTTTGGGCTGTTTCCAATCTATTACACGGGTGGGATGCAGATGAGAACGTAGAAAGAAGCATGTATCGATCAAGATATCAATTTTTAATTGTTTAGAAATCAATATATTTCTCTTATTAACATGCTCTGTGTTAGTCTAATTTAAAGAAGGACAAAATAATATTATAAACTAGATCTGTATGGTTAACTGGTAATCAGCATGCTGACAATATATGATCAAGAAGTGTCCCCAAGCACTTAGGTTG
Organism: Natator depressus; assembly: GCF_965152275.1. Classification (NCBI taxonomy): domain Eukaryota; kingdom Metazoa; phylum Chordata; order Testudines; family Cheloniidae; genus Natator; species Natator depressus. Next base: position 126,505,035 of record NC_134235.1, read on the forward strand.
GCAAATCTCAATCTCACGAGGCAACATGTTAAAGAATTGACAATTCAAGAAATAGTATCATACAATTTAGCATTATTATTATTTATGCTGATAAAATATTTAAAACACCTGGAGAATATATATAAAAAGAACTGGAAGCAGAAAGCAAAGGCAGAGAATATTAGTTTATAGAACCTTCAAGTGAAACTTTGTTTCATAGCCAAAGTGCATAGATTTCAGTTAAGAGTTATACAGACGCTCCCCAGGTTATGCAAGACCCCACTTACGCAAATTCGCACTTACGGAAAAAGTTCCATAAGCCAGAAATAGGATTTTCGAGTTGCGGAAATTTTTGCGTAATATACAGGTACACTTTTCCGACTTACGCAAAATTTGAGTTACTCAAGGCTTTCCGGAACAGAACGATTGCGTAAGTCATGGGGCATCTGTAATGGGAAACTATTACCCTATGGGTAAAAAAGTGCCTGCTGGTGGAGGATAGTGCCAGCAGTCTCAAGATTGAATTATCTTTTGTTGTGTTTGCTAATTATATCCCCTATAAAGTTTTAGAAGCTATGCGCGCAGAGATTGGTAATTTTACATTCAGTGATAAAACCCCATGGATTTACAAAGCTATTGTAATAAGAGTGAGAATGGAAAGAGGGTTAGGGCTATGTGATTTCTCAGAGATGTTGTTTGGATGGGAATAAGCAGCCCCAAAGTAAAAAATGAATAGAAGAGAAAGAAATATGCATTGTAATTTTAGGGGAAAGTTCTGCTCTCTTTTAACCTAAAGAGGTGTACATGATCTGTTCAATGGAATCTAAATCATATTGTGTCACTTCATCCTCTCAGATGTATGTGATAAAAATTGTATTTGCAGATTGGCATCTTTCCCAAATGTCTGAAGCCCACCGTATTTATGTCTCCATTCACTTCACTGAATGCATTTGAGAGCTCATTAACTCAGTGGAAAGACTTTCATTGAGTTCTAAGTGTTCTGGATAAGGCCCTAGTTATGACTCACATGGTAGAAATGGGATATTTCATCTGTGTTACTACCAAACATATTGTAAAAGCTGTTAGTGCATTAGTGTCCATGATTATATCATACATTTTTGTGGCTGATGAAATAGCCAAAGGACAAACTCAAATACATCACTGTGATGGGGTGTATGAATTCCATACTGGAACAAAAGGGGTTAAGGAGCAGTTCTGGGGCCTGGGAACTCCTCCCTGCTGCACCTGCAGAGCCTGCTCCATCTGAAGGGGTTTGAAAGGGAGCCAAACAGCTTAGAAGGATAGGAGGACAGGACTATGTTTAGAGCTCCAAGTATGGTACAGCAGAAATCCATACTGCAAGCAGCAGCCTCCCACTCCCACAGGCCTTGAAGAGGATCCAAGAAGGAGATTGAGGTGAGAGATAGCTGGGAGCTTTTTCTCTTGGTTGAGAGAAGCCTGGGATGTAGAGTCCTGAGCTGGGAGCTTGTCTAGAGATGGGCTGTTCAGGGTCTGCAGCCTGCCTGGAATCCTGCTAGAGGGGAGAAATATGACAGACCCCAGGCAAGGAGATTGTAACCAGGAAGTTGGGCCAGTTTGAAGCTGGGGGCTGGCCTGCAAAGAAGGTCACCAGCTGAGACCCGCTGGATGATTCAATAGTTTTTGCTATTTTCTGTTGGACTTTAAGACCTTGTGGGCAAGTGAGTGGTAGGAAGTGACCTAGGGGAGGCAGCCTCAAAGCACTCTACTGTTTGCTAACTGCCGCCTCTCATAGGGCTCTGGGGTTGAGCACAGTGTAGAGGGAGGGACCAGGCTCCCCTACCAGCCACCATTTTTGTGGAAAGGCATAAACCCTCTTCTCTTCTCACCCTCCCACCCTCCTGCAGCCCTGAACCTCTGGAGATAAGGTGAAGATACAGATTCTGTGAGCCCCGTGTCAAGGGTATAACATCCATAGGGACCCAAAGAAGTGTGGAAGACCCTTTCTGTTGTGGGAACCTTGGACTATAAATACTTTGTTGGACTCTGATACCCCAGAAGGGGGCAAACTCAACTGGTGACCTGGCTTAAGTGTGGAGTCAACCTACCAAAAGGTGGATCCCCACAGCTGCTCAAGGATACCAGGGATGGAGGAGAGCTAGGGCCCAGGGAGCAAACCACAAAATGGCACCACTGACAAGCCCAATCCCTGTCACAATCATATACTGAAAAACTTGGGTAACAGGACCCCTAACAGGCATAGAAAGGCCATGTGCTGTGTACACCATAAAATGTTGTCTTTGTGTCAATTCTTTTAGATTTTGGGATAAGTTCAGTTGGAGCCACTTAGCCATGTCAGGCAATTACTGATTGTATAAAGTTATCTAGATACACAGGCCTAATGGACCAAACCATTGAGCTCTCCTCGATTTCAGTGGCACCTGGAATAGGTCCGTCATCTGTAAAAATGATGGCCAAGCAATAAATATCTGAAGAAAACAACATTCAAATATGCAGGATGTTGGAAAACTAAGAAGAGACAATGGTGATTAGTGCTGTGGCATAAGCCATGCTGAGCTCTCAAAGGCAGGCAGCTTAGTGGTGGCATGTTGCAGTTAACAAGGGCACACTACAACTTATTTGCAGTGTAAAACAATGTCCTTGCTTGTGAAAAGGCTGGAATTTGTCTAAGCAATTATCCCACCAGAGCAAAGAAAGCTGAATGAAACATGCGTGTTTTGCATCATGAAGATTTGTGTGAACAATTTCTTTGGTTTTCTTCTTCATGGATTCACCCAGGCTGCAAAGTCTATCTTTTTTTACTAGGCATTTGGAAAGGGCTGAGGGGCTCTAGATATAGTTTTTTTGGGAGGAAATCAAGGAAGGGGAGGCAGGGCTGGCCTTACCATGAGGTGAACGGAGGTGGCCGCCTCAGGTGCCAGACTGGGTGGGGGGGGGGCGCCACTAGGACCCAGAGTGTAGAAAATTGTGTCTGCTGCTGGTACATATGTATTCTCTCTGCTCTAGATGCACAGAGATGGTGGAGTGCTGTGCTGGAGGAAGGAGGGCACAAGAGACATAACAGGCAGGCAGGAGAAAAGGTGAGAGGGAATAACAGAAAGCAGCAGGAGATGCAGGGAGAGAGAGGAGGAGGAGCCTCTTATATATCTCTCTAGCACCCCCAGGAGCCTGGACTGATTAACACCAGCTTCCTGTTTCCTGCTGCTTCCCTGAACCCACTTGAGGAGAACAGGTAGTCAACTGAAGTAGTAGGAGCCAGTTAGGCCCTTAAGATGCTGATATCTTCCCTCACTCATGCCCTGCTACCAGCCTGCTTATTTGTCCCCTTCAGTTGAGTGTTGAGAGCCACTATAGCTGGCACAGAACAGCAGTCATGAGTGAAAGAAGAAAACGCCCCTCTGGGGCAGCATTCAGAAAAAGAAAGAAAACAAAGGAAGCTTTTCTATCTACGAAGGAAGGAGCTTTCCTGAGATACATAGACACAAATGTTCACAGTGAGCCTTCCAGCCCCAGCGAGGATGAGAGTGGTGAGGAGATGCTTGATTTTCCAGTTACTGAGAGTGCAGCTGACCTGGCAGCTACAGCAGCATCCAACTCTGCATCTCAAATGGATATAACCATGCACATTCCTGAAGAAAAGTGTAGATCAGAGAAGACTGCGGTGGAGGCGCAAGAAACAGCTGCTGCTGAGTTTAGTTCCTTAAGTCTAGATGATCCAGGACTGTGGACCCACTTGAGCAGTAGCCTGAGAGACTTCCTTGTACTGCATGGGCCACAGCAAGTGAAAAATGTCATGGTCCCCAAAGACAATGAAAATAGAAGTTTCCATCCAACACATTACTGGCGTGAAATCCCCAATGGTGACAAAGTAGAGAGGCCATGGCTTATGTACTAAAAAACCTAGAATGCTGCATACTGTTTTTGTTGCAGACTCTTCCAGTCTAATATTCCAGCCACATTGGGTTCTACAGGAACAAAGGACTGGAAAAATCTGGCTAGAAATCTGGCATGCCATGAGAAGGCAGCAAATCACCAGAGAGCATTCCAAAGGTGGAAAGAGCTTGAGATGAAACTAAGGTTTAAGGCCACCATAAATGATCAGCACAAGAGAAGATTGCATCAGAGTCTCTTCACTGGAAAAATGTTCTGAAAAGGCTCATTGCCATTGCGCGAATGCTTGCTACCCAAAACCTAGCACTGTGTGGCACTTCAGATCAGCTGTATGTGCCAAACAATGGAAACTTCCTTAAAATTGTGGCTCTGATGGCTGAGTTTGATGCTGTACTCCAGGAGCATCTAAGAAGAGTCACCACCCAAGAAATGTACACACACCACTACCTTGGAAAAACAATTCAAAATGAGATCATACAGTTACTGGCAAGAAAAGTCAAACAGGAGACTGTGGCAGATCTGAAGTTAGCAAGATATTACTCTGTTATTCAGGACTGCACACCTGACATCAGCCATACGGAACAGATGACTTTAATGGTGCATTTTGCAACAACAACAGAACCTAGTGAAAATGTCCCTGCAATGGTGACTGTCAGAGAGCATTTTCTAGAATGTATTGACATTGATGATACTACAGGAGCTGGTATGACAAATGTGCTTCTTAAAAAGCTGGAAGATATGGGAATTGCGATAGCTGACATGAGAAGTCAGGGTTACGATAATGGTGCCAATATCGGAGGAAAGAATAGAGGAGTGCAGACACGGATCCAAGAGTTAAACCCTTGAGCTTTTTTTATCCCGTGCAGTTCTCATTCATTGAACTTGGTGGTCAGTGATGCAGCATCAGCTTCTAGTGAGGCTGCTGAATGTTTTAATGTAATTCAAAGCATCTATGTGTTTTTCTCTGGGCATCAACTCATCGATGGCAAATTTTGAAGCAACATCTGGGAACATCCTCTCTGACACTGAAACCAATGATGGGAAAGTCGAGTGGAGGCGATAAACACCAAATTGGGAAGATAGATGATGCCATAGTTGCCATTATGGAGACTAATGCTATGACAGGAACTGTTCATGGGAGAACAGTGGCAGAGGGAAATGGAATCACCAGAAACATACATAACTTCAAATTTCTGTGTGGCTTAGTGTTGTGGCATGACATACAGTTTGAAATAAATGTTGTAAGCAAGAGACTCCAAGGTGTTGACCTTGATATATCTGGAGCACTGGAACAACTGAACAAAGCAAAGTCATACCTACAGTCCTACCGGTCAGATGAGGGATTTCAAAATGTTCTGAAGAGTGCACAGAAGTTGGCAGAGGAACTTCACACTGAAGCTATTTTCCCACCCATTCAAGAATACAAGAGTCACCAAAGCAGAAGACATTTTGATTATGAGGCACAGGATAATCCCATAAGAGACCCCAAACAACAATTCAAAGTTGAATTCTATAACCAGGTGCTAGATTGTGCAATACAGTCAGTTGAAGAATGTTTCATGCAACTCAAGGAACACAGCAGTATATTTGGGATGTTGTATGATATTCCAAAACTCCTCACTATTCCTGAAGAAGACCTACCCCAGCAATGCAGGGCACTAGAGACAGTGTTGACACATGATGACATGTGCGATATTCATGTAAGTGATTTAGGTGATGAACTGAAAGCCCTTTCAAGATACATTTCAGCAGGATCAACTCCAAAGGCTGTTCTGGAATATATGTGCACAAATAAGATAACCACCCTCTTTCCAAATACTTTTGTTGCTCTGCGCATACTTCTAACACTTCCTGTAACAGTTGCCAGTGGAGAACTCAGCTTCTCAAAGCTGAAGTTTAATAAAAACACATCTACGCTCCACAATGACACAGGAGAGGCTGGTCGGCCTTGCAACCATCTCGATAGAGCATGAGCTGGTCCAGACTGTGGACCTTCAGCAGGAAGCAGTTCAAATCTTTGCAACCAAGGAGGCACGGAAAGCACCACTTTGATCATTCAAACAGATAAAAATGCCAGTGTTTACTATGCAGACAAGAAAAGTTATATTTGCTGTTTAGGCATTTGAAAGTTAAGTGTTACTTAAAATTTTTTAACAAGGCATTTTAAGTTGTTAGTTCTCCTTTACTCGGGAAGGTAGCAGAGCAGTGCCATGAGAGGAGTAGAACAGGAAGAAGGCAGAATTGAGACCTTTGAAAGTTTTGGCCCAAGCGAGGTGGTATGGGGGGCATCATTTGAGCTTCCCTTCTAAGGTGCCAAAATGTTGCAGGCCGGCCCTGAGGGGAGGTTTCAGTTTGTAATATACTGCTGCCAGGTGGCAGTAGGGTATGTGCTATATCTTTAGTATTCTAATATATATTTTAAATAGTGGCAAGGGTAGGGATATGTTTCATGTGTATTTGCATCTAAATAAATGAGAACAGATATGATCAGCTGCTACCTAACTAGGACAATTGCAGGCATTTCATCAAGACTCTAGCTAAGTCTCCAAAATTCAGTTACCGTATCACCGTTATTTGTGTGCAGGTCACATGGGTGCCCAAAAGAGAGTATTTAAAACGTACCTAAATATGTTGTTCTAAAGTCTTTATAAGGGGTTGTCTGTTACACAGGCAAATTATTTTGCCACATGGTGGTATACTGTTCCTTAGGGCTGTGTGAGTCTGGTACCTTGCATGTATAATTATTTTTGCAAAGACCAAGTTCACTGCAGAAACACATACCGTAATATGCTCACAGGGACAATACACAGTACATTAAAATTCTTTTAAATGTATTGTATTATATATTTATCAGATATTCTATTTTCTTATCCTAACTAAAGTGTTTCTGTCCTTATAACACCTGTAGATGCTTACTTAGGGCATACAATAAACAGGGCCGGCTCCAGGCACCAGCTTTCCAAGCAGGTGCTTGGGGCAGCATTCAGAATGGGGCGGCAGTCCATGGCCCACGGCAGCAATTCGGCAGCTTTTGGGCGGCAGCTCCACCACTCTGCTGGGTGCGGCGGCAATTTGGTGGCAGTTCCGGCGCTGTTGCAGCGGCGGCAATTCGGCGGTGACTGCTTGGGGCGGCAAAATTGTTAGAGCCACCTGACGATAAAACATCCCACTCCTGATTACATGACACAGCCTCACGGATGAATGGTTTATAAGAGCTACAGAGTACAGAAAGCTTATATTATGAAGATACCACGTCTTCTGCATACAACCACAACTTGCAACCTTATGTTTCGTAATTAACTGATCACAACCTTCATTGCCCTGCTAGAAGTAGCTATCAGTATGATGTCATGTAGAAAGGGTGAGGTCCTGGTCATAGAACAAACACAGGTCTTGCTGGTTTATAAAGGAAAACAAACTTTTCCCTTTTTTAAAAACTCATCTGAAATAGTCAATATACAGCTAGTCGGTGTGTAAAATACAGTCTAGTAAGGCAAGTTAAGCAGCACTAAACCACCTCTGTGGGCACAGCTCTTACCAGAGGCAGCAGTTCCTCACGGGCCTCTCCCAACAGTTCCCATTCTCATGTACCTCTGCCTCGGAATCAGTTCAAACCTGTTGTAATCCCCAACATAGTAAAGAGGTCAGGCTGCTCTCAGTCAGCGACAGCACAACACAATAGGTCCATGAGCAATAGTGATGGACCCAAGTTATTTGCCATAAAGCCGCAAGTGGCTTTCCTGTTTTGTCCCTTGCACAATCATTCACCTGAAGTGGGTAGAGCATGAAACACTTGAAGCTGCTCTACCAACTGTGTTTATCCAGACATAGGTTTGGGTGAAGCCTTCTGTGATAGGAAGGAACAGGGAATGATGTTTCATGGCACAACCAAAAAAGGTCAATACAGTGTCAGGAAATGACAGAAGTAACAAAGAATGGAAGTAAGCTAGTTTTAAGGAAATGCTTGCAGTGTTCTTCTGTGTGAAAATTAACTTTATTACAGAAAAAGTACACATGATATGCCTGTGTGTACTGTGCCTTACTACTGTACCTGGCCTAACTAGCTGAATGATTACAGGTACGGCTGGTGGTAGTGGGGTGGGGTGGAATTCCACTAACATTTGCATGCATCTGGACTGTGTAGTATTAATATATGCACCTCACATGAGGATGTGATAAATTGGATGGGCCTCAAACAAATTGCTTCGGCTTATGATAAATACACTTCCCATATAACTCCGGAATTTATCACATGCCTTTTGCCAGACTACCTGCCCACTAATTCGTCTCCCTGAGACTTAGTCTAACATTCTAATCTCAACAGCTTCAAACATCCAACTTTCTTTAAAGATCAACCTGCCAGAAAAATGTTTTCTCCTCCTTCTCTCCCACAAAATACCCCTGCCTGAAGCCCACAATGAGACAAATTCAGCTCTTGGGCCAGTAAAAGCTTTTCTAAACACAATGATGCCATGATTCTTAGATGTGATAACTTTTACACCTGCAGCACTGAAGCAAAATATTTGTACCATTGGAAATCAGAGCTTTCCCTACTTCTTAGTGGGCCACACAACATTGTCTCCTAATTCTACCGAAGGGGTTCTCAAACTGGGGGTTGTGACCCCTCAGAGGGTTGCAAGGTTATTGGGGGTCATGCGCTGTCAGCCTCCAGCCCACACCCTGCTTCACCTCCAGCATTTAATATAAAAAAAGTGTTTTTAATTTATAAGAGGGGTCACACCCAGAGGCTTGCTGTGTGAAAGGGGTCACCAATACAAACGTTTGAGAATCACTGCTCTAGCATGTCCAAGATAGTGACATTTAAAGTTGTGGCTTTATGTACCAAAAAGCTATTTTACATGCTTTTTAGAGATGTTTTACACTTCTAAACTTTTTCCTTCTGAGACCTGCTCAGTTAGACTCACAATGACTAATGCATTATTTTTGCAAATGAAGAGGTACAAAAGACTCCCATTCCTGAGTAATGTGACAATATCTGTCCCAGGCCAATAAAACCTATACCATGTATTCCCTATTTATCATGCCCCCTTGGCCTTCTCACATACCATCTTCCCATTAATCCATCTCTTCTTGGATTTATTTTCACATACCAAACCCCCTGAGAAGCTTGAAACAACTGTCATTTAAAAAACAAAACAAAAAGCCCAACAACCTCAAAACTTCACCCTAACAGAGAAATTAATGTTTGTTTTCCCCTCACTGTGGAATTTCTTCTCAAATTACAACTGCCCAAGGCCCAATATCGGCAAGATTTGGGCCTGCATTAGTTAAAGGTTTAAGGTCTGTTTACTTGTTCTTCATTGTTACAAGATATCAGAAGGTTATATAATTAGCAAAGGGAGAATTCCCAAAGGGACATGCAACACTTTCTTCCAGCAATGGAACTTTCCAAGATTTTGGACTTTTCAAACTGATGCTTTTACTACAGAAAAGCTATTTTAGGTCGCTTATAGATTTTTTTTTCCTAATGGCTCTGTCTGAACTCTGTGCAGTTGAGGCACAAAAAGACTGAGTGATTTGCTTAAGGTCACACAGGAAGCATGTGGCGAAGCAGGAAATTGAATCAAGGTTTCCAGAGTCCCAGGCTAGCACTCTAACCACTAGACATCATTTCTATCACTAGATTATCCTTAATTTGCATGTCACCTACTGAAGACAATGGGGGCCTTGTGTGCACAGCGCAAAACAGAATTTGGTTTCCTATCTGTCTCTCTTATAAGGTGTGTATACACCACACAGTGGGTTTGTTCATGGGCAGAAGGGGGTTTAAATAGTAAGAAACATCTTTTGGAAAGATACTCTGCTATAGATTGCCTTTACATCTAGTGTTGGGGAGGAGAATAATGTTTTTCTCTTTGTATGCCATTTATCAGCAAGCACAGTGGCTCAGAGCAATTTTGTTCTTTCCTCATGTCCCAGGTGTCCCAAAATAGATTTTTCACTTCTGCCAGCTGGAGTGAGCTTTGGAACACTACCTGATGCTTGGTCTTGATGAGTTGCTCTTTATTGACTGTGTAAGTATTCATTCTTATACCACTGGGGTGGAGAATGAGAGTTGTCCTACAAAGTGACCCTTTCACTCGTCTGTTCCTTTCAGTATGTAGCATTGCTTGTCTAAACCAAAGCATAGACAGTCAAGGAAGCTTTTTTGATCATCAGCATTAAGTTACCCATCAAGAACCGATTTCAAGAATTTAGGACCCTACAAGGTGCTGAGCACCCTACATTCCAAAGGAAAGGCTGATCTCGCACATTCTGAAGTCAATCATAAAGTCAGTGGGAGAGAAGGGCATGTAGCATGTTGTGAGATCAGACACTTAATTGTGTGGGTTAGACAAAGAAAATATGTGAGGTGATTACATATACAGGTCTTCAAGATTTTAAAATCAGCAGTAATTACTAAATATTTGCAATCATTCTAGGAGTCATTGACATCAGACCTGGTAGTTTAATGGTTATGTTACATGAAGGAAGATACCAAAGTGGTGTTTGTGCTTTCATGCAATCTCATAAATCAATTCACTGTCATGTACTTTTGTTACTCCTTCTAGTATTTGTAGGTAATGGAAGGAACATGAATTTGCTTGGAATGTAACAGATGTTTAGCTTGTCTAATAGCTATAAACATGAGGTACATTAAGAGGAAAAAAAAACAATGTTTGCTTAATATATTGTGTAGCCCCTTCTCTTCAAAATATCATTATTCAAATCCTGAGTCTGAAAGCTTTTTAAACATAGGTGCTTCCTGCTTAGCTCATTACATTTTCATCTGGTAACCTAATTTCACAAATAGTAATATGCGTTTAATAGGGAGAAATAGAAATAAAAATAAAACAGCAACAAAAATATTTTAACTGTGTGGATGCTTTCACATTCTCCTAAAATGTTAAAACAGGCTCTATATAAAGTACAACAGCAGAACACATAAAAACAAACAATCCCCGAACCTCCCTGATCGTCTTAATTCAAATTTTGTATCAAAGTGTTTTTAATGAATCTCGTCTGAGTTTCATCTGAAAGAAAAGTAACATCTGATTCACACATTTGTATCTGAACATTTACATGTTACAATTCATCTGATTATAGTGGCCTACATTCTCTGATTTGAGCCAGTGTAGTTCCATTCAATTCAATGCAAATTCAACAATTTACATCCACTGGGTGATATAGACTGATAGCTGCTAAAAGAGCATGAATCCTGACTTCTCATTTCTTATAATATATTCTGACATGCTCTCTTTTCTTTTTGCTCTAATATATTCCTGAGAAATCCAGTGAAATACAGCCATTTACTTTAAAAAAAAATATCAGCTCCACATGAACCTGATCAAATATAGAAATACATTTATGTAGATAAAGGCATGTTTTGTGTGATGTTACTCAGTCAAGTTTTCAATTTACATTTGGTTTTATATTTTTGATTTGATATGCACTTTAAAATTTGATGTGATAAAAATGTTTGTCAGGCTTCATGTTTTCTCATTTGCTTTGTTGATGGTACTGCAGTATGAATACAATTGCAGAATTCTGATACAATCTCAAAGCAAGTAAACAGAAGGTGATGGAAATATTTTTGAAAATGTCAATCCTGTCAGCGTAGCTGCATGTTTAAAAATATAATGCTTATTTTCTAGGATTAGATTGCTAGAAATACATAAATCTCAGTCTTCCATTATTTTCCCTCCAAATGCCCATATTTAAGTGAATAAAAAATTTGGGTGAATGGGAATGTAGAATCAGTCTCAAAGAGTTTCTCTCATCAACATTTAACTTTTAAGACATGGAGAAAAAAATGGTGTGCATGTGTACCAGTACATTTTCCATACTGGGGATTTTGGGGGAGAGATCACTGAGTTTGTTACAAGCGATGAATGGCCAAAATTGCACAAAATCAGCTGGTGTGAAGAAAACGCAATTCCCTTGAAAGGCTCTGAACCAACTTCAGAAGATACATAACAAGAGGAGTAAGTTATACATCATTTGTAAAACTCATCAGAAAAAAGGGGGAAGTGGCAAAGTAGTGCACCTTGCATTTATTTGCTATTCATTGTACCGCAAAACGAGTGTAAGGCTTGTCTACACTGTAAGTTAGTGTGCGGCAAGCTGGTACACTGTAGATTCACGCTGTGGTTTGCTGTCTAACTTGCAGACAAGACCAATTTACATGCAGAGGTGAAATTCTGGCTCATTAAAGTCAATGGCAAAACTCCCAGTGACTTCAGTGAGGCCAGGATTTTTTTCTCCTGAGGTGGAGGGTGGAGAGAGAAATACAGGAAGATTCAGAAAAAGCAACTCAAACCTACTTTTCCTTATATTCAACCCTCCCCCAAAATACAAATTAAAGTAAACTTGTGTCTGTGGACATTTGTCTACATATCTAATAAGTCTGGGTATCACCATTCTTCTGGTCCGGTACCACACATTGGGGTGAACCAGATTAGGATCATGTAGGGTGTAGAACGAAGAAAGTGTGAATTGGGGAATGGGGAGACAATGCCTCAGCAATGTATTCCCTTACTTCAATCAATCCAAAAGAAGCCCCTTCACAGTTTACCATGGCCTCAGAGAGAGTGTGTGGGGTTTTCTGGGGGAGAGGCAAGATTAGGCTGGGGACATGACCATTCTTATGGCATCCTTTTTCAATCTCACTGCCATTGTGAAATGTCAAGTAATACCGGACCAGTCACCATATTTGGTGCTTGTTGCCCCTCCCGCCCAAAAGAAGAATGAAGAAAGGGGGGAAGGATAGCTCAGTGGTTTGATCATTGGCCTGCTAAATCCAGGGTTGTGAGTTCAATCCTTGAGGGGGCCGTTTCAGGATCTGGGGCAAAAATTGGGGACTGGTCCTGCTTTGAGCAAGAGGTTGGACTAGATGACCTCCTGAGGTCCCTTCCAACCCTGATATTCTATGATTCTGTGAAAGGTAAGAAGATGTTGGGGATAGCACGGGGGTATGACTCTGGAGTGCTGCCATGGGGGAGAGAAGGTGTCTCAAGGAACTTCATAGAGACGTTCAGACTCCTTGCAGATAGGCTTAAGCTTTAGTGGTGTCCTGAGATCCATGTGGATCTAGGAATAGTTATAGATTCAGAAGACCAATTCCCCAACTTGCTCAACTGAGACAAAGAAGAACTTGCACCTTTTGATGGATTTCTCCTGGAAGAGGTGATATGGCCCTTTAAGTTGCTGTCTGTGTCGGTCATCTCACACTCACAAATCAAAATAGTAAAGATAGTGTCCATGATATTTCTGTGTGAAATTCCACACAGAGAATGGAATCACATAAAGGATATTTGTGGTTAAAATGGGTCCTTTACATTTAGAGGTTATGAAAATTAACTAAATAAGTTCCTCTCCAGATTGACTCATTTCCAGCTAGAAATTGAAAATATTTTAGGTCGTTATATCCTGCCTTTGGAGGAGGGTGGATTTAGTTTAGTCATACCCCACTATGGGGGATAATTAGTTATTAATCTGATCTTATTCAGTTGATAATACAGTCCACATTTTGGATCGAGCAGTCTCCATTTTTCTTGTAAGTGTTACATTTGCAATTAGTATGCAGTTCTTGTAGAGAAATGACAAGAAAACAAGTTCTAGGTTGGAGAACAAAAACAAAGGCTGTGGTACACACACAGATGTTTAAATAGTGATCCATACATGTTTGAATAGTGACCCATACAAGAACATTAAACACTGACCTTATATGTCTGAAGCAGAGATACAAAAGCTCCTCCAATCACCACAAAAAATGAATTCTGCTGTCTTTCACATGGAAATTACTTTGATCAGGCATTCTGCATAAAAAACAGCTTGCAAAAACCACAGCGCTAACACTACCTTTATCACCCAATTGGTTTCTTGTTCTTTTGTTCCCTTTACTGAAGGGCATTATATATTAGGTCCTTTTTTTAAATAGTCCACACAACATAACAAGATTGAGGAATAATAAACAAATCATTTATAATTCAGCAAGATATGACAATTTGCACATCTCCAAGTAGTACACAGTCATGCATAGCTTATATAGAATTAAACTTTTCATGCACCCCACAGCATTAAGGTGAATGTAAAGTTGCAGGCACCTATCAATGACCTGAGGGTTTGGGCCTACAAGGCTTGTTCTACACTACAAACGTATGTCGTATAACTACGTCCACACCCTTGAGCAAGAGAGCTACACTGACCTAATTCCCGGTGTATACAGTGCTATGTTGATGGGGACGGCTTCTCCTGTCAACGTAGCTACCACCTCTCTGGGAGCTGGATTACCTACACTGATGGGAGAAGCTCTTCTGTTGGCCTAGGTAGTGTCTTGACTAAGTGGTCCAATGGTACAGCTGCACTGGAAGTACAGAAAAGCCCCAAGATATTAAGAATACTTGCCCTGCTCCAGTACAGCATTTAAGCACATGCTTAACTTTAATCACAGGAACAGTCAGACTTCAGTGGGATCCGGGAGTGCATATTACCACTCATGTATGTAAGTTTTATAGAAGAGGAGGAGGAGGAAGAAGACTATTTAGAGAGGATGGATAATGTACTGTTTAGAGCACTAGCCTAGGACTCAAGAGGCCCAGATTCAATTTCCTGCTTTGCTACAGACTTCCTACTTCAACTTGTGTTAGTTACTACGGACCAGATTTTTAAGGCTATTTTTGTGCCTAGAGATTCATGTAGACACCTAGTGGATTTTTTTCTTAAGAATCTAGGTGCCCAACTCCCAGGCTTTTGAAAATCCCACTGGGCATCTATTGGCTCCTTCAGATATCTGACTGCCTTTAAAAATCTGGCCCATAGTCTCTCTGTGGGAACTTCACAAAGGAATGTAGGTGCCTAACTCCTACTGATTTCAATGGGACTTAGGTGCCTAAGTACCTTAGTGGAGCTCACACTTTGTGCCTCAATTCCACATCTGGAAAATAGTACTGTCCTACCTGATAGGCATGTAGTGAGATTAAGTACATTTAAAGATGGTGAGGAGCTCAGATACTAGTTTTGAGGGCCATATAAATACAGAAACTGAAGAAACATGAAGGGTTAAGACCGTGCTTCTCAAACAACGGATAGAGGTAAAATTGGGTATGTAATGGCATTACATCTTCACAGAATTATACATGTGCTTGTCTTCAATGACCGTACTTATGTGGGTAAGGGTGAACACATATAAATCTTTGCAGATTGGGGCCTTAGTTATGGAGCTCTGCCATCATTTATCCATAATACAAATAAGGGTTTGGTTTGGTTTTTGAAACAGGCAAGGGGGATGGTGGAAGTGTCCTGTGAAGCCCATCACATACTAATTAGTCCACAGAATATTTGTGCTCTGCAATATTGTTGTGTGATTCATTGTTTGTTTATGAATTTTTTAAAAAAAATAAAGTGCAAAAAGGAAAATAACTTGTAGGAAATAACTTTACAGGCTATACAAAGTGGTTTAGATGTGTAAAGTTGTTTGTTTGATGCAGATAGGGGGTAAAAAGAACATTAGCGAAATTCATAATTTGAAAAAGTAAATGTGATGCTTCAAATAGTGACTGGATCATAGCATTCACTCTATTGTTAGCACTCCAGAGTAAGCTTCAATTCACACTATGACAGAAAACCTATGGATCCTCATAATTAGCGCAGAGAGAGACAATTCTGTGTCTATCTGGAAAAAGCTGCTCTTTAGTCCTTCTAGTTCATCTGCTCTTGAAGGTTGAGAGGCTATGCTCTGTTGATGAAGACAAAAAAAAAAAAAAACAAGCACGACAATCCCTATAAAGGGAATCAGTATCAAGATCTGAAACTTTTTCTATATTGCAGCCCATTTTTCTTTTTCTTTTTTTTCTACACAAGCAAAAAGGAACTTTCAAGTTCTTTGTGCTTCCAATTAAGTTCAACTTTCAAAGACATTTTTTGGCGATATTATTTGCAGACACTAACATAGTAGGAAATATGCCATCTTTATTGGCAGAATTACCCATCCATAGTTTAGACAATTTCCATGAGAAATCTCAATATTAGCAATTATTTGGTATCTAGAAATAGATTTTAAACCTCACCATATCTTCTAATCTTTCAGCTACTTGCCAGCTTCCCACTCCAGTGGAAATACTATGCAATGTTTTCATCCACACTCACCAGGTGTCATGATGCCCCATTTGCCTGGTAGATTGAAATTTAAAGATTAATTACTAAAGATTAATGATCAACTATATGTAATATATTGGATTAAATGTGTTATTGGCTTGAGTGTGAAGGACACTTACAGGATGCTTAAAACAAGGGTATAAGAGAAATGCCGAAAGGTTATATAAAACATTTCACAGCATGGACCTGATCCTATACTCCTTAATCAGTCAAAATTTCCCCACATTTGGGCACTGATTCAGGAAAGAACATAAGCACACACTTGAGTCCCACTGATTTTGCTGAATTAGGGCCAGAGTAAGCAGTGCAAGCTCAGGCCATTTGTATCCACATTGTAATTAATGAACACATTCCTAAATTAAAGGAAAGATGAGGCAAGAGGAAATTTGGTCTGTAAGGGGGTCACCTTTCTGGGTCTGAATGTTGCTGCATTGAAGGTCCTTATCACTCACTGGCTTTAATCAAGTTTTTCATCTAAGCATTTTTCTCTATGCAAGACACACAGTATGATTGATGGACTATGGAATTTTACTGACAATCAGTAAACTGACTCAAGATTAATTGGCTGAGCTTGCAAGATCCCAGACTCAATTTGATGGCAGTTCTATATTTGGATCTAATCTGATAAATTTGGAACACAGCATCCAGAATTTCAGGAAATATTCTTGACAACAATGGGCAGAACCTTATTGATTCTGGTGAAAATTGGAAAATTGGAAGTGGGAAATGGGGACGCACACACAGCCACTGATGTCTGTTTAGCAAACCCAGCAGCTTCAACTACTTCTGTAATTGTCTTTACGTCAAAGAACTGGTTGATGGCAGCCATTATCATGTCCCAGGATACCAACAACCCCATCTCAGCTCTGTCCATGTCCCAACTGAGTTTTAAATGTTGACACCCGAAAGAAAAAGAAATCAGAATGATAGAGGGGAGGGGGGCATGGTAGACAGGACCCCTGGTGTGTGGCAGGAGAGGGGAATGGGGGACATACACAGAACTCCTGACATGCAGTGGGAGAGATGAGGGGCCCTGGTATGGGGACAACAGGAGGAAGAAGTTATGGGGGGCATAGTGGTGGAAGGGGAGAATGAGGGCATACAAGCCATGGAATGGTGCTAGGGAATGGAGAATAGGGGACAATGCTTTGGGAGATGGGGGGACAGATTCCCTATGCATGTGACAGAGGCTGGAGGGACACATACAGCCCTAGGCATATGGCAGAGGAAGGAATGGAGGGCATATATAGCCTCTGCCATGGTGGGGAATGGGGGCATGGTAAAAAGAGGGATGAATAAGGGAGCACACATAGCTCCTGGCATGGGTGTGTGTGAGTGGGATACCCAGGTATGGTGGGAGGGGAGAATGTGGGGCATACAGAGATCTTGGCATTGCAGGGAAGGGGCATGGAGTATGCAGAGGCCCTAACATAGTGGACATGGGGGAGGGAGAAGGGATATACAGAGCCCCTGGCATGAGGGAGGAGGTGGGGGGGAGTCCCTCAAATAGAAGGGGATAAGGAAGGTGGCACACATGGACCTTGTGGAGGGATGCAAGGAGCCCCTGGTGTGTGCAATGAGCTACAGAAGCAACACGGTGTGCAATGCCCTTCCCTTCCCGCCCCCCCACCATGTACTAATTGGAGACAATTGCTAAAACTTTATTAGTAATTGTATAATGACAGGTTTCAGAGTAGCAGCCGTGTTAGTCTGTATTCCCAAAAAGAAAAGGAGTACTTGTGGCACCTTAGAGACGAACAAATTTATTTGAGCATAAGCTTTCGTGAGCTACAGCTCGCTTCATCGGATGCATTCAGTGGAAAATACAGTGGGGAGATTTATATACATAGAGAACATGAAACAATGGATGTTACCATACCCACTGTAACGAGAGTGAGATATTACCAGCAGGAGAGCGGGGGGTGAGGGGGGACCTTGACAACTAACAAGCATTCTTACAACTACAATACCCACCTGCTAAAGTGAAGAAACAGATTGACAGAGCCAGAAGAGTACCCAGAAGTCACCTACTACAGGACAGGCCCAACAAAGAAAATAACAGAACGCCACTAGCCATCACCTTCAGCCCCCAACTAAAACCTCTCCAACGCATCATCAAGGATCTACAACCTATCCTGAAGGACGACCCATCACTCTCACAGATATTGGGAGATAGGCCAGTCCTTGCTTACAGACAGCCCACCAACCTGAAGCAAATACTCACCAGCAACCACACACCACACAACAGAACCACTAACCTAGGAACCTATCCTTGCAACAAAGCCCATTGCCAACTGTGTCCTCATATCTATTCAGGGAACACCATCATAGGGCCTATTCACATCAGCCACAGTATCAGAGGCTCATTCACCTGCACATCTACCAATGTGATATATGCCATCATGTGCCAGCAATGCTCCTCCGCCATGTACATTGGTCAAACTGGACAGTCTCTACGTAAAAGAATAAATGGACACAAATCAGACGTCAAGAATTATAACATTCAAAAACCAGTCGGAGAACACTTCAATCTCTTTGGTCACTCGATTACAGACTAAAAGTTGCAATTCTTCAACAACAAAACTTCAAAAACAGACTCCAACGAGAGACTGCTGAATTGGAATTAATTTGCAAACTGGATACAATTAACTTAGGCTTGAATAGAGACTGGGAGTGGATGGGTCATTACACAAAGTAAAACTATTTCCCCATGTTTATTCTACCCCCCACCATTCCTCAGACGTTTTTGTCAACTGCTGGAAATGGCCCACCTTGATTATCCCTACAAAAGGTCCCTCCTCACCCCCCCACTCCGCTTTCCTGCTGGTAATATCTCACCTTAAGTGATCACTCTCCTTGCAGTGTGTATGGAAACACCTATTGTTTCATGTTCTCTGTGTATATAAATCTCCCCACTGTATTTTCCACTGAATGCATCTGATGAAGTGAGCTGTAGCTCACGAAAGCTTATGCTCAAATAAATTTGTTAGTCTCTAAGGTGCCACAAGTACTCCTTTTCTTTTTATTAGTAATTGTGGTATTGTTATGAACATAGCAGTTGATTACAACTGCAATATCTGCGACCTCTGAGTAGTTTTTAAATGTTTTTTCCCCCATGGGGGGCTACAGCAGCTAGAATGTGGATAGTGACCACACATGGTACGTTTGTTTTCAACCCTCCTCCACTGACCTGAATTGACATGAATTCAGTGGTGATTTGTTAATTATTTCCTTTACTATTTACCTTCTTATAAATGTTTGGCTGTACAGTTGGTATTTTTTTGTTTCTGTCAGAAAGTTGAAATTAAATGAAATTGAAATTAAGAATGCCTTATATTAGTGTACAAACAGAGGATTGATCTTTCCTGTGTTGGGAAGAAATCCCAAATGATGGATTTCATGTATATTGGTGGACACTGCTGACGTGAGTTTTCTCAGTTTAAAAGTGTTTGGTAAATGCTTTGAACTGAGGGTTTCGGACGCAGTAAGTGGGAGCTATAGAGAATGATCTGAGGACAGACTCTCTTCTGTATTATTAATGTGGGGATGTACTATTACTCTTCACAGATTTGTGAAGACAGTGAGGTGGGAGAAGCAGAAATGTGGCGGTAATGAGTCACGTTCTCCGTTCTGCTCTGAACTTCATCCGTTTTTGATTTAAGCTTTATGTGTGTGAAACATAGTAAGTAGTTCTTTGGACTTTTTAATTGCTATTAATTATTGTTTATATAATTTGGGCTTAATCCCCAGTGGGTGTAAATTGACATGTAAACTGACACCAACTGAGAATCCAGCCCTCTGAGTCCATGCCTCATCCCTTCTTTTTGCACAGTATTTCTAACACAACTAAAGCCCTTGACCAGGATTTCATCATTTCCTTTATTGATAACTGTGATTTACTTCTCCCTAGCCTCCATGACACATACATCCGAACCCTCTGAGTTCAAACCATTCAAAATGTAGTTATTAATATTATCGTCCTTGTGTTTGGCGATATCCATTTTTTTCTCTCTCTGAATCCTAACACTGGCTCTCTCTTTCCCACTGCATTAGGTCCAAGGTTATTTGCCATTATGAATATGAAATTCAGACTAAGTTCTTATAAGGGTTTGCTAAGGTACACAAAATGTTCTGTCCAAACTGAGACCAGCTTGGAGCAGACTTGGACAGATTCATGATGGGTTTTGTACTAAATCATGCAAAATTTGCTCCTCTGCCTACTTTTGATACAAAACAGAGGTGGGAAAACCTGAATTAAGATTTCAGAGTTAGGGGTTTAGGTTTTTTTTAACTTGAAACTGAAAGCAGAACTCAAGACTTGGGGACACCTGTAGGCTACAGTTAAGCCCTTCAAAGAGAAACTGCCAAGATTAAATCAGGGCCAAAGCCAAATGTTAATCCCATTGAAATCAATTGCAAAAGTTCTGTTGACTTGATTGAGACCAGGATTTTGGCCCTAGAACACATGTTGTGTTCCTGTGAGTTTCTTTGAAGGTTTTTCTATATACCAAACCCTGAACTAATATCGACCTCCTGATCCAGAAAATATCTATGTGGAATACAGGATGTTTTTGCACATGTCATTGAGTATGTTGGCAGAGGACATTACTCTGTGACTAAGTGCTCTTTTCAGACTGTTGGCTGAAAATATCAGAGAAGCAAAGGCCTATTGAGTGGCAATATGCTCTCTTGCTTTTATGTGCAAATCTGTTTGGAGCTGTTGATCTCATTTCAGGCTGTGCATCTGGAAGGGATTCATCCCCCCCACCATTTAATCTCTGCTTTTCTTCACATCATTAAAGACTAATTTGAATGTCCCCATCAGGATGAGTAGTCAGTGGAAGAGGCATAATTTGTTTTGTTCAATGGGTTTTTGTTAGTGAAGGAAAAGCTCTTGGACCATCCTTTTTCAGTTTCAGAAAGTCAAAAGGAAAGATTATTGTATGTACCAGTTACCATCTTCCTCTAACACTGTTTAATGAGACATTACCCCAGTTTCTAACTGGTATTAGTGTAATACCCAATTTTAAACTCTGAGAAAGCTAATTCAGTGAACCATTCTCTTTTCAAAAATTGCTTCAGACGCATTCCTGTCCTTGTTTATTATCTGTTTTAAAAGCATTGTAGCTTGTACCAACTACCTTTGTCTTCCTATTTTCTTTAGCCAAAAATTGTTTTAATCCTTTCTTCATTTAGAAAGACTCTCCTACCCTATTGCTGTATTTTGAAAGGAGGGGAGAGATCTCTTTAGCTGTGCCAGTCCCTCTCAGCTTTGAAGTACTGCCAAACCTCTTCTGCTGCAAAGCTATTACAGGGCTAGAGTTTTAACACAGAGCTATCATGTACAGAGCTTTTAGAATGCTATAGAATAGTTTGTTTTCATGTATGCCAATAGAATTATTATTATGAATAATAATAATAATTAATAATAAAGTTAGTTTTGATGAGTCCCTAAATTGTCATTTTAATTTTATTTTTGGCCTTATAAAAATAATTAAAACCCAGCAATTAAAACCCAACTCAACTCTCCTAATGTCTGTGCAAAAAATATCTATACCAGAACACTGGTAATTGCAGAATGTTCAGTCATTAAATCAATAGAAGTATAAAGAAATAACAAACTCCTTATAATAAAAATAGTGTTTATCATGTTACATTTTTTCCCTTTAAATTATTTTCTAACTCCAAGGCACTGATAGCGCTTTTGAGACAAACCTTGTGGAAAAGTCCTAAAGAACTTAACAGAAAATAAGGTTTTGGGCATCTCTCTCTCTCTCTCTCTCTCTCCTGCTGTAAAATTCCATAGAAATGCTCAAAAAACTGTAGAAATAATGTCCTTCTCTACTACATATGGTAGGTTTTAAAAGTAATTTCTATAGATCCATATAGGTATAAGACTGGATTCTCATTTACACAGCAGCCTGGCATAAAGAGGCCTTAGTGTCATAGGAATCACACCCTTAGGAATCCTAATTAAATTTGATAGGATTTTTCTATAAAGGAACTCGTGAGAAAGTAAGAAAAAGTTGATGGTTCTACTATTAGAGAATTAAGTTTGACACATCGTAATTCCTATGAGTGGTCCCATTGCAGTCAGAATCCACCACGAAGTCAAAGGGACTATTCACATTAGTGTGGACTGCCTATGTGGGTAAAATGAGCAGGGTTTGGCCCAGAGATTTGAATGACTTACAAAATATATTCAGTTTGCATGCTATAAAAGCCTGAATCCAGTGTTTTCTTTGCTTTAGGAGAGTTTCCCACAGTAAGGAAGCCAGAGGCACATCTACAACAGTTCTAATAAGTGCAAGTATGAGATTTTTCGGTGCTAAAATAAGCAAGAGGAGGGATAAGGATGAACAGGAAATATCTTCCTCTGCTGAAGACTTGTTTATTTATTTCTTATTGTTTTTGGAAATTGCATTCAGAATATTGCATTCTTTTATTATTTTTTTTCCTGGAATGCAGATTCTCTCTAATGTTGTTTTATAACTTTTGGTTTGTAGAATAGTACAAAGGATGTTGAAAACTGCACCATCTATTAAGATACAAGATGAACTCCCAATAGGCTAGAATTTCACTCTAGATATGGTACAGTACTGGTGGGAAACCCTAGTGGCCAGCACTATATCCTACAGTTTCTTGGTCCTATAGCTTTGATGCCTCATCCTGGGCTATCACAGTGGGAGATCTGCTGGCACAAACTCAGTGATCCTAAAGAGAATTTTTACAAAGTTTAGTTTTGTTTGTGTGCTGTTGAATGATCCTCTCTGCTTGGTTAGTGGGAGAGATTATTGGGAAAGTAAATGGATTTTTTTTTCTGGGCAGTCTGCCTTTAATGAGTTCTTTCATATTTGGCAATGAGAGATCTGCACGGGTTAAAATATTCTTTATCCCAACAGATTGCTTGACTTCTGTGGCCCAATAACCTAATTGTCTTTCTGAAACCAACAGAGAAAGAACAAATAAAATTTTACATAAACATGGAAAAATAGTGCAATCCCAAGAGTTACTTAATAATCCTTTGTTGGTGGGGTGTTTTTTTTATTTATTTATTTTTGTGAATAGGAGTTATAAAGTATTATCAATGTCAGAACTTAATTAACATGTAAAATACACATGTAACATATATGCTATTAACTCAGTCATATAGAAAAGAAATTGGTCAGTCCCTGAGACTTGATTTTATGCTCTTGTATCAAAGTAACAATTGTAAGGATGGTTTGTGACCAAGTATGCTCAGTGAAAGCACTGCCAAAGGAACATTAAAGACCATCACAAGTTCAATGAAGCTAAATTACTATCTCAATTGGGTGGTAAATAAAATAATGAGAAATGCTTTTAGTCTCAAATAACAGCAAATAGAAAATCAACAAACAACTTCAGCATACATCCTGAATGTGGCAGAGTTCTGTAAAACATTCTGAACAGCACAAAATAAAATAAAATAAAATAAAATAAAATAACTGTTTACACCTGAGAGGTGTTCTAAGCAAATCAATTGCCAACTATCCACATGCAACATGATTAACTTTGCACTTGATGTAGAGATATACCAAATTGTTTTCTAGAAATGTACCTGCCTTACACAATACAGATAATCAGTATTTCCAAACCTAAAGTGCTTTTACCTGATTTGGAGTATTGGGTGATACCATCAATCTCAATTATCCATTTATCCAGGCTGCTGCAGAAATAAAGAGAGAAAATGGAAGCTGGAGAAATATATCACTTCCAAAACAAGGCTGGATGCTGTGAAATATCAACTGCCCAGAACTCCCACTGAAGTTAATAATAATAATAATAAAATAATAATAATAATTAATAATGATTAATAATGATTAATAATAATAAATAATGAATTAATACTTAGTGTTAAATTTGAATGGACAATGGTTTTCCCATCTTGAGAAAAAATTCAATATTTTAAATGTTTTCCTATTTCAAATAACAAAAAATTCAAAATCTTGAAAATTTTCATGAAATGAATGTAAAATAATCAGTTTAGAAAAATTTAAATATTGTATTTTGATCATTTTAAAACAATATATTGATGTTGACCGTTTTTATTTAAAAAATTACAATTATTTTTTTTAAATAAAATAATTCTGAACCCAAAAATGAAACTGTTCATGTTGTGGGTGATCCTGGCAATTACAGACCAGTAAGTCTAATGTCAGTACCGGGCAAATTAGTTGAAACAATAGTAAAGAACAAAATTTGTCAGACACATAGAAGAACATAAATGGTTGCACAAAAGTCAACATGGTTTCTGTAAAGGGAGATCATGTCTTACTAATCTATTAGAGTTCTTTGAGGGGGTCAACAAACATGTGGACAAGGGGGATCCAGTGGACATAATGTACCTAGATTTCCAGAAAGGTCCCTCAGCAAAGGTTCTTACGTAAATTAGGTAAATTAAGTTGCCATAGGATAAGAGGGAAGATCCTTTCATGGATTGAGAACTGGTTAAAAGACAGGGAACAAAGGATAGGAATAAATGGTAAAATTTCAGAATGTGGTGTTCCCCAAGGGTCAGTCCTAGGACCAATCCTATTCAACTTATTCATAAATGATCTGGAGAAAGGGGTAAACAGTGAGGTGGCAAAGTTTGCAGATGATACTAAACTGCTCAAGATAGTTAAGACCAAAGCAGACTGTGAAGACCTTCAAAAAGATCTCACAAACTAAGTGATTGGGCAACAAAATGGCAAATGAAATGTAATGTGGATAAATGTAAAGTAATACACATTGGAAAAAATAACCCCAACTATACATACAATATGTTGGGGGCTAATTTAGCTACAACTAATCAGGAGAAAGATCTTGGAGTCATCGTGGATAGTTCTCTGAAGATGTCCATGCAGTGTGCAGCAGTAGTCAAAAAAGCAAACAGGATGTTAGGAATCATATAAAAAGGGATAGAGAATAAGAGAGAGAATATCTTATTGCCCTTATATAAATCCATGGTATCATAGAATCATCGAATCATAGAATATCAGGGTTGGAAGGGGCCTCAGGAGGTCATCTACTCCAAACCCTGCTCAAAGCAGGACCAATCCCCAACTAAATCATCCCAGCCAGGGCTTTGTCAAGCCTGACCTTAAAAACTTCTAAGGAAGGGGATTCCACCACTTCCCTAGGTAACGCATTCCAGTGCTTCACCACCCTCCTAGTGAAAAAGTTTTTCCTAATATCCAACCTAAACCTCCCCCACTGCAACTTGAGACCATTATTCCTCATTCTGTCATCTGCTACCACTGAGAACAGTCTAGATCCAGCCACTGAGAACAGTCTAGATCCATCTGCGTACAGATGTGGTCTCCTCATCTCAAAAAAGATATACTGGCATTAGAAAAGGTTCAGAAAAGGGCAACTAAAATGATCAGGGGTTTGGAACAGGTCTCATATGAGGAGAGATTAAAGAGGCTAGGACTTTTCAGCTTGGAAAAGAGGAGACTAAGGGGTGAAATGATAGAGGTATATAAAATCATGAGAGGTATGGAGAAAGTGAATAAGGAAAAGTTATTTACTTGTTCCCATAATATAAGAACTAGGGGCCACCAAATGAAATTAATGGGTAGCAGGTTTAAAATAAATAAAAGGAAGTTCTTCTTCACTCAGCGCACAGTCAATCTGTGGAACTCCTTGCCTGAGGAGATTGTGAAGGCTAGAACTATAACAGGGTTTAAAAGAGAACTAGATAAATTCATGGAGGTTAAGTCCATTAATGGTTATTAGACAGGATGGGTAAGGAATGGTGTCCTAGCCTCTGTTTGTCAGAGGGTGCAGATGGATGGCAGGAGAGAGATCACTTGATCATTACCTGTTAGGTTCACTCCCTCTGGGGCACTTGGCATTGGCCACTGTCAGTAGACAGGATACTGGGGTGGATGGACCTTTGGTCTGACCCAGTATGGCCATTCTTATGTTCTTATGTTCTTATTATGTCCCACTGCCAGAGCTTTTCCTCTCCACAGGGAGATGCCAGAGCCTTTCCCCACTACAGGAAATGGCTCCAACAGTAGGAAGCTGCCAGAATCTTTCCCAGCTGTGGGAAAAGGCTCTGGCAGAGGGAAAGCACCATGGAAAGTCTCCAGCAGCAAGGTGTTGCTGGAGACTTTCCCTTCTGCCTCCCCGCACCACAGCCTTTCACTGCCTCGTGTAGCTACCCTCTGCAGTATGGATGCACCCTGCTTTTCACTGTGGCATATCCTACGCCACACTGCCAGTGTAGACAAGGCCATTGTGACTAGAGGTTAAACATTTTGGATTTACCATTCAAATTCCAATTCATATACTTCTAGGATTCCTAAACTTTTCATAACATTAGTTAAAGTTGCAAAGAGTTTTAGAAGTAATTGAATTATGATGTGATCCACCTCAGTATGCTTCGAAGTAGCACTTCTTTCCAAACAGTTAACATTTGGATGAACATCTGTATATTGAGTGCAATATTTTCTTTGCAAAGGGTCCCACAGTATTCTTTTGCACCTCTGTTTTCATCACAACTACTGCAGATCTCAGAGTTTTAGATATATAGGTAGAATTTCTTGACAAATACAATCTGTGATATTTTAAGTAATCTTTTCACCACTTCTTTCTACTTATCTAGCTGGTGGAAAACAGTGTAAACATAAATGACACCAATGAGGCATAAATATCAGAGAATTGCATGCCTGATTAAAAATGTCATGGCACACCACTGTTATTGATTGCTAATGCAAATGTTAAATACATGCATTTCATGTATTATAACTCTTCTGCCTTGATTTTTTTTTATACCAAAAACCATGCAAACTCTTACTGATTATGGGGGTGAGGGTGATGAGGGAGGGAAGAAATGTTGGTATTTCAGAATGCTCAACAGTGAGAATGTCATCAAGCAGATTTTAAATGTTTGGTCTTCACATACAGAATCCATAACACACACACACACACCCCATCACCCTGACAACCTTGTTTGAACCCTAAAGCAAGGTTGACCAGAGTGGCTGCTGGACTACATAGCCAGATTTTGATTTCAGAATTGATCTTTGGTATGTACGTAAAGTAACCCCAGTGAAGTCAGTACAGTTACTCCAGTTGTACACAAGTATAAATGAGATCAGGATCTGTTCCCTGTGTTCCAAGTTCCATCAGACATGTATTTGGCAGACAGACAGTATGAGGACAAGGCCACATCTTCGGATAAAATATACTGAAAGGCTATCAAGGAAAGAGTACCAGTATGGCACTATGTTTCCTGACTACAAAGGAGGAGAAACTTCCTTAATTTGATAACCAGCTGCTGATTAAGATTATCTTTGCCTCTCAAAGGGAGTAAATTAGTGCTGTAACTTTATCATAAATAAAATCAAATTCAGAATCAATGTAGTGTATCTGGAGCTGGCAAAGCCATACTCCCATAATTCTCAGATACCAGATCCTTTGTAATTACAGGGAATAAATTAATTACACTAATTCAATCCATACCATATATCAAAGTATAATACTTGCACAGTTATGCATAAGCATAAGGGAGGCAGTGAGAATGATATCGTCTGTTCCCCTGTTCACACCCAGCCAACTCTGTGGGCCAGTGGAAGCCGGGTTGAGACACAGCTCCATTGCATTTCCTTTCCCTTTAGGGTGATCTGCACCCCTGAGATATTAAGAAGGAGCAGCCCTTGCACTCCCTCAACAGCAGGCACTGCTATTTTACCGCTCTTTCCTGTGGATGGGTGGGACAAGGTGCAAATAGCCTGCCCTACCTCCCCTGTGCTGCATTGTTAGGACCCGTCAGGTTCTGGGCTGAAGGGTGAAAACTTTATTGTTGCAGTGAAATAACGTTCCCTCTAGGGGTACAGTAAGACAGACTATGTACCTTTTCTAAGAGTATTCAGGGACACTCTTAATAAATAATGATAGAATATTTAGCACTTAAGGACATGGCTGTTCATATGTGCTAAATACTGTGCAAACACTAGCTAATTAATCCTAACTAATAAATCCAGGCTTCAGCCACAGAAGGGAGAGGCTTTCCTTTGTTCACAGGCATGCTAGAATGTGTTGTGAAGCTGTTGCTCAAAGCAGAATAAGTCAGGTCAAGGTGCAAGGGGGTTAATATTCAGTAAGGATGGGGAAGGAAGAGACAATTGGTTGGGAAATGAAAGCATAGGGATTAAAATGATTGCTAGACAGTTCACAAATACTTGAATACTTCTTTCTCTCCCACCCCCATGCTGGATTCCCATCACTCTTAGGCTGAAATGTAGGTAGGAGCCTGAATGGAAACTGTGTTTCCCAAAATGTTTCTAAGGAGACCAACTAGATACATAAACTAACTCTCTTTCCCTCCATTGTCAATTTACTACTGACTGTGCTGGCACCAAGAAATCTCCAGGAGACGAGCAGAGAAGCTCCTTAGAGAACTTTGCCTCCATTCATGTGGGATAGATTGTTTGGCTAAAAGCTAATGAAAACCTGGGAAGAAAGAAGTGTGTCTTTTGAAGCAGAGCCAGCCCTCATTATTGCACTTGACATAATTTGTAAGATCATCTTAAGCAGTTTCTTCTAAAAGGGAGAGATTTTTAGAATCTCAGCTAAGAATTGATGACCTCACCTCCTAAACAGACATGAAGTGAACTACACTGATCCAAAGCCTATTGAAGTCAATGGGAGTCTCTCAACTAACTTCACTGAGAATTGGATTGAGTTTTCAGTCTGGTTTAATCTCTTACAGGGTTTGCTGCAGAATAATGTGGACAAGAGGTTTCTGGATTTAGAAGGCAAAATAGTTCTTGAAAATCTGTAAATATTTTTGCCATGCATTATAGAGAATTTACTATCTTAATTAGGCTTCCACTAAGCCATACATTTAAAGGGATAAATCAAAAGTCATTGGACCAAATTCAGCCTTAAACAATTATACCAAGTTTGTATTGTCTTTTGATAAGGTATGCAATTTGAGCCTGCTTCTCATTTACATATCCACATTATGGTCTCTTTACACTGCCAGTTTGGTGTAAATGAGAATAAGGCACTTTGTGCCCCTCGAGACATATAATATATACATGTTCCTAGTAGAAATCTTGGGACTAGAAACCTTGGAAGCTTGGAAATGTTAAAGTATATCACTGGGAAAATCCATATGCCTCATGAATTTGAGAGAAGAATAAACAGTCCAACAAGTCTAAAATGAAGGCATAATATAAATGAATGATAATTCACAATTATTATTCAGAAAAGACATGTTCCTGTTTGAGGATCTTTGAAAAAAGCACATATTATGGCTAGCAAGAGGGAGGTACAGTATTGTATATAGCCTATCATTTGAGTTTTGTGACAAGATACCATTTAGTGCAACAGTACAATTGTGAACTATCTCCTGGATCATTCTAAAAAACATTTACTTCAATAAGGTAGTTTAGCATATTTGTATCCTAATTTTAAAATGCCAAATATATCCACCTAAGTAGTTTGTCCCGTCCAGTTTCAGGAGCTTGTGATTCCAATGAAAACCATAAAGTATGGATTTAAAATTCTGAAACAAACTGCACATCCAGTTATACAGAAGAGCAGAGCTTTAAGTAACATCAGAAAATGAGAGAGAGAGACTTTATATTCTAGTTCAGAGGTAGGTACATTCTATCCATTTCAAAACAGGTGGTTCATAGTACATATTGCAATTTAAATTAATTAATATTATCATTTTATTATTTATTTGTACTGTGGTCCCACCCAAAGGTCCTAGTTTGGATTGGTGCCTCATTGTGCTGCTCCCTGTATAAACACGGATTGCGGTTAGATGTAACCTCCAAGAGCTGACAGTCAAAGGGCTAAACTGTGGCTTTGCTACTACCCTCAGTACAGGGCAGCATATAGCAGTATTGTCCCAGGAGTTGATCATGGACTGAATAATGACTCAGTGTTACAGTTCAGTACTTGATTTTCCCTTTGCTCTGGGGGATTCGGGGGGGTGGAGTGGGGGAGAGAGAAGAAGCGGGGAGAAGTAATCTGCACCATCTCTTTATCTGGTGTATATCACGTTCTCCTTCACGCCAGCTCAGCTATACCGGCCAGTGTGTTTGGGAAAGAATGAAGTCAAGGTTTCACCCACCTGTGTGGGAAGAGAAATATTTGCTTGAAAGTTACTGCCCTGCCTCATGTTATAATCTTCATTGTAAGTAGCCCATAGAGGGGAGATAGAGAGTACCTCAACCCCCCTGCCACGTGCACACACACACACACGCACACTCCTTACTCCCCTGCTTCAGTCCATAGAGAAAGCCACAATCTTGCCCTAATTAAGGACAAGACACAAGTCAGCTCTAGTAACAATCTTCCTGTACTTTTATATAATATATTTGTGTTCAGAAACACTTGATTAAATTAATATTTTTGTGTATATTTGACTCAGGAATACATATTGATGACAAATTTACGAGAAAAGTTTTAGCTCTGATTTTAACATTAATCAATGCCAGGTAGAATGAGTGTTGGTCTAAGGATTGTCACTCAACCACAGTCGCCTCTCATCTAAATGTAAACACAGTTAGCTGCAGGTGGCTTGAGGGCACATAAAGATGAAAATTGAAAGAGCATGAAACAGATCAGGTAGAATGTGAAATAGCTTTTGCTTGATGATGATCATCAATAGTTAACTGCATTGTAGGTCAGAGGGGAGTCATACTTTTAGAAAGAGAGAAGGGTACATAGGAAGGGCTCCTTTCATCTCTAGTGACAATGAATGGTAGAAGCAGCTAACAAGATGGGATCGTTTCCCCTTCTATCTGCTTGCTTTAATAAGCACCAGCTAATGTAAGCACAGGATATATCTATCTATATCTATATAAAAATAGTATAGAACAAGATGTGCATTGTATGGATGTTTTAGGACAAGTATAACTTTCTGAGCAGATTTGGCTGTAAACTGATAAAGAATATTCCATAAGACACCAGTTAATGTAAAATTGATTCTTTCTGACTTCACAGTCTCTTGGGAAAGCTGGTGAAGGATATGACAGTAAGGAACTGAGGTGGAAATATTTGGCACTAAGAGAGTAATTCTGAGTAGTTATTTATGGTTTGTTTTCTTACTTGGAGAAAATAAAAGAATAGAGCCTGCTCATATGCCGACATAGAGAAGTTGAATGTCTCCTGCTTTCTCCCCCCCCAACCCCCCCACATTCACCCTACATACACTGTTCACCATGTTGAGTAGTGCTATCAGTGTTTTTAATCAATGGGGAATTTTTAATCCAATGTCATGACCAGCTGAGTAAGAAAAGGTAAGTTGGGCATCCTAGAGTATACTGCACAGCTGAATGAAGATAGATACAGTAGGCACCTATGAAAATGTAATCAAAAATAGGCAGCTGTTTAAAGATTCCAGGATTGTGCCTACTGATTCAAGCTAGTCCCTAACCAATTTCAGTAGTACATAGATTCTGATGCTGCTGTGTAGGTTACTCGTATTTGGGGCAGCTTTTAGCATGCATAACTAATTCTTCAGAAAGCTATTATGCATCAACAGACTGTGAAGAAGCTATTAGGAACTTGTAAACTCCATATTCGGGAAGAGATTTAAAGGATCATAATAGCAGCACAGACTCTGTAAGAAGGATTTTTGCAGCAGGCAAATTAATGGAAATACTGTGAGCCCAATCCTGAATCTGCAATCAAAGCTTCTGCAAAAAGGCCTTGCTTGAAGAAATTACAAGTGAATCCTCACACTCCAAGCAGAAACAAGGTATAGGGCTTCCCTAGAGGCAGGCTGCTGAGAATGGGAGAGTTTAGCAAACATTGCCTGATGTGACAGATCAAGCTTTTTTGGTCAATAATTCTTATTTTATATTGGAGATCATATTAAAATAGGATTACAGGCAGATAGGAGCCAGGAGTCATTAAATTTCAGATAGAGAAAGGTGGGAGAAATCATTTCAGGGGACACCTTGAACAGAGTCAGTGGCATCTCCAAAAAGCATCCAAAAAGAAGTCCATCCAGTGAAGAAGGATCCTGGACAAGGGAGGAGTACTTGAAGGGAATAGCCAGCCAGCCAGATTAACAGAATTAAGGCTGAATATGTTGGTCTCTGCTCAGACAATAGGCAAACCAGAAAGTAGGGCTAGAAAGACCTGTAAAGTGATGGTAAAAGATCCCTCTGGAGATGGGCCATTGATTCCCTGAAGCGGAAAAAGGATGAATATTCGGCTACAGCTACACTACGAGTTAGGGGAGTGATTCCCAGCTCCGCATGCCCATATTTATGCTAGCGCGAGTTTGAATTGTGGCGTAGCTGTGGTAGCACAGTCAGTGGCTGCAATGCTTAGCCATGCCAAGTACGTACCCAAGAGGTTCAGGAGGGTTTGTACTCAGCCGTGCTGCTGCTACCACTGCCCCTGCTACTGCGGCTGCACTATTATTTATACTTGCACTAGCTCTCATCAAGCTAGTGTGAGCAAGTGTATGTGAGCCGGGAATCACATCCCTACCCTGTAGTGCAGATACAGCCTTACAACTGAGAAAAGTCAGATGAGGGGAATAGAGTGAGGGGAATAGAAAGGGAAGACAC
Organism: Natator depressus; assembly: GCF_965152275.1. NCBI lineage: Eukaryota > Metazoa > Chordata > Testudines > Cheloniidae > Natator > Natator depressus. The sequence continues at coordinate 126,537,617 of NC_134235.1, forward strand.
GAGGTTTTGTTCTGAAAAATGTCCCCCCTGTTGCTAACACTAGTCCAGGTGTCTTCTAAACCCACTTAAAACAGGTCAATGCATATGGTGGTAAAAATGTCCAGAGCCTCTGCAACATTCTTACATTTGTATTGTCAACATTGCTCCTCCCAGGGGAGCTGCACCTAAATTAACTATGGTAAGAATATTTTAGAAAATAGTATCTAGAGGAAGGAGAAGAGACCCCTTAGAGGGCTGGGTACTCAAGTGACACTGAGAAACTTTAGCTCATGCAGTGTGAACAGGGTGTCACCACTTACTTCCAGTCTCACCCCGGCCGGTGACCTATTGTTTTCTTTTCTACTGGCTCCTTTGTTCTTGACTTCCAAAGTGTTAGACAAATATTACTTATTGTTATTTATATAATATCATAGGGGCACATGGTGCTTTAAAGGCAAATATAAAGAATAGCACTTAGCTGAAATGGAAGGAGTCAAAAGTAGAGACAGGGAAGATCAGCTGGTTCAGTATGTATGGGAGAATGCCATAGCCATTGAAGGATGCAATAAGACTGTCCCATTGCTGTTCTGGAAGAAATGTGGTATGTAGAGCTGGACCAATAATTGGTTTTTTTTGGTATGCTGGCAATTCCAAAAAAGTAGGGGAAAATTTAGTTTGGAGTCAAACTGAAAATGATTTTTCTAAAATACGTGGCTAATTGAAAAGTAAATTTGAAAAAAAATCATTTTGTGTCAAATTAAACATTTTGATTTAGACCGTTTGTAAACATTTTTGATTTTCTGAAAATAAAATTAAAGGAATTATTTATTTTTGATTTAAAAGAAAATATTTTAGGATTTTTTTTCAACTGAAACAATTCTGCAAAGTCGACCCAAATTCACTAAAGGTTTTGGTGTTGCCAAATCTCCATTTTCTTGCTGAAAAAAGGTTTGATGGAAATTTCACCCAGCTCTTCTGGTGAATCAGGACTTAGTAAAATTTGCTAGGGTTCACACCCAGACTGCATGCTTAACACCATCTCTGTCTCAGGGCCAAATTCCAAAACAATGCCTTTCTCTGCAAGTACCCTGTGTCACAGTTCAGGGCAACTGCACCTGTATTTCCCCTCATTAGTCCAGCAAGGATACCCACTCAGGTTTCCAGCTCTCCAGACACTGCCTTTCTTGAGTGGAGTCCTATGTCTCACTCCCTTCTGTATGGAGTATTTACAGGCTGCACAGTTCCCTGACAACACAGTGGTATCCCCATCAGAAATAGGTTGCCCAAGCACACCTGCTTGCTTTCTCTTCAGAGACAGTTAATAGTTTAACTGCCCACTGATATAGTTACCACACAGCTCTTTTTATGTGTCTATTTTATTCTTGGTAAAAGCATCACATAGAATACATATTCACAATAAAAGAACCTACACACATGCAAATATGCTTACCAAAATTCATCCCCCTCACTCTGCTAAGGGTTCTGGTTGGTGATGAGTCCTTCCAATCCTTCTGTAAGGACTGGGGCCCACCTTGGACCAGAAGTCCTGTCAGTTTGCTGGATCAGAAACAAGGCCCTGAGTCACTTTAAAATCAGGCTGTTTATCCTAAAATCCTTTGTCAGTTGGTTCTTGGAGAACCCAGTTTGAACTAATGTATGCAGACCTCTCCAGGTGGTGATGTTACAACTTGGGTGAATTTTCCTTGTCACCTCCTACTCTTCTTCTATTTACCCTTTCCATTGAAATACAAAGAAACTCCTCAACACACACACAATTGCTTTTTAAATAAATGGACACCAAACTCTGTTCAATAATGTTTAACTCAATTCAGTAAGTTTTGTCTAGAACATTGTAGGATATTATCAATCTGTTATACCCCAATTTAAATCAATGGGGCTACTTGGAGATAAAGTACCACTCAGCATGAATTGCAGAATCAAGCCTTCAGTGCTGAATGTCAGGAAGACAAAAGGGCTAGCTAAAATCTGCAAGGCACAAATACAGTAGCATTAACACATGTAAACTAAATGTGAAGGATATGATTACAGCTCTGTAAAGTGAGTAATAACTGTGAGGCCGCATATTGAAACAGCTCTTTTAACAGCCCACAGTTGGGCAGGGGTTTACCAGTACCAGTAAGAATTCGGAAACCAGTATGCTTAATGCACAGTCATTTATTTAAGAAAGACTCACACAAGCAGTTAAGGTTACATGTTATACATTCCTTTCCATAAGCCTCAGTTCCCCTAACATAAACCCTCAGTAACTATGTTGGCCTTACACAGTATCCTGATTGGCAAACAAAGCAGATATATCAACCAGCTCTAGATGGAGACTACTTCTCTTTCTTCTTTCCCCTCTCAGGCACTTGGTCTGTCCCTTGAAGCAGGGCCTTTGTTACCCTCACAACTTCTGGTTCTAGGGTCTGGCAAAGATCCCTAGAGGCAGGGTCTTGGTTACCCTGATGACTTCTGTGTCACAGTCTCAAACCTCTTCAGATATTAATTGGGGAATTGATCTGACTCATTTACTTTGCTTAGCACTTATATACCTTTTTATTCTCAAAGGAAATACATGTTCCAAAAATATGCCTCATAGACATTTATTACTAGTTTTCGTCATAATTTTGGAAGGGATTGCAAAGCAGACACACAGACCAAAGCTTGTCTATACTTTACTCTCTCATAAATCATTCACTTAAGCTCTTAGCATGAGGTTATCCAAAAAGGTTCATTCTGACCCATTTCAGCCATGTTACCAGGCTCACTGATCGCATGATGTTACGTGTTCTTTACTTTGTGAGTGGGTTAGCTGCTCAAATATTCCAAAGTTCAGTGTTAAAACACAAGTATCAGGGGATAGCCGTGTTAGTCTGTGTCCACAAAAACAACAAGGAGTCTGGTGGCACCTTAAAGACTAACAGATTTATTTGAGCATAAACTTTCGTGGGTAAAAACCTCACTTCTTCAGATGAATGGAGTGAAAGTTACAGATGCAGACATAAATATACTGGCACGTGAAGAGAAGGGAGTTACCTCACAAGTGGAGAACCAGTGTTGACAGGGCCAATTTGATCAGGGTGGATGTAGTCCACTCCCAGCAATAGATGAGGAGGTGTCAATTCCAGGAGAGGCAAAGCTGCTTCTTTAATGAGCCAGGCACTCTCAGTTCCAGTAGGAGAACACTTCAATCTTCCTGGACATTCTATAATAGATTTGAAAGTAGCTCTTCTTGAACAAAAACACTTCAGAAACAGACTTCAAAGAGAAAAAGCAGAACTAAAATTAATTTGCAAATTTAACACCATTGATTTGGGCTTGAATAGGGATTGGGAGTGGCTGGCTCATTACAGAAGCAGCTTTGCCTCTCCTGGAGTTGACACCTCCTCATCTATTGTTGGGAGTGGACTACATCCATCCTGATTGAATTGGCCCTGTCAGCACTGGTTCTCCACTTGTGGGGTAACTCCCTTCTCTTCATGTGTCAGTATATTTATGTCTGCATCTGTAACTTTCACTCCATTCATCTGAAGAAGTGAGGTTTTTACCACGAAAGCTTATGCTCAAATAAATCTGTTAGTCTTTAAGGTGCCACCGGACTCCTTGTTGTTTTTGTTAAAACACACATACCCATGGAGCCACTGTTAACCATTCCAGTGTAGTTTTAGCACCTCCAGTAGTATTCCACTCCGTTTATCTAATGCTAAGAGAATCCCGCTCCCAGAATCCTCTAGCAGGGTCAGACATACCAAGCCATATTAAACTCATGCTTGCCACATTTATCCTATCAATCACAGCAATTCATAATAATTTGGCACCGTCTCAACACCATATTTGAAATAATGTGAGCAATACTATTCACCTCATTATCATAAGGATATTATTGAAATGGAGGCAGCACTGTGAAGGACATTCAAAAAATTAGAGAATCTAGGTTCACATTCTTTGAAAAAAAGGAGATTAAGAGGTCACCTTAAGGAGTGATGCATGACATTGAAGGGACTAGGCAGGATAAGTGATACAAGAGAATTTAAAACCAGGTAAACAAATATAACATTTTTTTCAGAAGAGGGAGAGGTACACTGAGCTTATGAAGCTCAAAAGGAGGAAAATGTAACTTCAATATACTTGTGAACTTCACACACACAAGGCCTGAATCCAAAGTGCATTGAAATCAATGGAAAGATTTTCTTCAACCTCAATGGACTTTGAATCAGGCCCATTTTCAACTGCTGCTTGCAGGTAATTAACAAATGCATTGCAAAAACAGTATTGCCAACTCCCAGGATTACTTGTTATTTGTTTTCTTATAGTCAGCCTCCTGCAGTCAGATGATTATATGAGAACTTCAGCTTCCAATTAAAACAAAGGACTTTCTACTGCACTCTAAAGGCTCAGAAACCGAAAGGAAAATAAAAACAACCCCCCATTTTTTTAAATAAATCATGATGTTTAAGCCAATGCCATGATTTTTTTAACGATGTAGTTGGCAATACTTCAGTAACATTTGATTAAGCCGAAGACTTAAATATAATGGTGACCTGTGTGTACATGAACACACAGTACCTAAGAGAAGCAATTTTCAGAACACAGATTTTTTTAGTGTTTACGCACACTTTTCAGATAGTAATATTTGCATGGACGGATAACGTACGCTAACACCTGTGTACGCAAGTGATAAAGCTGACATGTGAAAACCTCATTTGTTTGACACTTGTGTGTGTAAATTCTACGTCCAATCTATGCACACATAGCTGTGTACTTTTCGTGCATTAACACTAAGGGCAGGGGAGAGCAACAAAAATAAGAGGTTTAAAGTACATGACCTATGAGAAAAAGTTAAAAGAATTGGGCTTGTTTAGCATAGAGAAAAGAAGGCTGAGGAGGGACCTGATAACAGTCTTCAAATATGTTATAAAGGGGATGGTGATGAATTGTTCTCCATATCCGCCAAGGGTAGGATAAGAAGTAATCATTTTAATTTGCAGTACGGGAGATTTAGCTTAGATATTAAGAAAAAACTTCCTAGCTATAAGGATAATTAAGCAATGTATCAGATCACCTAGGAAGGTTGTGGAATCCCTGCCATTGGAAGTTTTTAAAAAAACTGGTTTGATTCATATTTGTTAGGGATGATCCAAATACACATAATTCTGCCTCAGCGTGGGGAGATGAACTAGATGACCTCTTGAGGTCCCTTCCAGCCCTACATTGCTATGATTCCATGGCAGACACACGCACATTTGCACTTACAAAAAGTGGAGCAGGGTTGAGACCCTTTTGAAAAGCAGGCCCCGCAGGTATTTTCATTGTTTCAAGTTGAAACAGGTATTTTAGTGGTCTTCCTTTCTACTGAGCACTGCTACAATTCTGTACACTATCCTCTGGGTCTGTGTTCAATGTCAGTTGCACATCATGCACCATTAAGTGATTCTGAAGCTGACTAAAGGGGAAGTATCTGGAGAGGTTTTTCTTTTACCATTTCCAGTGCTTAGTAGCTTTTATTTCGTTGAAACTATAAAGTGAAAAAACCTTCTAAAAAACTCCAAACCTTTCCCCCATTATACTTTCAATGTTATTGATGTGATTCACTTTTTCAGATAAAGCCTGTATTTGAACCATCCAAATCCCTCAAATGGAGAAAAATAGTTGTGTTCCCCATATTATACAAATGCATTTGAGATGTGTGAAAATTGTGAATAAAAAATTAAAACTACAGATGAGCCATTATTCTAAAATATGTAGTCGCTACTTAAAATTAACTAAATTCCCTTATTGTTTAAAGTTTCTTTCCTATGCCCATATAGTTATAGACTCATAGAATTTCGGGTTGGAAGGGACCTCAGGAGGTCATCTAGTCCAAACCCCTGCTCAAAGCAGGACCAATCCCCAACTAAATCACCCCAGCCAGGACTTTGTCAAGCCTGACCTTGAAAACCTCTAAGGAAGGAGATTCCATCACCTCCCTAGATAACCCATTCCAGTGCTTCACCACCCTCCTAGTGAAAAAGTTTTTCCTAACATCCAACCTAAACCTCCCCCACTGCAACTTGAGACCATTACTCCTTGTTCTGTCATCTGGTACCACTGAGAATAGTCTAGATCCATCCTCTTTGGAACCCCCCTTCAGGTAGTTGAAAGCAGCTATCAAATCCCCCCTCATTCTTCTCTTCTGCAGACTAAACAATCCCAGTTCCCTCAGCCTCTCCTCATAAGTCAATGAGGAGAGGTTTCATTCCATGAAATCAGCTAGGGATTTTGCTCTTGGTAATCAATTTCCTATGGAAGATGCTGATATTATGGTGCAGACAATGGTATAAACCCCTAAGATACGATAAGGTTTGTCTTTTTAGCAATTTGACAGCTTTACCCTTCATCTCTGATAGCCTTAGTATATCGACAGAAACCTTTGCATTGCTCCCAGAGGCCGTTCAAATCTAAATTATTTCTTCCTTTCACATTTTTTGCTATACTTACAGTAATTATGTACACTAATAAATCACCGAAAAAAATAAATAAGCTATATTAGTGCTTACTGTGTTTCTTCTTAAGAATTCAAGGTGCTCTGATTCAGTGCCTGTAATATTCAGACCATCCTATTTAATATACCAGTATAAGTGAAATAAACACCAAATATGGAAAGCTAAATTAAAAATTAAATACAAATATGATTTGTGACCTAATCATGCTAGGTGCTGAACACCTTCTGAGAAGTGCAGTTTGGTCCCATTGACTTCAGCAGTAGTTCGAGGGACTCAGCTTCTTTCAAATGATGCTCAGCATGGTGCAGGTCCTTTGACAGAATAGACATTGTGTGTTTTTCCCCCTCTGACCTTTTAACTACCCACTTGAAATTTACGCAGTTAGCACATCTTGCTACAGCTTGCTTTTTTCACTTAAAAAAAACCTGCAAGTACTATATTGTAGACTTGATATTCACTACATAAATTTGCTTAGGTAATTACTGTACCTGGTGTTTTCCCATTACACGTGTAAATAGCATTGGGTGGCAGGCATTGCAAATTCAATACATCTGTGGTATTAATTAATTCTCTTGTAAAGCAGGGCACGTTCCAACAGCATTCCAGCTGAATTAAGCAGTCAAGTTGGCTTCTTTAAGGGTTCACATTTCTAGAACCACAAACATTCTCCAAGGTGGCCATTGGTCTGGGTGGTCAGACAGAACTCTTTGTCTCCCATCAGATAAAGAACTAATTACCTCCAATAACTGCAAACAAAAGCCTTAACAGAACAGAGGGTATGTCTACATTACTGTGGTACAGCTGTGGTTTTTCCACTGCTGTAGTAAATCCATCCCATCAAGAGGCAGTAGCTAGGTTGACAGAATAATTCTTCCATCTACCTAGCAGTGCCTATACTGGGGCTTAGGTCAGCTTAAATATGTCTCTCTGGGTGTGAATTTTTCACACCCCTGATGACATATCTACGTTGACCTAAGTTTTAGGTGTAGACCAAGCATAATAATGATAGCTTGAGCTAACCGCTTCCTTTGGGTTGTGTGCTGCTGCTTTTGTGCTGACAGTGGACCATGGCGGTAGTCTCTACGCTAACATGCCAAAAGACCATTGACATTTCTTGTGGAATTGTGCCAACTTGTGGACCCTCCAGGTATCTAACAGGAAATAGACTGGAGAGAGACAGGAAGACACACACAATTTAGGAATTTTCTGATAGAGCTGAATGAAAATTTTCAAATTAAACTTTATTTCATGGCAAAATGCAGATTCAGGCCAACCAAGACATTTTGTAAATTTGTGTTGAATTTATCAAATTGTTTCAAGTTGGGGAGAAATTAAAAACAGAATTCTGAGAAACATAAAAACATTTTATTTTGACATTTTCAAAATGAAACATTTCAAATGTATGATTGAAAACAACTTTTTCAGTTTCTTTGTAAAGAAAAACCCCCTCAAAAATTATTTTTTTTCAATCAATCCCACCAAAAATTGGTTTTTCAAAAATCTGAAAAAAATTCATTTCTGAGCGACCCAAAATTATTGTTGTTGTTTGGCTGGGACACAAAACCAAAAATTGATTATTTTCACAGCTCTTCTCTGATTCAGACACTGAATCAAGTTCCATCCCTTTTGTGGTTGATACAATTTTTAAATAAAAGCATTTTACTAAAATCTCAGACTCCCTGCTTCCTTGAGAACATTACATTTCTGTAGGGTTGCATCAGGTACAGAAGACAATATGGGATATTCATTTTGCCCTCTAGATGGTACCTGATATATTATGAAGTGTTGAAGTGATGCAACATTATTACATATATGCAAACTTAAAAATAAATGACAAAATATATGGCTATCAATGCTCCCAAATCCACCGTCAGAGTGAATGGAGAAACACTAAAAGAACTAAATAATTTTACCTTTCTAGGGAGTGAGATGTACAATGATAGTGGCATCATGCTAGATGTCAAGCTACAGATATCAAAAGTAGGAAACAACCTTCATAAATGTGAAAAGATTTGGAAAAATAAGTAGCTTGATTGGCACTGATACAAAAACATGAACACTGACATCATGTCCCTTCTACTTTATGGAGCAGAGTCATGGAACTCTACAACAGAAATTGATAAGATGTTCAACTCATTCCAAATTAAATGCCTGTTGGAGAGAGTTTCTTGTAACATCAGAAATCCTAAGTAGAACAAACCAACATGAAACATCAGAAGGTGAAGATGGTATTTAGGGCACGTTTTAAGGATGCACCAACACGACTTCCATGTCAAGTAAGAATATGGATGCCACCCAGGAAGAGAAAAAGAGGGCAACTTAGAGAAACATTACAGAGAATAACAGAGAAAGAAGCCAGATCCATGAACCTGACACTAAGAAGCCTGAACAGACCAGCACATGACTAAAATAAATGGCAGAAACTGGTGGATGTCCTGTGCATGGGAGGGTGCAGGAGGATAAAGAAATAAATAAGAAAAAAATCTTAAAAATATGTTAAAGAAAATCAGGTTCAGTCTGTAAATGGTTTGCTAAACCGCCCTCCCCCTCCTCCAAAGGGGGTGCTCAATTATTACTGAATAGCTCATCAATCCCTTTATATATTTATGTCTTCTGTATTCTGAGAAGGATTTTACAGGAGGAGATGGTTAAGGGTCTAGCATTTTCAGTTATAATAAAGCTTGGGACTGTCAATCACTTATTAACTCAAGAGTAACATTTTTATGGTGGTGTTAAAACATTTGTAATTGAAACACTAAACACTTGATAGTTAGAATCCCTGAGAACTCCAGGGAATCACCCTGAGAGATTTCAAAGGCCAGTCCATAACCTCCCCACAGCATGCATGGAAGCAGGAGTTCTAGGAATTTTACAACAAAAGTATAGCTGCTATGATTGCACATATGAGATATGGCCTGGCTGACCGGTCACACTAGATCTTCTGCTGAACATCATCCTTGTCACAAGGGGCCTGATTTTCTCAGAAACTGAGCACCACCAGCTCCTAGTGAAGTCAATGTGAGCTGTGAGTGCTCAGTCACCTCTTTAAAACCAGACCTACAAAAGGCCAGTTCCTATGCCGGTGAACATTGTCCTAGCTCCATTGACGTCAGTGAGTTCATTAACCTAAATGCAGCTATGCTGATTTAACCAGGTGAGGATCTGGTACCATGAATCCAGCCTCCTCCTATTAATGTCAGTGGGTCCAGCACAGACCAGCTCACATAATTAGAGAAACAAAACCAGCTCCATACTACCCCTCCTCCTATTCTCCTTCTCGAGTGATATCTCAGTGCAGGAGAGAATCTGGCCTAAAAAGCTTTTGTATGTAGGACAGGAATATACTTCACTAAGCATTTTTTTTTAATTACCCTTGATGTATTTTCCACAGAAATATGAACTGTAGAAAGTAATTGTTTGTTTGTGTTTGCTTTACACTTTTCTCCTAAAGCCTGCTTTTTTTTCATTCATTTCATTCATAGTTGATGCAGACTTGAAACCTTCAGCACTGACTCCAGAATTGAAAGGAATAAATGAATATAGCAAGTTGGAAAAAATAATGTTTAACTACCAGAGAACATTTTGAAAGTTAAAAGAACATTTGGAATATATAGGGCTCGATTCACTTCTGCATGCATCCAATGCAGTTACATCAACATAAAACTGGAGTAGCACAGTAGTGTGAGCTTTCCCAGTGAAAAATATTTTTTTTTTAAAAAAGGAAATTTTAAAATTTTGTTTTCAGACTCCAAATATCTTATGGCAAACACAGACTATGGGCGGATAGATTTTTTTCCATTACTTCCATCACTTCTGTTTCTCAGATGTAAAATGAGTACTCTTGCAAACACTAAAATAGAGATTTTCATGCAGACTCTGCAATGCTGCTTTGAGTATGAGCTACTCATTTGGGGTTCTGAATGATATCTTGAGACAGAGATTTTTTTTTCTGTCCTGTATGGCGAACAAAAACAATTTGGTCAGAGGAAGACTGTTCGTATATTTGTAAACTCCACAGAGGAAAGAGATGACAGTTCAACAATGTAAGATGCAGTACACCAAAACCTAGACTGTGTATGCCTATCTCATTATTTACATGTGTCATGCAATGCTGATTCATAGAAAACAGCAACTTATCCTATATCTTTGGCTAGAAAAAGTTCTCTGAACTTCACAAAAATAGTTTCCCAAATAATTTTTAAACCATCAATGTTCTTTGCCATTTCCCATGCACACACTGTTCATAACATCCTAGAAAAAACTACAAAGTAGAAAGTTGCTCCTTAGCAATTGTTTTTCTCACTTTTGAATTTGCATAACTTTGTTACTGGAAAATTACTCCTGAGTATTGTGCTTTAGACATTAAGGTTTGTCTTCTTTGCTTAAAAAATGAATATTGATGCATTTACTTCTAACACGAAAACATACATGAAAAGTAGATGACATTTGGAAAAAGTAACAGAATCAACAACTACATAGAGTAGGACAATTATTGGACATACTGAGCTTGACAAAGCACTTTTGGTTAGGGATGTCCCCAACATGCAGCCCGAGTACCTAGGCTGCAGGGTGCAGCATGTTCCACTAGGTGAAGTGGTGGAGGGAATGTGACTGAAAGACCTGCATGGTGATGGATCCCCGACCCCGGCCCTGCTTCTGCCTCTTCCACACATCTTCCCTGCAGAGCTCTGTTCCATGGCATATAAGGACCTGCCACCTTAACACTGGAACTGGTAAGATTTCACTGCATGTTGGGACCCTCAGAACCACAGAGACAAAGCTGTGCCAGGAGGGATTTGCTGATCTGAAGAGCATAGAAGTGTCCGTTGCCAAGCGCCTGGAGGTCTTTCATTTAATAAAACAAACATTTGAAAGAAAAGAGTGCAAACATTTCAACATAAAATGGCCCAACAATGGACTTCTATCCCAAGAGTAAATCCTGAAACTACTACTAGAAATGAAGAAGCTTCACAGAAGCTTTTCACAGAAGACTAAATCTTCTAAAAGTAAACACCATAATAAATTCTTCTCATGGTTTGCGTTGCCTGAATACAAATACCCCAAAAAATAATCCAAAAAAAGGGTCTGCTCAGCCTGGGGGAGGAATAGGAAGGAAACGGAGTTGATGGTGGACAGGAACAGTCTTTTTCCCTGTGTTTGTTCAGTGCTTAACACAATGATGTCCTGATGTAAGACTATGGCTCCTAGGTGTTACCATAACACAAATAATAATTGTGACAACAACTTGAGTTGTTTTGCTTATTAAGGCATAGAGAGATTATGTTTGATGCTTACATTATCTTCATTTAAATATTACACAACATACCAAGGAGAGCCCATTATAAGCTTCAGTCTATTCTGCCTCATTATGTACAGAACTCCACCTTTCAAAATGAAGGGTGACTTGATTTCTGCAGCCATACCCACATCCTTCCATAAAAATAGAACACTTTGTTTTAAATATGGGAAGAACTACAAAAATAGTCAAACTAGACCTCAAATACCATAATGAAGCACAGGCATATAAATACCTAGATGGAGAAATGGGTTCCCAGAATGAATATCACTATCAGATCTGAATGACAATAGTAGGCAGTTGTATTCAGGTGAAGCATTAAATTGAAGTTCCATCTGCCTGATTCTGGAAGTTGATAAGGATGGTAAAACTCTCACAACTGTCTTCAGAAAGAGCAAGAGTACATGCCTAATGTCCTGACTGACATTCTCGCTCTCTCCCTCTGAAGTAGAATTACAAATTAATTGACATTAACACAAATGTTCACTGCCGAATACAAAACATTGCTGAGTGCACAAAGACCCTCACAATTGCCTTTCAGAAACATAATGCATTCTTGTAGGAAAATGCTCTTTTAATGTAGCATAACAATACAATTTAATCTCTAAGCAGGTGTGACTGCAAATGGGAAGAAAGTGTAGTTACTGTTCTTTTTCAGGATCAACAATTTCCATTATTATTTTTGTCCATTGTGAAAATTATTCTCTTTATAACATGAGGGCTAATTTGTATGCATGCAATCAACCCTGATATTTATGTTTTTAACGCATAGGTAATATATACACAATTTACATTTACAAGAAAACTCAGATGTCCACCACTTAGATTTTTCATTTCTGAAGTAAAACAGCTAGAATGATTGGTGTAGAACAGGACAGATGGTTAAGTGGCTAGTGCATTAAATTGTTAGGCCATGACGGTGATGCAGTCCGTCAGTGAAAGATATTCCCCAATCTGATCATACAATAGAGTACAGGATTCCTACTGTGACAGATCCAGACCAGTGGGGTACAGGAGTCTGATAGAAGGCAAATATACTGGCCACTGGATGAACAGTTTTTCTGTTCCCTGAGTGACCAGAGCAGGGGCTGCACTAGAGCAACCAGGAACCTGCTAGAATCAATTAAGACAAGCAAGCTAATTAAGACACCTGGAGCCAATTAAGAACATAATAGAATCAATTATGGCAGGCAGACTAATCAGGACACCTGGTTTAAAAAGGACCTTCCATCAGTTAGTTGGGGGTGTGCATAGAGTGAGAAGGTGTGCTTCTGGAGGACTGAGGAGTACAAGCGTGATCCGGCTTCAGGAGGAAGATCCTGTGGTGAGGACAAAGAATGTGCTGGGGGGAGTGCCCAGGGAGTTGTAGCTGTAGCTGTCACACAGCTGTTACAGGAGACAAAGACAGCTGCTATCCACAGGGCCTTGGGCTGGAACTCGGTGTAGAAGGTGGGCCCGGGTTCCCCCCATTCCCCCAACTCCTGATTGGACACAGGAGGAGTTGACATGGTCTGTGAGCAAAACCAGAAGGGAAGGTCTAATTTAGAAAGGGATCTGGCCTGTCCCTGACCCACTATGTGGGACAACAGAGACTGTGGAGATTATTTTCCATTTTCCTCATGCTGGCCAGTGATGAGGTTAGCTGAGTGTATGGCAGGTTTCAGCCTCTAGCAGAAGCGGCCAAACTGAGGGCTGCCATGAACCTCTGAGGTAAGTAAATCTGCCAAAAAGTGCAGGACCCACCAAGGTAGAAGAGGAACTTTGTCACACTACCTATACTTTTTTGGGGGGGAGGGGGAGGAGTGAAGGGAATATTTTTATGATTTACCTCTTAACCATTTCATATTTCTATCTCTGTCTTACATCCAAATTATGTTAAAAGAGTCTCAAGGTTGTAAAGTCAAACACTCAAATATTAGGAAATGCCAGAAGCAAGGTTGTATGTGTAACCATAATTCAGCCCTCTTGAGCATATGTATTATGATACATTCTTTAATTTTCATTTTTATGTACTATTTTTCCACAAGACCTCTGTCTCATGCCCTAATGTTCCATTGGCATCCTTAATTCTGTAATTTCATAACTTCTCAGTGTTTGACTTTGAAACTTTAATGTTCTTTTAATGTTATTTTTATAATTGGGCATTTGACTCATCCAAAAATAATTGGTGAATTGTTCAGCCAAAACATTGGTAAAATATTGTTATAATGCCAAAAATAATAAAATATTTTAAAGCACTGTTTTATTAGAACAATAACAACAGTAACAAAAAAGACTAAGACTTAATGGTCTCTAATAGGCTTAGTCTTAGATATGTATGCCTAATTAAAAAAAAAGTTACTTAACTGAATTGTTATATCTCATAAAAATGAATCAAAAGGAAATGAAGTTTTAAAATATGAAGTAATAATTATTATTACCTTTTTAGCAATGTTAGGTTAGCATTTATATGTGAACCTTATTCAAGACTTAACAGTTTCAAAAGAAAAAGGAAATTAAGACATACACATAACTATAAAATACATTTTTAAATGCACATATGATAGGTAGGCAACTCTTCAAACACTTTGCTTTTATTATCTTCTTTTTCTTTATCAGTTCCAACTGCTTAATCTATATCTTTGTTGTCATCATCAAATTCATCAGTATCTCTTTCTTCCTCTCCATATAATGGAGTCAACTCTTCATCTGCCATTTTCTTCTCAAATTTTAAATTGTGATAGACAATCACCAAGTTCCCAGCACTGGAGTTCTTCAATCTATTTCTGGTTTTTGAATGGATGATTCCCCAAACTAGCCAATTTTGTTCTATGTATGCAGTAGTATATAGAAGTATTAAAAGAATTTCTGCCACATTAGCTGGAGTTCAAGGAGCACACAGCCTTCTTCACCATAGTGAAGAGGGAAGCTACTTTGATTCAACCACTGCATCTTACAACTGAAAAGATTGTCTCTTCCTTTATAATTTGCTACCTTTGTCAGAATTGTTTTTGTTTTTTTTAGTATGTCCTTTAAAATTTGATGCTCTGAGGTTACAAGCTGAACCAAAAACGTCAGTAGGAAGTGCAGTAGGCCATATAACATAAGTAATAAGTTGTGGGTTTTGGTTAATTATAGGTATCCCATTCCATATGAGACAGCTGTGGCTGTAGTGACTATTATCATATAGACCCTTTATATCTATCAGTTAAATGTTTGTACTTTAGTGGACTTGATTCTTGTCTTGCTTATACAGGTGTAAATTAAAAGTTACTCCACTGAAATCAGTGGAGTCATCCCGGTATAAAACTGGTGCAAGTGAAAGAAGAATCAGGCTCTAGTCATCTCATCAATATAGCCAATAAGCATGCTGTTCAGCAAATTTATTACTCAATTTACCCATCCCTAATAAAAAGTCCCATCTGTTTCATAGGACTAGAAGCCATAATGCCTCCTACATAAATCATCCTTCTGAATGCTGCTTGTGTTTTTTTTAATTTTTATTTTTAGCTATAAAAGAAGCCACAGTAATAAAATGTAATAAAAGTGTCTTGTACTTCTTGTTTATTATAACTGCCTAATAATACAGTTTATATCATAATGTAATAACTTTTCATACAACTTTATTATATTGCGAGTGAAATCAGATAAAATGCACAAATTACAATTACAGCTTCACAATACCTCATCTCTCCCTTTTCTATATAAAAGAGAGTAGATGAATGTCTCTGTACCTTTTCCTATTATTCAGTAGACAATATACTCAAGAAAAGAAAATATATGTTGCAGTCCTGCTGCTTTTCCTGGGTCATTGAAATGTTTATTTTAGAAGCATCCTCATTTCTATGCAGGTTATCATTTATCAGGTGTTTGTCATTCTGTGGCATAACAAAATGGGGTGACTCATCCAATACTGAAACTTTCAAACTGTTCTGCTGAAGCTGAAAAGCCATTTAATTTAATACATTTATGATCCCACTAAGGGACCCAGATATTTACTTACATGTGCTGCTGCCCTTGAAATGATAGTTGTATGTCTATCTAAAAACCATCTACGTAACAGCAGAACAGGTAGAGACAGAAAGAGAAGCAAATTATGTACATTAAAGCCACATAGTGTAGAGACTGTTTCCACTTGTACTGTTAATGGAAAAGAGAGAGATGGAATGATTGGATTCACAGGAAGCAAAACAACTTGCCCTCAAACCAAAAAATGGTTGAAAATACATGGCTAACCGTACAGTGGCACAAAGAGAAGAGCTCCTTAGGTTTGGGTCTTTTTTTCCCCTTCCCTGAAGCAAAAATATCAATTTGTTTTTATGTTAATTGGTAAGAGGAATAGACAATAAAACAGTAATGTTTTATTGTGATTATATAACTATTATTATATATATAATATATATATATATATATATATACACATAAATACAATCTTGTACTATGTTTCCAAAATGCATAATTTAACCAGATGTCTTCATTTTGAGTTTTTGTTTAAAGAAAATAAAAATAAATAATTATTTGGCTTAGGGATTCTGTGTGTGTGTGCATGTGTGTAATTAGAATGTGTTTGTGAGATTAGAGCCAGTACCAGGAATTACTATTTTGGGCAAAATTACTTTCCCTCAGATTCACCATTTGTAATATGGATACTTTACAGGAGAGGTGGCTGTGAGCCTCTATAGATAAGGTTGCCTTAGTGTTCCCATGAAAACATTTCACATTCATTTTCTTGTAACTTTCTGAAGCATTCACTTTTGGGGCTGAAATTTTTGGGGGATTCAGTTAAAAGGTATTTTTATTATTGGGTTTTGTTTTATTTTTGAGCAAACCAGCAATTTTTGCATGAGGGAAGAAGTGGAAAAGGTATATTTTTCCCATTAAAAATAAAAGTGACCTTTTTTTGGAGCAGCTGAAACTCGCCTCGGTTTTTACTAGCTCAAGAAAACACATGAAGTTTGTGGCAAAATCTGGAAACAGAACCAATCTTGCAGGGCGTTGGGCTCTGGGACTGAAAAATCACTCTGTAAATATTTGGGTTCAGGTTCCCAGAGCTCAGGCTCCAACCTGAGCCCAAATGTCTACATCACAATTTTTCGCCCTGCAACCTTAATCAGCTGACCTGGGCCAGCAGTGGCCATGCCGCAGGCTTTTTATCCTTGTGTTGATGTATCCTCAGACAAACTAATTCAAATATGCTCAGTTATACTCTCTGTTAGGCCAATTCTGTAGTCACGAGAACTGAGAAACAGAAAGTGTGTATAACTTGCTTTGGTAGTCAGAGTTAGACCTTGTCCTGTTAGCCAAAGCACTGGTAGCTCAGTACTTGAGTGGGATACTTATTTACTGTCAGACGTTGAACCTGTGACTGAACTCTTCTCTCTACCTCAGTTCCCTCTGCATGTGTAGCCATCTTTTCAAAAGCACATGGAGCACGGTAGATTAAAATGCACAAAGTATTATTAGTCTGATTTCAAAAATTGGAAAACCAAGACCTAGAAAAGTCCAAAGATACATCTGGTGGTTTACTGGTGAAGTAGGTTAAACTTTGACCTTTACGCCAAAAAAACCTGATTTCAGCTTTTTAAGTCTGACATTTATTTGGTGTGTGACCTTGAGTAAGTTGTTCAATCTCTGTTTCACCATCTATAAAATGGGGTTCAGACTTATCTACCTGGCTCACATACAGTTTGTTAGGGTTAAAGAGGAATGATTGTTCAGGTGGTTGAAAAGATAAAACCCTATGTAAATAATTTATTATGCGATAGAACTTGACTCATGGTCTGTCCCATTAGTAATGATCTCTCTGTGCAAAGGGTCTGCAAAGCTGCCTTAAGTGGGCACCTGGGGATCCTCTGGCACAGAGGTCTGTTGAGTGCTTTCCCATTGTAGTGGGCATGGCCAGAGTCCTGCTGCATTCTGGCAGTTCCCCAGCCACAGTTGTGGCCTTTTAGGGGCTATTATTAGCTAGGACTTTTGCTAAAGTATATGGCAGCTATAGACTACGTTGATCTGTGAATTTGTAAAATTACCCATAGGTACATTATATGTTCAGTATGAAATCTGATAAATTACCATTTAGTTTTATGTACCCATTAGTAAAAATAGACATTCTTCTATTTGTTTGTTCTCTTTCACAAGGATTCTTTTGTGAAAGCCCTGAGGTAAGAGGGGAAGTGGGATACCGGGTAGAAGCACGAGCAGGAGAGCGTGAGAGGGGAGGGCTCCTGCCTCCTACTGAGAGAGGGAAGATCAGCGAGTTATCTTAAGTGCCTGTACACAAATGCAAGAAGCCTGGGAAACAAGCATGGAGAACTGGAAGTCCTGGCACAGTCAAGAAATTATGATGTGATTGGAATAACAGACTGGGTGGGATAACTCACATGACTGGAGTACAGTCATGGATGGATATAAACTGTTTAGGAAGGACAGGCAGGGCAGAAAAGGTGGGGGAGTTGCATTGTATGTAAGAGAGCAGTATGACAGCTCAGAGCTCCGGTATGAAACTGCAGAAAAACCTGAGAGTCTCTGGATTAAGTTTAGAAGTGTGAGCAACAAGGGTTATGTTGTGGTGGGAGTCTGCTATAGTCCACCGGACCAGGGGGACGAGGCTTTCTTCCAGCAACTAACAGAAGTTACTAGATTGCAGGCCCTGGTTCTCATGGGAGACTTCAATCACCCTGATATCTGCTGGGAGAGCAATACAGCGGTGCACAGACAATCCAGGATATTTTTTGGAAAGTGTAGGGGACAATTTCCTGGTTCAAGTGCTGGAGGAACCAACTAGGGGCAGAACTCTTCTTGACCTGCTGCTCACAAACTGGGAAGAATTAGTAGGGGAAGTGGATGGGAACCTGGGAGGCAGTAACCATGAGATGGTCAAGTTCAGGATCCTGACACAAGGAACAAAGGAGAGCACCAGAATACAGACCCTGGACTTCAGAAAAGCAGACTTTGACTCCCTCAGGGAACTGATGGGCAGGATCCCCTGGGAGAATAACATGAGGGGGAAAGGAGTCCAGGAGAGCTGGCTGTATTTTAAAGAATCCTTATTGAGGTTGCAGGAACAAACTATCCCGATGTGTAGAAAGAATAGTAAATATGGCAGGCGACCAGCTTGGCTTAACAGTTAAATCCTTGCTGAACTTAAACACAAAAAAGAAGCTTACAAGAAGTGGAAGATTGGACAAATAACCAGGGAGGAGTATAAAAATATTGCTGAGGCATGCAGGAATGAAATCAGGAAGGCCAAATCACACTTGGATTTGCAGCTAGCAAGAGATATTAAGAGTAACAAGAAGGGTTTCTTCAGGTATGTTAGCAACAAGAAGAAAGTCAAGGAAAGTGTGGGCCCCTTACTGAATGAGGGAGGCAACCTCGTGACAGAGGATGTGGAAAAAGCTAATGTACTCAATGCTTTTTTTGCCTCTGTCTTCACAAACAAGGTCAGCTCCCAGACTACTGCACCAGGCAGCACAGCATGGGGAGGAGGTGACCAGCCTTCTGAGAGAGAAGTGGTTCGGGACTAATTAGAAAAGCTGGACAAGCACAAGTCAATGGGACCGGATGTGCTGCATCCGAGAGTGATAAAGGGGTTGGCGGATGTGATTGCAGAGCCATTGGCCATTATCTTTGAAAACTCATGGCGACTGGGGGAGGTCCTGGACGACAGAAAAAAAGCTAATGTAGTGCCCATCTTTAAAAAAGGGAAGAAGGAGGATCCTGGGAACTACAGGCCAGTCAGCCTTACCTCAGTCCCTGGAAAAATCATGGAGCAGGTCCTCAAGGAATCAATTCTGAAGCACTTAGAGGAGAGGAAAGTGATCAGGAACAGTCAACATGGATTCACCAAAGGCAAGTCATGCCTGACTAATTTATTTGCCTTCTCTGACAAGATAACTGGCTCTGTGGATGAGGGGAAAGCAGTGGACGTGTTATTCCTTGACTTTAGCAAAGCTTTTGACATGGTCTCCCACAGTATTCTTAACAGCAAGTTAAAGTATGGGCTGGATGAATGGACTATAAGGTGGATAGAATGCTGTCTAGATTGTCGGGCTCAACGGGTAGTGAACAATGGCTAGATGTCTAATTGACATCCGGTATCAAGCAGAGTGCCCTAAGGGTCGGTCCTCGGGCCGGTTTTGTTCAATATCTTCTTTAATGATCTGGAGGATGGCGTGGACTGCACCCTCAGCAAGTTTGCAGATGACACTAATCTGGGAGGAGTGGTAGATACTCTAGAGGGTAGGGATAGGATACAGAGGGCCCTAGACAAATTAGAGGACTGGGCCAAAAGAAATCTGATGAGGTTCAACAAGGACAAGTGCAGAGTCCTGCACTCAGGACAGAAGAATCCCATGCACCGTTACAGACTAGGGACCGAATGGCTAGGCAGCAGTTCTGCAGAAAAGAACCTAGGGGTTACAGTGGATGAGAAGCTGGATATGAGTCAACAGTGTGCCCTTGTTTCCAAGAAGGCCAATTACATTTTGGGCTGTATAAGTAGGGGCATTGCCAGCAGATTGAGGGACGTGATCGTTCCCCTCTATTCGACATTGGTGAGACCTCATCTGAAGTACTGTGTTCAGTTTGGGGCCCCACACTAAAAGAAGGATGTGAAAAAATTGGAAAGTGTCCAGCGGAGGGCAACAAAAATGATTAGGGGACTGGAACACCTGACTTATGAGGAGAGGCTGAGGGAACTGGGATTGTTTAGTCTGCGGAAGAGAAGAATGAGGGAGGATTTGATAGCTGCTTTCAACTACCTGAAAGGGGGTTCCAAAGAGGATGGATGTAGACTGTACTCAGTGGTAGCAGCTGACAGAACAAGGAGTAATGATCGCAAGTTGCAGTGGGGGAGGTTGGATATTAGGATAAACTTTTTCACTAGGAGGGTGGTGAAGCATTGGAATGGGTTACCTAGGGAGGTGGTGGAATCTCCTTCCTTTGAGGTTTTTAAGATCAGGCTTGACAAAGCCCTGGCTGGGATGATTTAGTTGGGGATTGGTCCTGCTTTGAGCAGGGGTTGGGACTAGAGGACCTCCTGAGGTCCCTTCCAACCCTGATATTCTATGATTTTGTTGGCTGTCTTTACTCAGGCAAAACACCATTTAAAGTAAAGTCTTACGGAAGTGTACTATGTAGAGTTGGGGTTTTTTTGTTTTGTTTTCATCCTGTAGAAATGAAAAGAAAATGAGTGAGTGGTGGATGCAGTAGGTGACTGCAGTGTGTCTATGAAATAGTGGACACCACTGGCCAAATTCTGATTTCAACTATATTAGCATAACTAACTAATTTCAGTGGTGTTACTCTGAATTTATAGAAGTGTAACTGAGATCACAAGTTCTGTCTAAAACTCTAATGCTACTAATCTAATATCTTGTAAATTACTCTGTTTACAATCTGAAATTGTGCACTTTAAAAGGTAGAATAGCAGAGAACAAACACAAAGAGTGAAAGGTAGGAGAACTCCTACAAGTGCTGTACTGGGCTTTTGACATTTTCTGAATAGTGTCTGATAGCAAGGCTATTAGGTGGCCATTGAGTATGTTACAGACTTAAATCATCAGAAGAAAAAGTCTTCCTGATTCGCACCTATTGTTCGTGTCACCTGATGAAATGTATTTTCTTGTCCCTTTCCTTTACATTGAGATTTTTCTTCATTGATTTTAGACAGTGATGATTCTCTTCATTTTTCAAGTGAAATGTACAAAACCATTTTTCATTAACTTACTATGTTTATTCAGGTTCATACAATAATTACTAAGTAATGAAACTGTCAAACTGAGACCAATCAAATCTGTTGTATCCATATGTTTGAACAGCATACTTTTGAAAAGTTAATATGTAACATTGATCATAGCAAATAACAAATATTGATGAAACATGATGATATAAATAAAAACACTATCTACTTAAGAGAAATTGCATTTTTTACTGACATTCAATTCCCAAATATTTCCTCCCCTTGAGTTTTATCCTATACACACATTTTGGGCAATGTAAGTAAGGCTTGAAAAAAATCCTGATTATTATTCTTATTGCCTACATGGCATAGGTGACTTGAAGCCATAACATCTGCATTTTGGTTTCAGTTTTCAAATACCCCCTCCCTCCAAATTTGTATTCTGATCTGGGGGTTTGCTTTGAGTCCATTTCTACTTTTATTCAGCGCTGGAGCAGAGAGCTTATGCTCAGCAATAAACAAAACAACTAAAACCTTTGAGAGTCAGGGGGAATCATTCTTTTTATCCTTCTGTCCACCTGAACAGCAGGATTCCCAAAAGATTAAAGGGGAGTGTCAGGGTTCCCTCCCCACTCTGAACTCTAGGGTACAGATGTGGGGACCCACATGAAAACCCCCTAAGCTTATTTCTACCAGCTTAGGTTAAAAACTTCCGCAAGACACAAATCCTTTGTCCTTGGATGGTACGCTGCCACCACCAAATGATTTAGTCAAAGAATCAGGCAAAGGACCACTTGAAATTCCTATTCCCCCAATATATCCCCCCAGGCCCTACACACCCTTCCTGGGAAGGCTTGAAAATAATATACCAACTGTTTAGGTAAACCAGATTCTTAAAAAACATAACTTTATTATGAAGAAAAAAAGTAAAAGAAGTACCTCTGTAAAATCAGGGTGGAAGGTAACTGTACAGGGTAATCAGATTCAAAACACAGAGAATTCCCCTCTAGGCAAAACTTTAAAGTTACAAAAAACAGGGATAAACCTCTCTCTTAGCACAGGGAAAATTCACAAGTTGAAAACAAAAGGTAATCTAATGCACCCTGCCTTATTTACTTACTCTTTTTGCAATATTGAGACTTATTTTAGGATGGTTTAGTAGGAGGAGTTTTCTGACCTGGTGCTTGTCTGCTTCCCAGGAGAACACAAAAACCAAGAACACAAACAAAGCCTTCCCCCTCCCCAAGTATCATCTTTCCCCATTGGTCCTTTTGGTCAGGTGCCAACCAGGTTATTTGAGCTTCTTAACCCCTTACAGGTAAGGAGGAATTCTAGGCTACCCTCAGCTGTATGGTTATGACAGGGAGGTCTTGATCTCACCCCTCCCAGTATCAGCCTGAAGAGCAGAACCAATAAGCCACAGCACTAGTCTACTCCACCCATCACCATCCATGTATGGAGTAGCCTGAGGCACAATCTCTCCAGCGTTCCTTCTGGAATAATCCAGTTCTGTTCCACCCGCTATTCAGAGCTTTGGCATAAGTGGCACTATCTAGCTTTGTCTATTTGTCTATTTGATCAGGAGTGGTGAGTGGTATGCTGAAAGGTATACTCCTTAAGTGGCATGATTTTTTTTTCTCCTTTGCTGATATGTGAAGTTATGGCTCCAGACCACACCTATGCACCAGGTTATAAATTCCACACAAGAAATATTTGCCTGAGGTGGATTTGCAGGATTTGGGGGCTGGGCTCAATGCCATAGAGGACTGATGCTAATAGGATGCAAAATCTTTCACTTCTAGCTCACTAGTTCAAATCCAGAATAAGTATATAGTAATCCAAAACAGTTACCTTCTGATGGCTGTTCAGTGCTGTGTGTGGAATAAGTCATGTATGTTTCACATAGCTCTGACAGGAACCATGCTGCAAAGATTTACATTTAAAAAAAGTTTTGAGCTAGTTCAATACAGTAAGATGAACCATATTATTTGGACAGAACACCATAAATTCAAGTTAAACAAAAATCCTTGCAAGTAGAATTCCCTGATATTTCATCCCTCCAACCATTCTCTGGAGAATAACCATCTCAAAACTAGATTGATTTCCTATGAGTATGGTTTCCTCAGTGTTTGCAGATGTCCATTCACTGAGTGGCACTTTTGATCTGCCTGTCAGCTGACCGATAGTCCATTACTATAAAAGATTTCTCAGGCATAGGAAAAATCACTAACTATTGAATTACAAGAGAGGGAGCTGGCAGAAGGAGAAACAATACTAAAATCTGGCACCCATGCAATTCCAGAGAAATTAAAAGTCTAAGACAAGAAGATCACCTAAGGAAAACCAGAAATAGGAAGGCACCATTCCTTTCAATGCTAGTGAAAAAAGACAGTCTTAGCTATTGCAGATATGAATTGCTCCTGTCGATGTGATATAAATGCATCATTTCATAAGCTAACTCTCCAGCATGTAATTTATGGATTGAGATTTGCAACAATGAAAAGAAATGTGAAACGAGGGTTCTGACAGAGACCAAATAATAATCACACCTCATAATTGGATGATTACATATTGGATGAACTCACATATTAAAGCTAATTAACTGATGAATATGATCAACAAAAGCAACATCAAACATTAACTCACAAGAATACAAAAAGAATCTTAAGAGAAACCCAATATACCAAACCCACAAAGCATTTAATTTAATTTCTAGGAGTAAATTTTCAATGTTTAGGCAGATAAAATAATACCAGAGACAAAATTTATCCATGGTATAATTCCACTGAAGCCCAGGGGCTAGTTACTGGGACGTTACATCCCATATTCTTCATAGAAATATTGTTATGATATGAATATAGAATGACTAAGATATACTTTATGCAAGATGGCTCATGCAAGGTATCATTGGAAAGGCTATAATTTAGTGAATGTGATTATCCAATTTGTATGCATATATCATTTCTGTATCTAAAGTTAGAAATATTGACCACGTATCTGTATTTCAAATGTGCTACTTTGGGTGACACCCACAACTAGTCCTTCAGGTACAACAATGAAAAGGTCAGACAGGGCTGATGGCCCATCAGCAGAGACAATGGACTGTGAAAGAGCTTAGTCTTCCTGTGGACACTCCAAGCAGCCTGCGAGTAATGGCTGCTAGGACCCTGCAGAGACATGGGAATGAGTCACCTGGTACTGCCTGCCCCCTCCCCCCCCCCCCCCGGTATGTCAGTCTTTTTCCACTGGAAGACAAAGGGTTCCTGCTATACATAAAAGCTATATAAGGCAGGGGAGTGACATCACGAGGTCTCCTCTGCCTCCTGACCCGAAGAGACACTGGAAAACACTTGGAAGCAAGAACTGAACTGTGGGGAGAAGAGTTGAGCCCAGGCTGGAAGGGTGTCTAGTCTGTGAATAATAATACCTGAAGTTTCAAGCTGCAGGCCAGTGCTGCTGGCTTTCAAGAATCTTTGCAATCTGCCTAATTCAACATTTAGGGTGAGAAATTATATTTTGTAACCTGTTTCTTTAGTGAATCAAGCTTAGTTTGTGTGTGTGTTTTATTTGCTTAGTAATCTGTTTTGTTCTGTTTGCTATCTCTTATAATCACTTAACATCTGCCTTTTATAGTTAATAAATTAGTTTTGTTTATTATTAAACCGAGTTTGTGAAATTTCCAACTGGGGGGGATAAGAAGTTGTGCATATCTCTTTTCACATTGAGGGAGGGTGAATTCTTATGAGTTTGTGCTGTGCAGATTTTTCTATACAGCGCAATACTTTATACCTTTGGGTCTGCACTCCAAGGGAAGTGGGCAGCTGAGTGCTGGGGCAAGTCCCTTAAGCTGAGTCTTCCCAGAGCTGATCTCAGTGTCTGTGTCTGGGTGGGGCCCTGCCTATGTATGTGTCTTAAGAGCATGGCTCAGTAAGACAGGGTAAAGGGGGCCCAGGCTGACAGAACAGGTGGGCTCAAAGGTATCTCAGTACATCAGGTGGCACCTTAAAGGGGGAATCATCACAGTTACCATTAAAGCATAGGCCTGTAGTACGGGGCATGGATGAAGTAGGACACTGGGGGAGTTGTGTGTGGCTGAGCTAGAATTATTTTCTGTGCTCTTGCAGAGTTTGTGCTCCAGGGTTACCTTTGTAGGCCTTGAAATAGAGCAGCCTCCACTCTCCGTCACACTTATTCGCTATTATTTATTACTTATATTGTAGTAGCGCCCAGGACTGACAGTCAAAGATCAGGGTCCCTTTGTGCTACTTTACAGACATATAAGGAAAAGGCCAGTCCCTGCTTCATGAAATTAATCATCTAGGTATAACTCCACCCTAAATCTAATACTTCTCTTCTCCCAGTGAAGAAGCTATGACAATGATATCCTATGCATTACCCATGGTCCTGTGCTCTTGTCTCTGCTCTTTCTCTCTCTCCTTTCCCACTTGTTTAACCATATGAGGCAAGCTATAGTTTGGCCCTATAGAATTATAAAGTGGTGAATTTAGCCCTGGCCTATTCTTATATACCCCTTTTCCAAATTCCACTAAAGATGCCCATGCATTGTTCAAACAGACTCCCCAAATCATCACAGTGATGTCTATTAATAAATAGCTGTAAAGAAGCTGGCACATGAGGTGTCCAGAGATTTGTTTCCTTAGGTTATTTATTTATTATTTTTAGAAGATTTTTGTTAAAGTGCTCTGCCTAGTGCTATGCTATAAACATGCTCATGAGTTGCAAATGCTCAGCGTTTTGGATATCAGTAGCTCAAAGAATCAATAATGGAAATATCCCAGTGTCTTTTCTGCTTCTTCTCCTGACCAGGAAAAGAGATGGTTGCTTAAATGTAGCATAACCACTGTGATTGCATTACATCAGTTGATAAGGGCTGTCGCTTGTAGCACTCAGGCCAGCTTATTATTATTATTATTTTATTATTATTAATATTTCAATCCTCATAAGCAGCAGGGCATCGAGTTCAGAAAAATTCTGATTCTGCATGACAGTAGTTGTTAGTCTAAAATACAGCTATTCTAGCTGCTTGATCTTCATTGAAACAGTTTGCTTTCAACAAAGAAAAACTTTCAGCACGAGTGTGATATAGCAGAAACCAGAGGGTATTATTAAAAATATTGATCACGTAAACATTGCCAGTTATATAACTTCCTGTTCCAGATGTGTTTGCACCTAAATTTATAATTGTTGCAATAATGTGATCTTTATTAACAATCACCTTGTTTCATGCTCTAGTTCAGCAGCCATGCTTTATATAGGTGGTTATTTGGTAAAGGTCAGACACTGTAGTTGGTAAATGTTACACACATTCATCATTTTTAGATCCAATA
The DNA here is from genome assembly GCF_965152275.1 of Natator depressus. Classification (NCBI taxonomy): domain Eukaryota; kingdom Metazoa; phylum Chordata; order Testudines; family Cheloniidae; genus Natator; species Natator depressus. The sequence continues at coordinate 126,564,383 of NC_134235.1, forward strand.
AAGTTTCCAGTTATGTAGTTATTAGTTAATATAGAACCAATATTTCTGTCCTCTTTCCTTTGCCAGGACTTATCAAACCATCTGCAACAGCCATAGATATAATTTATTCTTTGTCACCGTAAACTCTGAAGATGCTTCATCTTCGTTAAAGCACAGCAGGAATGATAAGTTTCCCATCCTTCCTCCAGAAGAAAAGAGTATGTTGTGATTGTAATGTTCCCCCGATAAACTTTACTAGAGGGTTCTCTTGGAAGACTATAAGGTACCTCCACCTGTAGAAGTCATTTCCAAAGGAATATTATTAGTGGGAGAGTCACTTTAAGGGTTTAGTAGATTAATTATTTACAAGCTGTAGCCTATAGGACTAACCTGCTTTCTTGCATATATCTATATATCTATATCTATCTATATCTATATCTTTTCTTATAGTTTAAGTATTTGATGTATTGTAATAGGTTTATAGATTTATATTAAAAATAAGTTTGGATGCAAGAGACATACAGGCCATATCCTGAATGTCAAGCTGAGGCAAAGTTAGCATATATATATATATATATATATATATATGCTAACTTTGCCTCAGCTTGACATTCAGGATATGGCCTGTATGTCTCTTGCATCCAAACTTATTTATATATATATAAACTTATATATATATAAAGACTTTTTACCCAGAAAGTAAATCTATATCTTGTTACCTAAATAGATAAGTACCCACGCCTATGTCTAAGACCTTTATCTAGACCAATAGACAATGGAGAATGACATGGGTTTTTTTCAGTGTTGTACCCACAGACTTAACATGTACACCACAAGGAAACTTGTGTGTGTATACTTGTCATCAATACCCACAAACATACTAGCCTATGGGGTAAGCGAACCCTAACATTTTGTGGGTAAGGAATGAAGTTTGGGCTTAGGAGGAAGGATTTCCGGCAGTTGTGACCTATAAAAGAGGTGACCCGCCTTGCTAGAGTACTCCGCTCTACCATACTTCACTTTACTTCATTTTCTATGTATTTCTACTCTATCTAGTCTATCTATGACGACTGCTACTATTAGTAGGCTATACTTGTTTTTAAACTTTACGTTTCAAGGGAACTCGGCTAAGCTTGGTTTCCCTAGGTTTTTATTCTTAGTTTGTTTATTAGGTTTTGATTTTAAGTTAGTCAAGTAAACCCTACTTTAGTTTTGATAGCTCTTAGCATTAGATTTTTCTAAGCACTGCATCCCTCACTCAAGAATTGAGAAACCTGAACTGCAAGGCTGGTCCTGTGTGTCTTACCACCAGGTTATCAAGGAAGGGTGTGAGTATATTAACAAAAGCTCTGTTGCATATAATACTATATTATCATATGTATCTTTTGAATAGCAGTAATGCAATTGTAACTTTGTAACTCTGAGTATTTTACCATTTACTTACTATTATTGATTTTAATAAAAAGTCTTTAAGGCTATATCTGTCTCAGTGTGAGCTTCCTGTCATTACCACCGAGGGTCCTTTGTAAATTCTGTGGAGCCTGATTTGGGACAAGAACTTTTATCTTCTGATCAAACAGATTGGCAAGGTTAAACCCCATACTATTAATATTAATAATTAATTATTATTATTATTGATTAAATAAAATAAAATAAATTGATAAATTAAAATAATATTATTAACACACCCTAAATCAGGCTACATAGCACTTACGGAACTTTTTGCTACTCCAAGGGTGTTAATCCCATTATCCCTACATAAATTAGATAGTTCTATCTACTTAGGTAGATGGGGTTTTCCAATGGCCAAGGCTTTATGTGAGACTTGGAATATGTGGGCTCAGGTCCCTGCTATGCCACAGACTTCCAAAGTGACCTTGAATGAGTCACTTAGTGACAACATTTTAAAGGTATTTAGGCACCTAGAGGTGTAAATAGGTACTTAGTGGGAATTTCAAAAGGTCCTAGGCCTCATTCTAATCCATTACACTCAAATATTCCAACTTCTATTCTGGAGTTGTTACAGCTGCTCCACTAGACTGTAGTTCTTCAGGATTGGTTACCTCACTTCAGATTTTCTTTATGCTTTCCAATGTCTGTTCATGGGTCTCTGACCATTTCCACAATGCCTTATTGTGTATTAACTGTCTCAAGGGCTCCCTGCCTTCTGATAGGCAAGTGCAGAATCTGGGAAGACAGTTGGCTAGCCCTATAAATTGCTGGACTCTCTTCACATCCTATAGTCTGGACATTTCCTTAATGGCTCTCAATTTTTCCAGATCCCTCAGAAGTCATCAGGTTTTTTTATGTAGGGAACTTCAGCTCTCATAAGATTCAGTTTGTCTGCATCTAACCTAATATTTCACTTCCAGCACCTGCTTAGTAGTTGTCACAACTTATCATGGTCCGAGACTGCTTCTTCCTTGACATCACTTTCTCCTACAATAAGAATGTTATCAGCTACAATTTTAATGTCTGGGAATCACCATTTTAGTGCCTCTGAATATTTATAGTGGAACACCTCTGGCTGGGTAGATGACCATAGGCATTCATACCCATGGCACCTACCAAAAGTTGTGAAAACTGTTGTCTGGTGGCTGGATGTCTCCTTTAACTCAATATGCAGAAAACTATTCTCAACATGATGAAGACTTCTGCTCTGGTAATTTGGATGGTAAGTCCTCAATCATTTGTAATGGGTACTGTCATCTTTTCAATGCTCCATTCGGTGGCTTAGGTTCTTTGCAAATCCTCAGTTTAGCTGGAGGTTTTCTCACCACTGTTAGAATGCTGACCACTCTGCTAGTTTCAACAGGTTTAATAATGCCTCTTCTTTGCAGGTTTTCCAGTTCCTTCTTTAATGACTGATGGAGCTCTGTGTTTTGGTTATCTCATCAGCTGCACACAGTCACAGCAGCAGACAGCACATCCCTCAGCCCGCACTGCTTCCCGCAGCTCCCATTGGCCTGAAGCGGCGAACCGCAGCCAGTGGGATCTGTGATCAGCCGCACCTGCAGACACAGCAGGGAAACAAAACAGCCCAGCCCACCAGGGGGCTTACCATGGCAGGCCGTGTGCCAAAGGTTGCAGATCCCTGCATTAGTGCATATGAAGTTATGAGTTTGTGTTGTATGGTTGTTACTAAAATATGTTGTGGGATTGGGAAGCGCCCAGATACTAGCTCTCCAGAGACAATACCAAGGAAAGTAACCAACACCCAGGTGGGTGTCAAACAACCATCAACAGCCATTGTTGAGCAAGGGAGTTACAATTTAATGACTCGCCTGCATAAGGCCACACCAGGGAAATTGCTCAACATTGCCTGGAAATTCAGCAGTGCCCACCAGACATACCCGGATTTGTGTTCTCGAAGAACATGGGACTGAGGGTATAAAACAGAACAGGGTGGCCACATGCCTGGCCTTTCTCCTTCCCCCACCTACACTGCAAGCAACAAGGACACTCTGAAGACTCCAACAGAGGGAACTGGCCCAGGTTTTAAGGGTGAAACCTGTGTAGTATGAACTGCAATATCCAGCGGGGTGAGAAAAACTGCTTAATATAGATGTTGCCCAGTCTAATAGGGTTGAGAGTTTAGATTTCATGATTATATATTTTATTTTATTTTGGTAACCACTCTGACTTTTTGCCTATCACTTATAATCAGTTAAAATCTATCTTTTGTAGTCAGTGAACTTCTTTTACTGTTTATCTTTACCAGTGAGTTTGCCTGAAGTGTGTGGTAAATCTGCTCAGGTGTGCAAAGGCTGGTGTATATCCGCTTTCCATGGCTGAAGTGGTGAACCTATTAATAAATTTGCACTGCTTGTCTTGGCAGTTCCCAGCCAGTGGGAGCTGTGGAATCCGCGCTTGTGGCAGGAGGAGCACACAGAGCCCCCCTGGCCACCCCTCCCGCAGGAGCTTCAGGAATATGCCAGTCAGACCTGGGTAGGGAGCCTGCCAGCCCCACCAACTCTCCCCCCACCCAGCACCAGCAAGGGTCCTGGACCACACACCATGGCACAGCCCCCTCATCCCCAGCACTAGCAGGGGTCCCTGACCAGGCACCGCCCCCAGACCCCTCTCTTCCAGCAGGGGTCCCAGGCCATAAGCACCCCCCTTCTCACCCACAGCATCAGCACCATCCCCGTCCAGCACCCGTGGCCCCCTGCCCAAGTTTTAGTTAGGGGTATATAGTAAAAGTCATGGACAGGTCATGGGCCGTACATTTTTGTTTACTGCCCATGACCTGTCCATGACTTTTACTAAAAATACCCATGATTAAAACAAAGCCTTACTGATTATCAGTGTTTCTGGGATTACATTGCAGCTGGCTTCACAATTCACTGGAATCAAACTGGTTGTTGATCCAATAATATTGTTGAAAATATGGCAGTTGAATGGCTAGCAGCCTTCTTTTGCATGCAGAAGTCAAACTACAGATACCCTCCTCTTCATTGAATCATAGAATCATAGAATATCAGAGTTGGAAGGGACCTCAGGAGGTCATCTAGTCCAACCCCCTGCTCAGAGCAGGACCAATCCCCACCTAAATCATACCAGCCAGGGCTTTGTCAAGCCTGACCTTAAAAACTTCTAAGGAAGGAGATTCCAGCACCTCCCTCAGTCACTGCACGTACTGCTTCTTTTTAATTCTGGAGGTAGCTGTGCCATTGAGTCACAAAGTGGTTCTGCTTCCCAGCCCCTCTTCTTTCATCCTTTTGTGTTGTTTTCCACAATACTTACTGGACCATGATGCCTGCATTCTTGGTCAGTGTGTCTCTGTCCTGCTCCCTGGATTCCTTCAGTTTGAGCCTGTTTACCTGTTCTGTACCAGTGGCTGTCACTCGTGGCTGTCACTCAACAATCTCTCCTGTAAACTGGAATCACATGGCCCAAAAATGATCTTGTCTTGAATTAGGGAATTTTTAATGTCTCCAAAGATACAAGTGGATGCAAGTGTTCTCAGCTTTGTAATATAAATATTTATTCCCTCTTCTGCTACTTAGTTTTGGGTAAAAAAAAAACAAACACAATCTCTCTCTCTACAGTCTCTTGCTGTCTGGGGTCTCAGTACTCAGACACTTTTATCAGCTGTTCCAGTGTTTCAAGCATTATTCCTGGCAACAGTGTTTCATTTGCATCTCATTCTCTCCCCCCTTCCCCCCTGGTGAGATAATAAAAAAGCTATACCTTCAGTGTTTTCCCCGGGGGGGTCAGGGCCGATGAGGGGTGAGACCGTGAGGGTGAAGGTGGGCTGTATGGCACCATAGTAAAAACTGAAAAATGTTTCATGACCATTTTATTAGATTTAACTCATGGTTTAAAATCATCACACAAACTAAAGTTGACTACTGAAGGCTTCTATGAAGCACTACATCTACATCCTTCTTGGTTTCCTGTTATAATTTTGCACAACTCTGTTAATGAACTTCTTTAATGCAATGCGTTCATCTTTGGTGGCTTCTCATGTGTCCGGTACTTCCATTCCTTCAATTGATATGCTCATTAGTTCATTCACATGATCAGGCAGAAGGCGCCTTCTTTCAGAACACAAAATTCTATTCAATGATAAAGAACGCTCAGCTGTAACGGTTGTGACTGGGAGTAGCAAGAGATGAATTCCTACTTCTTCCATCCCAGGAAACATAGCACAAAGATCAGGTCGAGCCACTAGGGATGATAAAAAAGAAGTTGAAGTCAAATCTTCATTCATTCGTTGCATGATATTCCACTCTGTGTTCAAATTCTCTATTCTGTCCTGAGCACATGGCAGCCCCATTGCTGGTAGTGCCTCACTCCACGCAACTGTCAGTGTTTTATAGGACAGGGATCTGTAAAAGCTTGTAGAGGTTGAGTAGAATCTAGAAGTCACTGTTGTAAATTTTTAAGAATCAAGTCTGTGTACTTTTTCAGTTGTCTTAACACTTGTTGTCCACTTCATTTAAGAATTCAATATAAATGCCTTCATTAGTCAACTTCTGGACTGAAGTCTTTGCTTCTTCCAGTACTTTTTCAATGGATAGCTCTCTGATTGATCTAAATGTAACTTCAACTGTAGCCTTTCAAGAGAGAGAATGGCAATAGTCTTCTCTGAACAGACAGTGGACCCTCGCTAGAGCACGTGTCACTATAGCGCGGATTTGCATATAGCGTGGTCGCGGAGATGGATCCCAAATTTAAATATTTAAATTGGGATCCATGATAACACGGCCCTGCTATAACGCAGTCCCTGCGTTAATGCGGTATCGCGCATGGATCCTGAACCCCACGTTCTAGGGTGTAGTAGCAAAAGTAATCCACCAGCCTCACTACTTGGATTCATCCCATCTTGGTAGATACTTTCCACAGCCAGTAATTAAGTCTGGAGCAATTTTAAGACAACAGCCAAGGATTGCTCATTAGAAAGCCAGAGAGCTTTCCCAGGTTGGACTAATTTGAACTTCAGTCCCAGTGTATCTCCTATATTTTCCAAGATATTCAGTCTTTTTGGACTCTTGCTGAAAAAATAATATAATGAAGACATTAAACTTAGAGCTTTTAAAATGTCTTTTGAAGAGTCTGCAGCTCATACTAGTGCTAGTTGGAGTAGATGGCCTCTGCAGTGTATATAGGAGAGATAAGGGTTACACTTTTCTCTGAGCAAAGCTTGTACTCCACCATGTCTTCCAGAGGAGTCTGCAGCTCCATCAAATGCACAAGCAGCCATCTGTTTGGGGTCCAGTTGACAAGCATTTAAGTCTTGTAAGATGCGGGTTGTCACAGATGCAGCCGATGTGTCTTCTATAACTTGAACATCTAGAAATGCATCTACTGGCCTACCACTGAAATCAAGATAATGTATACAATGACTTAATACTTGATGTCCATTTGCATCGGTGCATTCATAGCCATGTATGCAAATTTTTTGAATGTGGTGAGAGAGTTCTTCACTTTTTCAACTGTTGAGTCTTTCACTGTTGCACCACATGCTTCTAACCAGTCAGCTGAGTTTCCTGAAGAAGGATAGTGAGCATTTGTCTTGTTCAGAACCAGCGTTCAACTTCAGGATGAACAAGTGACAATGAACTTAACATTGTCCTCCAGTTTGTAGTGTGTGGTATCTCTTGCTTAAATAGAAAGAATGATGCCACAGCCATATGTGTTTGCATGAACTGCGTTGTGTCTCCAACATTCTTAATAGCCTCATTAATACTCACTGGTGTTATCCTTGGTCAGTGGAGACTCAGAGTTCAGAGGTGCTTTCACATGAGTTCACCTCCCGGGTGGGGAGCAAAAGGGTACCTTGCTTGTTCCTCCAGCTGCTCACTGTTAGCTCTGGCCACTGTTCGTTGTGCCACCGTTCACTACATCAATCTGCTGACAATGGCCCTGCGCTGTCACCTTCTGCTGCCACCTGCCACTGTGACCTCTGCGAGTTGGTCTCTTGAGGTTCCACCAGCTCTCAGTGATTTCAGCTATCAGTGGGGGAACCTCACTGCTAGTGCAGGCTGGGCCATCTCTTACACAGAAACACTGTCCCAAATCAGGTCTAAGTGCTTAGACCTGATTATCAGTGATTCCAGCTGTAGTGGTCACTTAACAAAAGAAGAAAAGACTATCTATGGAGCTTAATCAGTTCTGTCTTTAAACAGTGGAGGAGGCAGGTCAAATAGTATTTGTGACTCAGGCAGACCATCAAGCAAAACACCTGTCCCCACCCTCTCTCTCAATGCCCTCAATCAGCAGAGGCTAAGTAGAGTTCTACTGCCCTTTACTCATACAATAAGAAGAACATTTCATTACCCCCGCATTCAAGTGATTTGTAACCCAACCCTAGCCAAAATCTATCACTTGGGCAACAGAGCTCTGTTTGCTGGATACCTAGCTAGACTAGGGGTGAATGTAAATATGATCTGGTCCTGAAGCCTTTCCCCGCCAGCCCCCAGTGCATCACTAGCTGTCAGGGAGAGCTCATTTAGATTTTGCTTACAAATCATAATTTGAAATGATTTGGTTGGCCAACATCACCGAAATGAATGCACTGACATTGTCATAAAAAAAACAGCTGTATAAGGAAGCTAGTCTGTGTTCATACTTTTCAAATCTATTATACTTTTTCAGATACACATATTTTATGATACACATTATATGCTTTTAAAGTGTGCATTAATGTTTCAATTTCAATGCAAATTTCCAAACAATCACTAAATTGGCAATACTGCATGTAACTAGTTCACAAAACTGGAGGAGGTGTTGAGGAAATTTGGGGGCGGGGGGGTATAGGGAAATCCCTGTATACCTTAGTTTTCTCATCATTATCCTCGGTGGTCTGCTCTGTATACAAACTCAATTCTTGATTCCGCTGCTTCCATGGTTGTGCAAGGTTTTCATCTAGAAATCCAGCATTCCCATTAGTCTGAGTCCTTCCATGCTGCCTGTTTTTCTCTTTTCTAGTCATTGCTTTGTCTGTCGGTTAATCATACTATCTTCTTTGCTATTGGTCTCACTAGGCTGACTGCTGCCACCCTGTCTCATGTATTGCATGCTGTGTAATAACATGAAAGGAGGACTCCTCGCTTGTGAAACTAAACTGGCTCTTAATTAGGGAATCTATTTATAGACATGCTAAAACTGCAGTTAGTATTCTAGCCATATGCAAACAAACTGAATTCCTGGTGCCTCCTCCAAACTCTTGTCTGCTGCAGCCTGTGCTCCTTCCTGCAAGTTCCATGCAGGTTGCTCTAATGGGTAAGGAAGGCAAGAGGTGGTTCTGCTGTGGCTAGCTGACATTGGAGTTATAGGGAACTGTGGGCTGACAACTAAGGATAGCCACCTGGTTTGCAGGTTGGGTATGTGGGTGTGGTGTAGAGCCGCTGAAAAGGAAGGTCCTCGTACAACCTCAAAAGCTGGATAAGCCTAAGCACTTCATTCTTCAGAAGATATTTAGTTTAGAAATTGGACAAGAGTTATAAAAGCAATATTCTTTGAGACTTCTAGTACAGGATGTCTTTGTTCTGGCCACTTTGAAAATTCCACAGGAAATAGCCTATTTCACTTCTTATACTTCCTGCCTGGCTAAAACCAGGAAGAGCAGAGGTGCAAAGTCATGCAGGCCGAGAAACAAAGGCAGAAGTGGAGCTGTGGATTTCAGAGCCTCTTAGGTTAGGGATTTAACATAGGCCCAAATCCCCAGATCTTTACTTAATTTTTAATCCATCATTACTGCTGTAAAGTCCCAATGCTTTAAATTGTGAATTGATCCACTGTAGTGTAAAGGTAACATCTCTTTAGCAGCCCACTTACAAAAGGCTTAATTATAGGAAGACAGAAAGAAACACATTTCCAACAAAAAAACAAACACAGGAGCTGGAACTGGAAGAAAGGCAACATTCCCCCTTTTCTATTCCCCAGGTGAAAAGAGATTGATGCATATCTATCTATCACTCCTTTTACTTTTATTTTCTTGGTGACTTAGGGTTAGATTCTTTTGTCTGTAGGGTAGAAAGAGGTAACTTTAAATTGTTGGACACCAAGTAATTTCATTTTAAAAATATTTAGATTAAAGAAACAAAAAAAGGTAGGCCAGCTTTTACTAATTGTTTCTCCTACTGCCAACTCAGGGATGTGACTTCCGCTATTTTAGTCAGAGGTTCTTTTACATACATTAGGGACACCATGATCGAGACCAAGCAAAATAATCACAATTATTAACCATGGCTATTTTATTATTAAAGAAAGGGGGAAAAACATTAAACAAAACAAGTATTTGTTTTCGGAACACAAATGATGCACTGGTAACTTCCATTATAATGTTTTGTGTATTCCTCTCTCTAGAGAGCTTTTAGCAAAGATTATACTTATGAAAGTTGGGGCATTCTTTGTTAAGTGTAACTGTCCTCCCTTGTGGGGGTAGGGAGCCCCCTCCTGGTGGCACTGGGGAGTCAGATGCCTGTTGGCCGTTTGTCGGGCAGTCTACCTTGGGGACATATAATTGCCCAGATAGCAGTTCAGGTCTCCAAAAGGATGATTTGGAACACCATCTGTTGGCTATCCCCAGCCTCCTGGCTGGGGTGCACAGCAAGAGTCTAGGACTCTGGCCCTCAAGGTGGGGCAGAGCAACTGAACAGTCTATGGCCCTCAGTCTCCTGGTTGAGGCAAACAACATTTAAACAGTCTAAGTCACCAGCCTTCTGGCCTAAACTTTAGTGCACTGACATCCCATGCACAGGGGTTAGTGGAGTAGGGGGACCAGCGATCATCCTGCTCCATCAGGTCCCGGCCCAGTTGCCCTAGCAGTGGTGGGAAATCCCGCCACAGGGTCAGCCGGGAAAATGTGTGGTTGCTGCCTCGCATCCCAGCAGCAAAACCAGACCAAAGTCCCTGGCTGCCTCCTACTGGTGTCATTCCATCAGTGCTGGGCTCTGGCTCTCAGCCTCATGGTTGGGTGATCCTTCATCAGGTGCTTCCCTGGGGTCTTCCATCTCCTGGGGCAGTGGCTTGCCTTTCTTCCCTGCAGATGGTCATGGATTCTGTTGAGTGCTCGGCTGTTTGGGAGAGATGTCTGCCTCCTTCCCTGGTCTATCCATAATTTAGCTGCAGGGCCCTACTTTTATTCTTCCTGTCCTGCCACAATACTTCTTGTGAGGAGGACAGGACAGGGTTAGCTGGACACACCAGGAGGAGTTAACCTCCTCCATACTTGAGGGAGGCTACTCTGCCTCACTATAGTAAGTTCAGACAAAAGTATACTGTTTCCCAAAATTAGGGTGAATTCCATTTTAGTATCTTCTTTGATACTTAAACTCTTTGTGCATGGGCAAAATAATTTATTTAAGATAATGTGAAGCTGTCTATTTGTTATTAATAATAAACAAAGTTTATAAATGGGCAAAGTAATCAAACTTAACTAAATCCTCTGAAATCAAAGAAAATATTTAAATCAGTAAGAAGAATTCATTTTTCCTAAAACAGGCCAACTATGACTATTACATGGAATACATGGTCTAACCATTTGGTAATTAACAGGGAAAACTTAATATTGTAAGTTACAACAACATTTCCATATCCCAGTAAAATAGTTACAATAATTTTTAAATCTAATCTCTTGGCTGTGCTTTAACTTTGTCTCATCAATCCATTGTAAAGTCTTGGGGTGGTTTTCCTTGGGTTGGTTTCCTCCTGAGTATTTTCTATTCTTAGCTGTTTGCAGTTGCTGTGCTTGTGGAGATGGACAGGATGAGTTTCTTTTTCAGCAGGAGAGCACGCCCCATCCCTGAGCTTCAGAGCCCAAGCTCCAGCCGAATAACAACATCAGTTTATAATTTATTAATATCATTTATGCATTAATACTGAGATCTCTCCCCTACACAACACCAAGCAGAATTTATCAGCACACTCATTGGTAAATCTGTTCTAAACTTCAGCATTCCCTACTCTTGGAGAAAGCAGCTAAACGCTGTTTAAAAATTGTTTAACTATTAAACAGCAACTGAATATAATGTTCCTAATAATCATTTTGGTACTCTGTGTGTGTGTGTTTTTTATTGGCTTGCATTCTTTTTATACTCTAATAAATGAGTGTAATATAAACTCCAAGACAAGGCAATTTAGTGTTAGGGTTTAGCTTCCTCTTAAATGTGCCCTGTTGTGCGAAGTATTGCAGCACACGTTTCTCTTCATCAGATTTTTTCCAGTGGCACCTGCAATAATTTGGCACAACGGGGTGCATGGAGAACAGAAGTTTAGTATTAACTTTAAATTTCTTTCCATTTGTGGGTTTTAACACCACCCTTAACATCATTTAAATGTCATTTTTCCATTTAATTGCTCTTGGTTCAGATAAAAATATTGAGCAAATCATTTCATATAAAAATAACAGGCCCCTGAAACATTTGCTCACATTTAGAATCCAACTGGCAATAAACTTTGTGTTAGGTTCTGCAATATTCAGTGTATGTTGCATTTCTAAATCACAAATGGAGTCAGTATTGCTGAAACACTATGAAAAGACTTTTTGCAAATTCAAGAGATTCATCTGAAGCTTGTGAGGTTCACCAGTTCCTAATTGTAAACATACTTCTCGTTATCCCTGATTATTATCCTTCTGCTTACATATTGGAGTTTTTGACTTTATCTTGCATCTTATAAGAGACACTCTGTCTAGTTCTTCTATCTTTCCTCCCTCTCCCAGTCTTCATTTCCCATCTTCATATAGCTCTCTGGACCTTATCTTTGATTAAAATTCTGCAGGCTCAATATTGGCTATTTCAGCCTTATTTAAGAAATAAACAAAAGGCTGAAAACATTCCAAGCTACATATATTTTTCATAGAGGCTTTTTAAAGATGTAAGCAGGGTCTGAAGGAACTCTACCCTGACAACTAGTTTGGGAGGGGGAGAGACTTCAGGAGCAAACTGTATTTACATGAACACATCTACTCTATGTAGGTATCTAGCAGACAGGTGTTGTGTAACTCCAAGTGATCAGCTTTGGCTGGTGTTGGGTTACAAATCACTTTAGTATGGACTGCAGGGGTAGTGAATTGTTGTTATCAATGTTATCTTCATTGTATGACTAAAGGGAGCAGAACTGTACTGAGCTTGTCCTGATTGAGGGGTCTCCCTCAGCTGAATGGAACTCACTAAGCCAGGGGTTCAAATGCCAGACCACTGTGAAAGTAAGAGAGGTGGGGACAGGTGTCCCATCCAGGAGGTGTGGACTCTCCCTTAAGGGTCCATGGTCTAGTTTAACCTGTTCCTTCCCACTGTTCAAATATAAAATTAAATAGGCTTCATTAGGAGCCTTTTGTTATTTAAAGTGCTGAAATGAGACATGAAATCAATTGTGGTGGGTCAGTGTTTCTGCCTAGCCTTCAAAGAGCTGAAAATCACTAAGAGACTGATGTGCAGGGGTCACAGCAGAGTGGCAGGTGGCAGCAGAAGGTGACTGACAGTTAGCTAGCGAATGAGCAGCTGGTGAGACAGTGAGCGAAATGAGTGGCTGGTGAGGCAGAGAGTGGAATGAGTGGCTAGCAGGGTGGCCAGGCAGCGAGGAACCGCAGCTGGTGGGGCGGCTAGATGGTGAGGAACCACGGCTGGCGGGGCGGCTGGTGGAGCAGCACCACGGCTGGCGGGGTGGTTGGTGGAGCGGAACTGTGGCAAGCAGCCAGCCAGAGCTAGTGGCAAGGACAACCACTGTGAGTGGGGAGCAGAGATGGGCACAGAAAAGGAACTGTTGGTTGTAGAACTCAAAAACATGAGGCAGAAGGCACTGCCCCACACACTCTGGGGTGGGTGTCCTGCTCACAGTTTTATGATTATGAATCCTGTTTGTGGCATTTTCCTTAATTAATGTCGGGTGGCTTCCCTCTTTTCATTAAAAGTTTCTTTCCTACACTCAGACTCTGTACTTGTGACTGGGGAAGTATTGCCTCTCAACGACACCCAGGAATGGTGTGTAATTTTCCCACGTTCCCACGGTGGGGGCTTGAGCCAATCTGTGTTGTATTGTTGAAGAGGAATAGATATTGAACCAGCCCTGGTTGCTGCCGGCTCCACCTGGCAGAAGGGTTACAAAAACACAATCTGAAGGTTTTCTTTGAAAAGAAAGGAGGGTTGACATAGTCTTGAGTCTCTGCACTAGGGTTTGCAAATAATACACTCTCATGAGGTTGAGGCATCTCTTAAAACAGGAGCACCCAAAGCACTCAAGATCACACTGGAGAGTTTGAAAGATTCAATCTTAGACCTTGTCTATACTCCAGAATGTTACCATGTTTGATCACAGCGGAGAATACCCAATTTAGATGATATTATGCTGACCTCAACTTAGCATTTCCTGTAGACCAGGACAAATTGTGTTAATCATTGTGTCAGCTGACCACGTGCAGACCCTGGTGGAACAAATGTTTACTCACAGATTGCAGATATTATACATAATATGATGTGTTCTGATCTAGTCAGAATCAGCAATGTGTCATCAAACTCCATTCTTCACAAATCTGTTCAAACACAGTAACATTTTTAGAGTGGATTAGGTATTACTGTGAGTAAGTTGGGCAGAAAACAGGATTTCTGTCCCATAAGGAATTCTGACATTTTGAAATTGGTTTTCATCCCAAATTGAGATGAAAAGTCAAAATTCTGAAAGTTTCTGCAGAGTAGAAATTCTTAAAAGAAATTATTTGGAAATATTGAAATGACCTTATCACATAATTTCATTTCAATGATGTTGAAATGTTTATCATATTGTATCTCATGTCAACCTTATATCTTACATCATAGCATATCACATATCATATCAAGATAGAATGAGGTCCGAACAAAATACTACTTTTCAATTTCAAATCATTTCAAAAATTTTCCTTTTAAAATTTCCTTTAAAATCAACATATTCCTGTTAATCATTTAAATTTCAACAAAACAGGTTTTTCCAATGGAAAATTGGTCGGGTGAAAATTTTTCATCATGCCCTAATGAATAGGAAATTCTCGTGCTTTAGTTTAGATGTTATCATTAACTCCAGTCCACTCTCTAGTTAAGCACATAGGCTAATGTTTATAGGTCATAAAATCCTGAACACTTACTGATTTGGATTGGATTCTTTGATGCCTTTCATTGTCATATTTTTACTTAAGTGATAGAGAGGATGAATTTAAAGCAACTTGATCCAATTCCCTAGACGTTTTGATTAGTTCTGTTGATATTTATGCTGGAAACACTGGGGCATATTACCAGACTGAGGCTTACCCTCACTTTTTGTGGAACCATGCATTAAGATTTTTGTAGTCTCAAAATAAATTTGAAATCTAGTCCTTGCACCTTTACCTACGTGATTTGCATTCACAATTCAAGTGAGGGTGCACAATGTCAGCCCAAATGTTGCAGGCACAAATTGCCCCCCTGAAAGGGAAAGTTTACCATGGTGTGTCTCCCTCAGCTGAAAGGAGGCTTCATGATGTGCTATAAAGGGTTTGTTTTAAACATTGGCTTCTTTTGTCTGTTCATGGAATTAGAGAAGATGGAAAGGTCAGAGTTAGAAAAGCCCTATTGGATCATCCAGTCCATTTCCTTGACAATGCAGGACTGTGCACTGAATCCATTTTCTAGGTTCGTACCTAGTACACTGTAGTTTTCAATGTCCCA
Source organism: Natator depressus (assembly GCF_965152275.1). NCBI lineage: Eukaryota > Metazoa > Chordata > Testudines > Cheloniidae > Natator > Natator depressus. The sequence goes on from NC_134235.1 coordinate 126,579,487, forward strand.
AGGAATGGGACTTCCAGCATGATACTTGATTGAGAGACTATATTATTACAGAGCTTAATACATTTCTCTTGGGCAGGAAGCTTTTCTTTATACGTAGCTGCAGCCTAATTTTCCCCTTTCTTAATTTCATTCCATTGCCTGCCATAATTTATTTCTGTACACCCAGATTAATTCCACTCCATCTTTGGGGCTTACAACGATCAAATGTTTGTAGACTGTTACCATGTCTCCACACCCTTTCTCACATCAAACTGTATAAATGTGGCTTATTTAATACTTCTGCATCATTCAATTCCTCCCACCCCTGAGCATTATCCTCAGTTGATGTAATTGGTGTAGCTCCATGGAAGTCAATGGAGCTGCACCAATTTACATCAGCAGATGTTCTAGTCCATTATTCAAGCTGCACTCACACCATAGCTATAGTGAGAGAAAATATTAACCCTGTGGTTCATAACACAATGCCACTGTATACAGAATGCATCTGAAAAATTGCATTGTCTTTTTTGCTGCCATGTCATGCTGCAAACTCATGTTTAATTTACTGTTCAGTGGTATACATTATTGTTGGTAGGTTATTTTTTATTTTAATTTTACAGTTCAAAAAATTATAATTTTAAAGCAAAAAATTAAAATTAATTTCACTTGGAATTCAGGCATACCATGAAGGTGAACCTCATGGGCTACAGTATTTATAAATGTGAAATATACAGTAGAGTATTTAAGGTATCACAGGAAAATAGGATTATTACATTAATGATTAAGCTAAAATTAAAAAATATAAATGGTATAATACTCTGTTAAGAGCTGCCAGAGGAAGTCAGTTACCGTGCTCAACAAGTTTTATCAATCCTACAAAACCCAAGAACTAAGATACATATTCTTGAGTTCTACATAATCTATGTGATTTTTCCTATTAACTATTTACATACGTACCCATACATATATACAGATGTTAAACACTCTCATAACAGTCTACAGCAGTGGTGGGCAACCTGTGGCTGCAGGTTGCTCACCACTGGTCTACACTATAGATGATCTAGCACAGTGGTCTCCAACCTTTTTATGTACAAGATCATTTTTTTGAATTTAAATGCAACCCAGGATCTACCCTACGCCTTCCCTGAAGCCCTGCCCCGCTCACTCCATACCCTCCTCCCTCCATCGCTCACTGTCCTTCATCCTCACTCACTTTCACCAGGCTGGGGCAGAGGTTGGGGTTTGGGAGGGAGTGTGGGCTCTGGGATTTGGCTGAGGGTCTCAGAGTGTGGGAGAGGGCAGGGGTTACGGTGTAGGAGCGGGTGAGGGGTGCAATCTCTGGGAGGGAGTTTGTGTGCAGGAGGGGGCTCCAGGTTGGGGCAGTGTTGGGGTGCCAGAGGAGGTACAGGGTGCTGTCTCCGGAAGGGGGCTCAGGGCTGGGGGGTTGGTGCGGGCTCCCACTGGGTGGCACCTACCTCAGGCCAGCTCGCGGTCGGTAGCACAGCAGGGCTAAGGAAGGCAGGCTCCCTGCCTGCCCTTTCCCCACTCTGCTCCCGAAAGGAGCCAATGCGCCCCTGGCGGGGCGGGACGTGGCTCCACGGGCTGTCCATTTCTGCAGATCCTGCCTACGTAGCTCCCATTGGACGCAGTTTCCCATTCTTGGCCAATGGGAACTGCAGGGGCAGTGCCTGCAGGCAGGAGCAGCACACAGAGACCCCTACGTCCCCGCCCCCCTCCTCCCCGCTGCCCGCAGGGGCATGCTGCGCTGGCAGCTTCCAGGAGTGGCGTGGGGCTGGGGCAGGCAGGGAGCCTGTTTTAGCAGCAGCCCCGCTGCACCATGCAGCCAGACTTTTAGCGACTGGAGATTGTGATCGACTGGGAGAGTCTCCAGGATTGACTGGTTGGTGACCACTAATCTAGCAATAGTAGGCCCTAATTCTGCAAGAAAACCCATGTGAGTGGGCCAATGCAGAGATCCTTTGATATTAGCAGGGTTCCATGAAAGTGCAGGGGACTAGCTGTGCACTTACATGCAGATTGTGTCTTAGTCGATATGTTTTATAAATAATGATTCAATAAAATATATTTTGGGGATTATTATTTTAAATAGTATTTACAGTTTTGGAGGAAGGAAAGTTGGACATGTAAGGCTGTCACATTTATGGTAATGCTAGAGATCACAAGAAACAGGAGCCCAAAGTCCTTCCAAATTACTATTTTTGTTGATCTATATTAATGCAGCACAGCAGGTATTGTTCACAGCTGCTAGTCAAGAGGGATTTTTTCTTTGTTTGCTTTTTGATGTTATATATAGTAGCTATAAGCTCAACAGAATCTCTTACAGATTTTTTTTTAAAGTTCCAGTGCTTTAACGTTTTTCAGGATTCGTAGCCCTTTCCATTACAAACTGTCTCAGTTGCTCTTTGGTTTCAAGGCTAACTATAATTTTAAAACCTAAAATAAAACAGTGCTTTCCACTTAACATGAATGTGGTTAGTAAGTAGAAACACTCATTAGCATTGGGAAAAAATACGATTTAACCAAAAATATTAAATAACATGCATTTTCCTCTGATCACAGTATGAACTTTGATCTAATAGACATTTGGAATTATTACTAGTACTGTGAAGAGGCAGACAGGCTGGGAACCAGAGAGATATGACAGTGGAACTAAAGGAATGTTTGCTTCAATATGATTTCCACTGAGCTGTAGGAACGTTCTTATAGGGAAGTTGTAATAGTTTTGCCAAGCACAGCACTCTGAAAGTTCACAGGGTGAGAGGAATCTCACAGCACATATAAACTGTGAATTGGATTTGGAAATAACTTTCCCCCCAGAAAACTCAGCATTTCTGAACCTTTTGTTGATAGACACACCTGGAATTCCTTGCTGAGTGAATGTGTGAAACATTCCTTCAAATGAGAGTCTTACTGGTAGCATGTAAAAAATGAGGGAGAGGGACATGTATTGTGGAAAATAATGGAGTATTGTGAATGGTAATAACTCAGGCACTGAGGTAGAGTTGATGTGTATTTATTTAAGGCAAAAGTATATAAATATATATTTTAAAAGTACTCATATTTCCATTGCATCCGTCTTCTTCGCCCCTTCTTATATTGCTTATTTGTTTAGGCTCCAATCCTGCACATGCTTATATATGTGCTTAACTTACTTAATATGACTGGTCCTGTTGGCTTCAATAAGACTGCTTATCTTTAAATTCATGCAAACAAGCATATGGGATTGGAGCATCTTGTCTTGATCCTGCAGGGTGTAGAACAGAGGTCTCAAACACGCGGCCAGCAGGGTTATTTTCTGCGGCCCGCCAGCTCCCCGCAGCCCCCCCAGCATTTACCTAGAGCGGCTCCGGCCTGGTGCGCACCGGGGACAGGGCAGGCTCACTCCCTGTCCCGGCGCCACTCTGGGCAGAGGCCAGGACCTGGGGGAGGGAGGGCACAGGGGTCTGTGTGTTGTCCTGGCCGCTCCTCCAGGTACCTCCCCCAAAGCTCCCATTGGCCGGGGAATGGGAACTTCGGGGGAGGTACCTCGAGGAGCAGCCAGGGCAACACACAGACTCCTGTGTCCGCCCCCCAATTCCCCAGGTCCCAGCTGCTTCCCAGAGCGGCACGGGGGCGGGACAGGGCAGGTAGGAAGCCTGCCCTGCCCCCGGTGCATACCGGGCCAGACTCACCCCCCAAAGCCCTCCTGCAGCTAACCCCCCTGCCCTGAGCGCCCTGCTGCACCCCGCACACCTCCTGCACCCCAACCCCCTGCCCTGAGCCCCCTGCCGCACCCTGACCCCCTGCCCCACCCTGCACCCAACCCCCTGCCCTGAGCCCCCTGGGGGCAGGGAAGGGGTGGAGTTGGGGTGGCGATTTCAGGGAAGGGATTGGAATGGGGGCAGGGAAGGGGTGGGAAGAGGCGGGGCAGGGGTGGGGCCTCATGGAAGGGGTGGAGTGGGGCTGGGACAGCGGTGGGGTGGTGGTCAGTAGTACAGCCCTTGGGCCAATGTACTTGTCCTCATGTGGCCCTCGTGGTCATTTGAGTTTGAGACCCCTGGTGTAGAATATTCATCTGGGGTGTTGAACACCATCAAGTCCCATTGAAATAGGTGAGTACGGATGACATTCAGCACCTCAGACGCTGCAGAACTTGCAGAATCAAACCCTTAGGTTGTATGCTCTCAGGGGCTGAGACAGCTTTCAGGTTTAATTTACACAGTATTAATAAGAACATAAGAATGGCCATACTGGGTTAGAACAATGGTCCATCTAGCCCAGTATCCTGTCTTCCAAAAGTGACCAATGCCAGATGCTTTAGAATGCCTCAGGTGTGGAAATTACTCTCACCTCCTCTGTAGCAAAGATGATGCAAAGAATTTGTTTAAATTCTCCTCAATAGCCTTTTCTCCCTTAAGTGTTCCTTTAGCACCTTGATCTTCCAGCACCTTGGCAGGCTTCCTCTTTCTGATGTATTTAAGAAAAATGCTGTCAGGTATTGTCTTTTGCTAGTTGCTCTGAAAATTCTTTTTTGGCCTGCTCAACTATATTTTTACATTTGACTTGCCAGATCGTATGCTCTTTTAAAATGTTAGCTAATTAAATTTCACAGCACCCCTTTGAGGCAGACAAGTATTATTTGTACCCACTTTACACATGGTGAAACAGTGGCACAAAGGGTTAAGTGTTTTGACCAGGCTCACGCAGGCAGTCTGTGGCAGATCTGAAAATAGAACAAGATATCTCAGGGCAGACACGAGAAAGCAAAATGGAAAGCAGCTTTTATGGAACTACTGTGGTTTTTAATGTAGTGGGGATGAGAAGGGGATTCCATATTGAGTGGCACCTTATGGAGTCAGTCAGCCTTAGGCACACTATTGAACTAAATCTCCTTCAGGTCCCATATACATTATTTACCTTCAACTCCATATAGACCTTCCTTAAGCCTGTGGCTGAAACTCTATCCTTGGGTATGTCTTCCAGAGTCCCTTTATAGCTCTCTTCAAGGCTTGGTGCAAAGTCTTTTTACTGAAGTCATTTTTTCATGGATCATTTTGGCATCCCATGTTTTAGCTTCTCCTTTCCAGTTTTTGTCTTTTATCTATTATCTTAGGTTTGGCGGATTACAGGTGGAAGGGGAGAGAATGGCAGGACTCTTTGCTGGACCATAGGACAAAGGTAAATTTTAACTATTACAATTTGTGTACAATGTCCTAGATATCTTGTGCTGGGAGCTATAAAAACTGGTAAATTAATTAAGGTTGAGATTTCCAAAGCTAACATTTAGCCATACAACCTCTATTAATTTCAAGGGGAGTTGTATGGCTAAATCTCCACTCTGAATCCAAATTATGTTTTAATTCAACTGTTTTTATCTGCTTTTCAAGAAATCAAATCCACACCAAACCGAAAAAAAGAGAGAAACAATTAAGGTCCTCCTAGAAACCCAATACCTCCCCCTTTGGTTGGATCCCTAGATTCCTTCTGCTGGTGATTGGTTCAACAAAGTCTGGTTTTATCTTGGTAATAGAGTAGCTCATTGAAATGTAAGCTTAAAATAATACCCATTAACTTACTACATGGACATAATTTACTGCTCTTATCAAGTCTAAATGTGTATGCAACTAAACCAGAAAGTTAATTGTCCTTCAGTCTTTACTGTCAATTCTGGTCATTCACCTGTACATTTTAGTTGTTTTTACCATCTCCTTTTCCTGTTGGGTATTCACCCACGAAAGCTTATGCTCCAATACATCTATTAGTCTATAAAGTGCCACAGGACTCTTTGCCGCTTGTCCTATTGGTTATTTTTTTAACATTTCTACACAAGGATATTGTGGTTTTTATGCTCGTAAATTTATTTGATGCCTGTGATTTTCCCCTGTATGCTGCCTCCATACATTGTATTTATTCCTGTTTAATTTTATGTAAGGTAATAAACGCCTATGGAGGTCTCTAAACACTACACATATATATGCATTATTTCCAGTGGGTTAATATCCATAAAAGAACTCCCTGGCCCACCACAAGTGAAGATCCCTCCCTATTCAGCCTGCTTAATAGTCCCAAAATTTCCCTGTCCACCACAAATCAAATCCTGTCCATCAGTCGACTCATGTCTTCATAAACAGACTAAGGCGCAAATTTTCAACAGTCTCTGCTAATTTGAGGTGCTTCCATTTTTGTGTTCCTAGCTTGAGACACCTGTGTCCTGATTTTCAGAGGTACTGAGCATCTAAAACTCCCATTGCTAGCAATTTCACATATTTCATTTTGGAGACACCATGTTTAGGTGTTTCCAAAATAAAATCTTGGGGGTTTCTATTTCATGAGAAATTTTGGTAAATTTAGTTTTGTTTCAATTTAAAATGAAACCAAATCCTTAACTAAAAGAAACTTCTCGTGAATTGAAACCCCGAGTTTTGGCCAGCTCTACTTAAACAGGATTAAAATGATTCATAAGCCTTGCACTAGCCCTCTACACAGCAATGAATTTTACCCTCAGTCTATACTGTGCAATTATATCAACAATCAATACTGCTACCTACAGTGATTATAGACACATACATATGTACAGCAGCTGGTAAACCTGTCTGAAAAATAATATTAAGAGGAAACTGGCTGCCAGCATTCTACAGTTTTCTTTTTCAAAAGATGACAAAAATGCCTGCTAGGTTTAGTGTTTTATTCGTCTCAGGGAACATGCAAAAATAAACCCATTATATTTATGTTCAGTACTACACATCCTTCAATGAAAGGATTCATTGGGGACAATACAACAAATAAATCATTTTAAAAGAAAGCAGCTCATTCTTTAGAGCAAAACTTCAAATATTCATATTCTAAATATAATAATGGTGCAAAAACTCTAATTCTTAGACACTATAGAAAATGGTGGTGTTTGTTTTTAATAAAGTAAGTGTACAAATAATCACGTAGGGCCACATTCTAAAACCCATACTCTGGGTTATGATGACATTGTGACAGTGTTATGACATCCCATATCACACTTGTGACATTTTCAAACAAGAACCTTCATGCTTTCTCCTCTGCTATCCTTCACTCTTATGAGGAGCACCCCATAAGCATCTGCAAAACTGCCTCATTATCCTCTTCAAATATCTGCTCAAAACTCTCCTTTGTCATTATGCTTACCAAAAAAACAAAAAAAAAGCATTTTACAGTGATTAGACAGATGGTGTGGTGAGACCACAGCCTACCATGCTGACCAATATTATCTTGTCATTTCCTTGTACTTTCCTGTTTCTCTATCTGTTGTCTCTTGTCTTATACTTACATTGTAAGTTTTTGGAGGTAGGGATCATATTTTTGGTGTTTGTATTTGTTTTGTTTTTTGTACAGCACCAACCACAATGTTATTCTGGTATGCTTTACAAATAATCCCATTGACTTCTGTGGGACTGCTCATGAAGGAAGCACTATTCAGTGTGAGAGAGGGTATTAGAATCTGACCCTTGCTACTTTGTGTTAAAATTTTCTCCTCTTGCATGACCATGCTCAAACATATGCTTTGTCTCTTGGGTAGGCCTCCATCTATCTTACTGAAATAACTAGATGAAACCAGCTGACCTCAATTTAATTAAATCCAAAAGCCCACATCATTACAATTAGTGAACCTTACTTCTCCATTCATTGCTGAATGCGCTCAATTATTAATTGTTCTTTTTCACATTTAATTATATTTAGGGGAAAATATACATGAAAGAAAAATTCTTAGTTCATAACCCACATTATGGTTAGCTCAATGAAGTGATTCTTGCATTTCAAATTCCAAAGCATATCAATAATAAAAATAATAAACTGCACAGAATTAATTATCTTGTACAGGGCATCAGTTAAAAAGGTGTTGATTTAACCTTTGCCGGTATAATCTTTGCTCTCTAGACTACACGGTTTCTGATGAGGATTCAATATTTGATTATTTCACAGTCAGAATACCTATTTATCTGACTTGTCTATAAAGATCCTCTAAGAACTATCCCTTACTCTTTGATTCTACTGCTTTTGTTGAGCAGTAGGCCTTTTTAACCTTTTTTCTCCCTCCATATATGGTACCTCAGTCCAAATATGCTGCCTTCCTGAGACTCCCCAACCCAACAAATAAAACACTCACCTCTTCATATGATAAATCTTTGAACTCTCTTTTAAATATACACACTTGACCAGATTGCCCCTTCCCACATGAAAAGCCATGGGACGGGATTTATTATGTGAAAAGCTCCATGATTAATGCATGCTAGACATTACCTGCTATACTCCATGGTATAATTCCTCCATAGTGTGATGTTCCAGGTTTGGTTCCAGGTCTGTGAGTTCCCAGACAGCCATTGCATCCTAACCTCCACCCAATGTCTGCTGAAACCTGCTGCACTTTGAAACTAGTAGGACTACAGCCTCAGCCAAGGCATCACCCATGGGAGCCCTGATTGGAGGATCTCCTGACTCTAGGTCAGTGGTTTTCAAACTGTTTTTTCTGGCAACCCAGCTGAAGAAAATTGTTGATATCCACGACCCATCAGAGCTGGGGATGAGGGGTTTGCGGTGTGGGAGGAGCTCAGGGCTGGGGCAGAGGGTTGGTGTGCAGGGGGGAGGGCTGCAGGGTGGGGCCTGGGATGAGGGCTTGGGGTGCAGGAAGGGGCTCTGGGTTTTGGGGGGGCTCAGGGCTGGGGCAGTGGATTGGAGTGTGGGGTTGGAGAACGGGCTTACCTCGGATGGCTCCCGGTCAGCGGCGCAGTGTGGGGGCTAAGGGAGGCTTCCTGCCTGTCCTGGCACCATGGACTGCACTGCATCCTGGAAGCAGCCAGCAGCAATTCCTCCTCCTAGGCAGAGATGTGCAAGCGGCTCTGTGTGGCTCTAACCTGAAGGAACACACACCCCCAACCCAGCTCCCATTGGCCGGTTTCTGGCAAATGGGAATGTGGAGCTGTTGCTCAATATGGGGGCAGTGCACAGAGCCCCATGCCCCCACCCCTTCACCCCAGGAGCCGGACCTGCTGCTGGCTGCTTCTGGGGCACTGCGCGGTGTCAGAACAGGTAAGGACTAGCCTGCCTTAGCCGGGCTAGCATCACCGATGGGACTTTTAATAGCCCAGTCGGCAGTGCAGAGCCGCGGCAACCCAGTGCCTTACATTCCACAACCCAGTACTGGGTCGCGACCCATAGTTTGAAAGCCACTGCTTCAGTGAGTACCATCAGGGTTTATTTGGACCAGTGAATTCATAACACCCCCACAGGGCACATTACCTCATTGTGTAGACAATTTTGAGGTTTTCTTTGCAACCATTATGGATACAGACTTACTTTAAAAACAAAGAGAGAAAGAAACCTGAGATTTCGGAGAACAAGATGACAGCTTCAGAAAGGTCTAAGTAGGTCATACTACTCTGTGCTTGACCAAACTGAGCCCTGGTGTTTATTGCCTTTTTCACATAACCTCTGTTGGGCTAGAGGAGGATTTTTATTGACCAGCCACTCTGCACACAATGCCCTTCCCCTGCTTTGCATGCTCCAAGGACAGGCCCCTTGAACACAGAGGTCATATGGGTTATGTTACAACTCAAAGATCATTGCAATATGACTTTCAAGTATCTCAAATTTGACCTTGCAATGTTCAGAATTAGCTTGGGTACTCTAGATGCAAACTGGGCCACTCCGCTTGGATTTATATTTTCTGAACAATTCATTTAGGTATAGCTACATCAGGATTGTGAAGAGTTGCATCCCTGAGCAATGTAGCTGTGCTGGCAAAAGTCCCTAACATATATGCAGCTATATTGGCAAAGCTGCACTTTTATTGGCATAGCTTATTTTGCTTGTGGGGCGTGGTTTAACTATACTTGCACAGCACACAGCTTGGATGTTCTAACTGCAGCTACACTAGGAGCAATCTATTTGTATAGTATACTGGCATTCTTATGCCAGTAAAGTACTCCTAGTGTAGACATTCTTCAAGTTTAATAAGGATAAAAACTCAAGTCCAAAGAGGCTTTTAAAAGGTTCAGATTATTATAGAAAATTACAACTAGTTTACTGTATTGTCATCCAATAAACATACTATAAAATATTTTAGACCTGTTTTATGCTAATTGGAGGTATTGCTTATGCCATTGCGATGTAAAATATACAGTATGTGTATATATCTATACCTATATAATCTGTAGCTATATCTTTTTATTTACTTTGATGAAATATGTTCATGTTTTGTTATTTTTTTTTAACTAGTGCCTGTTAAATTTTCATCTAGATATTTGCCTCCAAATTAATCAACTCTGCACTGGCAAAGGAGACAAGATGTTGTAACAGGTGTTTTCTTTAATATCTCTGATTCTAGTCATCCAATTTGGATGTCCTGGAATTTACATAAGCAACACAGTTTCATAGAGCACTTTTGAAAATCCCATCCTTTAAACTTAGATTTAAAATGGTATAAATGGACAGGTTTTACAGTATTCTGTTTGTGTATATTTAAGCTATATTATTAAATGGTGTTTTCAGTCTGTACCATTTATTGCTGACATACATTTAGGGATCATGTTGCTCATTGTATCATAAATGTTTTTATACAAGAAAGGCTGTCTTGAACATCCAACCTTGTGATAATGCCCATTAATTCATTATATACATTACTAACAAATTTCTCATGCAAACTTCTGATGTGTTAAATCCACAACAGAAATCTTGGAAAATATTTAATTAGGGTAATTTTCTGGTTTAATTATCTCTAGGAATTAAAAATGACACTTGGTCAATGTGAAATCTTTGGAGCTATATATATATATTTATTTCAGATATTATATATATATAATATTATCTGAAATAAATTGTATGTAGAGAAACCAACTCTGATATGAGATTTCACCTAGAATGTTAGCAACTTTGAAACCTAAACTATATCTTCAAATCTCCTCTCTCTCTCTCTCTCTCTCTCTCTCTCTCTCTCTGCAATAATCAACATTTTGAGTTTCCCCATAGCACTTAATCATAGTTACTTCATTTTACATAATAATTCCAGCCTGAAAAATGAACATGCTTCCTAATCAACTATACTAAACCTATTGTGTGACCCTCCTGATGTGTAAAATGATGCCTGAATTTAATTACTGTAATCTGTCTTGTTTAATTATGAAAAAGTAAAGTGCCTCCCAGTGGTAGGTTTATTTTTCTAAAGGAAGCATTTCAAGCAAATTCTAGAAATTAATCAAAACAAAGGACTCCACAAAGATGCGTGAATGAATTGAATCATTGATCCAATAAAAGATGGGGGGTGGAATGCTTATAGACATAGAGGCCTCAATTGGAGAGTTTTTCAAAAAATAAACTATACAATAACTAGTTATTAACCAGGTATAACAGGATCCAGTGCCTAGAAACTGAAGTAGTATAACAAGTTTCAATGACTGGAAGTTGAAGCTAGACAAATTCATACAGAAAATAAGGCACACATTTTTAACAGTGAGTGTACTTAGTCATTGGAACAACTCACTTAAGGTAGGTTTCAGAGTAGCAGCCTTGTTAGTCTGTATCCACAAAAAGAAAAGGAGTACTTGTGGTACCTTAGAGACTAACAAATTTATTTGAGCATAAGCTTTCGTGAGCTACAGCTCGCTTCATCAAGTGAGCTGTAGCTCACGAAAGCTTATGCTCAAATAAATTTGTTAGTCTCTAAGGTGCCACAAGTACTCCTTTTCTTTTTACTTATGGTAGTGATGGATTCTCCATTACTGGCAATCTATAAATCAAAATTAGATGTTTTTTCTAAAATATATGCTCTAGCTCAAACAGGAATTCATTCATGGAAATCCCGTGGCCTGTGTTAGAAAGGACAACAGACTAGATGGACCACAATGCTCCCTTCTGGCTTCGTAATCTACAAATTAGTTATGACTATAAAAGAACAGTGGTCCGGATCTGAACAATTGACAGTTACATTTTAGAAGTCAATTGAAAGTACTAGCCTATGCAAAGTTCTATATATAATTAATAGTTGATGGCTGTTAATTTTCCAGTTTTAATTTCTTACCTTTTTCTTTGGAACAAGTGCTCCCACTCTTACTCATGCTGAATAATAACTGACTCCATGAGTAGTTGCATTGAGTGGCACTACTCAAGGACTAAGTTTCTACATATGAATCTAGCCCTATATTTGTTATGCTGTAACTTATTTAGTTCTGGAAACACTTCAAATATCTTATGTTTTTATTATTTTTATTTTTTATACGTGGTCAAAGAATTAAAAGATAATTTTGAAAAAAAGACTTATTTTTAAATTTTAAGAAAAAAATTATCGGAGAGAAAAAAGGCAAATTTTCAATGAAAACACTCTTGAAAAACATGTTGACCAGCTCCTGTACATGCAGAGTTATTTATTTCAGAGTAGCAATTGTGTTATTCTGTATCCGCAAAAAGAAAAGGAGTACTTGTGGCACCTTAGAGACTAACAAATTTATTTGTTATTTGGATGAAAAGCTGGAGGCATGTAGGTAAGTATAGCGGATCAGTAAGTTTTCAGTATAGGGAAAGTAGAGTAGAGGAAATTACAATCCCTTGGTCTTCCTGAAAACACCATCCTAGCCACTATGGATGTAGAATCCCTGTACACCAACATACCACACAAAGATGTGCTACAAGCCGTCAGGAACAGTATCACTGATAATGTCACGGCAAACCTGGTGGGTGAACTTTGTGACTTTGTCCTCACCCATAACTATTTCACATTTGGGGACAATGTATACCTTCAAATCAGCGGCACTGCTATGGGTACCCGCATGGCCCCACAGTATGCCAACATTTTTATGGCTGACTTAGAACAACGCTTCCTCAGCTCTCGTCCCCTAATGCCCCTACTCTACTTGCGCTAATTGATGACATCTTCATCATCTGGACCCATGGAAAAGAAGCCCTTGAGGAATTCCCCCATGATTTCAACAATTTCCATCCCACCATCAACCTCAGCCTGGACCAGTCCACACAAGAGATCCACTTCCTGGACACTATGGTGCTAATAAGCGATGGTCACATAAACACCACCCTATACTGGAAACCTACTGACCGCTATTCCTACCTACATGCCTCCAGCTTTCACCCAGACCACACCACACGGTCCATTGTCTACAGCCAAGTTCTACGATACAACCGCATTTGCTCCAACCCCTCAGACAGAGACAAACACCTACAAGATCTCTATCAAGCATTCTTACAACTACAATACCCACCTGCTGAAGTGAAGAAACAGACTGACAGAGCCAGAAGAGTACCCAGAAGTCACCTACTACAGGACAGGCCCAACAAAGAAAGTAACAGAATGCCACTAGCCACCACCTTCAGCCCCCAACTAAAACCTCTCCAGCGCATCATCAAGGATCTACAACATATCCTGAAGGACGACCCATCACTCACAAATCTTGGGAGACAGGCCAGTCCTTGCCTACAGACAGCCCCCCAACCTGAAGCAAATACTCACCAGCAACCATACACACAACAGAACCACTAACCCAGGAACCTATCCTTGCAACAAAGCCCGTTGCCAACTCTGTCCACATATCTATTCAGGGGACACCATCATAGGGCCTAATCACATCAGCCACACTATCAGAGGCTCGTTCACGTGCACATCTACCAATGTGATATATGCCATCATGTGCCAGCAATGCCCCTCTGCCATGTACATTGGCCAAACCAGACAGTCTCTACATAAAAGAATAAATGGACACAAATCAGACATCAAGAATTATAACATTCAAAAACCAGTCAGAGAACACTTCAATCACTTGATTACAGACCTAAAAGTCTCAATATTACAACAAAAAAACTTCAAAAACAGACTCCAACAAGAGACTGCTGAATTGGAATTAATTTGCAAACTGGACACCATTAAATTAGGCTTGAATAAATACTGGGAGTGGATGTGTCATTACACAAAGTAAAACTATTTCCCCATGTTTATTTCCCCCCCCCTACTGTTCCTCACACGTTCTTGTCAACTGCTGGAAATGGCCCATCTTGATTATCACCAAAAAAGTTTTTTTTTTTCCCCCCTCCTGCTGGTAATAGCTCACCTTAACTGATCACTCTCATTATAGTGTGTATGGTAACACCCATTGTTTCATGTTCTCTGTATGTATAAATATCTTCTTACTTATATGTTCCATTTTATGCATCCGATGAAGTGGGCTATAGCCCATGAAAGCCTATTCTCAAATAAAAGAGTTATTTATGTCACTTTATACTATTCAGCTGAGGAATGTTAAATTGGGCTTAATCCTGCAATGTGCTGAATGCTTTGTTGGAGATGCTGAACCCCTTCCAGCTCTACTAAAGTCCCTGAAAATTGAGCGGAGTTCAGTACCTCACATGAGCTCATTATCAAAGAGGATATTATAAATGTTTTTGAACACTCCTTCAACACAATTTAAACCCATATGTTAATTTCATTTTTGTTTCCTTCAAGAGATTCAGTTTAAGAGACACCATGATATTTTTGTAGCTAAGGAGAAGCCTCCGCTGTGTATTTAGAAGAACGCTCCAAAATTTAAGTTGCCATAAGGAAACTATGTGTACAGAATATGGGTTTGATGCTGCTAGATGCGGAGTACTCTGACCTGATCAAGCAAAGCATTTTAGCTCACGCTTAATTTTAAGTATGTGAATAATTCTGTTGGAGTAAATGGGATTACTCACATCCATATGTGACAGATATGACAATATCATAATTAAGCTTTATTAAATTAAGTTTAAGTATTTTAGGAATTCTTTGTATTACAAATGCAAATGTTTGTTATTACAGGACTGTGTGTAACTTCTTAAAGGAGAAGGCATGGCTAACGTAAACTCTGTGTTTCATAGGACTCTCTGAAACTATTTGCTAGACAAACAAATAGGGGGATTGCTGGGAAATACTTGGGAGGAGGGGAATGCAAATAACCTGCCTCTGGAGCCATCTTTTTGAAGCTGTGCCCTTACTGGACCATAGAGAGGGTATACAGGTGCAGTTATCCTGAACTGTGACACCTTAATTTAAGCACTTGGTCAATTGCTTTGCTGGATCTTGCCATAGCGCTTAGCACCTTGTAAGGACTGAGCCATATATGCTTCATATAACATTTCATTCTTTGGGTTCCACTCTAATTATTTTTTTCACACTCTCTGTATATATCTTCTCCACTTTGATGTTCACCCTATTTTTCACCCTATTCCCCATTTTTTCACCATCTCTTCGAAATTATATGTGAAAGTATGTGTTCTAGTCACACTTTGGAACCTACCATGTTCACACACCAGGTTCAGATTTAGGCAAAATTAATTTAGCTCAGATCAAATTCTCCCAAACTATTTACACTATATTTTTTAAAGCTTTAACATGTTTCTATTTATATTATTTTTGATAAAACCATTTGTTACAATGCCTACATTTGGGGTCCAAGTCTCTGATTCATCAAAGAATTTAAGCATGTACTTAACTTTTAGCATTTAAGTCCCATCGAATTAAATGCACTGGCTCAAGTGCTTCGTTGAATGAACATAAGCACATTCACCAGAGCACTTAAACACATGCTTTCATTTTAAGCACGTTTCTCTCTAGGAATCAGGGCCCACCCACTTTTCAGGTGTCCCTTTTAACCTGGAAACATTAGAAATGGACTTTAGGGAGATTATTTTTAACAGCCTTTCCAGTGTATTTCCAATATGTTTGTTGTGAATTAACATCACATTTTTTGTTGGTGTTTCAATCCGAAGAACCTTTACTATGCTATTACTAGCAGGTTGCATCTGAACACAGAGCCTAGATATTAGTTGGAAAAATATTAGTTGCCTCAGTTTTCCATGTTAAAAATACTCTTCCCCCCCCCACACACACACTCCTGTAAGTGTAATTCTAAACTCGTCATATATATTTAATATGTACTTAGCTGACTCACTGTACAATGAGAAAATTTGTCTCCAAATATTAAGGCTATGCAAGCATTTTTTATAACTGGAATGAGGCCATAGGATGAAACAGGACTTTAATCTCATGTGAGACTCAAAACTGAATCAAGTCTTTTGATGCATGAACTGAGAAGAGTTAATACGCCATAGTTTCAAGAAAACTCATATGCTATTTCAGTCATACTCACCACTTTGCATTCTTTCCTTTGCTGATAAAACTTGTCTAGATCACTCAATTGTCTCAGCATCCTTGCCAGTAAAATTCCTGATGGAAAACATTAAAAGCATTTGTACATTTAGAGGAGGCTTTAGCAGCAAAGTACCTATAACTGGGACGTGCATTTTATTTCTGCAAATCAGTTATGTGTAATAAGAGTGAATGTAATGAATTTGTATTAATTCCATCGACCCTCCGTTACATTAATGACAACAACAGAAAATATCACTCACATAATTTTCTACATCATGTCTGATTGTTCTTTGGCCTCATACAGTGGTGTTTTTTTTTTCTTTTTTTTTTCTTTTTCATACTCATTCAGATTCTCAATCAAGTCGTACTGTTCTTCATTTACACTGGTTAATCAGCAGATTTCTACAGTTTAGACTACCATGCATAATACAGCAGGTTAGATACTTACCATATCACCAGTAAAAGCCTGTACTATGAGTTTAATCATGTATTTAATTGCCAGGCTTAATTTGAAAATAATTGTTGACAGCAATTAAGTAAATGCCCCAATTTCATTAACAGACTTCCTAATTAGGACCTACAATATAAAAGTACTAATGTTGCTCCATTAGGTTTGATTTACTGTATCAAGTACTACTTTTTATTATCCGTTCACTTTTATCCTGCACTAGTGTATTGGGATTAATAATTGGTACTGGATTAATGATAAATGTCCTGGGGAAATGTAGGTTGATTTAATAATAGGGAAATTTTATTTTAATTTTTAATGTTAAATGTAGACTGTGACTTCAAAAATCTAAGACGTACTTAGTTACCATGGTTTTAAACAATTTGGCTTGAATTACAGGAAAACAGCTTTTCCAAAACTGAATATGTTCCTTCACATATGGTATCCAATTGTAATTCAAGAAATTGGAGTGAGACGGAAAATGCTGCTTCTATAGTAAGTATGACATTTGCTACAAGACATAGTCATATATATGAGATTTAGTGATCACATGGATTAATATCGGCATTATCACATGATAATGAATTGTCCTTAACTGTCTGAGCCATTGTTTCCTGTGGAACATCTAGGGCTCCTTTCACTTGTCTATCACTGTAATACAACAGTCTGCTCGAAGAAACTACATCTCTTTTTTATCAAAGTGCTCCAGTCTTTTAATGGTAATACAATTGATAGAAAAGTTTAATGCCTGTATGAACAGTAGTCATAGTAAGATAATTGGCGATGATGATGAAGATGAAAACAGAAAATTCAGTTCTTGGTGTCCTTAAAAAGCTTTGTTTTGAAAGAAGAAAATGTTGTAAGTAGTTCTGTACCTTTCTGTGGCTGGTACTGAATGTGACTTACCTACCAGAATTGGCATCCATGAGTATAGAGCATTAGATTCATTTCTGCACATAGTTATTTCAGAATTTCACACCTCCATTATAGCATGAAGGGGAGAAAAGAAAATCCAGAGAAGAAAGAAAATATAAAAAGAGGGCACCTAGGAGAAAAGTAACAACAAAAGGTTAAAAAAGGAAACCCCACCTGTTTCTTAATTAGCTGTGAACTTTCTCTCAAATACATTTAGGTCTTCTTAATCCAAATATAAACTGACTTAGTTCACAAATGGATCAGCAGAAAAAGTATACAAACATTGTATATGACATAAAAGCATGTCTTTTTATGTTTTAAATTATTAGTAAATATTATAGCTCTACTGATTCTAAATCAATTATATTCATAATATAAGTAAATATTTATAATAATTATGTAGAATTTTCTGGTGTTAGAATGCAACTACCTTTTCCATCTAGGCACATGTATACAGATACAATAAAAATTAACACAATAAATTACCAAATTATAAACTCACAGATAAGAACATAAAAATAGCGCTACTGGGTCAGACCAGTGATCCATTCAGACGCATATTTTTTCTTCCAATAGTGGCTGGTGCTAAATGCTTCTGAGATTGTTTCCCTCTGCTCTAGGTTAATGTTCTCCTTCCCTGAGACTTTCATCCTCCTCAACAGCAAAGAGGCTGTCTGACTGGGGATGGGACTGTTCTACTCTGTCCCTGAAAGTGTCATTTATGTAGCTCTCTATCTCCCTCAGCTCTTCTAGTTTAGCCACTCTGGTCTCAAGAGCTTGTACTTGGTCTCTGAGGGCCATGAGTTGCTTGCACCGAATGCACGCATATGCCACCTGTCCACATGGCAGATAATCATACGTGTTCTTTCAGTGCAATAAACTGGATAGCCTCCACCCTGCTGATCAACTCTGCATTCATTATTTTTACTCTTTCGGGTTTTTTGTTCTTTGTTTGGGGTTTTTTTGTTTTGTTTTGTTTTGTTTTTTTTTTTTGGAGGGTGGAGGTTATTAGCCTAAGTTTAGAGTATGTTTATTAGGTGTATCTGGCTCTTACATCCTCTCTCTAAACTCCTTCACAATACTCCCTTATTCATTAGCTCCTCTGGTCACTTAGGAGCTGGCTTTTTAAACCCCTTGTTGTCCCTCAGTTAGCCCCACCCCTCTGTCAAGGAATTCTAAAGGGTTAGAGATCAAATGATAGCAGGCTAGAGCCTCATAAGGAAACTCTCAGCCTTGCCTAGCAGGCTGGTAGGCTCAGCACACAGATTATAAAGAATATAAATGTACCATCCTCCATCCAATCAATCACAGCAAAGCCTGATTACATAGCTGAGTTCTACATCATACCCTGAACTTGGGTTCTATATAATCATAAGGCAAGCACATTTCATTGCTGTGAATCATCTACTGAAAATGTTCTGCTTCCAGCCCTCAGGTATTAAAATGTTTGCTGTTGGCTCTAGCTCATTAGATAATACAAGTGTTATGACAGTTCATGGGAGACAGATGATCTACAGGTTGCCAGGAGTCAAAGCATACAGGGTTTTAATGTTCTGTACATTCATCTTGAATTATACATGGAAGAAAATAGCAATAATTAAGAAATAAATTGGGTTAATACTACAGCTGGTCAAATAGTAAAAATATTGAGGCAAGAACATTTTTGCTAATAACAGTTTGGTTCCCTGAGATTCAGGGAGCCACTGAGATCAGATAATTTAAAAATATACGCAAAAAATATCTATAGCAGAGTGGAAGAAGAGGGAGATGCAAAGATTTTCCATAGATTTTAAGGCCAAAAAGGACCATTATGGCGATCTAATCTGATCTCCTGCATGTGCATGTCATGAAACTTCACCAAATGATCCATCCATCAGATCCATAACTTCCAGCGGAGCTAGAGTGTATCTTTCGGAAAGACATCCAAAATTGAGTTAGAGAATCCAAGTGATGCAGAATCCACTTCATCCCTAGGTAGTCTTCATGTTAATGAATTTGCAAAGCACTAAGAAATCCCGGTGGCATCATAGTATAAGAACAAGTCACTCATTATTTTCAACTATTCATACAACTACTGGTCAGTCAGAAAATTGTTCCAGTTTGATCATTAGCATGAATGAATGAATCTGGAAGTTGACATAATGTGGACCCCAGAACTGGACATGATATTCCAGTAACAGTCTCACTAATGCCACATACAGAGCTAATACCAACTCTATATTCCTACTTGATATTGCACTGCTTATGTATCCTAGGATCATGTTCACCCTCTTAGCTACAGACTCACAATGGAAGCTCATGTTCAGCTGGTTATTTATCAGTGTGCTTAAGTCCTCCATTTCAGGATACATTGCATTTCAGCATACAATCTCCTCTTTGTAAACATCACCTACATTACTTGTTTCTAGTTGTACAAACTTGCATTTGGATGTATTAAAACACATGTTGTTCAAATGAGCCCACCTTATCAAGCTGTCTACATAGGTCTGTATAAATGATCTGTCCCCATTTTTATCAACAACCCTGCCAATTTTAGGGCCATTTGTAAAGTTTAATGGAAACAATTTTATATTTTCTTTCAGAGCACTTATATTAATAACATAGGACTGAGAACAGTGCCCCAAAAGATCACTCTGGATTGGATGATGATTCTCCATTCATAATTACTTTTTGAGATCTATCAGTTAACCATTTTAAATTCATTTAATATCATCTACATTCATTGTAATAGTGATCTTTTTAATCAGACTGCCTTGCAGGACTAAGTCAAATGCCTTTTGCAAGTCTAAGTATATTACATCAATATAGTTACCTTTATCTATCAAATTTATAATCTCATCAAAATATGTCAAATTTGTTTGGACTTATTTTTCGTAAAACCATGGATTGACATTAATTTTGCTACCATCCTTTAATCCTTTACTGATTGTATTTTGTATCAGCCTATGATTTTGCTTGGGATTAATGTCAGGCTAACCACAGCCTATAGTTACCCAAGTCATCCTATTTGCTTTTTAAAAATATTGTTACACCATTAGCTTTTTTTCAGAGTCTGGAAATTATGGCCCCAATTCAGCAAAGCAATTAAGTCCTTAAAAATCACTCCCCACTCAGAAGACTCAGATGACTGCTCAGAGCTCCGGTACGAAACTGCAGAAAAACCTGAGTGTCTCTGGATTAAGTTTAGAAGTGTGAGTAATAAGAGTGATGTAGTGGTGGGAGTCTGCTATAGACCACCGGACCAGGGGGATGAGGTGGATGAGGCTTTCTTCCGGCAACTCGCAGAAGCTACTAGATCGCACGCCCTGGTTCTCATGGGTGACTTTAATTTTCCTGATATTTGCTGGGAGAGCAATACAGCGGTGCATAGACAATCCAGGAAGTTTTTAGAAAGTGTAGGGGACAATTTCCTAGTGCAAGTGCTAGACGAGCCAACTAGAGGGGGAGCTTTTCTTGACCTGCTGCTCACAAACAGGGAAGAATTAGTGGGGGAAGCAAAAGTGGATGGGAATCTGGGAGGCAGTGACCATGAGATGGTCGAGTTCAGGATCCTGACACAGGGAAGAAAAGTAAGCAGCAGGATACGGACCCTGGACTTCAGGAAAGCAGACTTCGACTCCCTCAGGGAGCGGATGGGTAGGATCCCCTGGGGGACTAACATGAAGGGGAAAGGAGTCCAGGAGAGCTGGCTGTATTTCAAGGAATCCCTGTTGAGGTTACAGGGACAAACCATCCCGATGAGTCGAAAGAATAGTAAATATGGCAGGTGACCAGCTTGGCTTAATGGTGAAATCCTAGCAGATCTTAAACATAAAAAAGAAGCTCACAAGAAGTGGAAGGTTGGACATATGACCAGGGAAGAGTATAAAAATATTGCTCGGGCATGTAGGAATGAAATCAGGAGGGCCAAATCGCACCTGGAGCTGCAGCTAGCAAGAGATGTCAAGAGTAACAAGAAGGGTTTCTTCAGGTATGTTGGCAACAAGAAGAAAGCCAAGGAAAGTGTGGGCCCCTTACTGAATGAGGGAGGCAACCTAGTGACAGAGGATGTGGAAAAAGCTAATGTGCTCAATGCTTTTTTTGCCTCTGTCTTCACTAACAAGGACAGCTCCCAGACTGCTGCGCTGGGCATCGCAACATGGGGAGTAGATGGCCAGCCCTCTGTGGAGAAAGAGGTGGTTAGGGACTATTTAGAAAAGCTGGACGTGCACAAGTCCATGGGGCCGGACGAGTTGCATCCGAGAGTGCTAAAGGAATTGGCGGATGTGATTGCAGAGCCATTGGCCATTATCTTTGAAAACTCGTGGCGAACGGGGGAAGTCCCAGATGACTGGAAAAAGGCTATGTAGTGCCAATCTTTAAAAAAGGGAAGATGGAGGATCCTGGGAACTACAGGCCAGTCAGCCTCACCTCAGTCCACAGAAAAATCATGGAGCAGGTCCTCAAGGAATCAATCCTGAAGCACTTACATGAGAGGAAAGTGATCAGGAACAGTCAGCATGGATTCACCAAGGGAAGGTCATGCCTGACTAATCTAATCGCCTTCTATGATGAGATTACTGATTCTGTGGATGAAGGGAAAGCAGTGGATGTATTGTTTCTTGACTTTAGCAAAGCTTTTGACACGGTCTCCCACAGTATTCTTGTCAGCAAGTTAAAGAAGTATGGGCTGGATGAATGTACTATAAGGTGGGTAGAAAGTTGGCTAGATTGTTGGGCTCAACGGGTAGTGATCAATGGCTCCATGTCTAGTTGGCAGCCGGTGTCAAGTGGAGTGCCCCAGGGGTCGGTCCTGGGGCCGGTTTTGTTCAATATCTTCATAAATGATCTGGAGGATGGTGTGGATTGCACTCTCAGCAAATTTGCGGATGATACTAAACTGGGAGGAGTGGTAGATACCTTGGAGGGCAGAGATAGGATACAGAGGGACCTAGACAAATTGGAGGATTGGGCCAAAAGAAACCTGATGAGGTTCAATAAGGATAAGTGCAGGGTCCTGCACTTAGGACGGAAGAACCCAATGCACAGCTACAGACTAGGGACCGAATGGCTAGGCAGCAGTTCTGCGGAAAAGGACCTAGGGGTTACAGTGGACGAGAAGCTGGATATGAGCCAGCAGTGTGCCCTTGTTGCCAAGAAGGCCAATGGCATTTTGGGATGTATAAGTAGGGGCATAGCGAGCAGATCGAGGGACGTGATCGTTCCCCTCTATTCGACATTGGTGAGGCCTCATCTGGAGTACTGTGTCCAGTTTTGGGCCCCACACTACAAGAAGGATGTGGATAAATTGGAGAGAGTCCAGCGAAGGGCAACAAAAATGATTAGGGGTCTGGAACACATGACTTATGAGGAGAGGCTGAGGGAACTGGGATTGTTTAGTCTGCAGAAGAGAAGAATGAGGGGGGATTTGATAGCTGCTTTCAACTATCTGAGAGGTGGTTCCAAAGAGGATGGTTCTAGACTATTCTCAGTGGTAGAAGATGACAGGACAAGGAGTAATGGTCTCAAGTTGCAGTGGGGGAGGTTTAGGTTGGATATTAGGAAAAACTTTTTCACTAGGAGGGTGGTGAAACACTGGAATGCGTTACCTAGGGAGGTGGTAGAATCCCCTTCCTTAGAAGTTTTTAAGGTCAGGCTTGACAAAGCCCTGGCTGGGATGATTTGATTGGGGATTGGTCCTGCTTTGAGCAGGGGGTTGGACTAGATGACCTCCTGAGGTCCCTTCCAACCCTGATATTCTATGATTCTATGATTCTAAGAGTATTAAGAAGGGGCTTCAGTGCTTTGCTGTATCAGGACCATAGTACAGGGAGTCCTCGGACTTACGATACCCGATTTACGTCAGGTGCCACTTACGATGCTTTTCAATTGACTACCCGTTTTGCCCCCTATGACACTTATTCCGCCCTTATGATGCTCGATTTGCATAAAGTTTGCTTGAAATCACGTCCTGGTTGTGGTATATTGGTATGGAGTTGGAATGGGTCACTGACTGGCTTCGAGGCAGCAGGGTAGCTTGTTGCCGGGTAGGATTGCTGCTTGTTTTTGATTGGCTCCCGGCCCTGGGCTCAGCCAATCAGAAAGCTTGAACAGTAGTTGGCTGAGGCTCAGCATGTGTGCCATTCTCCCTGGCTTTCTGAGCCTGTGTTGCCAGGATTCTGAGCAGCATGTTTATTTGAATGCTGTTTACAAAATACAGTGCACAGTAAATACATTGATGTTGCAACATTAGTAATCTATAATTTATTTAGTACAAAAATCTGGGTTATTGTGGTGAAAATAGTGTATCAAGCCTTGGTTCAGGAACCAAGCTCCTCTTCATACCATTGATTCCTATGGGAAAAGTGGTTTAAACTTAGAACACAATTCTGAGGAACGAAGTGGGTGGGTGAGATTCTGTGGCCTGTGTTGTGCAGGAGGTCAGACTAGATGATCATAATGGTCCCTTCTGACCTTAGTATCTATGAATTGTGTCGTAAGTCTGAGGACTCCCTGTATTTGACAAATATTTAAGAATAAATTAATACATCTGAAGAAAATGAGAATCCATTCATAAACATGCAAGGGATAAATTCATACCAATTACTATTCATAACATATTGTTCAACCAGATGTAGTTACAAACCTCCAGAAGTACTAAACCTAAACTAGTTTTGAAATTGTGACTAAGAGGTAAAAAGTCCATTTCTCATTACACTTTTCCCTATCCTTCTCCATTGTACATTATCCTTCTGTTCATCTGCTCTGTTACCTCCTACACTTTTGAGCAGTTTGACCTTCCCAGTGGTTCAATGGCTAGAAATTTGGCATTTTTTTCCATGTTCACTCTTCGTTAATAAGTTTTTTGGGTGATTTAAGGTGTGCAGTGAAGAGTAAGACTAACAGCTCCATGGCAGCACATGAGCGAAAGGTTAGGTCTATGAAGGACCTATGAACAACTCGTTTTTCATCTGGATTTGAATGTCTGAAAACCTTAGGGATGTATAAAAAAATCTGAATTTATCAAGAGCCAAAACATTCCCTCCATTTTTATAACTGTTTCTCCCCCTATGCTACTTCAACTCAAGCTATAATCAATGCAAAGAAGTGGGCATATCACCTTTGTGACAAGATGAATTATCATCTTAAAGTGATGTGAAAATGGGAAACTGTTTCAGGTTCATATGGAGGAATACAAAGCCCACTGAGATTTTTGCCAAGGGAAACATTCTGAATTTCATTAGAATGCCATCCTTTCTCCACAATACTTTAAATCTGTCTGAATTAGGATTGACCAAATTTATCCTAAATATCTTAATGAGTTTGACAGAGCCTTCCTCTCCAGGGTTATTGTGCTAGGTAACTGCTGTTGACTGAACAGTCTCCTGATCATGCAGTATTTCATTTTCTGAATTTTTGGTGGCATTTTAGTGCCCATTAAATTCAGGCTTAAACCAGGCATAATACCAAAGAATTTTTGCAAGCTTCCCTTTGACAAAGCACATAAATGAGGATATGTACCGTTCCTGTTATTTTAGTCCTGGTCTTTTCCTTAATCAAATGCTGTCAGTCGGTGAGTGATTTGTTGATATGGACATGAGTCCTTCAAACATTTTCATAGGTAACCTATGTAAGGACATTTCACTTCAGATGGAATTGTGGGTGCTAAGGACATCGAAAATGAGGACATTATGTCTCTAAAGGGGAATAACTAGCATTATTATCCCAATATGCAAGTTAGCCTCTTCTCATAAGTCTTCTTGAGGAAGAAGACATTTCTGATACAGTTCATCTATATATCAATCTAATCTCTCTATATGCTTAGCCCCTATTATTGTGGAGTCTGAACACTTATACACTCTTTTTCATCTATGTATCAATCTAATCTTTCTACTTGTTTGGATAACCCCTATCATTGTACAATCTGAACACCTATTCACTCCTTTTTAATTCTATTGAATGCTCACCAGAACTGTCTCCCCAAATCTTAGTGCTGGTTGTGTGTTTCCAGTAGATAAGAACTGTCATCCCTAGAAGGGAGTCTGGTGCACAGGTTTTGTTCAAAAATCCCTGTGAATGTCTGAATATAAATGCCATTAAAATTAGTAAAATAATTAAATCCTAAAGTAATCTAGTAAAATGCAGAAGATGTTACAGGTCATATCAAAAATAGATGCATAGATTCTTTAAAGGCAAAGGACTAGATTGTCAGACTATATACCCATATTGAGAGTTAGAGGAAATAAGCATTTTTCTTATACCACTCTAAGGTTTGTGCATATAAAAGTTACTGTCATATATCCTCTTATTCCCCTCATCAGAGTTGATGATAGAAAGGAGCAATGAGTGGATGGAGTTTTACACTCCCCCTCATGCACTGTCAGAACCCCCACAACCAGTCAGAACAACTAAGCTAGTTGTGAGAGGCCATGTGTCATAATTTGCTGAGCATCTCCAAGGGGAAAAGCCTCTGGGGACTGCTACTGGGGTGGTGCAATTTATATACCACTCCTTGCTCAGAGGTGTGCCTAGATCATATTCTGACAAGAGAGGCATATTCTGTCCTCAGTCACAATGCATTCAATTTCCATTTACTTCAGTGAGTGGTATGTACTCTTGATCTCTGTTCATCAGGCCCTGAAAGCCTTCCTTATATAAATATGCACCATGACTGTCTATCACAGGGACAGAGAAATTGCCATAATGGACCAAACTTGTGTTCCAGTAATCTGGCTAGTATCAGCTCTCGTTGACATCAGGGCTGCCAATTAATTGCAGTTAACTCATGTGATTAACTCAACAAAATTAATCATGATTAATCACAGTTTTAATCGCACTGTTAAACAATAGAATACCAATTGAAATTTCTTAAATATTTTGGATGTTTTTCTACATTTTCATATATATATTGTATTTGTTGTAATTGAAATCAAAATCTATATATTTATTACAAATATTTGCACTGCAAAATTATAAACAAAAGAAATACTATTTTTCAATTCACCTCATACAAGTACTGTAGTGCATTCTCTTTGTTGTAGAAGTGAAACTTACAAATGTAGGATTTTTATTTGTTACATAACTGTACTCAAAAACAAAACAATGTAAAACTTCAGAGTTTACAAGTCCACTCAGTCCTACTTCTTGTTCAGCCAATCACTAAGACAAACAGGTTTGCTTACATTTATAGGCGATAATGCAGCCCTCTTCTTCTTATTTAGAATGTCACTAGAAAGTGAGAACAGGCAATTGCATGGCATGTTTGTAGCTGGCGTTGCAAGGTATTTACATGCCAGATATGCTAAACATTCATATGCCCCTTCACGCTTTGGCCACCATTCCAGAGGACATGCTTCCATGCTGATGATGCTCATTAAAAAAACATGCATTAATGTGACTGAACTCCTTGCAAGATCATTGTACGTCCCCACATCTGTTTTACCCACATTCTGCTATATGTATCATGTTATAGCAGTCTCGGATGATAACGCACCACATGTTGTTAATTTTAAGAACACTTTCACTGCTGATTTCACAAAACGCAAAGAAGGTACCAATGTGATATTTCTAAAGATACAGCACTTGACCCAAGGTTTAAGAATCGGAAGTGCTTTCCAGAATCTGAGAGGAATGAGGTGTGGCGCATGCTTTCAGAAGTCTTAAAAGAGTAACACTCCAATACAGAAACTACAGAACCCGAACCACCAAAAAAGAAAATCAACCTTCTACTGGTGGGGTCCTGATTCAGATAATGAAAATGAACATGTGTCAGTCCACACTGCTTTAGATTCTTATCAAGCAGAACCAGTCATCAGCATGGACACATGTCCCCTGGAATGGTGGTTGAAGCATGAAGGGACATATGAATCTTTAGTGCATCTGGCATGTAGATATCTTGCAACGTCGGCTACAACAGTATCATGAGAACGCCTGTTCTCACTTTCAGGTGACATTGTAAACAAGAAGTGGGCAGCATTATCTCCTGCAAATGTAAACAAACTTGTTTGTCTGAGCGATTGGCTGAACAAGAAGTAGGACTGAGTGGACTTGCAGGCTCTAAAATTTAACATTGCTTTATTTTTTAATGCAGGGTTTTTTTGGACATAATTCTACATTTGTAAGTTCAACTTTCATGATAAAGAGATTGCATTGCAGTACTTGTATTAGGTGAATTGAAAAATACTATTTTTTTGGTTTTTTACAGTGCAAGTATTTGTAATCAAAAATAAAGTGAGCAGTGTATACTTTGTATTCTGTGTTATAATTGAAATCAGTATATTTGAAAATGTAGAAAACATCCAAAAATATTTAAATAAATGGTATTCTATTATTTTTAACAGTGCGATTAATCACGATTAATTTTTTTATTTGCACAATTAATCGTGATTTTTTCAATCACTTGACATCCCTAGTTGATATTCCTACATTAAAAATATTAGATGCGTTTTATTGTCTTTACAGGTTGCTTACTGCTTGCACTAATTTGTGCAGGTGTAAAAAATTTCTCTCTACGGGCTCTATAAGAATAAGTAATACAGGTTACCTTCCCACATATTATAAAGTGCATGTTGTTAACGCCGAGAGTCTGCGGGAAAAGTTATTAATTGGGGGTGGGGTTGCTGCTTTGTAAAATAAAAAAAAGATTTCCATCCCTGTGTTACTGATGAAAATGTAGCTGCTCAATAACTATCCAGGTAATTTACAGCTTTTTTTAAATCAGTTTGGAGACATTGATTTACCCTAACAAAAAATACCGAACATCAAGGCTGCTTCTTCAGCTTGTTTCCCTCCTGCAAACTAGATTAATAAATGTCATATGCTTAACACAAAAAAAAGTTAATCATTTTCAAGTTCATATTTTGTAAAACATTGTGCAAGAAAAAAAGCACAGAAAGTTGCACAGATTATTCTTGTCATGTTATTTAGCTTAAGAGCCTTCAAAGTTTGACCTTTTCTGAGCTCCTGGTGTGTTACTATTCCTTTGTCTCTGTGTGCTGTTCTTCCTAACAGCCAAAGAGTTTCTTTGTATGAGTCCATCAGCCCCTCACAGAGTTCTGTTTTATCTGTATATTTGCTGAAATCTTTATGTCTTCACAAAGAACTCACACTAATTATTTTAGCCTAAAATGATTATCTTTCTGTCTCCTGCCTTTTGTACATTTCTCTGTTTATTTGTTATTTCCCCATCTCCAAACTTTTAAAACTTGGGTCTTACGGTGTTGCTGTAGTAGGTATATGATTGCAGCAAAGATTCAATATGGATAGACAACACCAGCTAGCCTTTCAGTGACCCCTTCAGAACCAAAATTACAGCTTTTATCTTTCCTTCAGGCTGTTTGCAGAGTTGTTTTCTCTCTCTCTCTATTCAGAGCCGATAGACTCTTACTTACATGAGTAAACACTACTTATGTAAGCAAGGGTTTGAAGATTCAGACCCTGTGAATTTGAGCACAGTCACACAGAGTTTAAATTGCTTT
Source organism: Natator depressus (assembly GCF_965152275.1). NCBI lineage: Eukaryota > Metazoa > Chordata > Testudines > Cheloniidae > Natator > Natator depressus. The sequence continues at coordinate 126,608,420 of NC_134235.1, forward strand.
GTACTCTTCATTTGTTGACAATTTAGTCAAGATGAACAACATTACAAGACAAAGAAGAGAAAATAATAAATATAAGCCAGATGTTGCTGCAATGTTGAAATGAAAGTACAGATTTTAATGTTTTTTTTCTTCAGTGAATGAAAGGAAAAGAAAGAACTTCTCTTTGAAAAAATGTGAGTAAAAAATTACATGGTATTTAAACATACATTCATATGAAATGGATCAGAATCTAATCAGCTTTTCCTAGTTCTCATCTGATTTGCATGAAATTTCAATTTGGATGCTGGGGAGATATTTTATTATGAACATTTTTATGGGACACGTCATTTTTCATCTCTGCTACGCAGAGTTAGTACTGTAGATATTTTTCCACCCTGAAATCCGATATTTGTTCAATGAGAATTTTTGTTTAATATAAATTTAATCTTTTTGCAAATGACAAAGTGAATTTCAGTTGATCATTTTAGAGTTTGCTTTGGAATAAAGAATGAAAAGCAAATTAAAAACAAATGGTGTCTCTGTTCCAAAGGGAATCAAAGAAAATCCATTAACACACCAACCAAAGCTTATGCTGCTCTCCCCAACACCTGTCTCTGTTCTGTCCTTTTAAAGTTACATGTGTTATGTGTGTCAAATTGGTTATGTTGGGATGGGTAGGTCTGTGAGCCAATAGATTTCCCAGCTCACTCCTGGACATAGTTAACACATGCTGCATAGCATCAAAACCCACCCCCTTTCTGGGATTGGCATAATTTCCAAACAAATTAATGACAATACAAAAAAATCCAGTCCTAGTCTTCTCCCCTATCTTAGCTACTCTTAGGGCTTGTCTGCCTGGTGTCTTAGTGCGCATCAAGCCATGAGGTGGATATACAACACGCTAGCCTGCCATGAGCTAAGTTTCCATATGGACCCTGCTGCTGCACAATACAAGTTCCACAGTGTGGTTTGGTGTAATGATGTTTGAGATGGGCGTTCATCAACACACACAATGGAACTTTTAGCGCACAGTAGCAGGTTTGTTATGCTTTTAAGAAGCACACGGGATCTTTTTCAGGGAAAAAGGCAATACGCTGTGTTTTTTTAGAATACAGCAGTTAGCATATTCTTTTCAGTCACACACACACATACACACACACACACCATGCACAGAGTCGTGCCAGTCGATGTTTATAGTTACCAGTCCAGAGTCTGGATCAATCTAGTGGCCAGCTAGATTGGTCGCAGAGGGGAACTGGGCTCTGTTGGTCGCGATTCCATGCTCCTGGAGTTGTGGGAAGACGAACCCAAAGCCCCATGGCAAATCACCCTGTTCTTATAGTCCTTTCTCTTCATTAAACTCTATGGATTTTGTTGTGTCAGTTTATGACCAGTTACTCCTTAATTGGTGTTATCTTTTGATGTTAACACTCCAAAGCACCTCCAAGGTCATCCTGTCCTGGTTTTGATTTAATCAATTATCTTGTCTTTAGGGGTACGAGCCTCCACCTCAAGGTTGTCAATCTGCCCTTCCTCACTTATGGATGAGCGTTGATGGTTCTCTGGTGTCCTTAAGTTTCTTCACTCCTCCTTCCTTGACCATCTGATTTTAACAATGGCCTTCACACCTTATCTTTTCCTGATGCATACACTCCTCATTCACACAAACAGTCTTTTACAGAGACCTTCAAAGGTATACAAAGAGCAGTGTTTTAGATTGAGCAAGAAAGGCATTGTAAATTAAACCTTACTAAATCTTGTGATCAAAACAGTTCAAATTGTGGCCCAGGCCTTCAACATTCCTCTAATCTAATTAATATACACACAATACAAGACCCTGTCTCTTACTAACTAAACCTTAAAACAAAGAAATGTGTATTTAACTAAAGGGCCTAATTTGTAATGCATATAGGAAACAAGACCCCATAATAAACATTGTAACTTATCCTAAAACAGAGGGTGACCATAATCAGTCATAAGGATTGTTCTATACCTGCCTTAACATCAGTACAGACACCGGCAGCCTGTCAGATGTGTTTCTACCAATGTCCCAGAGGGTCATTCCTTTCTGCTATTCAAAAAGGGTGGCTGGCAGGATGATCAAATCATACATTAATTCTTATAGTACAAATATAAAATCCTGCTCCTACAGGTTCCACATTGCAAATTAGTGTGCAGCAGGCTAGTGCACTGTAGATTCACACACTATCTTGCCACATACTAAGTCCTAAGTCCTTAGGGCTTCTCCTTGAGGAGCCTCTGCTGAAGAGCCACTCCCACCCCTTTTATATCCAGGGTAGAAGTAGTCCCATCCACTGAAGGAATCCAACATCATTGTCCTGCAGGGTTTCAAAATCTTCTGAGAGGGCTGGTGAACAGAATTAATATGCCATCATAATTTAAGGGTTATTGATGATCATTTAATCAATATTAATTTCCTGTGCCTTAAATGAGGTTTCCAAATATTGGGGCAGGAGGCTTCCCCCTCTGTCACATTTAAATGTGATGAACTGATAGCTGTCTCCCTAAGGCATGAGAGACAATGATTATATTATGTAGAATATAGGGAAGCCTGTAAGGATTATTGCACATTAAATCTAACCAGGCATCTAAACTGCACTTCCATAATGTTAAGTGTTAATTTGATGACTGACTTGGTTATTTTAGGAAGAATTGTTGTACTTTTTTCCTCTTTAGTAAATTTAGTATTTCAAAAGGAGCTGAACTGACAGCCCTAGAGAATGAAATCCCTTTATCAATCCACAGAACTGGGTCAACTACGGCAGCAACAGTGCAAGCCATTAACCCAGAAGGAAGATCTCTCTTGAAGAGAAGGTAGTTTTCTTTCTGAGAGCATCCTGAGATTACCCACAAAAATACCATCTGGGAGGTGGACACATCTGAGCCAGTAATTTCAAAGAGAACCGTGCTTTCATTTCAGTACAGTGAGTTGAGGATGTTCAGACATCAATGTCAAAAATGCCTGTATCTTGGCATATCGCAGCATAACCCAACAGGCAGCAGCACAAAGCACTGGGTTCAAGTTTCTAAAGGTTCTTTAAAAAATTAACAGATACCACCAGCCCTCAAGTTCCCTGTCAGAAGCCTGGGAAAACTAAACAGCTCTCCTTAATAGGCAATACTTCCCCCCTTGCAAGAAAACTTTAATGGGAGGTGGTGGGGAAGGGGATATAGAATAAACTTGGATAAACCAGTAGTAATTATACAAACATATCTGTATAAATATGTTAAATAAGGTTACAGCTTTGATTCTTCACTATAGTTTCTCAGTTATGTCGCTGTCCTCTGCAGTTTCAGCCCTGTCTTGGGTCCCATAGCTATCTCTGCACCACCTCTCCCTGCAAAGCCCTTGTACTGGTACCTGCTGCAAATCTGCCACTGCACCAAGTCTTCAGAGAGGGGTCAGTGGCATATAGGAACCTAAGCAGAGTCCTTATCACCTGGGATACACTCTTTCCAGAAGGAAAAAACCTCTCTGGCTTGTACCCCAGCTCCATAATCCAGCAGTGGAAGTCTGAGGCTTTGTTAAGGGCAATCATTCATCAAAGGCACATTCGGTGCAGTTCTCTTGTCCCTTTGTTTCCTGACAGGGATAATAGTATCTGATTACCTTCAAATTCAGAACTTATGTGCATTTTCACCAAAATGCCTCAAGATGTCACAGAACTGAAATCCAAATGAGGACTGACTCATTCAGTCATTTCCCCTTGCTCAGCAGTAGATGGTGACAGAGAACTCCTTCCTGTATAAAGCTTCTGTCCATCTGGAATTCCTAAGTAGCTCTAGGCCACTCTTTTTCCTGTTTATCAACTGGCATCAATAAAGAGCTCCCTGTTGTCTAGGGCTTCAGGTCACAGGGCTTACATTAGTAAACTAGAGGAGCTCAGCAAGACACCTCACAGAAACCTGTACTTAGACATCTTTCCCCAATAAAATGATAAAATAGTTGAGCTCATAGGTGCTGGAACTAGGAAAGCTAGGGGTGCTGGTGCACCCCCTAGCTTGAAGTGGTTTCCATCATATACTTGGTTTATAGTTTGGTATATGGCTCTCAGCACCCCCACTATACAAATTGTTCCAGCACTCCTGGCTGAGCTGTTTACCTCACAGAGGACTGTGCCTTAAGTTCAGCTCAGTAAGTTAGAGGTACAGAGTTGGTGGGCTCAGTGAGAGCTGTGCCTTGATATCACTCCAGCAAGCGAGAAGTGCTGAGCCATCAACCCCACAAAGACCTACATCTTGATTTTAGACCAGCATGCTGGAGGCCTGCATCAATCATTAACCTAGGAGAGTCCTTTGCCTATACATCAGACCAACCCACTGAAGACATTTAGCTAGTGACTTCACAGAGGCTTGTCCTTTGATGTATCACCCTTCTTAGCCACAGGTGCTAAGCCAGTGACCTCAGAAAAGCTTGTGCTTTGACATCAGCCTAGCAAATTAGTGGTGCTGAGACAGAAACATCTCAGAAGATTTTACCTTCATGTCAGTCCAGCAATCTGGAAGTGCTAAAATTTATACTACTGTAACCCTCCTTACAGTGCTGGGTCTCTCCAGTAGGGTGCAACACTGGCAAAATCAAGTAAATGAATCCTTTTATTTAAACTGCATTTTGGGTGAGTGTGGTGGCTTTAAAATCCATCATCTACAGCCAGATCCCCAAGTAACATTTTCATCAATTAACTGCAAACCTTCACCTTCACTGACTGCACCCAGAGGATTGTCTTGTAAGGAACTGGGCCAGAGGTGGGAAAAGAAAGGGGCTGTGTTCTATCTGTGAGAGTGTGCTATGGAGCTGCAGTGCTTTGAGGAGCTGGGAGGACATGAGGACACTGCCAGCTTTGCAGTTGGCAGCGGCCGGAGCCCCGGGCCCTTTAAATTGCCGCCAGAGCCCCATTGCCGGAGCCCTGAGGTAGCAGCGGCAGCCCAGGGCTCTGGTGGTGATTTAAAGGGCCTGGGGCTCCCGGCCACCGCTACAGCAGCCAGAGCTCCAGCCCCATTAAATCTCGATATAAAGGGTCCAGGGATTTAAAGGCCCCACCTCTTCCAGTTGAGGCCCTGCCCCCCTGCTCAGGATGCTGGCATAGCAGTAAGCCCTTTAAGTTACCTTCACCCCTGCCTGGTGGAACATTACAAAGGCAATTACTCTCCTGATGTCATCTTCTAGTTTCCTAATTGTCATATATGGCAGCCGGCAACTAATCTGCTTTAATTATGGTTGGCCATCTCAGAGTATGGTCCTTCCTCCTCAAAGATCAGCAATGACTTCTTGCAGACAGTCCAGAGAAGTTCCATGTAGAAGGGCCCCAGGATATGGCCTCATGATATTAAAAAACAGTGAGAAGAGAGGCGAGAATGTAGTTGAAGACATACACACATGAAAGTGCAAAACTTGTAAACAATTCTATCACTAGATGCAGATGATAGAATTCGTTGAGAGTGTCAACAAGCATATGGAGAAGGATGATCCAGTTGCTACAGTTTACTTGCACTTTCAGAAAGCCATTGGTAGAGTCCCTGCCCTCAGGCTCTTAAGGAAATTAAATAGTCATGAGATAAGAGGGGAAGGTCCTCTCATGGATCAGTAAGTAACTGGTTAAAAGATAGAAAACAAAGGGTAGGAATAAATGGTCAGTTTTCACAATGGAGACAGGTAAACACAGGGGTCCCCCACAGATCTGTAATGGGACCTGTGCTATTCAACATATTCATTAATAATCTGGAAAAGGGAGTGAACAGAGAAGTGGCAAAGTTTGTAAATTATGCAAAATAGTTAAATCCAAAGCTGACTGCAAAGAGTTACACTGGGATCTCACAAAACTGGGTGACTGGGCAACAAAATAACAGATGAAATCCAATGTTGAAAAATGCAAAGTAATGCACACTGGAAAAAATCATCCCAAATATACAAATATAATGATGGGTTCTAAATTAGCTGTTTCTGTTAAAGAAAGAGATCTTGGAGTCATCCTGGATAGTTCTCAGAAAACTTCAATTCAGTGTGCAGCAGTTGTCAAAAAAGGCTAACAATATTAGGAATTATTAGGAAAGGAATAGAAAATAACACGGAGAATATCATAATGATACTATATAAATCCATGGTGCACCTCACTTTGAATACCATGTCCAGTTCTGGTCACCCCATCTGAAAAAGAATATAGTGGAACTGGAAAAGGTTCAGAGAAGGTCAAAAATATGATGAAGAGAGGAGAGACTAAAAATATTAGGACTGTTCATCTTAGAAAAAATCTGATTAAGAGGGGGATATGGTAGTGGTTTATAAAATCATGAATGGTGTAAAAAGTGAATATGGAAGTGTTATTTACTCTTTCCCGCAATGCAAAAACCAGTGGTCACCCGATTAATTAATTAAATTTAATTAATTAATTAATTAAAATTAATAGGAAGCAGGTTTAATACAAACAAGAGAAAGTACTTTTTCACATAAGTCACACTTAACCTGTGGAGCTCATTGCAACAGGATGTTGTGATGGTCAAAAGTATAACTGGGTTTAATAAAGAACTCAAGAAGTTCATGGAGAATAGTTCTAACAATGGCTATTAACCAAGTTGGTCAGGGATGTAACCCCATGCTTGGAGCAACCCTAAACCGCTGACTGTCAGAAGCCGGAAGGGTAACACATGGATGGATTTCTCCAAAATTGTCCTGTTCTGTCCTTGAAGTTCTGGTACTAGCCACTGTTGGAAACAGGATACTATGGGTGCAATATAATGTAACCATTCTTTAAAAAGTGTTTAAGAATTGTTGTATGGATTTCAAAAGCTACTGTAAACGTTTATGCATTTGAACTCATATATCTTAAGTGCTGTGACTACCGTGTTTAATGAAAAAATAATTCAGGATAATGTACTTTAAACACTTGATAATTTCTGGAAAAGATGCAAAGCCATGCTGTTATTTATTTGTGTCTTTCTACATGAGAAAAACTAATTACATACCATTAGTATTAATGTGGAACAAAATGATATACTATTGAAAAATGGGAGAAATAATGTTATATACAAAGGGGAATAAGAAGTAAAAGTCATGAGAAACCTGTGTTATATCAAAGAAATATAGCCTAATGTATCATTATTACTATTAATTATTATTTATTTTATTGTTAATAATTGTTAATAATGTTATTGTTAATAATCCAAGATAGGGATATGGGTTCTGTCTATCACCCCACCACAGTTAGGGAATCCCATTGCAGCAAAGCCATCCACTATGACCTGCACATTTCCCAGAGTCACTACCCTTGATATCAGCAGCTCAGTGACAGCGTTGGCTACTTGCATCACAGCAGCACCCACAGTAGAACTGCCCACTCCAAATTGATTCCCGACTGACCAGTAGCTGTCTGGTGTTGCAAGCTTCCACAGGGCTATTGCCACTCGCTTCTCAACTGTGAGGGCTGCTCTCATTTTGGTATTCTCGCGCTTCAGGGCAGGGGAAAGCAAGTCACAATGTTCCATGAAAGTGCCCTTACGCATGCGAAAGTTTCGCAGCCACTGGGAATCATCCCAGACCCGCAACACTATGCAGTCCCACCAGTCTGTGCTTGTTTCCCAGGCCCAGAATCGGCGTTCCATGCCATGAACCTGCCCAACTGTCAACAAGATGTGCACATTGCAGGGGCCCATACTTTGTGAGAAATCTATGTCCATGTCCTCATCACTCTCGTCACCACGCTGCAGTCGCCTCCTCCTCGCCTGGTTTTGCTTTTCTTGCAGCTTATGGTTCTGCATATCTGGTCTATTTCTTGTCTTGATCCACTTCATCTATCTTTATACATCTTGCTGGCAGCAGACGGTGCAGTATGACTGCTGGCCATCATCATCTCCTGGCTGCTCATTAGAAGACAGTATAGTAGAACTGCCGGAAGGACTGAATCACCATGAGACGAAACTTAAAAGGGAAATGACCTGACTGAGTCACTCCCATGTTTGCCCAGGTGCCCCTGACCGACCTCACCGAGGTTGGCTAAAAAAGCACCCTGGAGTATGGTGATGATGGCTACCAGTCATACCACACTGTCTTCTGCCAAAACGCAATGAGCTGCTGCTGTATAGCAATGCAGTACCGCGTCTGCCAGCACGCAGGAGACATACAGTGACGGTGAGCTGAGCGGGCTCCATGCTTGGTGTGGTATGGCGTCTGCACGGGTAACCCAGGAAAAAAAGGCACAAAACGATTGTCTGCCCTTGCTTTCACAGAGGGAGGGAGGGAAGGTGGAGCCTGACGATATGTACCCAAAAACACCAGCAACAATGTTTTTGCCCCATCAGGCATTGGGATTTCTACCCAGAATTCAAATGGGGGGTGGAGACTGTGGGAACTGTGGGACAGCTACCCACAGTGCAACGCTCCGGAAGTTGACGGTTGCCTCGGTACTGTGGACACACTCCGCCGACTACATGTACTTAGAGCATTTGTGTGGGGACACACACAATCGACTGTATAAAAACACTTTCTACAAAACCAAACTTCTATAAATTCGACCTAATTTCGTAGTGTAGACATAGCCTACGTAACGATACTGGAGATAATTGATTTCTACAAAATATAATTCAAAGTGAAACCTAGACAGTAATTTTTAATAATGAAGCTTTATTCTTGTTTATGTGTAGGTCCCAGTCCCACGTAGACATATGCACTTGCAAATGTTTATGAATGCATAGTCCTATTGCATTTAATGTAACTAGTCATTATGTGAAAAATTAAGCCCTTATAGAAATCTTTCAGGGAGTGGAAGTTTAATATGGAAAAAATAAACACTTAGAAAAAAAGGGTTTTAAATAATGAGAAATGGGGTTATTGACCCCAGTGGCAAAGACGAAATACATCAGAATGCCATCCAGTAGATATGAGCACTGTAAATGTGAATCCCATGAACACAGCTGTGGCATGTATGACTTGTCAATGCATCAAAAAGTAAGTATGATGAAAAGAAAAGATTCACCAGTGAACACTGTGGTCCAGCTTAATTTAAAGCATAACAGCATGAAAAGTGTGATCCGTACATGGCGACAAATTCTATCCCCTACTTTCCCCAACATACACGCTGTAGTAGATGGGGTCCCTGTGCTTCTTCTCTTATATTTTGAGAACTTAGGTCTGTGGATCCAATGACCACTCTCTCCACACTATGCTCCCACAGAACCAATGTCTTCATAGCACAGTTAACTGCACAGCTTCACTATTGCCTGCTTGCATCACAGCACGGTGGCAGATCTGCTACTTTTGTGGCCTTCTGCACCTGTAAGTTTAGGAGGGAAGAGGAGGGGTAGCATTTGACCAATCACTGGGAAAAAATAGTTGAGTGACTAGACTGGAACCAAGGTATCAAACAATTGTGGAAAACAATAGAACAGTAAATGCTGAAGTTATGTTGAACTTAGGCTCCTATACAATGAATGGGGAGAAATAGACACCTTAGAACAGTGGTGGGCAACCTGCAGCCCGGGGACCGCATGCGACCCATTGGGGTAATCCACCGGTGGGCCGCCAGACAGTTGTTTACATTTGCACGGCCGCCGCAACTCCCAGTGGCCGTGTTTCACTGTTCCCGGCCAATGGGAGCTGCAGGAAGTGGCGGCCAGCACGTCCCTGCGGCCACTGGGAGCTGCGGGTGGCCATGCAAATGTAAATAAACTGTCTGGCGGCCTGCCAGCGGATTACTTTGATGGGCCACAGGTTGCCCACCACTGCCAAGAATGTGATCCATAAAAGTCAGCATGCTCGGTGGGGAGTTGAAGATGCCAGTGCTGGGGGTGTGTGCTAAGTCCCACCCCTCTCTCAGAGATAGGTGCCTAAGTCTGAGCTGCAGGGAGCCACAAACAGGAACCAGCTGCCTAGAGTCAGGTGGCTTACACACGTAAGGTGTTTCTTGTAGGAATGAGTTAGGTGCCTCTCTCACTCCACATTGCCAGAGGAGGCGGTGCCCATCTTATTACTGTTAGCCGACGGCTTAGAGCACTCACCTGGGATGTGGGAGACCCAGACTCAACTTCCCCCTCTCTGCCAGAATTTGAACAGGGGTCTCCCACCTCTCAGGAAGGATACTCTAGACACTGAGTTATGGGATATTCTGCTGTGGGAGTGTGTGGGGATTCCCTCAGTCTCTGCTGTTGAAGCTGTTCCACTGAGGATAAATAATGAAAGTGATTGGAGCATGGGGACAGGACCCTTGGTCCCCCACCTCAGTGACCTAACTACTAGACTTCACAGTCATTGTCTCTCTCTCTCTCTCTCTCTCTCTCTCTCTCTCTCTCTCTCTGGCCTAATGAAATATCTATCCACAGTGGATCAGTCATTGGATAAGAGAAAGGGAGTGTGAGAATGACTCTTTAGTAGGGAGCACACTTGGAAGAGAATATCCCATAGCTCAGCGATTAGAGTAACCTGCCTGAGAAATGGGAGACCCCTGTTCAAATTCTTGCTTCCTCCTCTGGTAGATAGGGGGGAATTGGCCACCTGGATTTTGAATCTCTAAGCACACCTACTGGTTCACGCCCCATATACAATTTAGGTGGCTGAGCTCTTATCTTCCCCTGGTTTGTGAATCATTCTGGAGCTTAAGTATCCAGACACCTAGAGGGAGGCAACAGCGCACATGCTTAGAGGCTGAAACATAGGTATCTAGGGATTTTTTACTATGAAATCTTAGCAAAAATAACGAGGAGTCCATGTGGCACCTTGGAGGCTGAAATTTATTTGGGCATAAGCTTTCGTGGGCTAAAACCCACTTCATCAGATGCATGGAGTGGAGAATACAGGAGCAGGTATAAATACATGAAAAGATGTGAGTTGCCTTACCAAGTGTGAGGTCAGTCTAACAAGACAATCCAATTGACAGCAGGATACCAAGGGAGGAAAAATAACTTTTGAAGGGTAATGAGAGTGGCCCATTTCAGACAGTTGACAAGAAGGTGTGAGTAACAGTAGGGGAAAATTAGTACTGGGGAAATTAGGTTTAGGTTTGGTAATGACCTAACCACTCCCAGTCTCTATTCAGGCCTAATCTGATGGTGTCCAGTTTGCAAATTAATTCCAGTTCTGTAGGTGCCACTTTTAGGTCTGTTATTTAGTGACCACGGAAATTGAAGTGTTCTCCTACGGGTTTTTGATGCATTTATTTGATGTAGTTCATGCATTTATACCTGCTCCTGTATTTTCCACTCCATACATCTGATGAAGTGGGTTCTAGCCCACGAAAGCTTATGCCCAAATAAATTTGTTAGTCTCGAACGTGCCACAAGGACTCCTCATTGTTTTTGCTGATACAGACTAACACAGCTACCACTCTGAAACTTACGAAATCTTAAACACCTAAAGTCACTCGTTGCCTACAGGATTGATGAGAGTTTTGTGGATTGCAGGAGAGCCAAAACTGGGACGTTAGACACTTACACCCGAGACTTAGGCACCTAAGTCTGGGCTATAGGCACCTAAGCACCTTTGTGGATCTGGGCCTTAGTACATATTGTAACTGTCAAGGTTCCTTCCCCACTCTGAACTCCAGGGTACAGATGTGGGGACCTGCATGAAAGACCCCCTAAGCTTATTCTTACCATCTTAGGTTAAAAACGTCCCCAAGGTACAAACTTTGCCGTGTCCTTGAACCATATGCTACCACCACCAAGTGTGTTAAACAAAGAACAGGGAAAGAGCCCACTTAGAGACGTCTTCCCCCAAAATATCCCCCCAAACCCTACACCCCCTTTCCTGGGGAAGGCTTGATAAGAATCCTCACCAGTTTGTACACGTGAACACAGACCCAAACCCTTGGATCTTAAGAACAATGAAAAAGCAATCAGGTTCTTAAAAGAAGAATTTTAATTAAAGAAAAGGTAAAAAGAATCACCTCTGTAAAATCAGGATGGTAACTACCTTACAGGGTAATCAGATTCAAAACATAGAGAATCCCTCTAGGCAAAACCTTAAGTTACAAAAAGACACAAAAACAGGAATATACATTCCATCCAGCACACCTTATTTTACCAGCCATTAAACTAAAGGAAATCTAACGCATTTCTAGCTAGATTACTTACTAACTTAACAGGAGTTGTAAGGCTGCATTCCTGATCTGTTCCTGGCAAAAGCATCACACAGACACCCTTCGTTCCGCCCCGCTCCAGATTTGAAAGTATCTTGTCCCCTCATTGGTCATTTTGGGTCAGGTGCCAGCGAGGTTATCTTAGCTTCTTAACTCTTTTCAGGTGAAAGGGTTTTGCCTCTGGCCAGGAGGGATTTTATAGCACTGTATACAGAAAGGTGATTACCCTTTATATTTATGACAGTAACATACAGTGTCTGATAAGGAGAGTGGCACCACTCTGTGCTGAGACACAGAAGATGTAACCCATCTCCAAGAAAAGTTCTATGCTAACTCAGAGGTGCGGGATAAACAGCTATGGCCAACATGACCCTAATGTGCCTAATAATCAATCTAGCCCTGTGTGACCAAAGAATAATCATGCTCTTGGAATATACCACTTTACATGCCAAGGACGCTATCAGCATTGGTATCCCTTGTCATTAGGTACATCCACCCTAGTTTACATGGGGTCCTACCCAGGGCTCAACCAAACATGCCACATATGGAATTCACATTTTCTTTTTATACTGTACAGTATATTAACTTACTTTATTTGATCACGAATACAACATCGCCCTCCTCCAATAAAACAAACAAACAAACTTTGAGAAAGTGCAGAGGCCCAGTGACCCAGCAGGCAGGGAGTTAACTACCACCTTAGCTCTCATACAGCTGTACAGGGTAGACTAATGAAATCTAGCTGAATCCAATCAGACACTCAGAGGAAAGCCAGGAACCTCCATAAAGCAGCTCTCCCCTAACTTACAGGGAATGGTGTTTTGGAGGAGTAAGAGCTTTCTATATAAATGCTAGATGATTGGGTATTGTTTTAGCTGGGCTTCTTGTTTTGTTTAGCTTGTACAATCCACAATATCGTGATACAGATTTGGGGGCAGATTCTTCTTTGGTGAAAGTTTTTTGTTTGTTTGTTTTTCTTTAACTCCTTGGTTGCCTCAGTGTAGCCATTTACAATTCCCTGTGTTCTTCCTTAATTTCAGATCTGAGCCTATCACACAGAGCATGAGAGAGCAATATATAGTAACTAGGAAATGGCTACTGGAATTGCCCCAACAAACTCTGTTTATATGGGGTTATCCTCATGCTGAGACCGATGAGATTCCAAAATATCCTCTGCTGCTGGTGCTACTCAGTATCTTAACATATCAAAAAGTCAAATACACAAGTTCCACCCTCACTATAATGGGGGGGAGGGAGGGGGAAAGGTGCTGTGAGTGGAAAAACAATAAACATTACCAGTCCTTGTACAGTACTGAAGGCGTCAAAGAGACTGTTAAAAAGACAGGCATATAAATCACGGCCTCAAAGTCTGCTACAGCCTTGGGAAAAGAACACAAAGGAACTACTACATAGTCAACCTTATACCAGTAATCACCTACAACACAAGCTGACAAACTCTCACTGATGAACTGCAGGGCAAATAGCACACAGAATGCCTAGTTCTGTTCTCAAAAACTACCTGCCTCCACTTCCCCAAAAGTATGATCTCATAAGCACTGCATGTAGAAAGTGGGTTTCTTCTTACAACGTCATCAGTAACCAAATGGAAGTGTGCATGCGGCCTAGCCGAATAAACAATCAATCAGACAAACTTGGGAGTGATGTAGTAGTGAAACTTTGCAAGAATGTGCATGATACTATCTCTGCAGTATGAGACAAAGAGCTTTGGATTCAGTGATAGACATGAAAAAAATACCTCAGTGGATGCTGTGTATGTACTCAAATCTCTTAAGCGTATTCAAATTTGGAAGAGAAGAAAGATGTTTAAGTTGCCTGGGCAGGTGAGTTCTTTTCTTTTCACTAATTCTTTCAGCAGTTCTGCTAGCTAGCAAGTGTTCTCAGATATGCACTCAGTTCCAATGGGAGATGCTAGGATTTCTCAATGTGAATGAGGTTTAATGCTATATTTATTTTAAGCATATTATGCAGTCACTTCAGCCAGATTTTTTAAAGTATTTAGGTACCTAAAGATGCAGATAGTCACCCAATGGGATTTTCAAAAATTATCTGTCATTGATTTTAGGTGCCTTGTCATTTTTGAAAATCTCACTGGGTGACTATCTGCATCTTTAGGTGCCTAGCTCCCTATAACAATCTGGCCCTAGACATCTGTGAGCTACACAGAGTTCCAGACAGACTGTGATCCCTGGTAAACAACAGAGAGGAAATCAAGCTGTGAGGAGACTGCTTAGTTGTAGTTGCAGCTATTTTCTTTAAACCTCTCCTATTAAAGATGGACCATATATTGGTATGAGAGAATTTCATTACTCCATATTTTTTAATTAAATTTAGCTCTTCTTGTACATGGTGTTGTTTGAATATCAGCATTCCACATATGTTGCATGAATCACAAAATAAATTTGCCCATAGCACAAACATCAGTGCTGATTGGAGCACCAAATAACTTGAGAAATCCTGAGTGATATCTTATAGAACAGTTTGGCGTATGTGATGCCTTAGAGAGTGGGAAGAAAGACATTTCTTGCCACACTGCTTGTGAATGGTGCTGCAGGCAGGAGGCAGACTCCTCCGGGAGCTAGAGGGAGCAGATATCACCTTGCAGACATTATACATTTTTAATCACAAATTTAATGGGGATGATTCTCCATGCCTTATATCTTGTGTAGTCATTTACATCTGTAAAAAGTGGGTGTAAAAAGTTACTCAATCAAAATTCTCCAGTCACCTACACAATAGAAGGTTTTTACACTCATTTTGCAAAAGTACAACTAATTTATGCTGTTTTTACTTGGAATTTTCTGTTGGGCTTTTGGCTTGTCTCCTTTTGCTACACCCCTATTCTGCTGTGCTACTCACAAGACGGCCTTGTTGTGGCTCTTGCCTGGAGCAATCGGGGATATTCCTGTGTCAACTATAGGTGGGTGCTTGAATGACCAGTGCTTTGTGTTCCTTTAGTGGATGACTGTGTTCGAGTGCCTGTATTTACAATTACACTGGCATTTGCAAACTGTGGTCCAGCGCTTGCAGACACTTCATCACATACTTAAATGTATACATTATAGTCCCACTGAAGTTAAAGGCAGGGGACTATTCATGCATAAAGTTAAACATATGCATAAGCATTTGCAGAATCATTGCCTGAGTGTGTTCCTATGAAGTGAAAGGACATGACCTTTCCATTGGGAATCACATGCCTTATTTCTAATATATCTTTCTTGGCCTTCTGAGTGAGAAGTATTGCTTCACTCCATAAAAACACACACAATCCAAGCATACACATGCTTTTCTATAAACCTCATATTTTTCTCTTTGAGATGGATTAGCTGTGATGGGTAGAGATATCTTCCATCTGCACTCAACAGAAATAGAAGCTTTTCACTTCTCATTCTTCTCCTGCCCTTCAAGATGATCATGAAGTTTGAGTCAGAAAAAGAATTAAGATGCTATTTGGTTTTCTTGGCATGTTGATCCAGACAGAAAATTCTGGCACTGTCAGTCATCGAGACATATAATTTTCCTTTTTTCTAAAGCACTTCAGCACCACTTATACTGTTTGAAAGTGACAGTTTGCGATCATTGTTATGCTTCTATCTGAAAGAAAGAGGCTTATGGTCTATATTCTTGGTGATTTGTATTCACAATATGCTTTGTTGTACTCCAGGAAAAAGTGGCTTCTTTCACATGGAAAGCTTAATTGGTACTTACGTATAGGCTAGTGGGAAGCTAAACAATATTGTCCAGCTATGGTGTGTTTTAATAAAATGCCATCAGTTTGCTAAATTGGCTAGTTTATAGAATATGAATATAAAATAATTTTGGATATAACATCAGTATTCCTCCTATTGTTCTCTACAACTAAAGGGTAATAAGAAAAGCTGGCTGGATTTCAGATAAATGATCTGATAAATTTAGCCCTTCTGTTCATGAATCTTTTTTTGGGGGGGGGGTACATATTTATTTGTGGTTTGAAATTGTTCAACAATTTATACAAACAAATATTAGACTATGGGGGTCTGGCTAACTTTCACCATTTGTTACTCTTTATTAATGGTGTGTGATCGGTCACCTTAGTCACACAGGAGAATTTCTTCTCTCTAATTAGCTGATTGAAACTTTTGGAATAGGTGGATAACGAATGATAAAGAGTGAATAATGAAATATTCTCTTTTATATGTAAATGTGTGATATGCATGAAGAGCATTCCCAAAACATGTACAAATGAAAACTTGATTGTAAGGGATCTGAAAACCAGATACATGGTCATGAACATGGTTGACCTGAACAGCCTTTCGTAATTCCCTGGAATTTTTATGAATACAGCTTTTACAGTATTAGAGCAGCTCCAATTCATATCATGCTTATTGTTGAGTATTTATATTGCTATAGCATCCAGAGACCTCAGTCAGGACTGGGGCCCTTTGTGCTAGGTGAGGTACACATACATAAGAAGACATGATCCCTTTTTCACAGAGTTTCCAAAGCCTCAGTCCTGCAAGTCACTGTATACATGCAACCTGAGGTGCTCACTCAGAGTTCCATAGACTTCCATGGGACACTATGTGGTAAGACTGAATTTACTGGGTCTGGGCCTATGCAGGAAAACAGTATGTGAAATGTGAGGAAAAGTGCTACAAAAAATACACATCCTTTTTTTTTTCTTTTTTCCTTTTTGTTGCTGTAAACATGTTCATCATTTTTCAGATGCCTGGACTCAGCCAAGAGATTCCTTTTCAACCGAGTATTTTAATTTTTATCCTTAATAGCATTTGACAGAAATTCAGCTGTTCTCTCAGCTTTATCTAAGTGAGAACAGTACCCAGGCCAGAGTCAAACACATCTGTAATAATGGCTGTAAAAAGAGTAGAATCAAACAAGTTGAGTTTTGGGCTTCTAGCAAGCAGGACTTTAACTGTTTCAAAACTAGACTGAGCAGTACTTCCCCAGGAACAACTAGTGTTTATATGTAATAATATTCACAGGTTTTTTTACCGCCGTTGCAAAAGCTGGAAGAAACTTGGCAGTTCACGCAGTTAGTCTCAGAAAAGAATGTGTAGGACCAAATTTTTCCAGAGAATTTAGATTCACTTTTTCAAGTGATCAGCAGGGGGTATGGAACAGCATTCACGTCACACTCCCTATCAACACCCGACCCTGGCCAGGGAAACTAATGATCCAACCAGCAGATGAAATTCAGTGATGAATCCTGGTCACGTGCCACCTGAGGATTGCTGCGCATACACTAAGAAGAAGAAGAAGTGATCAGCATCCACAATTTGCATCAGATTTTCAAGAGCGCTCAATCCCTTTTAGGCACCAAAATAAGGGCCAGATTTTCAGAAGCGTTCAGCACCCAGCAACTCTGATTGTGACACTTTTGAAAAAAAATCTGGACATAGAAGTTCAGTACCATCCCACTGAGCTATTTGGAAAATCTGGCCATTTATTTTGTTATCTAAACAGGAGCTGAGCTCTCTTGCAAATGTGGCCCTGATCATGGGTGCTGAGCCCCTTTGGACATGTAGCCCATAGCAATCACATCTGCTGGTTCGTATGCTTGTATGGCTGCTACAGTTTGCGTTGGGTCAGAGTTTATTGCTTTTTTTAAGATGAAATGCCTTAAAAAACAAATTTCATCTATTTCAAGTGGCATTTGGAAAAAAGAAAAGGAGTACTAGTGGCACCTTAGAGACTAACAAATTTATTTGAGCATAAGCTTTCGTGAGCTACAGCTCACTTCATAAGATGCATTCAGTGGAAAATACAGTGAGGAGATTTATATACACACAGAACATGAAAAAATGGGTGTTATCATACACACTGAAAGGAGAGTGATCACTTAAGATGAGCTATTACCAGCAGGAGAGCGGGGGGGGGGAGAAAACCTTTTGTAGTGATAATCAAGGTGGGCCATTTCCAGCAGTTAACAGGAACATCCGAGGAGCAGTTGGGGGTGGGGGAAATAAACATGGGGAAATAGTTTTACTTTGTGTAATGACACATCCACTCCCAGTCTCTATTCAAGCCTAAGTTAATTGTATCCAGTTTGCAAATTAATTCCAATTCAGCAGTCTCTCATTGGAGTCTGTTTTTGAAGTCTTTTTGTTGTAATATTGCGACCTTTAGGTCTGAAATCGAGTGACCAGAGAGACTGAAGTGTTCTCCGACTGGTTTATGAATGTTATAATTCTTGACATCTGATTTGTGTCCATTTATTCTTTTACGTAGAGACTGTCCAGTTTGACCAATGTACATGGCAGAGGGGCATTGCTGGCACATGATGGCATATATCACATTGGTAGATGTGCAGGTGACCGAGCCTCTGATAGTGTGGCTGATGTGAATAGGCCCTATGATGGTGTTCCCTCAATAGATATGTGGACAGAGTTGGCAATGGGCTTTGTTGCAAGGATAGGTTCCTAGGTTAGTGGTTCTGTTGTGTGGTGTGTGGTTGCTGGTGAGTATTTGCTTCAGGTTGGGGGGCTGTCTGTAGGCAAGGACTGGCCTGTCTCCCAAGATTTGTGAGAGTGATGGGTTGTCCTTCAGGATAGGTTGTAGATCCTTGATGATGCGTTGGAGAGGTTTTAGTTGGGGGCTGAAGGTGATGGCTAGTGGCGTTCTGTTATTTTCTTTGTTGAGCCTGTCCTGTAGTAGGTGACTTCTGGGTACTCTTCTGGTTCTGTCAGTTTGTTTCTTCACTTCAGCAGGTGGGTATTGTAGTTGTAAGAATGCTTGATAGAGATCTTGTAGGTGTTTGTCTCTGTCTGAGGGGTTGGAGCAAATGCGGTTGTATCGTAGAGCTTGGCTGTAGACGATGGATCGTGTGGTGTAGTCTGGGTGAAAACTGGAGGCATGTAGGTAGGAATAGTGGTCAGTAGGTTTCTGTATAGGGTGGTATTTATGTGACCATCCCTTATTAGCACCGTAGTGTCCAGGAAGTGGATCTCTTGTGTGGACTAGTCCAGTACACTGTGTACTAGGGCCCAGATCCACAAAGGTGCTTAGGTACTGTCATAAATATAAAGGGAAGGGTAAACCCCTTTAAAATCCTTCCTGGCCAGAGGAAAAATCCTCTCACCTGTAAAGGATTAAGAAGCTAAAGGTAACCTCGCTGGCACCTGACCAAAATGACCAATGAGGAGACAAGATACTTTCAAAAGCTGGGAGGAGGGAGAGAAACAAAGGTCTGTGTCTGTCTGGATGCTGCTTTTGCCAGGGATAGACTAGGAATGGAGTCTTAGAACTTTAGTAAGTAATCTAGCTAGGTATGTGTTAGATTATGATTTCTTTAAATGGCTGAGAAAAGAACTGTGCTGAAAGAATGACTATTCCTGTCTGTGTGTCTTTTTTGTAACTTAAGGTTTTGCCTAGAGGGATTCTCTATGTTTTGAATCTAATTACCCTGTAAGGTATCTGCCATCCTGATTTTACAGAGGTGATTTCTTTACTTCTATTAAAAGTCTTCTTGTAAGAAAACTGAATGCTTTTTCATTGTTCTCAGATCCAAGGGTTTGGGTCTGTGGTCACCTATGCAAATTGGTGAGGATTTTTACCAAACCTTCCCCAGGAAGTGGGGTGCAAGGGTTGGGAGGATTTTGGGGGGGAAAGACGTGTCCAAACTATGTTTCCCAGTAAACCCAGTTAGAGTTTGGTGGTGGCAGTGGAGATCCAGGGACAAAAATTAATTTGTACCTTGGGGAAGTTTTAACCTAAGTTGGTGAAAGTAAGCTTAGGAGGTTTTCATGCAGGTCCCCACATCTGTACCCTAGAGTTCAGAGTGGGGGAGGAACCTTGATAGGTGCCTAAAGCCCAGACTTAGGCTTGACTAGAGACTGAGAGTGGATGTGTCATTACACAAAGTAAAACTATTTCCCCATGCTTACTTCCTCCGCCACCCCCCACTGCTCCTCGGACATTCTGTTAACTGCTGGAAATGGCCCACCTTGATTATCACTACAAAAGGTTTTCTCCCCCCTCCCCCGCCGCTCTCCTGCTGGTAATAGCTCATCTTAAGTGATCACTCTCCTACAGTGTGTATGATAACACCCATTTTTTCATATTCTGTGGGTATATAAATCTCCTTCCTGTAATTTCCACTGAATGCATCCGATGAAGTGAGCTGTAGCTCACGAAAGCTTATGCTCAAATAAATTTGTTAGTCTCTAAGGTGCCACAAGTACTCCTTTTCTTTCTGCGAATACAGACTAACACGGCTGCTACTCTGAAACCAATCATATTTGCGTTATTAGTAGGGCTGTCAAGCGATTAAAAAACGTAATTGAGATTAAAAAACTTAATCATAATTAATCACACTGTTAAACAATAATAGAATACTATTGATATCAATATTTTTGGATGTTTTCCATATTTTGAAATATATTGATTTCAATTACAACACAGAATACAAAGTGTCCAGTGATCACTTTATATTTATTTTTATTATAAATATTTGCACTGTAAAAATAAAATAAATAGTATTTTTCAATTCACTTAATACAAGTACTGTAGTGCAATCTCTTTATCACTAAATTTGAATTTACAAATTTAGAATTATGTACAAAAAATAGCTGCATTTAAAAATAAAACAATGTAAAATGCTAGAGCAGTGGTGAGCAACCAGCGGCCCGTCAAGGTAATCCACTGGCAGGTGCCAAACTGTTTGTTTATATATTTCAGGCACTGGTTGTCTGGGAAGCTCCTTGCCTTCAGTTAACTCTTTCCTCAGGAGCTGAGGGGAGAAGGGCTGTTCTCTCCCCTAGTCTGCCAACAAGTGAGCTCCCATTTTAAGCTCCTTCTCCTCCAGCCTGTGTATGCCTTGCAGGTGTACTGGGGTGGAGTTGGCTGAGCCCAGAGCAGCTCCTTAACCCCTTGTCCGGTGTGGGGTTTGTATACCCGCATCATATACCAGTTCATATAAAGGTGCCAATACTGTTGTCAGATTAGGCAGAAATTTACCATAGTAGTTAAGCAGTCCTAAGAATGAACTTAAATGTGACACATTCTCTGGCAGGGGCACTTGAAGAACCACCTTTACTTTCTCTGGCAATTTCCTTAGGCCTGGGGTATCAGTTACATGTCCAAGATATTCAACTGAAGATTTGAAAAATTCACATTTCTCTCAGTGTACTCTCAGTCCATGGTCTACCAAACGTTGCAAGACAGTGTCCAAAATGAAAAGATGATCCTCTCGATCCTTTCCTGTAGCAAGGATGTCATCCAAATAACACTGAACTGCGTTCAGTCCCTTCAGAATCTAATCCATGGCTTTTTTGAACAGGACAGGTGTTGAAGTGATACCAAGAGGCCACTTCTTGTAACAAAACAAGTCTTTTTGCGTTTTGATTGTGACATATTTGCAAGATGCCAGATCAATCTCCCTTTATAGGTATACATTGAGGAAATCCAATTTATTGATATATTGTCTTCCACTAACAGTAGCAAACAAATCTTCAGTACGAAGTAGCGGATACTTGTCTGCATATAAAACTGGATTCAGTGTCACTTTGAAATCTCCACAAATTCGGACTAAGCCATCCTTCTTGATCATTGGTATGATGGGTGTAGCCCATTCACTGTGTGAAATCGGTGACAAGACTCAGAGTTCATTAATGGTCCAAATCAGCTTCTACCAGAGTCTTCAGAGCATAAGGCACAACTCTGGGGATTGCAATATTTTGGTTGGCTGGCAGACTTCACAATGAGCATCACTGACACATTGCTCATCTGCTCAAATTCTTTTTTAAAAACTTTGGAGTGTCTGTGCAGTATTTCCTAAAGATTTTGAAGTGCTTTTGTGATTGCCTTGATCTCAGACCAATTCACTTTGAGTTTCTCAAGCCAAAGTCTGCCAAATAATGGTGAATACTTTCCTTTAATCACATACAAGGGTAAAACGACTGATTGCCCATCTAGTTGAACTTTCACCTGGAGTATTCCTTTTGGGACTAACTTTTCCCTGGTATACATTTTCAAAACTGTGGCATTTTTTCCCAGAGGAACTTGTGATAAGTTTGGTGATAGGTAGATGCAGAAATCAGTCAGATGGTAGTTCCATTATCAAGCTCTATTCTTGCAGGGACTCCCTCAATCATGTGTGTGATCCAGATGCCATCTCTGACTCCAGCCTGTAAAAATACATGTAGAGCTAGGTCTTGGTCACTGTCACTAGAACTTTTGTCTTTTTCCACGTTATGAATTCATGTTTATCATCCTTTCTTAGGTTCAGTCTTCGTAGGTGTCATATTGAATATACAGTTTCTCTGTGTTGCTGATAATTGAACTGTACGACAGCTTATAGCAATGTGTTTTTTCTTATGGCAATTCCATCAAGTGACCTGGCATGCCCAGCAATCTTCGTCTGCTTGCATCATTTGCACACAGTGGCCACAAAGAAATTCCTTATGTTCCTATGGTCTTGCTGATTCAGGAGGTGTACTTCTTGGTTCACACTAAATTCCAGAAAATCCTTCTCTGTGATTTCCATGGCCAAAGCTACCTCAAAAGTCTTCTTGAATGTAAGCACTGATACAGTCAGTAACTTTTTCTTGATTGGTCACTGCATAATCCAGAGACAAACTGGTCACACACTGCATCACTTTTTTGTCCGGACTAACAATGCTTTGATAACTTACTTAGAGCAGGAGCAAACTGTGCTACCGACTCTTCACTTCCCTGATGTAACTGATGGAACCAATATCATTCTGCTATCGTTGATGGGGCAGGAGAAAAATGTTGCTGCATTGCTTCAGTAATTGCAGTGCATGTGGCAGTTCCAGGCACGGTTGCAGACAGAAGGTCACATAGCAGTCCTTATGACTTTGGACCCATCACTGTCAGTAAGATTGAAATTCTTTGTCCAT
This sequence comes from Natator depressus, assembly GCF_965152275.1. Classification (NCBI taxonomy): domain Eukaryota; kingdom Metazoa; phylum Chordata; order Testudines; family Cheloniidae; genus Natator; species Natator depressus. The sequence goes on from NC_134235.1 coordinate 126,631,359, forward strand.
CTGGAATGGAATTGCAAGCCACAAATTGCTCAAAGCATTTGAGGAATACCACCTACGATCCGTGATTTTTGAAAAACTCACAAACATTGCCCAGAAAGGTTACTATTTCTCTGCTCTTCAGTTGGACTTCATGCCCTCCCAGATATCATCTCTGCACAGGGAAACTGTTGTTGTTTTTTACTGTGCACTATCTGCGCCTGATTTCCTTCTACTGGTTGTGTGTCTGTACTGCAGAATAGAAACAACAACAAGGAGTCCATGTGGCACCACAGAGACTAACAAATTTATTTGGGCATAAGCTTTCGTGGGCTAAAACCCACTTCATGGAGTGGAACATACAGTAGGGAGGTATAAATACACAGCATATGAAAAGATGAGAGTTGCCTTATTAAGGTGGGGGGTCAGTGCTAATGAGCCAATTCAATTAAGGTGGAAGTGGGCTATTCTCAACAGTTGACAAGGCCAGTCCTCACATACAGACAGCCCTCCAACCTGAAGCAAATACTCACCAGCAACTACACAACACATAACAAAAACACTAAACCAGAAATCAAACCCTGCAACAAACCCCAGTGCCAACTCTGTCCGCATAGCTATTCAAGGGACATCATCATAGGACCTAACCACATCAGCCATACCATTAGGGGCTCGTTCATCTGCACATCTGTAATGTGATATATGCCACCATGTGCCAGCAATGCCCCTCTGCCATGTACATTGGCCAAACCGGACAGTCTCTATGCAAAAGAATAAATGGACACAAATCAGACATCAGGAATTATAACATTCAAAAACCAGTAGGAAAGCACTTCCGTCTCCCTGGACACTCAATAACAGACTTAAAAGTGGCAATTCTTCAAAAAAAACCATCAAAAACAGACTCCAATGAGAAACTGCAGAACTGGAATTAATTTGCAAACTGGACACCATCAAATTAGGCCTGAATAAAGACTGGGAGTGGATGGGCCACTACAAAAACTAATTTCTCCCTGCTGATACTCATATCTTCTTGTTAACTGGTTGAAATTGGCCACTTTGTTTACTTTGGCCTCATTAGCACTACAAAAGTGATTTCCACCCCTTCTTGTCAACTGTTGAGAATAGCCCACTTCCACCTTAATTGAATTGGTTCATTAGCACTGACCCCCACTTGGTAAGGCAACTCCCATTTTTTCATGTGCTATGTATTTATCCTCCCTAATGTATGTTCCACTCCATGCATGTGATGAAGTGGGTATTAGCCCACGAAAGCTTATGCCCAAATAAATTTGTTAGCCACAAGGACTCCTCGTTGTTTTTGTTGATACAGACTAACATGACTACAACTGCAGAATAGATCTTTTCTGGTACTTAGGCTTCCTCTGTTGGCTATAGATGATCAGTGCAGGCTATAGGCTGTTTCTCTTCCTGCTTGTACATGGTCAGCAGTATCGGGTTTACAATGGTGGCACTGGTGCCATGGTGCCGTGCCCAGGCTCTGAAGGGGCCCTGGCCCAGCCCGACCCGCTCTGCTTGGGCAGCACTCTGAGTCCTTCTCCTTCCCCTGGCCCCTGCCCCTTGCCCACTCCTGTTGGGTCACAGGGTGGCCGAGGGTTCCTCTCCGCCTTGGAGCTGGATTCCCATGCTGCCTGGCTGGGGATGCTGACACCCGCCCCCCAACTCCGTGCCGCTGGGAGCTGGGGCTCCCCTCCTCTACTCCCCCAGCTCCCCGCACCGCAGCCAGGGGCTGGGGCTGACCCCTCCCGCACCTCAGTTCCCCACACTATTGCCAGGGGCTGTCCCCCAAACCCACCGCCCCCACTGAGCTCCCCGCACTCCTGCCAAGGGCTAGGGCTGACACACACCCCCTGCCAAGCTCCCCACACTGCTGCCAGGGGCTGGTCCCCAACCCCCACAAGCTCCAGTCTGCGCGGGGCTGGGGCTGAACCTCCAAGCCCCACTGCCTGACACCTTGCATCATCACCTTTACATGCACGTTCCTCCATGCTCCTCTATGGGGGGGGGTGTACCTGACTTTTTTGGTAAACTGGGCATTTGTTCATTTGCTCTTGCCAGCTGATCAATTGGCAAGAGCAAATGGGACAAATGCCTGTTCTTGTCAAAAAAGTCAGGACAGAGCTTAAAAAGGGAACTGTCTGCCAAAAGGGGATGTATGGTCACCCTGCCTCCAGCCAAGTGGGTCCTGAAAGAGCCTGGCCGGGGTGGGAGCAGACCCTGACCTGACTGATCGCGCTACTTCCGGAGCAGTTCCCTGCTCTGGCACTGGACCAGCCCGACCGCCCTGCCAGCTCAGCCTGGCAGTTGCAGTCACCTCCCAGCAGGGCATGTGAGTGTGGCCAGGGGGAAGGGTGTGAGGAAGTGGGTCTGTGGGGCTGCTGGGCAGTGGGGGAGGTTTGTGTGTTTTGGGTGCTAGGCAGTGGGGAGTTTGTTGGAGGGCAGTGGAAGAGGTCTGTGTGTTGGCATGCTGGGCAGTGGAGGCTCTGAGTGGGGTGCTTTGTAGTTGCATGGTGGGGATGTGGGGAAGTGCATTGGGCTGTGGGGCTGTGAGGGGGTGCTGGGCATAGCAGTTCCAGGGGGCACTGGGCATAGGGAGTCAGGGCTGTGTGGTGTGGCATGGGCCCGCCCCCGAGGGGAAGGGGCACACTGGAAGCACAGGGGTGGGCAGGCCAGTGTGCATCTAGCAACTGCAGGTTTGTATTCAGTGCCCTTGCACTGGGCTGGGCGGAGCTGGGCCACCCCCCCATGCCATCCCTCAATGCCGTGGCCAGTCCTCACTCCGGGGACCAACCTCCCCGCACCATGCTCCATTGCCCGCATGGGGGCTGACAAATATGTTTGGCGCTGGGCCCACAAAAGGTTAATCTGGCCCTGATGGCCAGCCAAGATGGCTGCTTGCTTCCCCTTCAGCTCTGGCAGTAATTGCAGAACACATCTCCTTTGTTCTATTTTCATTTGCTTACTTCCCCTCTCTTGCCAGCTGGCTCATGCTGTACCTGAAGCAAAATGCTGCAGCAGTCTGCACCTTCTGTTTCTAGGTGAACTTTCCCCCCTTTATATACACACACACACACATTATCTGCTTACTGTTTCTTCTTCTTGGTCAGTCAGTGCACACAATGGAGCCTCATGGGATAGAAGATCCTTCTCACCAGTATGTTCTGTTTGGACCCAGAAGTGGATGAGGCAGACAGACAGATAGAGAAAACTGGGAGAAATACAGCTGTTTGGTGTGGAGTCTTTATTGCTCTTTTGGCATCGAAAATGAGGCTTTGCACAAGGGAGAGGAGAATGATCAAGTATTTAAAGGGACAGGATATCATACACTCCACTCAAGTGTTGATATATTCTCTCTCCCTGAGAATCTATTAGAATCTTTTCTTTCTCACTAAGTAGTATCCTGAAATGAAAGAACATAAATTTTATATCCTGCTCTGTGTATGTTGTAAAGTGATAACTGTATGCAATCATGGATTGTTATGTGGGATTACATGTGGGAGTAAATTTTCAAAAGCACCTAAATTACTTAGAAGCACCTAAATTACTTATTTACTAAATTATATTTTCAATAAGTGAGTTAGCAATTTAGAGCCTCAATCCCATTGAATTTCAGTGAAACTCAGGCTCCCAAATCACTTTTGAAAATTGGATTTAGGCTCCTTAATGAATGTGGCACTTTTGAAAATTTCACCAGTGGTCTTTTTATCTTATTTCTGGTCAGGCTTTTGACCAAAGTTCCTCCAAGAGCTGTGAGTTTTGCTTGAAGCTCTGTACTGTGGTCACAAGTACAATTTTTGGATCCCTTGTAGATCTTTCTGAAGATTTGGGCACAATCTAAATCGGCAACATCTGAAGAATACTGTTAGTTTTTTCTCTTTGGACTGCTTTCCATCTTATCACTGTGGAATAAGTTTATTTTTGTATAAATGACAAAATTATAAGTGCCGACATTCCATCCAAGGTCCTTTCTAGAGGTTTCTCCTTTTTGCTTCCGTCCTCCCATCCTGATCTAAGTGTTTTTCCAAGGAGGGCTGGTTCTGACTTGCTGCAGGATGAGTCAGTGCCACTTCTGTATATAGGATACTTAAAGGCTCCATTCCACATAGTTGATGAGCATGTTCCTTCTACAGAGTTTCTAGATCTTGGTTTGTGGAGTGAAAGATAAGAAGGAATCCTGTATTTGGATTCTGTGTGTGGCAACTCAAAGGTGCCAGTCTGGCCCTATGTCCTTTATTGCTCATTATTTTTATAAATGCCTTAAGTATTTCTTGCAAGAGCTCTAATATTCAGCTTCATGCAAATGACACAATTATCTTTTAGAATGGTCATAATTTATATGACAGGTTTCAGAGCAGCCGTGTTAGTCTGTATTCTCAAAAAGAAAAGGAGACTAAGGTGCCACAAGTACTCCTTATAATTTATATGATTATTCTGTCATTTGCAATGTGATTTTGTCAATAATTGCAGCTTATAATGATTTGTTTTTATGTGGTAAGGAAAGGTGCTTCACCATTATTCAGCTGTGACTCACCGTTGGCAACATAAAGTGATTTTCTTTTAGAATTTCCCGTAAGTCTCCACTTATAAAATGTGTTGATGAACATAAACAGTTGAGCATCTGGCTGAACTTTTGCTGAAGGAACCATGCTATAAAAAGTTATTAATGTAAAATTTGGTGCTATTTGGACGGGAGAATGCACTGCAAAATATATTATAGAGAATATTACTACACTAGCATTGACTAGATGACATAATATGTCTCTTCCATCTCGAGCTCTCTTCTGATTCGTTGATGTGTTACATGTGTTTTATTATTAATTGAGATTTATATTACAGTATAATATAATCTTAGTTAAACTCTGAAATAAGTTTCCAAGGTAGGTTGTAGAATCCCTGTCATTGGAAGGTTTTAAGAACAGGTTAGACAAACATCTGTCAGGGAAGGTCTAGGTATAACTGGTCCTGCCTCAGCATTGAGGCTGGACAAGATGACATCTTGAGCTCCCTTCCAGCTTTACTATTTCTATGACGTTCATTCAGTCCTCAGCAATTGACTCTCTAAGTTTCTGTACCACATGCTTCACCAATCACGTCTGATGTAATTCTAAATCACACTAAGATAAATAATTCTACTACAGTACATTATTATAGTCAAGAAGACTTAAGTGTAAATGCCCTGCAGGAGGAATGAGTCTTTTGTACAGGAATTCAAGGTGTTATTCCCTGTGTAGACCTTTAATTTTTGGCTCAGCATAGTAGCGGGGCCATATCTTTCCTTCCGTCTCTTTGTGCTCTATGCAGGCATACAATCGAATACCTAAAGTATATAAAAACTGATCTTTAAAATCTCCTTGGGTTTAAGAGTTAATATCGCATTGAGAAAAATAAGGATATTTCACACATATTGAGAAGTTATTTCAGTCTTTCTGGGTGTTACTTTGGTTCACATTTTTAAGGTTTTCTTTGCAATCAAAAGGTCTAGAAATTGATTTATTTTTAAAGCATAGAATGTAATATTCAGCAGAATCTGATTTTGTCATCAGGACATTACAAATTCAACAAGCAGGCTAGATTTGGCCTGTGGAACTGGTGTTCATCACCAGTGTTCTACTTAAACCTTGAAACATACTTTAGTCATTATTTTCTTCTGTGTATAGTCCTGTAGTTAGAAAATTGTTCCATGTTACCAAGTAGCATCACTTGAATCCCAGTTTATTAATGTATATCCTTGATTAAAAGATGTGAGCAGTTTCCTAGTCAGACTCTGAGGAGGGAGGTGTTAAACACTTCATGTGAGGCCTTCATTTTATCACACAGTATAACATGATGATTTAAGGTGTTCTGTCATTCAGCATCAGTGATCATGGAATCATTTTAATAATTCTCTTTATGCCATGCTAGAAAATTTGCTAACTTATTAATATATTATCTTATAACCCCTTCCTGGAGTTCTGAAATTTTGTGGGAAGTAATTCATTAGAATTGCCTGGTATCATTTTTATCTTTGAAGGGGTATTAGAGATGAACTATAAAATCCTATCACTTTTTTGTTAGTAGTAGTTGGTTAAAGGAGAATTATTGTTTTTAAGACTCTTAGTCATTACTATTAGAGATACCTGAAAAACCACACTGAATCCTATTTCAACTTCTATTAGCCAGTAGTCAGAGATAAATACTGTAGACTTAAAGCACAAAAGAATAAGTAATGCTCAGCTGAAATAATCCTGTTTGAGATGAATGAAGGATGACATCTTCAATTGCAATATGAATTACCTTTTTGAGTATGAATGTGTTTTAATGGAAATCTGATACTCAATAAGCCAGACTTTCTTTGTGATTTGTAACAGCTATCTGTAGGTGACCCAGACTTAGCGGGATACATTATTTTCGGACATGCTCACATATAACAGATCTGAATTTGGGCCATAATTCATTGACCATCAATTGAAAGTAACAAAAAAGTATCTGTGTTTTTTTATTCTGATTCTTAGCGATGAAACATACTTAGAGTGATGTTTGGATAAAATACAGCTCCACAGCTGCCCACTCTTATTAACAGTCTGGGTTACTTTAAGAAATAAAGGGGCACATAGATTTCCAGCATTGTACATACATGCAGGTTGGTAAAATTCATTAACTTTTGTTTAACCTTAGACTGTGGATAACACAGAACACTGAAAAAAGATATCACTGGAAATATTTTCAGGCAGGTTACTGTTTATATTGTATTATCTGACTTTTGTGCTTTAACAGTACCTGATCTCAATTTCAGACCCCTGATCTGATCAGAGTTTGTTATATATAGTACTGTTACAGCTGCATCAGAGTTTCTACTTGAACTAAGAAGAGACAAACATAACTATGCACTTCGTAGTTGGGATGACCCTATTCTAGGGAAAAAAAACAAAAGAAAGTAGTTCAATTTGCAAGTTACAGGTGCTCTTAGGGCAAAGTGCCTATCTATTTTTTTGCAACTCTTATTGATTAAAAAAATAGCTCTTCCCATCTTCTTTTAGAGCAGTCAGAAACTTTGATTTTTTTCCTGGCAGTAAGCAACAATATCAAAGCAAGTTGCCTCTAATAGTGGAGACTCAACCATGCCAAGCATATACATTATGCTTTTTTAAAAACAAGTGAAAAGACTAAGTGGCATATTTATTAACTTAAAACCCTTTTTTCACCTTCCTTATTGGAGAATGCTTCAGTAACTGTATTACCCAGCTCTTTGAGATATAGAAATTGCTGTCACTCCAGCTGAAATTCCTTGAGTGTGTGTATGTTCTTATAGTAAGTTCTAAAGTAATGGAGATCATTTGCATTCAAAAATTCTAGTGTCTACTCTAATTGAGATTGGCACATTTTTACTTGCTCTTAAAGGATTCTCCCATGAGATATACATCTGGGTTTTTTTATTTCTTCTGACAACAGCACTCAACTTCTTCTCACAGCTTCCCTCATGATAGAGAGTGCAAACTGCAATTTGCAAAAGATTCTGGCTATTCTCTGTACATCCACCAGGTATAGTGTAAGCAAAATTCAAACTGGCATCACCACATGCGTATTATTTGGCATCAGGAAAAAAAACTTTAATTAACTATTAGAAATGAAATGTTGTTAGTTACTAAGCTCTGCTGCATAGGTTACAATATATCTTAAGTTGAATGGAATAGGGCTTTTGGTCCTATTGTTAGTATGAGTAAAATTATTATTGCCCATAATGTTAGTTCTGTGGCTGTGGGTCTGCCAAACAACCTGTTCTTGACCTCATGGTTGGGAACAAAGATTTAGAGCAACATTTTCAAACCTGGGTACCTAATTTTAAGCTCCTAAATCCATACGTAGGCATCTACATGCAACTGGTCTGACTCTGAGAAATGCTGAGCCAGCCATCTCAATGAAGTCATTGGTAGCAGTAAGTGCTCATAACTTTTGAAAATTAAGCCACTTTTATTTATGTGCCTAGATGTGGATTTCAGAGCTCAACATTCAGCACCCAGGTTTAAATTTCAGACCTTTCCTTCTCTCACAAAGAAAGTATTCTGACTTCCTTATTCCTGAAGCAATTGGCATATTGTATTGATTTATAAAGTAATACGGTAACTCCACTTATTCAGATACGTGAAGGCTCCAATACTGCTAGGCACCAAAGACCACCTGCAAGGTGTTGAGATCTCTCAGCCCTGAAGCCAGTGGGGATGGAGCGAAACACTTTGCATAAAGTGCTGTGTCGGCATCTCACAGCATCAGGCCTCTAATTGGGAATCGGGATGACTTCTGTATTGGGATGTTTCCCAGGGAATCAATTTGGCCTAATGGTGAAGCTGAATTGCTGCTTCTTAATCAGGACAGAATTAGCATAAAATCTGCTTAATAGGAATACATTCCATTGATGCCCAGTTGTGTCTAATAGATGTTAAATGTAGAGCTCCAGTCTTATAATACAGTACTAGTATTGGCACAGCCCATAGATTCTATGGGAAACAATGGTTTTCAGCAGTTAATTGCACATCCAAAATTAGAGGTAATTTTCAAACTGAAATACTGAATTACATTCCTAATGTTATTTAATATTTTGGTCGTAAGTACCTGGGAACTGGTGATTTAATTGATTTTTCCTGTGTTTCCAAAATCTACGCTTTCCTAAAATAACTCCAATCTAATTTGTCTTCATTACACTTATGTGGGCAATGAAGAGATTATCTTGATTTTTTTAGACATTCATTATAAGTATCCACAGCTACATGCAGGTATTGAACATTATAATCCAAGGCACATCTGTATCCTCAGTTCTGATTATTTGACAGTTCAAGGCCTGGATGATACTGAACCATTTATTTTTTGAGACAGCAGCAAATACAGCATACTCAAAAGCTCTGTGATGTCATCCATATGCTCCTCATTATTTTTGTTGCATTTGGATTTTCCTTTATTAACTTTCATACACTTTCTGTAATTACCTAGAATGGATATTTGTATGTTTCCAACTTTAACAATATTCCATTGAATGTCCAAATTCAACACTTACATGGTAGATTCACATGAAGAGAGAATCTAATTTCAATAGCTCAATTTTAAAGTCAAATGAAAACATTGCTGCAGTTTCTTCTCAGAGGACTGGATGGTATTTTTCTAACTTGCGAAGCAGACATGAAAGAGGTGAATAGTTTTGGCTGAGGAAAAATGATTTATTGAAATTAGTGGTCCTTGCCCCTCCCCCAAATTCTCCAGGAATTCCTGATTCCTGCAGGGTGCAGAGCTGGTCCAAAACTGTGGAACCGTCACATGGATGGCCCTGACCAGCTGCTGATCCCTTAGGGTCTAGAGAGATAGGGGAAGCCCCAGACCTTTTCTTTGGAGGTTAACCCCACCACGCCAGTGAAATGATGTCTTCATTTGACATGTTCAAATGAAGATGACATGTTCATCTTCAAATGATGTGAAGATGGGGAGTCTTCCAGTGGGAACACCATGGATTTTTTTCCCTGTCCAATAGGGCTGATATGGAAGAGGAAGTATCAGTCTATGTCAAGACACATGGGGAAAATTGACTCTGCAGCTTCTCAGTCTTATGAAAATGAGGCTCAGACAGACTTAGAAAAATTAAATAACTTAAATGAAAATAAATTATTGTTTATGATGAAAGGTTTTCATGACAGCTATTGGGGGGTTGGATGGGTGGGTGGGTGGGAGGGAGAGGCACAGGCTGTCTCTCCAAAGACAGTAATAGACCTCATTAAAGTCAAAGGCTGTTCAAAGCATTCTTTTCTCATCCTCGTGGTAAACAACTCTGCAAGGCCCTGAAATATGACTACCCACTCAGAGTCATAGAGTTTAAGGTCAGAAGGGGCCACTAGATCATCCAGTCTGACTTTCTGTATATCACAGGCCACCAACACCACATAGTACGCACAAATTAAACCCAATAACTGAAAAGAGATTCACAGGTGACTAGATTATTCTGTGCCACAGGCAGAGATTAGGAGGGATGGAGGTGCACCAATGTTCAAGGCCCCTGCTATAGAAGGGAAATGCTTAAGTGAGATACACCTAGATAATTTTGACAAGTGACCCACGTCCATATACTGCATAGGAAGGTGAAATCCCCTCAAGGTTATTGCCAATCTGACCTGGGGGAAAATTCCTTCCTGAATCCACATATGGTAGATGTGGTATATCTTGACTTTAGTAAGGCTTTTGATACTGTCTCACATGACCCTCTCATAAACAAAATAAGAAAATACAACCTAGATGGAGCTACTATAAGATGGGTGCATAACTGTTCCCAGAAAGTAGTTATCAGTGATTCACAGTCAAGCAGGAAGGGAATATCAAGTGGGGTCCCGCAGGGATCAGTTCTGGTTCTTTTCAATATCTTCATCAATGATTTAGATAATGGCATGAGAGTAAACTTATAAAGTTTTTTGGATGATACCAAGCTGGAAGGGTTTGCAAGTGCTTTGCGGGATAGGTTTAAAATTCAAAGTGATCTGGACAAAAAGGAGAAATGGTCCGAAGTAAACAGGATGAAATTCAATAAGGACAAATGCAAATGCACTTAGGAAGGAACAATCAATTGCACACATACAAAATGGGAAATGGCCGCCTAGGAAGCTGTATTGCTGAAAGGGATCTGGGAAACACAGAGGATGATAGGCTAACTATGAGTCAACAGTGTAACACTGTTGCAAAAAAAAGCAAACATCATTCTGAGATGTATTAGCAGGAGTGTTGTAAGCAAGACACAAGAAACAATTCTTCTGCTCTACTCCACGCTGATTAGGCCTCAGCTGGAGTATTGTGTCCAGTTCTGGGTGCCACATTTCAGGAAAGATGTGGACAGATTGGAGAAAGTCCAGAGAAGAGAAATAAAAATGATTAAATGTTTTAAAACATGCCCTACAAGGGAAGATTGAAAGAAATGGGTTTATTTAGTCTGGAGAAGAGAAGACTAAGGGGGACATGATAACAGTTTTCAAGTACATAAAAAGTTGCTACAAGGGGGAGGGAGAATTTTTTTTTCTTCTTAACCTCTGAGGATAGGACAAGAAGCAATGGGCTTAAATTGCAGCAAGAGTGGTTTAGGCTGGACATTAGGAAAAACTTCCTAACTGTAAGTGTTGTTAAGCACTGGAATAAATTGCCTAGGGAGGTTGTGGAATCTCCATCATTGGAGATTTTTAAGAGCAGGTTGGACAACCAGCTGTCAGGGATGGTCTAGATAATACTTATCCTGCCATGAGTTCAGGATACTGGACTAGATGACTTCTCGAGGTCCCTTCCAGTCCTATGATTCTATGGTGATCAGTTAGATCCTGAGCATGTGAACAAGAACCAGTCAGCCAAGCACCTGACACAGAGAAGGGTTGATGCCATCTTAGAGCCTTGGTCCATGCCACATCTCCAGTTGTGGCAATCCCTGATGCTTCAGAGTAAGGAGATTAAAAAACCATCCTAGAATACACTGGGGAGAATCCCTTTCTAACCTCTGCCAGTGGCGGGCTGAATACCTGAAGCATGAGGTTTAGGAGCACAAGACATAAACTGGAAGTGATCTGAAGGGCTGTTGAGCCCTGCACCCCAACATCACAAGCAACCCTGTCATACAATTGCACTCATAAATTTGTCCAACTCTCTCTCAAAACTACTTAAGTCATTTTCCTCCACATCTCCTAATGGGATGCTGTTCCAGAACTTCATCCTTCTGATGGTTAGAAACCTTCTTCTAATTTCCAGACTGAATTTGTTAAAGTCCAGTTTATATCTATTTGTCCTTGTACCAACATTTTCCTTTAGCTTAATAACTCTTCACCCTCCCTGGTATTTCTTTCCTAATGGTTTTTATAGAGAACAATCATATTCCCTCTCAAGTTTCTTTTTGCTAGACTAAATAAGCCAAGCTCTTCCAGTCTCCTCAGATAAGATAGGGTCTCCATTCCCCTGATCATCCTAGTACAGGGGAGAGCAACCTTCAGCATGCGGCCCATCAGGGTAATCCGCTGGCAGACTGCGAGACAGTTTGTTTATGGCCCGCCACTTCCCGCAGCTCCCTTTGGCTGGGAACAGCAAACCACGGCCACTGGGAGCTGTGCGGGGCCAGGCCTGCAGACGGTCAATGTAAATAAACTGCCTCATGGCCTGCCAGCGGATTACCCTGGTGGGCTGTGTGCCAAAGGTTGACGACCCCCGTCCTAGGAGCTCTTCTCTGCACTTGTTCCAATGTAGATTAATCTTTCTTCAAGATGGGTGACTTGGCCTAAAGAAGGAACAACATTCTAAAGTAAAAGTATAATTGACACTATGAATAGTTTCAAACTGCACAAACTCTGTGGCTTTATATATTTTTTTAATGGGCCCAATTCTACCTCTGATACTATGTGATTTCTATTGAAGTCACTAGAGAATGTTGTCTGTGTAAATAGTACAAGTTCTAGACAAATAACTTCAGTGAGTGTTGTTTGCATATATCTACAAAGAGACTATAACCCTTAGTAAAGGAGGTAGCATGGCTTAGAGGATAGGACACTCATGTGAAGGTTAGGAGACCTGCTTTCTATTGCTGGCTCTGCCACTAATCTGCTTTGTGACTTTTGGCTTGTCACTTCATGTTTCTGTGCCTTGTTATCTTTCACACTTTGTCTGTAGGATACCTCAGTGATAATTCGAAAAAAATGATTCAAGCTTGAGAAGCAAATCAGGACTTTCATTCAGGCATTCAGAGCTTTCCTCAGTACAGATCATATCTTGCAAGGAACAGCTGAAGCTCTAATTATGATATCGTATCAGCTTCAAGATAGCTAACATTCCATCAATATGAAGGAGAGAACGGGGGAAAAAAACAACCAGCAGAAGACAGTAAATGAAAACTCCTAAAAAAACTAGGAATAAGAAAGTAATTTAAGGTTAAACGACATACTGCAGTATTTCACTATCCCTTTTTCATGACGCATGATCTTGTTGAGGTTAATAAAATAGTAGTTCTTTTTAAAATTTGTAACAAATTAGCCATTTAATTCAAAAGGAAATTCAATACTGCAGTGATAATTTATACATGTAATGGTCAAACTTTTCCTGAATGAGTTAAAAGAAAAAAGAGTGTAGATAATGCATTGGAATAAAGAGAATTTGACTTAGGTAACAAATTGGAATAAAGAGACCAAAATATCGTTGTTTATATAAAAGAAAAACTAGGTCAAAATTCACAATATCGATTTCCATGATAGCTGCCAGTTCTCAGTGCTTCTAAAAATCAGGCCGTCTATAGAGGTGACCAAGTCTACAATCCTGTAAACACATAAATGCTTAACTTTATACTTATGAGTATATGTAAGTAAATGCTAACATTGCTGTGACTATTTAGGTGTAAATTAAAGCACATTAATAATTGTTCAGAGGACTGGAGCCTAAAAATGGAATTTGGTGTCTAAGTTAAGGCGTCCACATCTGAAACATTCTGTCCCTAATTAATAGCATCTCCATAATCAAGTTTCACTTCTTGCCTTAATTCAGAATATCTCTTCTCACCTCATATCTCAGTTATTTAAATGTTTTCACTACATGTATCAATCATATGTATTATATAAGTGCATGGGAAAAGTGTTTTAAAATACAAAAATGGGGTAAGATATATTACTTCTGAATGTTTTTTAAGACAACAAACAAAGAACACATTTCTGTCTTTCCATCAGTTTTAGAAATATTTACCAAATACATGGGTATGGGGAGAGGGTACATTATCTTTTAATGCATTCACATTTGCAAGGTTTTAATCCCTGAAACAGATACATTACTGTGGGTATCCTAGAGGAAAACACCGTTTAAGACATTTCATTGTGAAAGTTGACCATGCATATATTGCGTTTTAAATATGTTCTGTCAATACAGTAAACTGATAGTTCGCTTAATGAAAAACTTTTCTGTGTGGGTGTAGGAAGCCAGGGTGGCTCCCCTCCGAACCAGAGGGTCAAGAGCCACCCTTGCAGCCTGAGTGGGCGGGGCCAGGCCAAGCTTCCGCCAATCCCCGGAAGGGGAAGGGTGGGACGGGAAGTACAAAGGGCGGGGCCCTCTGCCCAGTGAAGAGAGCACCAGGGAGGGAGACAGACACAGGCTGCTGGCTGCTCCCTCGCGATCCTGCTGCTGACCCAGGCGAAGCCCTGGGCAAGGAGGAGCCTGACCGGGAGGAAGGCCTGTGGCAACCAGGGCTGCCAGCCGCTGAATACCCAGAGGACCTGGAGGGGCCTGATGGCAGCCCGGGCCAGCGTGAGCCCAATACCGAAGGGGAGCGGGAGTGGTCTGCAGTGGAATACCCGGAGGAGATGGAGGGACCGGAGCTGCCCGCAGCGGAATACCTGGAGGAGATGGAGGGACCGGAGCGACCCACCTGAGAGACTGGGTAGGAAGTAGCCCAGGGGCCCAACTACACCGTGGGGTGGGTGTGTTTTGTCAGCGGGTGCGGATTACCCCGCTGACCCAGCGGCGGGACCTTCGCCTCCCGCCACTGTCAGGGCCCTGGGCTGGAACGCAGTGGAGTTGGGTGGGCCTGCGTTCCCCTACCCCGGCGCTCCCCTGCCTGAGGGGCGCGCTACTGACTCGTGCCGGCGCTCCCCTGCCTAAGGGGCGCGCTACTGACTCGTGCCGGCGCTCCCCTGCCTGAGGGGCGCGCTACTGACTCGTGCCGGCGCTCCCCTGCCTGAGGGGCGCGCTACTGACTCGTGCCGGCACACCTTCCCCGCTAATTCCCCAACGCCCGGAAGGTGTGGCTGAGGCCTGCCACGGAGACCATAGCTCTCCATCGCCCCTAGGGGCTCGGAGGACCGACACCTGTCACAGTGGGAATATTTTACCTAATGTCTTTACCACAGAACAAACTTTTATATGATCATAAAACACATTTTTATAGTAGGTGTTCCCTCAACTTAGGGATGTTGCCCATGAATAGTGTCCTTATTATCAGTCAACAAGGTGATATTAAAATATTTTACTGCAGGTCATTATTTTTAATAGAAACTTTATGTAATATCATCACTGGAACAAAATGCACTTTAAAGTGGTTGAATTGTGGCAGAACAACCTGAAAGTGTGTTCAATTTCTTCATTTCATTTCACCTGATTATGGGCCAAATCCTGCTTTCCTTGCTCACATGAGTAGTCCAATTGCTTTTAAAGGCTCTATTTGATCTTCCATTTATAGAACACCGGGCATTCCACATGATCCCAAATTATTATTTAGTTTATCATTTAGTGTGTGTACACTGCCAACAGGGCTTTCCAACTTCACGAGGTGAAGATAAATACATACTTATTTGTCAGGAATTCAAGTCTTTAGGTTATGGCAGCCATTTTAAGTACCTCGGTAGAGACAGTTTGAGGCAATTTATAGACATATAAGAAGACAAAGTCTGTGTCCTGAGGAGTTTTTCAGCTAAACAGATAAACACAGGAGAAGGAAAGGCTTGTAAGAGATGGAGAGAGAGCTCCACAATTTTTCTATGGATTACTCTCTCATACTCACATCTTTACAATAGGTTAGGGAGGGCTGAAGTGAGCAAGCCAGGTTTTACAGGCCTTCTTTAAAAGTGCATTTTAAGGAGGGATTTGGAAAAAAAAGAGGAGGATTGGGTCATAGTGAACTGGGTCAGGAAGAGAGTATGGAGCCATGTGGAAGGAGACTGGCAGATGAGAGTGGGAGAAGAACACATAGGGCCTGATCCAAAGCTCACTGAAGTCTTTCCATTGACTTCAGTGGGCTTTCGGCCAGGCCCAAAGGTATAGCTAGCCATGCATTTTTGGCAGTGTAAAGAGGAGAAGGAGGCAGCTGAAAGAGATAATGGCAGAGAGATAGGCAGGAACCAAGCAGTGTAGGGCTTTGAATGTGAGGACAAAGAGGATAATATTTGTTTTGGGCAGTGAGGGAATCTAATTCACTGCAACATTGAAAAACAGTACGGCTTTCTTTCTTTCCTGCTTTGTGCTGACTCTGCTGGCCATACTATTGGGGTTTGCTAGCTCTGATCTCTCTTCAAATCATGTTAAAAATAGCGATTTTTTAAAAAAGTCCTCCATAATGAATTGCTTCATGGCTGCTCATAGGCCTGGGTAGTAGGCAGATGACATCCTCAGTGCTCCTCATGGGAACACTTATTACAAAAATAATGATGTCATGAGTGGAAGCAGTAAAGAGGTTAAATGTCTTTCACTCCTGCCTATTGATGGTCATTTGAATTTGCATCATGTACAAGCCATGATAGTGTCGTCCCTCTAATATTTTAATTTCCTCAGAGTCAGCATTCTCTTGGTAGACAGATGAACCTTTTTGGAATGTCATCTGAGTAATATAAGGGAGCCACTGAGATTCATCAATTGCATTTCATGTCAAATGCAAGCAGTCATCTGTCTTGTCCAACTTGATAGCTGATGTCTGAAGCCTGAACAGTGATGCTGGTAGCACCAGTATCTTATCACACCAATCAGCACTTTGACAGTGGTGTGATGCTCTTTCAACATGTATATTTTTCATCAGTTTCATCAGTACTGTGCATGAGCTATCCAGGGTCAAATCTCAGCTATCAAATCTGGATCCAGAGATGCATAGAAATCCAAATTATCTCAGATACACACCTGTTCCATATATGTTTGAAAGATAATTTCTTTCTATAGCTATCCCAGAGTTATTTTTTATTCCCCACTGTTAACTATGCTGTCACAAATACCAATAAGTCTTTCTCACTGAATCCTAAGTACAGTGTCACCTTTTTACTGATAATCCTGAATTCACTTCAATAATACTGCTATCCCAGACTGAGTATTCACAGAAAACAGGCCCTGTTAACTTAGTCTTATTCCTACAGTAGAAGGAAGTATTGCTCTCTACAGTATAATTTGCAATGTTTTCTGCAGGCTAGATAGCACTAAATTTAACATTAATACATTTTTTATAGCATGGGTTTTTTTAGCAAAAGTTGGGTGTTCAGCCAGATGCTCAGATGTTTATGTTCATCAGCAAACCCAAGTGGAGACTTACGAAGCTGGAAAATACTAAATGCTATGTTGCCACCCTTGTGTCACAGCTGAATAATGTTGAAGCAGTTTTCTTACCACTTAAAAATAAATCACAAAACCATCTCCAAACATTGACAAAATCACATTGTAAATAAGATGATAATCATAAAAGTAGGATCACTCTAATAGATAATTGTGTCATTTGAACTGAATATTAGAGCACTTGCAAGCACTACTTAAGTCATTTATAAAAATGGAAGATGGGGCACTTCTGTACTCTTTCATTTTTCAACAAGAAATATCCACTCCAAATGGTAATATTAATAAGTATTTTGAGCAAGTAACTGAAAAACTGAATGGATTTCAGTTATTGTTGCTGGTGCTCATCATTTCACGGGATCGGGCCCTTAGTTACCAGCAAAACTGCTTAAAAAATTTAGCCCATATTTCTCTTTAGATGCACGGGTGCCTGGCTTGCACATGACTCCAGAGGAATTAATGTATGTTTTCAAAGATAGAACAGGGCCCTTAACTTTTACACAGTTTCTTAGCTCTGTGTATCTTCATTATGCTTGTTCTCTGTTTAAGTTCCTGAATCTCTCTCACGCTCTCTCAGAAAGCCCATTCCTGGCCCTGTGAAAGTCAATGGGACTTCTGTCATTGACTAGTGAGGGGAAGGATCAGGCCAGAATATCTGCCTCTGGTTACATCATTCTTTTTTTTTATCCTCCTTCACCCTAACCCTTTCCTGGCAAAACAAGATCAAGTTTTGTCACTTGGCTCATCAGACCCATTTGCATAATATAGTTAAGATACCTAATCATGCTAGCTGACCACAAACTCCATCACTGGATATTTTTAAGAGCAGGTTAGTCAAACACCTGTCAGGAATGGTCTAGATAATACTTACTCCTACCATGACTGCAGGGGACTGGACTAGATGACCTTTCGAGGTCCTTTACAGTATTATGATTCTGTAAAACTAACAGGTTTGGTTATATGTCATGGCTTATGTGTGTGACTGAGTGAACAGTGGAAAGGATAGCCATGCATAATTGTTTTAATGTGAAGAAGGATTTTACCCTTTTTATTCACTTTTTGAGCTCTCGAGCGTTACTCATGCAAGTACTCTTAAAAATTAAATTTTAAACTTGACTACTCAGATTCATCAAAAGTGAATTTAACACTACACGGTTTCCATTTATGATATGCTGATTAGTATTGCAAGTAATGAGGTATTGTTCCTCTTCTCTGATTGGATGTCTGATGTAACCAACATGTATATTGACAATTGCAAATCTTAGAGCCAAGTACCCAGTTTGAAATTCTAGATGTGCTGGTTAGCTATGTCAGTTATCCAATAAGAATGGAAACAATACCATGTGACTTACATAACTAACCCTCAACACATGAACTACAAATATGAATAATGCCCTGATCATTAACAAACTTCAGACCAAAAAATAGTCAGATGAATTTGTGAATATTTTTGAATAATTAGTCAAATTCATCCTTTCTTTGTGGACACTAATTTGTGTGGACACAAACAAAGGCAAAATTAATTGAATTAACTATTCCTTGAAAATTAATTGCTATTCTGCTGGGGTGGCCATTATAGTTGTTGCCTTCTTTGTGATAGCTGGGACCTATTAAATTATGCTAATTTCTCTCTCCCTGGTTTCATATATTCATAGATATTAAGGTCAGAAGGGACCATTATGATCATCTAGTCTGACATCCTGCACAATGCAGGCCACAGAATCTCACCCACCCACTCCTGCAATAAACCTCTCACCTATCTCTGACCTACTGAAGTCCTCAAATCATGGTTTAAAGACTTCAAGGTGCAGAGAATCCTCCAGCAAGTGACCTGTGCCCCATGCTGCAGAGGAAGGCGAAAAACCACCAGGGCCTCTTCCAATCTGCCCTGGAGGAAAATTCCTTCCCGACCCCAAATATGGTGATCAGCTGATCCCTGAGCATGTGGGCAAGATTCACCAGCCAGATACCCACGCGAGAATTCTCTGTAGTAACTCAGATCCCACCCCATCTAACATCCCACCATAGGCCATTGGGCCTATTTACCATGAATAGTTAAAGATCAATTAATTGCTAAAATCATGTTATCCCATCATACCATCTCCTCCATAAACTTATCAAGTTTAAACTTGAAGCCAGATAGGTCTTTTGCCCCCACTGCTCCCCTTGGAAGGCTGTTCCAGAACTTCACTCCCCTGATGGTTAGAAACCTCCGTCTAACTTCAAGTCTAAACTTCCTGATGGCCAGTTTATATCCATTTGTTCTTGTGTCCACATTGCTCCAGTGGCTCTGCACCTGGTGGAAGAGACCCTGAACTGATGCTATTCATCAGTTGGGGCTTAAATCTGCCTCACACCCCCTTTTGTGCCAGGTATAGAACAACAATGATTAAGGCTCTCAGTTGTCTTATTTGGAAGTTCTTTCCTGCAAACAATATACATTCTTTCCTTCCCCTAGGGAAAAAAAATGATTTGACAAAAGTAACTGGTGTGTACGTGTTAGAGCTTCCTGTACCAGATGTAACTATAATTATTTTATATGCCATTGTCCTTTCTTATTTACTCATGAGGATTACAGATCTAATCTTGATCTTGTGCTCTTCCAGCGAATTGATCCTATTAACCTGCCTTAGGTTCAGTTACTTTATATTTGCAGTAAATGCAGGAACATTTCTTAGAATTCATGACTATCCTTAATCTTGCCAAAATATTGTATACCAAAGGCATATACAGTAAACCCCCTTTACCCACCCAGGCAGTGAAGGATTAACAAAAATCAAATTGCAGTATAAAGGGAAGGAAAAAAAGTAACCCTAAATGTTATCAAGTTAACCTGCTTGTGCAGCAATTTTGCTTGCTCAAAACAAATTATATTGTATTTCCCCAGACACTTAGAAACTGAAGCCTAGTTTCCAGAAAGGGATAATTTATTTGTTCTAATTGTTATGCATAAATGCATATTTTTGTTTACTTTGAACTTTTATTACAAAGTTTGAGTAATAACTTGTAATGTCTATGTTCATAGAAAGCCAGCACCTACCTTAAATTGATTTAATGTTTGTGAAAGGTGCTGGACTGACAGTGCCGATGACTGAATCCATATATTCAGCCACCAAAAAAAAAAAAAAAAGGAAGGAATCTCCCTACATTTGAAATACTGACCTGGCAGTCCATAGACTGTAAGTGATCAAGGGCTCAAATCTGTGTGGCTCTGGAAGCTGATTTCAGTGGGAGCTGTGGGACCATTAGCATCTTGCAGGTTTGGTCTCTTAAGTCACCTGAAAACAAACATATATGGAAATAACAACTCAGTTCAATGCTATTAGACTACCAGTTTCATTTACTAAAGAAGTCCATTAATTATCATTAGCAGGGAGTCTGGTGGTTAGAGCCATGGGCTGATAGTCATGATTCCTGGAGTCTGTACCTACAATTTTCATTGAGTCACAGTGGACCTAATTCTGCAACTCTTACACATGCTGAGTAGTACCTTATTTTGCAAGTACTCTCAAGGTTATTAGGTACCCAAATCGATTCATCTTATTCATGTCATTCAATGGGATGGGACACCTAACTTCCTTCGGTACCTTTGAAAATCTCAGCCTATATGGCTATGGCCAAGGTTCAGTCTTCCCTATGTTACTCATCATAAAATAGGGATGAAAAATTACTTCCCTCATAGTGGTATGGGAAGACGTAATTATTCATGTTTGTCAAGTGCTTTAAAATACTCAGGTGAACATTGCTATGCAGATCTAAAGCATCATTGTTGTGAGAACTGTGCTCACATTTGAGAGTATAATATATATAATATATATAATATATATAATATATGAGAAAGGTCATCCATTGAAACTTCACTTGACCACTTCCCCTCTCCACAAAAAAATATACACATTCCTACTGCAATATACCTCTCAAAAATCCAGCTCAAAGACTCTTTAAGAAATGATTTTAATTACTACAGTCCTGTGACAGTTTTGTCCAGGATCTCCTTGTCTTTTGGAAGAGTCATACAAATTTAAACAGCCATTTGTCTGACTAGCTGAACAAAGCTAATTTATATTCATATTTCCTTTTTTTTCTTTGTAAAGAATGGTTAAACAGTTAGCACTCAAAATTCTGACTTGAGCTCAACTAATGAGTATAATAACTATAAGGCAGCATTCCTGCTTGCAGTAGCAACATATTTATATTCAAGGCAATGCCTGGGACCTGTCATTATTTGGAAATGGTTCTAATTAACTTATTCTCCAGCTCCAGGATTGTATTAAGTAAACAAAAACTAATTATGAGCCTGTTACAACAGAATTAATCTCACCCATTTCATTTAGTGCTCTTCCTTCTCACAGAGTAACTCACTTTTACCAGGCAACAAAGATATTTCAGGAAAGCTCAACCCCTTTCATAAACCTTCAAGGACAGTATCTTTCTCCTTTTCTTTTCAGGAAATAAAAACCCACTTTGAATCTTTATAGCTACATATTTCTCTGGAATAGGCAATTTATACATTTTATAGTCATGGGTTCTTTGTTCCTACATTTTACTTCTTCTCACTTATACTGAGACACTTCCCCTCCCTCAACAGTTCTAACTTGACACAAGTATTTACATGTGATACTGTAATAATGCATATTAATCATTAACTATGATTGAGCAATAACCCAAAGAAACCTGTGTGGGTCAAATTTTGCTTTCACACTCATTGATGGGCTTTTAGTTTAGATTCTTTGTGTATCAAGCTTCAAACAGACACAAATAATCTTATCTATCCTATTTGCTGTGGCAAGAGAAAATTCTGTACACCTTTTCTCATTCTGTAGGTCTGTAGGCATGGAGGGGTCAGAAAAAATGTAGGTGAAAACAATGATGAAAATGGAATTTATCATCAGGGTAGGGAAGGAATTATCTCTTTTTCTTTGCCTGCACAAGCTTGATGTAGATACATCTTGAATGTGTCTTTCCTTTTCATGTCATGTACCTTTAAAATATCTAGTATTTTTAGTGGTATCACTACCCTATGAAAATCACTTTGTTGGCCACGTTACCTTACTACATCCTGAAAGAAATCTTTCATGAATTCCCTCTTCTGGCCTTCAAACAACCTCCCCCGCCCCACTTTACTCATAATCAGAAACAAGCTCCCAGAGACCAGGACATACCAACTCAAATTGGCACCAGATCCTGACAGAACAGACACAAAAGCTACAGAAATATCTCCACTGCTACGATCATCAGTATTCCCCACAATGCACCTTTCAAGATCCAAGGGTCCTACAAATGCCTATCACATCATGTGGTGTACCTAAGTTTGCCAATTTTGGTTGGACGTATTCCTGGAGGTCTCATCACATGAAATAATCTTTAATTAAAGATTAATCTTTCATCCCTGGAGTCTCCAGGCCAATCCTGGAGAGTTGGCACCTGCAGGTGTACCTCATCCAGTACACTAAATGTTCCAATAACAATTATGTGGATGAAACTAGAGAATCACTACACTCTTGAATGAATTCATACAGAAAGATAATAAAAGACAAATACACACTATCACCTATGGGTGAACACTTTTCACAAAACGATCACTCTATATCTGACCTATCAGTCCTCATCCTCAAAGGAAACCTGTGCAACAATTTCAAAAGATGAACCTGGGAGCTTAAATTTATAACTCTGTTAGACACCAAAAATTATGGAGTTAATAAAGACACCGGATTTATGGCTCCTTACAACAATCTGAAACCCACTAACCCTCCTTTGTCCTATGACTATAGAGATGTTAACTGCCCACTTCACCTTGAATGGTCTCTCCTTATCTGTTCATCATATTTTCTCCTTATCTTTTCCACTTTGTATTTAGCTGCAACACATATGTTTCCCAGATCTGAAGAAAAGTTCCATGTAAGTTTGAAAGCTTGTTTCTTTTACCAACAAAAGTTAGCCCAAGAAAATTATTACCTCAGTCACCTTGTCTCACTAATTAATTCAGTCAAAGATTAAAGAAAATTCTGTAGTGTACAAAGGGAATTTGGTAGTGCAAAATAGTGGAAGTACATCGAGCCAAGTTTTGTGCTGACTTGTCCCCTGTGCAACCTCTTTAAAGTCAGTGGGGTTGCAGAGGAGTTTAAATGAGCAGAATTTTGCTCCAAGTTGTTATTGTCCCTTTTTTGTCTTAAAACTGACTTGCGAATGTTTCACACTGTCTTGACTATGCTCATATTAGCTCTGACTACTACAGGTTGGCTGCTATGTAAGAGTCCCCCATCTGTTCAGATAGTAAGGAATTATGCAGACCATACCATGTGTCATCACCCCTCATTTGGCACTCTGACTATTCCTGGACAATAAAATAACGGGCAAGTCTATGTGTTCTCATTTTGTAAAGCATGAAGATTTCACAGAAGGTCAAACACTACCAACAACCGCAATATTCATTTTCTCACAGAGAAAAGTTGCACAGTTCTCCAGACTATGAGCCAAGGGGCAATGTATAAGTAAAGAACCCTTTCACACCAAAAAAACCCTTTCCAAAATGCCTATGTGATCTCAACACCTACACGCTATATTTTTTCATCTTCAAAGCACTTTGCAGATATTAACCAATGCATCCTCCCCCCTCCCCACCGCAAGTCTTACTATAGCATCTTTACAGATGGGGAAACTGAGGCAGAGATTAAAAGTGATTTGCTAGACAAACACACTGCATCAGGTTTCAGAGTAACAGCCGTGTTAGTCTGTATTCACAAAAAGAAAAGGAGTACTTGTGGCACCTTAGAGACTAACCAATTTATTTGAGCATAAGCTTTCGTGAGCTACAGCTCACTTCATTGGATGCATACTGTGGAAAATACAGAAGATGTTTTTATACACACAAACCATGAAAAAATGGGTGTTTACCACTACAAAAGGTTTTCTCTCCCCCCACCCTACTCTCCTGCTGGTAATAGCTTATCTAAAGGGATCACATTGTAAGGAGAATGATCCCTTTAGATAAGCTATTACCAGCAGGACAGTGGATTTATTAGGTCACAATAGCAGGCAAGTTACAGGAGCTGGAGGAACATTGTAGCGTAGACACCTATATAATTAGGTTGACGTAAACTTCCTAACGTCAACCTAATTCTGTACCATAGACCAGGCCTCAGTCTTCAAAAACTGAGTTACTCAGCCAAAGAAGGTTAAATGTAAATGTTTAAATGGAAAGACATTTATAATTAGAATATTTCATTGCATTATGGTAGCTAATAGAGGCTCTAGCTGTGAGTGTTCTATAAAATTCCATAAAACATGCAGTAAGGAATATCCACTGCCCTGAAGAACTTGCAATCTAATAAACAAGACAGAAGGTGAGAGAAGAGGAGCATTATCTACATTTTACAGATGGAGAAATGAGGCACAGATTGAGACTAGTTCAAGATCACACAGGAAGTCTGTGGCAGAGCTGGGAATTGGTACCTGATCTCCCGAGACCCAATCTGATGTCTTAACTACAAGATCATCCTTCCTCCCTATATTGTTTTATTTTTTTTTTAAATTGGCCAAATATAAATTGGACCCTGCTTCCGAATGGAATAGATGCAGATCCCTTGCCTTCAGTGATGGTATATTACAGTGTGCAGGACATAAACTTCACCTTTACTCCAGTGGCAAGTAGCTCCTTAAAATGAAAAATTTTCACACTTGTCTGGCTGGCCAGAAACAGATATTGGAATGGAGAAAATATATATATTGTTAATAGGATATATTTGTTAAAAAGTCTGTAATTCAGTTACCTTATCTACATATATCCAACCAACATTTCCATGGAAACAGGATGAAAAAATGTAGATAGCCAGCTGCTGGAACTAGGAAACTTTTTGTTTACCTCGCCTCTTGGCTGCCTGCTGAGCACTGAAAATGCCAGTTTGCAAAACCCAGCTATAAACCACTGGCTTCAAAATGTGCAGTGCTTTTAGTTCAATAATTATAATAATATGCTTTTAAACATAGTAATATTTTCCCTTTAACAAGCATAATTATTTTTATCAGGTGAACTGGCTAAGAAGTTCTACACTTTCTTGTTCAACAAATGCCATCACAGTAACCCTTACCAGATAGAGTTTTCCTTCTAGAATGTTAGTTTATAATTAACTATTTACTCTATTGGATGAAATGAGAATTACTCATGTATAGGATCTATGACACACTATTCAGGGCTAATGCAGAATCTGCTTTG
This sequence comes from Natator depressus, assembly GCF_965152275.1. Lineage (NCBI taxonomy): Eukaryota > Metazoa > Chordata > Testudines > Cheloniidae > Natator > Natator depressus. Next base: position 126,656,602 of record NC_134235.1, read on the forward strand.
ACTCAAGGGGTAGGGAACCTGTGCTTTCTCAGCAGAAGGTTTTGAGTTGGATCCCCACTGCCACGATGAAGTTCTGAGTGGCCATGTGGTTTAGCGTAATGCCAAGTGCAAAGTCCTATACTCCCGATGGCCAAATGTCTGGTATAATATATACACTTCTTGACTGCATACTGTAATCGTTCTTAGAATGGTGAGGTAACCAGATGACAAATACATATGAAACAATCTAGATTACATTGTTATGGTCAAACCACTTTGCTATCAGATTAAAATTGTGCAGTTAACTGATTTCACCAATACATATATACATACTGTATTTTTAAAGTACTACCAAACAGCATTAGAGTTGCAAAGTGAAGCCCGCCAAGTGTAGCATTACCAAAGTTAAGTTTGAATGATACACTTTAACTCTGATCCCCTGTGCATATATATGACAATGTAGTCTTTACTTCCATTATCACGTTATTTCCAGAAGACCCTGTCTCTCTATGTGGGCAGGACAGATGGTTGGATAACCTAATGTCTAATGGCACTGATACTGCAATGGAATCTGCTGTTGAGGATTCCTAGGGCGCTGCATGAATAGAAGGGTTCATACTGGTGGATCTATTTCAAACGGATAAACATTTTGAAATATGAGATAGGCCCCAATCTTGCAAACAGAAGTACTTGTTTAAAAAAGTATGTGGGGGGAAGGGTTGCAAATAAATAGGCATAATTTTAAAATTTATTTTTTTCATTCACTACTGTTTCCGCTGAATCTTTAAAAATAAATTGTCTTCAAACAGAGGTCAGAGACAGATATTTTCAGCCTAGCAGGTGAAGGTTTGGAAAAGTTATAAGCAGCTGTAAAGGGCCCTTTAAGAATCTAAGCACTTAGGTGATCTTAAAATAGCTCTTGTTATACACTACAAATATAGTTCTAGAATAGTCTGAAGTAATTTCAGTACACAAATACCATTGTTTTCTGCACTGATGAATGAGGTAAATAGATTCACATGGTATCAATCAATCATCTGGCCAAATTACATCTATTAAAAACTTTTTACCAGTCACAAATATTTTTCCACTGCTACTAAATTACCCACTCCTTCATATATTGTTACTTTCCTCTACTGGAACAGCACAACTCATGTGTATTCAATGAAGTACATATACTGAAAGAAAAGCAAAGCACACAAACCAACCCGTAACAATCATTTTTATTTTATTTTATTTTATTTTACATCACATGCACGAGGCTATCATTTGAAATTCTGTTTGAAAATATAGCCAATAAAGTTCCATCCTACAACTCTTCAAAATGAATGACAGTCATATGTATACTCCCTGACATAAGGAAACATGTCTGCATCATCCTAATCAGAGTCAGAAGGCACAGGAACATAGGAATTGCTATACTGGATCAAACCTGTTGTCCATCTAGATTATCATCCTGGCCAGCATCAGGTACTTAAGAAGGGCAACACTTCATCCCTGGTAGTTAACACTTTGTTTAAATCCCCGAAGCATCAGGTTTAATATCTCTCCCAAAATTTGTTGGAATTAACTATATCAATTCTGTGTATTCTTGCTGTGAATATATATGTCTGATTCCTTTTTGAATCTTGCTAAATTCTTCACCTTAATGTCATCCTGTGGCAAGATGTTCCATAATTATTCATTATGTGAAAGTGTTTCCTTTTCTTAGGTTTGATTTTGTCACCATTTACTTTCACTGTGCCCCCTTGCTCTTGTGCTATGAGACAGAGAGAACAGAAACTCTTGATCTATTTTCTATGCCCTCCATTATTTTACATAATCTTATAACATTCCCCTTATTTGTCTCCTTTCAAAGGTAAACAGTCTCTTCACCTGAGAGATTTTTCCATGCCCCTGCTGATAAACTGCATAGTCAATTGCTTGAGTACACTTTGGTTCATTATGACATATATGCTCAAGGTCAAATAAACTGTATCAGTCAGGTTTATTGCTAAAAGCCAATAACAGTATATGAAGGAAAAAAGGTTCATGCCATACCAGTTTTCGGGAAGCCATCTCGTAAAGCATTGCTAAATTTCTTTAACATAGACGTAAACAGGCTTATAGAATAGATAGGCCAATTCAGACCACACAAGATAATGTTGATATTGTGTGCTTAATGCATATCAGTATATGTGGGGTGAATAATGCATATTAATAATGTGATGTATATAAAAAATATTAGTCCAGCATATGTTGGTCAGCACCCTAATAACATTCATCACCTTTCTCTGAACCACTTCTAAGGACGAAGGGTTTTTTTTGTTTTTTTGTGATGAGGTGACTTGTACTGCAAAGAGTATTTTAGATGGGACTGCAACATTGATTTATATAATGGAATTATAATATTTTTGGTATTATTCTCCATCCCATTCCTTATGCATCCTAACACTTTTTTGTTTTTGTTTTGCCTGCCATTGAAGGCAGAACTGACAGCTAAGACTGGATTCAGCTGTATTGGGAGTTCTGCCTCAGTAATACATGTAGATTCAGGTCCATAAAGATGTGACAATGTAAAGTAGTTGTAGCTGTCTTGCTTAACCTGAGGAGCCTTTAAATCCGCATTCTCAACAACCTAGGTGATATAGCCAATGTCTAGATAAGTAGTCAAAATCAATAGATTTCGATCCGTGAATCTGGTTTACAACTTGTAGTCTTAGCTGGACCATGAAAACCTCAGAAACTTGTCATAGCCATGGGACAATGAAGTGTCTCTAACTTCAGGGTCTGATGCTGTGAGATGCTGAATACTTCAACAAGCTATTATTGAAACTTTTGGTAGCTGAGAGTGCTGAACACCTTTCAGGAGGCATTTAGTACACTGCAGTGCTCAGACCCAGTGCTCTTCAAGAGGTTTATTTTAATAATTGGACATTTCTCTTTATGAGACTTAAACGTTATACCAACAAGTGAGAAATAAGACAAAATATAAAAATCAGGCTAAAGCCTGAGTCTTTACTAATCTTTCAATTAACTAAGTGATAATGACTGAGGTGTAGGTTGTTTCTTCTTGTTATTATTATTTATTTAGATTATTTAGAAACTCAGAGTTGCTGATGGCTGTTAATTAACCTCAACTGATTATTAATCCCCAGGCAATCCCAGGAGGTTTTTATTGCTGTTATTAATTATAAACTTTTTACAAACACCTATTCAGCAACTTTTGTGAGATATTTAGACAATTTCCTTGGAATAATGTCGTGTTGCATGTTTGACTATATCAGTTGTTCTGACACAATAAGTCCTTGGTATATTAGACAATTGCACTTTGTGATTTGTTTTCCAGCTTTTCATTTATGTGTATCTTAGAGACTACTTCTCTCCTATCCTAGTAGCTGATGTCAGCTGGAATCTATTAAGCTACATATTTATCACCTAAGTATGTAAGCCTCTAAAAGACTTACCCATTTTACTGACTGGGAATTGAGGCACATAGAGTTTAAACAATATGCCCAAAGAAGTACAAGGAAATGGCATCTAGAAGCAGGAATTGAATACGTTTCTTTCCTCACCTCCCATCCCATTTCTTAACCACAAAAACATCCTTCCTCTTGAGTTGTTCAGGTTGAAGGTCCTTAGGAGTCCAAACCAAAACCCATTAAGGTCAGTGGAAAGGCTGTTTCAAGTGTTAATTGAATCAAGCCCTAGATTGTATGTCTAGATTCCGCTGGCAGGTTGTTTTCAGTCAAGAGCCCTCAGCTGATTTCAAAGACCAAAATGTCTCTCCTTTAAGGCACAAAGCAAAGCTATTCTCTTTACTTAGGCTTTGTGTGAAAGGATGTTCTTCGGTTTTTGGTCATGACTTTTTTTTCAGTCGTGTCAATATAATTTTTTTAATGCAAAGGTATATATATATACACACACACACACTCATCATGCATCTACAATGTGGAAAATAAAACAAAAAGCAAATAAGTATCTTTTAGTTTTACTGTTTCCAGAATGATAGCTTTATTTTACATGATTTCTAGGTACCCTTTCCTAATACTATCACTACAATCGTGATGAAATATATATTTGTGGAAGTTGTGATGATAACATGCTGCATTCACTTGTGATTACTTGGAATCTAGTTAGGAGGATTACATAAAAAATGCCTGGGTAATTTACAGTCAAAAGTAGATGGGTCTTTTCCCATAGAGGAAAAGGAATGATCTTATTTATTTTTAAAGTGTAAAGTCATAGAACAAGTCCTGATCAAGCCATCATTTCCTCCACTCAGTCATAGGGAGAAGCTAAGTTCCTGAAGATCAATATTTCCTCCCTCTCTTCTCCCCACAACTCTCACCACACACGCCAGCTCTTCCTTTTTATGAGAAACTGTTCCTATTCTTTTAGAAATCATCTGTCATTTTTTCTCTCTGTACTTCCCAAAATTCTCCTCATCCAATCTATGTCAAGAGTTTAAATGGCACTTTCTTATTATTCTTTTTAAATGTCCTTGTGTATAAACTTCAAATGGTGGTGGTATCACTCACTCACGTACACACTCACAAGAACCCAAAGTGGCTGTACAGATGGAGAGTGTGCAACTCTTTTGTCACTGTGGTGAAACAGACTTTATGGGCTGGGCTTTGGGTGTGTGGGGGACAGGGAAGAGAATTACAACTCCAACGCATATGTTTTAGTCACGGGTATTTTTAGTAAAAGTCATGGACAGGTCATGGGCAGTAAACAAAAATTCACAGCCCATGACCTGTCCATGACTTGTTCTATATAACCCTAACCAATACTTGGGTGGGTACTTGGGGGGAAGGGGCAAAGAGTGCTGTGGAGTGGTCCGGGACCCCACTGGTGCTGGCCGGTGGGCAGGAGGCATAACCCCGGGACCCCTGCTGTTGCAGGGAAGGGGGGTTTGGCGGGGCTGGCAGGCTCCCTACCCAGTTCCACATGGCTTCCCTGAAGCAGCGACATGTCCCTCGACATGTCCCTCAGCTCCGCATGCTGGGAACCACAGCCAATGGGAGCTGTAGGGTGGTGCCTGCGTGCAAAGGCAGCATGCAGAGCCACCTGGCAACACCTCTGCCTAGGAGCCACACCTCTGCCTAGGGAGGAACATGTCACCACTTCTGGGGAGCCCCCCCAGGTAAGCACCGCCCAGAGCCCTCACCCCCTCTTACACCCTAACCCCCTGCCTCAGCCTGGAGTTCCCTCCCACACCCAAACTCCTGCTGCTGCTGTGGAGGGCACAGTTGTCTGAGGCTGCCTCAGCAGCGGCTAGCCCAGGGGCTGCCCGAGTTGCTCAGGCAGTTACTGGGCTAGCTGCACCAGCCACTGCAGAAGTCATGGAGGTCATGAAAACTGACAGAATCCGTGACCTCCGTGATAGACTCGCAGCCTTACCCATAGGGTATAGGGCAACTCTCCAGGTCCTGGGCTGACATAAGGACTACTCTCCTTACTCAGGCTCTTTGCATTAAGGCTTGTGGCCACCTGAGCCACATAATCCTTTCCCCAGTATTTACTTCTTTATATGTTTTGTGGGTGTGTGTGTGTGTATCACCCCAATGCCATTAATTCTCCCCTACCCTGAACTATGTGGATCTAGCATAGATTCCTGATCCAACTTTCACAGAAGGCTCATTGTGAGATACAGTTGAGGGTGGTGGAAGATACTGTAGGACATCTGTTCTGACTTCTATGATATATTGTATAAGCCTTTGGAGGAGCTGAGGTTATTGTTATTGTTGCTTTATGTAAGTGTTGTAAAGTGATTACATGACGGGATATGAATGAATTCATAACTAAAAAAAGTGAGTGCCTCTTTAAAACATTATTGTAATTTTTTTTTGGTAGTTTTAGTTTATTTTAGAGTTTCCGTGTTTGTGGATGCAGCAATAATGCAACAAGGAAACCAAATAAATACTATGTCCTTTGTGGAAGTGCTAGTGGGTTTGTGTGTGTGTGTCCATGCTTGTAATTTTTTTTTTAAGTAATTTGACAGCCCAGCTTTCCAGGAATTTGTAGTGACTGTGAAAAGCAGAATTGTTGGAGGATTTATTTCTCCATTGATTTTACTGAAAGACATTCTGTACTTTCTTTTAGGGTCTTGTAATGAAGAACTTTTAAAGAAAAGGATAGGAGGAAATACAGGTCTTTACAAACCAAACAAAACCAAATCAAGATACTACTTTAGTTTTAGAGGCTACTTTCTTTTTTTCCTTTCAGTTTTGCACAGCTATAGAAGCAAGTCACTATATAGTAAGGTTGCATCTGTTTTCTGTTGTTTGGGATAAGACTTTTTACTAATCTGTAGATATGGCCTTCTGCAGGATTCATGCATTTTCATAAGAACATAAGAATGGCCATACTCGGTCAGACCAATGATCCATCTAGCCCAGTATTCTGTCTTCCCACAGCAGTGAGTGCCTGATGCTTCAGAAGGAATAAACAGAATAGGACAATTATTGTATGACATCCCTTTCATACAATCCCAGCTTCTGGCAGTCAGAGGCTCAAGGAGATCAAGAATATAGGGTTGTGTCCCTGACTATCTTGGCTAATAGCCATTGATGGGAATATCCTTCATGAACTTAACTAATGTTTTATTTTGAACCCAGTTATACTTTTCGCCTTCACAACATCCCCTAGCAATGAGTTCCACAGGTTGACTATGTGTTGTGTGAAGAAGTACTTCCTTTTGTTTGTTTTAAGTCTGCTGCCTATTAATTTAATTGGGGAACTCCTGGTTCTTGTGTTATATGAAGGGCTAAATAACATTTCCCTATTCAGGTTCTCCACACCATTCATGATTTTATAGACCTCTATCATATCCCCCCTTAATCATCTCTTTTCTAAGTGGAACAGTCCCAGGCTTTTGAATCTCTTCTCCTATGGAAGCTGTTCCATACCCCTAATCATTTTCGTTGCCCATTTCTGTATCTTTTCCAATTCTAATATATCTTTTTTGAGCTAGGTCAGCCAGAACTGCATGGAATATTCAAGATGCGGGTGTACTATGGATTTATATTAATGGCAATCTTATATTCTCTGTCTTATTATATATCCCTTTCCTAAAGTGTCCTAAAATTGTTAGCTTTTCTGACTGCTGCTGCACATTGAGCAGATGTTTTCAGAGAACTATCCATGATGACTCCATGATCTCTTTCTTGAGTGGGAACAGCTAATTTAGACCCCATTGTTTTGTATGTATAGTTGACATTATGTTTTCCAATATGCATTACTTTGCACTTATCAACACTGAATTTCATCTACCATTTTGTTGCCCAATTACCTAGTTTTTTGAGATTGCTTTGTAACTCTTCACAGTCATCTTTGGACTTAACTATCTTGCATAATTTAACATTGTACTGATTGTTTGGCCTGTTTCTGATGTATTTTTTTTAAAAATTGCTGTTAGTTTTTGTGTCTTTCGCTATTTGCTCTCCAAATTCTTTTTTGGCCTGCTGACTTATACTTTTACACTTGACTTGCCAGAGTTTATGCTCTTTTCTCTTTTCCTCAGTAGGATTTAACTTCCAAGGTTTAAATGATGTCTTATTGCCTCTAACTTTTAGCCATGGTGTCATTTTTTGGTCCTTTTATGGTACTTTTCTTGTTGTTTTGATATACATTTAATTTGAGCCTCTATTATGGTGTTTTTTAATAGTTTCCATTCAGCTTGCAAGCATTGCACTCTTGTGACTGTTCCTTTTAATTTCTGTTTAACTGGCTTACTCATTTTTTTCTTTTTTTCTTTTTTTTAAGTTAAATACTACTCTGGTGGGTTTCTTTGATATTTTCCTCCCTCCGTGGATGTTACATTTAATTACATTATGTTTGCTTTTACCAAGCAATTCAGCTATATTCTCCTCTTGGACCAGATCCTGTGGTCCACCTTGGACTAATTCTAGAATTACTTCTCCTATTATGGGTTCCAGGACTAGCTGCTCCAAGAAGCAGTCATTCGTGGTGCCTAGAAATCTTACCTCTGCATTACATCCTGAGGTGATATGTACCCAGTCAATATGGGGAGAGTTGATATGCTCCATTATCATTTGCTTTTCTGTTTTTGTAGCCTCTCTAATATCCCTGATAATTTCACAATCATCATCACCATCCTGGTGAAATGATCAGTAGCTATTCCTATTGCTATATTTTTCTTATTCAAGCATGTGAATAATATATACAGCACTTCTGTGGTACAGTTTGATTAATTTAAGATGTCTACTATATTTGACTCTGTTTTTACAAATATTGTCACTCCCCCTCTAGCATGACCTATTCTGTCATTCCTGTATATTTTGTACCTTGGTATTACTGTGTCAAATTGATTATCATTTTTCCACCAAGTTTCTCTGATGCCTATTATATCACTATCCTCATTTAATAGCAGGTAAAGTCCACCCATCTTAGTGTTTAGACTTCTGGCATTTGTATACAAGCACTTATAAAATTTGTCAATATTTATTTATCTACTTTCATATGATATAATTGAATGGGGCATATTTTCATTTGACTGTTTCTCTTCAGTTCCTACTTCTCCTTGATCAACTTCTATCCTCTCCTCTTTACTAGGATATAGACTATCCCCTTCAATAAATCCTCCCTTAAGGGACATCTGTCTGAACCATGTGCTCTTCCACACCTGTCAGCTTTCCCCCAACCCGTAGTTTTATTCAAGTTTCCTTAATTTTTTTGCACATGATGAGAATGTAACACACACTGTTAATATAGTTGGACCCCAGCCTTGATTGTGGTCTTCAGATGGTATAACAATACAAATAATTAATAAAATAACAGCTGTATTATTACAATTACCTTTTCCTTCAACCAGTACCCTCACCCAATTGTTGTCATTAAAGCATTACCTAATCTCACCAATACACTCCTTGGCGACAATGATATAGTGTTTATGAAGATATGCTCTGAGCATATATCAGAAGAGAAGACAACACACAGTCACTTGTATTAGTACTGACCACCATGTGTTCTCTCCAGATGATCCCGTCACTGCCTTGATTCAAGCTGATGTTGTATGGGATAAAAATGATCTCTATGTGCTTGGAAAATGCACTGTAATAGCCAGGATGTTTTGGTTTTAGCCACTTCTTCCATTAAGTTCTAGAGATGTCTGATGCAGTGGTCAGTACAGTCAGGGGAAGGATTCATGCATGGGTTTTTGAAGAAGCCTCCAGGAGAGAGTTAGGTGTCCACATTCCATTGAAATTCTCTGGTATTTGGGTGCCTGTCTCCCTTGAACATTTCAGCTTCATTGATTTGACTATATCGGGCATTGGATTAGGACCATGGAGAGGTCAAAAAGACAAATTCATAGTCACATAAGTCCTCTGCTTATTTAGGTGAAGAAAATAGAAAATGTAGTTTATAATCAACTCATTGTCCAGCTATAACACCAGATATAAAAACTGCCAAACAAAGGTATGATTTAAACTCATTCTAAAGAGATTTTTTTCACTGCCAGTAATCCATCACTTAACTTAATTTTTAAACCATTCCAATATTAATTATTTTCAGCCCTTTAACTGTACTAAAATATTTTGTCCATCTAAAATGTTTTAATCTACTAATTAAGGCAGTGTAACTGGACCAAGCTCAAATTTTGAGCTTCCAACAATAAAAGGCAAATACTATGTTTTCATTACACTGAATGGTCCTTACTAAAGTAAGGATGCTGCCTAAGTTAAATTACTGAGGTCAACAAGATTTCATTCAAGGCACAACAAACACTATTTGAAACCAGGAACAGCTAAAAAAGCATTCCCCACTGAATTATACAGTTAATGAAGCATGAAAATGATGACATTTAATATCTTATATGATAGCTGCTTCAGGGAACCTTTCAGCACTTAAGAACTGGTACCGGGTAATTTGAGTTTACCTGACTAAACCAACTCTGCAATATAACTGATTTTTTTTAAAACTCTTCTAGCCAGAGCTAGAGTTCGTAGGACTGGTTTGTAACATGCGAGAAAGGGTCTGTCAGAGTGAATCTGGGAAATAAGGTTTTGGAATCTGCTAACTGAAGTAATCTTGGAGCAGCCTAGATGCCAATGGCCACAAAATAGCTGCAATTAAAAAAAAAGTGAAGTCGTACTTTTAAATGGACATTAATGTGAGTAGGGTCTACACCCAACAGGAGAGAAATATTTGAAGACATGTTACTTTGGTCTCATATTTCAAAACTGAGAAAAGTGGGGGCTAGATCCTCATACCTCTTTAATGTCATTTGTGTCACCAGAACGGGGCAAAGGGCCTGTCAAACTGCCCTAAAGGGGCAGTTGAGGATTTTTGGACATCAAGGGATTTTTTGGATGGCACGTACCTGGCTTTATGCTACTTGCCAACTCCATCAAGTGTAAGGGGGCCCAATGGAGCTGGAGTGTGATATGCTCTGCTGATCACTGGCTGGTAGAATGGCCCCTAGGGGACCATACTAGCCTGTGAAAATTAGAGCAGTTCTGTGGCTGCTCTCATTTGTGCTGAAGGCTGATTCAGTCCCTGGCTGACCAAAAGTCAGGGGAGTCATGAAAGTGTCTTAGAACCACCTTTACCTCTCCCCTTCACTCCTCTCCCACTGTGCCAAGCATAAGCTCAATAAAGATAGGGAAGATTATCAAGTAAAAGAGCCAGCTTGACAGACAGACTTGAGTATCATGGCCTGCAAAGAAAAAGTAGATACCTACAAAATTTCTTCTGGAATAGAGAACCAAGGGAAAAAGTGATACATTGAATAAGCAGGTGCAGCTACATAGATGCAGTAGGGAACTCTGAATGTTTCCTAAGTAGGAGATTGCTAGCCAGAACAATAAATAGGAGAGCAATATCCCTTTTGGGACCTTTAGTGTTAGAAGAGATACATTTGGTCTAATCAGTCTGCAAACAGGAAAGCTCAAACTCCCTCTTTTCATTAGAAGTGACAGCAGGGAAGATTACTTCATGTTTGTACCTTTTGGAAGTACTGCTGACCTCCATCCACTAAAAGAAAATTTTCACCATTTTTGAAAAAAAAGCTAATTGGCATCTTAGCTTTTTCCATTAAAGCAAATTTTAAAACATTAAAAAATAGCAAATATTTCTCTGTGGAAAATGTCCTATTTCTACCTGGTGAAAATTAAAAAAAAAAATTGTGCTTTGCCCAAGATGGGACATACAAAGGCATTTTGCTACTTTTACCACAAATGGCTGGAGGAAAAGAGATTACATTTTGGATCATATTTATGAGCATGGATGAAAATGTTTTGCTGTTAAAACAAATATTCACAAAGCAAAAACTGGCTGTTTCAAGCATCTTTACTACTCACTTGCTTACATTTTCATCCGTTGGAAGTATATGTAAAAAGAGGTGCTTAATGGGGGACATCTTCAAGCTCAGAACATCTGTAGATTCAGAGATAAGCTAATTTGGACTTATTTGTATGTGACAGGCAGAAGAACTCCTGGACACAGCTTGTTTAAAAAAAAATGAATGAGGTCAGTGGTTCCTATCCTAAATGAGGAAAGAAATTCAAGGAACACATTCAAAACTATCTGCTTTATTCATTGTTTAGTAACTCTAGGACAAGAGAGAAGTAATTCCAGGCCAAATTTGAAAGTGATCTTTGCCCCAGTGTGTGGGGGGCAGAGGGAGCATACATGGGGATTTCATGTCTCCACCACACATGCTCCTTGTGCACCCTACACAAAGGCCTGTGACAACCACAGTTCCTGTACTTTGGGGAATCCAAGAACCATCTACTCTGTACACTCTCAGTGGCACACATCATTTCAAAGGGGGGTAGGGAAAGACAGACATAGGTGGGCCTATGATGCATAAAAATGCAGTTGTGTTATTTTTGAGGAAGTATGTGGCTTCAGTGGGACCATCTGGACTGTCTGTTTATCTTAGATGTTTACAGCATTGTTAAACCTGTGGATTTGAAAATCATGTCAGATCCCAAAAGATGAGAGATTTTAAAAATAGCATTTTTTTCTGGTGCTGGGAACCCTTAGGGTTCATGTTTTCAAGGGCTCTTTTAATTAACAGTTGAGATACCTAATCACATGAATCCAGGAATTGGGACTTTCAGAAAAGTCACAAATATTCTGATATTTGGAATAAAATGGTGAGAGCTGGCAATTCTGCATAGTCTAAGCACCTGTCCTAGCGACATCTAAGAATGGTAACTAACTAAGAGGATTTCAACAATGCAAATATGTATTATCTCAGTAAATAGAATCTCAAATTGTAGGCCCACAGAGTGTCTTTACAATTTGCTGTGGATGTTATTGTTTTCATTTAATGTAGTTTCACGTGTTCTATTTCTGTTTGCATTAAAGCAGATTTCTATTTACTTATTATTTTCAAAATGAAACACAGAAGACAGCAACATCTCCTGTACCAGAGAGACACATGAGACAATTAAGCTAAAATAAGAATTCATGCATTTCTGATCTGCCTGGGACCAGGCAAACAGAAAATCTTGAGAGAGTCTATTTTTGCAGCCTTCCTAGTCCAATTTCTAGACCCAAAGAGGTTTGGATTAGCTTCAGATAATCATCCAAAGTTTTGGAAGCTTATCCATACCCAACAGAAATTCTGAGCCTGTTTTAGCCCAACAGGCTCTCGCAGTGACAACTCTTGTTGATGAATTGTGTCTGCTTTACTTTAAATATATGAATCTTTCAAGCCATCAATATTTGTCATGCTAGTTTCACAAGTTTAGATCTCTTGTTTATAAGGATATATAAAATATAAGTATTCAGGATAGAAAATGTGAGTTTTCTAAATGATTCTGTACTTTTTAGATTAAGCAATGTGCAAAGTGTAACAGAAGAGACCATGTGAAGGTTTCTATGTCCAGTTAGTCTTCCAGGATTCTGAGGCATACTAAACAGCATTGCTTTAGGGTTCTTTCAAGGCACATGAATAAAGTCTGAAGTATTTATTTTAGGTCTCCTTGTTTTCATCACTTGGCTCCTGGGTATTCTACTTAGTATGGCTGGGGAAACTACAATAAGAATTTAAAATTATGACTGACTAAACAAGATTAGATAAGGGCTTAAAGATCATTCTTATTCCTTGGTAACAAAGATTTTCTGGGCTGGTTTGTTAAAACTGTGGGAGTACAGACCTACAATTTGTTCTGAAAAATAATAAACACAAAAACACCTTACATGCATTAATTGAAAATATATTCCAAAGGTGCTTGCAAATATGAGCATTTACCAGCACATGCCAAAAATGTACTTGTATTATGGTTGTGTCTATAAACTCCAACCAGGACCAGAGCCCTCTTGTGCTAGGTCCTGTATGTATGTATAATAAAAGACAATCCCTAGCCCGAAGAACTTGCTATCTAAATACATAAGGCAGACATAGTGTGGGAAAGAGAAAAATATTATCTTCATTTCATAGATTGGGAACCAAGGCACAGGGAGGATGTAAGTCCTTGGGCAAGTCAGATAAAATATGACAAAGCTGAGAATTGAACCTTGATCTTCTCCTGAGTTCCTGTCCAGTACCTTCACCCTAATGCCTTTCTTCCTCTCAAAATGTACTAACCTATCCTTTAGTTTGATGATGATAATGACAAAACCTAGTATTTCAATAGCCCAAACAAAGAAATTATTTGCCATACTTGATTGGGCAAGTAAAAATTTGCAAGGCTGCATTATACTTTTTGTTTGTTCCCTCAGCCAAATATACCCACTTTAAAGGTGACATATGAAAGCAAAACTTTCTCCTCTAACTTTTAATAGATGAGAGAGCTCAGTTGAGAGACAAAGGTGCACAGAAAGTATGCGCAAGATTCAATATACACTGTAAAGATCCCATGGCAACACAAATAATCTCTGCCAAGGCAGTTGTGACAACATTGCTCTGGCACTAATACAGTTGATTAGGCGTACAGATCCCCCGTAAACAGTTGACAGCAATATTTTCAGCTATAATTAAAAATAAACATGATGGCACTAACATATACATTTCAAATATTGACACTTCCTGCTTAAAAAAAAAAAAGTTTAGTGTGCCCACTTTCCTCTGAATCTCTTTCCTTATCTTGATATGACCATACAGTAGTTCAAGATGCCTTCTTCCATGATACCACTTTTTTGTTCGGGGTAACAAGACTGAAGCGATTGTACTGCAAAACTGAAGAACTGAGTACCTAAAGGAGTTTGATATTAGCAAAATGACACCATTTAACTGTAAAGAACATTCATGGACGTATCGATTTATTTTGATTTTTTAAATCATAGAGCAGTTTCATGCAATATACCTGACACTTAGTATATTCATTTATAATATGTTTCTAAGAAAGCTTTGTGTACGTTTAGGGATTATTTTAAACAGAAAATAGAGTAACATTTTTCTCTTGTTGTTTTGTTCTTTAAAGTGTATTTCATAATTTTAAAATATTGAAAAGACATTTTGATATATTTACAATTCAAAATATTTTTCAAATATAATTTTCAGTATTTACATTAACTTCTTAGACAAATTACCCCATGAACATTCCACGCAGCATCGTAAAAATGTCAGATGTATATTGGGAAGCATAAGGCTAAAGCTAATTTCCTCAAGAATCCATTCACCCACTCACATATGGATTCTGGAGATATAATATGACACAATAGCACATAACCTGAAATGTGTTGTTGCACTGGCAAAGTTTTATCATTTTTAATCAATACTCTTAAGTTAAAATAGTGTTTTGAAGTATACCTACAGTAGGGGTGCATGGCTGAAAATAAAAGCAGAATTTGGCCCTTTATACGAGTAAATCAATATTGTCCGGCTATACTGAAAGAAGGACAGGAGACATTTGAGATGGTTTTAATCAGTCCACAACTTTATTATTGGATGTCTGGGACTACCTGGCAGATAAAAGTGTACAGTGCAGCTAACCCCATGTTCATTCAATAGCTACCCGGGGGGTTTCTTCCAGCCCCACTCTTTTTCCATCCAGATCCTCCAGCAACCCATTGTGAGGACCTTACCACACACCCCCTCGAACAAGGATTAAGGTGGGCTACAAGAATGGGGGTTGGTTCCTTGCTGGGTCAGTCATAGGAGCCCTGAACCCCCTCCCCATTCTGTTCCTTTAACCAACAGCTCCTTTCAAAGTCCTTTACCAAGCTGTTTATCCGGTCGCTGTATCCCTTCCCTATGGCGCACCTGCACTGGACATCCGCCCCACACTTACATAATGAGTTGTGACATATTAGCCTAACTCCTTTCATGCCTCACGTCAACAAAGCCCTCCGGGAACCCACTGTGGGGAAGGCGGAAAACCCCACTTCACCTTGGCCAATCTGGTGTGAGGGAAAAAATCTTTCTCAGCCCCCCTATAAAGAACAGCTAGCGTGATGACCACAGCAGGTCCTGCCCAAACCTGGTATTTTGCTAGCTCCAAGGGGAAGGAGCATGGGGCTACTTTGCCTGCTCTGGGAAAAGGGGCTTCTCATGCCAGGGCTTTCAACTCCTCAGTCCTTGTGGAGAGGGATCCTAGGGGATGAGTCAGCGTTGCCATGCTGACCCACTCCCCCTTTCTCTGGATAGTTAATAAAGTTTCTGAAGTACTTTGGGATAATTTGGGATGAAAGGAACTTTATACAAGTAAAATAATATTATCATCATCATGCTATTAGAAGATAATTTCATTCGGTGCAATATGAATATATTCATTTATTTCACTTCCATCACTTTTCTGCTGGTCAAGAGTTTCTAAGTCATGTATTCTCTTGACGTTCTCCAGTGTGAAACTGAGCGTATATTTGTGAATGTCACAGTTTTGTCTCTCACAGCTCTGGCATTTAAAACTGACACCAGGACATGGACAGGGAGACTAGCGGAGACATTTCAAAGCAGCAGCTTAAAGCTTCTTCTGTTACTGCAAAATGTGGAGGTTCAAAACATGCAGTTCTTTTAAAATGCCACCAACTCCCTCAAGTCTGTGTGATCCCAAGCCTGTGTTTCTCTACCAAAAGATGTGAAAAATGGCAATCCTGCTGAAAGATTCTTGAGGGATGATGTTCATAAGAAATTTATTGCTTACTTGCTTGCGTTGTCTTTGAGAATAGTCCTGCCTACTTCTAGCATTTACACTACTGTCTGTTCTGTGTGCCCCTTGATGATACCTCTGATGATGGTTAAAATGGAACCTTTGAATTTCTTTCAGTAGCAGTTCATAGAATTACAGCTTTTCAAAGTGGTCATGGCAACTTTGAGTAAGATTGTGAAGGCCTAATAAGTACTCCCCACCCTTTCCTTCACATCTCTGCAGATGCATCTGTTTTCAGTAATGCACCATGAGAAGGAGAGCAGTTGTGAGTTCCTAGCCCTTCCTCACAAGTGCACTCCCACACACAGAATCAGCTGCAGAAAATAACAACATCAGTCTTAGAAACTGCAGATTTCTAGGGCCTGATTCAATTCTGTTACCCAGTTTTATGCTGGTATAAGTCCATTGATTTCAGTTCAATTTCTTGGCCTAAAGCTGGAGTAATGAAGTGGTGAACCAGGCCCATAAATATTAAGGAGTGGGGTTTGTAACAGAACCTAAGGGAGTTAGGCACCCCAACCCCCATTTGATTTAAATATCAGTTGGACTCTTAATGCCTTTAGGCTTCTTTGAAAATCCTAGCCTAAAAGAATATAGTGGAGGTTGACATTAATGCCTCTAAGATTCAGATCTATGTTAAGTGGGTTCTATTTAATTAAGCCAGTCTGATAGTAAACCAAGGGAAAGTATTTTATCTAAACATAGCTAATTCCTAACAGGCCTCTAAAATTACAGGACAGCGTGCAGAGTTGGAGCACTAAGATTAACTTAGTGACAGGTATGCAGGCAGAAATCTGAGGCAGCAGAAAAAACTTAAGAGCACATAGAAGCATCTTTCAAAATGAGAGAACTAAAAATTCACTGGACAACTGAAAAGAGTGTCTCTTGTTTTCTAGACTTGATGCAGTCCTTTGTAGCCTTACATTTCTATGGGTCTGTGATTTTAAAAGCTCTCTTCTTTAGAACTTCAAACAGTTCCTACAGCAAACATCCAACCTTAAACAATCAAAGACATTTAATCTTTGAACATAACTTTAGAGGGCCACAAAATTATTAAAAATACTTAGCATTAAGAAATGTGTATAGAAAGTAATAGCTAATACAATCATTAAAACTGCAAAGTAAAATTTATGGGTCAGATCTTCCATTGACTTCAGTGCAACTACACCAGTTTACATCTACTGAGATTCTGGTCCTATGTTAGGTCCAGTTCTATAGTCCTTAGGAACAAGAAGTTTGTCCTTATGGTGAAAAAAACACCCAGAAGCCAAGGTTCTCCTCTTCCTCTAAGTAGTACTGGCAGGGGTGAGGGAGTAGGAGGGGTGGTAATGGTACAGGAGTTTTTTCAGAGGAAAATAAGAGCAGTGGAGGGCAGTGGTGAAGTCAAGGGCATAAGGGTTTGTAGGAGACACAGGGGAAAGCAGCAGGGTCAGGGACAGGGGCAGGAGCTGGGGAAGGAGAGATAGTAGCAGAAGGAGACAGGGAGAAACTGGGCAGGGGCAAATAGGGCAGAAGGATACGTAACCACTATAGCACAGTCCCCTACAGAATATGGAATTCAACCCATTTTCTCCAAATCTTCCACTTTTCTTTGTGGTATAGCAAATAGCTATGAAAACGACTTGCAAAATGTGTCTCCATCCACCTCTAGTGTCAGGTCCAGTAGAGAATAACAGTCCTCTATAGCTACCAGTTACTCTGTTAACATAAATGGTAGAGGACTGTGCTATGAATCTAAAGGTCCAAAGCCTCTTGCAGTTCCAGTTGTGTGGGTTTCTTATTATGAATTTTTTGTTTTCTCAATTTTTATTTTAAAGAAATTACATAAGTATATGTTAAAAGAACATTGAGTTTGCAAAGTGAAGCACTCAAAAGTATGGAAATGCCTAAATTGAAGGTGCCCATATGTATTATGGTACTGCGTACTGAATGAGGCAGCTGTCATGTGGAAAAAGGAGAATGGGATCATGTAATTAAAGATTGTATCATAATGCAGACATACTGGAGGGATGAATTAAGGTGCATGGGCTTTTCCTTTCTTTTGAGTGCTTGACTTTTCCGCCTTAAAATTCTTTAAACAGTGGAGTGCTTTTTAAAGAGTCTGTAGATTATATAACTGTACAATAAAATACCTTAGTGGTATAATTCATATATTCAGTACAAAACAAGAAGCAAACCTGAAGTTGGTGTCAGCATCCTGACAAACCATTCCCTCACTTTCAAACAATAGAATTTCAGTATTCCTCCAGAATTTCAAATATTCTTCCTTTCAAATGTTTGTTTTTGATAACTATAACATTCTAATAATGTTGTATTTAATTAGCCCCTGAGTGTACAATTTGATCCACACAGGATTAAGCGTTCAAGATTGGAAGGGGCTTTTATGGGTAACTCTTTATGAACAATGTTTCAATGAGTATTTCTGTTGCGATTATACCTTTCGTTGTGCACACACACAAATTTGAAAACTCAGTGAAAACAAATGATAAAAGGTTCTGTAGTGTAACAAACATATCGATTTTATTAGAGCCCAGAGCTTCAGCTGGTGTAAATCAGCATATTGCCACTGACTTTGAAACAGCACACTGAGCATGAGTTGTATGGACCGTCCAATCTCTAGATAAAAGACTCCTACAAAATATATTTTTTAACATACAGAGTGCTTTAAATAGATTGATGTGCAGATTGCAAACATGAAATGTTCAGTGGTGGATATATAAGCATAATGGTGCTTTTTTAATATTATGGTCTACTGTTTTTTTTCCCCTAGACATAATTGCCTAGCTGCTAAAACATTCCCCATTTTACATGTAAATCATGCAGTTCAGAAAATGGCATTGCTTTCCATAGACAGAGGAAGCAGAAAGGGAGGGAGTGTATGGAGTAGTTCTCCTCTTAATAAAAATACTACTTATTACTCACTGTACACCTATGGTATTTCCCTTCCACCCAGAGACACTACCCAGATCAACCTGTGCTATGTCTACTCCATGCATATGTGCTTTGGGCACCCATCATTCTAAACACTTTCAGAACATGAGGACACAAAACACTGTAGTAATGCTATTAGAAGCTGATGTACTGCTTTGTGCCACCATTATAGAATGTCTGTATAATTTAAGGATAGGGAGACGGGAAAAATTCTACTTGTGGCTCCACAGAACTTTCCCAAAGATTAGTGGCTGTGGTGGGAAGGGAGGGAGGGAGGGATCTTGCACAATCCCAAATTTTAATATCCTGTTATGACTTTAGGGAAGAAATTATAGGTAATCCTTAAATACCAGCAAAATTTGTGTCTACTCCATATTGTCCACTCCCCATGGGAGGACACAGGTACACAATGGCTACACAGCAGCCGAGGGTGCTATGCTGTCAGAGAAGAGTGACACTCACAGAGAAGCACAGATAGGTAACTGCTCCATTTAGGTGCCCCAGGATTTGCTAGGTCAAAGCTGTCTTTCCCTATGGATTGCACAGGCTTCGGAGACTGGGCTATATGCACCCTTTTTAGGCCATAAATTGCTTCCTCCTGTAGGGATCACTAACTAGAAACTCAGGGGCAGATCCAAAGCCTATTGAATTAATCGGAAAGTCCCTTGTGATTTCAAATTGCCTTGGGGAAGGCTCTCAATTAGTTGAACTTTAGAACTCTTCCCCCCCCCCCCACCATGGGAAGGAGGGAGGTTAGGAGACACAATATAGCCTCTTGTATTTACTGCTTAACTTGTTAAGATAAATGAGGTCCTCTTCATTTCAAGCTATTTCTTTTAACTCATGGAAACTATGGTGCTTCTTGCTTATGATAATTATTCTCTAGGCACCAAATTAATTATATAAAAAGCATCCACCATCAGGAGACATTTAATTAACAATCCAGAGTGAGGAATCATGTAAAGCTTAATGCACTACAGAGAGGGATGACTGATTAGTGCATAAAATATTAGATTTTCATTGCTTGGACCACCGGCTAAAAGTCCTCAGGTTTGGTGGTCCCAGGTCAGTGGAGGCAGCATGATCCAATGGATTGGGCACTGTACAGGGAGTCAGGAAATATGCCACTGATCTACTGTGTTACCTGGGGGAAGTCACTTCACTTCTTTATGCCTCAGTTTCCCCATGAGTAGAATAGGGTTAAGGATATAACCTTTGTAACCTCAGTGGAGTTACTCTGTTTTAAAACTGGTATAAATGAGAACAGAATCTGGTTCTAGCAACTGAAGCTCTTCTCTTGGGTCCAGCTGTTCTAGTGTACAAGACCACAGAGTTCACATGTGCATATTCCAGTGTGGGTCTCCAAGGCATCAGCTGTAGCTGTCCTTCATTCAGTAGCCTGGAATCCATTGGACAACACTAAGGATCACTTGAAAGTGCCCTTAATTGAAGAGCAGATGGGAGATAATGCATGTTACTGTATCCCACCTAAAATGCTGAGGTGCTATTGCCATGAAATCTGGTCCAGAGATAAATTAAGAGGAAATAATTTTAACTTGAAAAAAATGTTTAATTTATATCAATGTGTTCTGTTAATGAGATATGGCAAGATCTTATTATAATGGTACTTAATTATTTTAAAAGCACTGCAGTTTACTTTTAAGTTCCCAGGGAACATATGGAAACTAGCGTATTTCAGATTAAAAAAGAATGAACACAATGCTGCTCCTTGTTAGTTTGTGGTAAGTCAATGAGTGTGAGATATTTAAGAAATATCTTTCAACCAAATTTAGAAAGAAATTATATTTAATGAGATGATGGTCATGTCTATCAAAAGACATTTCCTGTTTATTTTGCTACTAAATAAATGCTTTTCATATATGGCCACAAACAATATAGTTAGTATTATGTCCAACTGGAGTATGTTATCCCATTACTACAGAATACTGTAGTCTTTTTGTAATAAGAAGCTTGTTGGCTGCACCATGCAGAACGCCTGCTGAAATGCAGCTATCTGTCATTGTATGTGTGGCAATGAAAACAGAAACACCTCTCCTTTACTGAGCTCTGGAATCATCCTACAAATTGTTTTAAAAATTTGGATGGGTTTGTCAACACATAATGAATTTTGGCCCTCATAAATCTCAGATGTCTTCACTGAGTGAAAACAAAAATTATCACAGTTTCATAGCCTAAGCTGCCCTTGCCATATGGTGAGTGCAAATGTTTCTAAAGCAGCAAATGTTCTGTCAGGGGTTCTCAGTGATGTTTTGATTGGATTGCTCTATTATCTGAACAAGTCTGCCAAAAGGAAGCACCTGCACAATGAAAAGTGTGCAGAAGCTGCCAGTCTGTAACAGAGAAAGGAAAGTGAAGCATGTAGTGACAAGTTACCTGTCAGCGGAAGATATGCTGAATAGGTTATGATAGATGCTCCTGCATACATGATGTCTCGCAATATCTCCTGAAAAAAGGGACTGCTTTAGCTTCAGTAACCTTGTGTCCTTGAAGATGCCAAGTCATAGCTTACTGCAGTGTAACAGCAGCTTAGAAAACAATGAAGTCTTCAGTGGCTTCTCATCTGGACCCTTTCAGAGAGGATATCAAAAAACTAATTAGCAGAGAAGTAAGATATGCTTTCTTTCACACACACTCTCTTTTTTTGTTTTGTTTTTTAAGATGCCAAAAATGTACACAGAATTTATTTTCTCTTGGATGATCTAGCCTGGAATGTATAATTCATTTATTGTAATTGATGGATGAATTTAAGAAGCAATTTAAAAACCTGGCAAAGTGCACATTTTTTTCTACCATGGAGAAACACATTACAAAGCATCCTTGATAAAAATCACGTACAGCCCACAGTATATTAGTCTGACTCCGAGTTGCTTACAGCGGTATTACAGGGATCATTATTCAGGTGATATGAAGAGTTCAAGTAAGGATTCACTCACCCACAATCAGGGCTAATTCAGGACCCATAGAACCCATAACTATCATCCACATCCTTGAGTTTTGCAGACATGGGCTGATGCTGTTCAAAGAACTTAGATATCACAGTTTCGTTTCAATGTGGAATGAAACCAAATCTCAAAACCTCATTTTTTTTCTTCACAAAACAGATTTCTCGTTCTCTGGCCAATGCCACCTAGACTATTTTGTGTTCAGTTCTGGTTCATTTGGGGTCACGCTTTCCCCTGACTGCTCCTCTAATTCAGAAGTGTGTAAGGGAAACCTCTCTTCTCTGCAGGAAGGGCGGCCAGCACATCCCTTGGCCCGCGCCATTTCCCGCAGCCTGCATTGGCCTGGAGCAGCGAACCGCGGCCAGTGGGAGCCGCGATCAGCCGAACCTGTGGACACAGCAGGTAAACAAACTGGTCTGGCCCACCAGGGGCTTTCCCTGAACAAGCGGTGGACCGGCTTTGGGAACCACTGGACTAGATGACATTCTGAGGTCTTTTTCAACCCTAATCTTCTATGATTCTATCAATGTTAGTAGCCTTGTGTTCTCTATTTGATCTTTTTGGCCTAGGGAGAAATGTGACTATAAGTCAGTTTGGCTTATAACCCACTTTGAAGTGCCATGTGTGGCATCCCTATATATGGTTCCTCCCACAAACATGTTCTACTGTCACCTTTACCTTTTTCCTCTGTTCTTGCTTTTACCTTGTCTCTACACCACAGCTGCTCCACAGATTCAAGACTTCCATGCTAGCACTTCTAAGGATATGCAGTTTCTGAATATGTATATCTGTGTACTTTGCAGACATGGTTAGCCCTTGTGGTCATTTTCAGATGGCACAAAATTAATTGAGTTAAAGAAGTACAGAGAAAATATTGAGGAACTCTAGAGCAACTTAACAAAAAAAGTGTCTTTAACTTGGGCCTCCCACATCCCAAGGGAGTGCTCTAACCACTGGGCTATTGGCTATTCTGGGGTCTGTGTGGTTCTCTTTTTCAAGGAAAGAATTTAGAGATCTCAGTTTCGTTTCAACGTGGAACGAAACCAAATCTCAAAACCTCATTTTTTTTTCTTCACAAAACAGATTTCTCGTTCTCTGCCCAATGCCACCTAGACTATTTTGTGTTCAGTTCTGGTTCATTTGGGGTCATGCTTTCCCCTGACTGCTCCTCTAATTCAGAAGTGTGTAGGTGAAACCTCTGTTCTTGGACCACAAGCACTCATGTGGTGCCTTCTCTCTCCGAAGCCATAAGTGGCCTTCAGAAAAGAAACTGCAGGGAGGAGCCAATGATACACTGAAGCTGACAAAGGAGCTGCACAAACAGTTTAAGCAGGGACTTATAGACACTGATAATATTTTCCACAGTTTTGGCTAGGCTTTCTCTGCCCTCTGAGATAATTGGCTATTTGCTCTAACTCCCCTCTTGCTCTCTTCCGTCCACCCCAACCAAACCTACCTCCCTACAAAATACTGACATTAACAGAAATGTTTGCCACCACCATCACATTTGCTCTACTTGCGTGTTATATGCCTTTCCCCTACCATTAGTCTGACTTATCGTTGGCCTGACTTGTGTATTTAGACTGTAAGCTCTTTGGGGACAGGACTGCCAGCTCCTCTGGTGGAATGGTGACTAGTACGATGAAGCCCCAATTTTGGTGGATTCCTAGGCACTACTGTAATAGCCATAATTAATAATGGTCCCCCTGTACCTCACCCTGAGAGGGAGATAGCAGAAATAGAAAGGATTCAGAGACAGTGACAAAAATTACTCTAGGCCTGGAGAAACTTCTGTTTGAAGAGAGATTGAAAAAGATTAGGAGCTAGATTTCTTCCCCTATTACAGCCTCTTTGCTGTCCAAGGCCTATCCAGGCAGCAAACCAGGCAGATGCAACCAGCTCCTAAAGAGATGCCCACTCTCTTCTACACAGAGCAGATCTCAGCCACAACAGAGAAATCTGATCCTACTTTAGAGAAAAAACAAATAAGAGGTGACATGACAGAAATATATAAAGTAATGAAGAAAGTCAGCCAGGTGCTCTTGATTACCCTCTCTCGCAGTAGAAGAACAATTGGTTATCCAATTAAACTGAAAGGCAACGGATTTATACAGATAAAAGTGAGTACATTTTTACACAACAGTTAATTATTTTGAACTCCTTGATACAAGATTTCATTGGATCCAAGAGCTTAGCCAAATTCAGAATATAATTAGACATTTGTGTGGTTAAGGAGAACATTGTTATATACTCTAAAAGGGTACATAAACCCTCATGCTTCAGTGCATAATCTGTGGGGATTCTGGCATGTTTCTCGGAAGCATCTGATATTGACCACTGTGGGAGACAGGAAACGAGTCTACAGTGCTCACGCTTAATTGTGTTTTTTCCATTTTAAACAATTCTACAACTTTTTCTCTATTATAAAGGAGAACTTGGCTGGAATAGATATATGCCAGATCAGAAGAAACAATTGTGACTAGATTTGGGTAAATAACTGATTTTTTTTGGATCTGTGGCAATTCTGAAAAATTGATAAAAAAATATTTGGGTCTCTCTCTTTTTTTTTAAAATGTTTGGTGAATTGAAAGTCTGTTTGGGGTCTGTTCAAAAGAAAGGATTTAAACCTGGGTCATCCACATCCTAAGGAAGTGCCCAAACTACTGGGCTAGAGGCTATAACGGGAGATGAGTGGGGCGTGGGCGAGGGGAAGCAGCACCACCACCTCTTCCTCTCTTTCTCTAGCGATTTTGTGAATGACCAAAACTATTTGTCACATTTGAAGATAATTTTGAGTCAACTGAAACTGCATTTTTCGGTGAATAAACTATTCATCTGAAAAATAGGGCCGGGTGGCGTAGTGGTTGTAAAGCTTGATTTCTGGGCCCTTGCTTCCGTGGTTGAGGTGCCTCATTCTTTATGGCAGTGGGGTAGCGGAACCTGGGCCTTCCCTCTCCACCAGGGCCCTGTGTAAGTTAACCCCAGAATAGGACATCCGCTGCCCTGGGCTACTTCCTACCACTGTCCTACAATTTGGGGTATGGCCCCTATAATTCAAGTTGCTGTGGTAGCTTGTCTCTAGTAGTGATCCCTCATGGACATTGGGCGGTGTTCTGCTGCAGTCCCAGTTTCCTCCAGGCAGAGCAGCTGTAAGTTTGGCTGGGCTAGAACTCCACAAGGTCTCTGTGCTTTGGTCAGCCAGTTATCCCTGAGGTAGGGTGCTCCTAAGTCTCTTCCACAGTCTTCTTTATCCAGGGGGATGGTGTTTATTTCCTGGTGGCTGCCTTGGCTGGCAGGCTAGTGATCCTTCACCTCAGGTAGGGAGGTGCCTAGCTCCTGGCCCTTCATCAGTCAGCCTTGAACTGAGCCAGGTTCTCTCCTTTTTTCCTCTTTCCAGGTCTGGCACTGGCTGCAGGTATATCGGGGAGGGACTATTTGGCCAAAAGGCTTTTTTTAATCACTTCTGTGCTGGTGGGCTGTTTCTCTGCTTTATCACAGCAAGCTTAAACATTTACTCTAGTTGTTTTAAAAAATCCCACACAACTTCCAATGGTTCTTTCTGTGAGAATGATAAACATAACAGGAAAAAAGGGTTTCTTTCTTTCCCTCTGACTCTTTAATTCAATTATATCATGAAAAACCATTGTGCACTTCAAAAATAAATTAACTCAAGATGTTTCTCTACTCTCCATCTGCTGCATTGCCTTAAATGTATTTCATGTACTTCTGGATCACTTGAAGTGATTTTCCATCAAAAACCACAGGCCTTTTTCTTTTCTTTTCTTTTCTTTTCTTTTCTTTTCTTTTCTTTTCAGAAACTACCTCATAAACTCAGTGACATTTTTTTCTTTTTATCTTTTTTCTCTTTCTCATACAAAAGGAAAACATAACTGTAGCATGCAATTACATGTTGTCTTTTTAAATCTACATTTCTCTTGCTTGTGTGTCAGCCTCCCTTTTATTTTCCGTCTGGAGTTTGTCTCTTGCTTTCAAAACACAAAGATGCACAGTTATAGAACAAATGATCAAAGTATAGTGGCATTGTTGTCTCGTAACACAGAGAAGCAGAATATTGCTGTGGTGGGAAAGAGGCATTGAAACAACTGTTCCTTTTCAGACTGAGTTCTCAGGCATGGCTTCCTCAGAGATAGCGATTCCTTTCCAGACTGGGTTTTTTGCCGTGGTGTCAATTGTAATTCTAGCCTCTCTTAGTTTATGGCTACACTGTAAAGGCTGTGCACAGGCTAGTCTACCAGAGCTAGCTTCAATCTAGCCAGTATGGGTAACAATAGCAGTGAAGACAATGCAACATGGGCTAGTGAGCCAGGAACATTCCCTGGTTCTGTGCCAGGCTTGTGCTACCGGGGCTGAAGCCCAGGCTGCATGGTCTTCATTGCTGTTGTTACCTGAACTAGCTATATTCAAGCTAACTTGGGTGAACTACCACACACACAGCTTTTGCTGGGTAGACATACTCCAAATGAATAGTTGAGGATGCCATGCTAGTGGAAACTGCCCCACCCACTCTTTGTGACATGAACATAATTGTAAGTGTCAGAGGAAGTGGGGGAGTATTGTTGTTTCAGGGTTTTCCCCCAATCTCAAATGCCACCTGCAAACTTAGAATAGCTTGATGTGTCTGCTAAAATAATAACTCACAGTTATACCTGTTTAAAAAAAAAACAAGGGGGAAAATAGCTAGCTGTTTTGAAATTTTTCATCAACATTTGAAATTTCATTAAAATTCAGAAAAAATTGGATCATCTCTATGGCTGGTCACAAAACCCAACCAACAAAAAAACCCTACCTGCTATTTTCACAATGTTGACATTATTAGGTTTCAGTTAATCAGCCACTGAGATGAATGGAATCTGTTCATTTGTTTCTCACAGCTATTGCATTCAGTTTTCAAAAGGGCATCAATGAGTTTGGAGCCTAAGTCCCATTTTCAAAGGTGACTTAGCAGTTATGATCCTAAGTCTCATTGAAAGTCCAGAGGGTCTTAAGCTACTAAGTATCTACAATATGTTTTGTTTCCTACAGCTTCAGTGCACTTTCTGGTCTGGTACAGAATAGTCACTGGAACTTCAAGCTTTTCAGAGTGACTTGTGCTGCCACAAGATAAAAAAAATGACATCAAATGCATGTCTACCATTTGCCCAAATCTGTCATATTTAATGTGTTATAATAGATACATATATTGCTTGGAACTGGGGCTGAGTTGCAAATTTTGCAGCTGGACCCAAATTGCCCCCAAAATTTCAGAGATGTTGGCATATAGATTTTTGATTGGAGTCATTTCTAACTTTATCATGGCTGTGCTACAATTGCTCAAAAAAACATTTGCTCATAGTTTGGCCCAAGACTCACAAACCAATCAAAACCACACACTCAAAGAATCAATCCTGAAGCACTTACATGAGAGGAAAGTGATCAGGAACAGTCAGCATGGATTCACCAAGGGAAGGTCATGCCTGACTAATCTAATCGCCTTTTATGATGAGATTACTGGTTCTGTGGATGAAGGGAAAGCAGTGGATGTATTGTTTCTTGACTTTAGCAAAGCTTTTGACACGGTCTCCCACAGTATTCTTGTCAGCAAGTTAAAGAAGTATGGGCTGGATGAATGCACTATAAGGTGGGTAGAAAGCTGGCTAGATTGTCGGGCTCAACGGGTAGTGATAAATGGCTCCATGTCTAGTTGGCAGCCGGTGTCAAGTGGAGTGCCCCAGGGGTCGGTCCTGGGGCCGGTTTTGTTCAATATCTTCATAAATGATCTGGAGGATGGTGTGGATTGCACTCTCAGCAAATTTGCAGATGATACTAAACTGGGAGGAGTGGTAGATACGCTGGAGGGGAGGGATAGGATACAGAAGGACCTAGACAAATTGGAGGATTGGGCCAAAAGAAATCTGATGAGGTTCAATAAGGATAAGTGCAGGGTCCTGCACTTAGGATGGAAGAATCCAATGCACCGCTACAGACTAGGGACCGAATGGCTAGGCAGCAGTTCTGCGGAAAAGGACCTAGGGTGACAGTGGACGAGAAGCTGGATATGAGTCAACAGTATGCCCTTGTTGCCAAGAAGGCCAATGGCATTTTGGGATGTATAAGTAGGGGCATAGCCAGCAGATCGAGGGATGTGATCGTTCCCCTCTATTCGACACTGGTGAGGCCTCATCTGGAGTACTGTGTCCAGTTTTGGGCCCCACACTACAAGAAGGATGTGGATAAATTGGAGAGAGTCCAGCGAAGGGCAACAAAAATGATTAGGGGTCTAGAGCACATGACTTATGAGGAGAGGCTGAGGGAGCTGGGATTGTTTAGTCTGCAGAAGAGAAGAATGAGGGGGGATTTGATAGCTGCTTTCAACTACCTGAAAGGGGGTTCCAAAGAGGATGGCTCTAGACTGTTCTCAATGGTAGCAGATGACAGAACGAGGAGTAATGGTCTCAAGTTGCAATGGGGGAGGTTTAGATTGGATATTAGGAAAAACTTTTTCACTAAGAGGGTGGTGAAACACTGGAATGCGTTACCTAGGGAGGTGGTAGAATCTCCTTCCTTAGAGGTTTTTAAGGTCAGGCTTGACAAAGCCCTGGCTGGGATGATTTAACTGGGAATTGGTCCTGCTTCGAGCAGGGGGTTGGACTAGATGACCTTCTGGGGTCCCTTCCAACCCTGATATTCTATGATTCTATGATTCTATGACCATTTGAGTTAAATTATGGTTGGTCTTTCTAATGTGATCTAACTTTGCACCTCTATGGTCCTCACCATTGTAGCATCTAAGCACCTCCCAGGTGTTTCAAACAAAAACCAATATTAACAATAGTTATCTCTCTCCTCAGCCTGCCTGAGAAATAATTAGAATTATAGTGCTTGTTTCTGTGAGTGGGAAGAACATGTTGAGGGCAAACTAAGTCAGAGACCTGAGTTTTTCATTTAGTTCTGACAGTGGTTAGTTTCATGTTCATCCTTGTCTCTTGTGGGAGTGAGTTCCATAGTCTAGAACCACCTCCTATAAATGTGCTGCCTTCTGCACTCATGAGCCTCCTCCTACTTGTTGCCGGTTTTATTGTTCCAACAGAAAACAGTGGACATGGGATGTCAAAGTTGTTTTATTTGGACCCAGCAGAGAAGGATATAGACACAGATGAGCTCATTTAAGAACAGCAAGCTGTCGGGAAATCTTTTATTGTTCTTGCAACAAAACTGAAACCAACCCAAAAATGAGGCTTTGCACTGGGGAGGAGGGAGTGATTAAAGATTTAAAGGGGGCAGGACATCACAATGGTCATGGAGGGAGAAACACACTCCCATGTAGCTAGGGCCAGTTCTACAGAGGTATTTGGATATCAGCACAGAGATTTTGGCCTTACTTATATTAAATGGGGAACCAATGAAGAGAGTAGAGCACTGGTGTGATGTGCTAAGTAGATAGAGTATTGTGTTTCCTACTAGCTGGAGATTCTTCAGAGTTCCTAGATATAAAGAATAGATCTGTTTGAAAATATTTTGACAAAAGTTTTCTGTCAGAAAATGCAGTTTTGTCAAAATCAAAATGTTTTGCGTTAATGTGCAGTTTTGACAACATTTTCAAAGGGAGTGTCAAAACCAACCATTTAGACTTTATTTCATTTTGATAATGTCAAAATGTTTAAGTTTGGTTTCATTTCATTTTGTTTCCTTTTTAATATTACATTATAATTTAATATTATACATCTATCCTATGTTAAGGTTTTGACATTATCAAAATGTAACATTTGTACCTTATAAAAACAAAATATTTAGACATTATCAAAACAAAACTTTTCAAAAATATCAAATGAAACTATTTTGTTGTCCAAATGATTCAACATTATCTGGGTGCATTTTTTTAAAAAATACCTGTTCCATTAAAAATGATAAATTTTACATTTTTTGTTCCAAAATTTTGAAGTGTCAGATTTCCTATGGGCCAGAAATTCCATTTTCCAACCAGTTCTAAAAAAAGTTGTGATGACTAAGGAGAGAGGTCTTGAATAAATGGATCATTGTGGCCAGAGCTGTGTCTGATGGGGTGGGATAAAATCTGGCCTTTTGTAGATACAAACGGATGTGTGTTGCCACCATTGCTATTTTGGGCATCCAGTAGCGCTATGGAGTCAAAAAGAACCTCAAGGCTGAGAGCAGATGTTATAGAATAACCACGTCTTTCAAAATATTACTTTCTTCCTGCTAGCATCACTGAGTCCTGCGTAGGTCTAGCTTGAGTTTCAGCTGCTCTTCATCCAGGCTGACTTCAATAGGTTGCTGAGAAATTTGTGAGATAGTACTGTTTACTTTGAATATAAAGATCTTCAAATGGGGTGTTATTCATATGCTGTTGGCACTTCAGCCCATTTTGTCTCACTGTGTTTTCTAATGGCTTTATATAGCTGTTGAATCATATAAACCTAATGGGATTTCACATGGCTGTAGCTTTATTGACTAAAGAAAATAGATTATTCCATCTGAAATATTGAGAAGAATGGGGAATTTGAAATGGATTAACTTCAGAATGAACACTCTTGATTTATATAATATGAAATGATGGATCAGATATTGATTTGGGTAATCTCTAAAACATTTGCTTTCCTGTGTACCAGGGCTTTGGAGCTGTGCTCCGGCTCCGCTCCAGCTCCAGGCAAAAACCTGCAGCTCCACTGCTCTGGAGCTGCTCCGCGCTCCAGCTCCAGGCTCTGCTCCAAAACCCTGCTGTGTACTATACAGGACAGATTCTCCACTCTAATGGAAGAGTAAGTGGATCTCATCAGTAGTAAAATATTTATATTTCCACACAGTGAAATGTACCAATTGCTCCATTGCTGAGATATGATTGTGATGATGACAGACCAGGTGCTAAAGAAAATAGATTATGTGAACACTGACAAATGCATAGTGGGAAGCCAATCTGTGTGTTGGCATGGTTAAGATAGATGTTAAATTGATAATAATATGTTTACTGTTTAGACATGTGAAAATGCTTGTATGATGCTGCACATAGTGCTCTCACTTGTAACAACTGTAGCCCATGGTATAGCTATATTGAGTGTTTTCATTGTAAACCTCTGTAATTTGTGTAACTCACCAAACAAGAAAGAAGCATTAATTAATGTAAAGTGCTGGTCCTGCACACAAAAAGGCCCACTGAAACCAAATGAGCCATTGTGAAACATCAGAGGACAAAAACTTTGTTGGTTGTCTTCTTAACCCACAGCACACATCTATGAAGAGAAGGCAGGTGCCACGCTTGTTTTGTCAGTTTGAGTTGTGGAGGAAGAGAATAAAAATCCCTGACCAGAAGGATCTGTATCACTGTGCTGCTTGGGATTTAGAGAGGCCAATATTTCTAAGCATAAGCAAGGGATCCCCAAGCTGCTTGGCTTAGGATAGCTCTAGAGGACATAGAAAGCTTGCAGCAGTTTCTGTTACCTTTTGGAACCTAAGACTGTAACTCATTTGTGAGTGTGTTTATCTGTTTTAACCTCATAAATAACTCTCATTTCTTTTTCCTAATAAATCTTTCATTATTTTATTATTGGATTGGTGACAAGCTTTGTCTTTGGTTTGAGATCTGAGGTGCAATTGACCTGAGTTAAGTGATTGGTCCTTTGGGACTGGGAGTAACCTGAATATTGTGGTTATTTTTGGTGAAAGAGGCCATCGATCACAAAGGCAAGCTTACCTCAGTGGCAAGATAGAGTACCCAAGGGTATTGTCTGTGAGTCCATGTTAAGGTTGTTGCAGTATTTGAGGAGTTCTCACTTGATACTTGGTTGGTGAAATCTAAGTATAGAACACACAACCACTTTGCCTTGAGGCTGGCACTCACGATCGTGAGCCATTCTAGACAGAATGACAAGATTGTCCCTTATTTTACTGTACTTACCAGTATTGGAGGAAACTGTGGCAATTACGTATTGCAAAAATTAAATTAAATGAACACCTTTATTAGCACACATCAGATGTCTTGGCAGCTAGTCATTAGTACATCAGTGTAGTGATGGTAGGGTTATGGTCCAGAATGGGCACTTTCAGCTGTGCATTGATTTTTCCTACTTCCCTAGGGTTGTTTGACAAGTTACTTCCCAAATGCTGGTGTTAGGAAGGATCACTGCATCTTTACTGCTGTGTGGGGGTGCTGTGCACATCTGCTTCACTGAACCCCACACCACATGGCTACGTTTCAGAGATAACTAAAGTGAGCTCCGGGCAGGAAGGAACTGTTGTTGTGCAGATGAAGGGGAAAATAGTGTGCGTGTAAAACTGAAGTAAAAATTAAAAAATAGGGAGTATGCAATCATTGAATAATGCTTTTAACACCATTTATTTAATAACTTTGAATGGTCTAAATATTTTGGGCCTGGGTCAGATTTTCTGACGTGGAAGTTATTTTTTTGCAGTGGGAGGAGGGAGGGGTTCCAAAGAGGTCTAGTTATAACTTAACTTCCCAGTGGGGGAAAAAAACAAACACCTGACCTAATTTGGCCCTATCCCAAAATATTTAGATTTGAAAAAATGAAAATGACTGTGGAGCCTCATGAGAGTTGTAGGTTTGCTGACTTATGCTCCCTTTCTCTTCTATACAGTAGACTCCCTATTCCGAATACATATCCCACAATACACTACAGTCTCTTCTCTTCATGAGAAAAAAATGGTGCATCATGGGAGAGGATGGCCCCTAGGGGGAAACTGAACTACAGTTCTTATGAGGCACAGTGGTCGCATATCCAAATCAAAATATTTCGTGGGGGGGGAGCAGCAATGAAAAAATATTTCCACAGAAAGCAGCCATTTTTCACAAAGATACATGTTTAATCAAAACCCGATTTTCTGTCAAAAATAGTTTCAATGGTAATTTTTTGACCAGCCTTAATTATAATATTAACATTCACAAATAGGCACCATATTTTTACGTTTGTCCAGCAAAACATACATGTACCTGTACATCATTGTTATAAAAACTTGTGTGTTGCAATGTTGACATCATATTGTGTCAATGGTGTCATATCAGTACAAAGTGTAATAATGCAACATTGTAAGGTGATGAAATAGCACTCGACTTATGTTATTGTGTCTCCCTTTCATGTCCTACAAGGTAGGGTTGTAAAATGTGGCTTTGCTTTGTGGGAGGAACCAGAAAGGTTGATTTTATAGCTAACGAACTGGACTGGAAATCAGGAGAGATGAGTTCAACTCCTAGCTCTGCCACAGACTAGGTAAGTCACATAACCTCTCTGAATTTCAGTTATGTGTGTGTGCACACACATATATATAATAACAGATAACAATTATCCACTACTCAGAGGGCTGTTGTAAAGAAAAATTCATTTGTTTGTGGGGTTCTCTAATATTACGACAATAAGGGCCAGGTAAACAATGTGGTTACATATAGATATTGTGGCAGTGATGTGAGAAGGAGGAAGTTTGTTTTCTTCAGCTATGTCCAAACTGTTTAATAGTGATTATTATTTTTATTGACAGCCCTAATATTTATTGGTCAGTCATTTTGAAGTTGCAGCTCCTTTGCTAGAGGAATCCTCATGTTCTGACTTTAATCATGCATTTTCCTGCTTTGTCCTCATGTTTTTGCCAAGTGGCTAGGCCTATTACAATTTCTTCATTTTTTTCCTGAATGCTGGACATCTTCTGGAATCATGTCAATTGACACATTGCTGACATCATATCTTTGTTTGATTTTTTCTTCACCTTTTTACTTGCAGTAAAGTTTCTCCTTGTTCAACTACGGTGAGTAGTCATGTGCTTTCTGCCTCTCTCTGGAGTGTTTAGTTTTATTTATTTTTCTTCCACTGCTTACTGTTATGCACCAAGGGCTCGATCCTACAAAGTGCTGAGGATTCTGGTACTGACCAAGCAGAGCATTTAAGCATGTGAGTAGTCCTATTGAAGTCAAATTTGGAATATTTATTAAAAAATACAGTACAGCTGATCAACCTACACACACATAATCACTTTTGTTACCTTACAAACTCCTTACCATTCATAAAGTGTTTTATACTTTCAGGATCAAATTCATCCTTTTAACTTCAGAGGAATGAATTGTCCAAGAACAAATTTTGCTTTCAACGTGTTTGATAAACTATAACCCCATATATAATGCAAAACTCATGAGGTGTGACACGTATGAAGTGAAACCACAGAAAAGTTTCCCAAGAAACTGCAAAGTGAAACTTCAGAATTTTGTGCAGCTCTGCTAAAGAGAGTCCCTTTAAAAAACAGGCTGTTGGCTCTTCCGGGGTGGGTCTCACTGAATTTAATATTTGTTAAAGTAGAAACTTGTACCTGGACCTGCCAAATCCCAGGTGAGGGACTTAACTATTTGATTTTTGAGTCACTCTCTCACTCTGTCCCAATGAATATTTAATTATTTATACAAAGAAGAACAGCTCCAACGGAAGAAACGGAGTGAGAGCCAACGCAGAACAGCCAATAGCTTAATCCAGGTGTCGGCAAACTTTGGCACCTGGCCGTCAGGGTAAAGCTGCTGGCAGGCCGGGCTGATTTATTTATCTGGAGCATCTGCAGGCATGGAGCTCCGCAGCTCCCACTGGCCACTGTTTGCCATTCCTGGCAAATGGGAGCTGTGGGAAGCAGTGGCTAGCACGTCCCTTGGCCTGCGCCACGGCCAAGGGGAGCTGCAGGGCTCTCTGCCTGTGGACGCTCCAGATAAACAAACCATCCCGGCCTGCCAGTGGCTTTACCCTGACAGACTGGGTTCCAAAGGTTGCCGACCCCTGGGTTAGTCTATAGAGCACTCATCTGGGATGTGAAAGATCCAGGTTTAAATCCTTGGTCTCAATCAGGCATTCACAAAAAAGTTTCAGTTTCAATGAATTGGCATTTCTTGATGAAAGTTGGTTTTGTGGAAACATTCATGACCAGCACTATTCATAAACCTGATTCTAAGAGTTATATTGATTCAATCATGCAAGACCAAACATATCATGTGATCTACACTATGAGTTCAAAACTTAACATCATCATTCAGATTTCCAATTTAGAATATCACAGCATCAATGTAGCAGATATTGTGCAGAATAAGAGAGCTCAGGTTCACACTCTTTAGTCAATTAATTGTTTTTATTTAGTCTGGGATGTGCATGATTCTTCAGTCCTGGAAACATTAGCTGTTTTTATTCAGGGATCATTTTAGACAGGCATAGGAGTTAAATTCAGGTTGTCTGCTTTTAATCCTCATTCCAAGTGAAAAATCAAAATGTCTGAAATTTTGACCAGTTCTAGAATCCAGCAGGTTTCAGTAAAGTCTTCTTGCTTCGTAAGCCTAGTTTTTGTAACATTCATTTCCTTGTGAAGGATAGCTGTATGACCATACTTTAAAATTGACCTTTCCTCTTGTTTTTTCTCAGATTTAGATCCAACTATGGATAAAGCTCTTGGAAGGAATACAACCTAGTGGTAAGAGCAAACAACTGTCTGTGTGTAAGGGGACTGTTGCCCCCTTACTAACATTCAGTGGGGGTGCTTTAGTTGGCTAGCTCCCAGTACTAAAAAGGGGGAAGGGTCGATGGGGAATCAGGACCCTGAGACTGACAGCCCCCAGGTACAATGGGGAGAGGCCAATGCTCTAGGTCAGCCTGAATGACAAGGCGGGCAGGCTAATCAGGGAGTCAGGAGGCCAGGGAGGTCCCGTCCTCCATGTGAGCTGGATATGCCTGGGTCAGACAGTGGGGCTGAGCTAAGGAGAAAGCAGGGGCCTGAGCTGAGCTGGGGAGCAGAGCTGTGCCAGATTCAGAGGGACCAGAAAAGCAGCCCAGAGAGAGCAGACCCTGTCCTGGGAGGAGAGCTGCAGCCCCAAAGCCAGAGGCACAGCCCAGAGAGAGCAGACTTGCCCTGGGAGCAGAGCTGCAGCAACCAGAGCCAGAGGGGCCAGAGAAGCAGACCAGGGAGCTGGAGGCAGAGCAGCAGCAGCAGCAGTGCTGAGACAGAGTGGTGGAGCTGGGGCTGGAGCAGTCTGGAGCTGGGTGCGGTGAGCAGCTGGGGAGAGCGAGGGGGAACCTGAGCAGCAGGCCCAGCACAGGGAGACGCTTCAGCCAAGAGGCTCTGCAGGCCAGGCTTGGATTGTAACCCCGACAGGGAAGAAGGGTCCTACCACTTAGAGCCTGAGAGCGTGTGGCCACCACCAGAGCAAGTGTCCAATCCACAGCATCCCTGCAGCACAGCCAGGGCCTGAGAAGAAGGCCTGGGACTTACGAGGAACAGACTGTGAACTGCCCTGACATTCCAGAGACCCTGTTTGTGATGTTCCCCGCCACAGAGCGGGTTGATGTGTTTCCTTTAACCTTTCCCATTTTTCCTTACTCTTTTTAAAATTAATTGTTGATTAGATAACTTGCATTTGCTTTAAATTGTATGTAATGGTCCGTGGGTCAGAGAAGTGCCCAGTGCAGAGAGAGTACCCCTGAGTGGGGACACCCTAGCCCCTGTCCTAGGTGACCACAGCAGGGTTGGGGGTCGAGCCCCCCAGGAATCCTGGGCCCAGCCTTGTTGCGGTTATGAGGACTCTGCCAGACAGGAGAGTGGAAGCGGAGTCCTCAAGGGCAGGGAGGCCACTGGGTAAAGGAAGTGGGAGTGAGGACTCAGATCCTTTTGCTAGCCCACTTCACTGGGGTAGTGCAGAAGCCAGGAAAGTTCCCCACAGTAGCGGGACTATTCCCCCGCTTGCACGTGAAATCCTGACCCAATTGATATCAAAAATTTTACCATTAACTTCACTGAGGCCAGAATTTCTTCCAAGGAGTAAACATTGTAGGATTCTAGTGCTTGGTCCACAAATGATTTATTGTTTGAACTTGGGCAAATCATGCAATCTTACTGTATCTCTATGTACTCTACTACAGAGTGTATATAATAATTATGTACCTCTTGTGAGGATTATGATACTTAATTTATTTTTGTAAAGGATTTTGTCATCCTCAGAAGAAAGGCTGTGTACAAGTGCAAAGTTTTATTTTTACACCTGAAGGATATATATGCATGTATACATACTATTTTAATGCATCCCTCACAAAGACAGAAACATGGACCACTGAAAACCCATTTGGAATTGAAATGAATGTTCATGCACCATGTTTTACACCCAGATCTAGTAACTATAATGAGGATACTGAATAGATGGGGAAAGTAGTCTACAGGAGCAGCAGGTCAATATTATAATTGCTTTCTATATAATTACTGCAATCAGACTTAACCAGAGTTATATAATATTTAGGTTTTCCTGAGAACAGGACTTTACGTTTTAACTGTAAATGTTAATTAGTCTCTCTATGTTTTACTCATTTCAGAGTTCTAAAGTTCTGTTTTGTTTCTTCTTCAGGGAAAGCCCCTACTTCTATGAGTCAGGTCCATACAGTTTAGTGAATCTTCTATTGCATATCATTGCTTTATCTTTCTGTGTAAGCCCATATTCAACCAGAATTTTCAAGCGTGGGGTTTGCTGCAGTTGAGTGTACTGTGTATGACTACTCAGTAGACAGTAACCATATGTCTAGATACCGCTTTTGTTTGTTTTGTTATGTACACAGTGTTTACAGAAAAATAACTCATCCTCTACTTCCGAGATCTTAATCAAAACCAATCTGTTGTAGAGGGTGGGAGTTTTCTTTATCCAGCAACTCACTACTAGCAATCTGGCAGCTCCTAGAAGATTCAAGATTAAAGTCAATGTTCCTTCAGACTGTTCCCACATCCACTGGTAGGTTTGAAAGAATTGGCAACAACCCTCAGGAAATCTACGGCCTGATGATAAAGCCCACTGAAGGCAATGGGAATCTTTTTATTGACAACAGTGGGTTAAGACATAGGCCCCTATAGCATACTATAAATTCAGTTCGTGTTTGAACAGCACTCCTATATCCTCGAATCACTGAAAAATGCCAACAGTTAGGATCACTATCCCTTTTTTCTCCATGTTCGAACTCCAACATTTTGCTGTTTCCTGAGTAGGCAAGTCATTTGGTCCATATCAAGAACCATTCTTGGTTCACCTGTCTATACACATCCTATTGGGAGCAGGCCAATTCTTATGGGCTTACTGGTAACCTCAAGGTTTAAAACTCTACAGATGAATTACACTGATCCCTAGCATATTATGGAACAGAGCTTATTGATCTCTGTTTGGAAAATACATGAGCAAATCTAGATGTACTTCAGATGTATATATGGTAAATCTTTGTTTCATTTGAAATATTTCTTTAAGTGTAAATTATTAAGAAAAATAATGTTAACTATTTTTTGTAAAGTGTCTCTTCCACTATTGCATTTCGAAAATGATTTATGCTTTTAATACCCCATTGAGGAAAATATTGATTTATTTTTTCTTAATTTACTGTATGTAGGACGTTTCATAAATTGCAATGTGCTTTACCAAAAAAAAAAATACAAAAAAATTTGAATAAAAGTAAATTGAAAATATGCAAGAACTATAAAAAACTGTAAATTCAATATTATAAAAAATAAGAATAAGTGGATACTGAAGTACAATATAAATGTTTAAACAAAGTGATTACAGAAAATAGGTTAAATAAAGTTATTAGGGGAATAGTATCGTTGAGTTCTTGATCTCATCAGAGATAGAAATAGAGATGAGTATGCAGTGTGCCTCATCTCTCTAATACAGATAGTTCAGCTAATATATTGGAAGTTCTTGTACAGGTTCATAATAATATTAAATAACTTTTATATGTTTTATATGGCACTCTTCATCAGTGGATCTCAAAGCAATTTACAAATACAAATAACCCATTTTACAGAAGATGAAACTGAGGAACCAAAAGGTGAAGGTACTTGCCCAAGGTCCTCCAACAGGCTAGTTGTAGAACCAGGAATAAAACTGATGTCAACTGAGCCTCAGGAGAGTATTTTAGCCACTAGACCATACTGCCTCTCCTGTCAGTCATATATGTCAGGAATAACTCCACTGAATTTAATGCAGTTACATCAGTTTAGAACCAGTGAGTGAGGCCATTATGTCAAGATTTTCAAAACTAGGTGACTAAAGTTGGTCTTCAAACTCCCTGTTTAGACACTTAAATAAGACCCCAGTCCCGCAAGATGGTACGTAGTAAGCCTCCTACACCTGTGCAAATCTCTAAGATCGATGTAAGCTCACATGTCCATCTCTGGATGTCACTTTGTGAGATCAAGACCTAGCTAATTTTTTTTTTTTTGCTAGCAGTGTTGTATGACCCAACTTGGCTCTCAGATCTTAGGTTGAATTTGCAGAGCTAGCAGTATGGGTAGGGGGAGAAATATCTTTCTGCTTGTAAACTTAGCATGTTTGATATGGAATTAATTTAGGAGGAAGATACAAAGCTTTTTTTTACAAATGACTTTTCAGAACACACAGAAAAAGGGGTAATGTGACTTTAATGAGGTCTGTAGTAAGTAACTTGGACAATTCAATTCTGAATGGTGGGGCTGATTCATACTTCCTGAACTGCTGGAGACTTATTAATTGAGGACACTGAAGGAATTAAAAAAATCACCATCTATAGTGGAGTAAGGGAGGGTTGCAAAGACAGGATATTGGGGATGGAGGAAGGAAGGACCTGGAGACAGAAAAACTTACCAGCATCCAAGTGGTCAGCAGCTGGGGAGTGGCTGAAGAATGGCTTCACTGTGGTTCCCACTCCAGGAGAAAGGAGAGCATTCTGAGACCAGATTGCAATGTTCAAGGAGCCCTGGAATAAAGTTCAGCTGCAGTGAGTGGGTAGCATCCTGCTTCATCTGTTGTTAGGCCCTGGGGCAACTTATAGACAGGGGATCAGAAAGGAGGAGAAGAGATGAAGTAAACCTAAACATCCTCCTCCAAGTATCAGGGGGTAGCTGTGTTAGTCTGTATCCACAAAAACAACAAGGAGTCTGGTGACACCTTAAAGACTAACAGATATATTTGGGCATAAGCTTTCGAGGGTAAAAAAAACACTTCTTTAGATGCATGGAGTGAAAATTACAGATACAGACATAAATATACTGACACATGAAGAGAAGGGAGTTAGCTCACACGTGGAGAACCAGTGTTGACAGGGCCAATTCAATCAGGGTGGATGTAGTCCACTCCCAATAATTGATGAGGAGGTGTCAATTCCAGGAGAGGCAAAGCTGTTTTTGTAGTGAGCCAGCCAGTCCCAGTCCCTATTCAAGCCCAAATTAATGGTGTTAAATTTGCAAATGAATGTTAGTTCTGCAGTTTCTCTTTGAAGTTTGTTTCTGAAGTTTTTTTGTTCAGGTATGGCTACTTTTAAATCTGTTATACAATGCCCAGGAGGATTGAAGTATTCTCCTACTGGCTTTTGTATGTTACCATTCCTGATGTCCGATGTGTCCATTTATTCTTTTACATAGAGACTGTCTGGTTTAGCCAATGTACACAGCAGAGGGTCATTGCTGGCACATGATGGCATATATCACATTATTAGACGTGCAGGTGAACGAGCCTCTGATGGTGTGGCTGATGTGGTTGGGTCCTCTGATGGTGTTGCTAGAGTAGATATAGGGACTGAGTAGGCAACGAGGTTTGCTACAGGGTTGGGTTCCTGGGTTAGTGTTTCTGTGGTGTGGTGTATAGTTGATGGTGAGTATTTGCTTCAGGTTGAGGGGCTGTCTGTAAGCAAGGACTGGCCTGCCTCCCAAGGTCTGTGAGAGTGAGGGATTGTTTTCCAGGATGGGTTGTAGATCACTGATGATGTGCTGGAAAGCTTTTAGCTGGGGGCTGTACGTGATGGCCAGTGGTGTTCTGTTATTTTCTTTGTTGGGCCTGTCCTGTAGTAGGTGACTTCTGGATACCCGTCTCACTCTGTCCATCTGTTTCTTCACTTCCCCAGGTGGGTATTGTAGTTTTAAGAATGCTTGATAAAGATCTTGTAGGTGTTTGTCTCTGTTTGAGGGATTGGAGCAAATTTGGTTGTATCTTAGGGCTTGGCTGTAGACAATGGATCATGTGATGTGTCCTGGATGGAAGCTGGAGGCATGTAGGTAAGTATAGCTGTCAGTAGGTTTCCGGTATAGGGTGGTGTTATGTGACCATCACTTATTTGCACTGTAGTGTCTAGGAAGTGGATCTCTTGTGTGGATTGGTCCAGGCTGAGGTTGATAGTGGGGTGGAAATTGTTGAAATCTAGGTGGAATTCTTTAAGGGCCTCCTTCCCGTGTGTCCATATGATGAAGTTGTCATCAGTGTAGTGCAAGTAAAGGAAGGGTGCTAGGGGACGAGAGCTGAGGAAGCGTTGTTCTAAGTCAGCCATAAAAATGGACACAAATCAGACCTCAGGAATGATAACATACAAAAGTCAGTAGGAGAACACTTCAATCTTCCTGAAAATTATATAACAGATTTAAAAGTAGCCATACTTGAACAAAAAAACGTCAGAAACAGACTTCAAAGAGAAACTGCAGAACTAACATTCATTTGCAAATTTGACACCATTAATTTGGGCTTGAATAGGGACTGGAAGTGGCTGGCTCACTACAAAAGCAGGTTTGCCTCTCCAGGAATTGACACCTCCTCATCAATTATTGGGAATAGACGACATCCATCCTGATTGAATTGGCCCTGTCAACACTAGTTCTCCACTTGTGAGGTAACTCCCTTCTCTTCATGTGTCAGTATATTTGTGTCTGTATCTGTAATTTTCACTCCATGCATCTGAAGAAGTGTTTTTTTACCACGAAAGCTTATGCCCAAATAAATCTGTTAGTCTTTAAGGTGCCACAAGACTCCTTGTTCTCCTCCTCCAAGACTTCAAGGGACAGCTATACAGCTGATGTAACTTTCCAGAATGCCACAAGTTACACCAGCTGAGGATCCCTGCTCCGCTGGACTGGAAGGGAAGTAAATGGGGGGTGGTTAGATACAAGCCACTAAGTAGTAAAAAAAAAAAAGTCTTGGTTGACTGCCTGGGCTGGGATAATCAAGTGTTAAGATGTATTTATTTTCTGCAAGGCAGCATCAAGCACATCTCATGCACTCATTCCTTACAAGGTCTGCAGGTTTCAACATGAGCAAACGTGAGCATAACTGTGCCTCTCTGTTAGACCCCCTGCCATGACAGGATTTGCAGTCTGTCAGATCCAGCCCTGTGGAATGGGCTGCTTTGCCAATACCTGGCAAGAATTGTATAACAATTGCATAAATGAGAATTTATCATCAAATGAATGACATTCTTAGCAGCAGAGTTAATCAGAAAATCCCATGTTTAAGAAATGTTAAGCAACTGAATCTGACGGGATTTAAGCTCTGATTTAATAGAAGGCTCAAAGGATAGAACTCAGGAAAAGCACCCCCAAACTCCTAAATTGCAAAATATGAACCAGCCGCTAATTTAAAATTGCTAAGAGCATTTATAAGAAGTAATAATCAAGGGGAAGAAAACAATCCTTGTTTTATCCGTATTTAATATGAGAGATTCCCTCCCCTCGTTCCCAGGCAAGCAAGACACAAACCAGAAAAGAGTAATCTGTGCATCATCTGAATAGAGTTGCTATACTTAAATCCATGAATCCCAATGAAATCACCAAAGTATAGTAGCACCAAACCAGGAAGGAACCTTGGTTCTATCAGGACACCAAAATACTTGATTTATTTCTCCAGAGGCAGTTCAGAAGGAAATGAATGTTGGGAGTAGAGTGAATTAAATAGTGGAACATCAGGAATGGAAGAGTTGCTGTTCCAAACAAATACGGAAGTAGATCAAAAGCATGTAGAACTCCTGGAGCAAGTGACTCTATGTGGGAACAGGGCCACTTAACTTTTCCTGTCCCTGCCACACATCTGGTCAGCCTTGTAATGTAAGCAAATATTGGGATTGCCCACAAGTTGATGTACGGACTCCAAATATGATGATGGAAATGTATTGGAAAACAATTATTTGAAAAATGAAAAAGGGGCTGTGAGGACAGAACACATATGTCATATTGGGTAATATGTGGTAAGCTCTTTAGGGCAGGGACTGGCTTTTGGGGGGTGTATGTGTGTGTGTATGTGTATGTGTACATACAGTGCCTAGCATAATGGGATGCCGGTCTATGACTACGGCTCCTAGGTACTATGGTAATATAACAATAAAATAATAGGTGTGAGGATGGGAGCTTTTATTTCTCTTCGATAACCTCCTAAGACTACTGAGGTCAGTGCTGTCTGTCTTGAAGTTGCATCTGGATTGGCGCTGGGGCAGAGTCTTCCCAACCCCGGGCCTCCTGCCTGAACATGTCCACAAACATTACTCTCCACTTCTCTGCAAAGTTCAGTGCAAGGACTTCCTATACAGGTCATTTGTCATCATCACCTCTCATGGTGTCTCTCCAGTGGACAGAGGATGAACAAGACCACAAATTGTTTGCCTCCTCATGGTGTCTCTAGAGCGCTTTTTTGTTGCACATCAGTTCCCAGTAGCATACTAGCTGACCCAGTCCTAGGCAAGTGCTGTAGGTGCTTCAGTGGCTAAGGTTCTATGGGCCCTACCATCTAGCAGGTCTCATGAGCCCTAACCCTTTGCAGGTTCCAATGTGCACAGTTAAAAGGAGTCCAATAAAACCCAAATTCTAGCAGCCAAAGCCACTGTCAAATCATGGAATCATAGAAATGTAGGGTTGAAGGAACACCAAGAGGTCTCCTACTCCAGACCCCTTTTCATATAATTAGAAAGTGTTTCCTAATTTCTAATGTAAATTTATCTTGCTGAAAAATAAGATGATTTACTTCTTGTCAGACCTTTGGAGTATATAGAGACGAATTGATCACTGTCCTTTTTTATAACAACTTTTACCTAATTAAAAACTTCTATCATATTGTAATGTAATGTAATGTAGTAATGTTTGACAAATGAATATTTATACTTATCACCAGCCAGTATGTACTGAAATTACAGAACAATATAATGTATTTCATAGTTCTTAATTAAAACAACTATTCTGTGCCCAAGAGAATCTATGAATAACTTACTAGTTACATACAGTTTGTTTCTATACCTTTTCTTCCCATTTGAGTTAATATTATGCATTTGGTATGATTATATTTCCTTTTATTAAAATTAATGAATGCTAATCATTGTGTAATGGAGTGGGGGTGATAAAAGAAATCAATAGTGAAAACATTTATACTGGTTCAGATAAGGTATGGTTC
Organism: Natator depressus; assembly: GCF_965152275.1. Lineage (NCBI taxonomy): Eukaryota > Metazoa > Chordata > Testudines > Cheloniidae > Natator > Natator depressus. Next base: position 126,700,704 of record NC_134235.1, read on the forward strand.
ATGTTTTATTAATGTATATATTAAAACAGTGGCCTTAGGTACTAATTTCTGTTGCATAAACAACAGTAAAACATATTCCTGTAGAGAGGAAGATTGCTTTAATGGTTAAGGTATTGATTGGAATTCAAGGGGATCCAGTTTCAATTCATAGCTTTGCCACAGATTTACTGTGTAATCTTGGGAAGGTCACTTAATCTCTCTATCTCAGTTCCTCACCTGTAAAATGGAGATAATGCTGCCTTTCTCCATCCTTTGTCTGTCTTGTCTGTTTAACTTGAAAATGTCTCATGTCTCATGACTCTTACTGTATGTTTGTACTGAGCCTAGGGTGACCAGAGAGCAGGTGTAAAAAATCAGGAACGGGGGGGGGGGAGGGAATGGGTGCCTATATATGACAAAGTTCCGAATGTCAGGACTGTCTCTATAAAATCGGGACATCTAGTCACCCTACCTGACCCTAAAGATGGGGCTCAAGTCTTGGTGGGGTAGGAGCCTGTAGGTGCTGTAGTTACTTAAATAAGTCTGCTCTGAGACAAATTGTACCCTCCAGCCTATGGGACATGGTATATTGTTAATTTAAGATTCTAAGAATCTTCCCTCAAATGGGAAATGGTTGAAAGGAATGCAAAGGAGAACTGACTAGTATGTGGCCTGATCCTGCAAATGCACATGATGAGTGTAATGTCTACTGCTGTGAGTAATCCCACTGAAGCCAGTGGGATTTAACTCATGGTAGTAAGAACTATAGGCAAAATTTATAAAGGTGTTTGGGCAGCTAAAGATGAAGATGGGTATCTAACTCCTAATGGAAGCTACGGTGCTTTGGAAAATCCCACTAAGCATCTATCTGCATCTTTAGGTGCTTAAATAACTTTGAAAATCTGGCCCTATGCTCTGTAGTATGTGTGCAGTTGTGTAATTTTCTTCAACTTTTTATCAATTGATATCTTCTGAAAAACATTGACTAGTTATACAAAAAATGGCAGAAAGATTTTTTTTTTTAGTATATTTGGTGCCACAGATCTTTAAAAAAAAAACAGTAGGATTTAGGGTCATTTTTAGTCATTATTTGTCATAACTGAAAGTGTAGGTACCAACAGGTAATGCACATAATATCTATTAGATAAAGTTTCACCATGGCACACTTCTGTAATGACACAATTTCTACGGAAGCCCTCTTGAAAAACAAACAAACAAACAAAAAACAACAACCCACCACTACTTGGAAATTAAAATACAAAAAAACTTCATTTAGAAAGAGTTAATATAGTATACCTGATGCAAAATGACAAAAGCAAGGAAACAACAAGTTAAGCCATATAACATTACATACCTTTTACTCTTCTATCCATAGGCATGCATTTTAGGATTACCAAAGTTACCATAAGCCCTGAGTAGTCAATAGGTGGACTGCAGGCCAAATCCAAACCATCAGACCCTTTTGAGTGGACCCAAAATCTTTTTTATTTACTTACTATTATCATTATAGTTATTTTTTTATTATTGTCTCTGAAGTCTCGATCTTGACTATATCTTGACCAAGAAATTTGGACCTTGACAAAAATAATTGATTACCCCTGCCATAATCCATGGAACATGCACTGCAATTTAGGGCATGCCAGCTTTCCATAACCTACTTTACCACATTAACTCCTCTTAAGATACCAACCTAGTAACTAGACATCCACCATGCAATAAACATATGATTCTGTAGTTTTAGTGTTTGTGTTCCCACATTAGATTAAACAGATTTTTAAAGACACATTAGATTTTTTTCTCCTCCTATGCCTCCCATTATGTCACTATACAGCAGAGTTTAAGGTTGCTTGGGTGGTCTGAACTGTGTATGAATATGTGTGAATTTATTTTAAGTTTAATTTTAACTTTTGAATTTACTGCATCTATAATGCTTCATTCTGGGATTTTTACAACATCCCTGTGATGTATTTTGCCAATAATAACTGATATATATTTTCAGCTCCATTCCCATTTTAGCATAGTTTTTTGTTTGAGAATTTTAAACTGTTTGTAATTTAAAAAGTCATACATGAGCACTAAACAAGAAACTCAGAGAATGGTACCAGTAATATTTGAAGATAAGAAATATCAACCTTAAATCTTTTTTTTTTTAGACATTTAACTTTTATGGTCAGATTTACCAATATGCTTTGGCTGCTTCATGGCACTCTGGAGTACCTCAAAGCATACTGGCCAGTTGAGAAGGGTTCTTAGGAGGAGAGGGGAGGAGAGAAGAGGTAAACAATTTTTCACAGGAGGTGAGGAAGCAAAGGCGGTTGGCTTTTCTCTGCTCCCTCCTGCCCTCTTATGAAAATGGTGTTACCTCTTTTGCCCCTGCCCTCACTTCAAAACTTCTCTGGGTTCCTGAAGGGAGGGGAAGAGAGCTTCATCTGGCTCCTACTGCAATTGTGATTGGCTGTTCTTCCACAGGGGTGGGGAAGTGGGGAAGACAGCCCATCAAAGGTGTTTTCCTGTGGGCCATCTAAAAGTCATGTGAGGGCTGGAACTTCTCATGTCATCCTGGGACCAGTTCCAGCAGGGCCCAACATTGTGTTGCTATAAATCAAAAGGGTTGGCAACACCCTTAGGAGGAGTCCTCCTATCTAATGCTGCAATACTAATCTTGGAACCAGGGAAAGGAGAACCCTCTGGGAGTTGCCTTTCCCCCAGGCCTGGGGAAAGGGTGAAGAATCAGGGATGTGCTAAGGGATAAGAGGCAGATGTGAGGAAAGAGGAATGCAGAATTGCTGTGTGCTTGGGTGGGTGAAGCAAATGTCAGGGCCTGGGGGACACAGCATTAATGGATTTAAAGATGGGGGCGGTGGCACCGGGTTCAGAGATGATGTGAGGTCTGGGACACAAAATGAATTGAGGGATGAAGTGACCAAAAATCATATTTTACACTACAAATTTGCAACAGTTGTCACACACACTCTGGCTGTGGTGGTGGAGGTTGAAAATCAGAAGATAGCTCAAATAACATGTTTGTTTTAAAAGCCTAAATGACTTGGGGGTCAATTTCATGATCTTTTTGGAGATCTAAGCCATTGTTTTTTAACTTCTGGGATGACAATACTTGCATACCTTATTGTCTGCTCTGAGCAAATCCAGTGAAATTGGCAGCTTCTGAAAATAAATTTATAGGATTAATAGTTATTTTGCTGTTACTTTTCATAACTTAGTTTCTGTCTGCAGAGACTGGTGCATCAATCAGCTCCTTCACGAAACTTTCAAAGAATTGCCTTTTTTTCAAAATGGCTGCCACCTCTGATTGTTCTCAAAGAGATTAACTTCATGGGATGATATCCTTCAAAATATCCACCCAGTTATTCCCAGTGAGAGAGAAGATGGTGGTTCTTGTTGCTTCTAGGATGCAGACACAGTCCCATTGATAACCATGAGGGGAGGTGGCAGCCATTTTGAAAGATGGCAGTCATTTGGCATTCTCTTTCAAAGAAACATTGTTTGTCATCCTCTGGGGAAGAAGACATTTCTAGTTATGAAGAACAGGAAAATTATTATCATTTAGTCTTTTAAAAAGGTAAATAAATCTTCAAATGTAACCTCCACACAACGTATCAGTGAGCTTAAGCTATATGGAAAATCTGAAGTGTCTGCATTATTCTTTTATTTGGATTATTTGGGACACAAAAAATCTGGCAAAGGACACTACATTTGTAAAAGATCCATTTTTAAATTAATATGAACACCTAAACTAATTAATAGATTTACTTGTAAATTCTCAGAACATTTATTCAATATTCAAAGAAGAGATGCTGTAATTTTAGGGTGAATTTGCTATATTTTTCATATATATATATATATATATATATATATATATATATATATATATATATATATATATGAAATTAAGATATCTGACAACAAAGCATTCAAAATACTCTTCAACTACTGGAATATATACTATTTGTTAGGAATAAGGATCTCTCTGTTAGAAATATATTACCACAATGGAATGAATAAAAATAAACAGTTTACTGGATGAATTTTCCAGACAGAATTGTGCTAATTACGGACAGATTCATGGTGAATTTTCTCCAGACGCCACAGTATGGGGGCACCAAGATTGTTGTGTATTAGCTTATTATCTGATTGGTATATTTACATATTCCTCATATGGGATATATGTTGGCTGAGTGCCAATAGGAAAGCCAGGTGCCACAGCAGTCTCTACTTATTCTGTTTGTGTTTTTCTTTTGTTTGTTTGGGAGCTTGCCACTGCATTTGGATGGGAAGCAATTTTCACAGGCAGGGAATTGTGAGTGTGCGTGCATGTGACACTTAATGAATGGTTTAGGAGTCTTTGGTGGCTCTCTTTTTTGGCTGTTTTTATCATCTGCTGCTGTGGGTTACTGCTGGGTGAACAAGGCCTGCTGGGGTACTGTAGCCTCATGCATCTGCTGGTGGAGCATTTTGCTGGTTGTTCTTGTGTGCTTAGTTAACACAGCTGCTTTTAGAGGTTTTTCTTTTTTGTCATTTTGTGAGCATTACTAAGAATCTTTATGACTGAGTATTTTTCAAGTTCCAAAATGGACAAATGGTTGCATCAGGCTCATGCTGAGCATTGTCATTTCTTTCAGAAAGTATTTTCCTCTGTGGAGTTATGAATAATTTGTCATAGTCCAGGGAACTGCAATACACTGACAGTTGACTATGTATGAATGTGGGAGGGCAAAAACATTTGATGAATAGAGATACCATTGAAGCCAATGCTCGTGCTGCCTTTGGTGACTTTTGCTGCTCTGAGCCAGATGGAAGTCTGGTTTCTGAGTATAGCCTTGATGTATTGTTGTTTGTGAGGATTTGGGTTTCTGTTTATTGTGTGATCAAGATAGGATATATGCAGTGATAAACTGGCATTTTATAAGGTATGTGAAAATTCCATGGGACTAAATTATGACTGATCCAGCACAGATACTTGAGCCCCTGACCCCCAACTCTCACAGAAGACACTCATAACTTGGCCCTCTACATGGTGCAGTGTGAGGGGAATGAGGTGTGTGTGGAACAGCTGTTGTTGTACAAGGATTTGGGTGAGAATGCAGAGCCCAAATTTGCCTGCCATTTTTCCAGGGAGACCTCTGGATTACAGGGAGCTGCAGACATAACACAGCACTGGACCAAGAACTGATGTGTGATAGGGCCACCACTTGTTACACGTAGCCCAGGCATGTGTCATCAGCAGTGGTCTTGAACCTGGGATCTCTGGGTCTGAAAGCTGAATCTCTACTGCCTGAGCTAAAAGACCCAGTTCTCCTAGCCAAGGCTAGATCATCAACATCTATATGTGGCCCCTAGACGGGGAACAGTGCCACTCCGAGTGGATGTGGGTTACACAGACTGTAGTCATTGCCAGATTCTGATTGCTGTTGTAGAGTTATGTAATGTTTAAATAAAATAAGGTAAGTGTTAAACACAAGGTCTGTGGCGGTTCAATGACAAGACAGAACACAGCTTTTAGCAAGCAAGCAGGCTGGTCTCTGCTAACGGGCTTCTCCTGTCAGCTTTCCACCTTCCCCTTTATTCTCTCTCTCTCCCCCCGCGCATTACATTCTCCAACAGATAAAAGGAATACACTGGCTTTGTTTAACATTCTTATTTACCAATTTCTATCTACCGCATTCCTTGCTCTCGGGCCTTGAGCCCAGTCCTGGGAGGCTTCCCATGGTTCATATCATCTTGGCGAGATTCCAAGGTTGATGCCCTTGGATGGAGCAGTGTGTGCACTACTCCTACACAACACTCCGGGTGTGCCCTGAACGTTGCCAAGCGCATAAACCTTTATGAATCCTACATCCCCTCCTTTTTTGTTTATTTGTGCTCGGCCATCTCATGGTAGCCATCAATTTGCATTTGCAAGCCAATTAACTCCCGGACAGGCAAGGTCATAACTCGTGGAGCCTGCCAGGGCGGGTCTCGACAAAGCCTTAACAAAAAGGAATACATTGTACACAGCAGCAGCAAAAAATAAGCTTAAAAAGGTAAAGTGTGATTGGCCGGGCCCCAATTAGCCATACTAGAGTACTGGGAAGAGAGGTTCGAGTAAGCGGCGAGCATCATCTCATTCCCAATTTCCTCAGGGTGATGACATACTGAAATAAGGCATGTACCTAACAATTCTTCAGCTGCTACAAAATCAAATAAACAAAAGTGGGTAACATTTGCTATTGAAGCCAATCTTTCCCATAGGTTATATGTCATTCGGGCCCATAACGGAGGAAGCGCTCGGAGTCAACCACTCCAGGAAATAGCAGGCACAAAAGGCGTACAATCAGTACAGAATTAGCAATAATTTGGGCGAGAATCGCCACAAACAAAGTCTCAGGAGTCTCTGGCTGTTGGTTTGCTGCCAGTCTTCGTTGAGCCACAGCGACCAATGCTTTTACTGCTCCCCATGTCACGGGCTGGCTTGTCACGGCCTAGCTTGGGATGCTACGTCTCCTCCGTCTCTGTCTTGCCGTTGTCGATCCGGGAGGCACCGCGTTCTCCTCCAAGGTCAGCTGAAACTCCAGTATGGGGTTCGACAGCCCCTGGTGCCACGCCATGCTGTTTCAGTGCCGGTCGCACACACCGGGCTGGAACCCACAACGGTCCTGCAGGAAGAAACACAGCAGCATATCCCCGACCCCAAGTGATTAAAGGCACTGGGCCCAGCCACTGCAGATCGGGCAGCTGATGGTAATAGACACGCGGTCTTTCCATTTGTGAAAATGCCGATCCGTGGGGGTCTGCTGATCTGCGTTCAGCGTTAAATTATTTAAAGTAAACAAAAGGATATGCTGAATGTCTCCTAAGATTCGGAGACGCAGCTCCCCTTGTTTTAATTATTTATCAAGCAAGGTTTTGAGCGTGCGATTGGCACGTTCAACAATGGCTTGGCCCGTGGAATTATAAGGGATCCCGTGTTTAAGACGGACGTCCCATCGGGCACAATAAGTGGAGAGGGCTGTGGAGCAGTAAGCTGGGGCATTATCCGTTTTAATCTGGCTTGGGCGACCCATAACAGAAAAACAGGCTAGCAAATGGTGAATAACTTTGGGAGTGGCTTCCCCACGCTGTGGGGTCGCCCAAAGGAATCCCAAATAGGTATCAATGAAAACATGTAAAAACGAATAGGGGTGGAATTGTGGCACGTGAGTGACGTCCATTTGCCACAGCTGATTCGCTGCGGTACCTCTAGGGTTAACGGCATAAAAAAAGGTAGGGGCAGCAGCGGCACAGTGGGGGCAGGAATGAACAATGGAAAGTGCATGATCAGCAGGAATATGAAACTGTCGGGCCAAGACAGAGGCAGACTGATGAAAAAAGGAATGGCTTTCAATGGGGTCAGAAAAAAGGGAATTTACCTGACCACGTAACGCACGATCGGCGCGCGCATTGCCTTCAATGAGTAGCCCAAGCAGAGGGGTATGACTGCGAATATGAGCAACAAAATAAGGGAAATTACGAGTGGTGAGGAGATACTGTAAGGACAAAAACAGGCGAAGGAGGTCCGCATCGACCTGAGGGGTAATGAGGGCAAGGGGTAAATGATCAATTACCTGATAAACATAATGCGTGTCCATGATCAAATTAAAGGGACAATCAGCAAAAAATTGAAAGGCCAAAATAACAACAGCTAATTCCAAGGACTAGTAAAGCTCTCCAAGCGCTGTGCATGCAAATATTGTTGTACAAGTGAATGAAGCGCTTTCAGCTTTTCTAGAGGGAGGGGCCACTGGTCAATCCATATGGGCTCTAAGGATTGCCATACCAATGGTAATGCGGATGGCAAGGTGGGTGAGGGAGGATTTTGGGCCATTATATATTAATATTGAGGGTGGTGTTCAGCTTTGTAAGTAAATCATGGCCCCAAATATTGAGGTGGACAGGGAGCACAAAAGGGCGGATTGTAGCAAGGGCACAGCCTCCTGGTTTAGAGACCGTGACCCAAGACAAACTTTGGCGCCCGGGTTTGCTACCCCCGATCCCCCACAACTCTTTAGAAGGAACTGTTGGCCAACCGACCGGCCACTCCGGATCACGAATCACCGTAACGTCAGCTCCAGTGTCCACCAACCCTGTAAAAGGAACATTATTTAAAAGAAGTGTTAACTGAGGTTTCGAGGGGCAGACCGACATTGTCAGAGCAACAAGTGGAGAGGACGTATTGTGAGACGGCGACTGAGACAGCGTCGATCCAAAGCCGTTCCCGCCCCGGGCTCGATCCTCTGCGGCTGGCACCTGATAGGGGACTAAAATCAATTGTGCAATTGACCGTCCACGCGGGAGCGATTGCGGAAGATGGGTCCACACCTGAACCTTAATAACACCGGTGTAATCAGCATCGATGACTCCTGGGATGACAAAAAAACCCTGTTTCCCAGCGTGTGAGCGAGGGAGAACCAGACCCACAAATCCGGCAGGGAGAGGTCCCGTCACCTGTGTAGGTATGGCGCAAACCTCCCCTGGCAACTGAAAATCAGCGTCCTCCTGCATAATCAAATCAAGCCCTGCACTTCCGGCAGTCGCCGCCCTCATGGAATCTATGGATTGTAAGGCAGAGGAACAGTTGTCTGAGTGGGAAACACCCCCGTTTGGCCCTGGGTTCGGGGGGGACCCGTCATGCGGTTTCCCGACCTGCTACGACACTGATTAGCCCAGTGATAGCCCTTCCGACACTTGGGGCACTTCTTTGAGGGGCGGGCGGGCGCCGTCGATGAGCGGCACTCCCGCTGAAAGTGACCCTCCTTACCACAGCGGTAACAACGCTTCCCCTCCTTCCCGGTTTTTCGCAGGGCGGCAGCCAGAACTCCAGCCTTATGTGCTTGGGTTCCGATGTTTTGGCACACCCGCAGCATGTCCGACAGCTCTAGAATTCCAGAGGCTTGTGCAGCCTGGAGAGCACGGCGGCAATCCTCGTTCGCATTTTCAACCGCCATTTTTAACAGGATCTCCTGAGCTGCCGCAGGGTTATCCACCTGTCGGAGGATAGCCTCCTGCAATCTGTTGGTAAAATCCATAAAGGACTCTGATGCACCCTGACGGATACTGGCAAAGCTTTTAGTAGGCCTGCCCGAATCCGGGACCTTCCGGAAAGCATGCTGAGCGCAGGTGGAAATAATGGGGAAGACGGCCTGAGGGAGTTGAGACTGCAGCTGAACAGTAGCAAACTGGCCCTCCCCTGCCAACTGCTCATAAATGATACCTTGCTCTCTATATACCTGGGCTTGGCGTTCCGCCATCTGCCAATACTCACTAAGCCAAATAACATACTGACTGGGCGTCAGCATCATGCGCAACAGCGCCTTCCAATCTTCAGGGATCAGGGTATACCCACTACCTAGCCCTTCAATGAGACCACGCACATACGTGCTAGTCAGGCCGAACTCGCGAATTGCTTTCTTTACCTCTCTGATCACCGAGTAAGGCAAACTGACCCAGTCTGCAACCTGGTTGCCCTGGCCATCATCCTGCCAGGTCACAGGACAAACTGAGACCAGATCAGCCAGCTCCTCTGCTGTAAGATCTGAGCGAGTCTTCGCTGCGTGAACCATTTGTTGCACCAGCGAAAGCCCCTGAGCAGATGCAGACGACCCCCCGGGGGGCCCCGGAGCATGGGGCCCCACGGGCGGAGGGTGATCACACACCGGCTCCGGTGGGGAAGGCCAGGGAGGCAGTGGTAATAGAGGCACTGGGGGCGAAGCAGGGGGAGGGATGGTTGCAGGAGCGGACGGGGGTGGTGGGATTGGCAGCCCCTCTGTTGGCGTGGGAGAGGGTCTTTCTGAGGTGACACACCATGTTGCATCGGTAGGAGGGGGGGTGGCTGCAGGAGCGGACGGGCGTGGCGAGATCACCAGCCTCGCGAGGGAGGGCCTGTCCGGGGCGACACGCTGTATCGCGTCGCGGCAGAGGTGCCAGGCATGTAAAGCCTGCACGGACGCCCGAGGCTCTTTGTGCAATGTCTGGCCCAACCGCTCCCAGTCCGCTAGCTTAAGGGTTCCGGCTTCAGGGTACCATGGGCATTGGGCACTCACCTCCTGTAGCAGGAGAGTGAGTTCTCGAGTGGGGCAGTCATGCTGAGCCTTACGCAGCAAATACTGTAGCTCATTGCGGTGTTGCACTTGCAAAGCAGAGAGGGAGCTTCCCATACTTACCACAATGAAAAATACTCACCGGGATCCACAAAGCGGATGAGTGACGCATCTGAAACCCTTGCTGGGCGAGGTGAGTGCTGAGGGCCCCACGTTTGGGCGCCAGTTGTGGCGGTTCAATGACAAGACAGAACACAGCTTTTAGCAAGCAAGCAGGCTGGTCTCTGCTAACGGGCTTCTCCTGTCAGCTTTCCACCTTCCCCTTTATTCTCTCTCTCTCCCCCCGCGCATTACATTCTCCAACAGATAAAAGGAATACACTGGCTTTGTTTAACATTCTTATTTACCAATTTCTATCTACCACATTCCTTGCTCTCGGGCCTTGAGCCCAGTCCTGGGAGGCTTCCCATGGTTCATATCATCTTGGCAAGATTCCAAGGTTGATGCCCTTGGATGGAGCAGTGTGTGCACTGCTCCTACACAACACTCCGGGTGTGCCCTGAACGTTGCCAAGCGCATAAACCTTTATGAATCCTACAAAGGTCTCTATATCTTATTAAGGAAAACAACACAGAGTGGCTAGTGCTGCCAGCCACACTGAATGTCTCAGGTGGGCAATATGTTGATGCATTTCCCATAGCATGCAAGAAAGGCATTACACCTAAAACACAGTGCCTCCAGGCATACTGCTCAGGTGTTTCACCTTCTTCCCTCTCCTGCATGACTCTGCCTCTTAATCGGTATAATCTAATCCATGGTGTATATCAATGATTGAATTATAATCTTGAGGGTGTGAACAAATTTCATGTGGGGCAACCTGGGTTGTTAGAGAATAACCTTTTCACTTATTGTTCAAATTCAGGTATACGTGACAAGTAGAAGTAAGTTATATTATCTGATACAAATCCTCATTAGGGCACATCAGAAAACAAATATAATTTGGTATGATTCACATACTCTTTTTATAGAGCCATCTGCTTATTTTACAGACACAAATAACTCCTATGAATGAAGTTAAATGCATTCCTAAATGTTTGTAAGATGGAGCCCTTCATTTTTGGCTATGCAGGAGCCAATAAACTTTACAAAATATGACTTTCTCTAGTAATAGGGTCTAGGAAGAGTAGACAATGATGGCTACTGAGGCAGCACTAGAAGTGGCCATAGGAGAAGAGGAGAGAAAGAAGATGGTTGGATACAGAAGCTGCAGGATTTACATCATATTCAAGAAGGTATCTGATGGAAGCTATTGATGCATAAAATGTTTCCTGATAGACCTCATGGCAGAGAATAGTCAAGGATTAGACACATAGCTGAAGACAATGATGGAGTTCAGATGGATATTTCAAGGTATAATGCAGGAGAGAAGAGATGGTACAGATAATTCAAGATTTGCGGACATTTGCCGAATGAAAGGACCTGCAGGGAGGACTGCCCGAAGAGGAGGGTGATCCATAGGTCAGCATGACCCTGAGGTCAATGCAGAAGGAGGGACCAGCTACTGGCGGTGAAATTAAGTTGAGTAACAGGTTTGCTGTCCTGGGGAATGAGGAGGAGAAATAGGCAGAAGATGGGGTAGCGAGAAAGAAAAAGAAGGGAAGTGAATCACTACAGAGCCTAAGGAAAATGAGGATGATGTATAGGGGACTGTGAGAGAGAACATAAAACAGATGCATAATAACACTGCAAGAAACAAATCTATGTGATCAGGGACTCCATACTCGGAAGAATTGACAGGCCTGTCATCAGACCAGATCCAGAGAATGGAAGAGTTTGTTGTCTGCCAGGACCAATGATCTGAGATAAGGATCTGAGGCTGAAGAGGATCCTGATGGAGTGAAGAAAAATCCACAGATTCGACTCCATATCAGGAATAATTCTACTAGATTCCCACTAGAATGGATCAAGGATGACTATGCTTGGCTGAGTAAGATGCTTAAAGAAATGGAAACTCATTAGATTTTCAGCTGATTACTTCTGGTTGCTAGAGAAGGAGAGCAAAGGAGTGACAAGATAATGAAGAGCAAGAGATGGCTCAAGGACTGGTGTGATGAGAAAGGTTTAAAATGATTAACCATTGGGAGGCATTTACAGAAAAGGGTCTTCTCAACTGATCGATGCCACTTGAGTACCTAGGGTATTAATCTTCTGGAATCAAGGCTGGCATGATTGAAAAGAAGGGCTTTAAACTATGAGATAGGGGAGAAGATTGGGAGAGACTAGAGATTATGCAGCTGTAGTAAAGGATAATGGAACACCGCAGTGTAGAAAACTGGGCAAGATCCGAGGGGAAACAACTGAAATGTTTGTACACAAATTCAAGGAGTTTGGGCAATACAATGGAGGGACTGGAACTACTGGTGCAGGGAGTCAAACTGGATATTATAGGGATTACAGAAACATGCTGGAATAACACTCATAAGTGGAATATAGGGCAAATGCAGTTCAGGAAATATAAGAATCAGGGTAAAGAGTGTAGGGTAGCATTGTACATCAATGAAGAATAAACTGTAAAGAAATACAAATGGATGGTATGGACAAAAACAGAATCTGTCTGTGTCAAAATCACTTTGGGGAATGATTGTAAAACAGATTCTGTTGGGGTAGTGTTAGTGGTCTGTTATAGACCACCAGGGTCAGACTCAGATATGGATACTGACCTCCTTTATGTTATTAGAAGAGATACATACTTTAGGGAATTATGTCATAATGTGATACTTTAACTTTCGGAATATGGATTGGAGAATAAATGCAACTAATACTAGTAGGACCCAGTTATTCCTTAATGTGATCATTGGATATTTTCTTCATCAAATTCTCACTGCACCAACAAGAGGAATGCAATTTTAGGCTTGGTTTTCTTATATAGTGAGGACATCATACAAAAGCTGGTTATAAGAAATAACCTTGGGTGATCATGAGTTGATTCATCTTCGATTAAATGGAAGGATAATCAAAACTAGGTTGCCAATTACGATTTTTCATGTCAAAAGAGCAGACTTTCAGAAATTTAGGGAATTGATTAAAAAAGTCAGCTGGATTGAGAAGCTCAGGGACTTAACTGTGGAGGAGGTATGGAATTTCCTCAGATCAACTATCCAAAAAATGTCTGAAATATTCATCCCAAGAAAGAGGGGAAAAAACTTATAGGAAAAGGTTCCAGACCCACCTCAATGAATAATCACCTCAAAAAGGTTATTAGGAGTAAGCAGAGAACCTTTGCGGAATGAGAAAATTGGTTGATCAGCAAAGAAAGCTACATTGTGGATGTTCAAAAATGTAGGAATAAAGTGAGAATTGCTAAAAGTCAAGGTGAATTAACTCTTGTCAAGGAGATTACAGTAAATAACAAGAGGCTTTTAGTTATATAAATAAAAGGAGAATAAGGAAGGATGAGGTTGGGCAACTATGCAATGTGGATGGGAAGGAAATTAAAGGGAATCTAGGTATGTCCCCAAAACTAAATGACTACTTTGCTTCAATTTTCAGTAACAATGATAATATGGAATATAGCTTCAGAGGGGTAGCCGTGATAGTCTGGATCTGTAAAAGTGGCAAAGAATCCTGGGGCACCTTATAGACTAACAGACGTATTGGAGCATGAGCTTTCGTGGGTGAATACCCACTTTGTTGGATGCACGTAGTGGAAATTTCCAGAGGCAGGTATAAATATGCAAGCCAGAATCAGGCTAGGGATAACAAGGTTAGTTCAATCAGGGAGGATGAGGCCCTCTTCTAGCAGTTGAGGTGTGAACACCAAGGGAGGAGAAACTGCTTTTGTAGTTGGCTAGCCATTCACAGTCTTTGTTTAATCCTGAGCTGATGGTGTCAAATTTGCAAATGAACTGAAGCTCAGCAGTTTCTCTTTGAAGTCTGGTCCTGAAGTTTTTTTGCTGCAGGATGGCTACCTTTGAATCTGCTATTGTGTGTCCAGCAAGATTGAAGTGTTCTCCTACAGGTATCTGATTTGTGTCCATTTATCCTTTTACGTAGGGACTGTCCAGTTTGGCCGATGTACATAGCAGAGGGGCATTGCTGGCACATGATGGCATATATTACATTGGTGGACGTGCAGATGAATGAATCGGTGATGGTGTGGCTGATCCGGTTAGGTCCTGTGTATGATGGGGTTGCTTATGATGCTGGAGGCAGGGCTTAACAGCCCTCGGGCTCACTTCCAGTTTATGTCATTGTCATAAATATAAAGGGAAGGATAACAACCTTCCTGTATACAGTACTATAAAATCCCTCCTGGCCAGAGGCACAAAATCCTTTTACCTGTAAAGGGTTGAAAAGCTCAGGTAACCTGGCTGGCACCTGGCCAAAAGGACCAATAAGGGGACAAGATACTTTCAAATCTTGGGGTGGGGGGGTGTTTGGTCTGTCTCTTCTGTGTGCTTGTCGGACACAGATCAAGGAAGCAAGCAGTCCAACTCCATTAGAATTAGTAAGTACTAGCAAGGGAATGCGTTAGCTTATTTTTGTTTTGGCTTGTGATTTTCTCTGTACTGAGAGGAAGGTGTATGCCTGGTTTTCTTTTTGTAACTTTAAAGTTTGGCCCAGAGGGAAATCCCCTGTGTTTTTGAATCTGATTGCCCTGCAAGATTATCTTCCATCCTAATTTTACAGAGGTGCTCCTTTTACCTTTTTTCTTTATAATAAAGTTCTGTTTCTTTAAAATCTGATTGGGTTTTTTTTTAGAATCCTAAAAAAACCCAAGGTTGGTCTGTGCTCATGTTGTTTATTCTCAAGCCTCTTCAGGAAAGGGGGTGTGGGAGTTTGGGGGAATATTAGGGGGGCGTAGAAATTCTAAGTGGTCCTTTTCCTGTGTTTGTCTAAATCATTTGGTGGTGGCAGCATTACCTAATCCAAGGTACAAGGGAGAATTTGTGCCTTGGGGAGTTTTTAACCTAAGCTCGTAGAAATACGCTTAGGGGATCTCTCATGCGGGTCCCCACATCTCTACCCTAACGTTCAGAGTGGGGAGGGAACCATGACAGTCATGTTCCTAAAGTTCATGTATCAGGTGGTTTCAGCTGGCTATCAGCAGTGGTAAGGAAGGGATTCTCTCCCCCACCCTCCAAAGTATTCGGGAAGGTTTTTTCTATCTGCTTCCTCTGAAGTATCAAGGATGGCTGTGGCTGGAGATGGGACACTGGGTACAGTGACCCAGGGCCCAGCCTAGAGATGGCACTGGGTATTCTCTGTCTCAGGGGCTTGGTTGGATTGTTCTTGCTCACATGTCAGGGTCTAACTGGTATCCATATGTGGGGTCAGGAAAGGGTTTTACCACAGGCAAAACTGGCTGTGACCTTGGGGTTTTTTTCACCTTCCTCTGAAGCATAGTGGGTGCGGGTCACTCATTAGAATTAGCTGGATGGATCTCATTTAATCATTTCCCTGCCGTTGCTGGGGTCTTGAGCACTGGTGCATCTCAGTCCCCTCTATTCTTTGCTTGTGGCACATAATTGTCGAGTCTCCTGTGGGCTGTAATAGTTTGGTCTAATTTCCATTGTAGGATTTGGTGTGTGGGTGCTGGGTAGTATTGGTGGCCTGTGATATTCAGAAATGGGACTATATGATCGAGTGATCCCTTCGGGCCTTACACTCTATGACTATGACTTCTTCGTATGGTGTCTGACACAGCAAAGTCTGTATTGAATGAAATTTATTTTTCAAGGGGGAAACTTCTAAACTAATTAACTTCACTACTAATTTAGTGCTTTCCCTTGCTAACATTCTCCTTCAGAGCCCTGAAACTGCATGTTATAGCAGGAAGCATGACATTAAGGAAAGTTTACAATCTGCTTTAGTGGGCTTGGGAACCTTATAATAAACCTTATAACAGGGAAAAAGAAGAGTGCAACATTTGTTTATCATAAACCACTTATAGCTGCTCTAAAATTGCCATTTTATGACTCTTTAATGAATGATATACATTTCTCTCTACTGTTTATTGAATAAGTGTGTGTTTATATTTCCCATTCTGACACATAACTTCTATTCAACATCATCTCATAGAAGTCAAAGTAGATAAAGGTTTAGTTTAACAGAGAAAAGAAATGTTTGCACCATCCAACATGAATTCATCTTGCATTCCTACTGTAAGAGAGTGAGTCTGGTCATCTCAGCAAAATCGCTACTGAGATCTCTACTGACATCACATCATTTAACACAATTCATCTCTAAATGGAAAATCAAATACCTGTTATCCTAAGAATGGTATCCCTATTTGGGATCAAGATTGATAGTATAGAAATATGACAAAAAATGCACTTAGGTTTTTTTTGCTCCCATATCTGGGTTGTTAATTGAAGTGTTTAAAAACACCTCCAATAAAAATCAAAGCATCAATTCGTTTCTGCCAACAATTATACAATGAATAGCCCGGATTCAAAATTGTGTGTGTGTGTGTGTGTGTGTACATTTTTTCTTTTAAATAGAAATTCTATTAATAGTATTCTTTTCTATTCAGGTTCCTCTATTTGCACCTATTAATGTGGTGTCAGAGGATTAATCATGCTCAGTGTGGGTTAAATTGACTAAGATTTTCAGAAATTGGTGCCTAAAATAAGACATCAATATCCTTATTTAAGCACCTAAATAAATGGCCTCGTTTGGGCATTCTGCTGCATACACAGCATTTTTTAAAGTCAGGCTACTTACTTAGATATGTAAATAAGGATACAGCAATCTGTTTTTTTTAAATATCTTGGTTACTTTCTTTAAGTAAGGACAGGTGAGATGGCGAGATACAGTTCAGACTATAGGCACTAAGCTCAGATTTGACATCTTGTTTTCATTGAAATCCTCTTTTGTTTTTCTTTTTTTTACCCAATGTTCTGCCTGTGTTGACTGAAGAACCAAGGATGGTAAATGTCCTTTTTTGGAATGAAGAAATATCAGGGCCTTCAAGTGTTTGGTCTGTCGGCTGTGCCCCATTTCTTTTCCCTGTTTTGTTTTGTTTTTTCTTTTCTTTCTTTTCATATTCTTCTTTGTCTTCTCCATTGTAGCATAGTAATAATAACTTTGTTTATATCACACTTCCTTTGAAGAATGCTTAGCGTGCTGTTCAGTAGAAATGTTAAATTCAAATACATTGAAAAGAAAAATAAGTTGAAGTAATGTTGGAGCACAGGTAAATGCAGGGGAACACAGCTCCCCCTCTGCTCCACTAAAAACAGAGAGTTCCACTTCCTTTTCTTCTCTAGGTCTTCAAGGAGCTCAGCTCTGTCAACTCCTGCTTCCTCATGACTGGTGAGGTGAGGAGGTATCAGGCTTCAGAATCTGGAATGGAAATAACAGGAGGGGCTGGTTCCTGGTTGGGGGGTTAATAGGTTCCAAGCCTTCCCACTAATAAGTACAGCATCATTGGCACCTAGTGGACAGGAAGCTGGGAGTCCCCTATCTGCATCTGTCTTCCTCTTAGCTAGCTAAAATCCAAAGGAAATGGTCCAGAAATTTTCCTCTGACCTCCTACCTCTCTCCATAGTTGGGGGTGAGTCGTACAGGATGAAGCGATGCTAGAAGGTAGTTTGGAGAGCAAGGTTTGTTTCCCTACACAATACACACACACATGCATACACACTCCCTGTGCCCATTGTTTGGCTGGCTATGGACCTGCTTTGGGACTCATATTTCTTTCAGATACTTTTATTCCTTTGGCCCGATTCTCTTCCCCATGCCATGTCCCATCACACAAGTTGTTATGTCACTTTACCATATGACATCAATATGCACAATGACATAAAACAACCTGAGTTGTTGGGCTCCCTTTTCTATTTTTAATATAGATCAAATTATTAACCACTGGGGCTGAGCCAATAGCCTCACAGAAAGCTGTGCTTTCCAGTCAGCCCAGCAAGCTAGAGGAGCTGAGCCAGTGACATCATAGACTCCTGTGCCTTGGTAACAACCAAACAAGCTAGAGGTTTTTGAGTTTGTGAGCTCATAGAAGCATTTGACTTGACATCAGCCTAGACACCTAGAGATGCTGAACAGGGGTTAAAATAAGGAGGTGGGGCACATGGGAATGCAGCTCTCCCTCCTCAGTTGAAAGTAGAGGATACATTTCATGTTGACTTCCAATTGAGCTTCCTCTCTGCTTGCTGGTGAAAAATGGGGCATCAGGCAGGAGAATATAAAGGGGCAGCAGGAGAAGCTAGTGTCTGTCAGTTTGTAGGGCTTATAAGCCTTTCTATGAGTAGGTGGGAGTAGCCCTAACACCTGATGGAGAATAGAAATTATCCAATGGGAAATTCCCTAACTGTGTCCTTTCTCCCGCAGGGAAGATCTCTTAACCCTATGTGATTCCTGCTAGCCTCTGGGGAGAGAGTGGGGAGAGAAGGAAAGATGCAGACCCTGTTCCCTCCAGCTACCTCTGGGAAAACGTACTAGCCCTATCAGTTCCTCCTCCTCTCTGGTGTTGATCTCTTACATAAATATTCTGGGTATGTGTGTGTAAAACTCTGTCTCTCACACACATCTGGTTGTTATTGCCATGCTTAGTACATTGACTTTATTACATCACATTTACACTCTTGTCTCTAAGGTCCTCCCTGTGCCATGTTCCATCACACATGATAATAGAATGTCAATTGTCTACATGATGTCAACTCTCAGGATGACATACAACCACCAAAACTGCTACTTTCACATCCTTATGGGGAAAAAAACACAATTGATGTGATTTGTACACCTGTCCACAGGAAAATAAACCACCTGTTCATTTCACTTAGGATAGGAAATAGCCTTGAGAGGTGTTTAGCTTGCAGTCCAGTAACTGAGAGGTAGAAATATATCCTGTTAGACCCCGCTCCTCTACCTCTCCCACACCCTGATTAAAAAAAACTAATCTTTTCTTGAGAACTCTTATACCCAGACTAATCCTAATACTTTATAAAATAAAATTCAATACATTTAATAAAATAAAAGTTTTTGTCTTCTGATGGGTAGAACATTGCCATGTTACAAAGATGTTTCCTAATGCATCAATTAGAAAAGGGATTATTCTAAATAAATGCCATCTTGTAAAGTAACAAATTTCCCTTGTGGAAAATAAGTTTTCTTTTTTAGTATACTATGGTTTAACTGCCCAAGTCTACAGCACTATCTTTTCAACCTGCCCTCTAAGTATATAAAAAAACGAGACACGTCCTTCAGAGATAAAGATCTGTAAATTAACTGCTTTGTGTTTTACAAGGGAAGTAACCCTGCTACAACATGACAAAAATGGTACAGGGCAATAATGCCAGCCAATACTTTTTACAGGCTGTTGGCTATATTCAGTGATAAATATACTGATATAAAATGTCACATCTTTGATTAAGTAAACAGCTTGTAAGTGTCATCAGTTCAATTCATGTCGGGTGAATAATAGAGAATAGGCATAATTGGTACAATTGATTTCTTTTTATTAAAAGAAAATAGATAATTTCACCAATAGCCATAGGTCACATAGGATTGCAGCCCCCAGTATTGCTTGGGAATAATAATATATGGCTTCACTTACAGTTCTGACAAACCACTGTAACTGTTGTACCATATAGTCTGCACCCCACTGTCGCGTAAAACCTGTACCTTTTTTTTTCTGAGATTGTTTGCTGATGTGCAAAGGCACATTATTGCCTGAAGGTTGAATGAAAAATACTCAACTTTAAATAACTGATTGGAAGGAAAGAACAACACACTTCAAATGGGAATTAAAAATTAAGGGTCAGATTAATTTCCTGGGTCTTGCTAGTGGTACTGAAGATGCAGGCCTCTGCCAGCAGAAAGTCCACATTGAGCAGCACATCTATTGCACATTTTTCTATAGAACCTTGGCCAAATCTTGTCCTCACACCCTCTTCAATGGAGTTGACTTCTTAACTCTTGCATCTCCTGATTATTTATTTGTTTGCTACTTTAAGGGGCTGATTCTCCCCTGCCTTGCATCTTGGACAGTCATTTACACTTAGCGAAATGGTTGCAAAATGCCACCAATCTGATTTGGTAACATTTTAAACCCATTTTGAACAGACGTACATGACTATACAAAGTGAAGTGGAAAGTCAGGCCTGAACTCTGTAAGCTTAACATTGCTTCAGCAACTGTTTTGCATTTTCTTTCTTTCTAGAACAACATTCCCAGAAATGAGAAGGGGAGGAAATGCATTGTTCTTCAGCTTCTGGAGCTAAAATGTTCTTTTAGTTCCACCAGCTGATTTTGTTAGCTGCTTGCTCCAGAGCTATTTGGTTTCTGTGCTTTACAAATATTCCTAATTTTATTTGATAAACTCTTCTCACGCACACACTTCCCAATGAGAGCTACTGATAGACAAAATTTGAAATTTCAAACTTCAATTTGTAGACACTCCTGCAATTGTGTGGAGGGGGTGGGGGGGGGGGAATTGGATGTTGCCACAGTTATTCTTGAAATGAGAAACCTGTATGGCCTTTTTACCTTCTAAAACAGACAAAAGAATCTGATTTACAACTTTTTTTAAAAAAAGTTTGGTTCAGAGCTGAGGTCTGTTACATTTCACTCAAAATGCAGATGCCTCAGAAAATTATGAGCAGATGAAAACAAGGGGTTTAAAAGGAAGTAGGTTTTGTAGCTTGACCTGCAGTGGTTGCTGGTGGCATTAACACTGTCATTTAGTAACATATATATTTTTAATTTCTCTGATACCTCCAGTGCAAGACTGTCAAGGTTCCTTCCCCACTCTGAACTCTAGGGTACAGATGTGGGGACCTGCATGAAAGACCCCCTAAGCTTATTCTTACCAGCTTAGGTTAAAAACTTCCTCAAGGTACAAACTTTGCCTTGTCCTTGAACCCTATGCTGCCACCACCAACCGTGTTAAACAAAGAACAGGGAAAGAGCCCACTTGGAAATGTCTTCACCGCAAAATATTTCCCCAAGCCCTACACCCCCTTTCCTGGGGAAGGCTTGATAAAAAAATCCTCACCAATTTGCATAGGTGAACACAGACCCAAACCCTTGGATCTTAAGAACAAGGAAAAAAAGCAATCAGGATCTTAAAAGAAGAATTTTAATTAAAGAAAAAGTAAAAGAATCACCTCTGTAAAATCAGGATGGTAAATATCTTACAGGGTAATCAGATTCAAAATATGGAGAATCCCTCTAGGCAAAACCTTAAGTTACAAAAAGACACAAAAACAGGAATATACATTCCATTCAGCACAACCTATTTTACCAGCCATTTAACAAAAGGAAATCTAACGCATTTCTAGCTAGATTACTTACTAATTTAACAGAAGTTCTGAAGAGCATTCCTGGCCTGGTCCCGGCAAAAGCATCACACAGACAGACAGACCCTTTGTTCCCCCCACCTCCAGCTTTGAAAGTAACTTGTCTCCTCATTGGTCATTTTGGTCAGGTGCCAGTGAGGCTATCTTAGCTTCTTAACCCTTTACAGGTGACAGGGTTTTGCCTCTGGCCAGGAGGGATTTTATAGTTCTGTATACAGAAAGGTGGTTACCCTTTCCTTTATATTTATGACAAAGACAATATTATTTTTCATATGATATCAGTGAAAGTGATGATGCTCACTGGTTTCATTGCTTCTACCAAATGTAATAACTCCTCACTCTCATTGTGATATGAGAAAGATGTACACCAAAAAGGATGGACATTGAAATAAATATACAAAAAATATTATATTGACTCTTTTCACTAATGGAATATATGTAGGCTTCATAAACATGGTGAATGCAGGGTTACGTTTGCTTTCAACTCTCTTTTGACATTTGTAAACTTCATAAGTTGTGTGTGACACACTATACCTCAAAATGGCACCTTGTAACCCCCATGTTCATCATTCATATATGGTTGTAATATGTCATACAAAGCATGCCATGTAAGATATATGAAAGGTCATGATCTGCTGAAAGTTGTTGGTCTGTCCAAATATGTATATCATTAGTGTGTATGAAATTATGAGATTTTGCTGTACAGTTGTTCCTGAAATATGCTGTAAGTTTGCTAGGGACATACAAAGGACCCCCACCCCTGAGGGTTTTCAAAGACCATTAATCGGCAGGGGAGTTGTAATCAAGGAATTTACAATTCAATGACAGCTGTCCAAGCACCATACAACGGGGATTGCACAACCTGGTGACTTAGCAAAGCCCAGCGGGACATGTCTGAGCAAGTGTCTTCTAGACACATGGGCTGAGAGTATACAGATAAGAGATAGTGGTATCTTGCCTTTGTCTTTCCCTTCCTCCACCAACACAGGAAGCAACAAGCATGCTGAGAAGACGAAGGGCTTGTCTATCGCACCGCATGGGGTTGATCTAAGATACGCAACTTCAGCTACGTGAATAGTTTAGCTGAAGTCGACGTACTTAGATTTACTTACCGTGGTGTCTTCACTGTGGTAAGTCAACAGCTGATGCTCTCCTGTCGACTCTGCTTATGCTCGTCGTTCTGGTGGAGTATCGGAGTTGACAGGAGAGCGCTCAGCAGTCGATTTATCACGCGTCTATACTAGATGCAATAAATTGACCCCTACTGGATCAATTGCTGCCCGCGGATCCGGCAGGTAGTGTAGACAAGCCTGAAGGCTTCATCTGAGGAGATTGGTCCTGGTTTAAGAGGGAAACCTGTGCATTACGAACTCTGACATCCTGTGGAGTGCAAAAAATGCTTGATCTAAACACTGCCTAGTTGAATAAGGTTTAATATTTAGATTGTGCACTTATCTTTTATTTTCTTTGGTAACTATCTCTGATCTTTTCTGCTTACCACTAACAGTCACTTAAATTTTTTCTTTCTGTAGTTAATAAATCTGTTTTGTGCTTTGCCTAAAATAGTGTATTTTGCTTGAAATGCTCAGGAAGCCTCAGCTCAGGTTACAAAGTCTGGTGCATGACCTTTCCAGATTGAAGGAGGAGTGGACCGGGTAATAAACTTATGCTGGTCAGGCTTCTGGGTTGGTACATTTCTGGGTTGTAAGACTGGAGAGCTGGGGGGAATTGGCTGGTGCCTTTCTCTGTGTGATTTGTGAGGGGCTCTGGGAGCACTCATGCAATCTAGCTAAATGTTTGGCTCCACTTGCTGTTGTGCTGAGTGATAACAGCGCCTAGAAGGGTTTGCTGCTTGTCACTAGCAAAGCATTGTGAGAGTCGGCCCAGGCTGGAGCTTTAAGGGCGCACAATGGTACCCCAATTCCAGATTGTACCCCAGGGATCCTGTCACACTGTGTTTTCATGGTTTCTGATGTTGCCAGAGCCCCAAAAGTAAATTGCAGTATTTGCTTTGAGTGCAGGCAGGTATTCTGTATAATTATATAAGACCTAGATCATGCAGACACTTGTGTTTATGATTAACTTCAAACATGTGAGTACTCCCATTGACTTCAGTGAAATTACTCACATGCTTAAAATTAAGCATGTAGTCACTGTTTGCAAGATGTGGGTCCAAGATTGCATTTTTCTAAAAACTCTCATATATACATGAAGAAAAAGCATGTTAGTTACTGCACAAAATTCTGTGATAGGCTTCTTATAATAAGCTGAACTGGTTCTTTTGTACGCTATGCTGCTAAATAAATGGCAACTGACTTTTTCTTCTTCTTCCGAGTGAAAGAAAAACATATGTAGGCATATTTCAGGACTATTGTATCTGCCCTCCCTGCAATCAGCAGGTAGCAGTGTATTTGCCTGCAAAGAGTTGGGAACTCAGCAGATCTGCTGAACTCATTACTATTTTTTCTTAAGCAAGTGAGAACCTGAAGCTGTGCTTTGTGTTCATTTCACTAAGTAGGATTTTGTTTGGGCTGAAATAAGACAGACATCCTAAGCCTACTGTGCATGTTTCAAACTCATGGCTTTTGCTAATGAGCCAATCTGAATGAAGTCATTACTTTACTAATGTAGTTTGTTGAAGACTTTTAAGATGCTGTAGCTGATAACATGTTTATTACACTGTAAAACCACATCTGTATGAAGAAATTCACATGCTGACTCTATTTCAGGGGTTAGAAACATGGGTAGAAAGTAACAAATGTGATTTAGCTTAGCAAATAAATGTAAGATAATACTGCTGGGGAAAAACTGTCCAAAAAGTAGGGAGAAATCCAGTTGAAAGTGTGACAGTAAATTAGACAACAGGTTGTAATGTGATGTGTACTTATTATATCCATATGCAGTGCTTCTACAAAAGCATCTTCCCATGAATCAGGGAGAAAACATAAAAGTACTGCACTTGGACTGTTTTATTAATTTCTGAGCAGCATCCTACCAAAAATATATTGACAAATTTGGAGACAGTTCAGAGGAGAGCAACAAAAACTATCAGAGAGTGGAGGGATTGATTTATGAGAAAAAGATTAGAAGAGCTATTTGTGTAATAATTACACACAGAGAAATGACACGTAAAGAATGTAAAGGTTGCAAAGTAAAATATTCCAAAGTTATAAAAAATCAAAATATCAAGGCTGTATTTGGAAACTTAATCCCCCCTCTCTTGTGTGTATACATTATTATACAGTCTTTAGTTACATGATCATGTGGCGTTTTTCCACAGAAACGCTGCCTCAGTCAGTGCAAAGGATAGACAATACACACTAAATTGGTAGCTATTCAGCATTTAATTTTATCTTCATCATTCAATGTATGGCCCTATGACTCACTTTCTGCACCTTATTAAACCGTTCACTGAATACAGAATTGCTCATTTCTTCATGGACTTTTCTGTGGTGCTCATCTTCATCATGTGAGCACTTTATAAACATTAATGAACTTATCTTCACAACACCCGTGTGAGGTAGGGTGACACTGTCCTTCCCATCTTACAAATGTGGAACTGAGACACAGAGTGATTAATGTGAACATTGTCAAAAGTGCTCACTAATTTTGGGTGCATAACTTGAAATGCCTAGGGTATGATTTTTCAGAGTACATAGCATTTTTATTGCACTTAATATGTTCAACACACAACTCAACTTCACTTGTAGATGTCAGTGCTCAGCACTTATGCAAATCTGGCCCCAGGTGTGCACAGTAACCTGTGAAAAGTTTGGTTTAAGTTACTTACTTAGCATCAAACAGGAACTCTGTGGAAGAGGCAGGGATAGAATCCATTTATCCAGGGCAGTAATCAACTATCTTTTCTTTTCCTGCTCTCCTCTGCCTCATTCAGTACACATCTTTCAACTCTGGCAACAGCCTTATTCTCTACACAACCCTGATTTATCCCCAGAACAGGCCAATTCTGTGCACTGAATGAAACAGAGTTAGGAAAAATTGTATGTGATCATGTAATTAAAAATTGTCTCATAATGCATGTGAACAAAGGTGGCAAATTAAAGATGCACAGGAAAATTTAGTTCTGGTATTTCCTTACTTTTTTGTGCTTGATTTTGCAACCTTGACTGTCTTTTAACATAATATTTTTAATGTATATTTTGTGTTATAAAAAAAAAAAAGTCCTGAAAACCAGAAATTCCATCATGTGGAACCATATTTCCTCCCCACATGGTTTATCTGCAGGGTTGATACCTTTGGTGCACAGAACATACCTCTACCACTTGAGCTAACGGAACAAGTGATAGCAGTATTAGGCAGTTATCCTCTATATTAGAGTCTGATGAGGTACATATTTTCCCTGTAGGTTTCATAGCTATATGCTAGACAGCAAGGGAATGTTGAGACTCAGAAATCATGGGTTCTGTTCCCCATGGCTGGTGTGGAGAAAGTAAATAAAGAAGTGTTTTTTTTACTCCTTCTCATAACACAAGAACTAGGGGCCACCAAATTAAATTAATAGGCAGCAGGTTTAAAACAAATAAAAGGAAGTATTTCTTCATACAACACACAGCCAACCTATGGAACTCTTTGCCAGAGGATGTTGTGAAGGCCAAGCCTATAACTGGGTTAAAAAAAAGAACTAGATAAATTCATGGAGGATAGGTCCATCAATGGCTATTAGCCAGGATGGCAGGGATGGTGTCCCTAGCCTCTGTTTGCCAGAAGCTGGGAATGAGCAACAGAGAATGGATCATTTGATGATTACCTTTTCTTTTCATTCCCTCTGGGGCACCAGGCATTGACCACTATTGGAAGACAGGATACTGGGCTAGATGGACCTTTGGTTTGACCCAGTATGGCCGTTCTTGTGTTCTTATGTAGATTCTGGAGAGGAATGTTCTCTATAGTGGTTACAGACCTTTCTTTCCTGGTCCATTCTGCCTGCCCTCTATGGTTCTAAGAATCCTAACATGAACCCCTGCAGCCTGTCTCTATCACTTTGTTACCCCTATCATGCCCCACAGTCTGTCTCCACCCCATTCACTTCCTCTCCCCTGGCAGCTTGTTTGTTTCCCACTCTTCTGGCTTTCAGACAAGCTGATTCCTCTTTCCCTTGGCACCAACAGGGGAGGAAGGAGAGGGTGCAAGCAAGGAGAGCACATGAGAGGCAATGTCCCTGCTCTCATTAAAATATTAGGCAATCTTAACTATTGGGATTGCTATGAGCTCCACTTATAAATATGAATTAAGCAGTGACCCAGCGGAGGGCATGATAAATCTGCAAATAAAAGAAAGATTTAAAAGGAGATTAGTATGATGTGTGGAGGTTTAACTACAAGTAATAGGATACAGTTAGAAAAGGGAAAATTCAGAGTGAATCTGAGGAAACATTTTTTGACACTGAGGTGTAGTACTCTAAAACATAATCTCGCAAAAGAAGTGGTGGAATCCCACTCACTTGAGACTTTTAGAATAAAATTAGTAGGGCTGTCAATTAATCGCAGTTAACTTCCGCGATTAACTCAAAAAAATTAATTGTGATTAATCACACTGTTAAACAATAGAATACCAATTGACATTTATTAAATATCTTGGATGTTTTTCTACATTTTCAAATATATTGATTTCTATTTCAACACAGAATAGAAAGTGTACAATGCTCACTTTATATTATTATTTTTGTTTACATATAGTTGCACTGTAAAAATGATAAAAGAAATATTTTTCAATTCACCTCATACAAATACTGTAGTGCAATCTCTTTATCATGAAAGTGTAACTTACAAATGTAGTTTTTGTTTGTTGCATAACTGCACTCAAAAAATATGTAAATCTTTAGAGCAGTGGTGGGTAACCTGCAGCCCACAGGCCGCACGCGGCCCATCAGGGTAATCCGCTGGTGGGCCGCGAGACAGTTTGTTTACATTTGCACGGCTGCCCACAGCTCCCAGTGCCCGCGGTGCCCCTTCATGCTTTGGCCATCATTTCAGAGGACATGCTTCCATGCTGATGATGCTCATTAAAAAATAATGCATTAATTAAATTTGTGACTGAACTCTTTGGGGGAGAATTGTATGTCTCCTGTTCTCTTTTACCCATATTCCACCATATATTTCATGTTATAGCAGTCTCAGATGATGACCCAGCAAATGTTCGTTTTAAGAAAAATTTAAGAAAAATAAAGTGAGCGCTGTATACTTTGTATTCTGTGTTATAATTGAAATCAGTATATTTGAAAATGTAAAAAACACCCAAAATATTTAAATAAATGGTATTCTATTATTGTTTAACAGTGTGGTTAATCCCAATCATTTTTTTAATCATGATTCATTTTTGTAATCGCTTGACAGTCCTAAAAATTAGACTGAATGAAGCATTAGAATTTGTATATTACTGTAGAGAGTAACCCTGCATTGTCTAGGAGTGATCCATGTAGCTATCCTACATTTCTAATGTTGCCATATATATGGTGATCTAATACTCATGTTCTATCTCTTTTCTGTTGTTCATTCACATTTCTGAGGCATGGTTTAGCATATGCATTGGATTGAATAGAGCCCTATTACTTTATAAAACTTGTGGGTTACCTTGAGAATGAGCGGTTCTAGGTTTGTTCACAATAAGCCAACTGGAACATTTCCTTTTACAAAGTTGACTCTTGACCCTGATAGGAAGTATTCTCCTAGGTAATCTGCGATGAACAAAATGTTTGCCTTGTAAAACCTGGCTTCTGATTTCTTCTAGGAAAACCTGTGTATATTCTGCTACAAATAAATATTTTGGATATTTTTAGTAGCTGGTTCTAAAAAGACCATAGATCTAATTCTGTTCTTAGTTGTAGCCATGTAAATCGTTGGTTTCCATGATGTTGTACCAGTTTAAATGAGAGCAGAACCAGCTCCTTGATTGTTTATATTAATCAGTGGTGCAGCATTCTTCAGAAAATCCTTTCATTGCATATGCCTCATGTAGATAATGTATATCTGAAGCCATGCCAGCCCAGTAGAATCTAGTTAATACTAATATAAGATGTTCCATATTGTCATGGAATGATCTTAGCACAAATTAGTCAACTCCTTGGCTAACATCAGCTGAGTTCTTAAGTTAATTCAGAAATATGTACCACTACTTAACTGGAGATTGTTCCGTTCTCTTAGCAATATGGGGATCTGACTGTGCTGGCCGCCGACATAAGAAGGAACTTTATCAATTGAGATTTCAATTAGACCTCTGAAATTTTCATAGATATATCTAGGTATTTATATAGTCATCTTCATCATCGTATCTGAAAACCAATTTCAGTAAGATATGGCAACATTAAAAGGCTGGTTAAAGCTGGAATAGGTAATTACATAGTCTCAGAAGATATGATTTCAGCTGTTCTACCAGGCATTATATTGATTTAACTTTAGCATGTAGGGCTCACAGGTTGCCTTATTTGTTACATATCTAACAATGAAAGAATCATCCACTTCTGAAGACTGTATACAAAACTGGGATGATTTTTTGTTTAGATTTTGATAATCAGTGCATGTTCAGATCAGTTTGGTTTTCCTTCTGAAAGCTAAGGGAGGAAAAGCATAGGGATTCCAGAATTTTGTATCATCAGCCCTTTCAGATTACTATTTCATAGAGCCTGCTCTCTGAAATCCTAGGCCTCTCACAGTACAGATGAAGATGTGAGCTCTTCCCTAAAAACCTTAAAGTTTTCAAACATCTGCCTGAGATAATCTCATGCATATACATCTTTCATGAAATAGGCTAGGGATTGCCAAATTTATTGACCCTCTGAGCCTCATCTTCAGAAGTTCCAGAGCCGGGCACACCTGCCAGGGCTCAGGGCTTCTGCCCTGTGTCCGGGTAGTGGGGTTCGGGGCTTCAGCTGTGTGGGAGGCACCTGCCAGTGCTTGGGGCTTCAGCAAGAGTGCGGCTGTAACCCCGAGCACCGGCAGGTACCTCCCATGGGCTGAAACCCCAAGACCCCCTCCCCGCTGTGCAGAATCTCCGAGCCCCACCACCCCACCACAGGGCAGAAACCCCGAGCTCCCCCCATGAGTCTGTTAGGTGGAGTGGGGGTCCTATAAAGGCAGCCAGCCAGTCAGGCAGTGACACAGACAGCTGCAGTGGCACAGGAGCCAGCAAACAGAGCTGTAAACAGGGGAGTTTGGGTGGGAGTTTGAAAGGGGAGTTTGTCTTGCGGTGCTTGTTTGGGGTTTGTTTTTGGTGTGGTTTGTGTTTCCCAGATTAACAGGATTTAGGTGGGAAGGCTATGTGATCCTGGAGGGGGTACCTGGAAAGAGTTCCGTCTGCATGAAGTGCCGCCTGATAGAGCTGATGGAAGAAAAGATCCGAGGATTGGAGATGCAGGTGGAAAGTCTGGTTGAGTTTAGAAGGGGGTTCAAGTGGATTATGGAGCAAAGACAGGAGGAGGTTGAAGAGAAAAGCTCAGACTTGCAGATGGAAGCAGGACTGAAGAATTCTGAGGGGAGACTGCTGGGTGAAGAAAATGGACAGTGGAAGCACGTGACTAAGAGAACCAGGCAGAGGAAAATACGGGCTAGTGAAGCAGAAACAGAGCTCAAGAACAGGTTTGCAGAGTTGGAAAATGAAGAAGGGGCTCAGCCGGTGGTCACTGAAGGTGGAAGGGCAAGGAAGAAGAGAAGAGCGGCTAGTCCTATAGGAAAAGGGGAAGAGTCAATGGAGACTACACCTAATATGAGCTCCTGGAGGATACAGGATGGGTTGAAGAGGATTACAAGGGAAAATAGGAATGGAAAGAACTTGCAGCCAGAGGGAACAGGGGATAGACTGGAGAATCGCACCGTCACCAGGAAAAGGCAGGTCTACGCGATTGGGGACTCCTTACTGAGAAGAATGGACAGGCCTGTAACCAGAGCTGATCCAGAGAATAGAAGGGTGTGCTGTCTTCCAGGTGCTAAGATACGGGATGTGGACCTGAGGTTGAAGAGGATCCTAAAGGGAGCGGGAAAGAATCCACTGATCATCCTTCATGTGGGAACAAATGATACCAGTAGATTCTCACTGGCACGTACCAAGGGAGACTATGCCAGGCTGGGGAAGACGCTTAAGGAAATTGAGGCTCAGGTGATCTTCAGTGGGATTCTGCCTGTTCCTAGAGAAGGGCCACAAAGGTGTGACAAAATTATGACTATCAACAGATGGCTCAGGCAGTGGTGCCATAAGGAGGGCTTTGGGATGTATGGCCACTGGGAGGCATTCATGGACAGAGGAGCATTCATGGACAGAGGACAGTTCTCTCGGGATGGACTTCATCTGAGTAGGGAAGGAAATAGACTTCTAGGATGGAAGCTGGCACAACTGATTAAGAGAGCTTTAAACTCGAAATTTTGGGGAGATGGTTGGGAGATGTCCAGGTAATCACCACGCCGGATTTTAGCATTGAGAGGGAAGAAAACAAAGTAAGAAAGGATACAGCCGTGGGTAGGAGAATGGACATAAGGAGGAAGGGCAGTGTGGATACCAGTCTAATAGATCATGCTGGCTGTAGAATGTCTGTGTCTAATCAGGTAAAGAATGTGAGCGAGGCCAAACAGCAAAAATTAAGATGTTTGTACACCAATGCGAGGAGCCTAGGTAACAAAATGGAGGAACTAGAGCTACTGGTGCAGGAAGTGAAACCAGATATTATAGGGATAATAGAAACATGGTGGAATAGTAGTCATGAGTGGACTACAGGTATTGAAGGGTATGTGTTGCTTAGGAAAGACAGAAATAAAGGTAAAGGTGGTGGAGTAGCATTGTATATCAATGATGAGATAGAAATGTAAAGAAATAAGAAGCGATGGAATGGATAAGACAGAATCCGTCTGGGCAAATATCACATTGGGGAAGAAAACTACTACAGCCTCCTCTTGATAGTGCTTGGGGTGTGCTATAGACCGCCGGGATCTAATTTGGATATGGAAAGAGCCCTCTTTAATGCTTGTAATGAAGTAAATACTAATGGAAACTGCGTGATCATGGGAGACTTTAACTTCCCAGATATAGACTGGAGGACAAGTGCTAGTAATAATAATAGGACTCAGATTTTCCTAGATGCGATATAGCTGATGGATTCCTTCATCAAGTAGTTGCTGAACCAACAAGAGGGGATGCCATTTTAGTTTTGGTTTTGGTGAGTAGTGAGGACGTCATAGAAGAAATGGTTGTAGGGGACAACCTTGGTTCGAGTTCAAATGTCCCTCGGCCCGCACCGCTTTCAGCAGCTCCCATTGGCCTGGCACAGCAAACCGCGGCCACTGGGAGCCGCAATCAGCCGAACCTGTGGACGCTGCAGGTAAACAAACCAGCCCGGCCCACCAGAGCTTTCCCTGAACAAGCGGCAAACAAGTTTGGGAACCACTGATCTAAAGTTATATGTTATTAGTGAGGTGAATAAAGATTTTTTAAAATGTTTCTAATTTTGACCATATCTTTTTAAAAAATGGGGGAACTGAACAACTGTGAATGCCTAGTATTATAGTGGTTAAGAAGTACTTCAAGCTTGTTGAGAATTTTTAATATATGTCGGTAGCATCCATAAAATATTTGGATGAAAGGCGCTACAGTTGCATGCTGAGTATAATTACTATTCTGTTCTAAAAACAATGCTCACTCTGTGTTTCAACATAGTTAAGTGATACATTTTAAAATTTAAGACTTCAGTGGGACTACTCAGGTACGTGCTGCAGGGTCTAGGGCCATATTTATTTCTTTAGCTACAGTCCAAAGCTGAAGATGAAAGTATCTGCCTATAAGGCATAGGATAAGCTTTTCAAAAGATCCAAAGTCTTATTTGCAAAATGACTTAGGCATTTAGGATGGAATTTTCAAAAGTGCTCAGCAGTGATCTATCTCTGCTCAAGTGACATTAATAGGTCTTTCATAGTATCGATAGTGAGCCCTTTTGAAAATCCCACTCTTATGGAATAAAGGCTAATCAACAATATGAGGAAAGGGCTGTTATGGCCAGGGTGGGCATGGTGATGAGCTCCCAAAACCTATAAAATGCTTATAAAAGGCCAGCATCTCTGATAACCTCTGACAGCCAAACTTCCCATCGCTTCCCTTCATATGATGCGGGTGTTTCTGCTAAAAGTCATGGTGTGAAAGGTGGATATCTGGTGTCTTTAAATTTCCAGATAGCTCAGGTTGGGCCCTTTAGCCCAGAAGGGCAGCCTACTGAGGAGAAGGAAAACTCTGGTCTTGGTGCTGTGCAATCTAAATGCATACATAAAAAAAGATATGAAATGTGTTCAGGAAGATACAGTGTGTGAGTGGTACTATGAATGAGGAGGTTAAAGCACTACTAGGCATGTGTATTGCCAGCCAATGGATGATAGCCAATAAATGGTTCCAAAAGAGAGTGAGTCATTTGGTTATGTACATTGGTGGTGGAAACAAGGTTGAAATGGTGAGGAAATCTCAGTGGAGTTGAGTTATGGACTGCAAACTGATACTAGCAAGACAATAGTGCTGCAATACAAACCGTTTGTGGCAAAGGTTAGAGTAGAGTATTGGACAAAGAGAGAACAAGGCTCAAAAGAAACAAGACTAAAGTACAGGAAGGTAAGGAGACATCAACTGAAGAGGAGCGGAACCATCTCAAAAGAATGTGCATTGCAGCAGTGGAAGAGGTTTGTGGACAATGCAGATGGAGAAAACCAAAGGAAAGGAAAAAGTGATTGCAGACTGACAAAGTGAAAGTAGCACTTCAAAACAAGCAACTGTAAGTGAAAATGAATACAATGGATCAAAGTGAGTTGCCATTTGGGCAGTGAAGAAGGCCAAAGAGAGTGACCAAAATGATTTGTATGCCAAGCTTGTAAACAACCTACAGCGGACTGGCAAAAAGATTATAGTCTTGCAAAAATGAGATGCAAAGAAAAGAAGGGTGGTATTAACCTCATTTGTAAATGATGATCAGGGAAGACTGCTAGTAACACCTGAACAAGTGGAGAGGTGAAAACAATACTTTGAGAGTCTCTTAAATGAGGCAAATCCCTTCAAGGAGCAGTTGCCAACATGGGATCCTAAAATGGTGCCTGAAGAGAAGGTGAGAAATGCAGTCTAGGAAATACACAATAGTAAGGCAGTGGGACCTGATGAAGTGACAGCCGACCTGGTGAAAAACTTGGGCAAGAGAGGCATAAAATGGATGAGCCGAGTGGATAAAGCCATATAATGAAACAGAAGAATTCCCAAAGCATGGCGAAAGTCTATCCTGGTCACAATACATAAGAAGAAAAGCATCCATGAATGTGGAAACTACTGAGGGATAAAGCTATTGTTGCATGGGCTTAAGATACTGGAACATATCCTGGATGCTAGGAGTAGGAAAATGGCAGAACCTCTCTTCAGACAAGAACAGTTCAGCTTTAAGAAAGGACATTCCATGTTTCTAATTTGGCAATGGATAGAGAATTAGCTGAGTACCAACGAAGCAGCTGAGTACCAACAAAATACCTTTGGGGCTTGCATAGACCTAGAAAAGGCATACTATAAAGTGGACAGAAGGATGTTCACACCAGTGCTATAGAAATATGAAATGTCTGAGATTTTAATAACTATGGGGAATGCCTTATATAGAACACCTGAAACAGTGATCCAAACATGTTTTGGAATTACAAAACCCTTTTAAGTGAAAGTCAGACTACACAAGGGCTCAGCCCTAAGTCTCCATATTGGTGTTCTAAGTCAACAGAAAGATCTCAGTGGGAAAAGACTCATAGACTTTAAGGCCAGAATGGAACATTATGATCATATAGTCTGATCTCGTACACAGTGCAGGATTTACTCCTGCAATAGACCTCTAATCTCTGGATGGATTACTGAAATCCTCATATCATGATTTAAGGACTTCAAGTTACAGAGTATTCATCATGTAGACTAGTTTAAACCTGCAAGTGACCCATGCCCCATGTAGCAGAGGAAGGCAACCCTCCCTCCCCAGGGTCTCTGCCAATTTGTCCTGGGTGAAAATTCCTTCCCAACTCCAAATATGGTGATCAGTTAGACCCTGAGCATGTGGGCAAGACCCATCAGCCAGACACCTTGGAAAGAATTTTCTGTAGTAACTCAGAGCTCTCCCATCTAGTGAGAAAAGGTGAGAAGCTGATATATACTGATGACATAGCGGTAAAGATGCAGAGGAAAGATTTAAAAAAATTATTAAAGCTAATGTTAAAAAATTATATAATTCAGAGGTTGAGAAAAGAGTGTCTGTACATCCGGGTATAGTACTTAGGTTATCCACAAATACAGAGGTTGTTTTTAAAAGTCATATGATACATAAAGTACATAAACATCATTAACCCAAATTTAGGTGAATAGATTTAACAATACAGTTTAGATATTAGAATCAGAATACTCAGAGGAAATGCTACAAAGACACACTGAAAGCATGTCTCAAGAAAACTGATGTGGACATCACAAGCTGGGAGGTGCAAGGCACCAACCAACTTCAATGGGCCACATCTTCCATTAGGCACTTTGAGGAGAAGTGCCTTGCCTTCGAAGGTGAAAAGAGAGAGAGAAGGAAGGAAGGAAGAAAGAAAACTTTCTCCCAGTAGATAGCTGACCCGCCAGGAAATGTCTGTACATACTGAGGATGGATCTGTGATTCCAGGATTGGACTCCTGAGTCATCTCAGGACCTGTATGTAAATCCATGGTAGAGATTATCCTCAAATTGAGGGCTCGCCGATGATAATGAATTTGCCAAATGGATATATGCAAATCAGTTCTGATATATGAACCATTTACTATAACCTACACCAAATTGAATCCAAATGTTTTGAGATCTGAAAAGTTTGGTTAGCTACTTAGGCTTAAAAAACAAAACAAAACAAAAAACAAACAAATTCCAAAGCAAATCAATTCAGTTTACTATCCAAGTCAAACTGCCTAACTTGTGGTGTTTACATCATTATAAATAAATTCTATTAGAGAAAAAATATAAAACCACTGTGGATATAGAAACCTATGGTGATATTACATAGGTCCTCTAAACCACTGAACTGTAATCTAAGTAGTTGGTAAAATGTCATATCCTTCATTTGACACACAATTAATATCTTATATGTCTATTCAATTTACTTCTGCCTGTCATTTATGGTACTTTTAGGCTACACATTCATGTTATCATGGCAATGTTTTCTGTGCCTGCCATATATCTTTTTAACTTGTCTATCACATGTCAAGATCAACATGATGCGATGTAATGTGACATGACATAAAGCGATGCAGCACTAAACATTGCAAATGTCATCCAATGTGTCATAAATGATGTAGTTCCAAACCATCACTGACTTCCAATCTGAGCCTCAAACCCTGATGTACTATATCAAATGGCCATCCAATGACTTATTTTTATGCAAGTGTCTTACCTTTTAAAAGAATAACAGGACTGATGTAAACAGCACTCCCCCCTTTGTCATAGGACTTTGTGACCTCATTCTCTGTGGATTAAGGCTAATTACACTTTGCATTTCAAATATATTAACACCCCTTTTATGATTGCCTTTATTTTAAAGAACACCTCTTTGGAATATTGGATATGGTTCCTTCCCAAAGTGATTGCTACTGAGATTAGAAGGTAATCATGTATTATTCCTAACGCTAACAGAAGATAAACCCTCAGATGAAGAAATTTCTATCAAATGGCTGTCTAAAAAAATCTAATAGAAAGGAAGGCAATTTCTTAGAGAGTGGCAAATGGCCTTCGAAGAAGCCTTTTAAGCATATATACTGTCTACTTAGGTTCTTAGGTAGTGCCCATTCCCATAGTATCCAAGCACCTCACAAACATTAAATAATTTATCACACCCCCAAGAATGAAAGAAGTATTTTGTATCTTGATTGTTTTTCCCCCTACTAGCCAAGATGCATTTTGCTGCTTCATACTGAATGTACTTGGCATATTTCTGGAACACTTTCTCATTTACATCCGTATACAAGTGTCATATGCCACTTTTAATGCTATCAAAAATGAAGGCACAGTACTTTAAATGGTGCTCTCTCCTGGAGCACCATGAATACTGTTGCTGTATGTTCAATAACTGATACAGGCTCTAGGGTAGATTTTTAAAAGTTAAGTAAAAACTATTCTTAATTTATATATGAATGATAATGCACCTGGTAGAAAAATATACCAAGATAAATATTTCATGTAATATTTATGTTCTGCATATCAAAACACACAGATAGTATAACATCACAAGTGTACAGATGCCTGGCAATACATCTACTGAACTGATTGACACTTTGCAGGCAGTACGTTGGTAAATGTCATTAACTTCTGAAAATATTATCTCCGCTTTATGAGAATGTCAATAGATTTGGAAACCCATGAAAAAATCTGACAGTCAAGTTTATGAGATGGCAAAAGTCACTTTGTTCAGAAACATTAATATTTCCTTAAATGCACCCAGAGATTGTGATAAGGGCAAATCTAAATAAACAATTCCAAATATTTAGAAATCATTCCTGACCTTGAGTATTGTTACATCTGCAGTCCAGACAAGAAGCAAATATTTTCAGTTACACTCAGGCAATAAAAGGCCATTCCATCTCTAGGCATCAATGGCCAAGTCCATGATTTGTGTATCTAAGGAAGGAAGGAACCATCAATGTCTCTTTTAACTGATTTAGCAAAGGATGCAACATGATGTATGGAGAATTAAACATCTGTTCTGGCCAATAACAGAAAAATTCCTGAGATTATTGTCTAGGGGAGTTCACATTTAAAAAAAAACCTGAAAAAAACCAACTCTGCAGCAAATATCCAAGTCACTCTCTTTGTAAGAATTAACAGACCTGATTCAAGGTAAAGAGACAACCTAAGATCTCTTTCCCATATTTGCAGTTGTTCTATGTGATTTGAGTCCTGGCTACCTCTTACCTCAACTTGTGTGGTATCATAGGTCTCATATGCGGAGGTGCAGCCCCCAATTATAAATGGTAGTCAGATCGCTGAAGAGCTTTTTTCAGTGAGAGGCCCTTTTCTCTAGAATTCACTCCTTCTGTTGGTTGAAGGGAGCCTGACCCTGTTGACATTCAGGGCTGGTTGCAAGGCCCATGTATTCCTTCCCAGGATGTGGCCTGAGGAGATAAGATAGCCAAGTTTGTATTCATTGTTCTTTGAAGTGTCAGTATTTGTTGGCTGAGTCCTGAAAATTGGCTTTATGTCAGTATGTAAAAACTGTTATTAATGGATCTACTGTTTTTAATTTTAATCATGTGCCAAGGGAATGTGCCAGTTTGCACATTTTATAAACTGTAGAAAAATAAGTAAAATTAAAAAGCCAGGAAACCCTCCATGTGTCTAAAGTCATTGCCAAAGGCTTTTCAACCCAAGGTCTTTTTGTTGTTCTTGTTTAGATATTTTAATCACAATATAACACAGCCATTATGAGCCTCAGGAATGGTGAGTTGGAGATTAGGTATGTTTACTAATCTGGGATGTAATTAAAGAATTTCATGAAGTGGTCGAGGGGGGAGGATTCCTTATAAACAAAGTGTTCTAAACAAAATCCTGCTTGTTGACATTATTTTGTGTCTTTTTCTCTGAGGAGCATCAGTATGCAGTTAAAAATTAAGCCTTTCAAAGTTTTACTGTATCTGAACATTGAGCAATAATAAAAATAATTATTATTAATAATAAAAACTAAGGGAGACAGAACTGAATTAAAATCTTGGGTTTTTTAAACAAAGCTTCCTGTTTTTGACAACATTCCCTGTCTCAGTCTTTATTTCCAAGTTTCTAGCATAGGATATGTTGAGAGAGTTCCATAATACCATGCCTTAACGATGTGTGGGAATACTGCCAGCTACTTCGCCTTTATCATCCACTCATTTCCAACAAAACTTCATGAAGCCGAATGACTGTTATTTACTTCTCCATAACCCAGTATCTTGGGGATTATTCCCTTTCCAATTTGACCAGTAACCCCCATGTGCTTCGAAAAAATACAGATACACTCTCTGGTTTTGATACTGTAATGATGGGGGTTAGATTAGATGACTCTTTTGCTCCCTTCTAACCCTATGATTCTATGATTGCAAAGAATGTTGAGGACTCTCATCAGCTCATAGCAGATCCATGCTTCACTAGATTGAACCTCTCTCCTTTGATAGTGAATACACTTACAACAATTGAACCATCTCTATTAAGAGCGATCAGGAGGTTTTTTAAAAAAATTATGTCAAACATTGGTGCCAAAAGAATAATCACTTAAATCCATGTCAGTAGGTAATACTGTGGTTGAATTTTCAGAGATGCTGCATGCCCATAGATGCTCCATTTGACATAAATTGTATTTGTGGACGCTCAGTGTCTTTGAAAAATTGGACCATTTTCATTTACATGCCTTGTTTTAGCCACCAACATCTTAAAATTTCAGCCATAATATCCACTTGTAAATATTACAAACAGACTTTATTTATCACTGAGAAATGTTATGTGAACTTATTTGTGGTCACAATTTTTGTGAGTCTACATCGTTTTTAATAGTGAAACATATTGACTAGATGGAATGGCATATGATCCTTAAAGACTAACAGATTTGAAAGCTTATTCCCAAATAAATCTGTTAGTCTTTAAGGTGCCACCAGACTCCTAGTTGTTTTTGGGGATACAGACTAACACGGCTTAGCTGCACAGTAGTCATATTGGTTATGCAATATGTCAGTCAACTGATTCTCACTTCTGGCATCCCTACCTTTTTAATGACATGAGAAATATTTTCATTTATCGCTTCTGGCATCCCTACCTTTTTAATGACATGAGAAATATTTTCATTTATCACATCCTGATGCTTTTTTGTTCAAATTTGAACATTAATTTAGTGCCTGTGAAAAGGTGAAAGATTAATGTCTCTGGAAAATGAAATTCTCACTTAATCCACAAAACATAGACAGAAGCCACACAACCTTTTCCTATACCATTCCATTATCCTTGCATCAGTTTTGTTCTGGGATGGAAATGCAGTATATGTTAGTTGGGGATAGTAAAATATAGACTAATCTTTGTGCTTGAGCATAGCAGAGACAATCACAAAAGGTAACAATGACACCTGTGATGTGAAATACTCAACATGAGTAAGGGTGGTAGATTCCATCACAGTATATTCTGTCTTTAGTTTCAGCTTCCAACTGCAAATAAGTTTTGTTTTGCTTCAATTTTTAATTGAATTTAATCTTTTTGACCTTATACTTTAATATATTTTCCTAGAGGTTTTTTTTAAAGAATGTTCATTTTGCCATATGTAATAACTACCCCATCAATATTTTCTTCATGTCTTGGATGCACTGGCTCTTTTGTATGTTTGTATATTTTTCTTCAAGAGCTTTTCTGGTTTTTTAAGTTTTTTTCCTTTTTTCCTATGGTTTGTGTTTTTCGATGTTACATGTGGTTGCATCCAATAATTGTATACTTTTCCCCCTAGGGTGTATTAGCTTTTCATGTTTTCTTTTGACTTTATTCCCATCACACTCTTTGCAGGCTAGCCTTTGAAGTTTGTAATTTCATAGTCCCCATTTGAAAAGACTCAAGCCTATATCTATTGTAGGAGCTTCTGTGTTTAAAAACACAATGTTTTGGAATAGTTTTGGCTACCACATTTTGTGCTTCCAGTGTCATTAGGACATAACTTGGTTAAATGTGTAATACAGTGCATGTTGATATGAATGTTGTATTAAGGCCTAGTCCAAAAGTATATTGAAATCAATGGAAACCGCCCCCCCCCCCCAACATCAATAGATTTAGATCAGGACCATAATGCAATAATCATGTTAACAATTATAGCTGTAGTTTTTCTTTTAACTGATTAAAATGAACATAGGTTGTGTAGTGATGGGGGCCAGAAGGAGCTTTTTGACACCTCTAACTAGAATATAAAGTGACAGTAGTTTTGCAGCCCATACATACTGTGTAGTATTGCACTATTACAAAAAAGCTGTGAAAATGCAATTGTGTGTGTTTGACAAACTTGCTGTAAGAAGGCAAGTTTTCAAGATGTCATATCTCGATTTTGCAGTGAATTTTTTTACTTTGTCACAGTGTATTGCCTGATGATTTTGTGATCAGTTAACAATACTACAGAATTTTAACTTCAGTGCAGAAATCAGGGAGCCTGGCTGACTAACATAGGTCCAAATAGCAATCGAGTGTGTAGAATAATATAGGATGCTGCCTAATATATGTATTTTTTACTAACTTCTGTGACTCTGATATTATTTCTAACAAGAAAAAAAAGACAACCAGACATGCTGGAAAGGAAAAAAAAAAGAAAAAGAAAGGAAGGGTATGCAAACAAATATTGGCAAGTTGGGCTTTTCTAGAGCCTGAGTTCTCAAATTGAGAGCAGAAATATAAACAAATCCGGATTGTTTGTGAACACTCTCCCTTTTCCTTATATCTAAATGGCGTGCAGAGGGTCCTGCAACTTTTTCATTTGGTACCGCAGGATCACAGTATGCATGGAGAGGTTGAGAACCACTCTTTTGGAGCACTGACCTATAGTCTGACAAGTTGATGTACAGTATGCCTTCAGATCTGAAAAAAAGATAGGAAAAAGAAATTGGCAATACAGTAGCTATTTTTTTCTTTTACAGGGTGTAAGTAAAGGTGTTTGGGGGCTGGAAAAGACCAACAACATCAGGTGGATTCTCTTGGGCATTCACAGGACCTTCCTCTGTGGTGCTAATGTGTGTGTTGGGATATGTCTAGATAAGACAGACTCACTCCTTATGTAATTTGGCAGAGAGCTGTTTATCCTAGAGATATGTTTCTTCAGTCTCTTGTAATTCTCTCTCTATAGTTTTCAGCTTGGGGAAGAGATTATTAGTTTTTTAGTTTAGGTAGGACACTCTTCCATGGACTTTTCCTCCTGCTTTCCAGGTTATAGCTAGAATCTTAGCTTCAGTCAGAAGGGTTTGCTTGAAACCTGAACTCTTCCATTTAGTGATGTGCATTTTAGAGTGCCCAAACCTGGTACCCTTATGTGCAAGCTTTCTAAGAGTGATTCACTGCGAACAAATGAATATATAATCAATAACAATAATAATAATAATATGAACAAATAATCTTCTTGCTCACATCAGAATTAGGATATTGACATCAAATCAAGGATATTACCATTTTCTTTATCAATGGGGGTGAGCAGTGTAGATTAAACAGATTATAATAAATCAGACACCTAAAGCATATGATGATTTACAGCTGCTTATACTGAACCATTGGCACAGCACTTCTTAATTTTCTGTTGGCATGGTATTTGTAAGCTGATTAATTTTGATAGCAAACAAGTAGAGCCATGATTTTTTGCAAATCATGAGTAGCATGGATATCTGGCCAAATGCAAAAAGTATTAACACTCACTGGTAGAAATACAAGTTGATTAACTCCCCGCCCCCTACATATTTCCACTCAATATCTTATCAAATATAATGTGTGCATTGCCCAACTGGCTTCTTCCCTTGTTATCTCATTAAAATTTTTAGTAAGCTAAAGAGTCAACAGAGAGGAGAGAGAACTCCTCAGCAGGACTCTCGAAACTGCATCTATTTTCTTTGATGGAACATTTCACAAGATGGTTATTGAAAAGAATAGTTCAATGGTTGCACAATTTCAGGACTTTTTATTGTTGTTGTTTTATTTATATGATGCAATTTTATTACTCAAAAGTGGATTTAATGCTGTTGAAAACCCTAGAGATTAAAATACACAAAGCAAGTATATCATTATTCGGTTTTACAATATTGCCTAGAATGTGCATTTGTCATTTGGGCCTTGTTGTCAGGGCCACCCCCAGATATTTTTCATATGGTATGCACTGTCCACCCACCAGCCTGACCCTCATATTCCCCTTTTAGGTGTCTCTACCCACACCAGCCTGACCCCCACACTGGTCAAGAGCCCCTACGCCCAATCTTCCAGAAACTTTAGGCCAGGGATCCCCCATCTCAAAAGCCCTTGTGTTCTCCACCTAGGTACATACTCCTTACCCTTCCCTGCTGGTGAGCTTTGGGTCCATCCTGCTTTCTGGTACTGAGAGGAATCTCAGCATGCAGGGGCAGATTTGGTAACACAGCCCCTCCATCCTGCCCACTGTCTGTTGTGCAACTGCTGCACAAATCTGAGAATGTCTCCACTCCCAAGATTTGATAATCTAAATAGACAAAGACTGAGGGAAAGGAAGTATTATTATCCCCATTTTGCAGATGGGTAACTCTGCCACATAGAGATTAAGAGACTTGCTCCGGGTCACACAAGAAGTCTGTGGGCAAAGACAGGAATTTATGACTGATCTTCTTAGTCCCAGTCTAGATCTATACCAAAAAAAACGAGGGTACCCCATATCGCCACACCATTGTACCTCAGTTCTAACTTGGAGGAATGATAGTTTGGCTTACATGAATAGCCCTTGACCTTTTTTGTGTGTGACTGCTAAACAAAGTTGCTGCTCAGTGTCAACTGTGTTGGGCTTTATTGTGATATGGACTCCTGCTCACTGGGAACCAGACTCAGACCATCAACTCATTTCACAACAGGCCACAGAACAGCTGTTAAATGATAATTGGTTTGGGGATTGCCAACCCCAAGCATTAAAAAACCATGAGTCAGTCCCTTACAAAAATATAATGAGATTGGCTTAAAAATCATTAAAAAAACCCTGTCATTCATTTTATTTGCCTTCTGGTTTTTCAGACTTTTTCAGGGTACATTCTGGTCACATTTTAAAGTTTTTTCTCACAGCCATAAGGACTAGAAAATTCTTTTCATTTGTATTTTAAATTAAAGTTGCTGTTCTCAGATAATCAAATGACACCAGGAGCTGGGGCTTTAAGAAAGCCTAAAAACATGAGACTCACAATGGAATCAATAGTCACTATCAGCCTGCACGGAATTCAAAGGAGTAAATTAGAGATGTTTCAGAGTAACAGCCGTGTTAGTCTGTATTCGCAAAAAGAAAAGGAGTACTTGTGGCACCTTAGAGACTAACCAAGTTATTTGAGCATAAGCTTTCGTGAGCTACAGCTCACTTCATCGGATGCATACTGTGGAAAACAAACATCTGCTGTATTTTCCACAGTATGCATCCGATGAAGTGAGCTGTAGCTCACGAAAGCTTATGCTCAAATAAATAAATTAGAGATGAGGTGCATAGCTGTTTACCACATATGTATCTAATCCTTGCAGTTCACTTGCATGTATTCTAAACTCAGATATGGCTCATTTCACATATGAAGTACCATAGCTTTTATACTATTTCCCCCACATTTTTTGTTTTGTCCATATTTAGAAAGATGAATTTACAGTAATTTTAGAACACTTCCTATCTCTCTGCCCTGTTACATTCCATCAAGCAGCCGCATCTATGGTAGACGTCATTTCCTTTGTCAATGTTGATTATTTTTCCAGATTAAATTATGTCCTGCTAATGAAGAACAAACTGAAAAAATGATGTCTTTCTTTATTTGGTAATTTGGAAAACCAGAACCTGGAAAATAATGATGTTGCAGCAACCTGAATGTAGTGAGAGCAGTTATGTGGGAATTGTGCTCATCGGCTCTCATTTTGGCTTATTATCCCATGCTGCTGTTTTACCTCATTACCAATCATATTACTCTTGTTGTATGAATTTAAAACAGCGACAAAAATAGCTATCTGAGTATGGAAAACCATTCCTGGCAAATATATTTTCATTCTGAGGATAAAAATGAATCAAAGCAATAATAACTGGGCCTTAGGAAATGACAGTCTTAAAAAAATACCCATGCCCAGAAAAAAAGCTATGGCTGCTAAAACTCAACTGGTCTGTAAAAAAAGAAAAAAGCTAATGTTCAGAGTCCACTAAAACTGCTGAGCTGCTGCTGCCTTTTTTGTTTTGTTTTTTGGTTTGGGTTTCTTGATCCAATATACACACACATTTTTGAAATGTAACCTTAGGCCATACAGTTAAGCTTTGTGTCTTGAAACATATTTGTCAACAGCTCACTCTGGCACTTGTTTCTTATGGCTGTCCTGTAGCTTCTGCTTGTAATGGTGCATTCTTAGTGAGGCTAATATTTATTCGGCTCAGGTGTGTGTGTGTACGGTGTGTGTGTCGGGGAAGAACGTCGGAATAGATTGTTTGAACCTAGCATCTGAATCACACATCCAAGCACACACTGAAATAGATGGGATTAGAGATATCCAGGCTATCCAGAAATGTTCCAACCACTGGATTTTTATCTCCTGGTTTTGCCTCCTTTCTAGATAACATAAGTGGAATCCTGTTGGATGTGTGCCACAGGATTTTGCTTTTATTTTCTCTTATACTTGAGGTGACTATATTTTCAAAACTACAATACTAATTTTGTCCATTTTATGAGTATTTCTTTACCCTAAAAATAATGCATTGAAAGTACATTTTCTAAATATGTGTTGCTAAATGCCAATTTTTGACTTGGAGCTCGTTTCTCAGAGAGGAGGATTTTTTCCTGAGTACTTTAGGTTTCTCAATGAGTTT
Organism: Natator depressus; assembly: GCF_965152275.1. Lineage (NCBI taxonomy): Eukaryota > Metazoa > Chordata > Testudines > Cheloniidae > Natator > Natator depressus. Next base: position 126,745,607 of record NC_134235.1, read on the forward strand.
ATCATGAAACATTAACTAAAGTGATTTCAATATTCACTTTGATAAAAAAAAATAGTTCTGAGAGTGCATTTGTTTTTACTCATACTCCAAGCACTGTGTTCTTGTTCCACTGGACTTTGTGCCTGCTACACACGGAGCAAATCTAAATTGTTATAGCAAAGTACACATTTATCAAAAACCTCATCCCTTGTTTTGACTTAAATGTCCCCATCGTTCATTTCAGTTTCCCAAAAGAAGTTCCTTGGTACACTAAAAATCATATAAAAGATGCTGCTGTCTAAGCAAAACCAGCATATACGGTCACTTAACTTGAACTGCCTCACAACATAAGCGTGTTCACTGCAAAATAATCAGATGTTTACCATCAAAGCAGCAAGGGAGTATAGTGCTTAATCATACTGGGCCACGTTCTGCTACCCTTACCCCAAGAAGTGCCTTATTCTACAAGTAGTCCCACTGAAATCAATGATACAGATTCAACAAGGAATAAGCATGAGTAAAGATGATGGAACCAGGTCCTTGACTGGATTGTATATTAACTTTTGGGAAAACTCGCACTGAATTCAGTAGCAGTTTGCCTGAGTAAGGGCCATAGCTCCATAATTAATTATTGTATTTCCTCAAGGTGGGAGAGAATATGTCAGAATAGAGTTTGCAAATTTGTCCTGCAGGGTTCCTCAGAACAAATTTTCTTGCAAGGTTTCTTCCTAGATCTGATGTGGCTGATATTTTAACACTTTTATTTTAATTTCAAGTGGGGAGGGGCTTGAAAATGAAAAAAATAAGGAGAGAGTGGCACGTAACTATGCTATCCCTTTGATTTCTGTGTTTCCACTTACTTAAGCATCTAGGAATCTAGAGTATGTTAAAGGCACTGCCATTTTGTTTTGATTTCAGATACAGCCTGTTGAAGAGCATAAAATCCACTGTGGCATTTCATGCTGACTTCATTTTTTTTTTTTACTTTTTAGTTACTTTTTTCCTTCATCTAAAATAAATACACGTCATGTTACACTAGTAACGACTCAGAGTTGTTTTCATCTAATACTGAACAAGGAATTGTCTTTGGATAACAAAAGCAATATTATCACTGAGACTTCCCTTTCTCTGCTTTATTACAGAGCTTCAGACTTTGTTATTCATGCGTGGTTTCCTCCTGTAGATAAAAAAAATGCACACCCATGCAAATAGTACAGGTATGTGGTTTCTCATTGCATTTAGAAAACATAACACAAGGACAGAAGTTATCTGCACCTGTTTTTAGTATTATAAAAGCTTTAGATCAAGCATGGTTCAGGGTTTATCTGGTATTTTCATTTTTATTTTACTTTAATCATTTTGTTTGTCTATAATTGAGAGTAGTAATTGGTTCTTTCTTTCTGTGTGAACAACTCCTTAATGTTGACAATGGCACTTTTAAGTGCTGGTGTGAAGTTACTGTCATAATTCTCTAATTTGGAGAGGCGGTGATCTCTTATGTTCCTTCAGTTAATAGGTAGCTGTTTCAGTAGTGAATGTTACCATAGTTTCAGACTTATTTCATGTACAGTATGAAAATAATGCCTATGTAATAAACGTGATAGTTATACTGCATTATACTTCCTTGCAGAGGCTTGTGAAAGAGGTGTTGCTTACTATTAAAAATGCAGTCATTTCAAGGCAAGGAAGTTGTACCCATGAGTACAAGTTTAAGAATGTTTGCCTTGATACATAAAAAAAGGAAAACCTAGTGTAATAATACAGAGATTGAAACTACCAGTAGCATGAAAGTCACCAAATGGTGAACCATCTATGCTCAAACATCTAAGTGATGTGAAAAACAAACAATGATCATAAAGAATAAGATACTGCTGGAATTATTGGGAGAAGGGTTAGTCCTGACACCCGTTTTGAGAATGAAGGATGGGAGATCCAGATTGTCTCTCCTCACTGTGCATAATCAGGAGGATGTGGAAAATGAAAAAAATAATGATCAAAAATGGGGAATCCTCACGAGCAACAAATAGAAAATTATCACAAAGAGAATTTGGTAAATGAAAGTATCTGTGTTAAGAATTCCTGCTGAGGAGTTAGTTACCACTGAGAAATAATTAGCCAGCTGAGTATTGGTAGAAGCACCAATTACATTAGAAGCGGGAGTTAAATGGGGATACTCAATCCTGACCTGCTTCTATAAGCAGGTTGATGTTTATTCATTGCTACTTGAATTTCCAAAGTTTTGAATGGAATTTCCAAAGTTTTTTTTTAAACATCTAAAATATTGACAATGACGAGTGAATCATGGACATTTTAGAGGTTCATTATGTTTTGGATTAGCCTCCAAATGGTTCAGAAGCTTTTTCAAAGATTTATCCTAACATAGTTTGCTCTGGGAATTTGGCTGAAAATCTCAAGAGAAACAGGTTCTAATGAGATTTCAAATAACATATGTCTCTTTAATGAGTTGGAGATACTGACACGATTTGCTCTTTTTGTAGTATTTCTGTTTAGGAACCTTAGGGAAACCAGGAAGCATACAGTCTTATAAAAATGTAAACAAAACCAGAAAAAAATAACCAACATTTTTTTAAATCTCCCAAAAGTTTGGGGCTCTTTTCTGTTTTAATTTTAGGTGATGTTTCTAGTAATTTCTTACCTTATTCAAACTGATGTTGTTACAGCTTTACTATTACTTGACTAAAGAGACTTGATAGATTGACAAATTAATTTGCATTTTCTAGTCTGATTATTTTAATTCTTAGTTTGTAAGCATCCCTGAAGGCTACTGTACCTCTCATCTTAAATTCATTCAAAATACAATGGCTCAAATCCTTGCTGGGACTAGTGTTTACCATCTTATCGCTCCCATCCTTAAATCTCCCCATTGCCTCTCAGTAAATATCATATTGAATTCAAGAATTCATTACTTACTTATAGAACCCTTTAATCATAAAGACCCAGTTTATCTCATAGACCTATTGCTACTATACATTCCTAGCTGTTAACTCAGATAAGCAACTGATATGTCCACAATGAAGACAAGTCCTTCGAGCTCTGAGTTTTCAGCAGCTCTGCTTTGTGTCGGTGGAGTCAACAACCAAGTTCTCGAGTGAAGCAATTTACATCAGCTTTTACACCAATTAATGTTGTTTGTTTGTTGCCACCTGTAGTTCTTACAATTGTGTGCCGTATGACCATAGGTAAAGAGCATGCTAAATTACAGAATAACTATGCCATTGCATAACATTAGCAAAATAAGGTTCTTTTTAAGTTGCAGTATTTTTATATACTGCTGTGCTCTGACCTGGCCGAAAAATGCCCTAATGATCCCATTTTCTATCTAGTTTATTGATGTGACCATAGTTAATCATTTTTAACTGAGTCTAAATGAACTCACACATTAATCATTTGTCACACCCCTGAAATAGTACACACCGTTGATTTGTCATCATGCCCTGGCATCTCTGGGGAAGTTTGCTTGTCCCTAGAGCTGAGAGAAAAATGGAATTTCCATCCTGTGGGAAACTTTGGCATTTTGACACCCTGCCTGGGGGATGCGGGGGGGGGGGGGGGAGGTCTTACACTGAGCAGAAAAGTAAAAAAAAAAACCATCTTTTTGAATAACTTAACATTCTGGAAAAAAATGATTTGGAAATGTAAAAAAGTTTTTTTTTTAATGATACTTTTGATTGAATCAAAATGTTTAAGATTGTTTAGTTGACCCAAAACAAAAGATTTCATTTCAGATGGACATCAATCTTTGTGTGTGTCTGAACTGCCATGATGCCTTATGGAAGTTGTAGTTCTGGGTCCCTCTTGCCCCCTTTCCCACTAAGGGACCAACTCCCTGGCTAGACTACATCTCCCATTATGCACTTTGTTTTCTCCCTGTGGTTGAAGCACCAAATCTATCATGGGAATATGTTTATAATGTATTTATGGTAAAAATCATTGCTGTCATTTTAAATGTGGAGAAAATGTGGCCCAGAGAGAGGCGAGTGCCTATGAGGCACTGTGAACTAGTGAATTAGGTAAAGGCCTAGACATTACAAAATTTGCCTTCTGATCCTGGTTCTGCTAGGGTTGCCAACATTGTATTTCAAAAATAAGGGACTGTTTTCTTAGCACTTCTGCCCCACCCCTCTTTCTGATAATAATAATAGTAATAATAATTAGTAATAATAATAATTAATAATAAATTACTCACCTGCATTCACCAGGGGTATTTCTTGCTGCTTTTTGCAGCACTCAGCAACTCCTGATCTTGCTGTACAGAGAGGAAAAAATAAGGGACATCCCTTGTAATGAAGGACTGTTGACAATTCTTGTTCTGACACTTACTTGCTGTGTGAGCTTGGTGTGTGTCTGAGCCTTAGTTTGCCTATCACTAAATGGGAACAATATTTAACTACTTCATATATGTGCTGCTCGTCTATGGCAAAGGAGATAGAAAGAAAACTCAAGGACTCCTGGCCTTCTAGACTTGTGCTTCACCCACTAGAACATATGGCTTTTGAGGGTCATCACCTTTCTCCCTTGCAGAATTTTGTAATATTCCTGAAAAAACTCTACTGTTTCTGCAAATTTTTGGTGCAAATAGGACCTTTTGAAGTTTCACCTTCCTCCCTGCATTGCAGCTGGAAGATTTATTTGACTCCGTTTTAAAGCATAATACATTGATGCATCAATTTAAATTAGCTTGTACATTTGTAACAACACTGGTATTTTCCAATGACTTATCTGTTGTATTTTCAGGGCCCCTGGAATTCTGCTGCATGTCAAGGCACTCAGTTCTGTTGCAATGCTAACTAAATTCTCTCGCATGCATTTCTGCAATTCTATGGGAAGAACAACTAAATTATCTGACAGGCTGTAATAGGAGGCGAGAAAATATTGCCAGTTTCTAAATCAGCAGATTTTAAAACACACACTGTAATAAATATAATAAGGAACATCATACCTTAACAGAGCAATAGGTAATAAACATAATGCTGCTTGGAGATATTTGCTGTTTAATACCTTGAAACTATTGTCCGCTTGTGTTTAGAGCTGAAAAAACAAAACAAAACTATTCACATGATAGGCTTTTGTGAAAGTCCTTATTGCTTTTCTGAGTAAATTATTTTCTGTAGCCTGAAGGTACTTACAGTACCTGAAGAATTAATAATGGTGTTGGCATAGATCAGCGTATATGCTGCCAGTTCTCTTTCACACAGAGCACATGCAATTACGAATATATCCTCCAAATCCTCTGAGATTTTATTATGTTTGCTGATAATGACGGTTGCACTAAATCTTAAGTGCATAGCAAAGCAGGACGGGGCTAAAAAAGGACTCAGCAAATATATACATAATGGTGAACAACTGAAGAGCTACACGTTTAAGTTGCTGTTTCAATAGCTGCAGCATGTTTGACTTGCAAAAAGTTCGATGTATCAGGCACTTTACTGATATAACTTGAGGTAAGAGTTTAGTTCCACCATGTGACCTAAAAGAATCTGACAAAATTTGAACCATTTTTAGCTACCTGAAAGCTTAGAGAGAAGGGGAGAAATACCCATTTATACAGCAATGGTATTTTGTAGGCTTCTGATAAGTTAGGACATCTCTACACTGCCCCATAGTTTGGACTATGTGTGCGTGAATAGTCGTGTACACCAAAGTGCTGTGTTATAACTCCCTTGTGTGGGTGCTACAGGCATGAACTAAAAGTTTCCTAGTTTGCATTAACATAGTCCTCTTCAAACAGGACTACATTAACGTGAAGTATGATCCTTTTTGTTCGCGTCCGCAATGTTCAAATCGGGGAATTTTGGTGAACACTGATGTTCACACCCATGTAGTCCGAACTGTGGGGCAGCCGTAGACATGTCCTTCAAGTACAAATTGGGTATGAAATTGCTGACCTTCTGAAGATTAGGAAAAGGTAAGTGATATTCCACTGGACAATATCTCAGAGAAAAGATTCTGTTTTGTATTTGTGGAATGCTACTAGAAGGTTTTGTAGGAAAGATTCAAGTGCTTGCATTGAAGACATTTTTTATGGTTGTTTGTTTGTTTATGTTGCCATAGAACTGAGGTACCAGGGCTCAACTGTGCTAGGCACTGTACAAATACTTAACAGGCAGAGCTTACATTCTACGAAATAATGTATTATTTTAACACACAATTAACTTAAGTTATATAAATGAATTTGATGGAGAAATGGATGAAGGATGCAGACTTCCCCTTTCTTCCTATTAAATATTATAATTGGCTAATATTGTGGTGTTTAGAGGTGTGTGTTTGTTTTTACATATTGATGCTTTAAATTTCTGCAACTATTTACAATGGTAAATATTGTTATGCAAAGCATTTTTTTTGTTTTCTTTTTTCTTTTCAGATAGCTTCGACAAAGTGGTACAAGTTTAAAGTGCCAGACAGTGGGATGTAATAAGTTACCTCAATAGTTCAGGTTATATATAGAAATACATTATTTTTATGACAACATAGGATGACTTTCTCTGCAGATGTTCAATTATTTTGCATAACAAATAGTCAAGCCTTTCTTTAGATAAATCCCCTATAAGCTAGGGCCTTTTTTGGTATTCAAAAAGCAAATTTCAGTGTCTGATCACTCTCAAGACTGGTGAATCAAATGTAAATACTCCCTAGAGATACTCATAAAAGCTTAGCTTAGATAAAGACAGCTTCTGAATCCTTAACTCCCTCATTTCTGTCTTATCCACAGCAGGATCATAGTTTAAAGTAGTTCTGCAAACACTATTTCTTACTCAAGGCTTGTCTTCACTACCAGGGAGATCGATGCTGCTACAATCGATGCAGTGGGTTTCGATTTAGCGGGTCTAGTGAAGACCCGCTAAATCGATGGCAACGCACTCTCTGGTCGACCCTGGTCCTCCAGATCTCCAAGAAGAGTAAGATAAGTCGACAGGAGAGGTCTCCCATTGACATAGAGCAGTGAAGACATTGGGGTAAGTCGACCTAAGCTACGTCAACTCCAGCTACTTTACTCATGTAGCTGGAGTAGCATAACTTAGGTTGACTTACCCTGACAGTGAAAACAAGCCCTCAGTACAGACAGATCCTTACACCCGAAGTGATACTACCCACATTCCTGTCTCTGAGAGAAAACAAACTTCCTAACAAAGACAAAACTATAAGATACTATAATGATAAATAGCACCTCTAACAGTTGGTGGTGCTGTGCCTTTACATTAAGGCAAAACTGTAGTCCGGTGTGCATGTAGGATTACTGATATAAAACAGGTAGGCTTGAACCATACTCTAAATTTTACAAAGTTTATATCTGGATCTGAAATTTATGTCTTGGGCTCATTTCCAGTTTTGAAATGAATTTCCTGTCAGAGGTTTTCACTTCTGTCTGTGTTTCAACGCCTTACAGTGTCATCAACACATTTCTTCCATCAAGGTAAATAATTGTTGCAACTAGCAAACAATGGAAATTTACCAGCTTTTATTATTATGCCTAGAAACACCAAACAGGATGGAGGCCCCTTTGTGTTAGAGGCATACAGTTTCTGTATCTGAGATTTCTATATGGTCCATTGAGTGCCTCAAAATCTTTCATGCATTTATCTTCACAACACCCCTGTCAGTTAGGGAAGTAATACTTTATAGACAGGGAAACCAAAGCACAAAGAGAGTAAAGTAAATTGCTTGCCTGAGAAACCTCAGGTGGAGCATGCAATTGAACACAGGTGTCCTGAATCCCAGGCCTGTGTTCTAACCACTGGACAACATTTCTTTTGGCCAAATACCTCCTAACCAGAAGAGTTTACGTAGATGACTGTGGAATTTGGGAGTGCTTAACAGATGCTGAATTTTTAATCTCTCTAAAGGAGTGGTCTGAATAGGGAATTACCGTAAGTATCTGGCAGTATTTTTGCTGATGCAAAGGCCTTTTACCACCAGCTTCTCAGTGACTGTGGATCAGATAAAGAGTTAAGTAAAAATTCATACAGCCACTCCAAAGAAGGACTAGCTTTTTGAAATTGGAAGACATAGCATGCCAGAAAATTCCAAGCAGGTGATCCCCTTCATAATCATGTTTCTTTTCCAGTGACTGTTGCATATAGCTATACCTGTACTAGCAAACAAGAGATGGTCCAGGTGAAGCAAAATTTCGTGCAGTAAGTCTCAAATCAACTTTCAGAAAAGTGCCTCTGCCCAGAGACAAACGAGGAAGGAGCCCCATGTGAAAAGTCTGTTTACAGAAGGTTTAATGGGAAAACTACATGATCTGTTGGTGAAGAAGAAAAGAAAGTACTGACTAAGCCTGTGGGTCAGATGGTTATGTACAGGGTTGTGAATGAGAAAGCAGAGAATGGTGTTCCCTTAAAATTTGCATGTGTTAATTCCAAACCTCCTACTAGGTTAACCTGAGCAGTATATTAAATTATTTGCCCTAGTTATTTGTCTACAAACAGAAAGGATCTTCATGTTAAGATATTCATAGATTCCCTTTCATGGAACAAGGGAAATTAATTTTTAAATGCAACCCAGGCCAAATGGATTAAGGCCACCCAAAATAATTGTCTAATTCAAGAGCATGGACCTCAAAAGCTAGAGGTTTTACCAAGAGGACCCATCTACACTGAGTGAGTAGTAGTGGTAGTGTGTGACAGTATGCCTTCATCAGCAACTATTCAAATTGCACACCTAAAAACATATTTGTATGCCAGTGTTAAACAGAAAACCACAATATTTACTGGATTAAGCCCATAGTAATTCTACTAGTTTACAGTAAGAATTGACTTGGGGAAGGACCCATTGATAACACAATGGGTTTGCAGCCAGATGTGCAATAACTCATTTTTGGAAAAGGACAGTTCCCCAACGTTAGTGGCACAGAGAAATAAAGAATGGTAAATGAATTCAGTGTGAAAAATATCTGACAGTCTCTTATACGATCAAGTAGATTTTATAATGTATTATTACTGTTTTTGGAGTCTGAACAAAATAAAATGCCAAGAGGTTGAGTAACTACAAAAATATATTTTTTAAAGAAATACCTACAGGTTATGAATAAGATTTCCTAATACTTGGATGGAAAGTTAATGTATATTAATCAGAACAAGATAAAAAAATATATATTATGGGATGAGGTCAGGGTTATAATCTGACTCAGGTTTTTGTTTAAGGCTTTTTTCTTTAGTGCACTTAGGCTGATAAGTATTTGAGTTGTCACATTGCAGCAACTGTTAGGTTTTTTAAAAAATATATTTTTACATTGTTAGCAATGTACCTGAGAGTAGATGATGGTGGGTCCAAGTTAGTTTAATGTGTGGGGAAAATCGCAGAGCACATTAGTGCAATGTGCTGCTCGTGTCAATGTCCACTTAATAGGGTGGCCTGCATTCAGCCGAATTCTGTTTTAAGCTGCTTCAGAAGAAGAATTGAACATAGGAGCAATCAACATGACTGGCAGAAATGTTCAGCTAGTGAAACATTAGAACATGGGGGCAAAGTTGCATGTTAACGTTGTCTCACAACCTCACAGGAACCAAGACTATAAAGCAACCCATTCAGTAAATGATTGAGCAGACTTGATAGTATCCACAGTGACAAGGAATGAAAGATAGCAATTCAAACATCTGTTTCTACAAAATACCAACATGTTCTAATGGAAAACTAAAACTGGGCAGATATGACTGAGTGCAGCATTGGACAGTCCTTAAACATAAAAGTGTTCCATGAGGTTATATGAGGTCGGTCATATAACAGATCCCACCTACCATGCCACGTAACTTTTTTTTTCTTTTAAGAGTTATGCTAGAGAATGGTCTCACTGAGCAATCTATGTCCCACAACTGTAATTGTCTAGAAGTTTAATGGAGACACAGCAATATGTGTTTGCCATAGGAGACTTAATTGTCAGTTTAAGGCAGGCAACCCACACCTTAACATAGATAACAACTTGACTAAGATGGCAGGAGCAAGAACATTTAGAAATATTGATTTGGTGCCTGAATACCATCAAACTGAAATGGTGAAAGAAGAGAGAGAAAAATTTCTTTGTGACACTCTGGAGATTGTTCTAGTATCAGAGGAAGGCCATTCTGCAAGCTCTTTGGAACAAGGACTATCCTTTTGTTCTGTTTGTACACAATGGGGACCAGGTCCCTGACTGGGCCTCCTAGGTGCTATAGTGATATAAATAATAATAACAGACTGAAGAATGTGCCTGTGACATTCCATCAGGTAATTAACAGTCTATTCAAAGTCTTGAAAATTGGAGACACCTGCATTTATGTAGATTACTTAATTTGTTTCCATCAGAGCTGATTAGGAATTTTAAGTCAGAAGTATTTTCCAGTGGAAAATACCTTTTTTGCATAATTGAAATGTTGAGAGGACATTTAGTCCAGTCCCCTGCACTCATGGCAGGAGTAAATATTCTAGACCATCCCTGACAGGTGTTTGTCTAACTTGTGCTTAAAAATCTCCAATGATGAAGATTCTACAGCCTCCCTAGGTAATTTGTTCTAGTGCTTAACTACCCTTAAAGTTAGGTAAACGTGGTGGAGTAGCATTGTATATTAATGGCAAGGTGGACTATAAAGAAATTAGAAGTGATGGAATGGATGAAATGGAATCTGTTCGGATCAAAATCACTTTGAGGAAGAAAGGTAACAGAGGCTTCACTGGATTAGTGCTTGGGATCTGCCATATAAATAAAAAGAAAACAAGGAAAAAAGATGTGAGACCCACTAAGCACTGAGAATGGGTTGGAATTTAAAGATAATCTAATTATGGCCCAACACCTAAACAAATACTTTGCCTCAGTTTTTAAAAAGAGTAATGAGGAACTTGGGGTCATTGGCTGGGTGTCTAATGGGAAAGAGAATATGGAAGTAGAAATTACCACATCCAAGGTGGAAGACAAACTCAGACAGCTTAATGGAACTAAATTGGAGGGCAAAGACAGTCTCCATCCAAAAATATTAAAGGAACTGACACAGGAAATTACAAGTCCAATAGAAAACATTTTTAGTGAATCTGTAAACTCGGGGGTCGTACCTCATGACTGGAGAATTGCAAATATACTACCTACATTTAAGAAAGGGAAAAAAGTGATCTGGGAAACTACTAGCTTGTTAGTTTGATCTCAAATTGTATGCAAAGTCTTAGAACAAATTTTGAAAGAGAAAGTGGTTAAGGATTTAGAGATAAATTGTAGATCTTGCCAGACCAACCTGATCTCTTTTTTTGAGATAACTGATTTTCTATACAAAGGAAATGCAGTAGATCTAATGTATCTGGATTTCAGTAAGGTATCTGATACAATTCCAGATGGGTAATTATTAGTTAAATTGAAGAAGATGTGGATTAATATGAGAAGCAAAATGTATGTAAGGAGTTGGTTAAAGGGGAGACTACAACAGATCATGCTGCAAGGTGAGGGAGGCTGGAGGGAGATTACTAGTGTAATTTGTCAAGGATCAGTCTTTGGATCAATCTTATTTTCTATTTTCATTAATAATCTTTGCAGAAAAAGTGGGATTGTGATAATAAAATTTGCATATGACACAAAGTTGGGAGGTATTGTCAATACAGAAGAGGACGAGAATATCATACAAGATTTGGACAACCTTGAAAACTGGAGTAATAGAAATGGGATGAAATGTAATAGTATAAAATGGAAGGTCATTCACTTTGGGACTAACAAAAATAATTTTTGCTATAAGCTTGGAATTTATCAGTTGGAAGAGAAAGAGAAAGATCTGGATGTATTGGTTGATCACAAGATGACTATGAGCCACCAATGTGATGAGGCCATAAAAAAAGTTAATGAAATCCTAGGATGCATCAGATGATATATCTCCAGTAGAAATAGGGAGGTGCTGTTACCATCATAAAAAGCATTGGTGAGACCTCATCTGGAATACTGGGTGCAGTTCTGGTCTCCCATTTTAAAAAAAAAAGATGAGTTCAAATTAGAACAGGTGCAGAGACGGGCTACTAGGATGATCAGAGGAATGGAGAACCTGCCTTATGAGAAGAGACTCAAAGAGTTTGGCTTGTTTAGCCTAACCAAAAGAAGCCTGCAGGAAAATATGATACTCTCTATAAATATATCAGAGGAATAAAAACCAGAGAGGGAAAGGAGTTATCTAAATCAGTGGCCAATGTTGGCAGAAGAACAAATGGATGAAAACTCCCCATTAAGAAGTTTAAGCTTGAAATTAGACAAATGTTTGCAACTGTCAGAAGACTGACATTCTGGAACAGCCTTCCAAAGGAAGTACTGGGGGCAAAAAACCCTAACTTGTTTCCCATCTGAGCTTGATAAGTTTATGGAGGGGATGGTTTGATGAGATTGCCTACAGTGGAATATGGCCCATCCGTGACTGCTGTTAACAAAGATCTCCAGTTGGAGATGGGATGCTAAAGGATGGGTGTGCAGAGTTACTACAGATAATTCTTTCCCAGGTGTCTAGCTGGTGGGTTTTTCCCACATACTCAGGGTCTAACTGATCACCATATTTGGGATTGGGAAGGAATTTTTCCCCAGGTCAGATTGGCAGAGACCCTGGGGGGTTCATCTTCCTCTGCAGCTTGGGGTTTGGGTCACTTGCAGGTTTGAAGCAGAGTAAATGGTGGATTCTCCATAACTTTAAGTCTTTAAATCAAGATTTGAGGACTTCAGTAACTAGTACAGGAGTGGGTAGATTAGGTTCTGTTGCCTGTGACGTGCAGGAGATCACATTGATGATCATGATGGTCCCTTCTGGCCTTAAAACCTATGAGAACCCCAGCTCTCTGCTTCCCTGCCACCCAGTTGCCTCTCCAGCAGGTAGGCTTGGGATGGAGGGAGGCAGAGATGAAGAAATACATGGCACACTGCCTCTAACAGCTCACTTGGAAGGCTCTTGTCAATTTGTCTTTCTGTTTGCAGGGAGAAAGTGAAATGGACAAATTTATTCAGGTGAACTTCCGGCAAGACAAAAAAATCCATATTGGCTTTCCCCAGATGATTTTTTTCTAGAAATCCCTTCCTGTGAAAAAAATAATGTTTTAGACTTTTTGTCATGCTTTGAGATTAATCCCCCCCCCAAAAAAAAAATGTGATTATTTTTGTGTTGGAAGGGATTTCCATTTTCTGGCCAGCACTAGTTTCCATAAAATATGGAAGCAACATCTTTTGGGGACTTAGAGGATTGTATTTCTCCTTAAGGAGTTAGACAAACAAATGTAATTTAACAAGGTCCCACATAAACTTCCTTGGACAGGAAGTTAAAGAACTAGAAGAGTCCTACAAACCTAGAGGCAGTACAATGGTTTGTAGTTCTTCATGGCTTCTACAGATTTGGGAAAAAAAATTTCTGAGTGAAGAAGACCAAAGGGCCTCGTAGAAAGACTGCTAAATCACATCGTGTTTAAACTCTCCGACCTAACTTGTTCACTTGTGAGAATATGATATATCGGAGAACTATGTTAGATTTGTATTTGAGTGGATTGAGCATGGTGCTGTGAATACAGATATTGGCTTAGGGGAGTGAGACATCTGTGGAGTGTTGGGATATTGTGGAGGCACTCAAGCCTATCATCCATAATTGCTAGTTATTCATAGGCTATATAGACCACAGTTCTCTACAGTGACCCCTGACAAAGCAAAATCCTGAAGAGATTTTAAATACACTTTTATAGTTCACCATAAAACCTGGAAAGCATAATGTGGTTACAGATGCACTTAGTTAAGAAGGTGCAATGAGAAAATACTCTGATTGGTTTAGCTCATTCTTCCAAGAACAGTCTAAGGATTCTGAGGTACTTCCAGTACAACAGTTCTACTAGAAGAGTCCCTGGACATGTCATTTATTAATCCTGGTAACAGGGTCCTTGTGTATTAAGGAAACAGAATTGTCTTGCCACTAAACTTACAGAGAACAGTACTAGAATATCTCCATGGTGTGCATCCGATGAAGTGAGCTGTAGCTCACGAAAGCTTATGCTCAAATAAATTGATTAGTCTCTAAGGTGCCACAAGTACTACTTTTGTTTTTGAGAATACAGACTAACACGGCTGTTACTCTGAATCCATGGTAACAGTGTTGCCAACTCTTGTTATATTTTCTTGAAGCCCCAGCTCCTGGGGATCTTGCAATTTCATGAGTATTTTCGCTTTCTTTTTTTAAAGTAAGGTTCTAGTCCTCCTGGGTACAAATAAAAGCTTGAAAACATGCCCAACAAGCACCGTGAAGGTTAAAGTGCCAGAAGGCAAGTATAAAGAACCCCAAATTTATCATTTATCAACCTCACGCTTTTTAACCCAGTCTCAAGATTTTGGGGGCCTGGGTCATAGTGAATGTTTAGGGGTGGCAATACAGTAGTAACAAAGTAGCAGATCACGTATGCAATGAAAAAAAATTGAATCAGAATATCAGATTCTTCTGGCTGGTTGTTGATGAAGATGTTCAGAATTGAATCCTTTCATATTTTACATCTCAGGAAATGAACTCACTAGAAAAGGTATCTTGGATGCCATCAGCAAATACCAATTTGTGGCATTATGTTCTGTGTACCTTTGCTTCCTGTTTGTTTCCTTTTTCACTATCTGAATACCTCTCAGACAATGCTGTTGAGTTGTAGGCCAAATGCCTATTTGTAAAGGAACAAAAAGCCATGCTCTCCCTCGCTATGTGAACAGCAGATCACAAGAGAATGTGGTGTATGCAGATACACATCTAATCAGGAAAGCAAATGAGAGTTAAATATTGTGTAATGTTTCATGCAAAGACAATAAAAGGTATCTTCACATCTCAATCTTGCTGTTTTTTTCACTGAGTCATTGAGTTGGAAGCAATGTTGGGATTTTCACTTGCCTTTTAATTGCAGAATGTGAAACCAGGTCATCATGTTCTAATAGGTTTCAGAGTAGCAGCCGTGTTAGTCTGTATTCACATAAAGAAAAGGAGTACTTTTGGCACCTTAGAGACTAACCAATTTATTGAAGTGAGCTGTAGCTCACGAAAGCTTATGCTCAAATAAATTGGTGAGTCTCTAAGGTGCCATAAGTACTCATGTTCTAATACTTACACCTATATGTTGCTTTAGCTGGTATCAAAGAATGAGTTATGAAAGAGGAAATAACATGAATTATTGTACAAGGCAACGCACCATAGTATATTGACAGTCTAATTAGGAGAAAGGTGACTGATGGCTCCAGTCCAACCGTAAGAGTTGTCTCAATGGCTATCCATGATCCCTTCACCTATGTTGACATACCATATGTATGCCTAGTTTAGGAAGGACCCTTTTGTATAGGTTTAGAATGCAGATTAAATAAAGGAATTACATGTGTAATGGAAAATGCCAATGGTATCTCTAAGTATGGGTGGCTTTGTATGTTTGCTAGTTATCTCCATTTCTAAAAATGCACCCATCCTACTGAACTAGGTATATGCACAATAAAAATGACAAATCTCACAAATGAACTGACAGCAAGTGATGAGCTCTCTTCATCCTTTTATCCTATCGAACAATATGTAACTCCACCTTAAATATGCTGACATCTAGTCCCTTCTGAAATGCCTGTGAAAACAGTTAAGCCTCTAACTTACTGTTGGCTGGTATTTTTGCCTAAAAGCACTATTGCTGATTTTGAAAGAGGAAATGCCTCTTAGGAGATTTCTCCTCTGGCTCTGCATTACCAATAAATACTTTTTATGGAAGTATGTGAGTATTGCAGTTCAATTTAAAACACATTTCATAAACCATAAGGAGGGATGAGTGAACTTTTAAGTCTAGCAGCAAAGCAGAGGGAGGCAGTCATGACATACTGCATTTAACTGATGAGCAGGACGGGGCACGTCAGCTAGAGCGAGCAATGGCCTTTGGGTGTCATGAAGGAAAAACATCCATTTTCATTTTTTTTCAAAAATGGACATTTTAATCTCTTCTTCTGTGAAGATAGCCTTATAAGTGTAGATATGAAACCAATATAAATTATTGTTGGGATGAAAGAAACTAGCAGCTGGGCCCCAATTCTGCAAGAGGAGTCTGACTTAAAGATATACACCCATACAATTACTTTGAAAGTAAAATGGTTATGTTTGAGTGTATCTTTCTTACTTATCTTCCAAACTCTTTGCACAGCTCTGTACACAGTAATGTAATTAAAGCATGAGGGATAGTTTTGGAGGCTCACAAAAAAAAGTAATCCTGGCTCTGGTTGTACACTTTGATTGAATGGCTGCTGTTCACCAAGAAAGCTGCAAACACACCATTTCCCTTCCTGCATCCCCTTTCAGCACTACTAGGAGCCCATGAGGGGAGCACCCTATAGGCCTTGTCTTCACTAGGAAAATGGTGTGTCCTTAACTCATAGATTCATACTATGAATTTATGAATTTAGCAGGAACAAGAGACATGAATCATGTCAACCTCTAAAAAACCCAAAACAAACTAAACAATAAAACACCAACCCACAAATATGTTTGAGTGGTAGCCGTGTTAGTCTGTATCAGCAAAAACAATGAGGAGTCCTTGTGGCACCTTAGAGACTAACAAATTTATTTGGGCATAAGCTTTTGTGGGCTAGAGCCCATTTCATCAGATGCACGGAGTAGAAAATACAGGAGCAGGTATAAATACATGAAAAGATGGGAGTTGCCTTACCAAGTGTCAGTCTAACAAGACAATTCAATTAACAGTAGGATACCAAGGGAGGAAAAATAACTTTTGTACTGGTAATGAGAGTGGCCCATTTCAAAACCACTACAAAAGTTATTTTTCCTCCCTTGGTATCCTACTGTTATGTTTGAAATGGGCCACTCTCATTACCACTACAAAATGAGAGTGGCCCATTTCAAACATAACAGTAGTACACCAAGGGAGGAAAAATAACTTTTATAGTGGTAATGAGAGTGGCCCATTTCAAACATAACAGTAGGATACCAAAGGAGGAAAAATAACTTTTGTAGTGGTAATGAAAGTGGCCCATTTCAAATGGGCCACTCTCATTACCACTACAAAAGTTATTTTTCCTCCCTTGGTATCCTACTGTTAATTGAATTGTCTCGTTAGACTGACCTCACACTTGGTAAGGCAACTCCCATCTTTTCATGTATTTATACCTGCTCCTGTATTTTCCACTCCATGCATCTGATGAAGTGGGTTCAAGCCCACGAAAGCTTATGCCCAAATAAATTTGTTAGTCTCTAAGGTGCCACAAGGACTCTACAAATATGTGCTATTAAATGCAAGAATGTTCGATCTAGAGGGACATCCTTTAGGGGCTGTAGAAAGCATGGGTAAAACTTGCAATTCAACAGTTGTGTTTCTCTTCCTCAAGCATTTACTCTCCATACATACAATACTTAGTGATGTTTACCACCCCTTCTATAAATCGTTGTTTTCAGAATGAAGCAATTGTGGTTCCAAGCTAGAATTGGAATGCAGAAAAATGTCCTGGGGAAGGTCCTGTCCATTAACTGTATTTATTGCTGGGTCAATTTTGACAAAAGGGACATTTAATTGAAGCCATCATACAGAATGTGAAGCATGTGCCTCAATTTCCCAATAGCACACAGTTCCTTGGAATAAGAAAGATCTACATTTTCCTTTCTTCTCTATCAGAGCTGATCTCCTCTTCACTTGATTTGGAAGTCTGAGCCATAAATCTCTTGTATTGACAGAAACCTATTCATAAAACATGGAGATTTTGCTGTACATTGTGGAGGAAAGTCAATGTTGCAAAGTGAAGTGTAAAATTATTCCTGTCTCAATGTTATTTTTGAGTCATATATCTTTGCCTTTTATGAACAGCAGGCATATTTGGAAGAATTATGTCTGAGTCATAAATTTCTATTTGCCTGGGACATGACTAATAGGTATCTTTAACACAGTAAGATGATATTACTGTCTTATCTTGCATTTTTTTAAACTTCAGAAGCACACACAAGACAGATGAAATTTAAATAGAACGATGACATTAACACACAGTCTGTTGGAAAATAATTACCAACCTCCTTTTCTGGTCCATTGGATCCAGCAAACTGATATTGTAACATATAAGAGATTCCAAATTTATTATTTCAATATTTAGCAAGGAAAATTGGCCTGCTTGCTTTTAGAACTTATGGATGGTCATGAGTTGCGAGAAAGATGGAAAAAGCAGATCAGGGAAAAGAAGGCATTTGGCCAAGCTTTACCTCACACAATATTCAGTGAAGCTGTAACTGAGGGAAACAAGTCTATTTAGATGAATTATGGTTAAAGACCTTTCCAAATGGTGCTACCAACAAGTGCTCATCTGTATTCCAGAAGCATTTACCTGTGTTAGAATAGCCATGCATCTTCAATTCCATAAACAAGATCTTTATGAGCAACTTGCTGTCACCTGCTGTGTTGCTGAAAAAAGACAGAGAACAGTAATGACAAAGATCTCTAGGCCCCACCGCACTGCCTCCTCCTAATTTCACCTCCTCAAAAATAATAAATTATACTTACATTATACCTAGTGTTGCCAATTTAATAGTAAATCAGACAATGAATGCAGTCGTTCCATTCGCAAATTGTTTCTGAATATATCCAGAATTTAGGGCTGTTGATTAATCGCAGTTAAGTCACACGATTAACTAAAAAAAAATTGTGATTAAAAAAATTAATTGCGATTAATCACACTTTTAATCACACTGTTAAACAATAGAATACTAATTGAAATTTATTAAATATTTTGGATGTTTTTACTAAATATATATTATATATAAATATATTAATATATTCTAAATATATTTCAAAATATATTGATTTCAATTACAACATAGAATACAAAGTCTACAGTGCACACTTTATATAATTATTTTTATTACAAATATTTGCACTGTAAAATGATAAATAAAAGAAATTGTATTTTTCAATTAACCTCATACAAGAATGTAGTGCAATCTCTTTATCATGAAAGTGCAACTTACAAATGTAGATTTTTTTGTTACATAACTGCACTCAAAAACAAAACAATGTAAAACTTTAGAGCCTACAAGTGCATTCAGTCCTACTTCTTGTTCAGCCAATCACTAAGACAAATAAGTTTGTTTACATTTACAGGATTTAATGCTGCCCTCTTCTTCTTATTTACAATGTCACCTGAAAATGAGAACAGGTGTTTGCATGGAACTTTTGTAGTCAGCATTGCAAGGTATTTACGTGCCAGATATGCCCCTTCATGCCTCGGCCTCCATTTCAGAGGACATGCTTCCATGCTGATGATGTTCATTTTAAAAAATGTGTTAATTAAATTTGTGACTGAACTCCTAGGGGGAGAATTGTATGTGTCCTGCTTTGTTTTACACGCATTATGCCATATATTTCATGTTATAGCAGTCTCGGATGATAACCCATCACATGTTGTTCGTTTTAAGAACACTTTCACTGCAGATTTGCCAAAATGCAAAGAAGATACCACAATGTGAGATTTCTAAAAATAGCTGTAGCACTCGACCCAAGGTTTAAGAATCTGAAGTGCATTCCAAAATCTGAGAGGGATGAGGTGTGGAGCATGCTTTCAGAAATCTTGAAAGAGCAACACTCCGATGCGGAAACTACAGAACCCAAACCACCAAAAAAGAAAATCAACCTTCTGTTGCTGGCATCTGACTCAGATGATGAAAATGAATATGTGTCATTTCACACTGCTTTGGATCATTATCAAGCAGAACCCGTCATTGGCATGAATGCATGTCCTCTGGAATGGTGGTTGAAGGAAGAAGGGACCTATGAATCTTTAGCGCATCTGGCACGTAAATATCTTGCTACAACAGTGCCATGTAAACACCTGTTGTCACTTTCAGGTGACACTGTAAACAAGCAGCCATTATCTCCTGCAAATGTAAACAAACTTACTTGTCTGAGCGATTGGCTGAATAAGAAGTAGGACTGAGGGGACCTGTGGCCTCTAAAGTTTTACGTTGTTTTGGTTTTTTGAGTGCAGGGTTTTTTTTGTACATAATTCTACATTTATAAGTTGAACTTTCACGCTAAAGAGATTGCACTACAGTATCTGTATTAGGTGAATTGAAAAATACTATGTCTTTTGTTTTTTACCGTGCAAATATTTGTAATAAAAATAAGAATACAAAGTGAGCACTGTACACTTTGTATTCTGAAAATGTAGAAAACATTCAAAAATATTTAAATAAATGGTATTCTATTATTCTTTAACAGTGTGATTAATCGTGATTAATTTTTTAATTGTGCGATTAATCACGATTTTTTAAAATTAATTCTACAAAAGTTTTCATCATTTACATTGGCTCCCCATCAGCAAAGTGCCTGAGTGCTATTATTATGCAGAATTCATTATGGGTCAGCAAGTGAACCACATTCATTGACTTCTGGTCCCAATAGTCCCTAAGTATATTTATGAATGCTAGCTGCATTTAGTCAATGGTGCTATACCAATTTTCACCAGCTGAAGATCTTGACCACACCCTGTACAAACAAAATTCAACACATTCATTGTTCATGAGCTATTCATGTGGAATATATCTGGAGCTGGTCAGAAAATTTTTGTCAATAGTTTTCCACCCAAAAATACCAATTCAATTAAACCAACTTTTTTCACGAAATGATATCTATTTTGACATTTCTCCACAAAAGTATTTTAGAAATGAAAATATTCTAAAAGGCTAACACCATGTTATTGAAAACAGCAGTGCCTCTAATTAGGAGTCTGAGTGCTTTTCTTATTTTCTAAATCAAAGTGTAAATGTCAAACTGTTTCACTGCAATACAAACAAGAGATACTTTGATCTAGAAAATAAAATGAGATATTTTAATTAGTACCAAGTAGCAGCTATGCTTAATCATTTTAAAAATAAAAATATAAAATAAATTAATAGAATATTTCAACTATTATGTTATGTCATAACATGACATGTCATACTATGACCTGTCAGTACTATATAATCCTAGTGATGTGCTGAAATAATATACAATAATACATGTAATAATAAAATAAAAAATCATAACATAAAATAAATGTTAAATCAAATTTGATTTTGAAACAGAATTTCAAAAACATTTCTAAAATGAAATTTTTCAAAAACTATTTTTTTGCATTTCTTTTTCATAGGGGATTTCAAAAGTATTTGGTTTTGTTCAAAATTAGAATGAAAACAAATGGTTAAATGCCGAAATTTCCCATGAAATGGAAGTTCTGAGTTTTGGCCAGCTCTAAATATATCTTCCGTTGTTTGCTACGTAGTATTCTTGGTGTATTATTTGTCACCTGAATTACATGGTATTTTCTGCTCTCTGACTGGAGGACTGAAAATTCTTAAATAGAAGAATAACTACTAAGAAATAGCAAATAATGAAGCATGAATAATGAATAATACACCACTGGTTGGAACGTGAATCACTATTCATGTTAAAATTCACGTAACCTTCAGCAGTCATTAACATTTTTATAAATAAAAATTGGTGGTCCATGTAACCTACAAACAAATAACATGACCCCACCATTATCAGCAGAGCAAACTCCTCACATGTATTGCAAAACCATCCACAAATTACTTTCTGTGCTACGTGGTCAGCTCTAATTAATTCTAAATATGACTCAGGAGAGATCCAGTTCTTTTGAACTGATTATTAGCAGAGATGAGAGCTGGGTGGTTATAATTTCTTTGCTCTCCAATCTTCAGGAAAATGAAGTAAGAAAGTAATCTGTGTATTCAAATATGACATATAAAAGAGATTATATGCTTCTGGCTAGAGTATGTGTGCAATTTTAAATATTTTTTTCCTGCTTCGGTTTGAAACAAGAAACTTTAAGAGATATCACCGTGCAGTCTAGAACATAGGAATTGACACGTATGTATTTTAGATGCTGGCACATTAGCATCTACCTCCAGATGAAGCATGCTTGAGGTTATTTAGCTTAGTACCAGTGAGGAACAGTTTGGTTACATTTATATTCTTTACACTGAAAGATGATTTTGTGAGCTTCAGGCTCTGCTGGAAGAATAAATGGCATCTTGAGGTTCCAAACAGTACATGTTTAAAGACAAAGAGCTGAAGTGACAGCAGCTGCTGCCTCTGGGCTTATCAAACTAGGGACTTGAAAGAATTATTTCATCCTTTTGCTATGGAGACTGTCACTTTTCTAATTTAAACAGCAAACAGATATTAAATTTCTTCTTAAGTGCTAATAATTACAGGGAGCACTCCCCAGATGGTGGGTGGGGAGGGGGAGCAGCACTGATACAGCTGCCAACATCTGAAAGCTGCAAGTAGGGACATTTGCTGAGAAAGATAGACATACCTTTTAAACTCTATTGAAATCCATTGTACTCAAAGATTTTTTTTGTGGGGGAAAGTGGCAAACAGTAAATGTTTTCTTTTAAAAAAATCAATTCTGAGCCACCTTCACTAAAAGGACGTGAGGTTGATTAGCTTTTATGTTTAGTTGCAGAGCAACACTTACTGAATTAAATTATACTTTAAATGTCCAATTAAATATGAGAAAAACAGATATTTCACAAAATTCATAACTTTGCTACTTAAAAAAATGTAGTACTCATGTAACAGGTGGGCTTGCTAGACTGAGGGCTTGGCTACACTTGCAAGTTAGAGTGCATTAAAGCTGCACCGTGTGCCCTAACTCCCGATGTGTCCACACTGGCAAGGCACTTAGACCGCCTGGACTCTGCAGTTGGAGCGCTCCTGGTAATCCACCTCCACGAGAAGCATAAAGCTTGCTGCGCCCTGGCTGAAACGCCCGGGCGTCAGTGTGAACGAGCTGTTGCATTACTGCACTGTGATTGGCCTCTAGAAACATCCTATAATCCCTTGAAGTCAAGTGGCCATGCTTCTCATTGTTTTCAAATCGGCTGCAAGTATGCGGATATCCCCTTTCAAAGGTCCTTTTCTGACAGCCTGCATGCTTATCTGCTTCGGGACAAAGCAAACCGTTAGTGTGGAATGCTGCTGTTGTCAGTGTCTGTGTGTGGGGGGGGGGGCGGGGTCTGCTGCTGTCTGAACTTACAAGACAGCATGCTGACACACTTTCAGCCCCCCAAAACACACTGTCTCTCCCCCCACATACACAAACAACACACCCCCTGTCACACTCCACCCTCACCCCCCATTTGAAAAGCACGTTGCAGCCACTTGCACAGCTACCACAATGCACTGCTCTTTGTGGCGTCGCAAGAGCTGCTAATGTGGCCATGCCAGTGTGCTTGCAGCTGACAGTGTAAACACATGGCAGCATTTTCCCTGCTGCAGTTTCCGAAGGCTGGTTTAACTCCCAGCGCTCTACATCTGCAAGTGCAGCCAAGCCCTTAGAGACTAGAATTCTAGCTACTGAACAGCATGAGACATCAGTTCAGGTCTCCCTAAGTTTCCCTGCCTCAACCTGAAGCCAGATGTAATACCTTCTTATATAGGAGCATAAGAATTACCATACTGGTAATTCCAAACCAGTGATTCATCTAGTCCATTATCCTTTATCTAAGAATAGCTAGTACTAGATGCTTCAGAAGAAGACATAAGGATTCCCATAACAGTTATAGAACAACATGCAAAAATTGCTTGATTGGTCTTGATTAGTTAATAATTAAGTTACATTCTTAAGAAAGTAGGACAGTATTCTTCCTAAACCTGTACCTAGCTACTATAATTTCAGATATTAGTCATATAGATGCCAGTTCTTTTATGAATCATGCTACATTCTTTGCCTTAATATATTGTTGCAATGAGTTCCACATGTTACATATTCATTGAGCCCATCACTGTGTACCAGTGATTATTTGGCTTTTACCACTATCATGCTACCTTCCATTTGTCTTCTCTTTAAACCAAAATCTTTTTAATCTAACCGTTATCGCAATGGATGATAAGGTAGTTAATTTTCAATACCTATTCAATCCTTAGCCTCTGTGGAAGCTGCAATTAGTGCCTATATTTAGAGCTGGTTAAATTTTTTCTGTCAAAATTGTTTTTTGGTGGAAACTTGGGTTTTTGTATTTCATGTCCCGCATGTCCTCATTCTTCTCTTTGTGCCTGGTTCCCTGGGAGACAACATTTCCCATGGAACACTGGCATGCATCAGCAAGAGAGGAGACATTGGTGAATGATGTGAGATTTAGTCCAGTGCTGTATTAATTTAGATGGAGTAAATGGGCCAAAGGTGTTAACATAACCCAGTCATGGTCCAATATCGTTGTTGTTGGATTCTCCCATCACTTCGGTAGATGAGTGTTCAGCTAGTGTTGACTTGACTTTTGGGTTTATTTGTTTTTATGGCTTCTCACATTTATTTTATTTCAACCACTGAGTTGGATGACCAGCCAGGAACAATAGCCCAATGGGCTGGGAAGGGGGCAGGCTTGTTTACGGTTCCTTTCCAGGAGCGCAGGTCCAGATGCATCATTGGTACCCAGTGATGAGCTGCCAAAATCTTAACAATGGGTTCCCTCCTCCCCCCACGACGGGGTCGTTGTCCACCCCCACCCCGCGGGACTCCTGCCCCATCCAACCCCGCCCCGCGTTCCTTGACGCCCCCCCCTCCCCCAGGACCCCGCCCCATCCACCCCCCTTCCCTGTCCCCTGACTGCTCCCAGAACAGGCAGGAGGCTCTCGTGGGCCACCGTAGTGGGTGCCCACCCTGCCCCGCCCCTAAGAGCCAGAGGCACCTGCCGGGGGGCGAGGTGGGGATTCCCGGAGGTGCTTACCTGGGGCAGCTCCCAGGAAGCATCCGGCAGGTCCCTCTGGCTCCTAGGGGCAGGGAAGCATAGCTGAGGGGGAGCAGGGGGAGTGACCACTCCCCCACTGATCACATCAAAAGTGCACAGGGAAGCTGGGGCGGGGAGCGGTTCCCCTGCATGCCCCCCACCTGGGTTACCTGCTGCGGCGCGGGTGGCCCTCCTCGCGCCCCCCCCCCCACAGCTCACCGCCGCCTCCCTGGGCCTGAGCAGGAAGCCACGGCCTGCTTCTCAGCCCGCCCCAGCTTCCCGCATGAACAGCTGATTCGCGGGAAGCCTGGGCGGGCAGAGAAGCAGAGCGGGGTGGCACGTTCAGGGGAGGAGGCGGAGGCGGAGCGGAGATGAGCTGGGGCCGGGTGCGGGGTGGGGAGCTGCCGCTGGGTGCTCTGCACCCACCAAATTTTCCCCTTGGGTGCTCCAGGGCTGGAGCACCCATGGAGTCGGCGCCTAAGGCGCCACTTTTGGCTGGTTAAATTTAGAAGCCCTTTTAGAACCAGTTGTCCCTCGCGGAACAACTGGTTCTAAAAGGGCTTCTAAATTTAACAACCAGTTCTAGCGAACCGGTGTGAACCGGCTCCAGCTCACCACTGGCCTCGGCAATACAGAGACTGGCTGGCTCCGATAGACGAACTGGGTCCCTAGGAACTCCAGGCCATACGAAGACTTTTCTAATACTGAAGGATGTCTTCCTCCCTTACCTGTAGGCTCTATTTATGTCAGACCCTGACCTTCTCAGACATTCTTACCCTGGAAAATGAACTGTTGCTGCTGTTGCAGGAGAGACCCCATCCCTACCCAGCAGACAGGAGCACCCTTGTATTGATGGTACCACCGCTTCCAATGGAACTGTCTTCAGACTTGGAGGAGTTAGAGGAGATAGCCCCACCAATGTTTCCGAGAAGGCGCAGCACCACAGACAGACATCCAAGGCGCTCCTATTTTCCTGCTATGTCCCCCACAGGGACACCTGTTATCGATTCCCCTGGGGACCATCACAAGTGATAGATCCCTCCTTCTGGCTGTACTGGGGCTCCTGGGATCCTTATAGTGGATGCCTGGGACTGTTGCAAGTGTCCTATCACTCTTCCCCCTCTCATCAGCTGGTTCCGATGGTGCATAAAGGAGGAAGACACAGACTCCCAATACTGTCACCTGGACATCTTACAGCCATGAGGATGTGTCCAGTGTGGCCCTTCCAATAAATGAGGCTGTCAAGGTTCCTTCCCCACTCTGAACTCTAGGGTACAGATGTGGGGACCTGCATGAAAGACCCCCTAAGCTTATTCTTACCAGCTTAGGTTAAAAACTTCCTCAAGGTACAAACTTTGCCTTGTCCTTGAACTCTATGCTGCTACCACCAAGCGTGTTAAACAAAGAACAGGGAAAGAGCCCACTTGGAGACGTCTTCCCCGCAAAATATCCCCCCAAGCCCTACACCCCCTTTCCTGGGGAAGGCTTGATAAAAAATCCTCACCAATTTGTACAGGTGAACACAGACCCAAACCCTTGGATCTTAAGAACAATAAAAAAGCAATCAGGTTCTTAAAAGAAGAATTTTAATTAAAGAAAAAGTAAAAGAACCACCTCTGTAAAATCAGGATGGTAAATACCTTACAGGGTAATCAGATTCAAAACATAGAGAATCCCTCTAGGCAAAACCTTAAGTTACAAAAAGACACAAAAACAGGAATATACATTCCATTCACCACAGCTATTTTATCAGCCACTAAACAAAAGAAATCTAACGCATTTCTAGCTAGATTACTTACTAATTTTTTACAGGAATTCTAAGCTGCATTCTTGATCTGTTCCCAGCAAAAGCATCACACAGACACACAGACCCTTTGTTTCCCCCCCTCCAGTTTTGAAAGTATCTTGTCTCCTCATTGGTCATTTTGGTCAGGTGCCAGCGAGGTTATCTTAGCTTCTTAACCCTTTACAGGTGAAAGCGTTTTGCCTCTGGCCAGGAGGGATTTTATAGCACTGTGGACAGAAAGGTGGTTACCCTTCCCTTTATATTTATGACAGAGGCAATACTGGAATTGGACAGAATGGTTTTCCTTGTCCCGGAAAGGTGTTATGTGATGAGCACCCTGATCGCTTGCATTACCCATAAGTCCCAAATTATGGTGCATGAGTGCCTTTCCCTCTTGGGCTGTATGGCTTCATGCACCTATGTGACACCTTTCACTAGACTCCACTTGTGGTGCCTAAAAGCTTGGCAGCTTGGCTCCACTCAACCTACCAACTGACCAGGGTCTGCATCGATTCCAGAGTCACTGTTTCCTTTGGAGTTCTCACTTCTCTTGCTTGGTGGTCCAGCCCAAACAGGGTCATGCTGGGGACCCCCTTTAGCTCTTCCATACCAAGGGCCACCATTGTGACGGATGCCTCCCTTAGAGGATGGGGCACTCATTTGGACATGCATACAGCCCTGTATACATGGACACTGCAGGAGGCCAGACTGTATATAAACTTACTGGAGCTCAGAGCTGTCCACCTAGCCTGCAAGGCCTTCCTTCCCCTCTTATTCTCACTCCACGTGCAAATCCTATCAGAAAATCTCTACAGTGGTATATATGAACAAACCAGGAGGGGTGAGATCTTATCCCCTCTGTCTGGAGGCAGTCACACTGTGGAATTGGTGTGTCAGAAATCCGGTTACAATACAAGCCATATACCTCCCAGGTACTCCGAACTCCCTAGCAGACAGAATAAGCAGAAGTCTCTCCACAGACCACAAATGGGAAATACATGTTCTGACCAACATCTTTACACAGTGGGGTACTCCCCTTTGGGACCTGTTTGTGTCCCAGACAAACAGAAAGCTTCTCATGTATTACTGCAGGGGAGCCACAGGCAGCAACTCAGGAGGCAGCGCTCTCCTGCTCCCTTGGACACGTGACCTCAAATACACCTTCCCCCCGCCCGCCATACCACAAGTTCTTCAGAAGGTTTTTTGGAACACAGCCACCATCATCTTTGTAGCACCATATTGGCCCAAACAGTTCTGGTTTACAGGTCTCTTAAGGATGTCTACACTCCCACCCACCAGGATCCACCCATTCCCAGATCTCCTAACCCAAGACCAGAAGAGACTCAGGCACCCCAACCTGACCTCACTCCACATCACAGCCCCGTGTTTGGATGGGTATCAGACACAGAACACTCATGCTCTACCTTGGTCCAGGAGATCCTTAACCAAAGCAGAAAATATTCGTCCAGAGCACGCTACCAAGCTAAATGGCATTGTTTCTTGGCTTTGGCAGTACTCCATCACTGTTCCCTCAACACAGTGAGCATTACAGTTATCCTTGACTTGCTCCTTGCCCTAAAGACATCAGGTTTACCCCTTAGCTCTCTTCATGTACGTAAGAACATAAAAACATATTTTTTCCAAAACTTCATGCTTCTCCTGGAGACAAGAGACTGCACTCCCTCAACGTCAGACATGCAAAGAACCAACCCATTAGGAATCTCCGAGACTCTTTGTCACCATGGCAGAAAGCTCAAGGGGCCAAGCCATATCCTCACAGAAGATTTCTAGAGTGGGTCTCAGGATGCATATTGGAATGCTATAAAATAGCAAAGCTTCTCCCTCCTGGGTGTTACAGCTCACTCCATATGAGCAGAAGCAGCCTCCATAGCATCCTTATTAGATGTCCCATTGCAGGACATTTGCAAAGCCACAGCTTGGTGATCTCTCCCCACATTTACAGCACACTACACCCTAATTCAAGTGGCAGCTGCAGACACAGCAGTAGGAACGGCTGTATTACAAGCAGCTCTGCTACCAGCTTCCCCGCACCCACCTCCACGCTGATCACTGCTTGCCAGTCACCCTCATGTGGAATACACATAGGGACCAGCACTCGAAGAAGAAGTGGAGGTTATTTACTGTTACTGGAAGTTCTTTGAAATGTGTGGCCCCTATCTGTATTCAATTACCCACCTCCTTCCCTCTGCTTTGGACTTCTATTGTATTGTGGTAAGAGGAGGAACTAGAGAGGCATCAACCTGCACCACCCCTTACACACCTGGTCAGAAATATAGGGGAAGATATTTCTCACATGCAGGTCAACAGTTACTGCTTGGGAAAACTTCCAGAGTCAGGCGCCTGGAGCGCATGCATACCACAGGTGTAGAATACAAATAGGAACCATGCATCTCAAAGAACCTTTAATTACAGTATTACTGAAAGCAACTTGACTTATTTTTATTAACATTTGCTATTATAGGTTATTATAACATTTATGAACTTTCATACACTTTTGACAGTTGAACTTAACAATCAGAGTAAATTCGTAGGCCTAATTATTGCAACACCAGCTAGGCAGCTTGTCCCATAGAGGAGAATGGTGGTATAAGATACCTGAACCCCAACTCCCATCAAGCTCCTCAGCAGCATTTCCAAGTCCAAGTATTTGATTTTCAGATGAAAATTTTTGGCCAAAAAATTTCGGTTTCGAATTTATTTTCCCTGAAAAGTTCAAATTTTCTGCAGAAAAATCAAACATTTTCCAACCTGCTCCATCAAGGGTATTTGACATGTGATATACACCTGTCCACTGTAACCTGGACCGAGAGTCCTAATGCATTCTGCATAGATTACTGACCAGCTATCAGATAGTTACAACTTTGAATCAAAATTAAGTCAGACTGGATGCAAAATGAGTACCCGGATCTGAAAGTCTCCATAGCTCATTACCAATCCCCTGAGCCATTTGGTTCCTCAATTAAGAAGGTTATTATATTTACTGAATTGTCAATCACAGATCAGAGCAGTAAACAAGCTCATGGACATTTATCTTGTCACCTTCCTGCCACAAGACTTTTTGATTTATGCCTCAGAATGCATCTAAAATAGTCTCCTGAAAGTTGTCCTAAGAAACCTTTGAAAAATTCAAATGACGGTTTCTGAGCATTTAAGATAGTGTTGGGTATGAGATCATACTACTGAGTGAACAAGGAACCGGTATTTAAATTCCAATTTTTGAGAGTAAGAGGAGAGAGAAAATAGCTTTGCATGATAAGTTGAAAGCATTATCTTTTTATTCTGCTACATTTTATATATAATTTTGTCCCTGTGACCAGTCAGGGAAAGAAAAAGAGATTTTGTGAGAAGAGGACAAAAATAAAACCACATCAGTTAAGATATGATTGTAGATAGAATAAAGTCTAGGTAAAAATGTCACCATCTTACTGAATAAAGCAGCTTCCTGTTTGTCCTCCAAATGTAGCTATGCTCTATACTGACACAAAACAACAAACAACTTTGTCCTGTACTGTTAGCAGTGCAGAGACAATACATTATGGAAATTCAGATGGATTTTTCTGTGTGTTGCACCATCAAGAAAATTGTTAGGCAAAGTTCCAGATCTTGGTGATGTAAGAGTAAAAAAAGAAACACAGCTTGATTTTTCAGGTTCTGGGTTGAATTTGCAATATTGGCAATTAGAAATACCTTGTGACTGCTAAACAGATCAAATTTAACATTCAAGTCACTGAAAGAGAATAAGTATGAAACCACGCCCCCCAATGTTATTTTACAGTAAATTTACTGATTCAAGTTGCACTTCAAAGTTTAAATATTCAAAGCAAAATTCAAAGCATTTGAAATTCCCCTTTTTTACAGTTATCATGGCTTCCACAAACTTGTAGTATTTTGTATGTAATTTTTCTCAAAAATTTTAAGGCAGCCCTGGCAGATAATGGCAGTACAATGAAGTGTTTCTGTGCTAGTGTGCCTCTTATTATGCAGAACTAAAGTAATCTATGATAGTGGTCCAAAGGATTTTTTCTGACAATAGTAATATTGCACTGTTTGTAGAGATTAATCTGTAGCAATTTTTATAGAAAGGTAAAAGTGCTAATCCTCCCCTACCTGTCTCCCTCCATGAGTCCAAAAGACCATCTTGAGTTGGATTGGATAACAGTAGGTTTGCCTGGCTGGAAGTGGAGTGGGCATGCCATGTAGCAGAAAAACCTGGGAGAGGCAGAAGGCCATCTTTAATTTTACATTTCTAAGATGACGACAACAAGTAGGGATGATAAATATTTGCCAGGGGATGGATCTGTTACAAGTAAAGGGGGGATTATGTGGGGCTCAATGAAATCTGAGAGTTGGAATAGACATTAAAACTTATTGAAACAAAAGCTTTTTAGTCTCATCCATGCAGCCCCACCACGTGGTAGATTTGTCTGTAATTTTGCTAATTGTAGGCCGCTTTACCGCCTGCTTATGTATTTTTAGAATGGCAAGAGTAGTTTACTTTTTACTGTAATAGTTCTGTTTTTCAAATTTAAACTAATGCTCCTGTTGAGTAATTTGAAATAAACTACTGTATTTCCTCTATCTTGGAAATAAAGGCTAACTGATTGTTATATAGCCTCCAGTAAGGCATTATGGATATCTTGGGCCCAAAGGTCAGCAAGAACTAGCTACCTACTTTGAGAGACATGAGGTTTCCTCCTGAAACTGCCTCTGGCTGTCTATCAAAGTATTTTTGAAAAATGTAAAACCCCTGTATGAAGGCAGTTCTTGATCAGCCAGGTTATACAAATGTCCATAGAACGACAAAATTATAAAAATGTAGTACTGAAGGAAGGGACCTCAGGAGGTCATCTAGTTCACTCCTGCACTGAGGCGGGACTAAGTATTATCTAGACCATCCCTGATAGGTGTTTGTCTAACTTGTTCTTAAAAACCTCAAATAATGGAGATTCCATAACCTCTTTAATTAATTTGTTCCAATGCTTAACTATCCTTACAGTTAGGAAGTATTTCCTATTGTCTATAAATCTTCCTTGCTGCAATTTAAGCCCATTACTTCTTCTCCTGTCTTCAGTGGTTGAGGAGAATAATTTTTCACCATCCTCTTTATAACAATTTTGAAGATGATTATCCTGTCCCCCCTCAATCTTCTCTTCTACAGACATAGCAATCCTTTTTTTAAAAAAAAAAGTATTTTCTTGTAGGTCGTCTTTTCTAGACCTTTTATCATTCTTGATGTTTTCCTCTGGACTTTTTCCAATCTGTCCACATCTTTCCCGAAGTGTCGTGCCCAGAACTGCACACAGTACTCCAATTGAGGCCTTATCAGTGCTGAGTAGAGTGGAAGAATTACTTCTTGTGTATTGCTTACAACAGTCCAACTCTCCTTTATCCCAGAATGATATTTGCTTTTTTTGCAACAGCATTACATTGTTGATTCATATTTAGTTTATGATCCACTATAGTAACCCTCAGATCTTTTTCTGCAGTATTCCTAGGGAGTCATTTTCCATTTTGTATTTGTGCAATTGATTGTTTCTTCTTAAGTGGAATACTTTGCATTTGTCCTTATTGAATTTCATCCTATTTATTTCAGACCATTTCTTCAATTTGTCAAGAGCATTTTGATTTCTAATCCTGTCTTCCACAGTACTTTCAACCTCTTCCAGCTTGGTATCATCCATAAACTTTATAAGTGTACTCTCTATGCCATTATCCAAATCATTTATGAAGATATTGAATAGAACTGGATATTGAAGATATTGAATAGAACTGGATCCAGGTTAGATTCCTGCGTAACCGCACCCTTTCATCTTGACTGTGACCCACTGATAACTACTTTCTGAATAGTTCTCCAATGAGTTGTGTACCCACCTGATAATAGGTTTGTTTAATCTATATTTCCCTAGTTTATTTATGAGATCATCTGAGATATTATCAAAAGCCTTATTAAAGTTGAGATGTACCACATCTACTGCTTCCCCCATTTCCACAAGGCTTGTTACCTTTCCAAGAAGGATATTAGGTTGGTTTGACATGATTTGTTCTAAATACATCTATGGTGACTGTTATTTATCACCTTATTTCCTTGTAATTGCTTACAAATTGATTGATTATTTGCTGCATTATCTTCCTGGGTACCAAAGTTAAGTTGATTGGTCTATAATTACCTGGAATGTCCTTATTCCCCTTTTTATAGATAAGTACTATATTTGTCCATTTCCAGTTCTCTGGGATCTCTCTTGTCCTGCGTAAGTTCTCAAAGATCATTGCTAATGGCTCAGAGATTCTTCAGCCAATTCCTTAAGTATTCTAGGATGCACTTCATCAGGCCCTGCTGACTGGAAGACCAGTAACTTGTCTAAATAATTCCTAATATGTTCTTCCCTGTTTTAGCCTCAGATCCTACCCCATTTACACTGAAGTCCACTATGTCAGTTGTTTAATCACTGCCAATCTTTTTGGTGAAAAATGAAAGAAGGCATTTAACACTTGGGCCATTGTTGTGTTTTCTGCTATTGCCTTTCATGCATCATTGATTAATAGTCCTACCCTCTCCTTGGTCTTCCTTTTGTTTCGAATGTATTTATAAAATGTTTTCTTGTTACCCTTTATGTCCTTAGCTAGTTTAATCTAACTTTGTGGCTTGGCCTTTCTAATATTGTCCCTATGAGGTTGGTTTATATATATATCTTCATAATTTGACTTAGTTTCCACTTTTTCTATGACTCTTTTTTTTGACAGGTTTCAGAGTAGCAGCCGTGTTAGTCTGTATCCACAAAAAGAAAAGGAGTACTTGTGGCACCTTAGAGACTAACAAATTTATTTGAGCATAAGCTTTCATGAGCTACAACTTTTTGAAGATCACTGAAGATCTCTTGGTTAAGTCAGAGTAGCCTTTTACCATACTTCCTATTTTTCCTATGCATTGGGATAGTTTGCTCTTGTGACCTTAACAGTATCTCTTTAAAAAACTGCCAACTCTCCTGAACTCTTTTTTCCTTAGGCCACGTCTACACTACCCGCTGGATTGGCGGGTAGTGATCGATCTATCAGGATCGATTTATCGCGTCTAGTGTAGACCAAATAAATTGATCCCCGATCGCTCTGCCATCGACTCTGGAACTCCATCACGGCGAGAGGCGGAAGTGGAGTTGATGGGGGAGCGGCAGCCATCGATCCCGTGCTGCGAGGATGCAAAGTAAGTGAATCTAAGTTGATCTAAATACGTTAACTTCAGCTACGCTATTCTCATAGCTTAAGTTGCGTATCTTAGATTGATTCCCCCCCCCCCCCAGTGTAGACCAGGCCTAACATGCTTCTTATGGGATCTTACCTACCAATTCTCTGAGTTTGCTAAAGTCTGCCTTCTTGAAGTCCATTGTCTTTATTCTAATATTTTACCTCCTATCATTCCTTAGAATCATGAACTTTATCATTTCATGATCACTTTCACCCTTGCTGCCTTCTGCCTTCAAATTCTCAACCCGTTCCTCTGTATTTGTGAGAATCAAA
Organism: Natator depressus; assembly: GCF_965152275.1. Lineage (NCBI taxonomy): Eukaryota > Metazoa > Chordata > Testudines > Cheloniidae > Natator > Natator depressus. The sequence goes on from NC_134235.1 coordinate 126,779,609, forward strand.
TTATAACAGCCTTTCCTCTACATGCTTTCTACACTTTCTTCAATTAAAAAGTTTTTTTCTAATGCATTCCAAGAACTTGTTGGCTAGTCTGTGCCCTGCTGTGTTATTTTTCCAACAGATGTCTGGGTAGTCGAAGTCCCTCATCACCAGCAAGTCCTATACTTTGAATGATTTTGTTAAGTCGTTTAAAAAAGCCTCATTCACCTCTTCATCCTGGTTAGGTGATCTACAGTAGACCCCTACAATGACATCACCATTATTTTTTTACCCTTTTTATCCTTCCTCAGAGCCTTTCAACAGGTTTGCCTCCCACTTCTGTCTCAACCTCAGTCCAAGTGTGTACATCTTTTGATCTCCTAGGCAACATCTGCTCCCTTTTTTCCCTGCCTGTCCTTCCTCAAGAAGCTGTATCCTTTTGCACCGATGTTCCGGTCATGTGAATTGTCCCACCAAGTCTGTGATACCAGTTATGTCATAATTATATCATACTTAGCTACTTCTTCATTCTGAGTCACTGTGAAACTGTCTAGTACATCTCTCGGCCCATGCTGCTTCCCGCAGCCCCCTTGGACCTGGAGCTGCGAACCGCGGCCAGTGGGAGCCAGAATCGGCCGAACCTGCTGACGCGGCTGGTAATCAAACTGGCCCGGCCCACCGGGAGCTTTCCCTGAATAAGTGGCGGACCGGCTTTGAGAACCACTGGTTTAAAGAACACCATGGTTTCAGTGCTGAGTAAAACAAGAATACAGTTGATGATTATCAACGGCCACTATCCTTTCCTCCAAGTCTTCCTCAGTGTCATCTTTTATTGAAACTGTAAGAATACAATAATATATAACATTATATTTCGTGCCTTCTAACTCCAACCAAAGCTCTCTCCTACACAATTATAGGAAATATGACAGTAATTGCTTACTGGTAGATGGGAAAATAGTGCTTTTGGTTTTTGAAAAGCCCATTCTAGAAGAAAGCAAGGATGGGTAGCTATCAAACATAAAATCAAATGTCTTTCATGTGCCATAATTTGTGTCCTGAATTTAGCCTCCCTTTTTTTGATTCTTCACTATCTTAGATCAAGCTTTCTCTAGCATTGAGAGATAACAGAAGGTCTAAAGAAAAAAAATTGTTTGTTCACTCAGGCAGATTTCCCCCTCTTAATTACAGCTGTATTTATTAGCTAATGGTTTCAATTGTGCCTGTGTTATATTTCAATATCTGGCACTGGTAAAACAATACTTTGGGATACTGCATGTCTGTATCATCACCTTCACTTTGTATCTTTGCTCTAAGTCTGTCTTTTGGAAGAAAGTTAACTTTATTGAGGGAGAGGAGGGGAACAGGCTGAGCACTCCAACAAAAGTAATTTTAAATGCTGACTTTAATGTGATTGCATTGTCAATGAAGCGTAGAACTACAGTCTGGGAAAGAAGGAAAACAAATTGTTTTGACTGTTCTAAGCCTTCCTCTGTATAAAAACTGGTTTCTAAGGAGCAAACACTTACTGTAACAATTGCTTATTTTAAAGAAAAATAGCCAATGCCACCATTCTAAATGAAAGCATCAAGTCAAAATCTCATGCTTCAGGACATCAGCTTATCACTATAGAGGTCAGAAAGGAATGTTGCTTTATAGACAGGATAGAACAATTGGCCATGTGCATTATAGAATCTTTTCACTTTCCTCTGAAGCATCAATTACTGGCCACTGCTGGAGGCAGATACCATACCTGGAACATTTTTTTAAAAAAATAATTACTATCGTATCCTACAATAATAGCTCCACAACCCATTCTTGTATCTCAGTTGTAAACTCTAGTAATTAGGACCATTAGTGTAGAATATTGTTATAATTGTAGAAGATAGGATTAATATTCTGATGCAGAATGACAATCCTATATTTCTATAAAACTAAAATGCATGCTGAGAACTTCGTTTATACCATAAGACATTTTCATTCCTCTGTAGGAGAGTGAGGCAGTGCTGTGCAGAGTATATAGTTGGTGCACACAGGACAGGTCCCGTACACAGCTTAGAGACAGGTCTTTATTTGCCAACATTTTCCCCCCAGTTAGAAAGCCAATCGACCTTTGTGATGAAAATTATTAGGATGATTAATCTTATACATTACAGCACAAAAATGTGCTTAACTCCTCACAATACAGATAAAACATGTTCACTACCCTGTGGAACTATTTGTAGTCATGACACAAGTAGAGGGAGTTGAAAGAGATTAATAATTTTGCGGGTGGGAAAGTAGTCTCTTTTTGAGGTTTTTTTTAATTGAAAATTTAATTTCTTGACAATATTTTTGGTAAATAAATTGAAATTCAGAAAATTTCAACTGGCTCTACAAAGTCATCAGCCATGCAACTTGCCTTGGCCAGGGCTGTAGTAGGTAGGTACAGGATAACAGGGAGCGGGTTTGGGGGTTTTTATTTTATGTTTTAAAGCAGGGCATTTATTATATCAATGGTCAGCAGAATGCACATAATCCAGATCCTCCTAAATATTCAGTGATAGTGTTTCAAAGGCTCTTCTATACAGTTTTTTTTCCCAAATAGCACATCTCTAGGCCTGCATTCCTGTGCCAGAACTTACCTGCTATTGTCTATTCCAGAACACTTCCTTCCTTAGAATCTGGAAGGTAAGGAGAGCAGTCCGTTATATTGTGATGTTTAGATGGTGTATTTTAAATGTTTGAAATATGCACCCAGAGCACTGGAAGGGCCTACACTGAGGCATCTACAAAATCTTTTTAAAATATTGCTAAAAATATAGGAAAACATATTTTCCAATATGTTATGATATTATAAATACACAATTTAACAAAATTTTGTATTCAGTTTATAGTCTTCGAGTTTAAGGCCAGAAAGAGGCCACCAGATCATCTTGTCTTATCTCCTGTATATTACAGGCCACTAAACACCACCCAGCCACCTCCTCCCCTTCCCTCCCATCCCATCCAAAGCCTAAAAATCAGACTTTGGTCAAAGTATTGCAGCCCTCAGAGGAATCTGTTATTGTGTGCTACAGGCAAAGAACAGGAGGGATTTAGGTGCACCAATGCCCATGGCCCCTACAATGGCAGTGAATTGATATAGCGAGATATACACAGAAGATCCTTTGCTTTCCTATTGTTAGCAACATGATCATAGGCTTTTCCAAAGCCTTAGAAAAATACAGTTTGTTTTTGGAAGGGGGCAGGATGAGATTTTTTTTGGTGTGTGGTTTTTTTTTTTTTCTTTTATTTCCCATCTATTTCTTTTTGCATCTATTGGTATTATCGTGTTTTCAGCTGCAGAAAGGGATGCACTAACCCCTATCCATCAGCGGTAAGCACAGTACAGAGTGGAAGAAATAAGTCCCCATTAATAGATGTTTTGTGAACTGTGAACATACATTTTGTGGGCAGGTAAGCTGGAGGTCCCCTGGTGTTCCTCAGGCATCTTTGTGGAGAATGCGAAATAAAATACTGCTATTTCACATGCGGTATTCAGGTATCCAGTTGCTGATTAACTGTATCACTTCTAAAAATCTTAGGAAGAGGATAATGTATTTCAGGGAGATTTAGAGGTGTTCCAGGAAAAGAAAAAAGAAAGATACGACATGAAAGATAGTTTATGATGGAGCACAGACATGGGTGTGAACAGACAGTAAAAAACACAAACACATAGTGCAAAGTCCTGCCAACTTCCCATTGACTTCCTTGGCGCTCCAGTGAGTATACACTCATTCTCTATGCATATATCTACACTGTATTTAAAAAAAACCCACTGCAGCGAGTCTCAAAGCCCAGGTCTACAGACTCAGGCTCATGCTACAGTGCTAAAAACAGCAGTGTAGACATTGCAGCTTGGGCTGGAGCTCAGGCTCTGAAACCCACTCCTCTCCCCAGGCATCAGAGCCAAAGCTCCAGCCTGAGCCACAACATTTACACTGTTGTCTATAGCGTCATAGCATGAGTCTGTAGACCTGCACTCTGAAACTCATTGCGGGGGTTTTTAAGAAGCAGTATCGACATATAATATAGGTCTCTGAAAAATGGGCTGTCAGGGAAATCTCTGATTGATTGGCCAGTGATGATACATTCAATTTCTTTGCGTGTTCAGCCAATATTCTCTTTTGTCGGTCATCTTCTCGTGTTTCAAATATTTAATGTGGCCTCAGACCAGAACATGAATGAGGGTAAATAGCATTCACTCCCATTTTACAAGTTAGGTAAATGAGCCACAGAGATTAGGTAACGTGATTAATGTTGGGAAGTTTGTCATAGAGTTGGGAATAGAATGCTGGTTTCTTATGCAGTGATAATAATAATACCTAGCTCTTACATAGAACTTTGTATCAGTAGAGCACAAAGTGCTTTGCAAAGGAGGTAAGTATCATTATCCCCATTTTACTAATGGGGAAACTGAGTTAGTGGGAGACGAAGTGACTTACCAAGCAGGCCACTGCCAGAGCTGGGAATAGAATCCAGGCCCGTGAGTACAATCCAATACTCTAACCATGTTTTATCCACAGTGCCTCTCCAACAATTGCTTTATATCTCTCAGCACCTTCGGAAAAATGGTGCTACTAATGCTCTGTAAAGTGATTTGAGACCTACATATTTAAAAGTGCTATATACGTGCAAAACACTAGAATGAACCACTCTATTGAGATAAAGGCCCTAAGTGCACAATAAACTCCTTACCCCCTTTAGATGCACATTTGTGAACAGCTGTTAAGAAGTGCTGTTCATGTGGAAATACACACACATCTTCATGTCTTTTTAAAGAGTCAGTTTTCAATTTACTTGACCAGCTGGAAATATATAGATAACTTTCAAATCAGTAGCAAGCCAAGAAAAATTCCGTGGACAGATTCTAACATGAAATTAAAAAAAAAAAAAAGACAGATTAACAGCGTTTTAAAGGAAGTATTTCCATTACTCAGAGCTTTACTAAGAAGGACTGAGGATAAGTAACATGGAAACTATAAATTTCCCTATTTAGGATACAAATACACTTGCTCATTAGAGACATAGTAAAACATGAAGTGATTATAAATGGACACTGTTAATACTTCTCTAATGGCACTTTTTTGAGAAACAACTTGTGAGATATTAAATCACAATTTACAGAAATCTATCTGTCCTCAAAAGAAAACAATGATATATAAGTACTGACAACATTATCAAAATACATTTCTTCAAGAACAGAGTGCTTATCAATTAAAAATGTAAGTCAATATAGCTATACTAGATCATTCTGACAGTGAAATTAGTATAGGTATACAAGAATGAGAAGAAAATGCTACATAGAATCACAGAATGTAGGGCTGGAAGGGACCTCAGGAGGTCATCTAATCTATCCCCCCATGCTGAGGCAGGACCAAGTTTACCTAAACTATCTCTAACAGGGGTTTGTTTAAAATGTTCTTCAAAAAAGTTCCAGTGACAAGGAGTCCACAACCTCCCTTGATAACCTATTCTAGTAAGTAACTATCCTTACAGTTAGAACCCTCCCCACCCCTGCCTAAAATCTAACCTAAATCTCCCTTCCTGAAGAGTAAGCCGATTACTTCTTGTCCCACCTTCAGTGGACAAGGAGAACAAGTGATCACAGTACTCTTTTTAATAGCCAATAACATATTTGAATGCTGATATAAGCCCTCCCCCCTCCCCCCAGTCTTCTTTTCTCAAGACTAAATATAGCCATTTTTTAACCTTTCCTCCTAGTAAGGTTTTCTAAACCATTTATGATTTTTCTTGTACGTCTCTGTACTCTCTCCAGTTTGTCTACATCTTTCTTAAAGTGTGGTGTCCAAAACGGGATACCATATTCCAACTCAGACTCATATCCCCCATTTGTATGATTTTCCCTTCCTAATTAGTACTTTGCACTTGTCTTTATTGAATTTCGACGTGTTGATTTCAGCTCAATTCTCCAATTTCTTAAGGCCATTTTGAGTACTAATTATGTCTACCAAAGTGCTTTCAATCCCTCCCAGATTAGTGTCTTTGCAAGACCCCAGGGGATACATCCTGACAGTGCAACGTTAATAACTACTCTCTGAATATGTGTTTTCAACCAGTTGTGCACCTCCTTTCCTGTAATTTCATCTAGATCACATTTCCCTAGTTTGTTTTAGAGACTGTCCTGTGGGACTGTGTCAAAAGCTTTACTAAAATCAAGATATATCACATCTGTTGCTTCCCCGATGTGTACCTAAGGGCCCAATCCTTCAAACACTGACTGCTGGATGTAGTGCTTACTACTAGAGCTGATTGAGAAAAAAATGAATATTTTGAAATTGTGACCAAAAAAAAGTAAGGAAGAAAAATGCTGCTCCTACTAACTGTGGGGAAGAGGTTGTTGGGGCTGAGAGGAGTGGCAAACCCCTCAATGTAGTGGGAGACCCCAGCAGAGAGCAAGTTATGCTATGTTTTACGTGATCCCTCCTTTTCCTTTCCCTTCCCTTCTTCACAACCGGCATGTGGGGGGCTGCTGCTTCACTTTTAGTCTCCCTTCCTTGTTTTGCATGGCATGCAGGGTAGGAGGCCTATGGTGCATCTAGGTCCCAGCTCCGCAGCTTGTCCTGCCCATTTCCCCTGTCATTGGGTAGTGGGGGTGATGTGAGACCAGGTGACCGGCTCCCATCTGGTGGTGGTGTTGGGCGACGGGGTGATACAGTTTGCTTCTCGGGCAGAGTAGCCATTGTCAGTTTCATGCTTCAGTCCTACCCTTCAGCTGGTCGCTGTATCTCCTGTGAGTTAGGGGGCTCAGCTGATCAACTGTTTTGGGGTCTGGAGGGTCTGCCAAGACTATCTAGCTGCTGTGTTGAGTTTTCTCATTATTATTACCATTATTTGCATTTGTTTATTTATATTATTGTAGCACCCTAGAGCCCTAATCATGCACCAAGACTAAGGCACTGTACATAGAACAAGAAGAGAGTCACCCAGTTGAAATGGAATGGGAGACCCACTGCTCTGGGGATATTTAAATTATAGTTTTTGAAGCTTTGGCTGGTTCCAGTGTGGTTGGGAGGTAAAGAATGGTCCCATAAACTACTGGGCTGCTTGGATATGGGTCCTAGGTAGTCACATGGCATGATGAGGGGATTGCATGTATGTCTTGCACATCTTGCATCTGCCCTCATGCCATCTCTCCTATCTGTGGCATGCAGGAAGGGAGGGCTTTCCAGTCAGGCAGGTTGAGGGTGTACAGGTTGGATGACCTTCATGCTCACCCTCAGGTTGATTGTGCATTGGGGGTCATTGGTACCAGTTGAGATCCACATTGGAACAACACTGCTGAGCAGTTTGGGGGTGGTTACCCCAGTTGGTGTCAGCTGACGATAAAGTTACGGCCTTTGTGGTTAACCATGTTATGTTGTCTGTGTTTCATTGTTTCCATGTCTACATCAAGTATTAAATTTTATTAAATGGGATGGCTCAATAGTTAGATGGTGGGAGTTGGGTGAGAGCGAGACAAAATGGTTGAGTCATTCGGATTAAACAGAGATGAGCAGCAGTAGGAGGGGCATGTTTCAGGGGAAGCCTTTTCATGTTTAACTTCCCAGAAATAGGGCAGGCAATGTGGGGAAGTGGGTGCCTAAACCTCCCTTACTGCAATTTAAGCCCATTGCTTCTTGTCCTCTCCTCAGAGTTTAACAAGAATAATTTTTCACCCTCTTCCTTGTTACAACATTTTATATACTTGAAAAGTGTTATCATGGTCCCCTCTCAGTCTTCTCTTCTCCAGACTACACAAATCCATCTTTTTCAATCTTCCCTCATAGGTCATGTTTTCTAGACCTTTAATCATTTTTGTTGCTCTTCTCTGGATTTTCTCCAATTTGTCCACATCTTTCCTGAAATGTGGTGCCCAGACTTGGACACAATATTCCAGCTGAGGCCTTATCAACATGGAGTAGAGGAGAAGAATTATTTCTTGTGTCTTGTTTACAACACTCCTGCTAATACATCCCAGAATGATGTTCGGTTTTCTGGATGTATCAGCAAGACATAAGAAGTAATTCTTGTGGTGAGAAATTAAATAGGAGAGTTAGGTGTAGGCTTTAAAAAACACTTCCACCTCCTTTCTACCTCTATGTCCCTGAAAGAGTGATGCCTGCCAGCAAATCACTCAACAACGGCTGTGCAGTTGTATGCTGTGACTAATGTTTATTATATTTAGCATAATCATCTACATTTTACCTTAGGATCTCCCATCAGTTTACTGCATCCACCTTATCTCATATATAGTGTAAATTCATTGGGGCAGGAACTGACTATACAGTACTTTGTATAATGGGACTTCAGTCCCTGAATGAACCCTTTTGGTGCTACTATAATACAAATAATTTATAATTAATAATTGTCTGTTGGTGCTACATGTTTTTTGAGAATTGAAGAAAACTTTAATGAAAGATTTTTAAAAATCAGTGTAAATCTAATTTTAAAAATAAACATTCACTGCAATGATAGATGCATGGAGCATACGTTGAGATTGAACTAAAAATATAATTTTATTACATGGCAAGTAGTGGTAATATTTTCAGTAACATGGTGTTATTAGTCTACCTTTTAAGATTTGTTTTTGTTTGCAACCTCCAAACTCTTTAATATAACCACAAAGAAATAATAGCTCAAACAAGCTCCAACATGCAGTAGGTGCACTTAAAATGCTCCCACTGGTTCTAGAGATATCAGTTTTGGTGGTGATATTCCCCATTTCATGTATAGGAAATATCCCTGGAGCTGATACCATCTGTAGAACTGGAATGAACTTTTAAAGGGCACCCAGGTATCTTGCAATATTGTGAAACTATATAACCATGTTTCCCCCAACCTCATCAAATGGAGACAATTATGCTGAAAATAATACTTATGTATGATCTCACGCAGACTGTGTAAATGCTAAACTCTGCTCCTCACTACACTTCTCCAGTGCAGTCAGCTGCACACACTTTCATGCCTTATTCACATGATGGACGGGAAAGGAAATTGTTTGGCTTGTTGGGTCCCCTGGAGTTATTTGAGTTTATCATGACACACAGGGCTTTCTTCACATCAAATACTTCAACTTCATTTGTGTTTGTTTCAGAAGAACACATTTCTGGACATTGCAGAAGGACACATTAATGGCTCTGGTAGTCAACATAGTCATGAGGTGGCCTGTTTTGCATGGTGCCATATTACCACTGTCAAATACAACAAGAACAGTGCTGCTGAGGACGTTGCACACTGAGGCATAGGACACATATTAACTTTAGACCATAACCCTCCTCCCTCCCATGTCCGTGATGGTGGGTGTAGAGTTTGGTCAAATTGACAGGGAGATGACTAGTCCTGAGGGGACACGGGGAGTAAGAGTACTCACACTCCGATCACACTGGAGCCATGTACGTACCCCTTGGCCCTGCCTCTCCTTGTGCCTTAGAATGCACATGGAAAATGTGATGCAAGGGAGAGGAGAGCTTTCTTTGCTTCCATTAGTCCCTACTGGCTAAAATAAGGGGGAGGGGGCATTGGGGGACCAATTAACTCTCATAGGCCACATTTACAGCCCTCCTAGGCATCCAATGGCCATTTCATTGCTGTTGCTGAACCTGCCCTCTGTCCTGTAGTTGAGGCACTGCTGAGCTGCATTTCTGACCAGACTGACAATTTTGGGATCAGAAAGGGATTTTTTTTCTAAGGGCCAAATTGACAGGGTATCCAGAAGGAGGGGGATGTTGCCTACCTTGTGCAGCAACCTGAAGGCCATGTTTTAGGTAAACAGCAATGTGAGGAAGTAATTGAGAATGCCTCATTCATTGCAACTCATGACCGGTGTTTAGTGCAGCTGAAAGACTGAAAGGGCTGTTTCCTCTGGTAAACATGAATGAGAGATCCCAGCTGTGGCTGGTATTAGCCTATCAGAAGGGGAAACCTTAACTGTTTTGCAGATGGTGGTACCCTCATTTCTCCTTGTGGGTGGAGAGGTGAGAATATTTAGAGGTGGACTGAGTCCTTTTGGTTGTACATTCTAAAGTCATTTAACCTCTCACTGTCATGATCATCTGAGTATTTTGTCATGTGCACACTTGTGTCAACACACTTATTGTGTCATCACACACTTATTAGCTGAGAGGGAAAAAAATGAACATGACTGTAAAAATCAGTTTAACTAATCTGGGACCACAAACCCTAAACTATTATAATCATAAGGATAGGTTTATTGCATAGGGGCACTACTGGACAGAATTAAGGTTTCTTGGGATTTTTTTGTCTTTCAATATAGGCCAATTTTTTTAATGGATATGTAAAGTTTGGCTCTGAAAGTTTTGCACTTAAGTGGCCTGATTTTCTAAAGTTCTGAGCATCCAGAATCTCCGACTGAATTAAAAAAAAAATCTTGCATATAAAATATATTTCCATACAATCCAAAAACAGTCTCTCTTCACACACATCTTATTATGGCTGTGTGTGCACTCATATGGAATACACTTGCTTTCACGATTACAAATACGAGGTTACGTTTTTTTATATCGCTCCAAAATGATTAATTCCTACACTTTGGTTCAGCAGTTTTAGACTGTGTTATATTAGTAGATGGAATTGATAAATGTGCATATAGAGTTTTGGTTGGGTGCTCTAAAAAAATCAAAGTAAAGAAATATAAAAAAATGCACTGATAGAATCAGCAATAGGGTCCTGGAACTTGATCTTTGAAAAAATCTCATCACATTTTGGACAAGTTTCCTTGTCAGAAATCTATTAATGCTGGAAGGAGGGGAGAAGATACCTCAGTATTGATGATAAGCCAATGGAAGTTTGATGCGTCTGCAGTTTTTATGATATTTGGAACCTAATAGATTGCAACCATTTCAGAGCAGCAGTAGCTTTTTGGTCAGTCACGAGCACCTTTAGAGCTTTTAGTTTTCACACTGTGGAACTAGACCAGCTTTAAAGATTCCAGCTGGGAATATTTTGTTCAGTCAGGGATTTTCTGAAAACAAGAAGAAAATGCAAGCTGAGGGGAGTGCCAAAAGAACAGGTTAGATTTCAACCAATGGGTTAAAATTACTTTTCACAACTAATACCATTTCAAATGCATGCTGTGTATTTTTGAGGGAGGGAGTGACAGAAAGGGAATCCTCTATACCAATTGGCTAGACTCTATCAGCTGCAGTTGAGCTCAAGCTGCTGCTAAAGAGCAGTATTGATCTGAAGGGTAAATGTGTAGGGACCCACAGAGAGAGATACAGTCATTTCTGAGAAGGAAGACAACCTCTTCCAGTAAGAAAGTGTTTTCTACCTGTCTGCCTTGCCTGTGAGATCCTTTGTGAATGAAGGGGGACACCAGAAAGGGCAGTTTGTTGCCACAGTGATTTAGAGAGAAAAGGTATTACCTCAGTACAAGCTACTGTGCATGCTGCTGCTGCTCTTGCTGTTGCTGCTGCAGTTTCATCTAGCAGGTAAGGTTTTTTTGCCTTTTTTTGTTTGTGATTGCATCTTGTGATTGCATCTATTATTATGTACAGGATTCATAAACAATGCATAGAAAGATATCAAGTCTGTTTAGAAGCTGGAGCAGCATACACGAGAAATCTGATGTCTGAATTAGCAGGTTGTTTTCCCTTTGCTTTTGTTATTTGGAATCAGAAAACTTCAATAAGTTCTAAACAAAGTGAATAAGTCTTTGGTCTCCAGGAGATGATGTTAAAGGGAGGGGAGGGAGAAGGAGATTTCTCTGCCCCTTGAAATCTTGCAGGTGCTTGACTATTAAAGGGTTTGTTAAGTGGCTTTAAAACACATAGGTATGACACGCACATATATAACTGGTGGCAAGTAGAGCAATTCTGCCAAATATTAAGATACTGTGCAAAATCTGTTGGAAAGTATATATAAATAAGGTATACTGCAAAACTTGAGTAGATCAGGATTTCATATATTTTTAAAATTCAGTCTCTTTAGGGGCTGGGGTGGGGGAGGAATGGGGAAGCTTTAAAGAGATATGTTCTATTAAAGGAAGAGTGCAAGACAAAATAATTTGACTTGAAACAACTTTTGAAACAACCTGATAAATCTTTTGTTGTTTTCTATTTTATTTAGAACTAGATTACAGAATTAGTTTCATGGCAAGAAATTAATTCAGCCTTGGTAAATAAGGTATCGAAATGCAAGCTTTGATTTATTATGGTCTATGTTTCAAAGTGATCATGTACAAATAGTCATGTGGGTGATAAGCAAAATATACATAATCCTTAAATAAACATTTAAATTAACAGTTTAGCACTGAATTGCAATTCATGCCTTTTAGATACAAGCATGCCTTTCAGGTAAATTAACATGTTTTTTCTGTATCTTTCTTTCTTGATAAATATTTCTTGAATAATTGTTTTTTAAATGAAAAGTAGAAATGTGATGAGTTTAGTGACTTTGGTATCTTAGTTCTAAGATGTTTTCTAGATTACATTATGAAACATACATGTCTCTCCTATTTGGAACATGATTTTCACTGCAGGGATAGGTACTGTTGGACTTTTGCGCTAATTCCATGATCTTCTGTGATGATTCGCAGATTTTTTTCATATAGTGTGAAACATATGTACAGGGAGCTAAATAAAAAAAGGCACTATTTCAGTGCTGGATAACACCCAAAAGCAATTTTTGTTTGTCCCCCGCCCCCAACATTTAAATTGCACTGTGTATTACAAAAGCATAACAATTCAAGCAAACTGAGCAGGTGTAATAATGCAGAGGCTCATCAGATTTCAGATACAAATGACATCAGAAGTAAAATATTTCAGTGAAACAAGGGGTTTAGAATTCAAGCTTTGAGATTCATGAACTGGTCAAGAAGTCTTTATTTCATTCCTGCCAACACCTTATTAGCCATTTCATTTATCACATTTTACTGTTGAGCAATTTCCAGGATTCTTACAAAATTTCTCCTCAGAACTGAGAGCCAGATGGTTACACTACAAAATCATAAGCAATTAATTGCTGAAATTGATTTGGAGTGCTCAGGTACATACAGTATCAGCACATAAACTAGAGGCTTACATCTTAACTAATCAAACTAGTTGCCTTATGATGTTCTGTGGTGAGATGAAAGTGTCCATTCTGGAGAAGGTATGGAAAACATATACTCTCTCTTCTGATAAGAAACAAAATGCTTTAATGTGAAAAGCTTCCTTGGAAAATAGCTCATTTGCCTTTCTCATAGCTATCATTAAATTACATATTTTGCTGCCTAAACTTTACTTTATCTGGATACATTTGCTAAAAAAAGAAATCCGTATTTATTGCTAAATCTATGGCTTCTGGTGGATAGCATTGCAGTTGGAGATAGTACAGTCTCCCACCATTTATGTTATATTCACAAACAGTAGAAGGAAGTTTGCCCACTAAGAATGTTCAGATCCTCCTAGCCCACCACTTTTAGAGCCATATAAGAAAAAATAGTATCTGTAAGATGTGCCAAATCAATATGACAGTGTTGCACTACTGTATTCAGCTTCATATTCTGGAACCATCTCTGGGGCTCTTCTCTTTCCAAACAAATCCCACTAACAGCCATAAATATTCAGTGGTTAGAAACCAGTTTTTAGGTAGGAAAACACATATCCATTCATATAACAGTTTTTTCAAGCCTTAAATAACTCATCACTTCAATGATGGTGTTGGAAATGGGAGTGAATTCCAAAAGTTTATGGACTACAAAGAACCTAAACTATCCCCAAATAATCTTTAGATATATACTCCTTTATTCTCCCCAATATTTAAATGATTATAATGACCTGATATGTCCATGTCGAATATACTTTGGCATGTTGAGAGAGAGAGAGAGAGAGAGAGAGAGAGAGAGAGAGAAAGTGTGCGTGTGTGTGTGTTTAGAGAAGAGAGTGTGTGTGTGAGAGAGAGGGTTCTAAATTTCAACACTCATTACCTCCTTCCAGAAACTGTAGGTATTATGGTCACACTTTACATTAAGGGTACATTTTGTAAATATTTTATAAAGAGTTAATAAATGATTAATAGATGTTTTAATAAATAATTATTATAGAATCGAACAGCACAATAGGCTGCATGTAACAATGGCTTATAACAATCTATAACACATAACTCATGTTTGTAACATGCTTAACACAAATATTAATCAGATACTAAACCTTTATACATTGTTCATAAATATACCTTTAAGATAAAGTGTGACCAATATAACCTACATGATATATTCAGAAATGCGTTATTGAAATAAACATTCAATAACTCTAATATTAGAACAAAAGAGTTGGAATTATGTTAACTGTCTTCACACAACTCTCATGTGCTGATTAGGCATAGTTAGGCAAAGATATGTGTGCACATATCTGCATCTGTTATACATTAACACATGTAGCCAACTGTATGATTAGTAGTTGTGTGTGTACACACACATAAATGTCATTTATGGGCCTGATTCAAAGTCCATACATCTCAATTCAGAGACTCTTGTTAACTTTAGTGAGCATGGATCAGGCCCAATGTACATAAGAAGTAATTAAATCTGACAATATGAAAAAATATGAATATATGGAAGGCAATATTTTATCATGCTACGGATAACTGGCCATGGACACTAACTTTCTTTGAGAAGGCTGTATATAAGAATAGAATTTCTTAGATTTGCATAATCTTGAAGATGACAATATCTGCTCAAACAAAATACCCCACTTTGTTCTTGAATATTTTGGTGTGGTGTGTGCATATACACTATACATATCTATTTCTTGGACAGATGTCATGTACCACAATAATTTGAAACTGCCATAATTAAAAACAAAAGTTCTCTTACAGTAAAACAGATTTTCTCTGAAAGCTATTTTTGTGTCTTTTTTTTCCCTAGTGGTCCTAACAACATATGCTAACTGCTGACATTAACAGCAAAATTCTGTGTGCATTGCCTGATAATTCCAAGTTTGATTAAAGTTAAGTGCTATCTCTGTGAATATATTATATAATTATATGTAAATAGCATTGGCAATACCAGATATCAAGCAGGGTATGAAACAATTTTGTGCTTGGAACTTCATTTCTGACTTTGGTAATACAACACAGTTGTCCAATTTGCACTTACATGGTTTTTTTTAAAGAATCACAACTTTTACCTTTAGGGCTGTTTCTGTTAGGAAATCATATTGTTTCTCTGTCATGAACAGAAAATTGTTTTCTTACTCTCTTTGTTAACAAGGTGATTATAGCCAGAATGTGATTATAATTAAAAAAAAAAAAAAGTGAAATACCTGCAGTGTAGATCTCCTCATCAGTTCATCGAAATCTACATTAAACATCATTAATTAAATTACAATCCAAACAAGTGGGGAAGAAAAATACTTCTATAAGAACTAAAATGTGTTTTTTAATTAAATACATTGGTAAATTTTAATTTTTCTACTCACCTAATCAGGCACATGTTAATTTCATTTCCACATTATGTCATTCATTTATGACAGGTGAAATATTTGAATGTACAAAGTGCAAACTTAAAATTCAGAGATGGGTGGAAGGTGGAAAGAGAATAAATTAATGTAGATCCAGTAGCATCGGGATTTTTCATAATTTAATTGTGGCTTTTCTGCTCATGGGTAAATGAAGAAAATCGTAATACTTATACACATATCTGCTGCTCTTAAATTATGTGTATGTATCCACAGAATCACTGCATAACCAGTTTCTAAACCATTGCTTTATAAAGTGCTTGTATATGATAGGTGCTCTATAAAGCCAAATTCTATTCTACTTGAAAAATGACTTAGGAAATGTGTCCACTTAAAGCAGGGGTGGGCAAATTATGTCCCGGGGGCCGCATCTGGCCCTCCAGACATTTTTAATCTGGCCCTCGAGCTCCCGCTGGGGAGCAGGGCTTGCCCCGCTCCGCACAATGCCTGGAAGTAGTGTTATGTCCCCTCTTGGGCTCCTATGCGTAGGGGCAGTCAGGGGTCTCTGCACACTGCCCCCACACCAAGCGACGGGGCAGCGCGCGCTGCCTGGCCACACCTCCATGTAGGAGCCAGAGGGGGGACAGGCTGCTAGTTCTGGGAGCTGCTTGAGGTAAGCGCCGCCCGGAGTCTGCACCCCTGACCCCCTCCCGTGCCCAAGCCCCCTGCCCCAGCCCTGATTCTCCCTCCTGCCCTCCGAACCCCTCAGTACCAGCCCAGAGCACCCTCCTGCATCCCCAACCCCTTCTCCCCAGCCCAGAGCCCGCACTGCCAGCCAGAGCCCTCACCCCCTCCCGCACCCCAACCCCTAATTTTGTGAGCATTCATGGCCCGCCATACAATTTCCATACTCAGATGTGGCCCTCGGGCCAAAAAGTTTGCCCACCCCCGACTTAAAGCATTGGTGTGTATAAAGAAGAATGTGCGTGTATACCTACAATTAAAGTGGACACACATACTCTTTAAGTGGAGACTTCTTTATGAGTCATTTTTTAAAGTAGAATAGAATTTGGTTTTATACAGCACCTATCATACTCAAAGTATCACAAAGCATGCTGGTCATAGAGGCTGAATAGACAAATGATGTTAAGAAGGCATGTGGTGTAAGGCACTGTACGCTTTGAAAAATGCCACATGATCTTCAGCTTTTACTTATCTAGCTGACAATCAGAGGCAGACCATTTTGGGTTTAACATGTTATATGAAGAATGACACCTCCAGCAGCACAGCCATGCCCCCTTCCTTCCGTGCACGTCCATGTTACGTTGCCTTAAATGTATTGTATAGGAGTCCAGGCCCTGTTGTGACAACAACTTGTCACCATAAACTTAGTCCGACTGGCCTACATTTGAAAACTATATGGTATTTTAAAATATCATCATGTTATAGAAGTAGCTGTGTCCAAAATGTAGGACAACTGATGTGTGTGCACATGTACATTCACACTATCATGTGTTGTGATTCTATCAGCTCTCAGAAAATAATGTTGGCTCCTGGGTTAGATGGGAAGCATCTAAGGAAAAGCTAGATATTTTAAGATGAGGTAGTGGGGACACAGTCAGTATCCCTCTTACATGTGAGCAGTTTTTTAATGCAGGTTCCACCTCAAGAAAGCATGTTCTTAAACTGATCCTTATTCAGTACATCATCTAAATGTGGATTGAGAAAATGTGTGTTTAAGTCTTGAATAGGGATGCTTTCCTGAATTTGGGTTCCCGGTCCCTAACATAGTGTTAATGGACTCTGAGCTGCAAAAAGTGCTATTATTTCAATGAGATGCAAACCCTAACCACTTGTGATCACTAAGGATTCCATAGTACTCTTTGAAATAATAGTAGTGTAAGATCTGGGGTCCTGGCAAAATGTCTGCTTGAGTAATTCTGGCCAATGTTTTAATTTGTTTCAGTGGGAGAAGATATTCTTCTCTTCCTAGCCAAAGCTATTGCTGGACACTCTTAACCACCTACTGTGGCTGCATTTCACTGATGTGTCCAGTGATGCCTCATATGACAATTTGTATATCAGTTGTTTGTAGTTATAAAACACTTTTAGTTCCTATAAACTTTACATCTACTATTTCACTGTCTGTTGAATTTTTCTATATTTTTATCTCTTTTCCCTGTATGGAAAAATTCCTTCCACCTGCAAAGTCTGCCTTCGGCATCAGTTAAGTATTCAGCTACCTAGCGCATGACTTCCACGGGGGCACCTCAGGGCTAGTAACTCACCAGTAGGCTTCTCCCAGTCTAGTCTCTTCTGGCTGCAGTGTTTTAACCTGTGATCCCTTTCCACTCTCAAAAGGATGTACACTCTGTTTCTGCTCATTTTTGTGTAGGTGGGCACCTTTGGGTCTCCTATGCACTGTGGAATCTTGGTGTCACTGCAGTCAATGTGAAGGGTTATGCAATGTCTTCAGAACTGAAGATGTCCCTGCACATGACTGAGCAGAAGGAGAGACACATTTCTGAAAGAAAATAAAAATGGCCTGGATTGAGTGGATTGCTGAGTTGGGCACATGGATTAGGGGGGAAAAAAGCAGAGGTGCGAGTTGGGGAAGGGACAGTTCTAAAATACCTTCTTAGTATAAAGACTCTGGCTGGAGAAGTTAATTCAATCTGATTAAATTCAACCTGGTCATCTAAATATTCCTGGAACTGATGGAGACAGCCTACGCTGACACTGTACAGGTACTCTGGACCCTGACACTGAAATTATGTGAGTCACTAAAGAGGCATCTTAATTACTAACAAGTACAAGCCTGATTCTCAAGTACCTCACACTTTGGGTTCCAGCAGTAGTCATTTACACCTATGCAAACTGGACCACATCCTGAGCCCTGATTCACTTACTTTGGACCATTCTGGAAATAAAGAGCAGGCAAAAAGGTGACTGAACCAACTTGCTGAGTATTTTCTTTGCATTGGGGAATCCTAAAGCAATATATCCAGCTGTGTTTTTGGCACATGGTAGGTATTTGTCAAGGGAAAGAAAACATGGCTAGAATGGTGCTGTTGTGCCCTGATAATCCCTGCCTGCCAGAACAGCCCCTCGTAGAGTTGTTGTAACTCCTGAAACTTAGGACAGCCATGAGACTGCCCTCTTTTGAAATTTCTGCTGCTTCCTTCTTCTGGGCTTAGCTGGATTGATGTATGAAAATGAAAAGTAATTCTAAAATTTAGCCAAAATTTATGAACTTCAGAGAAGATTAAAAAAAAATAACTAGGATTTCTTGTGGCACCTTAGAAACTAACACATTTATTTGGGGATAAGCTTTCGTGGGTTAGAACCCACTTCATCAGATGCATGGAGTGAAAATACAGGAGCAGGTATAAATACATGAAAGGAGGGGGGTTGCTTTACCAAGTGTGAGGTCAGTCTAACAAGATAAATCAATTAACAGCAGGATACCAAGGGAGGAAAAATAACGTTTGAAGTGGTAAGAGAAGATTCAGTTAAGTGTTGGGCAAGGATTTGGACCAGTACTTTATCCCGTCTAGTTAGCCCCCGCCCCCCTCTCTCTCTCTCTGTTGGTTTCACTTAAAAAATACATTTTAGATCAAGCCCCAGGTGTCCTATCGTGCATTCTTTCTCTTTGATCACAAATAATCGTTAGGTGCCATATTGTGGCCTAAAGCTGTACCTTTGGGAAATTGGGAGGCATATTTTCAAAGGCAGTGCAGGACTTCACACAGGAATGACAGTGCACACATTTTGTGTGTGCACTAAATGGAGGTCCTTTGAAAGTGACCTTCAGGACATGGAGATTCAAGGACCAATTTTTTTTTTAAAGTGTGCACCTTGCTGAAGTGCAAAGTTACTTGCAGTCAAATGTGCCAATTGGACAATTGTAAAAGCAAAGGGGGTTAGGTGCTTAGCTAGCTCTTCCCAGGTGAAAGTACTAGTCTTTTGCATGAATTTGCATAAGTGTTTTTCCCACACATCTTTCCTGTGGGGATATGTTGAAAATGTGGACCTTTAAAGGTCTTTCAGATTGTAAACAGGTGTGCACACATACTGAAAACCCATATTTACATGGTGCAGACTGCCGTTTGCATGTAAAAACTGGGTACTATGGTCATGTATGCAATTAGTTAAATGGAATGTCTGCACGTGGTGTTGGAGTTGTTGCATGTGTAAATAAGTGTGTGTGTGTGTGTGTGTGTGTGTGCAAATAAAAAAGAGACCTATAGAAACTTTGCGCCTTAATGCATCAAAAATGTTGGTTCTGTGATTGGAGTTGGTCAGGATTTTTTTCGATGAAACGCATTTCTGTAAATGTGAAACCCAAAGCTTTCACAAAAATGTATGTTTCAATGAACTTTGGTTGGGAAGGTTTCTCAGGTCCAGGATGGAATATAGGTCAAACTGAGAGAGAAACACACCAACCCATCATCCCAAAATAGCCAACAACCCAGTGATTAGGACAGAGAGAGAGAGAGAGAGAGAGAACAGGGACTGGGACATGGGTCTCCCACATCCCAAGTAAAGTATCTAACCAATGGGTTGGTGGCTATTCTGGAGTGGTGGATATCTCTCTTTTCTTGCAAAATATTTCAAAAGACCCCAGTACAGAACAAAAAGAAATTCTGAAAGCTCTATTTTGTTTATTTATTTCTTGGGAAAAAAAAGAATTCTTGATTTCTGGTTAGCCCTACCTATAATCCCACTCCTAAAAATTCTGTATTCTGGAGCAATTTCTGCAGATGACATCACATCATATCTGTGTCTGCTGAGTATTAGGAACAAATCTTTTCTCTAATAATATCTATTAATAAACTGCTATCAGTGTGGAACTATAAAAATCTTTGTGGCAAAATTGTCCTCATGTCTGGTTTTGTTACTAACTTAGAACTTATCCAGGCTCTTAAGAAGATAATGTAAACCTTTCAAATGAACCTGGGCCTGGCCTCGGGCCAATTCTTGGTTTCCAGTTCTTGCACTGTCAGAACAGTTGAAAATTGGTGGCTTTGATGAATAACCTCCCAACTCAAAGCAAAACACAAGAGTGAAACCACACTGATTAAAACCAAAGAAGAGGTCTGCATGAATCCCCGTGAGCCACCAAACTATACTGAGCTCACACAGGTCCCAGTTCTTCAAGGTGCTGAAGCTCATGCTTAACTGTAAGCACTTGAATGGTTTCATTGGCTTCAGTGAGATTACTCATGTACCTTGCTGAATCAGGTCCGTAGTGTCAACAATGGCACTAGAAATGCCATAGAGGATGGATTCAGGGATTGGGCCATGCACAACCAATAAAATGAAATCCCATTGCCATGTGTGCTCCCTCAATCCTCTCAAAGTGGATGCCATGCTTTAGTTCTATGCCCCATCCAAAGCATGAAGTGGCTTTAAGCTAATGAGGCAGATTCTATATCCCACTGAGAGGCTTTGGTGCAGGAAGCTATGGGGGCAGGTTGCAGCTTCTTGATCCTGAACCATTTTATCCTGGTGCAAGACAGAGCAGCAGGGGAGTATCTTTATCTTCCCCACTTTCTCTGCATTGAGGTTATGTCTATAATCAGAGGGAGTGTGTGCATCTCCAGTAAACATACCCAGGCCAGCTTTAATCTAGCAAATTTGAGTCCCAGAGCAGTGAAACCATGACAACACGGGCATCAGCACAGGCTGTACTAGCTTACCAAAGACACTTTTACTACTCGCCGCGATAGCCTACACTGAAGCATGTGCTGTGACTACTTCACTACTCCAGGACCTGAGCTAGATCTATAATAGCTAGCTTGGGTATTTCTACTGGAGCTGCACACACTCCCTTTGATTGCAGTGCAGATGTGCCCTGAAGGTGAAGGGGGGGTGTCAGGATCAGCTAGTGCAGGCGGTGGGGAAGCTGACTGAGAAGGGACAGGTTTCAGAGTAACAGCCATGTTAGTCTGTATTCGCAAAAAGAAAAGGAGTACTTGTGGCACCTTAGAGAGTAACCAATTTATTTGAGCATGAGCTACAGCTCACTTCATCGGATGCATACTGTGGAAACTGCAGAAGACATTATATACACAGAGACCATGAAATAATATCTCCTCCCACCCCACTCTCCTGCTGGTAATAGCTTATCTAAAGTGATCATCAAGTTGGGCCATTTCCAGCACAAATCCAGGTTTTCTCACCCTCCACCCCCCCCACACAAACTCACTCTCCTGCTGGTAATAGCCCATCCAAAGTGACCACTCTCTTTACAATGTGTATGATAATCAAGGTGGGCCATTTCCAGCACAAATCCAGGTTTTCTCATCCCCCCCACCCTCCTCCCATTTGCTCCAACCCCTCAGACAGAGACAAACACCTACAAGATCTCTATCAAGCATTCTTACAACTACAATACCCACCTGCGGAAGTGAAGAAACAGATTGATAGAGCCAGAAGAGTTCCCAGAAGTCACCTACTACAGGACAGGCCTAACAAAGAAAATAACAGAACGCCACTAGCCGTCACCTTCAGCCCCCAACTAAAACCCCTCCAACGCATTATTAAGGATCTACAACCTATCCTGAAGGATGACCCAACACTCTCACAAATCTTGGGAGAAAGGCCAGTCCTTGCCTACAGACAGCCCCCCAACCTGAAGCGAATACTCACCAACAACCACATACCACACAACAGAACCACTAACCCAGGAACCTATCCTTGCAACAAAGCCCGTTGCCAACTGTGCCCACATATCTATTCAGGGGACACCATCACAGGGCCTAACAACATCAGCCACGCTATCAGAGGCTCGTTCACCTGCACATCCACCAATGTGATATATGCCATCATGTGCCAGCAATGCCCCTCTGCCATGTACATTGGTCAAACTGGACAGTCTCTACGTAAAAGAATAAATGGACACAAATCAGATGTTAAGAATTATAACGTTCATAAACCAGTCGGAGAACACTTCAATCTCTCTGGTCACGCAATCACAGACATGAGGGTCGCTATCTTAAAGCAAAAAAACTTCAAATCCAGACTCCAGCGAGAAACTGCTGAATTGGAATTCATTTGCAAATTGGATACTATTAATTTAGGCTTAAATAGAGACTGGGAGTGGCTAAGTCATTATGCAGGGTAGCTTATTTCCCCTTGTTTTTTCCTACCCCCCCCCAGACGTTCTGGTTAAACTTGGATTTATGCTGGAAATGGCCCACCTTGATTATCATACACATTGTAAGGAGAGTGGTCAGTTTGGATGAGCTATTGCCAGCAGGAGAGTGAGTTTGTGTGTGTATGGGGGTGGGGGGGTGAGAAAACCTGGATTTGTGCTGGAAATGGCCCACCTTGATTATCATGCACATTGTAGGGAGATTGGTCACTTTGGATGGGCTGTTACCAGCAGGAGAGTGAGTTTGTGTGTGGGGGGGCGGAGGGTGAGAAAACCTGGATTTGTGCTGGAAATGGCGCAACTTGATGATCACTTTAGATAAGCTATTACCAGCAGGAGAGTGGGGTGGGAGGAGATATTGTTTCATGGTCTCTGTGTATATAATGTCTTCTGCCGTTTCCACAGTATGCATCCGATGAAGTGAGCTGTAGCTCACAAAAGCTCATGCTCAAATAAATTGGTTAGTCTCTAAGGTGCCACAAGTACTCCTTTTCTTTTGGAGACGGGACAGTGAATTCTCCATTAGATATTGCTGGCTGTTTTAAGTCTATTTTGTAAACTGTGCAAAGTAGTCTTAGCAGATGGGAGAATTTGGCCCATCTCACCACACATATTGAAACCTAAATGTTCAAAGGTAAATAAAACCTATAAATAAAAGTTAACAATCTGGCTTAGTTGTCTCATTATTATCATCATTATTACTTCAGCTAGGTTAACTCAATATGAGTATAAGCTAGGTTTTGAAGTCAGAGGAGAGGCAGGCACAAGTACATACTCAGGTTTCCGAGATCCATGCAGAAGCTGTGAGTGGTTCACAGGGATTTCATTATCATCCACATGCAAGCTAGTTCATTGTTTTTGGCTCATCTGGCTGTGGGTGCCAACTGGAGGATGGTTGAAAGAGTGAATCCAGTCCCCTAAGCATGCATGTTTTATTATGTTCTTGAATCTACAGGTGGAGAAGAAAATTGCTCACCCTAGTTGATAAAAGCAGTCTGGCATAGTGAATTTCAATCCAGTAGGTAAAATTCTAAGAGGAGCTTGAGGAAGAATAAAGGGAAAGAAGTACATGGTGAATAGAAGAAAAACATTTGATGAGGAACTAACAAAACAGCTTGTATAGAAGTATTTATTTATTTATTTATTTGGTGTTGCCTTAGAAACATACAGCCAAATAAAGTCTGCCCCTGCATTGATGCCCTGGAAGCAGGAGAGTGTTCAAGAAGCCCCTTACCTCCCTGCCCATCTACTCAAGGATAGTCATAATGGAGTTGACTGTGATGGGGAGAGTAGAAGGGGTCTGCCACCACTAGCAGGCCCAGGGGGTTGGGGGTGGGGGGAGTTTGGGTGTGTGCAAGCAAAAAAAGAAAGCAGCAGGATGGGAAGGAACATGGATTACCATTGTTATGTAGGAATTTATGCTGCCCAGCATGCTCCCACCAGCATTTCCTACGTGGGGGAGGGCACCTCTTATCCTGTAGCCCAGCATGTTCCCTTTAGGCCGCAGCATGTGGTCAGTGCACCTTGCTGACTCCCAAGCAACTCTGTCTCTGTTGAGACAGCTGGGTGTGTAACTGTTGCCAGTCAAACTCATTCACTCAGCATCCAACATGTAAACAACTTGAGTGAGCTTAGGTGTCATCAAGATGAAAACAAAGAATATAAATTGGATTGCAAGGCCTGTCAGGGTTCCTTCCCCACTCTGAACTCTAGAAGACAGATGTGGGGACCTGCATGAAAGACCCCCTAAGCTTATTTCTACCAGCTTAGGTTAAAAACTTCCCAAAGCACAAATTCTCCCTTGTACCTTGGATTAGGTAACACTGCCACCACCAAGTGATTTAGCCAAACTCAGGGAAAGGACCACTTGGAGTTCCTACTCCCCCTCAATATCCCCCCAAGTCCCCGCACCCTCTTTCCTTGGGAGGCTTGAGAATAAACAAGATGACCACAGACCAACCTTTGGTTATTTTAGGACACACACACAAAAAAACCCCAATCAGATTCTAAAAGAAACAGAAGTTTTTTTAGAAAGAAAAAAGGTAAAAGAAGCACCTCTGTAAAATTAGAATGGAAAATAATCTTACAGGGTGTCAAAGTTCCTTCCCCACTCTGAACTCTAGAGTACAGATGTGGGGACCTGCATGAAAAACCCCCTAAGCTTATTTTTACCAGCTTAGGTTAAAACTTCCCCAAGGTACAAACTATTTTACCTTTTGTCCCTGGACTTTATTGCTGCCACCACCAAGCGTCTAACAAATATAACCGGGGAAGAGCCCGCTTGGAAACGTCTTTCCCCCCAAAATTCCCCCAAGCCCAACACCCTCTTCCTGGGGAAGGCTTGATAAAAATCCTCATCAGTTTGCATAGGTGAACCCAGACCCAAACCCTTGGATCTTAAGAACAATGAAAAAACAATCAGGTTCTTAAAAGAAGAATTTTAATTAAAGAAAAAGTAAAAGAATCACCTCTGTAAAATCAGGATGGTAAATACCTTACAGGGTAATCAGATTCAAAACATAGAGAATCCCTCTAGGCAAAACCTTAAGTTACAAAAAGACACAAAAACAGGGATATACATTCCATTCAGCACAACTTATTTTATCAGCCATTTAAACAAAACAGAATCTAACGCATATCTAACTAGATTGATTATTAACCCTTTACAGGAGTTCTGACCTGCATTCCTGCTCTGGTCCCAGCAAAAAACAAACAAACAAACAAACAAAAAACACACAGACAGAGAGAATCCTTTGTTTCTCCGCCCACCCCCCCTACGTTTGAAAGTATCTTATCTCCTCATTGGTCATTTTGGTCAGGTGCCAGCGAGGTTATCTTTAGCTTCTTAACCCTTTACAGGTGAAAGGGTTTTTTCCTCTGGCCAGGAGGGATTTAAAGGTGGTTAGCCTTCCCTTTATATTTATGACACAGGGCAATCAGATTCAAAACACAGAGGATTTCTCTCCGGGTCAAACTTTAAAGTTACAAAAAGAAAACCAGGCATACACCTTCCCCTCAGCACAGAGAAAATCACAAGCCAAAACAAAAATAAGATAACACATTCCCTTGCTAGTACTTACTAATTCAAATGGAGTTGGATTGCTTGCTTTCTTGATCTGTGTCCGACAAGCACACAGAACAGACAGACCAATCCCCCCCCCGGAAGATTTGAAAGTATCTTGTCCCCTTATTGGTCCTTTTGGTCAGGTGCCAGCCAGGTTACCTGAGCTTCTTAACCCTTTACAGGTAAAAGGATTTTGAGCCTCTGGCCAGGAGGGATTTTATAGTACTGTATACACGAAGGTTGTTACCCTTCCCTTTATATTTATCACAAGACCAAATTAATAATTATCGTTATAAATGTTAGTTCAGAATAATTTAGAAGAGAAAGAACTCTCTCTTCATTCAAGACTCAACACTCTGAGTGTAATGGCCCCAATTCCCTGTGGTGTCCACAATTAAAATAAACTCCCAAGATGGACTGAAAAGAAGAGGAAATCTTTGAAAGATTTGTCTTAGTTGGTTCTGAGGCTCAGTCCTGTTATCTGAACTGAACAGAGAAGAATCAGATTTAACACCTGGACTCATGTCTATGCAAAATCCAGAGTTCCTAAAGTAGCAATTAAATGGCTTAATCTTAAACTCCTCCTAGGTTCAATTCAGTAGATCTGTTCTGAAGGGCAATGTTAATTCTGCATGAATTGCTGCTTCATATTAACTGGCAGTGCTTTAATTTCCACACCATATCAGAGTCTCTTCTGAACTCCTTGCACTGTGAAATCCTGCAAGGAGTGGAAACTTTTTTCCAAATGGTCAATTTCTTTCTCCTTTTTTTTTCTATACAAATCCTAACGTACTATTATACATAAAAATATCTGTCCATATACTTATGTATATCCAAATATAACAGTGACATGTTTTAAAAATAGCTCAGAAGTTAAATAAATCATGTGTTTCCCATCCCTCCTCCTCCTTTCCCCCACTCTTAGAATGCTTACAATTTAACTTATGCTCAGACTGTATGTTCTAAAAGAACATAAATCCTTGGAGCATTGACAAATCTCTGAGTTTTTAAACTAGATTGTGACCTGTTCATTTAGAGGGCTACTTCAATAAAACAATGGATCACTTAGGTTAATGATGGATCATGGTGCGATTTGATTTGCAGAGTGCAGACTTGCCCATTATCCCCTAGTGTTCGTGTGGGTCATGTTATCACAGCCAAATAATGAGTCATGCCACCCTTTGTTCCTGGAGATATCCCAGTGATTACAGGAAAGCTCACTATGCTAGTCCATGAAGCCTTGAGGGTTCCGCTAGCTGCTGGTGAATTATTATTTTTGTCCAGAGATGAGAAACCAGGCAAGGGTCAGGCTTCTCTTTGACTGTGACACCTGCCTCTTGTGGTTCCATTGGGCCATCTGGCTGAATAGACGGGCTGGACATTAGCAGAAATCAGATCTCTGCCTCACTCTGTCTTTTGCTCCCTGTTTTCTTCTTCTGGTGGGGAAGGTTAGCTGATCCTGACCTTCTATGGCAGATTATTTACAATGAAAGCTGCTCATATATATATAGTATTATTTCCTTTGTGCTTGTGCAGCAGTTTTTGATGAGGAGAGAGAGCATGTTCATACTTTCCAAAGGCTTTTTATTGATTATGGGTGTCAGGTAGAACGGTCTTGAACTGGGACAGGCATTGAGAGGAAAGTTTTCTAACTGAATACACTGCAGCAGTGCCAACATGAGAGTGTCTTTTTTCGATACTGTCACATTGTCTTTTACTCTGCAGGACACTCCTCACAGAGGAACAGTAATCTGAAGCACTCTTGGTGACAGGAATGGACAAGTGAAAATTTGTAGAAGTGTGTGAGCGTTCTTAAGGTTTACCTCCCCTTCTCTCTTGTTTGTAGATAGTCTGGCTATTCTTACCAACCACTGCAGTCACACAAAGTGACCATCAGGCTGCTCCAGGACTGAACCTTGTTAAATGCTTCCAATAAAAGTGCCATAAACCTCATTGGCTAACCATAAAACACTACTGGTTAATAGAGACTGCAGCTAAAATATGAATGGCCAGAGAAGTAGGTTCATTATGTTTTCTTACCTTAAATTTTATGATCAAGGGGTGAGGGATCAGAACACCAAATGTCTTTGTTACCAGCTCCATAAGTAACCTTGATAAAGGAGTGATTGTTGTTAGATACGATGCTCTATCTCCAAGTGAATTAGTTTTGTTGTTGTTTTTAAATAAGCTCAATCAGTTTCTGTCACTGGGAGGACAGAGAGAGAGACACGGAGAGAAGTATTACATGGTACAAGAATGTTTTCCTGAGAAAAACAACTGATTTTGTAAAATCCAAATGGAAAACCCCTGTAAATGTTGTTCAGCTTTCCTTGTTGCTAGACAATGATAAATGTAACTGCAGAGAAACAACAAGTGTTCATTAGTGGCAGGACTAGTAGCCAATTTTTCTAAATTCATTTAAACCTGGTAATACCCCTTTCCGCCTACACACAGACACCCACACGCTCCCCCCCCCCAGTTTCATAAACCTTGGAAATGTGCCTGCTTTTCCCAGCTATCTACATCAGAAACTGGAAACATAATTCCATGTGATCAAAATCATGTTCCCCTGATGTATGAGGAATACGAGGAAAAGTTGCGGATGTGCAACAATGAATGAAATCATTTTATTCCTTTATAATGCATTCATCTCTCATTATGTTGTTTTTATTCTAATATAAATGCAGTATGCTGGACTCTCCCTAGAAATATTAAAATATCAAAATTTTAAGCAGATTTTCAAACTAAACTAGATTTCCCAGCTGCTTAGTGGTACATATTTACAGTGAAAGAAGAGAAAATGGTTTTTGAAATGTGTACCACATCAAAATTCTGGGAAGTTTTGCATATTCTAATTTGGTAATAGTTGCAGCTCATTCACTTCCTGAAAGTCCCTCACAATGTTTATCTCTGAACTTTAATAGAAAGAGATTTTTCTTCCCCCTACATCAGCAGCATAATCATTTTCGCAGATCAATAAGTATTCATTCATTTTGAAGTTTACAGCCCATGCTAGTTTAGTCTCTTAAGTACTGTTGATACGTAAGCTCTATCCTAAATGGATTACTTAAACTTTAATACGGTATTCAAACAGAGGTTGTACATGCCACTTTGTGCAGGCCAAAATTCCCACTCCCAATTTCTATCTCACTGTTAATTACTGTCTCCAAGAACATTCAGGTTTTCAAATGTGATAGAGATCATTTGGAAAGTTTTCAGACTCAGTTCCAATTATGATTACTAGCATTTTACAACATTTCCAAGGCTATCTAAAAATGGCTTGAGGGTACAAGGAGCCATTTTGCAAGCAAAGCATAGATTTTCTCAGTGAATAACCACAGCCTTAATTCTGCCTAATAGTTTTATAGCATTGTACTTCTTGCTATTTAAGTATGTTTCATAACTCTGTGTTTTGGAAGTTTTTATTAAAGTTGATGAACATAAAGTGAAATTGCATAATAGATAATGGAGTCTCTGTGAGGTAGGGAAGAACCATTAATGTCATTTTACATATGAGGAACTGAGGGACCAAGAGACAAAAACTATGTCTACACTGAATTGTATTTCCGGGTCTGTGGCACTTGGGTTTGTGGACCTGGTTTTTCCAAGCCCACTCTTGAATGTTGACACTGCATTGTAAACCTCACTTACAATTGCTGGACCGGGTCTCACAGCTGTGCTAACACGTCTGTACAGCACTACACAGACCTTCTGACTCATGTCTGCGGCTTGAGCTGCATCCACACTATAAAATGAAAGAGCTTGGACCTGAGTCACAGTGGGACTCAGGCTCTGACTCACTCCCCTAGCAGGTCCTAGGACTTGAGTCCTGAGTGCTTGCTGACCCAAGCCAGACTGATTGGTGTGAGGATGGAAGGGGGCTTGGCCTCAAACCTGAGTCAGAGCCCAGGCTTAGTGTGCTGTGTAGACATCCTGCAAGTGTATGTTTACATTGCAATAAAAGACCCAGCGCATGACCGCAGCTGGGCCTGGTCAGCTGACTTGGGCTCGCAGGATTTGGGGCTAAATATTGCAGTGTACACATTCAGGCTTGGGCTGGAGCCTGGGCTACAAGACCCTGCAAGGGGAGTGAGTCTATAGAAAGATCTAAGGTCTACAGAATGATTTGAGGCGTTTTAATGTGTATATTGTGTGTGATTATATTCTTTAGATATCGCTACCCTGATGTTGTCTTTTCTGGGTTAGAATTAAGGTTGTGGTTGTTATTTGAATGAGAAGCAGTGTCTTTTTTGAGATGCACACACAGCCTTTGGAAGGTAGTGTGCTGGAGAGATGAGGTGGTTGGAGGGAAGCAATCTGGGATGAGATTTCCACCCATCCTTCCTGTGGATCTCCCTGCTGTCAGCAGGAATGGAATATCTCCACTGAGCATTAGAATGTTTGTTGCCCACAAATTCTTGAGTCTTAGGATGCTCATTGGCTCAAATGTAACATTTGGTGGAAACATTTGGTGGAAATAATTATTTTTCTACTCACAAGCTTTCCTAGTGATTGGTTTCCATTTTGAAAACTCTGTGCAGAAAAGAAATATTAGAGAGACAAGTTGGGTGAGATATCTTTTATTGGACCAACTTCTGCTGGAGAAGGACAAGCTTTCGAGGTACACAGAGCTATTCTTCAGGTCTAGGAAAGATACTCAGAGCGTCACAGCTAAATACAAGGAAAAGAGATAGGCTTTTTGAACTTTGGTAAACACCTCTATTTGAAGTGTATAATAATTCAGGAACCTCTTGTCCATTTCACTTTAACTTTTATAGAAAAGGTATACCTCTGCCTGAGCTCTTATTTACCAATTTTAAGGCCAGTGTGACTTTTTTCTGGTGTATTTTGGAATACAGGAGTGGGGCAAAATTGAACTTATACTAGAACTTCAGTTCCACTCTTACCTTGTGGGTGTCTACTTCAACTCCAACATTTCAGTGCAACTTCATTTTATACTCAGTTAATGAAAAAAAGTCACAAGTGCCATAGATAGATAAACTTAGCATGGATCAATTGGCTGTTGACACTGGCATAACACAGCTGGTGCTTATGTTCTATGCATAAATATTTCACCTGGCAATTTCTGCATTCTGGTCTTTTATTACTGTTATTTTGTATCCCACAGTTCTGGTTAAGTCACCCAATTGCGGCAATCAGAGTTGGCATGGTGGAATATGAAATAACAAAAGGGAATGAAAGCATCAAACCATAAAAAGAGGAAGATAGCAGGTATTCCACATTAAAAAGGGCAGCTAAAACAATCTGATCCATATGCAAGAGACTGGATCCTGTTTTGGAGGGGAATTTTGAGAACAGACTCTCATGAAGATAACAATATTTAGTATTTGCATGCCAGTGTGCATATTGAAAGCACTGTTAAAATGTTAATTAATGACACTCCTGTACGGTTATTAGGTAATCATGTGTTATTCTCCCCATTTTACAGATGGGGAAATTTATAACAGGAGGCAAAGTGAGTTACACAGAGTCAGACAGCACTGTCAGAATTAGCAGCAGTTGTAATGGGGCTAATCACAATTTATTAAAAACTATTTTTAGATGGAAAACTAGGATTTTCACTAAACAAAATGTTTTGTGAAAAGTGTCCTCTTTCTGGGGAAAATTTCAATTCTTTAAAAATCAAAATCCCAAATGCCCGAAAGAAAGTTTTTCTAATGGGAAATGTCACCGTGATGCATAGTGGAAATTGTAGTTCAGTTGTCTCATGTCCCCTTTCTCCTCTGTGGGCCAGGCTTCCCAGCTGGACTTCATTTCCCATGATGCACTATGGCCATGGAACTCCTATGATGCACTGCCTCATCTCATTATGGTGCATCATGGAAACATACTCTGACCAGGGCACCCAGTCTGTACAGGAGAAAGGGACCATGAGGCACTTAAACTACAACTCTCAGGATGCACTGGAGTTGCAGTTGTGAATTTTGGATTTTGGCTAAAATATCTCCATTTTATTTTTTTCCTCTGAAAAATTAAAGTTTTGCACTGGAAAATTATTCTTTACTGACCAGCTCGAAGTTTTAGTACTGAGGAATTCCTGAGTCCAAACTCTGTGCTTATTTCTTTAGACTATGCTGCCTCCTGGATACATTATATCTGTTACTGATAAATGTGATGGGATGTGGGGTGCTGTCTGGCTTTGTTCTATGGAGGATTTGCTTTTAGTTTAGTCAGCATTGCAGTCTAGTCTATTACTGTTCAATCCATGCCAAGTCTTAGGGGGGGACACTGTGTGAGGACAATAGGCAGTCTAGGCTGTGTTAAATTGGTGCATGACTTAAAGATCCAGGGGTAAGTATTGCACCTCAATCTTTGGCTGGCATACTAAATAATTACCTGATCATCAGTGCCCTGACTCTCTTCAGTGCCCTGTGAGAGCATTGCACAATTCCATGATGGCAGACTGATTGGGAAGAAGTAAGACCATGAAGTTCTTGTAACAGCTCTGGTTAATTGTTTTCCATCTGTCCTTGAGGTCACAATTAGCTAGTTAGCTTAAAGTTTGTGCTTTGTGATTATCTGACAGGTGGCCTTAAAACCTGATGAATTTCCCTGCCAATGAAACAACATGTGAACCCCTGAAAAAGTTTGCAATTCCTAATAACATAGATTCGATTGATGTAATTTAATTACAAGAATAAATGAGGAAGGGGAAATTTTTCACCATTCATTATTCCTTAATTAGACTACAACTAATCAGGATTCCTGATTGGCTAAAATAACTCCAGATATTATTTACTGCACTTGCCATTGTGAGAAGATAAAGAATAAATCATGAATTATCTCTGAGGGCCAAAATATCACAAAGAACAAAGAGACAAGATAGACCTTAAAATACAGTAAACATTACTGTGTCTGCAATCTGTCAGATAAGTAATTTATTACAGTAAATTAAATGCTTCTCTTGTAGAATGACAGAGTACATTTTTTCAATATGTAATATTTATTCATATTCTATTTCTGAGTACTGGAGTGGATCAATACTGCACCTGAAAGCAGTGCATTTATCTTGGTTTTGGCTTGTATAAAATACATTTTGCATACTTTGCTTAACATCAAAACACATCCAGGGTGCCAAATGGATGATGATGATAACACATCTCTGAAGTCATTGCAGCTTAATTGTGGAGTCTAAATGCTGAGTACAAAATTTAATTTAGACTTAATTTTTTTTATATAAATCGATTACATCTTACCCGTCTGGTTGTGCTGTGGTGCCTGCTGTATGCTTATGTTCAGTGAAAAGCTAATCTGTGTAATTTTAAGAGGAAAAAAGAAGAAATTCTGCCAGTTTCTAAATACATGATGGAGTCTTCTATTGAGTTCAATGAATGAGCGACAGTCAGTTATTGTGGGTCTTGAGATGAGACCAAAGATCAATTTCAGACCTGCAGTCCTGTCCACAAGTGCCACAGGAGAAGACAATGGATGAATGTGCTCTGCTTTTTGCTCTCTGCCTCTCATGTCTCTCCTGGATTGCAGCAATCTTGCAAACTCTTGAAACCTTTCCAATTGAGGTGCCAGAGCTGCCGCTGTCAGATCATGTCATGGGCTAAGAACTCCCAGGTGTTGAGGTCAACATTGCAAGACTGGCCTTAAGAGTGTCATTGTAATGTTTTCTTGGTCTGCTTCTAAAACAAGTTCCCATTTGCAGTTCTCTGTAAAGCATGGCCTTTGGTGTTCTGCTTTCAGGCATACTGACCACATGACCACACCATCTTAGCTGCACTCTGACTATAAAAGTTTTAATGTCTGAGATGTTGCAGCAGTCAAAGACATTGGTGTTTGGAACCAAATCTTGCTACTTAATTCCAGCTATCTGCCATAGACATTGTAGGTGGAATTGGTCCAAGCATTTTATGTGGCACTTTAAAATAGTCCATATATTGCTGCTATAGAGGAGAGTGGTTCTGAATACATAGTTATGCACTATTCACTCATGTAATTTAGTTGAAGGCCTGATGAAGTTTGTTTAGTGGAGTCTCACATACACAACAAATGCAAGAGCAAATGCACCCCCACTTTCATGCCCTCAGAGTATTTATTTGCAAATATGAATCAGGTAATATGTGCAAACAAAGGATGTATGTTCATGCATATACCATTTAGCTGATGCGTTGCACAGAAATATGCATTGCACATGGTGTGTAAGTAAGCATTAACAGATAAATAGCTACAATACATGTGACAAACAACAACATCCCATAGTTCATGCTCATTGTTCTAGCTGCTTGTTGTTCTTTCAGTGGCTCTATCCCAGCGTTTCACATTCTGTGACTGGCACCAGACTAGTTGAGGACAAGTGCAGTACAGGGAAGAACGGTAATGATGAAGAAAGCTATATAATCCTGGATCTTTCCATCCTCACCCTCTAGTGCAAATGAGCTCCTGAGACTGTGGGCAAAACAGGAGGTTAGTCCTTTGAAAGCACGTTTTACTGCTGCACACAGAAGCAGGTCCTGTGTGTAGGACTGAAGGCTAAATCAGTAAGCCACAGGCCCCAGTTTCTTCCCATGGCACCAGCTAAAGTGAAAGAAAATATATGACCTAGGCTCATGGAGCCATCACTGCACATACAAAGATCATCCATCTGCCAATCTATTTTAAATGAGGCTCCACTAAAAATGACTGGAAAAGTCTGTTCTAGACCACAGTCTATTTCTGAGCTAAGTGAAGTTGCCATATTTGAGCTGACTGTCTGGGTTGGTGGCTTATCCTTGATGCTTTATTACAAACCTTTTCTGGTGAAGTCCACCTGGTGACTGTTGCCTCTTCTTTCTTTCTTTCTTTCTTTCTTTCTTTCTTTCTTTCTTTCTTTCTTTCTTTCTTTCTTTCTTTCTTTCCCCTTTACTCTGTATTTCTTTTTGCTTTTTCAAGGTTATACCTTTTTGTTCTCTTGTTTCGTCTGTCCAGCTCCCTGTTCCCCAGCAGGCACAAGACTGCCTGGTCTGTTAGGTGGCAGCATCTGCTGTTGTCTGGCTTTATGGTAACAAGTCATACATGCATTTGTAGTGTAACTGAATGCTATGGGAACAAAGGAGAGAAACGTGGGTCGCTAAGCTGTGGCATAATCCAGCAGTCCTATCACAGACTGTACAGTTAGCTCCTGTCACAGACTGCAATAGGAATTTCTGTGTGAGCAGGGATGGAAGGTGGATCTTTCATGGAGCCACATGCTACTTTACCTGCAGCCACATGAGCATATTTGCATTTGGGTCGGGGGATGGGTAGTGAGGGACAAATCCAGGATCATGCAGCTTTCTTTAGTGTTACTCTTCCGTGCCCTAAATGCCCCCTTCCCACCAAGGTCAAGCCTGCCTCCTCCCATCGACGTTGGGAAACACTGCTTTGAATGAAAGTGAAGAACTTCCTTATTGCAGCTAGCCAACAGTACAATACAGTGTGTGAGAGAAAAATTCTTCCCTAAACTTCTCAGCTGATCAGTTTATGTCTTGAAGCATGAAATCCATTTCCCTTATATCTACTGTTTTTTAGATTGTACAGCTGCAAATTTTAACAGCACAGAGAAACATCTAATCCTTTCAAAAATATGTACAAGGATACATGATTTGTCTCAATGGTCTCCCGGGGCAGTGAATTCTACCAGTTGATTATATGCTGCATGATGAAGTATTCTGTATTCTTAAACTGGTTGTCTTTTAATTTCATGGACTCTCCCTTTATTCATGTTGTATGGGACATGATAAAAAGGAGCATCAGATACATTATTCAATATAAGTGAAATTCACCCCTGTACAGAGGGCCAGCACAAGGCCTAAACACCTCTTGAATGCCACGTAAGCCCTACTTGGAGCATCTAAGTGGTGGTTGGGCTGTGCGCTGACTTGTTAAGGGGTGAATTGCACCCTATGTTTTTGACAATTTTGGGTACCTCGTTTAAATTTCCTCTGACTCCTCGCCTTCTAAGATAAATAATACCACACTTTGTAGTCTCTCATTATGCATGAATCCATCCCTAATGCGAGTAGTAGTAACAATAATAATAGAATTTGCATGTTTGCATCTTTGAATTAGAACTATATAGAACTTCCTGTTTCAATCAGTGGCCAGCAGGTGGCAGTTGACTGTTGTTTTACTGCTGGTAAACTCTGAGCTCCTGAGTTGTGCGTGGTGCAGCTTTTAACAATTTAGCTAGTGCTAACAATCATCACTTCTCCTAAAAGCCATTACTGTTGTGATTTTTTTCAACCTATGCCATGTTATTATCTCAATGAGTGAATCTAAAGTATTTATTTCAGTCCCTATCCATGTACATGTGAAGCTGTTGCCCCCTTACTAACATTCAGTGGGGGTGTTTTAGTTGCTAGCTCCCAGTACTAAAAAGGGGGAAGGGTCAATGGGGAATCAGGACCCTGAGACTGACAGCTCCCAGGAACAATGGGGAGAGGCCAATGCTCCAGGTGAGCTTGAATGACAGGGCGCACAGGCTAATCAGGGAGTCAGGAGGCCAGGGAGGTCCCGTCCTCGGTGTGAGCTGGATTTGTCTGGATCAGACAGACTGGAGCCGAGCTAAGGAGAAAGCAGGGGCCTGAGCTGAGCTGGGGAGCAGAGCTGTGCCAGATCCAGAGGGACCAGAAAAGCAGCCCAGAGAGAGCAAACCCTATTCTGGGAGCAGAGCTGCAGCCCCAAAACCAGAGGCACAGCCCAGAGAGAGCAGACTTGCCCTGGGAGCAGAGCTGCAGCAACCAGAGCCAGAGGGGCCAGAGAAGCAGCCCAGGGAGCTGGAGGCAGAGCAGAGTGGTGGAGCTGGGGCTGGAGCAGTCCGGAGCCGGGTGTCGTGAGCAGCTGGGGAGGCCGAGGGGGACCCTGGGCAGTGGGCCCAGCACAGGGAGATGCCTCAGCCAGGAGGCTCTGCAGGCCAGACTCGAAGGGGGATTGGTAACCCCGACATGGCGGGGGCAATGCTGGGAAGAAGGGCCCTGCCACCTAGAGTCTGTGGCCACCACCAGAGCAAGTGTCCAAGCCACAGCATCCCTGCAGCACAGCCAGGGCCTGAGAAGAAGGCCTGGGACTTACAAGGGACAGACTGTGAACTGCCCTGACATTCCAGAGACACTGTTTGTGATGTTCCCTGCCACAGAGCGGGTTGATGTGTTTCCTTTCACCTTTCCCATTTCCCCTTATTCTTTTTAAAATTAATTGTTGATTAAATAACTTGCATTTGCTTCAAATTGTATGTAATAATCAGTGGGTCAGAGAGGTGCCCATTGCAGAGAGAGTACCCCTGAGTGGGGACACCCTAGCCCCTGTCCTAGGTGACCGCAGCAGGGTTGGGGGTTGAGCCCCCCAGGAATCCTGAGCCCAGCCTTGTTGGGGTTACGAGGACTCTGCCAGACAGGAGCGTGGAAGGGGAGTCCTCAAGGGCCGGGAGGCCACTGGCTAAAGGAAGTGGGAGTGAGGATTCAGATGCTTTCAACTACCTGCAAGGGGGTTCCAAAGAGGATGGCTCTAGGCTGTTCTCAGTGGTAGCAGATGACAGAACAAGGAGTAATGGTCTCAAGTTACAGTGGGGGAGATTTAGGTTGGATATTAGGAAAAACTTTTTCACAAGGAGGGTGGTGAAACACTGGAATCTCCTTCCTTAGAAGTTTTTAAGGTCAGGCTTGACAAAGCCCTGGCTGGGATGATTTAATTGGGGATCGGTCCTGCTTTGAGCAGGGGGTTGGACTAGATGACCTCCTGAGGTCCCTTCCATCCCTGATATTCTATGATTCTATGATTCTATTCTATGATTCTATGATCCTTTCGCTAGCCCACTTCACCGGGGTATTGCAGAAGCCAGGAAAGTTCCCCACAATAGTGGGACTATTCCCCCGCTTACACTTACATTATATTGTTTAGTCTGGATTGCCTTGAACTTACATATTTTAAATTTCTTTTTACAATGATGTTATAAAATCAGCTAGTTTAGTTAGATCCTTTTTCACTTTCTCATAATCCACTAGAGGTTTGTTCTGTGTTTGTGCAGCACTCAGCACAATGAGGTCCTCAGGCTAAGATCTTCAGGTTCCTCGGCACTACAGTAATAATAAACTATAATAATAATAATAGGTTTCAGTAACTAAATAGATTAGCATCATCAGGAAATTTCACCAACTTGTTGTCTACTTTTACCTGCAGAAAACAATCAGTGAAGTACTTTCTCCCACATAAAATTTCACTGTAGCTAAAGCTTAATTTTTACTTTTACTTTTTCACTTCTCTTCCCACAGTTGCTAAGGGCAGAGGCAAAGATATCACTATGCTCCTTCCGCAGCCTGCCAGGAAGAACCGGAGCTATAAAAGCCATTTCTTTCCCCATTGCCCTGGCAGCAACTTTCTTTGACACTTCATTGCTGAAGGTGGACAAAATTGCACAGCAAGGAAGTGCTGGGGCCATGGTTCTGAGGTAATTTTCAGTGCCATCCTGAGGGAGAAGGGAAGGTGCCAGAGAAACTCTGGCACTACAAAGGAGTTGAAGAGTTGTCCTAACAAGGGGCCAGGGCTCCTCCTGATGAAGGAAGGAGTATTTGAGTGTTGTAAAGCCAGCATAGCCAGTTCCATCCCATCCCACTCTCAACCCTGCTCGTCCTCCCCCCTCTCCCTCCCCCACTAATAGGACTTGGTGCCAGAGAAACTCTGGCAGTGCAAAGGGAATCACGAGTTGTCCCAGTAGGGCAGCTTCATGCTATAGAGGGGAATTTCCAGGTGCTGTGAAGCTCCATGCCACCCATTCTCAACTCTGCACCCCCTTCCCCTCCACAGGTATGGGGGTGTTCCTATAATCATGAAGGGGTGATCACAGGCCAGCACACCAGCTTTTAAAAGGACTAGCCAAAATAATGTAGAACAGTCTAAATGATGCTCTAAATTACACTAGGGACCAGTTAGATCCTCAGTTGCTCTTTGAGGCACAGACAACAGAGGTTGCCAAGCATACTCTGTTTACCATCTACACTTGCTGACAAGGTTGTGTGCCCTCTACCCTCAGATGCAGACCCCATAAAAGTAGATTATGCCTTTGTCATTTTGAGGTTAGATTATTGCAATGCACTGTTTATTTAAAGCTTTTCAGAAATTGCGATTAGTACAGAGCGTGACTGCCCATTTTCTGAATGATGCTTTCATGTACAGAGTTCGCTGGATGTGTGCTCTGTCATCTGCACTTGTTTAACTTCTGGGTGAAGTTAAGGTGTAAGTTTTGATTGACAGGCAATCAGTGGAATACTGTGGCAGTTGCTGTAATCTGAGATGCTTGAGCTACCAGCCCCCGGTTTGCTAGGGAGGGGCCAATAGCAGGAAGATGACCCTCAGAGATCTTGGGTTCTGGGGTTAACTTCCCCTTCCCACTTGGTTTGTCAAACCCTGGATTTTGGTTACCTTCATGGAATGCTGCAAGAGTCATTCTCTCCTCTGTGCATCCCCTGCTTCCCTGCCCAAGCTTTTCCTGGATTGGGGTGAGAATAGGGAGTGGCCATGAATGGGAGATAGGATGGAGGCAATTTGGTGGTTGGGGAGTATTTTTAAAGAGTTCTGTAATGGATATATGATAAATGTTTGTATTTTAATTTGTGCTATGGACCTGGAGTATGGCATGTGCAGAACTGAAAAAAAATCTAAGTAAATGACTAACACATACTCATGTGTTACTCATGTTAGGGAGACTTCCACTGATTTCTGTGAGAGCTGGATCAAGTCCATAGTGAACGGTGGCTCTCAAACACAAGGTACTCTGAGGAAGTAGCCAGAGATCTTGTCCCCAGTAGCCCCAAAAGGAAAGAACATATTTTGGTGAAGTTACATTTGCAGCATGTTTCCACCTTGGCAAGGATGGTTTCCACCTTTTAATCAAGGAAGGGTTTTGGAGGATTATTTAATTGCTGCATGTATAGGTGCTATTCATATGCAGCACTTGTGCTGGACAGCAGAAGACAGACAGACATGGACAATCTCTTTTTTATATGTCCGTAAATACAACAAAAGCTTTGTGTAGTGAGGTCTGATCTATGAGGAAATTATTATTTTTATAAAAGCAAGGAAACTCCTGGATATGTGTAATCAATATAATAATTGGATTTCTGGAGAGGTGCTGATAAGATTTTATTGTGCCAAGCTGTATCTTAATTTAATTTGGATGACTAGTAAAGCATTACACATTATGATGACTCCTTTACTGTGGCAGTAATACTTAGCAAAAAAATTACTTTAGTGGAGAACCACTTGAATGCTTAGGCAGCCAGAACAGAAGAAGTCAGGGAGCCTGTGGTCTAGACTGTTCCTGCATTTTTAAGGGAGCAGAATTATTTTTATTATTATTTTCAAGAGTTGAAGCCACATCCTGTCTGACTGTGGCCAACTCGTTACCCACAGCAAATAACTTTACAAGCTATTTTCAAGGAAACCTCTGTGTGTGTGTGTGTGTGTGTAAAATTTCTGCACACATTTAGGGTTTTTCCCACAAGTTTTGCTATTTCGGATATTCTGTTTCTCATAGAACTTAAGCATTCTATGTTGAACAACAAGGTTTCCAACCAATCCAATTTCAACATAAACCTGAATGTGATGCAGATGCAAGACTGTCTTCTGAGAAACTGAAACAATAGCTCTGCAAGTGGTGCCATTTCTCTGCA
This sequence comes from Natator depressus, assembly GCF_965152275.1. Lineage (NCBI taxonomy): Eukaryota > Metazoa > Chordata > Testudines > Cheloniidae > Natator > Natator depressus. Next base: position 126,819,878 of record NC_134235.1, read on the forward strand.
TTCATCCAAATGAGGTGTTATCTTTGAAACATAATGATGACATTAAAATGTCAAATTAACTATTTCATTGCTGAACATATTAACATCAAGTGTACTCATAATACTGTAAACTACGGATCATTATTCTTGACTAAAATGTGTATCCAGCGTGGTTGAATATTTCATGGTTTCTCTGCCTAGGGAGGATGAGAACACGTGTTGGCACCACAACCACACTGTCCTTCCCATATTGCTAAATGGGTTAAGGGTTCTGGATAGATGGGAAGGAATGTTCTGGGATGGAAAAAGTTGAGATCCACTGGAATATTTCATTTGTTTGCATGGGTGTTCCACAGAAATAAGGCTCTAAGTTTTAAAGAAGCAAATGAGTGTTCCATCAGATATGTGGGTTGATTTTTTTTCTTAAGAAAAAAATGCTTTTGTAACCCTTACATCTTCTTGTGTTCTCCGCAACCCAACAGTTCAGTTTACAGAACTCTCAGAAGTCCCCCACGCCCTTCTGGCAACTCTCATTGGCCTTGGAGGGTTGGGTGGGATTCTTTTTTTCCGGTAAACCTGAACCTTGCTCTGCTACAAGGGGTACTTCAAAACAAAATATTTTCTGCTCTCTTTAGGAAGCCCAGATTGTTTTATCTCTTCAGTGCTTCTAACACTTGCCGCACTAAGGGAGTAAATAATTGGATCTGGAAATAGAAACTTGGTATCTCAGGTGGAAATGTGATGCACTCTCCACAGAGCAACAAGGCAGCCAATCTTTTGGCTATTCAAATAACAGACGCAAATTACCTTAGACATGAGAGGAAGAGTGATGTGTTTAGCTCTGTGCTCTAAACTCACATCTTTTTGATTGCTTCCCCACTTCTGTCTTTCTAGTAAAGGGTATTATTTTTACCCTCAGGTGTCTGAGTAGTCTCTCATGAATCCACATTTTTCCTTCTATCATTTTCAAAGGAAATGTCATCTGGATTTTCTTATCATCATATAGCCTTATTATAATCTATCCCCTCAGCCCCCTCCTATTATAATAATAATTTGTATTGCACCGTAATCATTAGAGTTCTTAATTCCTGCAAAAAGTGCCTTCTTGAAACCTAATACATTTATGGTTTTGTTGTACACTGAGCCCTTTCCTTACTAAGGTGAAGTTGAGTAGCTCATAGTGACTCCTACCAAGCTGCTTAGTCAGTTCCTCTCTGTCATTAAGGAATCCATCCAGGACAGGTTCATTCCAGTTGGTTATTTTATAGATGATAAAGTTGTCTTCTGTGTAATAAGAGAGGAGCTTCTTCGATTATGCCTTTTTGGCTTTTATATGTTACCCTGCAGATATGTGAGTAGTTGAATTTACCCCATGGCATACAAATTCTCTTATGGCAACTGACAAAGATTGTTTCTTTCATCAGTATTTTTATTAACTCATGGGTAGTTTTCTCTAACGCCACCCAATGTGTTACTGGTCTTTTTGGGTGTAGTGGCATCTCGTCCTTTGGGAAATGATGGGTACGCTGAGGACAAAGAGGGACAGAACTGAGGCATGGCAGCTAGGGGTGCATCGGCTGTTTCTCAGAATCTGCTCCTGCATCCATAAAGCTTTCTTTGAATCACTGTGGAAAAACAGTATAGAGCATCTGAACACTAAAATCTGAGTCTGACTGTAGTGGCCCCCTGAAGTCCCACATCTGAAACGACAGCAGTAAAGAGGGGGAGAGATGACTGTGATGCTGGCAGACCAGGTGCCAGCTCATGCCAAGGCCCTGGGCCTCGTTGAACACTGACAAATGCATAGCTGGAAACCAGTCTGGTTCATCTCTGTGTTAGTATTGTTAAAATAGATGATAACTTGATGATTTTAAACCTTTCGAATAGCTTGTAGGAGGAAACATATGTTAATCCTATTTATAATATCTGCATTCCATGTTATACGTTAATATTTAAATGTTTGCTCTGTAACTATAAAAGTGTTTGCTAAGGGCATGTCTGCACCTACTGCGCTGCAGCAGCGCAGCTGTACCATGTGTGCTGAAGACACTGTATGCCAACGGGAGAGAGCTCTCCCATCAGCATAAAACCCCACCCCTGCAAGCAGCAGACTAGCACTTATGCCAGCGTCATTTATGTAGCTCAGAGGGGTGGAATATTCACACCCCTGAGCGACATAAATGTTGCCAACATAAGTGGTAGTGTAGACATAGCCTGCAACTGTAAATCCCCCACAGTCATGGGAGAAGCATTATCAAGTACAAAATACTAGTTTACCACAAGAGATGTTGTCTCCTCCCCAACAAAAGAAGATCTACAGACATCAGATAAGCCATTGTGAACAAAATACTTGTTGATTGCTTCCTCTTTGGCTCTGAAGAAGGTATATGCCCAAGCCTTCATCCCATCACAGCGTGAATGCTGGGGGGAAGGGAATAAAAATGCCTATTTAAAAAACAAAACAAAACGTATTCCAGTGCTGGTTGAACTCTGAGGGGCAAGGATTTCTAAGCATAAGCAAGGAATCCCCAGGTGGTTTGCCTGACTTAGGCCTAAATGCTTACTATAAAAGTTTGTATTACCTTTTGAAACTTGACTGTAACTCAATTGTATGTGTATGCTTACCTGCTTTAACTCTGTAAATATCTCTTCATTTATTTTTCTTTGTTAATAAACCTTTAGTTAATTTGTTACAGAATTGGATGCAAGCATTGTCTTTGGTTTGAGATCTGAGTACAATTGTCCTGGGTTAAGTGATTGGTTCTTTGGGTCTGGAAGTTACCTGAATATTATTGTAATTTTTGGTGTAAAGTGACCATCTATCACACAGTGCAGCTTGCTTGGTTGGCAAGATATACTGGAATGCCAAAGGGTACTGTCTGTGACTCCATGGTAAGTCTGTTATAGTGCTTGTGGAGTTCACACTTGTTACTGAGTTGGTAAAATCTAATTATAGAACATGCAACAAGTTTGCGTTTTTTGCCCTGATTCTTGACAGTCTGCCTTGAGGTTGGCATTCATAGTCATGAGCCACTGCAGACAGCATGACAATAACCATGAACTAATTTTAAAAAATGAAACGTGGAGGAAGTGGTTGCACACATAAAGAGGCAAAATAGAACACCAACAATAATGTTTCGTTCAATTGGCTGATACAGGATATCTGATTTTATTGAATAGGGCTGGTCAAAAAAAATTGTAAAAAATTTCCTGCAAAAAGCGTGTCTATTTTTCAGTCTTTTTTTTTCCTGACCATCTGTACAGTTAAATTAGTGATAGCTTATCAGGCTTTCATGCTGTAGCTTGGATCGACTGGATTTTGTATGGCTGTCAAAGGGTAATTACATATTATTTTTTCCTGTATACAGTAACTTCTGCACACATTCTCCCAACAGATTTGTTTAATGTTGGCTCTGGTAAAAATGATCAGTTCTAGTAATGACTAACAATACAGTGACCATTATGAATAAATCTTTTGGCAATTTACTGCAGAATTAATAACAGCTCCACCTATTTCTCTTACAATGCTTTCTGAAAATTATCAGGTCACTAAGAAGAGCCACATGAAAATGAAACTTGTAATTGTTGCACACCTAGTGGGCATAAATACCTTAAATAAAAACTTTTTTATTTCACTATTTAATTAGCTACTATACATCTTTAGAAGCAGATGAAGTTTGTTTAATGGATTTACATAACTAAGATTTACTTTTTCCCCATTTTAGGAGTACTTAAAATGTAATTAATTTGGAGGGTAAACATCCAGTTATTTGCCAGGGCCTGTAGTGATAATGTGTGCATACGTGGGTATTTGGAATCTCACAGTTTAAAAATTGTGGGTTTTTAAATTTAATCTTTGATGTAGAATTCAACATGCAGTTTACTGTCCTCTTACTTGGCTTGAAAAAATCAGGGTACCACTGGCACCACATCAGGGAAATTACCATTAGGGCGAGGTTCATTCCAACAACAAAAGTAAATAAATTAGCTCATTCATTAAGAGCCTGGGGTGTTTAATTTTTTTAAGTGATATCATGAGGCTACTTTAAGGGTTGTTAATGTCTGGAGGAGTAAATGAAATTACTTGGATCTCATTTGTCCTGAGTGGACATACTGTCTATAAAATCACCACATACTATTTAACTTAATTGAAATCACAGTTCTGAAAGACTAAGAGACTTTAAAATGTAGAGTCTGATTCTGTCCTTCCTTACATTAGTTTTACAACAGTACCACTCTGTTGATTGAAATTTCTGGTTTAAGCCAACGTAAGTGAGATCAGCACCAGGCCCCTGAGATGAAATTTTCATTTTTGTTTTGACTATCTCTGACTAGACACGTCACTAAGGGTATGTCTATACAGCCCATGGCAGTGAGCATCCCAGCCCACATCAACAGACTCGGGCTAACAGGGCTCACACTAGTGCTGGAAAAATAGCTGTGTAGGCAACACTTTGAAGTTGAGGTTCAGGCTGAAACTTGGGCTCTGAAGCCCCCTTCCTTCTCCACCCCCAGGCTTCAGAACCAGAGGTCCAGCCCTAGCCACAATTTCAAAACACTGTCTGTAAAACTATTTTAAAACCACTAGTATGAGCCCTCCTAGCCTGAGTTTGTCAACCCGGGCTGGGAGGCTCACTCCAAAATGCTGTGTAGACATGCCCTAGGAGCCTAGAGTGTCATTAATGTGCTTTGATGCTCTATTTGCAGACACTGACAGTTCTCTCTGGAATCCCAACACTATCATTACCTCAGTGCATGGTCCCTGTCCCCCCCGCTTTTCTACATTTTCAATATAGGTTTGTTTCATTTCAGTTTATACCATGTCTATCAACACACACACACACGCGCGCGTTTGCTTCTGCCATCCTAACCCAGGCGGAGAGTCTAAACGATGGAAAGTCATCAACTTTCCCTCAGGCAAAGCCTATAAACAATCAGAGAAACCCCAGAAATTAATGGTCTTTGATGGGGATGGAGCATGAAGAGGGATCCTTGGCTAGAGCTCTGCAAACAAAGGGTTTTTCAGTTCATTGACAGTTCCAAAAAATTGTAGGGGGAAAAATTGTTTTGGCTTAATCTGAAAATGTTTTCTTTCAATGTTTTCAGTGAATTGAAAAATTGAAAAAAAAAATCATTTTCGACCAACTGAAATGTTTTGTTTGATCAAAAATGAAATGTTTCATTTCAGTTTTAAACGTTTTTACATGTTTGCATTTCTTTTAAAAAAGGGAAGGAAAACTTGAAACAAAAAGTCAAAATGTTTCAAAAAAATCAAAATGTTGAAAATGTTGAAGTGAAATGTTTAGACGTCTTTCAGATCTGTTTTTGTTTTGTTGTGTTTTCCAAAATGAAAACTTTGGTAAAACTGACATGAATTCGCTTGAGGCCGAATCTCCATTTTTCATTGGAAAAAAAGTTTTGGCTGAAATTTTGCCCAGCTACACTCCTGACCACAGTTTAAAGCTGCCCTCCTCATAGAAAACCCAAAGGAGGGTGGCAGTGAAAACATACCCCTGGGGACACATCTATCCTTGAGCCTGAGAGATGTGTTTATTTGTGTACCAGGTGGGGGAGATTCCCAGGATGGAAGAAGGGATTCCAGGCCCTAGCCATGCATCTCTGCACAACCAGCCCTCCTTCCCAGGAGATCGGAGTTAAGACCTGAAACAAGCACCACACTTAACAATAGGACAGCACTATTATCTAACCCAGGCAAAGCCAGGAGTAGATCCAGGTCAGAATCTCTGGCAGGAATTACACAGGCATGCTCACCCTGGCACAGCACGCAGCAAAACAGCCCCACAGCAATGCAATCCCCAGAGTTCAGCCTGTCCAAGCACTTTAAGCCTGGTATGCACTGTGAACTCAGACTGAGGGGTCTTGCTCTCCTGTCAGCTCCAGGCTATGTGGCTGTAAGCGTCCCCTTCTGCGAGAATTAGCTGGCTCTCCTCCAAGCAGCTCCTAGTTCGAACTCTGCCCCAGCTCAACCAGTGCTGTTGCTTCTGCTGCTGCCCAGCTCTTTGTTCTCTCCCCAAAACATTCCGGGATTCTCCCCTGTCCAGCCTCATCTATTCTTTGGCTCAGACCCTCCCAGGTGGGTCCCTAGTTATTACCATGTCCGTGTTTTGGAGTGGCACTCTCCGTCTCTCTCCCCCAAGCCAACTGGATTTACGCAGTAGCAAGGAGTGGGGAAAAGGAGGGAGGAAGAAGGGGGCTGGAGCTCTCTACCCAGTCCCACGTATGGCTAGTTTAAGCCTTTAGGTTAGGCCCTTAATGTGGGCCCAGCATATAGCTGTGCCACTGCAGGAGAAACTCTAGGAAGAAACTGTGCTTTAGGTACAGCTCTTTGAAGCACAATTACTCCCATGCAGTCCTTTTATATTGGAATGGGGAGTGTGCAGCATCAGCTCTTCCAAAGACTTAACTTACTTTCCCTGTGAGATTGGTCAAGCTCCACTGGCTGGTGTAGTGAGCTGTAGCTCACGAAAGCTGATGCTCAGATAAATTGGTTAGTCTCTAAGGTGCCACAAGTCCTCCTTTTCTTTTTACTGGCTGGTGTGTCATGTGCAGAGCCATGGCTGTGCCTATTTCCTGCCTCTCTATCCTTACTTCCTCAAATAGAGAAGTATGTGAGGAACATAGCCCATGCCCTTTTCCCCCGGCCTGGACCCAAGACCTTGGTAGGTCCTCTGGTAGGTAGCTGTGCAGGGAGATGGGAGGAAGGGAGGTACTTTCTCCCCTACTTGTCCACCTAGGACTAGGTACAATCCAACCTACAGTTACTAATGCTTCTGCACTCCATGGAGTAATACTAACAACCCAAAAGCAAATTACAAAACAAACTTTGTAAAGCCAAGCAAAGTAATATACCATCTCTGTGCTTTATATTTAGTCCTCATATTTCAATGAATATAAAAGGGCAGCAAAGAAAAAAAATGTCTGTCTAATCTCTCTGCTGCTATTATCATGTAACTGCAGATATTTACAAAGAATTACAGTATATACAGATTCAACAGAATGCCTTCTTTTCTCCTGTTGAATACACTGGAGTGAGAAGAAGAGGCTTGCTTGATAACACTTGTTTTTATGATACTTAGCACTGTGGTACTATTTCAGCTTCAAAGCACTTTACAAGCAGTAATTAATCTCCACAATGCTCCTGTGGTTGCAAATAGTCTTATCTTTATTTTACTGCTGGGGAAGCTGAGGCAGAGAGGATAAGTGACTGGTCCAAGACCACAGAAGGAGTAAATGTCAGACTTAACATTAGAATTCTTGACTCCCTGTTCTGGGCTGAACCCTCTACCACCTATTTTTTATTTTGGTACCCAGTTGTTTGTTTGTGGCATCCAGGCTTTGTTCATTGCCAGAACTTCAGCTCAACTAAAGACTTATGCAGACAGTTGCTAAGGCTAGTCAACCCCTTTATTTTGGAGTTCTTTATTTTTCTTTTTGGCACCATTAACTGTCTCTTCCAGAGAACTCCCCTTATGTGCTGGCTTATCCTTTAACACGCTCAGTGTACTCCCTCTTTATATCTCTATCAGAACAGACAGCAAGTCTCTCACATCACACATAGGACTGGAACCCAGCCACTTGGCAGAACCTTTGGCAAACATAAACAGATGAGATAGCTTAACCAGCAGTGGGTAGGAAAGCCACAAAAGAAAAACAACAACAACTAGCTAGATAATTTTCCCAACTGTACAAACTTATTCAAATGACTCTTCCTGGGCACACATGCTGAACTTGAATTTAAAGTTACAACATTTCTTTGACACTATTGGGCCCAATAGTTAAGTGTTTTAATCCATTTTAGGAGCAAAATTCTGTGCGAGTGTAATTGAACAAAGATCCACTTAACTCACCAGTGGAGAGCTTGATCGTAAATGCTTGATTCAATACCTAGGGCCAGGCTCTAAAATAGGTATTTAAGTGCCTAACTAGGCACCAAAGTTTGAAAACTGGGCCTATTATTTATGTACTTTTCAAAAGGCCAATTGGCAGTTTGAGAGGCCATTTTGAAGGATTTGTTGTTCAAAAAACAATTAAACTTTTCACATGGAGCCACAGTACTAAAAGGAACGATATTTAAAAGGCACTTACTGCTTAATAAGTACAGTTTTTCTAATTTCAGTGAAAACAGCAATACATTGTTGGAGTGGAGGTGGACAGATTTGAAATGGAAGTGGCTGGCAATTCATTGGTTGTTTGAAAGATCTGAACATTGGCAGAGTAAAAGATGAAGCAGATACAACTGTTTACTATGTTAGAGAACGTACATGCCTTGCAGCTGAAGGGCAACTAAAGATTCTTCTCCCCTGCCCGCCCCCGCAGTCAAAAATGATTGTTTTCCTTACATTGAAAGGAGAATCATAAGCATAAAAATTTAACTTTCAGATCAACTTCAATGCTAAACAGCAATAAAACAGTAGAATGTTGCATTACAAATAGTAATACTTGTTTCTTCTGTTACGACAGAACAGTTAAAGTAAGAGCTGATGCTTTCAGTTTAAATTAGGGCTGTCAAGCGATTAAAAAAGTAATCACGATTAATCGTGCAATATCTCGTGATTAGAAAATTAATTACGATTAATTGCACAATTAATTGTGCTGTTAAACAATAATAGAATACCATTTATTTAAATATTTTGGATGTTTTCTACATTTTCAAATATTTTTATTTCAAATACAACACAGAATACGAAGTGTACAGTGCTCATTTTATATTTATTTTTATTACAAATATTTGCACTGTAAAAAACTAAAAGTAATAGTATTTTTTTAATTCCCTCATTACAAGTACTGTAGTGAAATCTCTTGATCATGAAAGTTGAACTTACAAATTTAGAACTATGTACAAAAATAACTGCATTCAAAACCAAAACAATGTAAAACTGTAGAGCCTACAAGTCTACTCAGTCCGACTTCTTGTTCAGCCAATCGCTCTGACAAACAAGTGTGTTCACATTTGCGTTAGTTAATGCTGCGCACTTCTTATGTGAGACCTTTTAAGCATCAAAATCCAGCCTTAAATTCACAAGCAAAACTGTGTTCTTCTCACTTGCTGCTCAAAAGGGATTGCTCTTATTTTCTACTACTCCCAGAGTACAGGAGCTGTCATTTTACCTCACTCCATTTACCACCCCATTGCTATCCTTTGTACTCTCCTCAGTCTCTTCCTCCGTCTCTTCACTCTCCTACCTCCTATCTCCTATATTAATCCTTTTCCCCTTAGTCTCCTCTTGCCCCCCTCAGCCTCCTTCCTGCCCTCACATCCTCTTGCAACCCTTAAATTTGCATTCTGCCCTCCCTGAGTCTCCTGATGCTCCTTTTACATTGTCTTTGCTGTTCCTCACCATCCCTGTGTCCTAATAGTGTCCTGTCTGTACCTTGAACCGTCTCTTTTGCTTCTTGGCATGGCTTCAGTCTAATTGAAAGCAGTGGGAGGTGGCTGCCATCTTTATTAAGGGAAGCATTGCTTGTGGATTGATTTAAGGAAATGGCAGCCATCTTGCTGGCTTCAGACCTGTTGACAGTACTAGGAGATGATGGCCATTCTGAGTAAGGGGAAATTAACATGTTTGTGGCCTTTTATTGTATTTTTATGAGACAGGTTAAAAAATCCTTAAAATTTCTGGAATTGTGATAAAATCATAGAGGTTGGCAATGTCGTAGACTCAGGAATAACACCCTTTTGGATAAAATATGAAAGAAAAACTGGCCAGATCTTCACACAAAACTAAAAACATTTTGGAGATTCAAAACATGTCATGTCACTATAAGTTGTGCACCTCTATTGTTTGTGGCTTTGAGTAGAGCCTCAAGTGGAAATATTGTGATGTAACTGAGATCAGACTCTGGCTCATGGTATTTTTGACTTGACTGCAACCAGGAATTAATGTATATATCACTAGAACTTGTTCTTCAGAGATTTCTACTATGGTTTCTTGAGAACTTAATTGTTTTCCATAAGTTCATGAAAGCATCTGAATTTTTGGTTTCTGTCCAATCCAAACCAACACAACCTTTTGAGATGTCCATTGGTAACTAGAGTAATGGATTTTGGGTTGCACAACGATTCTGGAGGGGTCAAAGCTTTTATTGTGGTTGAAGATTCATCAGAATTATTATGAGAGGAAGGATATGAAAGTGTTTTTTTCTTCTCTTGCTTTTCTGCTTCTCCTTTTCATCCTGCTTTATCTGTCTCTCTGTCTTGGTGACACCACAACTGAACAGGTCTGCTTGGAGTAATGCTGAAGCATAGAAGGATGCTGTTGCTTATTAAACCTCCCACATTTGGATAGATATCCAATTACAAACCTTCCACCTACCTCTGCTGAGCTCCATGTCAAATACAAAGGAGATGGGCCAAAGGTGAGATTTTACTGCCTGAACAAAGCAGGGAACAATGTAGGACAGTCAAATATATAGATGGTTTTGGTTGAGATATGTGGATAAGCAATAGCTGCCACTATGAAACTTAGTCAGACAGGAACTCATGTAGCCTCTGTGCACCTGGACCAAAGCCTATTGAAATTAATGGGTTTGAGTCAGCTCTATATTCCTAAATCATCCTTATATACATGAAGTGAATGAAATTATGCCGATTTACACCAGCTGATGATCTGGGATACTGAAATGAAAAAAAAAAACTATGCTGGCAAACCTAAAGGCAACCATTTGATAGGTTACAATATATAGTGGACATCAGAAAAAAATACATTTCATTCCTTGACAGACCATTTTGTACTGGCTGAATAACATATTAATAGGGTATATATTGTTGCAGGACCAGCTCTGGAGTCAGTAAAATGTGTCCCATTAGAGAGATCCACATATGTATGTAAAGGAGGCATTCCTGAGGCCATTCCAGTCACTGTAAAAACTTGTTGTAGTATCATTGTTGTTTTGCAATGCTTATTGAAGCAGAGATTATTTACCACACAAATTCTGAATTTTGTATGATACTGCACACAAAGTGAATCCGATGCAGAAGCCTTTACTGAGAACGTCACCTTGGACTTAATACACGAAATTGTCCATCTGGAACTATGCTAGATTTAACAGGACTGCTAATCTTTACAGCCATCTGCACTGAGTCAAAGCTAGGGGGAAAAATAGATCAGTTACTGAGTTTTTTCTAAGAGCTTTAATTTTTAAATAAAAACAAAACATAACGAATAGCCCTTAATTAATACCAGAGAACATGCTGGACATGAAATAGTTTCAAAAGAAAGCTGACATGCAATGTGAAGTTTCCAAAGCACCGAATAAAAGACCAAAAAAAAATGCAGAATATGCTGCGTATCTGCATGAAAAATCAATGGAAAATTTGTTGCAATTAAATAGCTGCGTTCAGTATGCTGTACGCATCTCCTGATTTACCCAAATACCAAACTCATTCCAATTGACTCTAAAAAGAATGTTGAAGGCGTTTGAAGTAAGGGAAATTTTTACTTTAAATAGAGCCTGTTATCAAGGGCCTTCTTTATAGCACACTGTAACATAGCTAAATCACCCTTGAATAAAAAGAAGGGTAACCCACATTTTCCCCCTGGCCTTCAGAGATAATAAATCATGCTTTGCTCCAATGCAAAGATCTGGCTAAAATCTCTCAACAGGTTTTCCTGTTTTATAAGCAAAGCCTTTGTTTTATCTTAGGTTCCTTTTTTACCTTCATCCTTTCCTTTTCTGTACCCATCAGTTAAAGTGTAATGCATCAGTTAGCTAATTTGTTATTAATATTGTGATCTTAATTCTAACTCCTCTTGCAGCCTCTTTCTTACAAGACCCAGGTCCATGTTTAGCTCTATGATTAATATACCAATTATGATTGTTCCTTTAAAGCAAGTAGTTGCACCAGGGCATATGGCATCAAAGGTCAGGGATACCTGAACCGTAACATTGATTAAAGTGTTGAAAATCATCTATGGACAGAGGTGTCTCCTCCTAAGATCAAGAGAACAAGGTGTCATTAAGCTGTCCACTTTGATTCTTGTCACTGAACTATTCATTAACCTTCTAGCACCTAAGTGAAGTCATTTTAGATTGAAGATTGGAAAAAAAATCATCCTGAATTTTAATCCAGAGAGATCTTCTCTGCTCCATGATTTTTCCCCCTGTATTGGCAATAAATTGGTATTGTACATAGGTGGTTTGATACTGTGATGATGAGGCCATATAAATACCTAGACAGATTTGGTGTTGTACCATTCTGTATTGCATTTTGGCAAAAATATGTGCTACCTAACTTAACAACATGTTGGTTTGAACATATTGTTGTTTCCAACATGAGTGAGCTGAACAAATTAGTCTGGAGCATGTAACTCTAAACATGTAAAACTTTAGTGATCCTTCAGGAAGGTTAGGTAAGTAGGCTAATGCTGCTTGTTTTACTTTGAAATCAGAGGACTCTTATGTTTTGTTCTGTCCCCTCTGCTGTGTGGTACCAAAAGAACCAAAGCAGTGAAATTTTACTTCATTGGGACCAAAACTGCTGGAGGGAAAGAAATAGAACCAACATGGGACCATCTCCCCTTCCCTGCAATTCTACTAGGGTTGCAGGTGGAAACGCAACCTGTGAAAGGTTGTTCCCTGCAGCAGGTTCTCAGTTGGTACTTCTCATTTGTTCGCACATGAGATATGATCTTCTCTTTATGTCAAAACTCCTAAGAAGCAGCATTTTGTTATTTGCTCTTTATCTGGCTCACAGACATCTTGTGCTGGATTACTTCCTATGGATTCACTCATTGATATTACTTCTTTGTTTGTGGAAGCTCCCTGTTAGCACTTGCTTGTTGGTCATAGGCCAGGCTAATATCTATCTTTGGTGTCTTTTCTCTCTCCTTCTCCAGGGTAGAATATGTTTTGTTAATGACAAGATTCGAAGGCTCCATAGACATTGTTTCTCTGCGTTACTACTCTTCCTGGTTACCTTATTCCTTTATGTGTTTCCCTCTTCAGTAACTATAACTTTTTCTTCAGTCACATGCTTGGTCTCAAGCTGCAGTGTTCCTGCTTGTGCTTTTCTTCATAAGCCATCTGATTTGGCATCCTTGGTTTCTTTCACTGATCGTCATTGCTCTTCAGTGAAGGTGGATGGAGAAGAAAGAGTCACAGTGACAAGAGTTAAAATGACATCTGGCCAATAAACACAGCACTGAATACAGTAATGCAAGTTTAAAGAGATAATTTCCCCCTCCAGGTACTTCTTGCCCCTCGGGACACAATAGTTTAGTTTCTTTTCATTGCAACCATGTAAAGTCCGGTAATAAAGCAGATGATTAAAATCCCCTCTGAGAAGGCTCGTATCACTGTGCAAAACAGCTGAAGAGCAAATGGAAAACCAATACTGACATTTATTTTTTCTTGTATGTGGGGCATGTCATTATAGTATCCTCCCATCCTTTGTTCCCACAATCAGGTCACACCAAGCAATGTGCCAGCCAAAAAAACCCAACCCAGAACAAAAAAACTACAACCTTCTCAGTAATGGCACTTTCTTATGCAAATTGATCCTAGAGGAAGACTTTTGGCTGGTAGATTGGAATCTCTCTCTCTCTCTCTCTTTTTTTTTCTTTTTTAAAGAGCACAGACCTAAGTGCCCTAAAAATTGTTAGGGGCTGATAGTTAGGGGCTTCATCAGCTTTCATGTTACACAATGAACCAGCCAAACTGTTTAGTTACTTCATAAGCAGAAATCTTCTTTTAGCATTTAAAATATCTTCAATGTTTTGTTTTATCATCCGATGCTACTATAGCAGCACAGAAATCTGGGATATTATAAAACCATGAAGCCCATGACATGTTGTGTCATCCATGAAATTAACACATTTGAGGCTCTTTTGTGAGAATATGTTAACTCTAAAACGTTTTCCAGCAACAAAACCCCAGATGCAGTATTAACTAAAATTCTTATGATTATATTTAATTTCCTTCAGTCAAATATAAGCATTCTATTCTATACTATATTCATAGTCTGAGGCTGACCTTAAATGAACAATAAAATGTATCGTTCATTGATATTTTTTATGTTTTACATAGTTTCTAATATTTTTTTTCTAGCTTAACAGCCAATTGTAAACCACCTATGGTACCTATCTATCCATCTGAAGTACTTATAATGGCCCCAGTTACTATAGTATCTGATCCCCTCACTTTTAATGTATTCATCCTCATAATACTCTGTTAGACAGAGAAGTGGTATTATCTTCCTGTTTTACAGATGGAGAACTGAGGCACAGACTGCCCAAAATCTGACAGGAAACTTGTGGCAGAGCAGGGAATTGAATCCAGGTCTCCAAATGCCAGGCTAGTCCCCTAACCACTTGACCATCCTCCCTGTGCATCCATGCTTGAGAATCCTCCCTGGGTACTTATATGACTTCCACCACTGTGGTAAATGAGAACTTCAGTATCATCACTGGACATATCCTCTGTAATGAGGATGGGGAACTGAAGCACTCAGAAATTAAATGTCTTGCTTCCGGTGCCCTTTTATATCCTCTGCCATGTGCATTGAGTTTTATTGTCCCAAACAAGGTCCACAGCCCTTGTTTGTGGAAAGTTATTGACCCAAGCTGGATTCCAGGGTCTCATGAGCACGTCACATACACTTACGTTTTGCTGAATCACAGGGGATGGCCACTGGCCCCTTTTTGTTGGAGGCATTCTCAGGAATAGCTATCTGGATAGGATGAGTTTCTTCTATGGCCCATTGTTAGAGCAGAGTGACCTTAATGGGCCATCAGCACATAGCTGTGTAGCCTTGATGTAAATCCTATCTGGAGGAGTGTTACTGGGGAATACAACACGCATGTAAGATACAAGCACATAGCCAATATTCATAGCTTCAGATATAAATGTGATACATGAATATGAATGGGATAATCATATTTAGCACATCATAACATTTTCCTTGACACCTTATATGACACACTTTATACAAGATTTGATGCAATTGTGTAACAGTGGTAGCTACAATGATACAAATGGTCATCTTTCTTATGCAAAGCATCACAAAAGGTAAGTAATTTCCCCCTCTCTTTTACAAATTTACAAAAAAGTTTTGAGATCTAACTATCTATTTATGTATCGATTGAGCCAATCCATCTATCTATCTATCTCTATATATATATCGTCCAGCCCTGTGTGCTGAGACAGGAACATGTATATTGAGACCATTGACCATCTCTGATAGATGTTTGTTTAACCACCTTAAAACCCTCCAGTGACAGGGAATCCACGTCTCTTGGAAGCCTATTTCAGAACATGACAATACTTGTAGGTAGAAAGTTTTTCCTAGCATCTAACCTAAATCTCCCATGCTGTAGATTAAACCCATTACTACTTTTTCTGTCTTCAGAGGGCATGGAGAAACAGAGATCACCATCTTCTTTATGAAAGCCCTTAACATATTTGAAGACTGTTATCAGGTTCCCCCTTAGTCTTCTTTTCTAAAGACTAAACTTGCCCAATTTTTTTAACCTTCTCTCCTAAGTTAGGTTTTCTAAACATTTTATCATTTTTGCTGCTCTCTTCTGGCATATCTCCAGTTTGTCCAGATCTTTCTCATAGTGTGGCACACAGAACGGGACACAGTACTCCAGCTGAGGCTTCACCAGTCCTGAGTAGAGTGGAACTATCTTACATATGACATTCCTGGCAATATGCCCCAGAATTATCTTAGCCTTTTCTGCAGCTGCATCACACTGTTGACTCATATTCAGTTTATGATCCAATATACGCCCAGATCTTTTTCTGTAGTATTACTGCCTAGCCAATTTATCTCCATTTTGTAGCTGTGCATCTAATTTTTCATTCTTAAATGTAGTACTTTGCACTTTTCTTTATTGAAGTTCATCTTGTGGTTTAAGACCAATTCTCCAATTTCTTAAAATAATTTTGAATTCTATTCCTGCCTTCCAAAGTGCCTACAACCCCTTCCAGCTTGTATCATCTACAAATGTCATAAGTGTACTCTCAACACCATTATCCAAATAATTAATTAAAATATTGAATAATATCAGATCCAGGACAGATACCTGCTGGACCCCACAGGGAAGTCCCACAGTTTGACAGTGAAACACTGATCAACTACTTTTTTGGTACAGTCTTTCAACAGTTATGCACCCACCTTACACTAATTTTGTCTAGACCACATTTCCCTCATTTTCTTATGAGAATGTCATATGGAACTGCCTTACTAAAATCAAGATATATCACATTTACTGATTCCCCCATATGCACTTAACCAGTAACCCTGTCAAAGATAGAAATTAGTTTGGAATGGCATGATTTGTTCTTGACAAATCCACGTTGGCTATTCTTTATAACCTATTTTCCTCTAGGTGCTTAAAAATTAATGGTTTAATCATTTGTTTCAGTATCTTTCCAGGTATCAAAGTTAGTCTGACTTGTCTATAATTCTCCTAGTTCCCTTTGTTCCCCTTTTTAAAGATAGGTTCTATGTCTGCCCTTCTCTAGCCTTCTGGGACTTCACACGTTCTTCATGAGTTCTCAAAGATAATTGCTAACTGTTCAGAGATCACTTCAGCTAGTTCCTTATATACTTTAGGGTGAATTTCATCAGACCATGCTGAATTGGATACATCTAACTTATCTAAATACTCTTTAACCTATTCTTTCCATATTTTACTTGTGTTTCCTCCACCTTGTTGTTGTTATGAATTGTGTCACAATTAACTTATTTAGTGAAAACTGAAGCAAAATAGGCGTAAACACCTCTGCCTTCTTGATGTCATCTGTTATTAGCTTCCTTGCTAAGTAAGAACCCACAATTTCCTTTATCTTTCTCTTGCTCCTCATATATGTGTAGAACCTCTTCCTATTGCCTTTTAAGTCCCTTACTAGGTGTAATTCATTTTGTGCCTTAGCCTTCTGATTTTGTCCCTACATAACTGTACTAGTACACTATGTGCATGTTTATTATTATAATGTGAAACTGATTTTCTTTAGGGACCTGATTGAGTATATTTTCCAAATGGGCTCTGGGCCACAATCACAGTGGTTCAGCCAAACTTGGCTGACCATGAGCCATAGATTGTGCTACTCAGGAAGAACCAAGTATAAGGGATGGTGCAGAGCCATATGGCCCAAGTGAGAGAAGCAAGAGAGAATTTCTTCAGAAATCATTGAAGGAAGCTCACTGCATCCATTTATGGGGTGCATACTCTTTCCTGCTAAGCATCTCTATCACTTTTGTATTTTTAGCCATCACAAAAATTTAAAGTTAAAAAAGCCCTAGTATTCCATTTTGCAATCTTATCATTGAATTAACACACCAAAGTAAGAAAATCCTCAAAATTTAGGTTGAATGCTCAAGCATAATCCTTCCTACTTGTGATGTGGTATTAAACATGGTATCCCTTAAAATATCAGATAACACAACAAAATGTAAAGTACAGATTATAACTTCTAATATAACCTTTATATACATGGCATATCATTAACCTTCCCAGCGATATATGCACCTTCCATAGCCATTAATCCACCTCTTCACTGGATTAAGTTTTACTATATTTGAGAAATGTATGTTTATGGCCACATAAGGTCTTCTTTACGCACAGTAAAATAAATTAGCTGGATTGCTGAGGGAAGGAGGAAAGGCTCATTTAACATGGGTGTCTTTAAAATAAGAGAACATGAACCAGTTCAATGCCCTACTCATGCCCAGGGGATTTAACACAAGTGGAACACATCAGAATATCTTCTGTAGTTCAGCTTTGTTCCATACTGCCGCATGTGCAGGAAACGATGTACTTCTACTTTCCATAATGGTATGTGCCTTTAAATGCTACTGTGGTACTGTAATAGGAGAACTCCAGGATGGCTGGAGGTGAGTCTTGTGCATGACTTGCTAGAATGCCTGGAGCTCTGCTAATAAAAGAGCATTAACCCTGGTCATTGTGCACCTCTGGATTTACAACCACAAGACATTGCAACTGGTGAGGATACTGAATCTGTGTTGAGAAAATGGGGGGAACACCCTCTCTTCCCCCAAAAGGATGGAAAGAAAGAAAGAAAGAAAGAAAGAAAGAAAGAAAGAAAGAAAGAAACCCACTAGCAAGAGGCACACAAATATGCACTCAGAACCCATTCCAGCAAAACACTTAACTGTAATCATGTGAGTAGTCCCATTGATTTCAAATTAAGCATGTGTTTAAGTGCTTTGCTGGACTGCATCTTCAAATGTACCATATTCAAGACGACAAGCTGACTCATATATATATAGTTGTGGAACTGCTGCATGTCTGTTGTCATGATCTTTGCTGAGGGCAAAAGATGCCAATAGGAAATGTGTGGTAGCCATCTTTGATGTGGGTATTGGATGAGCTGTGGAAATGGCAGAGTAATACGCTTTGAGAATGGAAAGTAATGTATGTGTGCATGCCAAAAGCACACAAGCCTGTGGCACCAGCAGACCCAAGCCAGAGAAAGGGAAAACCATCCTTCATGGACAGGGGAAACATAAAGCCCAGGTGCAAGAAGTATGGATTGGTCCAATAATGGCTATAGAAGAAGCTGATGTTGAATCAGAGGATGCTGAACACATTTACAATAAGTGGAGAACAGCTCACAGCAAATCAGAAATGCAGTGCACTGAGAGCAAAACTGTAAAGGAAAAGCAATCTATCAAAGTTTGCCAACAGCATTCCTTTGCATAAACTTGTGGAAAACAAAAGCCATACAAAAACTGATACTGTGAAGAGGAAATTGGAAGCCAAAGCAAAGAAGCTGGAAGACACATTGACAGAGCAGAATCAAGATGTCAAGCACTTGTGGACTGAAAAGTAAGTGCTTGAAAAGGACCTTCAGAAAGAACAGGAATAAATTAACTGGTTTCCAAAAAAGTAAAGCATTGTTAAAACATGCACATATTCAGAGCGTCCGTGAAATCTGGTGGCAGACATAGACAAAGGAAAAAATTAAACTGCTCCAGGAGGAACTCTGAATGTGCATTGAAAGTTCAATAGACAACAGGTGGAACTAGGAAGACAAATACATCTTGCCTTCCATTCCAGGTAATTTAGATAGAGACAAGAAAGGAAAATAAGCAAGTTCTTTCAGAAACAAAGCCACAGATTATCCTGAAGAAGACCTAAAGAAGAGCTCTGTGTAGCTTGAAAGTTGCTTTCTTTTACCAACCGAAGTTGGTCATATAAAAGATATTACCTTGTCTCACAAATAATCCTGGCAGACTGATGGTAAAATGACTCCAAATCACAGCCATCAGTTAGAAAATTTTGAAAAGCAGACTCCCTAATACAATTACAACTATAAATAGAAAAGCATTTTAAATGTGACCATGGTGAGAACACAATGATATGTGAAAAAAGCCTTTAGGACAGTAATAGTGACAGTGCTTTGTATGAGAGCAACACTTGAGAGAGGTTTGTTTATCTACACTTGCTGGGGTTCAAAAGCATTAGGAAGAGCTATAATGATTTTTCTTTTTAAGGACACCATAATATTATAGTCTGAAAACGCCAGCGGTTGCAGTGGTTAGTCTGATGCTAGTTACCCAGGTGTATGGTTGCTAAAACATGAACTTGTGTAGATTTACTCCTGAAAGGCACTACAATTTACAGGGGTACAAGTATGTGAAAATGTGTAAAGTGCCATTTAAAATTGTGTATGTACATATATATATATGTGTGTGTGCACATGAGCATGTGTGCACACACAAACACATACACAACATAGTTTTTAATTGAGCTAAAGAATGAGACCTATATGGGAAATCTTTTGGCCCCATTTAAGTCAACAAGGGGTTTCTTAGCATTAAAATTCACCCTTGAATTGCTGTATAGTGTACTAGGTTCATGGTGATGTTCTATTCATGTCAACTGTATAGCTATTCAAACTGGCAAGAAACGAGTCCACAGGTGAGTCCATGTTTTGGTGGATCTCTTGACAGTGAGCAGTGCTTATTTATATATCACTGAAGCCTTCACTCACAACTTTCTCCTAAAAAGAGTAAAATCCTTTTTACAGAAATTTCCACTGATCTTTCAAAAAGTGTATGGAAGCAGACTGATTCTATTACTAAAATATTTCCCAAAGACCACTGCTACTAAGAAGTTCTGACTCAAGGTTTAATTGACATTCCCTTCGGCAGAGCAGAGCCAAGAGGCTTGCCTTGATCCCCAAAAAAGCTCCAGTTAATGGGGCTCAAACACAACTCTCATTTTTAAAAGAAACATCAGTCCATTAGTTTAATATAGATGTGCAGAGGGCAAACTGGAAATACAGTTATCCCTGGGCCACGTGGAGTTGCATTAATTTACAATACTAGAGAATTTGCCCCACACTCCCCGTTGTTTAAACATTTAACCATAAAAACGTAATTCACTCATCTGATGGGCTTAATTCCCGGAATTTTCCTATATGTCTATCCACAGGAGGCTCCCCAAAAGGCTGATTGACTACAGCCATACTGTAAATTTAATGAGTACATGAGCACTTCAACATGATGAGTTCTGTAGCAAGCAGATAATAAATGCAGGATAGTATTGCTCATAAAAATCATTACTCTTGGTGACTGTCATCAGCTTAGTAACAGTTAATCCAACTCTAAATGGTATTGAATTTTATTGGGTTCAAGAACTTTATAGTTCTGACTTTTTTGGGCTTTGCTGGCTGCATGGGGATACCAAATTTGAAGTAACCTACCTGTCTTAGTCCTAAAATGAGATTACTGAAGAGACTTTGCATACATCAAAATAACCTTTATTTTATTTAAAGAACCAAAGCTGTAATAATCTTACATTTGGATATCACTGCTCAATTCAGAGGATCTCAAAGAGCTTTACAGACTACTTTACAAAGAAATCATTTTATCTACCACTGAAAGCCACCTCTTGGAAAAAAAACACAGACACTACCTACCAGCACACAACACAACAATTATGACAGGAAAGGAAAAACACTTTCTCCATTTGACATAAAATAATTTAGTGAGGAAGGATGCAATTACCCCTGTTGGGATTTAGCCTAGAACACTGTGGTTGACATTCTTACAAAAAGTGCCTTGAGGGCATATAGTGGATGCTCAATGCTGTGGGACTAGTTAATTACTAGTTTACAACAAATTGTGCCACCTACTGAATCACCAACACCATTTCCTAGTAAAACCTGGGATTTTTCCCATGTAAATACTTCCCCATCTTAACTAATACAAGGAGGTATGGCTATGGACCAAAATAGATAGACAGCGAAACAGAACTCCAGAAATAATTTTGAAAGTTACATGTTATTTCAGGAGAAGGTTGTCCTTGCATGTAACACATGCCAAATAAATCACTTAAATTATTAGTAAATATGCTGTGAAATTCAGCTTTAGTGATTAGCACCCATAGTGGTCATTCAAATCATGCAGTTTATGGATCAAAAAATAGCATTCCAAATAATTTCCTTCTGTGCTTATGTTCGCCATTTGTGTTCACTTATCAAGAGGCATTTGATTGCAAAGAAATAATTTTGTTGCTTTTCTTTGTTCTCAGTGTGAAGAGATTTCACTTGAGTGTCTCTTGGCTACAGATAAGAAACATTGCAGCTTGTGAGAATGCCAGTTAGATCCAGTTAAAGCAGGACTATCTATAGCCATATCTATGTTTGTACACATATAAATAGATATCAATATATAATATTTATGTATAGTCACCTGCTACAGTGTAATAATAATAATAATTAATAATAATAATAAATGTGGTAGCAATAATAATGTGAGACATTGTAGAGCCATGTGATTAAGGAGCATGTATCATCAGGACTGGCCTTATGGGTGTGCGACCGCCCAGGATGCTGTGGTCAGGAGGGGAGGGGCGCTGTGGTCAAGAGACTGCAGAAGGTCCTTGCCAACCAGGGATGTGGGAGGAAGGGATAAAGGGAGCTGCAATGTGGGAGCCAGGTGCTCACACACGACCCCTCTCTGCGCTTCCGGCAGTATGACACCTGCAGTCTGCTTCACCTGCTGCTGCTCTGCCTGCTAAGCACCCACCCGCTGCTTGGAGAGCAGAGAAAGTTTGCCCAGGGCGCCATTTTCCCTAAAACTGTGTATCATGGATTTTTGACCCCATCATTTGCATTGTGCCCACTATCCATCTCTGCCAGGATTTATTCTTAGGTTCCAAATCTAACAACATTAACCCCTTCTTTCTCCACATGTCAGTTTATCCCATTAATTATGTTTACCCAAGGCCCAAGGATGGACACTATTCACACAAGTGACAGGTTTAAGGATTGAAATATCTCATGATCCTGCAGGGGAGAAGGCAGTTATCAAAACAGGTCCTACATGCTGAGCTTCCTGCTCCTCTATTTGCCTCTGCAGAACTGTGATCTGCAAGCCCATTCTGGTGACCTTTTGATATGTCACTGAGAGGAAGGGATTATGGGGCTGGGCCCCTGCCTCCTTTGCCTTTTCTGAGCTGGGCAGTGGCCTCTTACTACTTGGATTAGGGAAAGAGGCTACTCTCAGGGCAGGAGGTTCCTTTTCTGTCCTACCTCCACAATTACTACATATATTTTCAGTATTCTTATGAATTGGTGGCGATAGTTTGGAATGTGACAGTGATCTATTGTACACAGTAATGACACAAATCGCAGTTAGACTGGCATTCTTAATCTGCAACTTCTTTATCGCTATGATATATTTTATAGTCAGATAAGAACATTCTATATCCTAGAACATGAGGCTGATCTACTGTCTGACTTCCTCACAAAATTAAACAATTTTTACCTTGAACTCTCTTTAAAATTACTGCAGCAGATGCAAAGGCTAATACTATTTTTAAAAGTTAAATATCAGCCACTATATAAGTCATTAAATGCTATTATGTTACAGTATCCATAATACTACAGTGTATATAAAATTACAAACACACACAATATAGACTGCCAGGGAAACCTTAATTCAGCCCCCTTTGTGTGTATGCATTATAATACAATCTTTCATTTCATGCCTACATACTATTTTTCCTAGGTTTTAAATAAAACTAAAACAGAAATTCCATCATGTGGGGTCATATTGATACCCATATGGGTCACAGTAGCGTTGGAACCGTTAGATCTCAGCCCAGACTTCTGCTATTTGAGATAACAGAGTAACTGATAGCAATAGTAGGATCAATGGCTATTAGCCAGGATGGGCAGGGAAGGTGTCCCTGGCCTCTGTTTGCCAGAAGCTGAGAATGGGCGACAGGGGTTGGATCATTTGATGATTTCCTGTTCTGTTCGATCCCTCTGGGGCACCTGGCATTGGCCACTGTCGGAAGATGGACCTCTAGTCTGACCCAGTATGGCAGGTTCTTATGTTCTTATCATTCATAGGTTCCAGCCAGAAGAGGGGGATGATACCCACTGGCAAAGATTGTATCACATATGTTTGCTGACAGCAAAGGAAAGGTGACACTAATGGTCACAGACCCTTCCACCCCTCATTCACTCAGACCTGACCCCTACTGCCTGAGCCAGTGCTCTGTCCCCCTGCCAGCTTCACTTTTGCCCCAAGCTTGTCATCCCAGTTCCAGTCTCCTCACCTTGGGCTTCTGATTACAGAATACCAGGCCCCCTCCCTGCATCCCTCATCTAAATCTCCTTGTCCAGCCAAGCCCAGTTCTCCCCATCCTTCTACTCATCCGATCTCAGTCTTTTACTCCCCACCACCTTGCCTCCCTATCACTGGCTCCCAGTCCCACTCCTTCCTCAGCTCACTTAGCTATAGCAGGCACTACCAGGTCCACCTGTACAGAAGTCAGAGAAAATGAAGTGACATTTTAAATAAATATATATATTTTAATGTGGGTGCAATGTGTGTACCTACAAAAAAACTATGTCTATACCTGCTGTCCCCTATCTTTGTATGTTCAACTGGTTATTTACTGTGTGCATGTTGGGTAATTGTCTTCCTGCCTCCTATTTACATGTGGTGACCTGATTTGTATATTTGTAGCTGCTTGGACACACATGAGAGTTTTTGAGGCACACTGGGTAGGATAGTTTATTGTTCCATACTCCGGCATTAAAACCTGGTCAGACCTGTCTTAGGCCCTGTCTACAATGGCAATTTTGTGTGCAGTAAAGCAACTTTGAACACTGTAACTCCCGAGGTGTACACACTGCCAAGCCACTTAGTGCGCAGAAACTGCGCAGATGCAGCGCTCTAAAAAAACCACCCCGATGAGAGGCATAGAGCTTTCTGCGTCGGGGCTACAGTGCTGCAGTGCCAGTGTAGACACCGTGGCAATTACAGCACTGCAATTGGCCTCCGGGAGGTGTCCCACAATGCCTGTTCTCACCTCTCTGGCCATCGGTTTGAACTCTACTGCCCTGCCATCGGGTGACCAACCATCAGCCCCACCCGGTACATTCTTTGAAAACTTCAAAATCCTCTTCCTGTTTGCTCGGTGAGGCATGCAGTGATCTCAGTGCATCTTTCCAGGTGGTCATGCCTGGTCCATGTACCAGGAGATCCCCCGCTTGGAGCAATGCCGAGCTGCTGGACCTCATCAGCATTTGGGCAGAGGAGGCAGTGCAGTCACAGCTGTGCTCCAGCTGTCAGAATTATGATCCCTATGGACAGATTTCTAGATGCATCATAGAAAGTGGCCATGACCCGGGACACATTGCAGTGCAGGGTCAAAGTGAAGGAGCTGTGGAACACCTACCACAAAATGCAGGAGGCAAACAGCTGCTCCGGTGCTGCCCCCACGAGCTGCCAGTTCTACAAAGAGCTGGATGCGATAGTCGGTGGCGACCCCACCTCCACTGCGAAGGACCCTGTGGATACTTTGTTGGCTTGCGTGCCAGTCGAGAGTCGACCGAGCCAGGAGGAGGCAATCTTGGACGGAGGGGGGCAGGGGGACCCAGAGGCAGAGGATGACTCGGAGGCCAAAGCTGCATGCAGTCAGGAGCTCTTTTCTACCCCGGAGGAGCCTAGCCAGTCACAGCAGTCGGATCTTGGCAAAGTGCAAACAGGAGAGGAGGCCCCTGGGAAGTGGATCTGATTTTGGGAATCGCTGAAGCGAGTTGTTGGGGGCAGGAGGGTTGCAGAAAGCAGGCTTGTCTCCCACCTCATGCCTAGTCTGAGCGGCAGAATAGGCTGTTGATTGACTCCCTCACTTCACGGGAATCTGCCTCAGAGACCTCCAGGAAACTCTCGTGGAGATACTGGGCAATCCATTGCTGCAGGTTCCTCATCAGAGCTGCTTTGTTTCTTGCCCCATTAATGGTAACTTTCCCATACCAGTTTGCCGTGAGGGGTTGGGGGACAATTGCTGCACACAGGCTAGCCGCATAGGTGCCGGGGGGAAGCTGCAGGCTTGGAGAAGACCCACCCTTGATTCCCTGCTCACCCTCAGTAGCGAGATATCTTCCATAATGATCACCTCCTGTGGAAACTGTGGGGACAGGAATGATTATCAGGCCCATCATACAGTGCTGGCTCAGGCCCATCATACAGTGATTTACCCTGCCCCTGCGGCTACTCACCATTTTGGGGGTCTTGTGGCTCACGTGTGCTTTCCTGGGGTCAGCCAATTAGTGACAGGTGTGTGAGTACTGGCTGTGTTTTAAAGCACTGGAACAGTGGTGTCCGTGTTGCAAACAATACTGTTTCTGTAAAATGTTGCATTTAAACTTCACAGAGATGACCTTGGGAGCACAGCCTCCCTCTTTGTTATTGGCAGCAGAACGGCTGTGCAGAATTAGAAAGTGTCCAAGAAGAACTAAGGAGAACTTTATGCATGAGGTTATGATGCACTCTGCTGCCAAGAAAAAAGAATTGAAGGAGTGGCGGGACAGCGAGAAGAGGGACCAAAAGGAGAACACGGCATGCCAGAAACAGTTATGGAGCACCAAGCGGATATGCTCCAGACGATACTAGCTTTTCAAACCGAGCAGCTCCGCACCCACCCTCCCCTGCAGCCACTGTCTCAAAACTCTTTCCCATGCACTTCCCTCCTCCCCCCACCAATATGCTCTTATCAACCTCCTAGTTCCACTCTCTACCCACAGCATTCCACTCCTCCCAGTCCAGCAGTGTGGACTCCCACTACCCACTGCACTTAACACCCATCCCTCTGTAGTTTGGCCCTGCTGAAGTACAGCACCCGCTGCATTGTACTCCAAAGGAGAAGGCTGGGTATGATCCCTGGACATACACAGATCTGTAGCCTCCCAGGACCCCTCCTCCTCTTGAGACCTTCCCTTCTCCCATCCTCTCCCTGCTGATGATTTTTTTTCATTTGACTCTCTCCTCCGATTGTTGTCTTTCAGTAAAAGAATTGTGGTGGTTTGAAAGCAATCATTCTATTAAGTGAAAGCAAAAAGATCGCTGCAAAGCAACATACAATTATGTTAAGGCCCCTTCTTGCATCATATGCACCAATCACCTCCTAGCATTACAAGCGCTGCATTCCCGAGCATAGCAACAAATATTAGTGGCTTTCAGCTTCAAATTGCTGCCTCAAAGCATCCCTGATCCTTATGGCCCTGTGCTGTGTCCCTCTAATATCCCTGGTTTCTGGCTGTTCAAACTCAGCCTCCAGGCCCTGAGCCTCTGCGGTCCAGCCCTGAGTGAAGCTTTCACCCTTCCCTTCACAAATATTATGGAGCGTATAGCACGTGGCTATAAGCATAGGAATATTGTCATTGGCCATGTCCAGCTTCCCGTACAGGCATCACCAGTGGGCTTTTAAATGTCCAAAAGCACACTCCACAGTCATTCTGCACTTGCTCAGAGGGTTGTTGAACCGCTCCTTGCTGCTGTCATGTTGCCCTGTGCATGGCTTCATGGGCTACGGCATTAAGGGGTAGGCAGGGTCTCCCAGGATCACAATGGGCATTTCGACTTCCCCTATGGTGATCATCTGGTCCGGGAAGAAAGTCTCTGCTTGCAGCTTCTTGAGCAGGCCAGTGTTCCGAAAGATCCGTGCATCATGCACCTTTCCGGACCAGTCTGCGTTAATGTCTGTGAAATGCCCATGGTGATTCACAAGCGCCTGGAGAAACATTGAGAAATACCCCTTGCGATTAATGTACTTGGTGGCTAGGTGGTCTGGTGCCAGAATTGTAATGTGTGTGCCATTGATCGCCCCTCCGCAGTTAGGGAAGCCCACTTGTGCAAAGCCATCCACAATGTCACTCACGTTGCCCAGAGTCACGGTCTTTTGGAGCAGGATGCGATTAATGGCGCTGCACACTTCCATCAACACAACTCCAACGGTCGACTTTCCCACTGCAAACTGGTTAGCAACTGATCGGTAGCAGTCTGGAGTAGCCAGCTTCCACTGTGCAATCGCCATGCGCTTCTCCAACGAAAGGGCAGCTCTCATTTTCGTGTCCTTGCGCCGCAGGGCTGGGGTGAGTTCATCTCACAGTCCCATGCATATGGCTTTCCCCATCCGAAAGTTCTGCAGCCACTACTCGTCTTCCCAGTCATGCATCACGATGTGATCCCACCACTCAGTGCTTGTTTCCCAAGCCCAAAAGCAGCATTCCACTGTGGTCAGCACCTCCGTGAATGCCACAAGCAATCTCGTGTCATAGCTAGTATGTGTGGTGAGATCAATGTTGCACTCCTCTTGCCTTTGTAGTTTAAGGAATAACTCCACTGCCACTTGTGACATGTTGGTCAGTGTGAGCAGCATACTGGTCAACAGCTCGGGATCCATTCCTGCAGCCTGAAAGAGGCAGGGCAGGGCACTCAGTATACAAGCTGTTGAAAGATGGCACCAAATGTGGATGGAAGCACAAGGATTGCTGGAATGCGAAGCAATGCATCACGGGGCATTGGGACAGGACCCAGGGTGCCATGCGACTCCTTCCACCTTCCCACAAGTCTTAGTGGCAAAAAAGGAAAGAGGTGATCTGTGGGATAGCTGCCCAGAGTGCACCACTCCGAATAGTGCCGCAAGTGTGAACATGCTGTTGTGCAGGCAGCTGTCAGTGTGAACAGGATTTCCTTTGGCGCTCTCTGAGTGGCGCTGTAACTGCCAGCGCCGTAACTTTGCAAATGTAGATGTGCCCTTAGTACATTGCACATAATGTAAGTACCCTGCAAATGCTCACCATATAAGTACTTACTTTTTAGATGTAATTACGTGTACTTAATAGTGATCATATGCTACAAAAGTGTAGATACATCTCTGTACCAAGAATTTGACTGAATTGTAAACACAACCTATCACACTTTCTGAACTTTCTTATTTTCAACTAGAACACGGCACAGCCCTTCAGTAAGGGGCCATGAGGAACTTCACCACCCCATGGGGAGCTTGAGGAACGAGTGTGCTTCGGGGAGCCAAAATCTATCTCTGAGCTTCTAAAAGCATAAAGATAGTCATCCTTTAGGATGTCCTAGCCTTTTAACTGAATTGGTGTGGAAGGGTGGCTGGGGCCAAGGGTCTTCCTCAGATCATCCTCTCCCCAATCCCTTTGAGACCATATGCATCCCCTTTAGGAGAACAGAATGGGCTACTCCTGTGCTCCCTTTAGCCATTGTGCAGGGTGCACAAAATGGAGGGAATGCTCCAGGCATCCTCATCCTCAGAGGGGACAGGGACAACTTGCTCCTCCTGCATTTATAAATATACTTGGTTATTTTATCTAACATCGTGTCTGCTTGAATACAATGTCACTGTAGGTACAGATAGCATCTAGGGATATTTTGTAAACAAAAGTGTGCTTATTACATTTGTAACAACACTATAGCACTGAGACTAGACAGAGTGTGTTTTATTGATCAATTAATGCACATTTCAGGTGCATTGTGTGGTTGAGTGCTTTTTAACCACCTGAGGTGTGTATTAATGGATCAATAAAACCACTGGAGTGCCTTAATTCTATTACAATATGGCTCTTTAAGCTTCAATTAATTTATTTAAACTATCTTTTTGGAAAAAAAATCTTTTTTTTAACATAACTTTCCACTATGTAAAAAGGAAAACAAGTCTTAGTAGTAAGAGGATGGACTAGAAAAAGTCTTCTTTGCCGTAGTCTTCTTTGCCGTAGCTTTTTTTCGGCTCTTTATAATTTCTTATTTTAAAGATCTCTTCATTTGAATCCCCTATTCTGTTTTTCACTGAATAGAAGTCTTTTCCTTCCTCCTCTCTACATCCTTTGTTCCATTTCTTCATTTCCTCTCTCCTTCCAATTCTTTACATATTCCCTGTCATTCACACTCAGCAAAAGTACTTTATTTAGTGCATTTCCCCCGCTTTGAGAACATGCCCATATGCATCATTGCTTGGTAAATTGCATCATTGCTTGGCAAATTGCTGAGCTGATTTTAGTGTTGAGTTTTCAAAGTAATCTGAATCTGGTTTCATAGGTTCCAATCCTGAATTCCAATCCAATTCCACACAAGGAATTTTACACAGGTGATTAAGCTCATAGAGTTCAATGAGACTATTCATTTACATAAGTATTTACTGCATCAAGATAATTGTTTGTGTGCCCAAACTCCTGCTAGTTTGAGGGATGCAAATGTGAGCAACCAAGTCGTGAATCCACAAAATATTCATGGATTGATACTATTGTGCCCAAATCAGTTACTGTAGTTAGATCATTTACATTTTAAGTGTAAGTACCACTTGTGCATTGAAATACATTCTTTAGGGAAATGCAGAAAGTTGAGGGCCCCAGCCTGAATGTATGAAATGAACAAAAGAAAACAAAACATGATGATGCCATTTTAATTCCAGAAAATTAGAGGCTGTTTTTAGAAGTGTTGCCCTTTAAAGTGTGACTATGACTTTAAGAAATAAATCAGGAACTCCCGATTTAGCTTTTTCAGTGATATCAAAATTAAAAAAAAAGTATCTTCACCACTTCTGAATTGCTAATGAGTCGAGTATCTGAACTTCAAAGAAAATAGCCACCTTATTCAAGAGTCCACCAGCTGCAGCATTTCCTAGGCAGCTAGGGTGCAGGAAGGTTTGACTTTCACCAGAGAAGTTAAATTAGTTTTCTCTGAAGTGCTACAGCCAGGTATGCAGGGCAATTTCTTTTTGAAGTTTGGCCACTAACATTCTCAAACAGCTGAACTTCAAAGAGAAATATTGTCTCTCTCCCTTTTTGGCTTCTGTACTCAATAACATTTGAGAGGCAGCTAGCCTATTTCTGGAGTTTCACTTAAGAAAAAAATAGATGCTTTTGATTTATATAAAAATTGTTAAGTTCATGTTTCACAGCAGCTTCTCCACATGAAGAGAAGCTGAACAGGAGGCACTTATGGGGGAGGGAACAACATACTTTTAGGTGTGTAATTTTTAAAAAAAAAAATTGAAAATAAGAAAGAGAGAAAATAAGGAAACTGTCTCGTTTCCCCATTTCCTTTCCCCCTTATTTACACTATCGGATACCCCATTGGCAAGCACAGAATCTAAACATTGAAAAGATGTATTAGGTCATCTAGTCCATCTTCTGCATGTTTTATCCAGAACACTTTTGAACATGCTGAAAAGTGTCCACCACTTATTTTGGGGTACTATTTCAGGGGCTAATAATGTCACTAGGGCAGATTCTAATCTCAAATGCATTGGTGAAATCTGGAGTATGCCATTAACTTCAATTGAGTTATCCTGGATTCTTATCTATATAAGAGATCAGAACCTGCCCCATAGTAGGAGATTTTCCTGATATTCATACGTGGGTCTTAATCCCACTGCTACATCTCTCAAAAACTCAGGAACTGGGTATCCAGATTCTAAGACGATCTTAGCCTTAGTCAGTCTCCCAATGATTCCTTTTCTACAAGTTCTGTAGGATATTCTGAATCATCAGTTGTAATTGGACTGAGCACCTTTCAGGTCATTTCTCTTTAACCGGCCCCCACCAGTCTGCTCAGAGTTCCTATTGTCACTTCTAGAACTGGATAAATAAATGTCCTGATTTTAAAAACTAATTAAATACCAATACAGTATTTATTTATGTCTTTAAACCAGATTTTTTTTTTATTTACGTGTTTCTAGTTCTTTTATCCTTTTATAGTCCTAATTTTGCTACGGTGGAAGTTTTATTTTTGTTTCCTTTATGTTAGTAGAATTTCATAGCAATTTTTTTTTTCAGTTAAGCATTTTAAATGTGAAAGTTCCTATCTCTGCTAGAAAAGACAAGTCCAGGGCCTACTTAACACCCTTTCAGTGATAACAATGCAAACTCAAACACAAAGTTGATAAGCAAGTAGTCCATGCTATAATTAGCAATGAACATCATCTTCTAATATATTGATCTTTCACAAGTCAGAAAATCCCTGTTTCCTGTCCCAAAAGGTCTCTAGTAGCTATTTTCTCTCAGAATCCATGTGACAAGGAGGAAATCTGTAAAAATAGTCCTCTTCCTTTGATTTGGATAAGAGTTTATTTTGCTGTAAATAATGGGTTCTATTAGAGTATTAATTAATGAGACATTAAACAGTAAGCTCAACCAAGTTTATTAAATCAGGTTTCCCTGACCAAAGAAAATGACAGCACATTGCAGAGAGCCAACAGCTTGCCAACCTCTGGGGTCACCAGGCTATCTGCATGCAGTGGGCCACATGACAACAGATTTAATGGACTTTTATACACAACATCTTTATCCCATATTACAATTTGTGGCTATCACAACGTGTGATGTACCTCATCCAGTGTACTAAATGCCCCAGTAAGAACTATATGGGTGCAACCAGACAATCACTCTGCTCTTGAATGAGCTCACACAGGAAAATCATAAGAGACAAAAACACTGTATCACCCATGGATGGACACTTTTCACAAAAAGATCACTGACTTCTCAATCCTCATTCTCCAAGGAAACCTGCATAACACCTTCTAAAGTCGAGTGTAGGAACTTAAATTCATAACTTTGCTAGATGCTGAAAATGATGGTCTTAATAAATGCACTGGATTTATGATTTATTACAGCAATCTGTAATACAATAGCCCCTCTTTTTTGTCCAATGACTGGAGAGACCACTTCACCTTGAGTGGTCTCTAACACTTTTTGTTAACTGTATAGGCCAAACAATCTGTTCCTCCTTGTATTTAGCTGTGATACTCTGAGTGCCTTTGCCAGACCTAAAGAAGATCTCTGTGTTGCTTGAAACCTTGTCTTTTTCACCAACAGAAGTTGGTCTCATAAAATATATTACCTCACCCATCTTGTCTCTCTAATATCCTGGGACCAACATGGCTACAACAGCACTGCAAACAACTATGAAAAATATAATTCTCTTAAACGTATTTCCACTTAACAAGCAGATTTGCTTCTATTTGATAATAATTCTGTATAAACTCTTTTAGCATTACGTTTTGCAAAGCTTCATGGGAGTTCTTTAGCATAAGCATGATAAATGTCTAGGCTTTAGGTCTTATATGTGTACATAGCCTGTTTAAGTACTGTGAGAAGACATCAACAAAAATGTTGAAAAGTAACTTTGTGATGTTGGGAGCCAAACCTGAGACACCTTAAAAGTGCAACAGCACTTTCTGAAAGTTAAGCCCCTACTAAGTATGTCAAGTTTGGCAACCAACATCATTAAGTCCTTTTGGAAAATCTTGCCCATCATTCTTGAGAGAGTAGTTAGAGATACAGTTCATTTCTTCCTGTAACATAACCACTGTAATTATTAATACTTTTTAATTTTAGATTGCTATATTTATTTAATTAGAGCTCAGTGTGCTAAGTATTTGAGAAAAATGTGTAGTTCTCTGAAAAGCTTAGTCTAAAATTACACAGAAAACACACACACACACACACAAAACCAGAATTAGCAGAAGGATAAAGAGTAGAGGAAGAAAGGACTTGGGTTAGATAATAAGACTATGTGGTGTTGTGTTTTGACTGTGCACATTTCCAAAGGGTTCCAGGTGAATTTGTTTTGTTTTAAACTCACCCATTGTTAAGAACTAACATTGTTGACAGTGATTATGATTTAGGAGACTGAGTTGTAGAAAGAAGGGAGGAAGAAACTGTGGTATTGGTGAGAGAGGAAGTTGTGCGTAGAAGGAGGAGAAGAGGAACATTAAAATGGATGAAGCTAGGCAGATAAGTAAAGTGAGATGTAGAGTGGGAGGTGTGAATAAATCTGGTCAGTGGAGGGGACAAGGAGATTAAGGTAAAGTTGCCAGTTTTGGTTGGACCTATTTCTGAAGATTTAATTACATGACATAATATTTAATTAAAGATTAATCTTTAATTCCTGGAGACTCCAGGTCAGTCCTGGAGGGTTGGCACCCCTAGATTAAGAGCATGGCAGGAAGACAATAATTAATACCACTCACAAGGTGAATGGTTCAGTAATGAGCCCAGAAATACTACAAAGTTGTTGGTCTGTCCCCTGGCTCCTGCTCCTGATGGAGGTGTTCAGGGAACAGGGAAGGACTTTTAGTAGGCCATTCCCAGAGGGCCTAATCCAAACCCCTTTGGCGTCAACAGAAAACTTCCATTGATTTCAGTGGACCTAGATCAAGCCCAGAAAGTGGGGGCACCTGGTAGAGTGTGATGGTGTGGAATTCCTGCGGCAGTGTCTATGAGAAACTACCACATTGGTTCAGTCCTTTGCTTTTCTGCAAAACTGATTTCTCTTCCACTGTTGCTAGTTCTCAACGCTTTATTATAAACCTTGTGATATTTGGTGTTTTGCTTAAAGCTCAAGCTCCTGAGGTCATGAAAATCTCAGTTTTCATAATTAACCATAGATAAGGTTTCTAACCTCATGACTGCAGAGAAAAAGGTTCAAAGCCAGAAAACAAGTGGGAAAAAAAAAGAAAGAAAGAAAGAGAAAGAAAACCACCACCAAAAACTGAATTGATTGTTTTCAATCTCACTGTATTTTGGGACTGACTCATGATTTTTTGAGTTCTGGGTTGGCACTATTCCCCGCCTCAATTGGTTTATGCAAAGTTCTTATATCTTATTTTAATATTTACCTGATTATTAGTGTGCACTTACATATCAGCTTTTCCCTTCTTTCACTGTATATTTTTGATCTAAATGGGTAAGACCAGTGTGTGATCTTAAGTGGTTTTCAAAAATGTCTCATTAGCTCATTCACTGCCTTCAGGACCTTTAGAAAAGAAGCATTAATTAATGTACAAATAGAGGTAGGCCCTTTTGCAGCCATAAAGTATTAAAACCACCAGAGCAACCCATTGTAGCTGATCCATTTTATATTGGGCAGGCTAAACACCATCTGCCACTTCAACCTGAGCAAAGAGGAGTTTGTCATTAATGGAGCCAGTTGGAAAATGTCCAACTTAACAGGACTTAAATGGTGCTTATAGGACTTGTGCTTGGTCTGTGCACAGTTATGGATCTCTCCCATTAATAACATTCTCAAATTCACCAGAATGCACATAAATTACAGTGATGGATGGAGTCCTAGTGACTTCCAGACATCTGGTCTATCTGGAGAATTATTGTTTTGTGTTTAATAATTATGATCCACTCTCATTAGAAATAGAATTATATCCTTGAAATGGTATTAATTGTACCTAGCTCTTACATAGCGCTTTTCATCAGGGTTTTGTATGGAATGGTTGGGATGTAAAATAATATATAAACTTTCATAATAAACCATTTTTGATCCATCATGTATGGGAACAATGGAGAGGCACTTGACCTCTTAGGACTGGATCTAAAAACCATTGATGTTGATGGAAAAACTCTCACTGATTTCAGTGGACTTTCTAATAATGACATCTCCAGTGTCGTGGATGTAAGTGGGCCGAGCAACCTGTGCTACCTATGGAGGGAGCATGCAGAAGGATTTTGGCGTAGAGAAGCCCTAATGAAATCAGGGTGCTTCAATCCCGATTTTTGTTTGCTTTTGGTGGAGTGGGGATTCTTCTAGATTTGTGGGTTTCCTTGTGAGCCACCAACATTGAAAACAAAGTTCACCTTTCTCCTACATTCAGAAATTCACTAATCTGGATGACACTACTGAGAATGTAAAAACAGTTAAGGAACAAGCACCCAAGGGTGAAGAAAGTTTTGCTTTGATTTCTGTACATGGAATGGACAAATTTTTCAAGTGTCTAAATCCCGTTAAAAGTCTATGGAACTTAGACTCCAAAATCACATAGGTTCTTTTGAAATGTTACCCATAGTGTTTAAGAATGACTGCAATAGATTTGGCCATAGATTTTTTTTTAAAGGGTAAGTTTATTTGTTTTTGTAAGAGTCTCTGTTCCATTTTGCTGTTAATTGGCCAAGAATGTGATTCACTGAGCTTTGACACTTCAAGAAGGAACCTTGTCAACCAGTATATAGGTCTGCCTGCTGGTATGGTTGATTCGCCTGGAGAGGGAGGATTTACAAACTTTGGCCCTCACACAAATTGAATATTTATTTTTTCCCCTCCAATGTAGTTCTTTTACATAATGCTTCACTGATTTGTAAGTGTCCAATGTCATGGTTTTATTCAGTTAAATATTTGCATTTTGGACAAAATGATGGTAAAGTAAAGCACTGTTTGAAGTGGAATTAAGAGATTTTTCGTATGGCAGAATTCAGGAGTTGGCCTGAACACCACCTTGTCTAGGTAAAAATTAAAATTTTGTTGCTGAATTGAAAACGTGCTGAGATCATCTATTCCTCTAGTTCAGTTATCAGCCACAATGAAAGTCAGAGTTAAATGATCTGACAGCACAACAATTAGTTCTGAGGACCATCAAATTAAAATCCACTGGCTTCTTGTGGGGGGACAAGGCCTACCTGCTTCTATCAGATACCATGAAATACAGAGAGAAATAACTGTCACCATAATATTTTGGTAATAGAGACCCTAATTTAGCAAAGTACCGAGGCACATGAGCAATACCCTTTGATATCACTCAGACTCCTCACATGCTTAAGCACCTTGCTGAATCAGGACAAGAGCTCTGAGAGAAGACACCTAACCTCAAAGATAGCATTAGTATTTCTTAACTGTGCTATATGGGAACACAAACAGGGACACAGCCCCTGTTTCAAGGAGCTTGCTTTCTAACACTCTGATCCTTCAAGAAGATCTGTGCAGACAGAACACTATATCTACATGGAGTTCCACTGAAGGCAGTGCGGCTTTGCATGGTGCTCACAGTGGGATTAGGCCCCTTATACACTGTAGAGATGGCTGAAATTAGATTTGTCTTAAATGAGATTTTTGGACAAAATTTAATATTTTGACAAAAAAAGAGGTTTCATGATTTTGGGGGTGTTTTTAAACAGCTGTAATGGACCGCACAAGTGGACATACAATATGCCCTGGGAGGCACTGTCTTAGAGAAGAGATTTGTTGGTTTGTTTCTTTTACAAATGTGAAGTGATTAAAAAAAATTGGTAGTAATGATTTTAGGCCTGTGAATTGTAAGAGAGCAGCTGTGTGTTCCTGGTGCATGCTACATATGCTTGCAATAAGTGTTAACTGCTTACACTAATGAAACATGTCAAACAAATGCCAGCTGATTGACACTGATGGTGACATAGTGTTGTGCTGAATCGTGTCACCTCACCAAAGCCCCTTAGTGGGAAATGGAATAATATGATTTAGCAGAGACATTGTTGCTTCAGAGAAGTCAGTGTTTTACAGTAGGTGGCCTGAAATGAATGCCAAATAGCATAAAAAATGAGAGCCGTTTATAAGCGTATGTTTCTCAGAATGAGCTTTAAAGGAGTGGCGCATTTGGTTTTGGTTGTCAGCAATCTTGTGCTGAAACAGTTTTTTGCTTTGTAACACTAAAGTTGTTTTTCAGAAGCTCTGTGCCTCATTAATCCTTGCTCGAAGCCACATCATTAAAACCTCGCAAGGTGTTCTCTGGTAAAATATGTGTATTTTATACATGATATTACACTGCAAATCCCCCTCCTAATACCATGGACCTTCTAACCTGGCACTCTCGTAAAACTGAGATGCTGCCAAGTAAATTGGCCGCTTGTGCTATCAGCATCCTGCAGTGGTTTTGTTAATTATCTTGCCATAGCGTCTGATGCAGATAGCAATCTTTCCAAAAGAGCAGACAGATTTAAAGAGGCAGAATTAATTAAAATTGATTCGTGCAGTCTGTCATGTTGAGATCTACTGGGAGACTTTGCCCCCCACACCCTCCCCTCTCTGCTTCATGTTGTTGTAATACATGGAATAGGTAGGATCCTAACCTTGGAATACTAATTATGATGATTGAATGGGATTTGTCTGTTGTGATAGGCTGTTCAACACATGAAAAGCCATCAGAATTTAGTTCATTTGTGCAGTATCCAGGGGGAATAGCTCTTTCTTCCAACTTCTAGGATTGGAGAGAAAGGGGACTAGAAAGCAACCTCCAAGGTTATAAATATGCCACTAAGGTCATACTTTGATTTCACACTTGAAAAAGTATATGGTTGTAAGTGTTCATTTTAACTAGGATAAAAACAGGTTAGGTGAAAGAGCAGAATAAAAGGGAAAATGTACAGAGAGTTGCAGACGAACCAAATAAGAAAATGAACTACTGTTATCTATTTGCAAAAAAGAAAAGGAGTACTTGTGGCACCTTAGAGACTAACCAATTTATTTGAGCATCAGCTTTCGTGAGCTACAGCTCACTTCATTGGATGCATACTGTGGAAAGTACAGTATGCATCCGATGAAGTGAGCTGTAGCTCACGAAAGCTTATGCTCAAATAAATTAGTTAGTCTCTAAGGTGCCACAAGTACTCCTTTTCTTTTTGCGAATAAGACTAACACGGCTGTTACTCTGAAACCTGTCATCTATTTATAACTTTCATGAGCAAGGAATACTTTCCACAAGGCGTTGAGCTCCATTAGTCAACCCCACTGCTTGTAGTTGTCTGCCTATACTGGAGATGGTCAGCTGAAACCACTCTGGAAGATGTCAGTGGTTGGATTAATCTGTGACAAACTAGGCCAAGATTTCTGTAAGTGCCTAATGATTTTTTGGATGTCTAACTCAAGGTGCCTGATTTTCAGGAAGTCCTGAGCTCTTTTAGAGTCTCAGGTTTAGCACCTACAATCACCGGTCACTTTTGAAAATCTTACTCTATGTTCCTATATAATCACACGTTGGAAACATCTCTGGAAGATTTTTATAAGTAGAGATATGATATTTTATATATGAATAAAATTAAAACACATTAATATGGAAACAAATTTCCCTTGACTATAGACACCCTGTTTTCCCTAAGGAACACTCTATGTCTTTATAAAGAGTGAAACATTTAAAAAGAAATATATTTGAACTGGAAGGTCATAGGGTAAAATGTAATGCATTAGGAAGTTAATTTTTAAATGACATATCTTAGTTTTCCTTTATAAGAAATCCTCTTATCAATGTTTTTTTAGTCTGGCTAGCTCTCCTTGGATCTTTCTCATGCTTGTGTCTCTGGTGCTGAGGTTGTAACTCAGAACTCAGATATTGATATCGTTGATCTAATTTTGAAGACGGATTATAATTTGTGTTTAAAATGAGAATTTGGACATGGAGCATATTAGACACAAAGTTACTTTCATGTGGCACCACATTGCTTAAGCTGAAAAATTCATTTTAAAAATGAAGTGCCCACAGTAGTCAAAGCTGAAACAGCAACTGTTAAGATACCAGGTGACAGAAAAAACTATATTAGGCAAAATACTCACCTTGAGAATGATGAATTAAATACATTTGCATAGTGATTTCGCTGGCCAGCTTCATCTCATTCTATTCACTGCTACAGCTACCTCTCTTCCTCATTCTAATAACAGGATTGTTCCCCACTTTTCCCAGTGCAATTTCCTCAGGCAGGATTCATCCCCAGAAGCTACATTCTCCCATTTGGTGCACTTTCACTTCAATGGGAGTTGTACATCTTTACCAGAGAACAGAATCAGGCCATAGATATAGTAATTCAGGAATATTGGGCCTGATTCTCCACTACCTTACACCTTCTCTGAGTGGCTATAAAATGCCTACAATAAGAATGCTAGCCTGCTGCACCCTCTGTTCATGTTTAGGTACAGACTATTCAGCAAGGTACGATGTACTGGGAGATCAGTCCACATTGTTTAAGGACTAAAAGTGACACCAAAAATAGCATATTTTCTTTTATGGTAGTTTAAGAGATTTTATGAAAGTTTGAGACAGAGGGGCAGTGGTGTTTCTGGAAGATTTTTTAAATTTACTTATCAAATTATCTCCTTTCCCTAGAGCATCTAAAATTATATATATATATATATATATATATATATATATATATATATATATATATACATTAGATATAATATTTGTTCTCTGGTAACAGAATACTCAGTGTTTGATCCTCTCCTGCTTTGCATGTATGCATCATGTAGTAGAGAGTCAGATCTTTAAATGCTACCCCTATTAAAAATAAAAAGATCCATAAATCACCTTTTTATATTCCCTCCAGCAAACTCGCATGTAAATAGATGGACTTTATTGACATTCTGGGCAAGCTGTAGGGCCCAGCTCTTACCGACAGTAGTGAGACAGGGAGATCTTGAGGCACTTTATATCTTGGCTCGGCCATTTAGTACTGTCAGGTACTTAAGGTGATGGCATTCAAAATGGCAGCATCTTCTAAAGTGAAAGGAGTATGGTTTACTGATTTGAATGTGGGATAGTGACACAGGAACTCCTGAGTTCTAACCATAGCTGTTACACACCGAGTATGTTGTTTTTAGTAATTCATTTTGCATTAGTTACCCCATCTCTAGAATGAGGGTAATGTATGTTAGTTAATGTTTGTACAGCATATAGAAGGTGGGAAACACTATAGAATTGTGGAGTATTATTATTATTATTATTATGACTATTATTATAAACATACCAAGGAATTTATCCACAAACTACTCAGCACTCTCATCCGATGCCCATTGCAAGCAAAAACACCAGTGGTAAAATGCACTTATGTGATCCCAGTCAGTGGAGTTTCATGCATGAAAGGAAGGGCTAAATTTTGTCTCATACATTTTTGAGACATATCTATTGGAGGTTTTCCTATTATAGATCTCTACCTTCCGCCTCTTATTAGTATGCTTGTGGAAGAGGAAAGTAATTAATAGTAATATTAAAAAATCTTTTCTTATTGTTAAGCTCATGCTTAGTAATTTATGTAATGTCTCCATCTCTCCTTCCTTTTTCCTTTTTTTATACTTGCTGCTTTTCTTGACTAAAATAATGCTGTAATTGCAGTAAAGGAAGTGTTCATCAGGACCCATAAGAAAAAAGTTAACTACTAGCTGCTCCAAAACTATTTTTGTGTTCTGATCATTTCTTGCGCTCTCTTTTTCAATGTGTCATATGAATTATCTAACATTTTCTCTTTCTTTTTCTTTCAGCTGCATTTGGAAATATAAAACCCTTAAAAATCACAGAAAAAAGAATAGCTTAAATATAATCTGCTGAATTTACATTCAAAATGTCATTCATTGTGAAGGACACCTCTCATTTCAGACCCAAATTTTTCTCCAACCCACATGATGCTAGTGTTCTTCTCATTTATTATTAACAATAATACTGTGTGTGTGTTTGTTCTTATATACATTCCATGCACAAAAAATACATTTGAAAGGAATTAATGTTGATTGTGACATCCCTCCAATTAAAAATAAGCAAAGTCGAAGACACAGGACACTTCTTTCCCATATTTTAACACTCAGACATTCCCATTGACAGTGGCAGATTTCACCCATTCACAAGGAACTTCCTTCTGTGTCCCAAGAGGAAACGTGCTACAGAAAACACAAAACTCTCTCATGTTATAACACAAAATCTAAATGATCACCTCAGCAACTTTAGCAAATATACAAGGTTGACACAGAGGCATAGGTTAAGTGTGCCATTTGTTATATATAGAGCTGGGTGAAATATTTTATTTTATTTTATTGTATTGTATTGTATTTTATTTTTTGTCAAATCAGAATGATAGCCCAATCCTATAGTACAAAACTGTTTGCCAAATTCAACCTGAATTCAATAAACAGTTTTGCAGGGATTTTTAAAAAGAGTTTAAAAGTTTTGTTTTGACCATTTTGAAACATTTTGTTTAGACTGTTATGTTTAGGGTGACCAGGCAGCACGTGTGAAAAATCGGGACGGGGGTGGGAGGTAATAGGAACCTACTATATAAGAAAAAGACCCCAAAATTGGGACTGTCCCTATAAAATCAGGACATCCGGTCACCTTAGTTATGTTTCGATGTCGAAAGTTTTGTTTTGACTTTTCTATTTGAATCGATGTTTCAATTTCAGACATGGCCAATTTAGGAGGGAAAACACACAAAAGGGTTAAAAACACCAGACACAGCCAAATCAAAACTAAAAACAAACAAAAATGTTTCAAGTTGCTCAAACTGTTTTTTTAAACTCAAAATCAATCAAAACACCAAAAGATAAACCTTTTTCTCTTTTTTTAGTTTTTTGATTTGATGAAAATTTTGAAAAAAAAAAGTTTTTTGTTATAGTTGAACTGACTTTTTCAGTTTGGTCCTCAAACCAAAACTCCATTATTTCCTCAGCTCTAGTTATGTGTTTGTGGGGTCATAATTAAGGTTATGTGTAATACTGTGAAGGAGGGTAGTTTGTGGCATGTTGTGCATTTAACTATTAGAGTCAGAAGTAAGTTCCTTATGAAGATGAGAAATCTGTCACTGCCAGTGGACATGTCACTGCCAGTGGGTATTAGGTACATCTTTTTAAATAGGATAAAAACATCTGTGAAAGTGTTGGGGAAAGTATATACCAGACTCAGCATGATTGTCCATACCAGCGTTTCCCAAACTTTTTTGGCCATGGAACACCTGGTATATATTTACAGAACGCTTCTAATATTATTTTGTAGTCGTTTGGTTTTCAAATAAAAAATTGCGTTATTTATGCTCAAATATATTTTATTTTATAAAACAAAGCAAAAATACAAATTTAAAATAACTTGAACTAACAATTTCTAACTGGAAAGTGCGTATAAAGTAGTACAAAAATCAAGTGCAAGACCCCTTTTTAAAATGACGATTCTTTCATGGAACACCCATTCACGTCATGCGGAACACCAGTGTTCCCCCGAACACAGTTTGGGAAACGCTGGTCTATACCAATGCCTGTCCACGTTAGATAGTGAAACCATGTTGAAACAATGCTATCTACCAATTTGATTCTAAAACAGTTATCAAATAAAATTACTTATATTTTGCTTAAGAACTGTTCCCTTGAATCTTCACCTCGGTAAATCTGAAATGTCTAGTGTGCTTAAAACTTTATTACTGGAGGAGGAGATTTGGGGGGGAGGGGGCGAGCACAAAGTTTCTGCTGCTGCCACGAGATCCATTCACTGACCCAGAATCACACACTTAGCTAGTGGCAGTACAACTGAATGACCAACAAGCAAAAGCGTTTAAAACCAAAGGCTACTCTCCCTTCCCCTTCAAACCAGTACCTGGTTTTTTTAACAACATAAATATGAAGATCTGCTCAAAATCCCCAAAGAACTGTCTGATTGTAGTTGAACAGTCAGGTACTAGCTGTGATGTTCACAATGAGGTCATTATGGTGGATCACACTATAGCCAAACAAATCGTGTTAGATGCAAATAGAAAACAGTGGTGCACTGAGGGTACTTTTGAGATATAAAACTGGATGCAGTTTGTGAAATAGCTCAGGTACCTTTGTGACTCTGCAGAAAACCCAAATGCAGACAGCAAAGTCTTGTCTTCACAGGTCAGGATCTAATTTGCCATTATCATGCTCATTGCTTATTTATATACACCAGAACAGAGAGGGTATATCATTCTGATTTGGCAGCATTTCCCACCCATTTTGTATAGATGTAAATGATGGCACAAGGCAATGATGAATAGAAACCTAAATATTTCTTACAAGACAAATCTGTTACCTGACAGTACCATTATGAAGAGTTAAGACACATTATAGGGAGTGGAAAAGGACAAGGGAGGTAGGCCAATGGTCTCCACTCTGTCAAACATTCAATTTGTAAATGACACATACATTAGCAGAATGGTAACTAATGATAGGAATGGATCAGTTATAAGGATGAGCCATGATCTCTTGTTAAGGTGGACTAATTTGCACAATATGTGTTTTATACGACGTGTTTTTACATGGCCAAGTACAAAGTAATATATCTAGGAACAAAGAATGCAGGTCACACTTATAAGGTGGGGAAAGCAGTGACTCTGAAAAGGACTTGGTTGATAAGCAATTGAACATGTGCTG
Source organism: Natator depressus (assembly GCF_965152275.1). Lineage (NCBI taxonomy): Eukaryota > Metazoa > Chordata > Testudines > Cheloniidae > Natator > Natator depressus. The sequence continues at coordinate 126,863,067 of NC_134235.1, forward strand.
CTAGTGCAATGTTGTAGCTAAGAGAGCGAACATGATCCTTGGAATTGATAAGCAGGGGCTTTTCAGGTAGAAATAGGGAGGGGGTATTACCTCTGTATACTGCATTAGTGAGAATATTACTCAGATAATTGTGTCTAATTCTGATGTCCACAATTCAAGAAGAATTTGATCAATTGGAAAGGGTTCAGTAAAAAGGTTTAACAATGATTTATGGTCTGGAAAGCCTACCTTATAGTGACAGACAAAGAAGCTCATTCTGTTTAGTTCATCCAAAAGAAAGTTACTTAAACACGGGAAAGAGATTTCTGATAGGCGGCTCTTTAATTTAGCAGAAAAAAGAAATAATGAGAACCAATAATTGGAAGTTGAAGATCGACAAATTCAGAATAGAAATAAGGTGCACATTATTAAAGTGAGGGTAAGTAAACATTGGAACAATTTACGTAGGAACGTATGGATTCTCCATCACTTGAAGTCTTAAAATCAGAATTGAATGTCTTTATCAAAGTAATGATATAGCACAAATAGAAGTTATGGTCTTTGATGCAGAAATTACTGGGTGAGGTTCTTTGTGCTGTGTTATGCAGGAGGTCAGACTAGATGATCAAAATCATTCCATTCTAACCTTAAATATTTATATTTCTGTAAATCTTAATGAAAAGTTATATAATGTGCTGTAGGTATTTCATTTTGGGCATATGGGCTTTTGTGTTTGGTTGGAAAAACATTAATTCTATTAAACCAACTGTAAAACAATGGTACTTACATAAAAATTAATAATTAGTCAATTCTGTCTCCACTTGAGGTAAATATTGAGATGTATTGTCCGAGGAAGTGACTCTTCGTGGAGGCAAAATTATAGACAATATTTTAATAACATGAAGGATAGAAACTATGGATGTTTATTGCCATATGAAATCCATATTTGTATATTTACATACCTTCTGAATGTTATCCTCAGAAATAATTGGGAATTTCATCATTATGACCATTAATTTCAGAAGCGTAACTGCTTTTCCAGTAAAAGTTACCTTCTGAGAGGGAGAAGAATTTATCAGTCCAGGAGTAAGAGGTTGGGGTTGGGGAGAAACTATTCCCTTCTTGGATGAACTGGAGTAGTATACACTGAATAAAAGTATAACTAATTAGCATACCTTAATTTGCATATATGATGTGATTGGTTGACATTGCTCTGTAACTCCCTATCATTCACCTCTGAAGACACTACAATAAAATAATAAGATGGATAGTTAGGGCAGGGCTAAATTATGGAGAATTTTTTTTTTCAGATGTGGTGGAACAGGGGAATTCAATAGAGGGCCAGAGAAGGGTGAGGTGGTGAGATAGATGATCCAGGAAGAGGTTTTTAGTAGCAGCATTTTAAATGGACATGAGCTGTGCAAGGTTGTGTGCGTTTCCAGTTACTGATACAGCACACTTTAAATAGTATACCTTGACCTTTTTTATTTGTTTAAAAAACGTTAACAAAACATGAAGGTTTCTTGTTCAACTTTTGATGTTTAAAAGCTTTTTTCAGCAAGGGAGAAATTGACTCACTGTACAGGAGAAGCAGCAAAAATGCCTATACAAAAGTGCTGCCAAATGCACAAACTAAAAAAACAGAGAAAATATTTTTCTCTAATCTTTCATTTAGAGTAATAAATAGGTGTTTCTTGTAATTAATAAGTACAAAATTTACAGAGAAAGGTGATTTTCAAGTCGATGTGTGTCCCTTTAAGTACTTCTGTTGAGAGTTAGAATCAGAAGATACAAGATAAGAATAAGGAAAGAAAAAAACAATATTTTTCATTAACTCTAATGTGAAACGACAAGCCCCTGAAAGAGGAGGGGATTTGGCTAGCAAACCGAGAACAGAACTGTCTACACAATTAAAAAATGCAGTAAACACTTTGGGCCAGTTCCCCAACTGATGTAAACTGTATAAAACTCTATATAAATACAGTTAAAGTGCTTTTAGTAAATTAAAACTATTATCTCTCTTTAACTACAGCTATATGTTTAACAGCAGTTTTACAGCTACCCTCTCGACTAGATTAGCTTCAGAAACCTGCTCTTATGTATATATTCTGTAACACAGAGAAACATTTTCTCAACTCATATCCTTTCGATCTTCAGGAAGTTGAGTATCAACAGTTTAGTGGTTTAAGACCTAGACTGGGATTCTGGAATTTTGGATTCCATTGCCATCTCAGCTACAGATCTGCTGAGTGTCCTTGGGCAAGTCACTCTTTCTATGCCTCAGTTCCCTCTGTAGAATGAGGATAATAATATTAATTTTCTCCTACACTTTCCTTTCCTTTTCTATTTTAATTAAGGGCTTTAGGGCATGGATTGTCTGTTACAATCTGTTTGTACAGTGACTAGGATAGAAGTTGGATCTCAAAGAACTATTGTAATGTAAATAATAAAGTCTCTATCCTAAATTTAGGTTCTTCATAGGATCCTTGTGTAACCCATAGCTTCTCAACATGACTGCCCATTCTAGAGGCTGGATCATGTAGGAGAGAATAGGATTTTTAAGGTGTTGAGCAACAAGTAATTTTATCCCCAAAACTACTAACAATGTACAATGTAGAACAAGAAATGGCAGGCCAAATCATAAGGATTCTCTCTTTAATGCCAATAAAATATGATTCCAGGGATATGATTCCAATTATATTAGTCACATAGTTTTCTTCTCACCATGTTTTTAGGGGACTTCAGAATTAAATACAAGCAAAGAATTGTGAAGCAAAGAAATGAGCTGGGTGAAACCTTGTTATGGGTCAAGTTAAAACCTCGCTGAGATTGTTGGGTGTGAATGCACCCTTCAATTAATGTAACTGTAAGGGTATATTAATTACAAGCTCCCACCTAAGACAAAAGGGGTTGTGAACCTTCCCAGGTGTTTGGAGTAAGTGTGCAAAGGGCTTTTGCTAAGTTGTGTGTGTGTGGAGGGGAGGGGAGAGGAGGGAAGGGAAGAAGAGGGGAGAACAGACAGAACACAGAGAGGCAGAGGCACAAAGTAATAAAGCCAAATTTTAGCTAGTGAGCACAGTGTGACCCTGGGAAAAACTAGAAGGATCTTTTGGCTCTGTTGGCTAAAGAGATCTGGGGCTGTTTGCTATGAAACTGCTCCATTTGTTCTTGGTTCCTTCTGAGTTCAGAGAAGCAGGACTTTTTACATTCCTTGTAAATTAATTAGATTTTATCAAAGGAATACCTGACTCTCGCCAATTTCTCCTCCTAACTAGAATATCCCTAGGACCCCAAACATTTACTAGACACATGAGTCAAAAAGGGGCAACAATATTCATATTTATTAACCATGAACATTTTATTAATAAAGAAAGAGAATGAAAAACAAAACAAAACACAAGCAGTAAACAGTGGTTACTTCAGTTACAATCTTTTCGGTATGGCTTTCTGTGAAGAGTTTTCAATAGAGATTATAAGTTGGAGGATGGCTCCACCATGGTGGGTTCACACTTCTGCAGGTATATGAGGACCAAATTATATTATTTCCCAAATCAGCAGTCAGCCTGTGTTAATGTATCATAGATAAGCAAAACAGTTTATAAATGGGGTAAAGATAAGGGATTGTACTAGGTCCCATGAAACTGCTGAAAATATTTCTCAGTTACTTAAAAGAAGTCATTCAAGATCTCTGCAGTTGAAATAGCAGTTTCTATAACCCACCACCTCACTTCAGTGAACAGTCTTTGAGACAGGCATACTAATGAATAATAAGAATCTTAAATTCAAAATAAATCTAGTGTTCCTCTTTGTTCACCAAGATTAGCGTATATCACCGCCAGAGAGATGGATCTTGTCTTTCTGATTTTGATGCGGAAGTTGCTTAACCATTTTCAGATAATTAATTAATTCCCACATTAATATTAATATTTTTGTACTCAGATGGGTTTTTATATTCGTAACAGCTATGTTAACATCATTTAATTCCATATCGGTGTAAAATCATTCTATTCACATAGCAGTAGTATCAGAAAGTTATTATGTTAGATGTATAGCTGATAAAAAAATGGAATTTCTGTCCCAAGAGAAATTCTGATATGTCAACATTTGTTTTCATCCCAAAGGAGAGTGAAAAGGTATTAAGCATTGTGGGTGAGGTTTTCAAAGGCAACTATCTCCTCTAGATACCTTTGAAAAGATTTCTGTTTTCTCTAAACTAAATTACGTTATAGGTACATGAGTTTAATTTTCTAACTTATTGCTTTTTTTAGAACAATAAACAACTTTTGAGATATTAGCAAGGAGTATGATTTAATGCAGCCGTTCTCAAACTTTAGCACCCTGAGGAAACCCATTTTGATTTAAATTTTTTCACGGACCCCCAAGCCGGCTTTTAATTTTCCCCAGGGATGCTCAACCTCTGCTCAGCCCCAGGCCAACTCGCACTTTTCCCCTTCCCCGCAAGGCCCCACCACTGCCCCACCTCCTCCCACCCCGACTCCACACCTGCCCCGCCTCATCCCTGCCTCTTTTCACCTCCTCTCCTGAGTGCACCCCTTCCCCATTTCCGCCCCACCCTCCCAGCGCTGCCTGCACGCCAGTGAACAGCTGTTCCACAGCATGTAGGAGGCACTGGGAGGAGGGGGAGGAGTTGATCAGCAGAGCTGGAGGCCCTGGACATGACTCATGGACCCCTTGGATTATCTTCGCGGACCCCCAGTGTTCCACGGACCCCAGTTTGAGAACCGCTGATTTATTGGATACAACAGTAGATGGGGAGCCAAGAGACCTGGGATCATGGGTTCAGTTTTTAGGTCTACCGCTCACTGAGTGAATTTTGGTGAATAATTTAAAGAGACGATATCAACCCGAATTTAACCCAGCATTTACATTGTGTAAACATAAGCTTTTATAAACCTATGATCAACAGAATGGTAAGTCCTCATCTGTGTAAAGTTACTTACATGATTCTGAGTTTTCAGGATTGGAACATAAATATTTGCACACACACATTTTTCTTTCGTCAATGAATAAATTATTATAGTGGTTAAAAAGAAGAAAGCTTCTGTCTACTGAATGCTTTCAGCAAATTATCCAGGTAATGATCCAGGACAGGAAGAGATACAAATAGTTTATGGTAATTTAGGGACAAATCTTCAAAAACAGCCTCATTTTTCAGATATAATTACAGACTCAGATGACTGAATATAGATATTTAATTTTCCTGGTTTGTAAGTTCAAATGATATTGCATATGAGGTTGCATTGTGCACATTGTTTTGTGCTAGAGATGCTGAAATTAAAATCTCACATCCAAACACTTTTAAACTTTAAGAGAGTTCAGATCCTGATCCACATTTGTTGATTGTCCCCATCTTGGGCTTTTTAAAAATTCAAAATAGGTGTCACTTTCTTTATACTGTTGAGATAGTGACTGTTGGTTTCATAAAAATAGAGCAAAACACAGTGCAAGTCATATGCCCAGACCATTGTTTTCTGTAGTGTGGCAAAGGAATTGATGGAGAATGTATGAAGACTGTAGGTTCACACAAGTGCTATTTTACAGGACAACAATAATATGTGTTACATATTTCACCCATATATCTCATTGTTTGTTTTAGAGTGGTGGCTCAGTGTTATCTCTGTTTTCATGAAGGTTAAGTGACTTGCCTACGACACACAGTTTATTGCTCAAATCCAAATTGGTGTATATAGAGTTTATAAAGTCACCCTCACTATAGCGGATTTATAACCCATATTTGCACTGTCTCTTATATATCAGTGGTTGCTCTAGTTCCGCCACCCAGTCTTGTAAAGCAAAATGACATTTTATAGTTTATTCTTTTTTTCATGTATCTTTCTTAAAGATTCTTTTAATTTTTTTTCCCAGGGAGAACAATTTTAACTGAAGGAAAAAAGGTTGCCGTGCTGTCATTGATCAAACTCTTTTTAGGCCACCTGCCTTAGCATGAACAACTGCTGTGTCATACTTGTGTTCAACTTCAGGTCCAAAGACCACACCACCTAGACTTACATGTCCTTTAAATTGAAACTTTTTAGTGTTGTTCATTAACAAAGGGGAAAGGTGACCTTATTATTTTTCTTCATTTTTATGTTTGTTGTTGTTGTTGTGGGACTGGAGATAATTGGCACACTTCCTAAAGGTCTCCAAAGACCAATTAACAACAGGGAGCCATGCACTGAGTCAGCCTGTGTTTCAATTAAATGTCTGCTCCAGGAGGAGCTAAGCTGAAGCATAGCCTTTGAACACCACTTAACATTATTGATACAGCTGAGTGCACTGTGGAGGACCAAGGCTCTTGTTTCATGACAGATGGACTAATGCACCAGCAATTAATATATTTTCATGACTTTTTAAATCTCTCTGACCTTTTACATTTCTCTGACTGGATTAGTAGGGATGAACTTAATTAGGCAGAAAGGAAAGTTTGAAGGCAACATTTACATTTGTATCTTATCTTTTTACACATAAGGAATCTACATCAGGATTTTATGTAAAAACATTATGTTAAAATATTAAATTTACACATTACTAGGTCATGTGGCGTGGCCGTGTTCAATCAACTAGGGAAGCAGTGATATTACGTAGATTATGAACTTTCTGGGGTAAGGGTTGTCTTTTTGTCAGATGTTTGCAAGGTGCCTACCACTGTGAGATCTTGACCCATGACAGGGGCTCCTACGTGCTAACTCAATAAAAAATAAATTAGTTAATTAATAACAGTAATTAATATTCAAGGCCAAGGTGCAAGATTACATAAAAGTCACTTAATTTTGTATTGTTATTGCTACATTTCTAGGATCTCTTTCTATCTATCTATCTAGGAAAAATCTAGCATAAATATGTGATAATGCTGAAAATACCTCCTTGCGAAGTTCCAATGTATCTGCAAAAAATATAACATGCAACAGTTGTTTAACCCTCATAAAATTAGTAATAATTAAGGAAAATGGACTCCACATAACATTGTTGTTAAATATCATTGTTACAAAAGTTGTACATTGGCCAAATCAAGACATTTGGAAATTTGCCTCTTCCAGGTCCCCATTTGATTTGGGTGACTACTTTATCTTCTTCCAGAAAAGTCATTCATACCAAATGAAAATAAGAAATTGTTATGAACAGAATATACCTCTTCCAGAAGCCAATGGTCAAGTTTGACACACTGTATTCTGGATTCCTGAACTACATTTTATTTTTAGGCTCCCAATAGAAGAAGTTGCTTGATTCTCTAAGATGAGGAAAACCTACAAGTCTAATGGGAACTGTGCTCAGCATTTGTGAAAAATCTGAGCTCTTCTTTAAATATCTACAAACATAGGTGCCAACTCTGTGGGTTCTCCAAGGCTGGAGCACCCACGGAAAAAAATAGAGGATGATTAGTATCCACTGGCATCCAGCTCCTCTCCTCCCCCCGAGCGCCTCCCGCCCACTGGTGACCCCACCGATCAATTCCTCCCCCTCCCTCCCAGTGCCTTCCCTCTGCCACAATCAGCTATTCCGCAGTGTGCAGGAGGCACTGGGGGGCGGGAGGGGGAGGAGCAGGGCCGGGGCGCATTTGCGGGAGGAGGCAGAACAGGGAAGGAAGAGGCGGGGCAGGGGTGGTGTGGGGGCAGGAAGAGGCAGAGCGCGGGCGGGGGGCCTAGAGGGAAGGAGTTGAGTGGGGGAGGTGCCTGGGGCTGAGCAGGAGTTGAGCACCCTCAGGGAAAGGAAGAAGCCAGCACTTGTGTCTACAAATGTATGAGAGAGTGTTTAGAAGGCACTCGTGACAATTAGACACTTAACTCTCACTGAAATGTCATGGGAATTAGGTGCCCGATTTATATTTGTGCCTTTTAAAATCTCCCTCTAAATGCTTCATTTTAGACACCTTATTTTGTAATTTTGGTTGATCTTCTTTGCCCTCTCAGACCAGAATTATTCATTCTTTTTTTTTAAGTAAAGCAAAATATAGAACCAATTGACCATTGCATTTCATTTTACATAGAGTATATAGAACATTTTAACCTATGGTTAAAATAACATAACCTTTTTTTCAAATTATATCCAAAGTTATACCACCCAAATTGCAAACTCATCTGAAACATGGAATGCCATGAAACAGGAAAAATTATAAATACAATTTCTGCTATTTATGGACAACAGAAATGTTGTCAGATATTTTTAAGCATACATTTGTATTTCAAGATCATTAATGATAAACCTAAAATCCCTTTCCAGTGCCTTTTGTGTCATTTGTTAACATCAAAGCTTTAAATTAGTTTAAATTAACTCCATTAATATCGGAGTTTGCTAATATATTCTTGACACTGGATTACTACAGTGAGACACATGAATGACTAGAAACAGTGAAGTGAGAGTCACAAAATACTATAATTGTAGGTATTGTGCCACAAAATATTAATTAAGGTCATTATTTTGTATTACGCACATTTCTAAAGCACCCTGCTCTTGCAGATCAAGATAATACTGATTCCTATGTGTGTGAAAAGTCTTGGACATGTTAAATCATGCAGCCTTGCTAGAGGATTAAATTCAGCTCTCTATAAGGGGGTATAGGACTGAATGTGACCCAAAGATTTCAGGGGGAGCAGGTCAGAAAAAAAATCAAAAGAAATATTTGTTCGCTGAAATTTTCTGATTCATCGAAATTGAAATGTGCCATGAAGGCGGTTTGATTTTGATAAAGTTCCAGCAGAACCCAGGCACGTTTCCACCATAAATCTACCTGAATCCCTGCCAGTCCTAAGAGTCCTGGCTTCCAGCCTCATGGCTCCTGAGCAGCCCAAGCTTTCAGGGCTCCCAGAATCCACAGTTCTGAAGTAGTCTGCCTGGCAGACCATCTCAGATTCAGGGACTCCAAGGCTTCTCAGTTCTGTGGTCCAGGACATCCCATGGGGTGGTCTGTTTCAGAGCCAGTACTCCATTTCTTTTCATGGAGAATTTCCAGATTTTTATTTTTGATCAAAATCAGAACAAAAGCAAATCTGAAAATATCGAAATCCTCTGTGAAATGGAATAACCTTTCTCTGCCTTCTTATTTGGTGAATAAACCAAGGTGGCTTAGGTAATTTCTTTTGTTGGACCAATTTCTGTTGGTGAGAGAGACAAAATTTTAAGCTTACACAGAATTGTTCTTCATGTCTGGGAAATGGACTCAGTGAATCACAGCTAAATACAAGGTGGAACAGATTGTTCAGCATAAGTAGTTAACACACACGTCAAGGGGCCATTCAAGGAGAAGTAGCCAGTTAATGCCTCTCAAGTCACCAGGGAAAAGCAGAAAAAAAAGGGGGAAGGGGTTACTGGGTTATAGATTGTTGTAATAAGCCATAAATCCAGGGTCTCTATTCAGTACAGGGCCGACCCTAGCTATTTTGGTGCCCTATACAGTCCCCCACGAGCGGACTGTGTGGGGCCCCAGACCTCCACGGGAAGAGCAGGGGGAGGGGGCCTGGCCCCAGGTTTCCACGGGGGACAGGGGGTGGCCACTTCCTGTGGGAAGTGGAGTGACCCAGCCTCAGCCTGCTCCGCTCCCCTGGCTCCCAGCCGCGCCACCGGCGAGTGCTGGGGGGGGGTGATTCCCCCCACCCCCCAAGCCTGGGAGCCAGGGGAGCAGAGCAGGCTGAGGCTGAGTCACTCCACTTCCCACAGGAAGTGGCTAGGCCCCCTCACGTCCCCCATGGAGGCCTGAGGCCAGCCCCACCCCATCCCACGGAGGCCTGAGGCCCCACACAGCTCCCCCCCCCCCGCAGAGGCCTGGGGCCCCAGGCTGCTCTGCTCCCCTGGCTCCCAGGCTTGGGGGGAGGGGGGAACTGCCCCCCAGCACTCGCCGGCAGCATGGCTGGGAACCAGGGGAGTGGAGCAGGCTGGGACCAGGTTGCTCCGCTTACCACGCGGTGAGTGCAGGGTCGGGCCTGGCTGCAGTCTTCAGCGGAGTGGGGGTGGGGCTGGGGCGGAGCAGGGTCAGGAAGAGGCGGGGTGGGGCAGAGCAGGGGCGGGAGCCTGGGGAAGAGCTGGAGCAAGGGCTGGAGTAGCACGCAGCTGCGTAGGGCACCAGGTGCGTGTTTTGCGTATGGGTAAGGACAGCCCTGATTCAGTACATATTTTTTATTGTCTAACAAAGCTATGAATTTAAGATCCCAGGCTCGTCTTTTTGAAGGTGTCATGTAGGTTTCATTTGAAGGTGAGGACTGAAAGGTCGGATATAGAGTGACCATTTTGTGAGATGGGATCCCATGGGAGATGTGTTGTTTTTGTCTTTTATCAAATTTCTATGTGAGTTCATTCGTATTTGGTAACATTTTACATCTTCTTTATAGAAATATAAAAATGAGTGTACAAGTTGCAATGCAGTGGAGAAGCAGATGCTTTATCTGTATGCAGGAAGATGTTAATACCAATTTCCCCAAGTTTTAACTTGAAATCAACATGAAAAACAAAATAGGTGACATGTATTATTAAAAATGAGTAAATCTGATCTCTGTATAATAAAAAATATATAGCCATCCATCAATTTTGGAATATATTTTATATCAACATTTAATAATGAAATTGACCTATCAAATATAGTTGTCTTAATACCAGAACTTTTTAAACTGTTAGTGATTTACCAGTACAATAGACGAGTGTGAGGATTCTCCAGTTTAAAAACTCTTTTGTGCGTAGTCAACAAGGAAGTGCCAGATTAGCTGACAAACATTCATGAAAACTTGGATTATACCTGTTTTCAATGGTGACATTATTGAAAAAGTTTCTTTTTAACTAAAGGCTCAAATGTGCTTCTGAAGCAACTCAGTAGGAAGCAAAGTATATTTAATATGACCTTAACGTAGCACATCCTGGAAAATGTCTTGAATTTGTAGAATTGATATAATTAACATTGCTTATATTAGCTAAACATTATTCACTGTGCATATCATAGATGGAAGAGACTGCCAGTAATACCCTTAATTAGTCTGGCTAACATTATGTCTCTCTTGTTGCCTTGCTTTAAAAACAAAACAAAAAGAAAAAGAGTGAGAATGATGCTTCACACAGTTGAGCCAGATTAGACAATCACTGATGTAAACTGTCGTTATTATAAACTGACTTTGCACTCTCCTAGTATAATTGATCTCACTTAGAAATTTCTCAGCTGTTTTCTAAGATTAAATTTATGGACTGTTGTTCTAACAGATTTTCATCAAGCCAACACTTCCTGCATATACTGTACTTGAAATCTTTGGTCTCTTTTTTCCTCCAACCTCCATTTCACCAGAAACTTATCTATACACATAAAAAATCTGGTGAGAATTCTCCAGACAAAGTTGGTTCTCATAGGTGCCAGAGAATGGGGGAGGAGGGCATTGCCTTGCCCCTCCCACTTTTTAAAGAGGTGGGGGGCATGACATCCACTTCTGAGAACTTGACCTTGGCCAGGGAGCAACGTGCCACATCTTGGCCCTTGACTGGAATTGTGTAGCATAATAGCAGAGCCCCATCTGTACTGACATGATGGAGTCATGACTAGGCCAAATTTCAGTGCGTGGCATTGCAACCTGGCACACAGGTTTGTAACACTGCTGGAATTTGTCCCATTTTGGTTGCTTCCCCCCCCCCCCACACACACACTTCTGCAGTCCTTCTTTGGGAGGAGGAGAAGGGGAGAGATCATTGCCTGATCTTGCAAAAACAGCAAAAAAGTTTAGACTGGGAATGGGAAACGTCAGAAAGGACTGGATGCAAACATCCGTTCAGGAAGCTCTAAAGAAAATTTGAAAGATGACATGAAGTTATGGTCTTAATACAAGAAGTAATGGGCTTAATCTGAAGCAAGGGAGATTAGTTTAAATATTAGTAAAACATTTCTAACTATGGGTAGGTAAGTTCTGGAATAGGTTCCAAGGGAGTCTGTAGAATCCCCATCACTGGACGTTTTTAAGAACAGCTTGGACAAGCACCTGTCAGGGTTGGTCTAGGTTTACTTGGTCCAGCCTCAGCACAGGAAGCTGGACTTGATGACAGCTTGAGGTGCCTCCCAGCCCTATGTTTCGATGATCTGAACATCTATTATAATTTGACCAATTGGGGCCTGATAGTGCAAAGTCCTGAGTACTCAGTCCCACTGATTGCAAGAAAAGTGGAGGGTGCTCACTATCTTGCTGGATCATGCCCTTGAACACCTGGAAAACCATGGGATTGAAAAAAATCTAGAGAAAGTTTTATAGGATGGTTGAAGTAAGTACAGTCTGTTCCACAGATGTATATTGGGCCCTCTCACCTCTCTGGTTGCCCGTCTGGTCCATTCAAAATTAGTAATGGAAACTCGACTAAGATCAAAAGACTACTAGGAATCTTCCTCAATATGGTTGCTGCCAAATTTTAAGCATGACCAGTTGCAGGCTGAGCCATCAGAGAGAATGCTCTGAAATTTGTGTCTGCAGTTAGAAAAATGAGATGTATTGTAAGTGAGTGAGGGTGGTTCATCCTCCTCAAACTCATCATCCAGGGAACCCCTTAAATCTACAGGTTTTTCTCTCCTTGACAAAATGTTTCTCTTTAATGTCTCCTTTTCTAAAGAGGTCCATTTGCCACAGGTCTGGGGTAACTGCAGCTTTGTCCTTGAGCAGACCACAGAGTGGGTCAAACTTTGTCCCACTCTGTGGTCTGCTCAAAGAATGCCCTCCCGGGTCTCAGGCCTTTAGCTGTCATCTGTCTGAGCAGGGACTTTGTGTCTCTCTGCTTCTAAACGAGGGGATTAGGCTTGCTGCCCCCTTGCACTTCACTGTTTTATCCCGGGAGGTCTGACTAAAATCCTGCCCTGTGCTTTGCTTTCTCTCCAAGGGCTATGTGCTCTGTATGCCAGTGGCTACAAGTAACTACACAGCACTTTCGAAGCAGAGTACCTTTAGTTTAGGATAAAAAGATTTATAGAGAAAACCCATAAAATAATAAAAGGATCTAAACTCATATTTAAGTTTACCAGAGTGCCACCCCATCAGTCATCATGGGAGTCCCTGAAAGGTTCCAAAGCCTTTCAAACCCTTCTCTAAGGGGTTGTCTCTCTTGCTTTCATCAAGTCAGTTTGTAGCCAAAGAAGCAGCCTCTTAAGTTATTTCAAACTCAGCCTTCATACCTCAACCCCCCTTTTTACCCAGCTACCTGAAACAGGTGAAGCTAGTCATTGCTGTTTCCCCAGGGGTTAAGAGTTCAAAGGCTGGGCATCTGCATAACCAGATTTGTATTTTGCACTAATCACCTCCTAATGATTCCAGATTTTACAATGAACCCACTCAGTCAGTAAGGAACTCAAAGATACATATAACAAATGACACTAAGGTCTATGAATAAGGGCCAGTTATCATCTGGCCCATTGTAGTGTAATAGTCTTGAAGTTTTTCATGCTTTCAAGGCTGGCTCTCCCCCACAGATGACATTCATAATGTTAAACACAATAGCCTCAAGATATGCCTACGATTGCCATATCTGTCATGCCACTAAGCTGGTATTTTTGGATATCATCAATATAGTCTTATCCCATATGCGTAGCTTTTTCACTTATTTAAAGCACCTTTCTGATTCTCCCAGGTTGCCTCCATTAACAGAGCTTTTCTGACTCAGTTAATCTCTGTTTTGCCCTTCAGCACACTTAGATAAGGTGTCTGTAAATGGGAACAAATTTTTAGAGTTTGTCTTTCAAATTGTCTTTGTGTACAGTTTCTATTAACCTCCAGAGATTACCTTGTTCACCTGTAAGTCTGTCATCTACTTTCTATAAAGGTACTTGTCATCTTGGGCTCAATTGTCCTTGACTTTACTTTTATCTTTCATAGTGGTTACTTTATGGGCAGTGGGAAATCCAACCGTTTTACCCTTCATCCATTCTTTACCCTTTGTGATTACTGAATTGAAGTAGTCAGTTTCTACTATATACTAAATAAATATACTGTTAGTCAAAGATATCAGATTAACAGCACTAGAGTCTGAAGTGCTTTGGTTCTCAAACCCATGTCCCGCACACCATTTGCAATCCAATCAGCACACAGCTGCAGACCCGGGGACAACCTCAGGGCCATACAGGAGTGGGGATGCGGACCACATAACACATAGAGAGCTGCATATGCGGCCCATCATGATAAATTGGTTGACAACCACTAATCCAGGGAACAATTATGGCACAGGCATGTTAAGTGAAAATTTCCTATCGTGCCCCACCAATAAGCTTCCCCTTTCACCTGGATGTATTATATCTGCAGGACAGAGAGGTCCATGTTTAAAGACATGTCCCCAGTTCTCAGACTTCTATCCAAAATGGCAAGTTCTTATGGTGGTTTTGTGGTGCCTGGGAGTTTTGTATGGGTTTGTGTGTGCATATTTGGAAACTTGTAGAGCGCAGCAGCAGGGTCCATATGGACTGTTAGCAGGTGGCACACTATTATGCTGTAGATTTATACCCCAGCTTGCCATGCACGAATGCTTCATCTAGACAAGCCCCATGTGTGTTTTTAGGTCTGAAGGGGAGTTAAATGATTGATACCTAAAGCAGGAATGCCATCCAAAACTGAGTGCAACTCCAGATGGAGTGCATCACTCCCTGCCAACCTTTAATCAGATCTTATGTTTCTGTACTAAGTTTCAGACCTTTTCAGAGGACATTTCACTTATAGAGGTCACTGGTAGCTGAGTAACAAAGTGTGTGTCAAAAACAGAGATAAGTTTACTTACAAAATATTACTGTGGGACAAATAGATACTAGTTTCTAAACAGTACTGAGCAGACTACAGAACAGAAGAGAAATCTGAAGAGCCCTGTTTTTTAAAATGTTACCACTCTCATATCATTTTGTTAAGCCACACTTGTTTTGAGCTTTAAAAATTTCAAGCCTAATATAAGCTCAAATATTCAAAAGCTACATTTGTTCAAAGCTTACAGATGGTCTTTTGTGTTATCTCTGGGTTCTGTATAATTATGTGTGACACTGTGTTTCACTGGGAGGTGTTGCAGCGTACAGATAAATTATAATTGAAATGTTCCAGGGGACTTTCCTTAACAGTTATTATCAGCAAATTCTTAGGCTACTCACTAGAACCTCTAGGGCAAAGATTAAGTTCTTGGGCATTAGCGTCTACCTGTTGCTGCAATATTTTCAGCATGGGAAAATCTGTCCTACTAGGTTAAAAGAAATGACTGAAGACTTTTCCTTTTCTCCCTTGTAGAAAAGTCTCATAAAATTTATTAGAAAAAATATGCTTTAAATTTTTCAAAATACTCTATACAATGTAATAGAAAATTATCCCTCCTTACTAATTGTAAAGGATGGTTCAAAAACCTATACAAAAAAAGGATAATTATTTAATTCAGTACATTTGAGTAATTTCTATGGAACCATTTCATCTATATTAAATTGTATGCGTCTTTTCCGAAAGGGAATAGCTGATACTGTCAGATTTACTTCTAGTAGAAGTAGAATTTCCTTTCCTCCTCGCACTATAAGTAAAGTAAACTAGTATGCTAATTAGTGGTTACCCCATCTGAATGGAGTACCTACCTGCTTTCCTTCCTGGAGAAAGGGTGAAAGGGTTAAATGCACTAGTGCAGGCTGTGCGGATGGTTGGAGAGGACTGTGTGAAATTTCTTATGGATAAGGCATGAACACCTGAGGATTGAAACAAAAAGGAAGAGAACTAGCTTGAGTTATTTATTCTCCCAGATTTGAAACCTCTTTTCTCAGAAATGTATTTTTCTGTTGAATAAATAACCAATTCCCAAAGGGCTCTGTGCCGACAGTGGAGTCTTATTAATCATAATATAAAGGATACGGAGGATCTCTTTTAAGCAAGCAAAACACCATACAGTATATAAGAAGGAAGGGGTAGGGAAAGGCAATGTTCCACGCAATCTCTTAGAAAGAAAGAAAGAAAGAAAGAAAGAAAAATGCAGTGTCTTGCTTAAAGCCCTAGTAGACTATTTTAAAGTTTCATATCTCAGGATGCATGAGATGAATAGACAGTAAAATATCCAACTCTTTACTTTTACTGTTGCTTGGTTATTTCTCTTTTACTACAAAGCACATATAACCACTGTGTTGTAACCATGTAATTATCTGGTAACTATTAATCATTTGTCTAAATACTTAATTACTAGAGCCAGTAACAAGAGGACAATTAGATGACAGCTTCTGCTTTCCAAACCAGAAGGCTGGAATGAAATGTGAACACTGTTCGGAGCCTATTTGTCAGCCCCTACATGTACATCATTCTCACGGACACTAATAGGAGTTCCTGAATGTAGGGAGAGGAGAATGGGCCTCGTTTTACCATCATTATTTCTAAAGCATCCTCCCAACTTCATGTTTAATTACTCAAGTCTTTTGCTCAGTAAGAAGTAAAATGAAAATAAATATTAGCTAAGTCGTGAGGTTCTTAAGAACTTTCTGGTCAGTTTTTATTTCGACCTTACTAAGGGACACTCCCATTCAAACTGATTCTGATCTCACATGCTGGTTTTACACCAGTGCAATTCCAGTGACTTTCTTGGGGCTACTTCTGGTGTTCACTGAAGTGGGATCAGAATCATCAGGTCCACGGACTGCACTGTCAATATTGGCGTCTTTTATTTTAAAAAAAGATGAAGAGGCATTTCAGTATGGAGATTGGCTCAAATATCTTCACATTTTGTAAACTCATTATTCTTGCAATAACTGTAGTTATTTTGACAGGTTCACTTCAGCAAAATTCCAATGAAAAGGAACAAAAAAATAGTTGATCCTCACTTCTCACCTAGTTCTGTGTAAGTATTATAAACTTATCCAGTTACTTAGTTTGATTTTACAATTGACACAGATCATTACAGTTTAATACAAGAGGGAAATTAAAGCTCATGCCACATTTGTATTGCCCTCTAGCTTAATTGCCCCTTTAGAATGTGAGTCTTCATAAATGAGTACATTGATAATTCATGACATTAATGGAAACATTTCCATATATTCCTGATTTAAAAAAAAAAGACATTAGGATTATTTGCTGTAGAGCTGGTCAAAATCTCAACAAAGTGGATGACATTTTCATGAAACTCCGTTCTGTTCTTTGAATTCTAGTTTGCATTAATACATCAAGGGTCAGACCCTCAGCTGGTGTTAAATTGGCACTGCTCCATTGATTTAGATGATGCTGTGCTGTTTTATACCATCTGAGGATCTGGTCCATAGCATGGGATGGATCCTGGTATAGGCCTGCTGTACCCTGAAGGGCTTAATCTTGCAAACACTGTCCTCTAAAATCTTACTTGCTTAACTTTGTGCACTGTGGGACTAAGAAGTAAATGTGCCAATGTGCCTCAGTGTCTGCTGGAATAGGCCCCAGAAGTGGGGTTGGGGTTTCATGAGATGGGGCTGCTGTTGGAATGTTTATTGTTCGAGTCCCTGCACACCTTTTTTCCTGTGGCAACCTCAGAAAGCTAGTCCACAGTAAGGCGGTGAATCATTTTTTGTAATTAATTCACAACTGAGGCAGTACCAAATGACTGGTGTAAAGAAAATACACTGACTCAAAAATTATCCTGGCAATTTGTGAACACCATTACATATCTAGAAGATAAGGAACCAGAAACACTGAGAACAGTGGATTTCTAAAGCATAGATCTTTCCAAACAAACTTTCTGTTTTTAATTAACTTTTGACAATTATTAGAGGAAGGGAACACAATAAGTGGAACATTTCTAAAAGCTTATGAAGAATTGTTGATTACCTCCGTTCACTTGAGAGATCAAGTCACAGAAGCTAATAACTGTGCACTCATGTTAGATTCCTCAATGGTTTCTGAATGACCACTGCTGCTGTGTGGACAACACTTTTTTTCCCCATCTGTGCTAGGCTAGAAGCTTGGGCCCTTTCTTTGTAAGCTGACCTCACTTAAATTATTCACGCTTTTGTCATCTATTGATTAGGCAATTCTAACTTGTTCTAAGTGCTGCAATTCCTGGAGATAATTCAGAAAATCTCAACGAGTGCAAATGTAATGGCCTACATTCTTATTGGCGCTTAAAACATGTTCTGCATTGCACCAGTGCTCCAAGATCTTCACTGGCTTCCAATTCATTTCCCAGTGTATTTCCAACATATTGATTTTTGCTTAGATGGCCCTAAATGTGTTGAGATCTAATTACCCAGGAGGCCACCTCTCTCCCTGTGTGGCAGCTGAGGCCAGGTAAGGGGCTTCATCTGACAGTTTTCTTGTCCAGTTATGAAGTGGATAATTTAGTTGGGGATTGGTCTGATTTAGTTGGGGATTAGTCCTGCTTTGAGCAGAGGGTTGGATTAGATGACCTCCTGAGGTCCCTTCCAACCCTGATATTCTATGATTCTATGAACTCTTAAAGAGTGATCCTCAGTTTTGGGTTGACAGTCTGGCTGGATTTCAAGTTATGCAGCAAAATTTCTCTGTTTCCCCAGGCTTCCAAAAATGGGGGAAGGTAAGGAGGCCGTAGGTAGTCTTGAAGGAGAGGAGAGGTATTTGACAGTCCTGATGGGTTAACCAGTTAAAATAGTCATATCTTTTTAGTTGTTTGATAATATTACTGTACCTTTTAGCCTTTTAGCTAGGCCTTTTAGCATAAAATAATCATCAAAATTTGATATTGCTTCATGAAAGCTCACTTGAAAATATCCTGTTGCTTGGAATACCACTATCATACGGGCCAAAAAACTGTCTGAAGCACTTTAGAGAAAGGGGAATTATAAATAATGTGCTGTGTAATTGGGGAGAGGAAGTGTCTAGTAGTGTACTGCAAGAACTGTTATTTAATATTTTCACTAGTTATCTGGAAAAAGGAATAATCATCATATCAGTCACATTTACAGATTATACTCAACTGGGTGGAGTTGCCACCACCAGACAGGAGAGGGAAATAGTGACCTAATGACATTAGAAACCTGTATAGAAAACAGAATGAGATTTAACTTGGACAAAAATGCAGCTAATAGATTTGTGGAAAATAATCCAGCATGCAGGTTTTCAGAGGGAGGGAGGAACCCGGAAACTGGTTATACTGTAAAAGAGCTGGCCATTATAGAGAATACAAAACTATACATTAATTTACAATGTGACAAAGCAATAGAGAGGTGAATGCCATGTTGAACTATGTACATAGCATCACCAGTTAACATGGAAATAATAGTTCCTCTGTAGATGGTCCTGGTGTGATCACATCTTGCTATTATAGACCATGTTTGGGCAGAGAGAAGTAATTTACAGTGTCACAACCAGGAATAAAGGACAAGAGGTAAGAAGGGGAAAATGTAGGCTGGATATCAGGGAAAACTTCTTTTACAGACAGGTTTTAAACAAAGGATTTTTCTCTCAAGTTGAGAGATGAAAAGCCCATACTTTGCTATGTTTAAAGAGACTTAACTAAATACTTGCAAATGTGCTGTAGGGACCACTCCCCTGTGATAGAGTCTTTTCCATCTCTAACTCAGATGACTCTGGAAACAGAACATAGTCACAATGTTGTACATATTCAGTTTATATGTTCATTATCTAGCTAGCACCATAAGGGTACAGGCTCTACTCTTGTCCATGCTGTGGGATGGCTAAGCCTTTAGACACGCCTAGTCCTATGCAGGTAGGGATTCCCCTTGCCCACTATGCCACCCAGCCTATCCCTGGAATGTGCTATGCCATTTCCCAGGAGGTAGCGGTGTGGTGAAAAGGATGGCTGGGGGATTGACATAGAGCTGCTCTACTTGGGGGGCAGTTTAATTCCCAAGGTTGTTGCTGCATATGAAGGTCTGACCCAGCCTATTTATAAAACAAGAACCCACATCTGGCCCTTAGAGTATTCAAAGAGTTCTCCAGGTTAAGAAGCAACACATTTTGGTTTGCTCCCTTATTTCTATAAAAGTGTCTCTCTTAGCTACGCTCCTAGCCTCTCCTTTCTACTGTGAATAGTAAGATCCTCTCAGACGGCCATGATTTTTTTTTTAAACAGGTGAACCCTACTCATGCTGCTAAGACCCACACTCAGCATCTGTGTCATGCAGGCTCTGTTTTAAATCCCCTCTCCCATTCTGGGTAGAACAAGGAGTATCCCAAAGACCCTGCCACCCTCACCCCCAATCTCTTCCCTCAGCTAGTCTTATAAAGGGAGTGCATGGCCAGTCCAAATGCTCCTCTAAGAGAGCAGTTAAAAGGCTCCAAAATTTCCCTCAATGGGAAAGCAACTTGAAAATAAACAATAAAAACAGCTAGCAGCCCCAGCCACCTCTCTCCTACATCCCACACATGCAAAGTATGTCCTGAGGGTGATTTCCCAGCACTTGCCTTTATTGTATAAAACAGTTTAATAGCTCAGTCTTTACTTAGCAGCTTTTCAAAGAGTTTCTGCTAGCATGAGGTTCAAGCCATGGCCACAAAACCCATGGAGTAAGTAAGTGCTGCATGCCCTTTTATTCTCCGCACCCCAAGTAGGTGTTTGAAGGGTGTCAGGGAAAAGACCGAGACTTAGCTTCACCCTCATCCCCTTACTGATCAGCGCAGTTTAGCCAGTACAGGTTGTAATCTGATGTTGGTAGGTGGGTAGCAAATAGTTACCTTCTCCAGAACAAGGAGGAAGCAAGAGGAGAACTGTTGTTCAGAGAAGTGTGTGAAAGTCACTCTGCCTCCAGAGGGTACTTCTGGGTTGGTGCTCAGAGCTATGCCGAAAGGCACAATCTACCCCACAGTGAGGTGAAGAAAAAAAGTTTTATAAACTATATTTGGTAGATTGTATTATTCATGTGGCAGTATATGACCATATCCCCACCATGCATAAGCACAAGGAGACAAAAATTAAGGTTATATGTTCTTATAAGGTGCAGGAAATAAGTTTTATTATTAATTATTTGTATTACTGTGGCACGTAGAATCCCAAGTCATGGACTAGGACCCCATCATTCTAGGTACTGTGCAAACATTGAACAAACACAAGAGCTCCTGAAAAGCCTTGCCGCGTTTATTGTTCATTTGTATTAATCTTTCATTTAGCCGTGAAGTAATCTAAGAATTTACATGCAGCATACTCTACCTTTCCTCTGACCATTGCTAAAAGCTGCTAAAATTGTGTCACTTGCACTATTCATATATAAAATACAATTCTCACCCTTAGAACTCAGTACTCTCAAAAGCACTTCATGGGACCCTCAAAGGCATTTCCTCCTTTATATGGGCTTCTTCTGTACAAAATTCCAGCTTTCTACTCTAGTCAAAAAAAGTCTCTAGAATAGTTACATGGGAAAGTAAAGGGTTGGGTTTTTTTTGTTTGTTTTTGAGAGTCCTCAATTTAAAAGGGTTGACAACTTTTGCACAAGTTTGGTTTGTTTGTTTGCAATTGGGCTTAACCTGAAAAATGCCATAATGATTTAGAAAACTATAGGTGACTGAAAACAGTGAGAGAATGAAGAGGCTTAAGCAATTTAACTTAACTTAATGCCAGGCAAGGCGTGTTAGATTATCTTTTGTTCTACTTGTGAATTTTTCCTTTGCTGGACGGAGGTTTATTCCTGTTTTTTGTAACTTTGAAACTAAGCCTATAGGAAGTTCTGCTGTGTTTTTGAATATTTTGTTACCCTGTAAAGTTATTTTCCATCCTGATTTTATAGAGGTGATTTTTACCTTTTTTAAAAATAAAATCCTTCTTTTAAGAACCTGACTGATTTCTCTATTTTCCTAAGACCCAGGGGTTTGGGTCTGTTATCACTTTGTAACCAATTGATTAGGATATTATTCTCAAGCCTCCCCAGGAAAGGGGGTGTAAGAGCTTGGGGGGGGGATATTTTGGGGGATTAAGAACTCCAAGTAGTCTTTTCCCTGATTCTTTGTTAAATCACTTGGTGGTGGCAATGTACCTCCAAGGACAAAGAATTTGGGGAAGTTTTAACCTAAGCTGGTAGAAATAAGCTTAGGGGGTCTTTCATGTGGGTCCCCACATCTGTACCCTTGAGTTCAGAGTGGGGAGGGAACACGGACATAAGCCCACAAAAGCTTATGCTCTAATAAATTTGTTAGTCTCTAAGGTGCCACAAGTACTCCTGTTCTTTTAACTACTGTGGTTATCAGTGCTCCTGCATTTTCTGTGAACTTTTAAATATTTCAGTTGTAAGTGTTCTACGTGAAAAGATCTTGCAATAAAAGACAAAAAATAGGTATACGTAGTGCCTTAGTTCTCACATTTTAGGACATGCTTATTGCCCCCAAGCACCTGGAAGCAAATATCAGAGGAAATCCCTTTTATCTGGATATTTTTAGTATCAGTTGGAAAGCTCATGACTAGAGGTGAGTGAATATTTTTGGACAAATAGTTTATTTGCCAAAAAATACCGTTTATGTCGATTCAATATTATTAAGAAATTTTACAATGACATTTTAAAAATGCCCAGAAACAAAGTGAAGCATGTGATAACTAGTGAGAACACATCATTTGTATGAAGTTTCAGCCAATACATGTGGTGCACATTTTTAAAGAGACTGCAAAAATTCAAGGAGAAGGAACACTCCTGTGGACGGTATAGGGATTGTGCTAAGAGCAAGTGTCCTCTGTTCTATTCTAACAGCTGTCACTGTGTTACATTAATATGGTGTAAAATTTTCAAAGGCTTCTAAATGACTTAGGAGCTTCAGTGCCATTTTGAACGTGATTTAGGCATTTAGGAGCCTAAGTCTCAATGAATGTCAATGGAAGTTGGTTTCTTAAGTCATTATGAAAATGAGACTGAAACTCCTAAGGCATTTAGGCACTTTTGAAAACATTACCCTTTAAATGTATACAGTATTCTCAAAAAACTCAGTTATTATGATGAATGAAAATATAACTATAGTCCCATAGCAAATTAGTGGGAGAGTCAAGATTAAAGTCCCACTCTTGAAAACACTTAAGCGAGTATACAGTTTTGTGGTAGAAATTACTTGTATTATATGTTTGTACAGGGCCTAGCACAGTAGGATGGGTCCAGCCTGGTGAATAACATAGCTGAAGTCGACGTATTTAAATCTACTTACCTTGGTGTCTTCACTGCAGTGTGTTGACGGGGAGATGCTCTCCAGTCAATTCCCCTTGCACTTCTCGTTGAGGAGGAGTTGACACTAGAGCGATTGGCTGTCGATTTATACTAGACACGATAAATAGACCCCCACTGGATCGATCACTGCCTGTGGATCCAGCTGGTAGTGTACACAAACCCTTAGATAGTAATTCCTAAGAGTAAAGTTAAGTAGATAGGTAAGAGTTTGCAGTACTGGGGGCTGTGTCTTTTGAAAAATAAGTCCATAGCTAATCCTTTTTCTCCTTTGAGAGATTTTTAAAAACTCACAAGAATTTTCTAATGAATGGCTTAGAGTTTGCCCTCAAACAATCACGACAAAAATATTTCCCATTACATTTGGTCCAAAAATTGTTTTTATTTAACTTAAGAATAAATGATTTTTTTTTTGGGGGGGGGATTGTGATGAATTTTTGCCCTTCATCAGTTCCTATGTAATGATGGTGAAAGTAACTCATTGACACGAAGAGAGGCAGCTAACAGGAGAGTTTTGGAGGGAGTAGCTGCAGACAAAAATTTTCCTAGTACAAATTCTAGTATTTTCTGTAGTCTAGAATCTCAAGTTAAATAAGTTGAATAAGCCACCCCCTGAGCAATGTAAATAACACCAACCTAAGTGTTGGTATGGACAGCACTATGTTGGCCAGAGAGCTTCTCTGGCCGGCATAGCTACCGCCACTCTTGGAGGTGGTTTTATTATGCCAATGGGGAAGCGGTGCCACTGTAGTGCTTATAGTGTAGATTAGCCTAATAAGAACATAAAACTGCCCTCTAGCTTTTTCCTCTTTGCACTATTAAATTCTTCATTTGCTTATTTCCTATACCACAATAAGTAGATTTAAAACAGTGTGGGAGGGGAAAGGGGCTGAGGTTGAGGGGAAAGGGACTGGGGTTGAGGGAAAAGATACAGGGCCACCAGTGGTGCTGGAACAGTTTTTGGAGTGGGGGTGTGGAGCTGCGCCCCCTTACCTTTGTCCATGCCCCTCACTGCCCCCTGGAGCTGGGGCTGGGAGCATGGTCGTGGCTCCAGGAGTGGGGATGCTGACAGGAATAAGGTGTCAGAGGCTGCGGCCACAGCTGGGGGCAGGTGTGAAGCCCTGGACATAGGGCCAGCTGCCAAGACTCCGCATGTCGGGCCAATGGCTGGGCGGGACCCCACATGCGGGGCTGGCGGCCAGGAGCTTGGGGCCAGCAGCCGAGACCCTGCATTCATGGCCAGCAGCCGGGACTGTGGGGCCAAAAGCGGAGCCCCCAAGTGCAGGAATGGCAGCCGGGCAGGACCCTGGGGCTGGCAGCGGAGCCCCCGTTGCCGGCAGCCAGGCAGGACCCAGGGATGGCGGCGGAGCCCCGGGCAGCAGCGGGACCGGCAGCCGGGACCCTGGGCAGCAGGGGCGTGGGGCCAGCAGCCAGGACACTGTGCACAAAACCTGGGAGTGCTGCAGCACCCCCCACACCCCATTTCCCGCGCCTATGAGTACTCAGTTGCTCAGAATTTTCATTGGAGTAGTTCTGTTAACATTGCTCTGAATTTACACCAAGGGAAATGAGAGCTGACTTTGGTTCTGAGTGCCTCCAGGCGGGGGGGGGGGGGGTCAAGGACACTTGGGCCTAGTGCGCATAACTGCTGCGAGTGCCTCCAGGCCGGGGGGTCAAGGACACTTGGGCCTAGTGTGAGGGGGCTTCATCGACACTCATGGTTTTCCATCCCCTCGAGTTACCTAGTGGCCATGCCCAGTGTTCCCAACAATGGGCTATAATACAGCACCTTCCTTGCTCAGTGACTCCACATGGAAATTGCATAAGCACAGATCCAGTAATACCCACTTTCTTCCTTGAACCAGCTAAGCCAGGACTAGCATGAAGAATACCTGCCACGAACACAGGTGATGTCCCCCCACACACATGTGACCTATTTATAACCATCCCCTAGACAAGTCTACCACAAGAGTTCAGCTCATTTCTAAGCACTTTTTAAGAAACCTATATGGTAGAGTTAATTTCATCTTAACTATGCAGCAAACAGTTTAACTATAATATTCTAATCGAGTTTTTGAATGTTTATGCTGCTTTTTATTCACTTTAGGAGTTTAGTGTGGAGTATTCTCTGTTTTGAATTTAATGTTAGCTTCTTTTCCCCCTGCCCATAGGGAAAATATATGCAAATCAGTTAGCCAGGATTAACCTCAAATTAGGATGAAACTAATTAAAAATATTGTCTTTCCTGTTGAGAGAATCTTTTCTATGAGCATCAACTTATTTTAACTTGTTTAAACTTCCTAAAAAAATACATGAGTAGTTTTGGCTTAAAGAAATATGCAAACTAAAACCAAGATTTCTTTGTATTAATATAAAAATAAATGTTTAAATACCTGTGTACTTGTGCTCAGAGTAGATAAAAAGTATGTCTATTTAAAATTAGATGGCCCTTGGGAATACCAATGTGAATCATTCATTCATTTATGATTTTCTACTTTTTGTCATTCTAAATCCTGAGCTATATATTTTTTTTCACAATATAGAATCTAATTTTGAAGTCCTTATTCACTCCTGACACAGGAAAATTTCCCATTGAAGTAACTGGGAAGTTTGCCTGAGGAAAGACTGACTAAAGACTTTGAATTGGGTCCTATATGAAACAAAAATATTGCATAAATAATAATTCCACATTAAAATTGTATACAGTTAATATAACAAAAAAGGCAGTGTCACAAATATTAAGGGTCCAGAACTATAATTAATTATCTGTATTACACTTCCTGATCAGATTCTATCACTGATATAATGAATTTTGCATCATATATGTATATATATATATTCTTGCATGGTATCCTTGGGTCAGTAGCTCTGCATTTAAGAAATTATTCCACTGGAGAGAGAGAATAAGACAGAAAGAACCAACTTATAGTGGTGATGACATCTAAATAAGCTTCTAAACAAACAACTGCATCACAACTAACAATAAACATTTCTCCAAAATCTAACTGCATAAAACATAAAAGCAGAGAGAGAATGCCTAAGTTTGATTATTTTATTTCTTAGTTAGTCCTAACACAGTTGCAGTTGTTTTGCTGAACAGTTTTCTCTTTTCTCCAAGATCGGTTTAGCTGAGAGGCACCCTATTTTATTACATTGTATGACTGTTTTGTGGGATAAAAAAAGCAACAAAAAAGAATTAGAAGTTGAAGAATATTGAATAATGGCAAGGTATCAAACAACCCACAGAGGGAATCCAGTTGAATGAATGTTTATATGAGTCTCAGTTGATACATTCAAATTCTGCAGATTCTAAGCTCTCATTTAAAAAGAGAGTTCTTTGAGTGCTTGCTCATGTCAATTTCATTCCAGGTGTGTGCACGTCCACGTGCACATTCGTCAGAGACTTTTGCCCTAGCGGTATCCATAGGATCGGCTGCGGCACCCCCTTGAGTGCCACGCTTATGCGTTGGTATATCACACGACACTGATCCTACACTCTCTCAGTTCCTTCTTACCCCCTGTGATGATTGGTCAGAGTGCCTTTTCTTGCACTGCAAGAGCATTAGCGGGTTCTTTCAGCCCATTGTTCTGTCTCCTTAGTTTTAGGTACTTAGTTTGACCATTAAGTTTAGTGTTAGATAGTTTTAGTAGTTAAAGTCCCAGCTGAAACTTTGTTGTGGAGTGGGGCATGCCCCATTCCTCAAGCTTTAAGCCATGTTCATCATGTACCCAGCCGAAGCCCATTAGTGACCCCATGATAGCTGTCTGAAGTGTCTGGAGGAATCAAACTGAAAAGATAAGTGCAGGATCTGCAAGAACTTTCACCCTCAAGCTCAGGAGTGAGATATCCACTTGAGGGCCCTCCTCATGGAGGCTGCTCTTCATCCTGCCTTGGATCCCTCCTAGTCAGACTCCACGCCTAGTACTTTGGAGTCGGCGTGCAGCACACTGCTGGCACTGGAACACGCCTTCCCCTTTGCCGGTGCCCAAGAAGTGGCTGAAGCCTAAGAGCCTGTCGGCATCGCAGGACAAGGGGGCTTCGGACAAAGGGCCACGTGCCTGCTATGGAGCTACACTGGGGGTACTGCTGTAGTCAGACCCCCAAGCCCAGCCAGGGATCTGCCTCCAATTCCCGGGAGTGGCAGGGGATTCTGGCCCCTTGTAGGGCCACGTGTGCCTAAGGTGCCCTGGTGGCCAAGGATCAAGTAGGCTGTCCAGCACTGCAGACGCCAAGCCAGGCGATGGACCTGGTTAAGGCCCCGACGTCTAAGTGGAAGCAGGTTATGGGACCTTCCTCTAAAGTGATGGAGCCTCCCCGGTCCCCAGACTGCAGGCATTGATCTGTGTCATCACGGCCTAGAACCCAGGCACCACAGCCTTTATCTCCATGTAGGAGACCCAGGTCTCTAATACCTAGGTTGTCACTTACGAGGCATGGGACGCCCAAGCCATGATACCGATCCCATACCCACAGTACTGCTGGGCCTCCCACCAGAGATCACTGAGGCACAGATCCCCATCACCTAGGCTTTCCCCCCTGGTGTCGATCCCTCTTGGTGCAGGATTGTTCCCAGTCACAGCATTGGTCTCTGACTCTCCAGTACCGCTCTTTGGGCGCTTTCTCACCCCTTTCCTTACCGATCGCTGACAAGAGTCAGCCAACAGACTCAGGCATCTATGGCTCCGCCCTCGTCACTGGAAGGGCAGTAGTCCGAGCCAGAGGGAGAGTTCAGCCCCTCACCTAGGACAGCCACAACAGCCCATGAAATGGGCACAGCCCTAGTGGTGGCGACGTGGCAGCAAGGGCAGTGACCCACCCAGTATCAATACTGGAGCCCATGAGGTGAACCCGTCATGCCAGTCCCATACTCCAACCGTTCCTCTCAGGCTGCATCAGACAAACTGCCTCCAGCCCAGCCGGCATCGGAGCACAGTGCCGAGTCTGACGAGGGAGCAGCGCAGTAGGACTTGACGCCCAAGGAGCCATCTCCAGACAGGCAAGGGGAAGCCGCCCCTCCCACTGTTGTACAATCATCATCTTCATCTCCAGATGAGGCAGTGAAGGGCCCCTCGCAAGCAAGTAGTCCCCTTGATGATTTCAAGGAGCATGGCACTGCTCAAAAGGGTCGAGGAGCTAGCAGAGGAGATCGAGGAACTAGCAGAGGAGTTCAACAACCTCTTCAACGTCATACCCTCCTCAACCCTGGCCAGGGTCGCGTTGCCTGTACACCCAGGGGTCCTGAAAATTGCCAAGTCAGTGTGGCAGACCCCATCTTACATTCCACCTACTTCCAAGAAAGCGGAAAACAAATATTGTGTTCCGGCAAAGAGATTTGAATACCTGTATACCCACCCTCCTGCAGGGTCCTTGGTAGTGTCTACCATCAAAGAAAGAGACAGGCAGGTACAGGCCAGTGGCACCCCCAAAAATAAAGATGCCAGAAGACTAGACTTATTTGGCAAAAAAGTTTATTCAGTGGCCAGCCTGCAAGTTTGGGTGTCTAACCATCAGGCTCTGCTAGGCAGGTTCAACTTCAGCTTGTGGGACTCCATCAGCAAGTTCAAGGAGGGCCTTCCACAGGACCAAGCCCAGGAGTTTGCCACCTTCATGGATGCGGGCAAAGAGGTAACAAGAGGCACCCTCCAGATGGCCTGGGACGCTACAGTCTCAGCAGCCAGGATGGTCATCTCTGCAGTGGTCATGAGGTGGAGCTCCTGGTTACAGTGCTCCGGGCTGTCCCAGGAGATGCAGACTACTCTCCAGGATCTCCCGTTTGAGGGAGAAGGGCTCTTGGAGCTGACCGATGCACAGCTCCACTGCCTTAAAGACCCCCGTGCCACCCTTTGGTCCTTGGGCCTGCACACCCCTCAACAGACTAGAAAGCCATTCCAGCCACTCTCTCCTCTGCCTCCATCCAGGTCGTGGGGCATCCCCCAGTCCATATCCTACAGAAGGAAGGAGAAAGTCAAGGGATTTAAGTAATGGCACCCTTCATCTTCCCGCTCCTCTGCCCAGCTTGGCCCTCTTGAGATGAGGGCAACCAGAAGCAGGTATTTGAGGATGCGCCCAAGGATGGCGCCCCAGCCATTGCCCAGGATCCTCCCCCCTGCTTTTTCCTCAACCGTCTATGTCCCTTCCGATTGGCCTGGTTGTGGCTGACCTCTGACCGTTGGGTGCTCGACACAGATTCTTGAGGCTTCACCCTGCAGTTTGAATTAAGGCATTCGACCCGAGCAGGCTTCGCTGCACTTAATCCTGGACTACCTTCTGCAGCTCAAGCTCTGAGGCCTGTCCCTGTCATCCATTAAGATCCATCTGCTGCTATTTTGGCTTTCCATCTGCCACTAGAGGGCAGGTTGATTTTTGCCCACAGCATAAGTGCCAGCTTCCTCAAGAGCCTTGAGTGCCTCTATCCACACGTCAGGGACGCAGTCCCTCCGTGGGACCTAATTGTCTATTATCCCAGTTCCTGGCACTTCCTTTCAAGCATCTGGCTTCCTGTTCTCTCCTCCTCCTTTCTTGGAAGGTCGCATTTTTGGTCGCAATAACTTCAGCTCACAGGGTCTCTGAGATTAGAACACTTACCTTGGAACCACCCTATACAGTCTTTTACAAGGACAAGTTCCAACTGCATCCACACCCAGTCTTCCTGCCCAACGTGGTCTCCCAGCTTCATATGGGTCAGGAAATTTATCTGCCCATCTTTTTTCCAAAGCCCCGTAAGTCAGGGGAGGAGCATCGGCTGCATTCCCTACATGTCAGAAGGGCACTAGTCTTCTACATTGAACAGACCAAGCCATTCCGCAAATCTATGCATCTGTTCATTGCAGTGCCCGACAAAATGAAAGGTCATCCGGTGCTCAAATAATTTCTTTTTGGATCACTGCCTGCATTCCCTACTGCTATGACGAGGTGAAGGTGCCACCTCCAGCGATTGTCACTGCCCACTCAACCAGGGCACAAGTCTCTTCGGCAGCTTTCCTAGCCCAAGTGGCAATCCAGGACCTCTGTAGGGAAGCCACCTGGTCATCTGTCTACACGTTCATGTCCCATTAGGTGCTTACCCAGCAGGCATGGGACAATGCTGGCTTCGGTAGAGCAGTGCTGCAATCCACTAGGCTGTGAACTCTGAGCCCACCTCTAAGGATACTGCTTGTGAGTCACCTAGAATGGAATTGACATGAGCAAGCACTCGAAGAAAAAAAAACCCGGTTACCTACCTTTCGTAACTGTTGTTCTTCAAGATGTATTACTCATGCC
This sequence comes from Natator depressus, assembly GCF_965152275.1. Taxonomy (NCBI): domain Eukaryota; kingdom Metazoa; phylum Chordata; order Testudines; family Cheloniidae; genus Natator; species Natator depressus. Next base: position 126,893,354 of record NC_134235.1, read on the forward strand.
CATTCCATTACCCGCTCTTCTGCCCTCTGTCGGAGTTGCTGGCAAGAAGGAACTGAGAGGGCTTAGGGTCGGTGGCACCTGATATGCCGATGCATGAGCGCGGCACTCTAGGGGGCGTCACAGCTGACCCTACGGATACTGCTAAGGAAAAAGTCTCTGAAGACTGTAAAAAGAAAAGGAGTGCTTGTGGCACCTTAGAGACTAACAAATTTATTTGAGCATAAGCTTTCATGAGCTACTGCTCACTTCATCGGATGCATTCAGTGGAAAATACAGTGGGGAGATGTATATACATAGAGAACATGAAACAATGGGTGTTACCATACATACTGTAACAAGAGTGATCAGGTAATTTGAGCTATTACCAGCAGGAGAGCGGGAGGGTCGGGGGGGGGACCTTTTGTAGTGATAATCAAGGTGGGCCATTTCCAGCAGTTGACAAAAACATCTCAGGAACAGTGGTGGTGGGGGGGAAATAAACATGGGGAAATAGTTTTACTTTGTGTAATGACTCATCCACTCCCAGTCTTTATTCAAGCCTAAGTTAATTGTATCCAGTTTGCAAATTAATTACAATTCAGCAGTCTCTCCGTGGAGTCTGTTTTTGACGTTTTTTTGTTGAAGAATTGCAACTTTTAGGTCTGTAATGGAGTGACCAAAGAGATTGAAGTGTTCTCCGACTGGTTTTTGAATGTTATAATTCTTGACGTCTATCAAGCATTCTTACAACTATAATACGCACCTGCTGAAGTGAAGAAACAGATTGACAGAGCCAGAAGAGTACCCAGAAGTTACCTACTACAGGACAGGGCCAACAAAGAAAATAATAGAACGCCACTAGCCATCACCTTCAGCCCCCAACTAAAACCTCTCCAATGCATCATCAAGGATCTACAACCTTTCCTGAAGGACGACCCATCACTCTCACAGATCTTGGGAGACAGGCTAGTCCTTGCTTAGTCCTCCCCCCAACCTGAAGCAAATACTCACCAGCAACCACACACCACACAACAGAACCACTAACCCAGGAACCTATTCTTGCAACAAAGCCCGATGCCAACTGTGTCCACATATCTATTCAGAGGACACCATCATAGAGCTAATCACATCAGCCACCTTATCAGAGGCTCGTTCACCTGCACATCTACCAATGTGATATATGCCATCATGTGCCAGCAATGCCCCTCTGCCATGTACATTGGTCAAACTGGACAGTCTCTACGTAAAAGAATAAATGGACACAAATCAGACGTCAAGAATTATAACATTCAAAAACCAGTTGGAGAACACTTGAACGAGAGACTGTTGAATTGGATTTAATTTGCAACCTGGATACAATTAATTTAGGCTTGAATAGAGATTGGGAGTGGATGGGTCATTACACAAAGTAAAACTATTTCCCCATGTTTATTCCTCCCCCCTCCCCACTGTTCCACAGATGTTCTTGTCAACTGCTGGATTATCACTACACAAGTTTTTTTCACCCCCGCTCTCCTGCTGGTAATAGCTCACCTTACCTGATCACTCTCATTACAGTGTGTATGGTAACACCCATTGTTTCATGTTCTCTATGTATATACATCTCCCCACTGTATTTTCCACTGAATGCATCCGATGAAGTGAGCTGTAGCTCATGAAAGCTTATGCTCAAATAAATGTGTTAGTCTCTAAGTGCCACAAGTACTCCTTTTCTTTTTGCGGATACAGACTAACTCGGCTGCTGCTCTGAAATCTGAAGACTGTGTATGTGGGTGCGCACACACCTAGAATGGAATGGACATGAGCAACACATCTCGAAGAACAACAGTTAAGAAAAGTATTTAACCATTTTTTCTAGTTTTCTTGTTTTTAGAGAACCTTCATAATGTGTAGCAAGTGTAACTGTTGTAGATCTCTCAGTCTGCGTGAGTCTGCAGCACCCTGAAACAATTCTGGACTCCCTCGCCTCCTTTAATCTATTTGGAATGTTAATTTTAAAGCCAAATACTCCTTTCAAGTAAAAATTAATTCTTGATCATTTTAGCTGATGGAATGTGGAAGGGAGTGAAGCACATACGGATGGGTATTGGGAGATGCTTCAGGAAAGGGGGAAAAACATAAGGAGACACAAAGAAACAGTGTAATTATTAAAAGATGAAAATATTGACTAACTGAGCCATACAGAAAGTGTCAGTTATGTACTGCACACATAATAACTCTTATGAGTTTACTATACAAAGATCAGATTCCATCTTTGATGTTTCTACAAATCTCCCTTTGACATCAGTGACTAATCCACTGTGGATAGAGGTAGCATTCAGTCATAAACATATACCCTTGCTCACGATTAAAACTGGAATTCATCCTTATCCACTGAATGAACTTGACAAACAAATAATACAGCTAGAATATCATGCTAAAATTGCAGGATCCGTGATTCTTTTCCGTGCCTGTGATTTCCTCCTGTTCCTGATATGAGAGCAAGAGATGTTTTTGTATATTCTGTGAGACACATACATTGACCTTCCTGAACACTGTTCCTGCTCTGATCCTTCCTGGTCTGGTTTGCTTCAGCTCTCTTCACCACTCTTGGACTTGACTGCAGCCTGGATTTGTCTGAACTCCCTTACCTGAGGTTAGGCTTAGCAGGGTCTAGCTGAGCCTGATTCAGCCCACCTTCTTTTCATTTATTTTCCTGAAAAGCTGATGCTGATGTCACATCTCCCACTATCTCTCTGCCTTCATTCAGGTCTATTGCCCATCAGTCTGTGGTTCTGCAGGCATCTTCTCCAGATTTGGACCTGAGGCAATGAAATATCTGTACAGCCACACGAGACACTGGAAGTAGCAGTGTAGATCTGACAAGGACCCCTAGAGGTACTAACTCAGTGGCAATGGATCAGGGACCTGTTAAAAGCACAGTTGAAAAGACAGCTGACATTTAAGCCTATCTGTATTTTTTGCACCACGGAACACTGGTGTCTAAGTCATTACAAGATAGCAGCTCAGCAGTAGTGGAGGGCATAAGGATGAATCCAAGATGGCAGTTACACAGATTTCTGGGTCTGAAACTATGACTGAATTCCCACTGTCTGCCTGCCACAGTGGTATTGTATCCCATGACTATGGCTGCTAGGCACTTTGATAATATAAATAATAATTAAACCAGAAAGTGCTGATCCCAGACAAAAATAAGTAAATAAAGGTTTAGAGTTCCTGAGGCTCAAATACAGTGCACGATCAGTGCAACCCAAAGTTTTGGGGCAAAAGTGTCACCACGTCCATGTGGCTTGTATCAGATAAATCACAAGCAGCTGTAATGGGGGGATGACCCCATTTCTCTCCTGTTTTATTCTGCAATGAATGAACTCAACTCCTGCTTACCAGGAAATGTGTACATGTAGAGGTCAGACTGTACCTTTACAAAAATTAATGGAATTCTTTCTGTGTTTAACATGAAACCTTGCTTCTATCTCTAAACCTTGAAAAAGGCCTGGAAGGTAGGAAGTGTCATGGTTCTGCTCTTACGTTGCCAGTAACTAAAACAATAACATGTATCAGGTAGTCTGATTCGGAATTCTTTCTAAGGGGATTAACTAGCACTTGAATGCCTAAGGAGATAAGACTTCTTGTTTAGTACTAAACTCTTGTACATGATGATCTCCATATTGTATTTCCGACACCTTGCACCTCTCAATTTACTTAAAGTACTTAAAATATTAATAATTATTATTAATAATAACTTCTGCAATAGTCAAGTCCCAAGATCTGGATAAGTTTAATGAATTTGGTGATGTTTGACTTTATTTCCAAGATCTTGAGTATGTGTAAACAAATTATGGAATGAGCATACACTGGCATATGCACAGAATTACTCATGCATTAATACTGTATTTTAAGCGGGTAAACCCCTGTGTAAAAGTCTTATAAAATGTAATAGGGAGGAAATAAAAGTGCTCTATGCAAGTTAACCAGGAGGAAGTTGTAGGAATCAGTTAAAAAACTTTATAGGGTTTAATAAAGAATTGTATCCATTCTGTAAAAGTTTTAAGGCAACCAGCAGAATTTAATATAAAGTTACAAAACAATTCTGTAGGTTGATTTAAAAATTTGATGTGTTATCATTCTCCATTAAATTCTTAAGGATTTTCCATAAGGGAACAGTTTGCGTTTCAAATGAATGCTATTAGTTCTGTGTCACACAAAGAAACACTGGCGACTTGAGTGGGTAAAGTGACTATAATAGTATTTTTAGATTTCAATAGAGAATTGTTGGGGCAGCTTTTATTATTGGCAGGCAAATTGAAACCGCATTTACAATGTTTTTTCAATATTTGAGTTTACAGTATATTCTATAAATTAAAGCAAAGATTCTATTTGTGCAATTTAGCTGCTGAAAAATCTGTGGGCGTTTGGAACAACGATATAATGTCACAAAGCGACATCCCATAGGGAGCAAAGTGATACAGCTTTAATTCCATTTTGGACCTCATTGAGAGAGGTTTAGATAGATACAAAACCAGATAATTGACACGGCTGTTAGAACAGCTGAAAAGTCAGATACTAACGAACCATGCAAATTGCGTGAGGTACAATGTTTAAGCAAAAGGCTTATTTCTAAAGCTGGTCAAAATATTTTGGCAACAAACTTTTTTTCTGTTGAAACATGCTGTTTTGTCAAAGCCAAAATATTGGTTCTGATGACAATATGGTCAGGAAGGTTTTTCAGGTCCAGGATGTATTTAAGGGAGGAAGGGAAGAGAGAAATATTTTATTTTTGTAAAATACCTTGTACAAAGCAGTCCTGGTCCATGACTAGGGGTTCAAAGTGCTGTGGTGATACAAATAATTAATGTGAATCATAGGGCACTGGCCTGGGAAAAACCCAGGTTCAAATCCCTGTGCTGCCTGATTTGGAGCCAGAGATTGAACCTGAGTTTCCCACTGCCCAGGCCAATCTGCTATGCATCAGAGAGTGTTTCGCTCTCATTTTTGTTTTGGTTCCATATTGGAATGAAAACAAATTTTGAAACATTTTGCAAAGTGGAATTGCTTCCTGGGCAGACCTATTTATTTCTGTCATCTAACTCCTGGATGATTTTAGTAGTGGTAGTACTATTTCCTTTATGCTGCATCTACACTGAAGTTTTGTTTGTTTGTTTTTTTTTAAATCTCCCACCTCTGCACTCAGGTTGATACCGTCCCACCAGTGTTAGTAATACTGGAATCAATAGTGTAGACTGGGAGCTGATGCTTGTACCAAACCCTGCTCAGAGCAGCTGTAGACAACACCGGTTGGTTAAATCTGCAAGCAGTTGGACTACACTAGTGCTCCTACCATTGCTGGTGTTCTACTGATGCTAGTGCAGCAGTGGGAAGATGTCCTGAACGTTGTTAGTGGAGACAGCTGGGCTCTAGGTAATCAACTGCAACAGGGAGCCATGTATGAATTTTACTTAAGACTTGATACTTTTCTGTTAGATGTGGCAGCCCTAGATTTTATGGAGATATCATACGCAGCTTGAAAATAAGAGGTTAGAAAACTTGAAAAGCAATTAATTTCTTTAAAACAGTTTAGCCATGTGGGATGGCAAAAGTCCTTAGACTCAGTCTGCCAAATTAATTGTGTTTAGGATCCGTGTGAAGGGTCCAATGTAATAATACTTTAAAATATGTGTATAAAAGAGATTTAACCTGCAGTATATCTAAGCATGTGCATTATCTTTAATGGGATATTTAGATTCATATATGCTACCAGCTAACTTCACAGAGTAAGCAAACATGGCAAATAACTGATGGTGATGGTGGTGAACCATTCCTACTCCTGGTCTAAGTACTAAGGAAGCAGTGTGATTCAACATGGCTGAACAGCACTGCTTAGTTTCTTGGGTACAAAAGACTTCCTCTTGATTTTGCACCTGCCACCTTCAAGTTCTGTGGTTTGCTGCCCTTCTTTGGCTGAGAAGACAGCTGGTTAGATCCTTCCCTGAGCACAACTTCTACTTTGTCCAGAATAGTCTCTGGACAATGTCATGGGGTACTTCTGGGGCTGATCATCCTTCTTTTGAAGCTCCTTCAAGCCCAGAGAGTACAACAGAAGATCAACTGCCCATCCAGGGCCCACGCTTCTTACACTAGGACTTTAGGTCGAATTTAGCAGCGTTAAATCGATGTAAACCTGCACCCGTCCACACGATGAAGCCCTTTTTTTCGACTTAAAGGGCTCTTAAAATCGATTTCCTTACTCCACCCCTGACAAGTGGATTAGCGCTAAAATCGGCCTTGCCGGGTCGCATTTGGGGTACTGTGGACACAATTTGACGGTATTGGCCTCCGGAGCTATCCCAGAGTGCTCCATTGTGACCGCTCTGGACAGCACTCTCAACTCAGATGCACTGGCCAGGTAGACAAGAAAAGAACCGCGAACTTTTGAATCTCATTTCCTGTTTGGCCAGCGTGGCAAGCTGCAGGTGACCATGCAGAGCTCATCAGCAGAGGTGACCATGATGGAGTCCCAGAAGCGCAAAAGAGCTCCAGCATGGACTGAATGGGAGGTACGGGATCTGATCTCTGTATGGGGAGAGGAACCCGTGCTATCAGAACTCCATTCCAGTTTTCGAAACGCCAAAACTTTTTTGTCAAAATCTCCCAGGGCATGAAGGACAGAGGCCATAACAGGGACCCGAAGCAGCGCCGCCTGAAACTTAAGGAGCTGAGGCAAGCCTACCAGAAAACCAGAGAGGCAAACGGCCGCTCCGGGTCAGAGCCCCAAACATGCCGCTTCTGTGATGAGCTGTATGCCATTTTAGGGGGTTCAGCCACCATTACCCCAGCCGTGTTGTTTGACTCCTTCAATGGAGATGGAGGCAACACGGAAGCAGGTTTTGGGGACGAAGAAAATGATGATGAGGAGGTTGTAGATAGCTCACAGCAAGCAAGCGGAGAAAGCGGTTTTCCCGACAGCAAGGAACTGTTTCTCTCCCTGGACCTGGAGCCAGTACCCCCCAAACCCACCCAAGGCTGCCTCCTGGACCTGGCAGGTGGAGAAGGGACCTCCGGTGAGTGTACCTTTTAAAATACTATACATGGTTTAAAAGCAAGCATGTGAAAGGATTAATTTGCCCTGGCATTCGCGGCTCTCCTGGATGTACTCCCAAAGCCTTTGCAAAAGGTTTCTGGGGAGTGCAGCCTTATTGCGTCCTCCATTGTAGGACACTTTACCAATCCAGGCCAGTAGCACGTACTCGGGAATCATTGTACAACAAAGCATTGCAGTGTATGTTTGCTGGCATTCAAACAACATCCGTTCTTTATCTCTCTGTGTTATCCTCAGGAGAGTGATATCATTCATGGTCACCTGGTTGAAATAGGGTGCTTTTCTTCAGGGTACACTCAGAGGTGCCCGTTCCTGCTGGGTGTTTGCCTGTGGCTGAACAGAAATGTTTCCCGCTGTTAGCCATGCGGGGGGGAGGGATGAGGGGGTAGCCATGTGGTTGGGGAAGGCAAAATGCGACCTTGTAACGAAAGCACATGTGCTATGTATGTAATGTTAACAGCAAGGTTTACTCTGAAAGAGTGTAGCCATTGTTTTATAAAATGTGTCTTTTTAAATACCGCTGTCCCTTTTTTTCCTCCACCAGCTGCATGTGTTTCAATGATCACAGGATCTTCTCCTTCCCAGAGGCTAGTGAAGATTAGAAAGAAAAAAAAATGCACTCGCGATGAAATGTTCTCTGAGCTCATGCTGTCCTCCCACACTGACAGAGCACAGAAGAATGCGTGGAGGCGAATAATGTCAGAGTACAGTAAAGCACAAAATGACCGGGAGGAGAGGTGGCGGGCTGAAGAGAGTAAGTGGCGGGCTGAAGAGAGGGCTGAAGCTCAAATGTGGCGGCAGCGTGATGAGAGGAGGCAGGATTCAATGCTGAGGCTGGTGGAGGATCAAACCAATATGCTCCAGTGTATGGTTGAGCTGCAGCAAAGGCAGCTGGAGCACAGACTGTCGCTACAGCCCCTGTGTAACCAACCACCCTCCTCCCCAAGTTCCATAGCCTCTTCACCCAGACGCCCAAGGACACGGTGGGGGGGCCTCCGGCCAACCAGCCACTCCACCACAGAGGATTGCCCAAAAAACAGAAGGCTGGCATTCAATAAATTTTAAAGTTGTAAACTTTTAAAGTGCTGTGTGGCCTTGTCCTTCCCTCCTCCACCACCCCTCCTGGGCTACCTTGGTAGTCATCCCCCTATTTGTGTGATGAATGAATAAAGATGCATGAATGTGAAGCAACAATGACTTTATTGCAGCTGCAAGTGGTGATCGAAGGGGGGAAAGGAGGGTGGTTGCTTACAGGGAAGTAGAGTGAACCAAGGAGTGGTGGGGGGCAGGTTCCTCAAGGAGAAACAAACAGAAGTTTCACACCGTAGCCTGGCCAGTCATGAAACTGGTTTTCAAAGCTTCTCTGATGTGCAGCGCGCCCTCCTGTGCTCTTCTAACCGCCCTGGTGTCTGGCTGCGCATAACCAGCAGCCAGGCGATTTGCCTCAACCTCCCACCCCGCCATAAACGTCTCCCCCTTACTCTCACAGATATTGTGGAACACACAGCAAGTGGTAATAACAGTGGGAATATTGGTTTCGCTGAGGTCTAAGCGAGTAGTAAACTGCGCCAGCGTGCCTTTAAACATCCAAATGCACATTCTACCACCATTCTGCACTTGCTCAGCCTGTAGTTGAACAGCTCCTGACTACTGTCCAGGCTGCCTGTGTATGGCTTCATGAGCCATGGCATTAAGGGGTAGGCTGGGTCCCCAAGGATAACTATAGGCATTTCAACATCCGCAACAGTTATTTTTTGGTCTGGGAATAAAGTCCCTTCCTGCAGCTTTTGAAACAGACCAGAGTTCCTGAAGATGCGAGCGTCATGTACCTTCCCCGGCCATCCCACATTGATGTTGGTGAAACGTCCCTTGTGATCCACCAGAGCTTGCAGCACTATTGAAAAGTACCCCTTGCAGTTTATGTACTCGCCGGCTTGGTGCTCCGGTGCCAAGATAGGGATATGGGTTCCATCTATGGCCCCACCACAGTTAGGGAATCCCTCTGCAGCAAAGCCATCCACTATGACCTGCACATTTCCCAGACTCACTACCCTTGATATCAGCAGATCTTTGATTGCGTGGGCTACTTGCATCACAGCAGCCCCTACAGTAGATTTGCCCACTGCAAATTGATTCCCAACTGACCGGTAGCTGTCTGGCATTGCAAGCTTCTACAGGGCTATCACCACTCGCTTCTCAACTGTGAGGGCTGCTCTCATCTTGGTATTCACGCGCTTCAGGGCAGGGGAAAGCAAGTTGCAAAGTTCCATGAAAGTGCCCTTACGCATGCGAAAGTTTCGCAGCCACTGGGAATCGTCCCAGACCTGCAACACTATGCGGTCCCACCAGTCTGTGCTTGTTTCCCGAGCCCAGAATCGGCGTTCCACCGCATGAACCTGCCCCATTAGCACCATGGTGCATGCATTGGCAGGGCCCATGCTTTCAGAGAAATCTGTGTCCACGTCCTGATCACTCACGTGACCGCACTGACGTCGCCTCCTCGCCCTGTATCGCTCTGCCAGGTTCTGGTGCTGCATATACTGCTGGATAATGCGTGTGGTGTTTAATGTGCTCCTAATTGCCAAAGTGAGCTGAGCGGCCTCCATGCTTGCCTTGGTATGGCGTCCGCACAGAAAAAAGGCGCGGAACGATTGTCTGCCGTTGCTCTGACGGAGGGAGGGGTGACTGACGACATGGCTCACAGGGTTGGCTTACAGGGAATTAAAATCAACAAAGGGGGTGGCTTTACATCAAGGAGTATTTCAGGCAGGACTTCACGGAGGGTTTCAATAAGAAATGGTGCACCTAAGTAATTGTTCTTATTGGAACAAGCAGGTTGGTCTGGCCTCTGATTGACAAATGGCTAGATTTACCTTGCTGCACCTTCTCTGTGAGTGACGGCAGTGTGACCTAGAGGAATGAGTCCCCTAGACGGGGGCGGGTGGGGGGGGAAGCAAATGAGTACAAAACAAATCTGGTCTATTTCTTGTTTTGATCCACTCCATCTATCTTTTACATCTTTGGCTGGCAGCAGACGGTGCAGAAGGACTGCAAGCCATCCACATCTCATGGCTGCTCAGCAGAGGATGGTATAATAGGACTGCTAGCAATCTGTATCACCTGCCTGCTCACCATAAGATGGTTCAATAGGACTGACTGCAGGACTAAAGAAAATGACCTGGTCAAGTCACTTCTAATGGAGTCCCTGCATGCATGTCTGCCCAGGCACTCCTGGCTGATGTGGCCAGGAGCACCTCGGACATGACGATGACGGCTACCAGTCCTATTGTACAGTCTGCTGCCACAAGGCAATGGGTTGCTGCTGCTGTGTAGCAATGCAGTACCACGTCTGCCAGCACCCAGGAGACATACGGTGACGGTAACCTGAGCGGGCTCCATGCTTGCCTTGGTATGGCGTCTGCACCGGTAACTCAAGAAAAAAGGCGCAAAACGATTGTCTGCTGCTGCTTTCACGGAGGGAGGGAGGGAACGGAGGCCTGACGATATGTACCCAGAACCACCCGCGACAATGTTTTAGCCCCATCAGGCATTGGGATCTCAACCCAGAATTCCAATGGGCAGCGGAGACTGTGGGAACTGTGGGATAGCTACCCACAGTGCAACGCTCCGGAAGTCGACTCTAGCCTCGGTACTGTGGAAGCACTCCGCCGAGTTAATGCACTTAATGCACTTAGAGCATTTTCTGTGGGGACACCACACACTCAAATATATATATATATTATATGTATATATATATATATATATATATATATATATATATATATATATATATATATGGCAGAGTCAGGAATTGAATCCAGGTCTCATTAATCCCAGTTCCACACCTTAATCACCGATAAATTTTTTCTTGTTCTTTCCTTTTTACTCTCTCTGTCTACCTTTTCATTTTCTTTTCTGTGTGTTTACTCCTCCTTTCTTTGTTGCCTTTTCCTTTCAGTAACATTAATCTAATGATATTTTTCCTGTATTGCTTATTTTCTCTCACACCCCTAGATTTAATTGGTTTGCAGGTAAAGAGAAACTTTTCCCTTCCCAGAGGTTGAAAATGGATAACTGATTATGATGCAATTCTTCAAAACAACCTGATTTTGTCCTGAACAAAAGTGCTTTCCAAAATTAGTCTGTACATCACTTGTCAGCCCATCATTACTTTCACATCTGCTGCTGCTGCCATTGTCTTCTGCACTGAAAATAGATACTGGAAATTGGAGTTGCACATAAATGCCGGGACATTCACAAATATAATAAATGAAAAGTGACAGTAAAAGTTGCTTTCAAAATTCCACAGTATGGGCTCAATCTTGCAAGATGCTGAGAACCACCTTGGGGTAAGGGCAGGCTGTGCTACCTAGGGGATACTCAGCACCACACTAGATCCAGCCCTCTGAAAATAAAGTAGTGAAGAACTTCCCTCCAGAACTATCTGTGAGAAAAAGCTTCTTTATTTCATATCAGAGAAAACTTGAGAAGTAGGGAGGTGGCACAGGGTTAATATGGATCTTTCACTTGGAAATACAGATATATTCTACCCTAAATAGACTCTAAATTAAACTATGGATCTTAGCCACCTTTCTTTTTGATGTCCTAGATGGCTTTTCATTTAATTTCAAGAGAGTAAAAAGCCATGTGTGATTCTTAAACTACTCTATGGACCAAATTCAGCCCTGGTTTAAGTGTGCACAGCTCAAATGGAAACCAAGGAGTCGCACCTGCTTATGCTGAGGCCAGATTTGATCCTAAGTCTCCAAGATCAAAACTAATAACTTTTACTAATTTACGTTCCAAAAGGTGAGTAGAGTGACTGCTATCTAAAGAAAGTACTACTACGTCACCATTCTGTAACATCTATTTATCCTCTTGAGGTTTAGACTCTTCCTGGTCGTTTGCTTCCAGTACTGTAGTTGTTTTATACATGTGTTCTTAACTGCAATCTCATTCCACAGGTATTGTTCCGAATTATTTGTATGTACTTTTTTATAGTACCAATTGGTTATTTAATCATAAGCAGAGCTACTAGAGTTATCATATACTTAATTCTGCATCGCCCATTTCATTATAAGTCTCTGTTTTCAATTGCTTCTCCGCCTAATTTTAACCACTCAGTCACAAATTGTTCATTTGTTGTCTTTCTCAGGTTTATTTTTGTGTATGTTTCAATAAAAATGATTCAGCCATTTCAGAGAATGAGGTTAGAGGAAAATAGATAGTTTACTAGTACTAAAAATATTTTCCAACCATTTCCACCATAATTGTGGGGGAGACATTTCTGCAGTCAGGGAGATATTTTTGGTTGTTTTTTTTTCTGTGTACATGTGCGCTCTCTCACACAAACATGTACTACCATTCTGGGGGGGAAAAAAGCATTTCCAAAGCACCATGCTTTTATAGATCTCAGAATGTTTTATAAACAGTAAGGAATTAATCTTCACATTGTCCCCTCTGAAGTTGGTAATAGTCTCATATCACAGATGTGGAAATTGAGACTCAAATGTCTGGCCTAAGGTCACACAGCAGTTTAGTTAGCATCACAGCCTGAATTCAGATCTTCTTATTCCCAGTCCCATGATTCATCCACGAGAAAATTCTTAGTCCCAAAGAATGAGACCTCTTCTTCTTAGTTTTTAATAAGCAGCTATCCTCACCTTCTTTCTGTATTACTTTTCTCATAGAGTCACTACTTCATCACTCAGCCTGCTAGTGACTACATGTGGGATAAAGAACTAGAATGAGGGATAGCACCCTCACCCTCCCACCCCCATCACAAAAGTAGCAGGAATTAGGAAGCCAAGATTATTTTCCCTAACATTTCCTGAATCATGCTCATAACAATAATCATCCCAAGCTAGGTTTGAGTGTGGGAAGGTCAATGACAATGCAGAGACACGAACAATGGAGGGAATGTATAATTCACAGCCTAATCAAAATATAATGTGTGCCTTCAAAAGCAGCATGCCCACAGTAGTAGGAGAGGTATTAGTGTAGACAAAACACAAAGCACAGCCACTCAGCACTTCTGTAAATCAGACCCCAGGATCTCAAGTGAGGCACCCAGAAAATGAGGAACACACAACTAGTGGCCAATTGTGAAATGTTTGGTGTAAGTGACTTGCCCAGCATCATATAGGAACTGAGGCAGAAACCGGGATAAAATCCAAGACTCCAGGGCAACATTCATCTGTGTTAAACATGAGAGCATCCTTTCTCTTCCAGCAATCCCTTGCTTCCTTAGTGGTAAACCCAACTTCTGCAGGGATCTTACAGGTAATAGTCTCATTCAGTATAGAGCCCTGATGCAGTCTCAGAGCATATTCCATCTTATGCACTTGATGGGATCCTAGGGAAACAATAGTTTGTCATTAGAGCTGCTTGAATAATTGTTTGTTTTTTGGTTTGTTTTTTGTTTGGTGGCCAAATTGAAAAATAAGAAGAAAAAAAAACAACAACATTTTGGTGGACCTTACATGCAAATTGTTTTATTTTGTTTTTTTTTTGTTCACACCAAAAACAAAACAAAATAAAAAGTTTTGTTTTCAGATGGGTTTTTTATACCCTTTTTAAAATAATGACCTCTAGCTGATTTTTAAATGAAATGTTGTTTTGAAACAAAGCAAAACATTTTGTTGCGTAAACGTCAAAATAAAATATGTGACTGTTTTGAATCTTTTTTTCATCTGAAACTACTTGCTGTATTTGATCCAAATTGGTGAATAATGTCAGTTGAGTTGAAACTGCGTTTTTCAGTGAATAAAGTATGTATCCAAAAAAATCACCCAACTCTATATGTGATCATGAAATTAACGACTCAATTGTAAGGCATACACACAAGTTTCTGCACGTTTCTGGCTTGATTAAGGCAAAACAGGTCCTTGAACTCTAGGTCTTCTACATTTTAGGTAAATGCCCTAACTACTGAGTTACTGGCACCTATTCTTGCTGAGATTTCATCCTGGACCTATGAATTCTTTCATGATGAATGTTTTGTTGAAATCTGTATGTTTCTGCAGAAAGTTTCAGTTTCAATCAATGAGCATTTTGCAACCAAAAAACAATAACATAAAATTCCAACCACCTCTACCTGCAATCCTCACCTCATTTCTTCCTCTGTGATGCCTGGGTGCCAAGAGGAACAGGGAATAGCACATCCCTGACATCAGGAACACCGCCCCCCCTCCCCCCAGTATATTTTAAGTCTCTGTTCCTATGCAAGAAAACACACAAGTTTCTCAATTAAATATTTGAAATATATTAATATGGACAAACAATGTATTTTCCTCTAATCAAGCTCTCTGAAAAAGATAAACACATTTTTGCTGAAAGCCCGCCCCCGTCGCCCCCCCCCCCCGCGAAAAAAAAAACAGTCTGAAGAGGACACCCTGCATGAAAAATTTCAGCCCATGTGGTTAAAATTTGCCAGAGTTTTAAGCAACTGAAAATGGGTCTTATAACAGAGAATGTTGGGCAAGCTTAACTATTTGCCATGCTACCAGATCTGCCTGTATTAATAAAATATAATCCCTGCCCCCAAAGATTTTACAATCAAATTAGACAGACAACAAGTGGGAGGAAAGGAAATATTATCTTCATTATCCAGATGAAGAACTGATGCACAGAGAGATGCAAGCCCTGAAGTTAATAGACTGTGGGGGCTCAGGGTACTGCCTACACAGAACTCACTGTGGTATCATGGTCTGAGTGATTTTTTCCCATTGTATTACAAAGTCTGTGGCAGACCTGGGAGCTGAATTAATTTCAGTGCTTTAATTACAAGAACATTCTTTGTCTGTCATCCAAAACTCAAAGCAAGACACACTTGATACTGCAGAGTTACATTAACATAACTCCCACTGTTATCTCAAAACCACTCAAAATCATATCTTCAAATCTCATATCAAATCAAATCTCATATCAAATATCAAAACCATATCTTCAAATCTCAAATCATACCTCAAATCATACTGAGGCCTTTATTATTTTCCAGCGGTTCTTGTAATAGGCTGGGGTCAAATTCTCTAATGACTTTCCAAGGCGTTAATAAGTAGGAATTATAGTGTGTGTAAATTACATTTGGTCAGCTCTTCAACTTTAGCTTCTAGCCAGCACTGGAGATGGCACTAATGAACTATGACAAGACTGCCTCTTTAGTACTAGTACTGGGGAGTATTTATTATTTGTATTGCAGTGGCACCTAGAGATGAGGGCCCCATTGTGCTAGGCACTGTACAAACATATAATAAAGACAGTCCCTGTCCCAAAGAACTTAGAGTCTAAGTTACTTCTGTTTGCAATGCAAGAAACAATGTTGCAGACACTAGAGATTTGAGTACTGTTTGGGGAGAACATCCCCCTTTCAGGGACTTATTGGAACTGATCTTTGAACTTTTTGAGGTTCACATATCACTCATGTATATTTACCTGAACAGTAATTTTGTGGTGGTGTGTACCCTTTACAGTACATACTTTGTTTACCCCTCATTCTTTAAAGATCCTTTTCCCCTCCAGCTCAATCAACTGTAACATCAGCTCCTTGGGTGTATCATCAACAATGAGGATTGACCCTGAGATCTCTGGTTCTAAAAGCAAGAGCCTCTGATGACTGAGCTAAAAACACAGTTCTCTTAGCCAAGGCTGAATGAGGCTAATCAACTTCAGGGCATCACATTGAGTGGGTGGGAATTACACACACTCTTGAAGTCCCTACATCTATCTTTATATTTCCCATTTTACAATCCCCATCACTTTTTCTCACCTCCCCTGTTCAGGTCTTCACTTTGCCTCGTGCTCATATTGTTTTTCCTTTTCCTGCTGCCATCTGGCACTTCATCTGGGAACAGCATTTTCATGTATTTCCAGTGGATACAGTATGACACACTAAATTTTATTCTTTAGCTGAGAAAACATTTTACTAATTGAAGTGAGACGCACAATGTATTGTTTTCAGAGTAGCAGCCGTGTTGGTCTGTATTTGCAAAAAGAAAAGGAGTACTTGTGGCACCGTAGAGACTAACAAATTTGTAGCTCAAACTCATTTAGAATGAGTTCTGACATTCAGAAGGGTTTAGATTAAGCAAAATAGTCTGTTCTTCCCTAGTTAAGGCTGCCTGCTAATTTAATTGAGGTCATTTAATCAGAAACAACCATAGCCTATTGTAATATCACTGTATGCCTCTTTGTCAGCTAATCTGGTAATAACTAAATGATCCCCCCACACACACATTTTTGAAACCCTGGCTGATAAAGTCAGGTTGGAAAAACAGTCTTGTAAGTTACACTTATTAGCGTTCAGCAGTCTCTGCAAACTATTACATAATGAATGTCAAATCACTTTTCAAAATATTCATGTGTTAAAATAAACATGAATCATCCTTTTTATTACTTTTCTCATTAAAGATTTTCTGCACTAAAGATGATACCATAATAGAGGACTTTTTGTACTCTACTGAATGAAGAATGCTGAAAGATTAGGATAAAATGGGAAATCTTGCTTGGAACCTCTTTGGCTCTTTGATTCTATTAACAAACATGGAGAATAATTAAATAGTTCAACCAATGTAGGAGTAAGTTTCTATGTATAACCAGCCATATCCTCATTTGGTGCAGGGCAGCAATGCCGATTTACACCTGCTGAGGAATTGGTCCAGTGTCTCTCCCTTGATGGTCTATGCTTTCAGATTTCACCTGTCTTTCTGTTTCATGTATTTATCTCCCTACATCCTCATGGTTTCTAGAGTCTCTTGCATTCAGTAAGAACTTCCGTCACCAGGCTTGCAGAGCTCCTCCACATACTCTCCCTGTCATCAGAGCTTGTCTCGGAGATTACTAGGGGTATGCCAAAGTAAGCCCCCATTGCCAAATGGGTTTCAAATTCCATGATTTTCTACAATAAATTTCAAGATGAATCTTAGGGTATGTCTTCGTTACCCGCCGGGCAGCGATCGATCCAGCAGGGATTGATTTATCGCATCTAGTCTAGATGCGATAAATCAACCCCCGAGCGCTCTCCCGTCGACTCCTATACTTCAGCGCTGCAAAGGCACAGGCAGAGTCAACAGGGGAGTGGCAGCAGTTGACTCACCGTGGTGGAGACACCACAGTAAGTCGATCGAAGTACGTCGACTTCAGCTACGTTATTCATGTAGCTGAAGTTGCTTAACTTAGATTGACACCCCCCCACCCCCAGTGTAGACCAGGGCTTAGTTTCTCTAGAGACTTCTGCAATTCCTTCCTTCTTTTATACCATAGTAGGACTTGGGGATAGAGGCTGACCTTTGTAATAATTGTTCCAGGGTGTCAAGGTTCCTTCCCCACTCTGAACTCTAGGGTACAGATGTGGGGACCTGCATGAAAACCTCCTAAGCTTACTTTTACCAGCTTAGGTTGAAACTTCCCCAAGGTACAAATTAATTTTACCCTTTGCCCTTGGATTTCCACTGCCACCACCAAACTTTATCTGGGTTCCTGAAAAAACGGAGTTTGGACACATCTTTCCCCCCAAAATCCTCCCAACCCTTGCACCCCACTTCCTGGGGAAGGTTTGGTAAAAATCCTCACCAATTTGCATAGGAGACCACAGACCCAAACCCTTGGATCTTAGAACAATGAAAAAGCACTCAGTTTCCTTACAAGAAGACTTTTAATAGAAGTAAAAAAAGAATCATCTCTGTAAAATCAGGATGGTAAATACCTTACAGGGTAATCAGATTCAAAACATAGAGAATCCCTCTAGGCAAAACCTTAAGTTACAAAAAAAACACACAGACAGGAATATTCATTCTATTCAGCACAGCTATTTTCTCAGCCATTTAAAGAAATCATAATCTAACGCATACCTAGCTAGATTACTTACTAAATTCTAAGACTCCGTTCCTGTTCTGTCTCTGGCAAAAGCATCACACAGACAGCCACAGACCCTTTGTTTTTTTCCCTCCTCCCAGCTTTTGAAAGTATCTTGTCTCCTCATTGGTCATTTTGGTCAGGTGCCAGCGAGGTTACCTTTAGCTTCTTAACCCTTTACAGGTGAGAGGATTTTTCCTCTGGCCAGGAGGGATTTTAAAGGGGTTTACCCTTCCCTTTATATTTATGATACAGGGGTAGCTATTTGATAACATTATGTAAGTATTCTCTTGATGGGTAAAGGGTAGAATCAGAGATGTTAAAGACAGAAGTTTTAATATGTCCATCTCCCTGCAACTGAAGGATTGTTCCCTGATGAACAGGATGCAGCACTGAGGAGCTCCATAATAAAATTCTGCTGTCCAATTAAAGGGAAAGCTGGGATAGTTCCCTCCTGCCAATAGAGTTCAGCCTCCCTCTGGAAACTGCTGGCTCATCCCTGTCAGAGATGACTTACAAAACTGAAGAGCTTTGCTGAAGAACAAAACTTTTGCCTTTAGAACATGAGGCATATTGCAACCAAATGGGAGATGTAAAAAAACAATGTCCCAGGAGAGATTACATCTTGACCCCTTTACAAGATCTCCATTCCAACTATTCTCTTCACTTTACTATGCTATAATTACCATACTCTCAGTACTTTTTGTTTCAGGAACAAAACTGAATCCATCTTGCAATGAATGTATGGGATCCACTAGCAGCTATCCTCAGGGCCCGTATTGAGTCTGACTGAAGCAAATGGTATTCCACATGAGCGGTAGTAATGGATCTCTGTGCAGGACCGGAGCCTTGGTTATGATTTTGAAGCCATGCTCTTTTTAAAAATAGGAAGACAAAGCAATAGATTCCCTAGTTCTGCAAACAAGCTAACACCTCCACACTCTGCAAGTACATGGCAAACACAGTTAATCACAGGCTAAGGGGGATTATATTTGCTCAAGCTTCTTATTTACACTTGCTTATTTACACTTATTCTGATGCAGGGTACCATTCCCTTCACTGGGGCTAATTTTGAGTAACTGCTTGTAGGATAAGGCCTATCACAGGGTAGTTACTCCATCAGGTTTCACCCCTGGCAGTTGAGGGCTCCACAGGTACACTGAAGTCTCAAACCTCCAACTTCCCTTTCTGGTTTGCATGGGGATAGTACAAGATAGGGTTAAGTGTCTGGGAAGCATATTTAACTGTGTTAAGTTACAGAAGTCTTGAGGCTAATTTACTCCAACGGCCATATTAGTCTCCCCAAAATTGCAGGCATAACATCACCTTTGGCCTTTCAACCCTCAGGTGGGCTGAGCTAAGTTCTGGCACATCTGAAGATTGAGGCATTTATCAGTTTGCGGAGTGTGCTGCTCACTCCACTGGGGGAAAGAAGAGGCAGCCCACACCAGAGGCAAGCTCCCAAGTTTGCATTTTTCCAGGCTGAATCTCATTTTATTTCCTATCCTGATTTCTATCCTTTCTAGACCCTTTCTCATTATGTGTCTGTTCTCTCCAGCCATGGGAACACCTCCTCTAATTAATGAACTGTTTATACCTTCTCACAGATTATTAATGAAGTTGTTACATAAAATAAAGCCGAACACTGAAAATTGCAGCATTCCACTGGACAAACACTGTGTCCTTCAAGAACCTTTGTCATTAGCTGCATTGACACGATCTTCGTTACTTCCTAATTGTCCATAACACTTCCCCTTATTTTTCTTATTAAAGATAGATTTAAAAAGCAGCTCAATAGCGCAGCCACTACTGAATCGTCAGTAACTTAATCTTCCTCCTCACTTCTTTTTTTAAATCAATTTATGAAAGGTGCCACATTGACAGACCTGTAGGTCTTAAATCTTCTATTTAAATTAAGTACAGCATAGCACAAGAAGCAGGCGCACAGTCTTTCCCAGCCCTCACAAAGAGACTGGCCACCTTTAGGCATGAGAAGTTAGTCCAGCTCCTGTATTGGTTCAGCCCTTGGCTTCTCCATTGATATTGCCTACAAGGCTATCAATTAGTGCTAATAATAGCTTAATCAGGAAGCCTGTTAGCAATTCATGAATATCTCTTTTCCACTTGTTAACAAAACCTTTGAAGCCTTCAAACTGTAATACATTTAGCTATTACATACAACCTTGTCCTCCTCTATTATCCTTGTATTGAATGTTTCCCATCTCATTCCCCCATTCACACACAGTTGTGTTCTACACCTCCATTGCATCTTGTCCTTATTTACATTGTAAGCTCTTTGCGACAAGGACTGTCTCAATTTATGGTTGTATAGCAACCAGAACAATAGTGCCCTGACACTGAATGGAATCTATGGGACCTCCTCTATTCAGGAGAGCACTTAAGCACGTGAACAAATCCCATTGACATCAATGACAGGTTTCAGAGTAACAGCCGTGTTAGTCTGTATTCGCAAAAAGAAAAGGAGTACTTGTGGCACCTTAGAGACTAACCAATTTATTTGAGCATAAGCTTTCGTGAGCTACATCGGATGCATCCGATGAAGTGAGCTGTAGCTCACAAAAGCTTATGTTCAAATAAATTGGTTAGTCTCTAAGGTGCCACAAGTACTCCTTTTCTCATTGACATCAATGGAACTCAAGCCAATGTTTAGATGTTTTCCTGAATTGGGGCCTTCATGAAGCATGTTGAATACATAAGGACGGTACCACCATCTGCTCATCGAATGTGCAGGATCAAGTACCGCTCATGCTCTTTTATAAATCCAAACTCCTTTTAAGTCAGTGGAGTTACACAAGATTTACACAGTTGTAAATGACAAGAAATTTGGCCAGTATATGTTCAGAATAACTTGGAATTAGAATTGAAAGTCATGAACACATCACCTTTGACCATTTAGTGTATATAAAATAAAATGTTCATTATTATAGGAGAAACTGGTAGCACTAGCTAAAATTCAGATTGCCTTAACATATATATTGTTGGAATTTCTGTTTTTCTTTTTTTCAATTTGTCTTTAAAAAATAGGAAAAATTGCAAAGGCATGCAGTGAAATATTAGGAAACACAAATATTAAGGTTTCCCCAGCAACTTTCATTAAGCCTCCTTGTGTATATGCACTATGATAGTCTTCAATTACATGATCACATACTATTTTTTCCACAGGATCATGCCTTATTCAGTGCACAGGATGAACCTGCTTTGAGGATAAATCAGGGCTGTGTAGTGAATAAGACTGTTGTCTGTAGGACTCCTGGCCCATTTGTTGCAGAAGCTGAACATTGTGTAGTGAATTAGGCAGGGATTCCAGGAATAGAAAGGAAGGTCCTATTGCTAATACAGTTGAACGCCTCCCTGGAGAAATACATTTTATATCTGCCTCTGCCATAGAGATCCTATGTGATGCTAGGCAAGTCACTTAAATCAAACTGTCATAGTTGGCAACTGATGGTGTGTTCCTTATTTTCTGGGTGCCCAACTTGAGACACCTGAGGCTTGAGTTGCATGAGTGCAGAGCTCTCATAACTCCAACTGAAGTTGATTGGAGCAGGGCTTTGAACATTTCTTCTCCTTCTTCTTCTTCTCGTGTCGTTGCAACTAGAATTTTTTTCAGAACCATGCACAAGCACTGGCTCTTTCCATTGCTGCAGCGAGGTTCTCCTTCATACAGGTTGTGACACTCTGCATGCTATATTCACCATAGTGATATCATTATGATATGGTTAAAATATAATTATTTGTGCAAATAATCTTGTGCAAAATAGGTCATGTGAGGTATCAATGGAAAAGTTATTGTTTGCTGAATATGATTATCCTAATTGTACGCATGTATCATTTTTGTATCTGGAGTTATAAATATTGATTATACATCTGTATTTCAAATGTGCTTGCTCATGGGCTCCCACCAGGTAGTCTACATCCAGTCTAGCTGCACATTGTGAATGGGTAATTCTAGGAAATGGCTCATCAACAAGAAAAATGAGCTATGGGAAAAGCTTATCCTCATCTGAAGGGCTTTCCTGTGGATGCTTCAGCCAATATATGGTAATAGTGCCATGACTCATTGAAACGTGAAAGGACTTGTGACTAAATCATGTGATATTGGACTCCATTTTGGTGCCTGTACTTTCCCACAAACTGTACTGGGGGCTTTGTTTGGGACAATGAAGTTCCCTCCACATGGAAGAAGCTATAAAAGGGGGAAGTGATGTCATCCTGGGGCCTCACTCCCACTATAACACAACGCCTGGAAATACCTTAAGAACAAAGACTGAACTGGGGAAGAGGGTCCCAGGCGGACAGAATAATTCCAACCTGTGTATGCAAAAGCTGTGACCTGTTTGTATTGTCTAACAGGATGAAACACTGCTTAATTCAAATCCTATCTAGTTTTAAGGCTTAGATTGCATTTTTGTTTTATTTCTTAGGTCATCTGCTTTGATATGTATGCTCACAACTTAGAATCACTTAGAATCTATCTTTCTGTAGTTAATAAATTTGTTCTATATAAACAGTGTGTTTTGCTAGAATTACTTGGGGAATCTGCTCAGGAACAAAAACTGGTGCATTGTCCTCTCCACATGGAGGGACGGGCAGATAGGGTAATAAACTTACATTGGTCAGATTTTGACCAGGTCAAGATGGTACAGCTCAGGGGTTCTAGGCTGTGAATCTGCAGGGGGGGGGGAAGCTGGCTGAAGCCTTTCTATTGTTAGTTCATGAGTGGCTGAGGAGAAGCCTTCATGTAACTGAAGCTGGTTGTATCCCTACCTGTGTGAATGCTTGTGGGAGTGAAGGACCAGGAGCAGTGTGCAGCTTGTCACAGCATCACAGTGAGCGAGGGAGCCCAGGCTGGTATGCCATAGGGCTCACAGTACCCCAGTTCCAGGTTGTACCCTGGGGAAGTCTGTCACACGGGTCTTCCTAAGGAGTTGGCAAAAGGCCAGATGCTCCATGGTCTGCACTTCACTGCACTCATGTGTATTCATGTCATTAGAGTAGCCCCATTTGATCATGTTAGTCTTTTGATCTGCCAGTTTGTGTGTGCAGGTGCTTCAGGCATCATCATGTTGCCAGTCTCTATTGGCCCCTCCGGGGAGGGCTCCTGGGGTTCCATATATATTTGAGTGCATCTGACTGCATGTGGTCTTTCATTCCATAATCTCAGTCATGCCTTGCCAGTTGTCATATCCAAAGGCTCAACACTGGTTATAAAACTCTTTCACAATTTAAGGCATTTAGTTACTTCTGTGTAACCATAAAATTGATGCCTTATGTCTTCCATCTGCCATGATCTTTCCCTTTGGCTTGCCACCTTCCTCCTGATGTCTTATGGTGCAATGCCAACCAGTAAGTATAGGCTATCCTTTGATGTTGGCGTTAAAAAGCCTGTTATTTCTTGACAGCTGTCATTTAAAACAGGGTCTAGTTTCTTGGCATGGAGGGATCGTTCCCACACTGGACATACATACTGTGCTGTAGAGTAGCACAAGGCAATAGCAATGGTTTGCAAAGTAGCTGGATTGGCTCTCCACTTAGAGGTGACCAATTTTTTGAGGATGTTGTTGCAGGCACTAACTTTCCCTTTCATCATATCTACATGTGCTTTGAAGGAAAGTGTTCTGTCCAATGTAATCATCAAGTAGACAGGGGGGTTGGGTGATTAGCCAGTAGAATTCCATCCCAGGTGATGTTTATTATCTGCTTGGCTTCTCAATGTCATAGGTGGAAGGCCATCACTTATGTCTTGGTTGGGTTGGCACGAAGCTGGTTCTTATTGTAATAAGCTGAGAGGTTGCTCAATACAAATGTCAATATGTTCTCAACAGTGGCAAAGTCTTTCTCCTGTGATGTGATGCATAGATCATCGACATATATGAAGCTCCTTGTATTGCTTTGTATAGCTGGTTATTGGTTGAAGAGGATTCGTGCTAGCACACTGCCCTGTGTGAAGCCATTTCATTGTTGTCTTCAGTGGCTCTGTTTCTTGCAGTTCTACATAAAAACGTCAGTTCTCCAGAAGAGATCAGATGAGCTGCAGTCATGCACCGTATCATAGACTTTGGCAAGCAAATTTTAGTTGCGGACTGTATTGTATGCCACTGGGAAGTCTATGAACACAGAGCCTGTTATCATCTCTCTCTCGAATCCATCTTCTGTATGCTGGGTGATATTTAGTATTTGGCCAGTGCAGGACTTTCCTGGTCTAAATCTGGGTTGTTCTGGATACTATTAGATACTGTTCAATATGAGGTCAGAGGTGATTGAGAATACGGCATTTGTAAAGTTTATAAAGTTGGCATAGCAGTGATATTGGCCTGAAGTTCTTTGGGTCAGAGGCCTCCTTCCCTGGCTTCAACAGAGCTCTTACACGGCCTCATCACCATAATCTAGGTATTCTAAGAGTTGATGACCAATTGTTAAAAAGGAATAATACCCATAAATTGGTTGCAGGACCAAAGTGCTTAATACGCTCCTTGCATATGTCTTTGAGTCCAGCTTCTTTGCCGTTCTTCAAGTGACTTATTCCAGCACTGAGTTCATCTATCGTGTATGGCACACTGAAATGATTTTCTTTTAGATCAGTTTGTCGTCTAATTAATATTTTAGGCTACTTGTTCAGAGCTCTCCCGTTAAGCAGAAGATGGTGTGCCACCTGGCTGGCTGTGATGTTGTAGTATTTCTTTACTTTCTTTGGATCATTATTCAACTTGAAAATGGTCAACCATGCTTTCCTACTAGTGTGGGTCATATCTATTCCTTTGATCAATTCTTTCAATTTTCGTTGCCTTTCTTCTTGAAGCTTGTTAACTAGGGCTGTCTCTGCTGCAATTTTGTCTTCCAAGAAAGGGTCTCTTTGGAACACTTGTTGATTTTTTTGTATCCAACTGCTAGCACAGGAGTAAGCCCTGAAATGTGCTCAGTTCTGCATGCTCAGGCTACATACCTCTTAGAGATATTGCACAGTGCATTCACAAAGTGGTTGTAATTCTCTGGGGTTGCATCGATATGAGTCAATTTTTTGTCAAGGTCTTCAAAGAAGCTTCTCCAAGCCGCGTTCTTAAAATTAAAGTGTCTGTGCATTGATACCAAATTTGGAGTTATGGCTGCTATAGCACTGTGTGTGATTAGTTCGTTTTGTATAAACGGGAGTGGTTCCAACACATCTTTTTTGAACATAGCTTCTATGTTGCAGTCAATGAAGGCAAGGTCTGAATTATAGCTTCCCCTCTATCAGGAGCTGTTAAAAGACCCAGGAAGTTTTGAGTTATGGATCAGGCTTAGGTGTTATGCTTCGCCCACATCTTGGCAAAGTCACCATTGGTATATTTTTTGTTATAACCCTATGTGATGCTGTGACTATCAAAGTCACCAATGATCACATGTGCATTGTTGTCATTTAGGTTTCCTGGGCTCATAAAGGCAAACTGCTCCCCTTGGAGCTTGTAAACAGATGTTATGGAGATGTTATCCGTATCAATGGTCAAGACTTCAATGTCATTTTGCTCTGTCGTAGATGGTGTGTTGACGCTGAGCTCGGTTTCACGAAGATAGTGCTGCCATATTTCTCGTGCTGCCTTTTGATGGCTAATCTCATCCCAGGAATCCAGGGCCTGTTGTTATTTGGCCCTCTGTGTGTCACATGACATTTATAGAGGGTGCGCATCCCAGCGCAGATGTCCTGTTTGACTCCTCTGAGTCCTTTAGTGTTTTCAGAGATGACCGTCAGTGTGGGCCCTCTAAAGGGCCCATGGTTGTGACACTGTTTCAAACTGGAGGTTTGCATGTTATTCATTTGAAATTGTTAGTAACAAGGTGTGTAACAGAATTCACAGATTCATAAGACACTCTACATAAGAATTCATAAGAATTTGAACATATAAAGTTGTATTAAAATGCTAAATATTGTGGAAAATGAGGACCTAGCTATCATTAATCAGTAACTGGGCACCCAAAATTAGTGGACACTTCTGTAAATTTTGGCTTTAATGTCTCTGTGCCTTAGTTCCCCAGCTGTAAAATGGGAGTAATACCACTTTGCTTCATAGATGTGCTGTAAATATAAATAATTAATTTTATATTCCATGCGCAGATTGGATGGAGTGCAATAAATAAGGCCTGGGGCCATGCATTGAATGAGAAGGATAAAGAGAATAAGTACCTATCCACTGGATGAGGCAGGCATCCTGTGGCAAAATAACATGTAGCCATGTAATAAAAACTGTATCATAATTAAGGCTATGATTTAGTCATGGGTATTTTTAGTAAAAGCCACAGGCAATAAACAAAAAGTCATGACCAGTGACCTATCCGTGACTTTTACTAAAAATGCCCCTAACTAAATCTTAGGTGCTGGAGGTTCGGGGCTCCTCCAGCAATCACTGCTGCTCCGGGGGCGTGGGAGGATGTGCGGCCCAGGGCCCCACCACTGCTGCTCCAGGCGTGGGGCAGCCCATGGTCCTGCCACTGCTGCTGTTCCTGTCTGCGGGGGGTGGCCCTGGGCCCTGCTGCCACCACTGCTCTTCCAGGCCGGGGGCAGCCCGGCACATCACTGCTGCTCCCAGACCACTGCTCCAAGGCAGCTCCCAGGACCAATTGCCTGAGGCCGCTGAAGCAGCAGCCAGTGTAGCTGTGGAAGTCCCTGAGATCCCAGAAATTCACGGAATCCGTGACTTCCGTGATCTCCATGAAAGTCTTGTAGCCTTGATCATAATGCATATGTACAAGGGGTCCTAATTAAGGTTGCACAGGCAACCTTAAGTCTAGCAGTTCCTAAAGTGTGAGTGCTTGCCTTTGCAACATTAATGTTCTTTTAATGTTTTTGTAATGCAGTATATAAATATATTCACAAATTATGGTGATTTTAGTCAAATTCCTTCTATTTTTTAATACTGGCCAAGTATAGTGCAAATTTGGGCCTTATGGGATATGAATTGTGAATAAGAGAGCTGCTCTGTCTGTGTTCAACATTTAAGAGAAAAGACCACCCTTGAACCATCCTTTCCTTTTGCTTTCTATCTTGACTCTTCATTCACAAAGGGATATGCAGGGTCTCACACTCTTTTCATAACCACATCACTACTTCATAAATCAATTCATTGTATTATCTTTCAGATCAGTACACATCTCATATATTTCTTCAGTAGAATAAACAATTCTCTCCCACTCTCTCAAGAAGAAGAGCACATCAAAGAAAAACCACACATTGGCACCAGAGGCCACAACTAGACAGACATCATAGGTCATTATTGTTGCTTTTTTCCTATCATCTTACGTTCTCTTTTTCTGCCCTCTCCTCATGGGTGGAGAAAGCACATCTGTGTGTGTGAAAACAAGAGTGTTCTTCTCACTGAGAAAGCTACTTGTGCATTGGAAGTTTCTGTGACTTTTTGCCTTCCCCACTGTCATCAAAAAACCTGCCATCTGTCCATCAGCTGGTAACAAGTGTGCAGGAGATGGTGCACAGATAAATTGATGCTAGCATATTCTGTAGGAGTGGATGACATTGATTACAGAAAGTTTTCCCAGAGAATGACAAATTGAGGCAGAGATACTGAAAGTAAGTATTCTCGCTGTCAGTCATCCATCCATACTCTCAGCTCAGCTGTATGCTTGGGATTGTTTCTCTTTAAATTATAGCTGCAAATGATATATTCCATGTGCTACACACATTTGAGCAGGTCATCCTGGTATTTATAACAGATACACAAATTCAGGCCCAGGAGTCCTACAACAGAACATATTGGCCATTCTAAAGGTGTTTTGTTAATTTTAAAAGGAGCACAATTTAAAGCCAGTGTCTCTTGGTGTGGGGATTAACATAGTAATGTGCATTAAGGATGTGGTGTTGTACAAGTACGGTATTACTTTGAATTCAAAGGCAGTGCTGCTGGTTAGTACAGTCGGTGAAACCTGCATCCTATGAGGAATATTATTTTGTCTACACTTAAAAACCCTGCGTCTAGCTTCAAACCAACCAGAAACATTATGCATTGAATCCATTTACATTATGTCACCTTGAATCTTTTCTTCCAACAGTATAATATAATCTGCTTTGCAGTTTCATACCAGAAAAGACTGCAATACAAAAATGTATCATTCTTTGACAGTTTTTATTGTAATATTCACCTAGAAGGAATGCTCCCTCTGAAGCGCTATGCTTGTTTAACCTCTTCCTGTTCCCGGACCACCTGAGTTGTATAGGAAGTGACTTAATACAATAGAACATAGGCCATTAATTTGTTTGGTGTTAGCCTGAATTAACCCTGGTGTGAGACCAAATCTGACCCTAGGTCCTGATTGTAATGACCCATAAAAGAGACAGGCCCAATTGTAGCTCCTTGACTCTCCTGTGCATTAGAACTGTGTCCTCCTAATACTCCCGTGGGCATAAGCCACTCACAAAGAGTATGGGAAAAGGTGGAGTCTATAGCCCTGTTCCTTTCTGCGTTGTCAGTGGAGTGGGGCTGATGCACAGAGTGATGGGGAGTGTTTTACACCCTCTTCAGGGGTAATACAGATTTCCCTTTGGGAACTGTGAAGGAATGCAGTTCCTTAAGGCACAGTCTCTCCTGCAGCTCCTCTTGTGTTGGTCAGGCTCCAAACTACCCCCTACAAGAGCCTCATGTCTAAATGTCACAATGGAGAGCTCTCTCTATATTTTTGTGTGTTGCCTTCTAGAATTACATCCCAAAAGATAATAAAATCACCGAGTTGGCACTCTACACGTATCAGTGCTTAATTACAGATCTATAGTGGAAGAAGAGATATTTATAAGCATCAGACAGATCCCCATGTAGTCTCCAACTCTGATTGTTCAGGAGTTGAATATGGCACTGTGTGAAGTATGATATATCCACATATGAAATATTGAATAGGGTTCTTGCATTTCACATTGCATAGCCACTCCAAATCACAGTTCTCTATGTACTGGATCCCAAAGTGCTGCTGCCACCATCTCCCAAATATAAAAACTACAACCACATTATCCTGACATCAGATATCTTCATTGCCTACTCATTCAATTCAAGATCCAGTTACAAATTCCCTTACTTATTTCTACAACCCACTATGGACTAGCTGCACCCTCCTTCGTATCTCTCCTCATTCTCCTGTCATCCTCACTGTGCTCTTCTTCATAATTTCACCACTGTTGGAGCAAAATCCTTTTCCTCTGCGGCTCCTGCTGTCTGGAATAGCCCTCCTATATCTCACATCTTCATCAGCTTTCCATTTCATTTCCAGTATTAGCTGAAATTTTCTTCTTCACCCAGATTTCTTACTTTATCCCTCTGTGATCTAATTTATCTCTGATTATTAATTCACTCTAAAACTTTATGTTAAGGTTCTTAGCCAGATTGTGATGTCCTTACTCACCTTGGTGAGAAATGACTGGAACCAATAGAGGCTTGTGGGGGCTTTGTGCTGGGAGAGAAGCTGAGCCCTGATTAGGGGGCGGGGCTTCTCTGACTAGGGGTCCTATAAAGGTAGCCAGCCAGTCAGGCAGTGGCACAGACAGCTGTAGTGGCACAGGAGCCAGCAAACAGAGCTGTAAACAGGGGAATTTGAGTGGAGGTTGAAAGGGGAGTTTGTCTTGCGGAGCTTGTTTGGGTTTTTTTTTGCTGTGGGTGGTGGTGTTTTGGTGTGGTTTATGTTTTCCAGATTAACAGGATTTAGGTGGGAAGGCTATGAGAGATACAGAGGCAGATACATGGAAGTGACCCATGTAGTGGAAGACACAATGAGGATGACTGGATGTGGAAGCTGCGGTATGTACATGGTCCTGGAGTGGGTACCTGGAAAGAGTTTCTTCTGCATGAAGTGCCGCCTGATAGAGCTGATGGAAGAAAATATCCGAGGATTGGAGATGCAGGTGGAAACTCTGGTTGAGTTTAGAAAGGGGTTCGAGTGGATTATGGAGCAAAGACAGGAGGAGGCTGAAGAGAAAAGCTCAGATTTGCAGATGGAAGCAGGACTGAAGAATTCTGAGGGGAGACTGCTGGGTGAAGAAAATGGACAGTGAAAGCATGTGACTAAGAGAACCAGGCAGAGGAAAATACGGGCTAGTGAAGGAGAAATAAAGCTCAAGAACAGGTTTGCAGAGTTGGAAAATGAAGAAGGGGCTCAGCAGGTGGTCACTGAAGGTGGAAGGGCAAGGGAGAAGAGAAGAGCGGCTAGTCCTATAGGAAAAGGGGAAGAGTCAATGGAGAATACACCTAATATGAGCCCCTGGAGGATACAGGATGGGTTGAAGAGGATTACAAGGGAGAATAGGTATGGAAAGAACTTGCAGCCAGAGGAAACAGGGGATAGACCGGAGAATCGCACCGTCACCAGGAAAAGGCAGGTCTACGCGATTGGGGACTCCTTACTGAGAAGAATGGACAGGCCTGTAACCAGAGCTGATCCAGAGAATAGAAGGGTGTGCTGTCTTCCAGGTGCTAAGATACGGGATGTGGACCTGAGGTTGAAGAGGATCCTAAAGGGAGCGGGAAAGAATCCACTGATCATCCTTCATGTGGGAACAAATGATACCAGTAGATTCTCACTGGAACATACCAAGGGAGACTGTGCCAGGCTGGGGAAGACGCTTAAGGAAATTGAGGCTCAGGTGATCTTCAGTGAGATTCTGCCTGTTCCTAGAGAAGGGCCACAAAGGTGTGACAAGATTATGACTATCAACAGATGGCTCAGGCAGTGGTGCCTTAAGGAGGGCTTTGGGATGTATGACCACTGGGAGGCATTCATGGACAGAGGACAGTTCTCTCGGGATGGACTTCATCTGAGTAGGGAAGGAAATAGACTTCTAGGATGGAGGCTGGCACAACTGATTAAGAGAGCTTTAAACTCGAAATTTGGGGGAGATGGTTGTGAGATGTCCAGGTAATCTCCACACTGGATTTTAGCATTGAGAGGGAAGAGAAGGACATAAGGAGGAAGGGCAGTGTGGATACCAGTCTAATAGGTCATACTGGTTGTAGAATGTCTGTGTCTAATCGGGTGAAGAATGTGAGTGAGGCCAAACAGCAAAAATTAAGATGTTTGTACACCAATGCGAGGAGCCTAGGTAACAAAATGGAGGAACTAGAGCTACTGGTGCAGGAAGTGAAACCAGATATAGGGATAACAGAAACATGGTGGAATAGCAGTCATGACTGGACTGCAGGTATTGAAGGGTATGTGCTGCTTAGGAAAGACAGAAATAAAGGTAAAGGTGGTGGAGCAGCATTGTATATCAATGATAAGGTAGAATGTAAAGAAATAAGAAGCAATGGAATGGATAAGACACAATCTGTCTGGGCAAAAATCAGACTGGGGAAGAACACTACTACAGCCTCCCCTGTGATAGTGCTTGGGGTGTGCTATAGACCGCCGGGGTCTAATTTGGATATGGATAGAGCCCTCTTTAATGTTTTTAATGAAGTAAATACTAATGGAAACTGCGTGATCATGGGAGACTTTAACTTCCCAGATATAGACTGGAGGACAAGTGCTAGTAATAATAATAGGACTCAGATTTTCCTAGATGCGATATAGCTGATGGATTCCTTCATCAAGTAGTTGCTGAGAAGTGGATTGGACTGAAGAACTTATGGATCTAAAGGCAGAGGAGGCCTGGGATTACTTCACGTCAAAGCTGCAGAAGTTATCAGAAGCCTGCATCCCAAGAAAGGGGAAAAAATTCATAGGCAGGAGTTGTAGATCAAGCTGGATGAGCAAGGATCTCAGAGGTGATTAAGAAAAAGCAGAAAGCATACAGGAGAGGGAGAGGAATTATTTAAGCTCAGTACCAATGTAGACCCAAGAACAAATGGATATAAACTGGCCATCGGGAAGTTTAGACTTGAAATTAGAGGTTTCTAACCATCGGAGGAGTGAAGTTCTGGAATAGCCTTCCAAGGGAAGCAGTAGGGGCAAATCTGGCTTCAAGATTAAACTCTATAAGTTTATGGAGGAGATGGTTTGATGGGATAACATGATTTTGGCAATTAATTGATCTTTAACTATTCATGGTAAATAGGCCTGTGATGGGATGTTAGATGGGATGGGATCTGAGTTACTACAGAGAATTCTTTCCTGGGTATCTGGCTGGTGAGTCTTGTCCACATGCTCAGGGTTCCGGTGATCGCCATATTGGGGGTCAGGAAGCAATTTTCCTCCAGGGCAGATTGGAAGAGGCCCTGGGGTTTTTTCCCCTTCCTCTGTGGCATAGGGGATGGGTCACTTGCTGGAGGATTCTCTGCACCTTGAAGTCTTTAAACCATGATTTGAGGACTTCAGTAGGTCAGACAGAGGTGAGAGGTTTATTGCAGGAGTGGGTGGGTGAGATTCTGTGGCCTGCATTGTGCAGGAGGTCAGACTAGATGATCATAATGGTCTCTTCTGACCTTAATATCTATGAATAGGACAACTCCTCTGAGGAGCAGCTCACCAGTGTGAGAAAAGGGTTCATAGTCTGGCACTATGTAAAAGACTCTGTTCAGAATGAAAATCTATTGTGTTTACTGCTCAAGATCTTAGAACTTGACACAAGCACTTCTCTTACAGAGATATTTATTTGCACACTTACAGGAAGTAGATGGCCTATGCAAAAAAGGAAAAGAATGTAAACAGTAGATTTAATGCTAAACTTTTGTACTTGTTTATTGCTGTGGAGACGTTAATGGAACACCTTGGATAATTTTGGAGAGGGAGAAAGGAAGGAAGACTGTCATGGAAGTTCAAATTTTTGGCCTGTTCATATGAGGTTTGGTCTTTGTTAAAAACACTAAGAATAAAGCATTTACTTCAACGATAAACAGACAACATCCATACGAGACCTGTACTTTATATTAAACTTTATATTTTTGTGTTAGTAGAACTCTGGGAAAGGTGCCTTAAAATTATACAAGAATCTCTATATTATTCTATACTTTAAAGAGAATAAACTGAGAGGAGTGTTCCTTAGAGGGGTTTGTAAGGAAGAGAGAGGAAAGTAATGTAATTAAAAGAGTTACAAACAGCGCTTTTAATTCATTTCCACATAACAACAGGAATCAATAGGATCTAGTGCTCCTGGCTATTCCTGAGTATTCCATCACTCACTGTACGACCTGGAGCAAGTCACTTAAGCTTTCTGTGTCTCAGTGACTTTCATTTCTGTATTTTTCCTCGGATTTGTTTGTGCAATTTAAAAATATATATATAATAATCAACAGTTTTATATTTTTTTAGCACAATAACAATTGCCTACATTCCTAGAGTCCATAAATGTCAAAGATAGCTTTAATGTTTATGTGTACATTTATATCCCTTTTTATAGATAGGGATGAAAATGTATGCATAAACCTGAAATATATATTAAGTGTATATTTGGGATTGCAAAGATAATAATTATCTATTATTTATAATATATAATATAATATATAGTGCCTGGAGGGTTTATTTGAGATCAGGGTCCCACTGTGCTAAGTGCTGTGTGTCGTGCTGTCTAGAGTAGCTCACAACTGTGAGTGCCTACATCAGGGCAGACTGTCGGAAACAGGGCAGACACCCCAAACTGGTGGTGTGTTCTATAATTATATTTCACCAACTCAGTAACAAATGTGAGTTCCTGGATTACAATACCAGACTTACCATGGAGTCTCAGATAGGCTGGAGAAGCTAAGGGGGACTATCTTGCCATCCAGAAAAAACTATACTTTGTGATAATGGTCACTTAAACCAAAAAAATAAATAAATAAAAAAATCACACCACATCAGGTTGCTCCCAGTCCCAAGCAACCAGTCACTTACCCCAAATTAATTGTTACTCCAGATCTTACACCAAAGATAATACTGGCAGGCAGTTCTATAGTACATTAACTAATGGTTTAACAACTAAGAAAAAAGAATGAGAGTTATTGAGAAGTTAAAGCAGGTAAAATATACGTACAGTTTGTAACTCCAGATGGTGTCAGTGATGTCATAAACTGCCAGTTTCCCAAAAGTCTTTTCAGGTTTCCCAGATTGTTTTGGGGAATCTCTATTTTGCATTGGGTACACTTCCCTGTAAGAGTCCAAATAGTCCAGAGATGAAGGATTTTTTCCTTTAATCCATATTTATAGCTTTTTCTGAAAGAAGACAAGCTGACTATTTCCAACCACATGGACTTTTCCTTTGATGATGGTGAGTGAGGAATGCACTTTGAGAGCTTGGCCTCTGGTCATCACACATGATGGCCCATTGCTTTGAAATTAGCATTTTCTGTTAAAGTTCCTCATTTGCATTTCATGAGGCTTCTTTCCTCTCTGATGGGTTATTTAGTTATGGGGTATTTACAATGTAAATGTTTTTATTATATTATAACAGGACACAGATAAGTAAAAATAATGCATGTAACATCCCATTAGTTTCTATGACATTTAAAAACCAAATACACTCTTATATATTTAACAATTACTTTGATCTATACTAATACACAAATGAATAGACCTGAATACACTCTAGCATGTCGTCAGCCAGTGTCACTCTGTACAAATACATAGGGAAAGAAAATCCCTGCCCTGAAGAGTTCACAATCCAAACAGATATGATAAATGAAGAGTATAGATAAGGAAGTATTACCCCAAATTTACAGATTGGAACTGAGCCAGATTAAGGATAAGATTTTCTGAAAGTCAATGGCATATGGGGGCCTAAGTCCATGAGTAATTTTTGAAAACTTTACCCAAATGACTTGGCCAATCTCAAACAGAAAGTATGTGGCAGTGTCAGGAGTTGAGCCCAGATCTGCATCCCACTGCTGTGTGTCAACCACAAAACTGGCCTTCCTCTCAGATTTAAATAAATATACCATAAAGAAACCAAGTTGTGAGGTGTGCAAGGTTGTCCCAGATATTATTTACTCTTTGTATTATGGTAGCACCTAGGAGCCCTAGTCATGGACAAGGATCCCATTGTGTAGGCGCTGAACAAACACAGAACAAAAAGACTGTCCCTGCCCCAAAGAGCTTACAGTCTAAGTATAGTGGAGAAAATATATTTGCTTGCTACACCCGGTGCTCTTTATTTCAATCCATAAAAAATGTTCTGTTCTGGAAAGCATTCAAGCTTACATTTTGTCTGACTTCATGACAGTAGGCTACACAGACAGGTTAAAAGGGGATTGTGGCTGATAATTTCATACTTCTTAAGCAATTCATTTTCAACATTTCCAACAAGCTCCACTGTAAGGGAATGGATGGCAGTTTGAATTAAGTGAGCGCTGCAGGTTGAGAGGTCAGAAGAAGGAAATATAAAGGTCAGAGAACCTCACCCAGTAATTTCTGCCTCAAGCCCATAACTTCTGTTATAGCTATAGCACATATTTTAGGAAGATATTAAGTTTTCATTTTACTTCAAGTCCTGGAGAATCCACCACATTCCTAAATAAGATGTTCCAATGGTTATTAATCTGTCTTAAAAACATGTGCCCTATTTCTGTCTGAATTTTCCCTGCTTCTGCTTCCAACTATAGGATCACAATATGTCTTTTTCTGCTAAATTAAAGAGCTGTCTACTATCAGAAATCTCTTTCCCATATATATATTTATAGATCATAATCTATAAATCTCTTAAACTTCTCTTAGATAAACTAAATAGACTGAGCTTCTTAAGCCTCTCAATATATAATGCATGTTTTCCAGACCTCACATCATTCTTGTAACTCTCTATTTAACCCTTTCCAAGTTTTAACCATTCTTTTTGAAGTGCGGACACCAGAGTTAGACATAATCCAGTAATCATCAAACTCATGCTGTGAAGAGAGGTAATACCTCCTTCCAACTTCTACTGGGTAGGCCCCTGCTTATACATCTAAGGTTTTCATTTGCCCTCTTAGCTGCATCTTCACACTGTAGGTCATACTCAGTTGGTTATCTACCATTAAATCATTTGCCCCAATCCAGGATGCTGTCTCCTGTTTTATAAGTGTGACATGCATGACATTGATTTGGCTATATTAAAACTCATGCTACTCAAATGATCCTACCTTACCAAGCAATCTCCGTCATTATTTACCACTCGTCCAATCTCTAATCTGCAAATTTTAACAGTAACATTTTTATATTTTTCCCAGATCACTGATAAAATATTGAATAGCATTGGGCCAAGAACAGATCCATGTGGGGCCCGATTACAAATGCTCCCAATCCATGTAGGTCAGGTCCTGCTTCCCTCTCCCCAGCATAATGGGAAATAACATCGAGTTATGGGATTAATTGACATAAAATACACACAAGGTTGTGTTTTGTTTTGTTTACGTCAAATTAGCAGATTATCATTAAATCAAAGTAGCTAACTCCCTTGTAAAGGCTAGTCTGGATATTCCCCAATCACTTGCTTCAGAGATTAAAAAAACAACAACTCTTGTTCTTTACTCTGGGTATCAGCCTATAGTAAACCTAGGAAATGTCCAACTAGTCTCTACAAACATGTTAACTACATTGAGATAATTGGCAATCAACTAACGCCATAGTAAAAATCTCTAGTGAAGACAAGATGATAGGGCTGATGATCTGGCCCTATGTTTTATGACTAAAGGCCAGAATCTTCCACACTTACATAACGTATATCATGAGTACATTTATAGATTCCAGTGGACCTACTCATAAAATAAGATGATACTTAGTCAATCCATTTATTATTATCTCATATTCTCTGTTTGAAAAACAGAGCAAGTCAGTTACATTTCAGAGCAATCCTATTAATAACCACCACTTTGACTGATCTTGGACCTATTTTAGTATTTTTCATTTCAATGATATTTTTCCCATAAAACAATAAGGTGTCAAAAGTCTTAATTGCCCACCATCTGAGATACTTTTTTGCCTGGGATAGTATCCAACAGTTAACGCCTTCCTGTCCCCTTTTTAGACGATTTTGCTCCATATCAGAAATATAATGTATTTTAACTCCTTTACCAATTTTGCATAGTACAGGCAGTCCTCAGACTTATGACACAATCATGTCTTAAGTCGAAAATATCATAGCTCGAATTTCCCATAGGCACAATGTCAGATCAAGCATCATAAAGTCGAAACCAACATCTTAAAGTTGAAATTTGATGACAATTTATAAAAAAATTGTAAGTGTCATTTCTCAGATCTCAAACATTGTAAAGTCGAGGACTGCCTGTATATACATAAACATTACACACATTTGGCCCCTCACTTTCTCTAAAGACACTGCTAAACTCTTACGCACCCACACAGTCTCATTGTGTGAATGGAACTAGTCGGGTCAATAATTATTCACCATTGTGATCAAGGGAGTCACACTATGACCCATGTAAGTATTACAGCAACACCCATGGCATTATTAGTTAAGGGCAATTTTGTGTTTTTCATCACAAACCACCATTTGGGCTATATTTTAGCTTAATCAAAACATTTGCTGGTCTCACTTTAAATCTCAGAAGATTTTTGTTCTCATCATACAAGTACTGCACACTGTTGTGCATAATTGCCAGTCTCTACTTGGGGAAAGAGATCAAGAAATGGAAAAGCAGAGCAAGTTAAATGAACAAAGTCAATTTTTTTTAAAATGTTTTAAAAAAGATTAATCATAAAATACCTGACAGTGTTATGCCTTTTCTACTGTCCATGAAGCTTTGCAACCTATGTTCTGGAAATGTTTTAGTGATTTGTGATATGGTTAAATAGTAACATGAGGGTTTTTCTTGTTCCTATTTGTTGTCATTCATTCACTGATGTTAATCTTTACCTATCCAGTGCATTCACTAGCATTCTGTTTGTGGGGGAAGAGCTGCTGGGCATTTCCAGTAGCTTGCTTTAAATAAAAGAAAAATTAAATTTTCTTTTTTAGTTTTGTGTAAATCTCTACAGAATTTAAGTCTTTATATTTCCAATAAGCCAGGTCCAAGGCAACATTTTTCTCCCAAGATTTGTCCAAAATATGTGGAGTATTGTATATTGCCACACAGTACACATTTTTATTGCCACATTTCCAAAATTCATCCCTCGATATTTGAAATATGTTTTCTTGGTATGTTGGGAATTTAATTTATTCTATGTAGAAACTCAAAGCCAACTAATTTCATTGTAAAATACTCTGAAGGCATCCTGCTGAATTTTGGAATATTCCCTTTTTTTCTACCTTTTGAAAACTTGACTTCTCTTCCCATTTCATCCGCTTGCTGTTCACCGTTAAACATCCTAGTTTGCTTTAGTATGTGTTTGAATTGAAGTTCTGAGTCAGCAAAGCACTTGAGCACATACTTAACTTAAAACATATTCTTAAATCCCACTGAAGTCAATGGAAGTTAAGTATATGCTTAAGTGCTTTAGTGCTTATGGAAGTTCCTGGATTGATAGCCCAGAAGCTGAAGTTCTGTTTCACAAAAGAGCAACAAACACAGGAAGAAGAATGACAAGCTTTGCTCACAAATGTTCCTCTGCCCTGTCCTGGATGTACCATCTCTAAGTATGAGGGAGTAGTTCATCCTTCACGTTGAAACTACCAGTAAGAGTGCCAGCAGCGGGTGGTGGTGTTTCCATTAGGAACTGAACTGAGACTATCAAACAGGCATGAGATGGCAATAACTTTTGCTCACTAGCAAACTGAACTGAATTTGAACCCAAGGCCGTCCCTAGCTATTTTAGTGCCCTACGCAGCCCCCATGAGCGGACTGTGTGAGGCCCCAGACCTCCGCGGGAAGAGCAGGGGTGGGGATGGTCCCAGGCCTCCATGGGGGACAGGTGCCCTATGCAGCTCCGTGCTTTGCATATGGGTAAGGACGGCCCTGTTTGAACCAGTAGGTGAAAGCATGTGTGTTTAGAAGTGGCCAGAACACTTTTGGTAAAATATGCTGTTTTGGTAAAGCCAAAATGTTGCACAGAGACCTATCAGTTTCCACAAAAACTTTAGTAGGAAGGTTTTTGGGTCTTCAGGTGTGGGCAGCCCAAGTTCAAATCCCTGCTCCTCTTGATTCATAGCAGAACATTTCATAACTGATCACTCCAAATCAGGGACTTGAACCTGAGTTTCCTACATCCTAGCTCACTATGCTAATCAAGCAGCTATAGGGCATGACACTGACGTACACATGCACACTCTCACTCTCCGATGCAAAATGGAAACAAATCTCAAAAATTGCTAGAGAACAGAATTATTGTCCACTAGTCAGCTCTAAGCATATCATAGAATCATAGAATATCAGGGTTGGAAGAGACCTTAGGAGATCATTTAGTCCAATACCCTACTCAAAGCAGGACCAACACCAAGTAAATCATTCCAGCCAGGGCTATGATTCTATTAAAAAGGGTCCTTGAGACAGCAAGAGAAGGAAATGGCAGGAGACAAGGCAAATCTGCATTTCAGCACACACAGGGAAGGAGAAAGAGAATATAGTCATCTTCACCACCAGACTCCTTGTTTACTATTTGAATAAACTTTGCTTTGTGGGGTAATTCTCAAAAGAATCCACTTCAAAGGGTGACTGGACTACAGAGGTCAAGGACAAAAATAGCCCAAGGCTGGTGTGTTGCTAACAGGCTGCTGAGGTCAGAATTGCTGGACCAGGGCTGCAAATATACACAGACACTCAAGATGTGAGCTGCATGCTGTAAGGCTATTTGTGAGCAACCCAGGTTGGGAGATACAATAGGAAAACATTGTGAGGTACCCAAGGTTGCAGGGCAGCTGATGACACAGCCCCTCACTGGTCTGGATTGCACCCCAGAATGTGACAATATCACATTGCAAATATCATCATATGGAGATATAAGTATATCAGAGCGTGACCCAATAATGCCATTGGTTCAAGAGTGCAGTGTTTTGTTTTTATTTTGTTGATAACCTGCTTGGATAGTATCAGATGATAATGTTTGCTTAACTGAGTGTAGGGACCATAGGCTATATTGAGATTTAGGCCTGAGTAGCTTTAGTTGGCCAAATGTTTAATGAAAGTGAGCATTATTAGGCGATGTCCCAGCTTTCTGCTTTTTAGGCAAAAGGTTATTGGGGTAAAGTCATTCACTTGTTCTAGACTCTTTCCCCGCTTCTCAGCATTAATTTCCCAGTGTCATAATCTACTCATTGTCATGAGAATGTGTGAGAATAAGTGGACGTGTGAATGCTGACTAGTCTTAATTGTTTAAATATAATTAATGACATCTATGTCTTGGATCTAACGGAAGTCTGCCAACCAGCTCCTTATCACATTGCATTTTCCTGTGTCCAGTTTTCAAGATTTATCTCCTTGAGTTTATGAATGAATTGTTACAAGACATATACACACTAAACTTAGGGTTGCCATGTGTCCGGTTTTCGACCAGAAGGCCTGGTTGAAAAGGGACACTGGTGGCTCTGATCAGCGCCACTGACCGGACTGTTAAATGTCTGGTCAGCGGAGCAGTGGGGCTACTGCCTGCCATGGCTCCACTCAGCTCCCAGAAGCAGCGGCATGCCCCCCTCCGGCTCCTATGTATGGGGACAGGCGGGGGCTTTCGCATACTTCCCCCACCCCAAGCGCCAGCTCTGCAGCTCCCATTGGCCAGGAATTGTGGCCAATTTCAGTTGTGGAGGCAGTGCCTGCAGACAGGGCAGTGTGCAGAACCGCCTGGCCATGCCTCCATGTAGGAGTGGGATAGAGGACATGTCACTGCTTCCAGGAGCCGCTTGAGGTAAGTGTCACCCGGATCCTGCATCCCGACCCCCTCCCACACCCTGTCCCAGCCCTGATCCCCCTCCCACCCTCCAAACCACTCGGTCCCAGCCCAAAGCACCCTCCTTCACCCCAAACCCCTCATCCCCAGCTCCAC
Source organism: Natator depressus (assembly GCF_965152275.1). Classification (NCBI taxonomy): domain Eukaryota; kingdom Metazoa; phylum Chordata; order Testudines; family Cheloniidae; genus Natator; species Natator depressus. The sequence continues at coordinate 126,934,080 of NC_134235.1, forward strand.
CCCAGAGTCTGCACGCCCAGCCAGAGCCCTCACAGACCCTCACACTCCAACCCACCCTCCGAGCCCTGATCCCCCTGCTGCACTCTGAATCCCTCCGCCCCTGCCTGGAGCCCCCTCCTGCACTCCAAACCCCTCATCCCCAGCTCCACCCCAGAGCTGGCCCCCGCATCCCTCATCCCTCCCCCACACCCCAACCCCCTTCCCCAGCCTGGAGCCCCCTCCCGCACCCTGAACCCCTCATTTCTGGCCCCACCCTGGAACCCACACCCCTATCCCAGAGCCCATACCCCCAAAACACCCCAACCTTCTGTCTCAGCCCGGAGCCCCCTCCCATACTCCGAACTCCTCAGTTCCACCCCCCAGCCCAGAGCCCCCTCCTACACCCCAAACCCCTCATTGCTGACACCACCCCAGAGCCTGCACCCCAGCCAGAGCCTTCACCCCCTTCCAACCCCCTGAGCCAGCCTGGTGGAAATGAGCAAGTGAGTGAGGGTGGGGAGAATGAGCAACAGAGGGAGGGGTGATGGAGTGAGTGGGAGCGGGGACTGAGATGAGGGGCGGGGTGGGGCGGGGCAAGGGTGGGGGTGGGGCAAGGGTGTTCGGTTTTGTGCGATTAGAAAGTTGGCAACCCTAAATGCCCTGGAATCTTCAATGTGAATTCAAGATGAAGTTTCTAGGCCATTCTAGGATCATGTAATATTACTGCTATCAGGCTGTAATATCTCATTGGCCCTTGAGGATATCAGGGTGTCACCTAAAGTAGAGTAAGGGGACACTGATGCCTATAAAAGATCATATCCAAGCAAAAGAAAAGGGGTGGAGGGCTCTTTCACATCAACAATACCCAAAGTTGTATCCTGCTTTCTTCCCTGGACCAGCCATCCAAAGAAAGAGAGGAGAAAGACTCTGCCCGTTGCTTAAGCAAAGCCTGACGTCTGAAGAGACCAAATTTCCCCCCACACCTTGGATGCAAAAAAGCTTCATGTTCCATTGTATCATCAATAAAGATACTGATAAATAACGGCTTAGTTCCAAAACTATGACCAATCGTGTGAGTTAAGGCTTTAAGAAGAAGTTGTGAAAATCCTTCTGTAAAGCAATTTGGCATGCTCAAATGTCTCCAATGCTCATTATAATGAGGGGGTACGCGTGTGTGTGCTTGTGTGTCTTTGTGTGTCACTAACTGTTTCCCAAAGTATGTCTGTTTTTAACTAGTAAGAGCTCTCTGGGTTAAATAAGTGTGATTCTAAAGTGGCTAGAAATGTGAAATTCTAAAAATCATTTCATATCTGTGCAACACTGCCAGAAAGGAAGCTGCAGACATTGTGTTAAAGTGGGGACGGGAGATAGATTAAGTAAACAACAGTTTGATATAGCTTCTGCCAACAGTGAAGCTTAACAGGAGAAAACATCTGAAGGAGAAAGTTACTAGGAAAACAGTCAAAGAGCTTAAAACTACGGCAAGGACTAGTTTCAGAGTAGCAGCCATGTTAGTCTGTATTGACAAAAAGAAAAGGAGTACTTGTGGCACCTTAGAGACTAACAAATTTATTTGAGCATAAGCTTTCGTGAGCTACAGCTCACTTCATCGGATGCATTCAGTGGACTCGCCTCTAACAGACTCTTGGCTAAATTGCCTAATTCAAAAGGAACTGCTTCTCCCCTTAACCTTCCTGTGAAATATTAAAATAATTGTTTCCTTTAACAACTTCAGTTGTTGATTTAATTACTAATTGCTGAGCCAGATAAATCGAACTATTAACATATTGATTATACTTCCTTTCTACCCTTGATTTGATTATTGCACTGTGTTATTGTAAATTAGGTTAGGAAAACGATAAGTTAAATTGGCTAGTGAAATATTTTGCCTATACTCATATTTGTTCTATAAATGGCTGTTTATTCTTTTAATAAATTTATAAAATATACAGTAGCCTGATTTTTCTCTTAAAATTCAATGCAAACAAAGTAGCCTCTCTAGAGGTAAAATGTAAAATCCATTAAAAATCATTCCTGAGCCCATCCTACATTTGACTTACTTAAAATAACACCCTATTATCCTTATAATGTCACTCAAGCCCAGTCATAACCACCAGGGGAAAAGAAATGCTGATTTGTTTTATATATTTTTCTCTTTTTTACCTTTACATTGTTTAGGAAACAGTATTTCAATGCAGACAAATTGCTTTTCCTGGGAAATAGCACCACAGGTTCTGATTGTTCTGCAGTGTGTATTGTTTCCTGATATCTGTTACAAGTGTAAATGGAATTCATGGATAGCACAATTTCCCTTATTTACTTCAGTTTATAGCCCCCCCCCCCCTCACCTTACTAGGTTGCATTTGTGCTAACAGACGTCACTGTTTACACTTATTTAACAGTATGGATTGGAACAACCCTGACTCTCCTCCAGTGAGGGATGATTTAGCTACAAATCACTGTTCCAGCACAGAGATCATTAATCAGCCTTAGGCTAGATCCATTATGTGGAATTTCAGCATAGAAGAAATATTAACGGCTCCATGGAAGAAATGTTACCATCAGATTAGCTTTGACTCCCTGCTGGAGCAGCAAATTACCCTGAAGTAATAATTATAATACATTAGTAGAAGTTTAATTTCCAGTAAGTGCTGTCTGTTTAAGAGATGGCAATCTCACCATGACTCAGAGAACAATAGATCATGTTATCAGCAAGAACAAACCTACATGGAATTAAAAGAAAGATAATAAAAAATTCATTACAGTTTGAAAACTGGAACAAAACATCCCCACAACTTTCCCAGCTGTAGTTTTGTAAACAAAACTCTGTTTACAAAGCATTTCCCTTAATTAATCAACAAGAAAGCATGATGGTGTTTTTTTTTTTTTTTAACCTGTAGATGAGACATGAATCTTCTCAATTTCCAGTACTGGTTCCAACAATAATTTCTGGTTCTTTGTTATCATCCATGTATTTATATGTATGTAGGTGGGCAAAGCAATGGAAGGAGGAAGGTGTGCTTCAGCATATTGATTATGGGCCAGACCTTTATTTGGTTCGAGTGAGCATATCTCTGTTGATGTTTATGGCGCTACACCAATGTACACCAGCTAAGGCTTTGCCCTTCTATGTACATCCCCAAATCTGGGTATAAAAGGATCCACTTGGTCTAAGTTGATTATAGATCACATTGGGGAGTATTGTGGGAAGCGGGGATCCATGTTGCTGGAACAACTTCTTAAATGTTTTTTATCCCTATAAATCTCTGGTTTGAAACTTGTAAAGTAAAAAGTCTACATTTAAATACAATTAGAATCCTCATGAAGGAATTCCAGGGAGATATTCTGAGCTCTATGCACAGTATGGTATGTTTGAAATATTCAGCCCAGCTCTGGTTCAGATTTTTTTAAAAAGAAAACTAAATTACTAGAAGCATTCGAAAGACTCACAACTGGATTTGAAATTGTGAAGGCATTTGTGTGTGTTGGATTGCTTGAAAAGTGCAGTTTATTACCTTTCTCCGTCCCTAAATGTTGGGGGAGTTGTGATGGAGAGATTAAAACTTTTTGTATAGCTGCTATAGACTTTGATTGCAAGTGCTGTTCTCACCATCTGTTAATGACTGGCTGTGCCATTTTACACAACAGATCAATGAGCCTTTCAGTGCTATCAGCAAAGGTTGCTGGGATTTTGGGCTTGTCAACCTGGGAAAACTGACCAGAATAGTTTTTACAAAATAAACTATTACAGACTAGCTCCCTGTATGGACCCTCCTATTCCAGAATGAGTGTCTTTTTTCTGGTCTAGCTTAATCCCTTTTGGATGTGAATTAAGCTAAACCAGAATGAGGTACTCTTATTCCAAAATAAGTGTCCACACAGAGTTATTCTGCATTAGCTGTAGCATTTAAATTCAGATTCTACTGTATTCTGGAATAACATCCCCATATAGAAAAGGAGGACTTGTGGCACCTTAGAGACTAACAAATTTATTTGAGCATAAGCTTTTGTGAGCTGTAACGAAAGTTTATGCTCAAATAAATTTGTTAGTCTCTAAGGTGCCACAAGTCCTCCTTTTCTTTTTGCGGATACAGACTAACATGGCTGCTACTCTGAAATCCCCATATAGATAAGCTCACAGCCTGTTTTTAATGTTGGTGAATCTAATACATTCAAAGTACAGTAAAACCTGTGTTATTTGGCACTTTATCAACCGGGAAGCTCTATTAACCGGCATTTCTGATATCTCCCAATACAAATCTTCAGTCTCGTAACCAGGACTCGTACACTGCCCAGGAGGTTATGCAATTGCACATTCTGAACTCTATTTTTATGCAAAAGAGGCAGAAGACAAGTAAGCAAGCTGATACCAGGGATTTATTCAAAAAAGCAGCTTCTAGAGTATGTCATAGGGCCATTACAGATTCAGCCGAATCTCCTACACTTTCTACATCTACTATGATAATTGATGTTGATAATGATGACTCTACAAGATACTGAAGTGCCTTCTGAATCATCAAAGAAATATTAAATTATGTTCAGTATAGTTTTAGTGTTAAGTGTAGTTTTAGTGATCTGGATGTACGTCATACACTGCCCATAGTGATATATAGTGTCATAAGATAACCTACTGTATAGAAAACTTTACCTGTATACACCTAAGTACTTCAAGAAACCAACCACTCTGCAGTGCAGCACTGCTACTGGATTGGTGAGTACCTGTATACTATTTTATACTTTGTTTTATTGTATTCTAATTATGGTATTCCATTGGTAAAAAAATATAAGTCTTAGTTAACCGGAATTTTTGATTAACCGGCAACCCCCCACCTCCACCCTACACCCCATTCTCCTCACATGCTGGATAACAAAGCTTTTATTGTATATGTGTTCAAATGCTTTTTTTATATATATATACTTTTAGATTTTTTTTCATTATTACATATATTCTAAAGACTGGGTTATGTATGTGCCAGAGGCTGAAGACTATTCTTCAAGTTCACTCAAGTATTGATTTATGGAATCCAATGTGATTCCATTATAGTGTAAAGAGATTAATATGTTTTTAATCCTGTAGGTTTTGTGGTATGATTTATATTTCTCATGAATGTACACACTTGAAGGTTTTTTCTATTTTTCAGATTGATAGATCTGAAGTCAGATTGTCAGATACAGATCTAAATAAAAAATGTGATGGGTCAGACCCATAGCTCTTGTGGCAGTCAGGGACACACATACTGGTTTAAGAATAAATCGTGTCAGATCGGCAAAAAATGCAGGACCGCAAGTAATATGGGTATGTCTGTTTAGCTAAAATAAGAACTGTCTACCCCACATCCAAAATTCAGTCTACACCCATGTAACTCTTCTGCCAGGTAGACTCAGCAGCAACAAGGGCTGGATTCAATATCTAGAGGTTCCTCTTCATATCATTAAACATAACCAGCTTGAGCAACCAACCAGTGATCTGGAAAAACTAAACAGTACTCCTGGGTGCCTGTAAGAGACAATACTTCTCCACTCGCACTCACTCAGTCTGTGCATAACAAAAGAAAACATTCAGTAAAACAGAAATGGAACTCAGCATTAATTTGGGAAAACACCACAAACACAATTCAAAAGCATGTCACTATAAGCAAACACCCACACCATACTATATTGGGCAGGGTCTCCTGCCTCAGTTTCCCACCTTACGGTATGAACGTCTGCAAACAAATGTCCATGTAACACACCATCCCTATTTCCGTCTGTTGCACCCCTCTCACAGTGATTGTCCTTGGTCATCAAAAACCCAAAATGCAGAGGCACATTCATACGGATCCACTTCCCACTCCTGAAAAAAAAGTGTGTGTGTGTAGGGGGGTGGGGGTGGGGGGGCACATCAAGCAATGCTTTCATGCTGCTGCTGCCTCTGCAACTAGCTCAATGCTGTTGTTAACTCTGCCACTGCTGGCTTCTCACTGCCACCTCTGCCTCTGTTACATCTTCAGCCACTCATCTCTGCCACTGTTACGATTGCTGCTGTTTGCGACTCACTGCCATGTCTGCGATGTCACATTCTGAGGATCCACCACTTAGCCCAGCTGTTAGTGGTGCCAGCTCCTTAGTGGTTTCTCTGGCTAACAGGCAACCTCTGTGCTGCTGTCTCTTCATTGCAACACTGTCTCACATCAGGTCTAAAGCTTATCTCCTAAACCTGCTCATCAATAATTTCAGCTCTAGTAATCACTGAACAGAAACAAGGACTCTCAGTTGAGTCCAATCAACTCTGTCTTTAAGACTGGAGAGGGGAGGATCAAATGGTGTCTAGGATATTTTAGGCAGAGTCCATCCCACACCTGTCCCCACCCCCTCTTATCTTTGATGGTATTTGACATCCCTACACCCAGCTTAGCAAATGACGTTCAGTTTAGGGACACCCTCAATCAGCGTATGCTAAGTACAGTTCTTCTGCCCTTTATTCGCACAATATGGATAACACCACTTCACTACCACTGCATTCAATATTAAACATCAATTGTTACCGAAAACTAGCCAAAATTGATCACTTTGGTAAAGCAATTCTGTCTGTTGAACACCTAGGCAGAGTAGATGTGTCTATGCAAATATGGTTCGCACCTGAAGTCTTTTCTCCCAGTGCATCACTAGATGTCAGGGGAGAGCTAATTCAGAGCCTGCTGACATTCTCCCCACAGCCAAAGTTTGTCTTTTGGGAAAATCTCAGAGCATATTATACCAGGTCCAGTAATTGTCCCTATAGCCTGTGAGCTAAGTATATTGGTTGTTCACTAATTACCCCAGATGCATCCTAAGTTAACCTATTTACTGGCCTTATAACTCTGTCATGCCTATTGAGAGTGGGTATTGCAGGGGTGAGGGGAGACTTGTCCTTGGTCTAGAGAGGGTGAGAGCTCCCTTGAGGGTCCCTCGGACACTGACATAGGTCACTGCATCTCCAGTTCTAGTACTGGAGGGTCTCTAGCACTTGGACTGCCTTCCACCGTAAGTTGCCCTTCAAGGCCAAGAAGCCCAGCTTGTGAATGGAGTAGTGAGTCTTGCTATCAGAAAGTCCTCAGCTGGCAAAGGCCACAGGTTTCCATTTGCCTTCAGCTTCCTGGTATTGGACTACTCCCAAACTGTCCAAACTGACATCCATATATAAGATAAAAGGTTTGCTTAGATCAGCAAAGACAACGACTGGAGTATAAGTTAGGCAGCTAACAATTTCTTCAAAAACCTTTTCATGTATCTTATCCCATCCCATCAGAGTCCCAAAGGTTCTAAGGGGCCATAGTGTCTCTGTTCGGGAGGCTTTGGAGACCTCCCCTTGCCCTTGGTCTTAGATTGGCTCTTACTGGACTGGTATCTGCTGGTGAGGTCATTTATAGGCTTTATGATAGTAACATAATTCTTCACAAACCTGCGACAGTAGCTGCTAAATCCTAGAAAGGTTTTGAGTTCTCTGTAATTATGTGTGTGCAGACATGTAGTGGTGAGTGCTTCTATTTTATCTGGATCAGTACTCACACCCTCTTGGGGCAAAATGTGACTCAGGTATTTGACTGATGTTCTGCAGAACTGGCATTTATCAATTGAAAGCTTCAGTCGATCGGGTTCTACCTGGTCTAGTACTTTAAAAAATCATTCTTCGTGTTTCTCCAAGTTTCTTCCAAATATAGTCTGGTCATCCAAAAAACCTAAGAATTGCAGTAAGTTCATGTTTACCATAACTTTCTCCATAAGATGCTGAAATGTGACAGGTACTCCAGAAATTCCTTGGAGCATGCGCTCAAACTGTTGGAAACCTGTCTTCTCCTTATCTTCTCTCAGAGGAATCTGGTAGTATGCACTTTGAAGATCCAACACTGAGAACCACTGGCTCCCCAGAAAAAAAGTGCCAGGCATCTTGTACTCATGCCATGGTGTACTGATCAACTACAGTGTGTCTATTTAGGATACAGTAGTCAATACACATCCAGATTTTTCCCACTCTTTTTACAGACTACCAAAATGTGGGAGGAGTATGGGCTGGAGGATTCTGAAGCGATGCCATTCACAATCAGCTCCTGAAGATGATGCTGCATGGCCTGCATGAAAGAGAGAGCAATTGTTCTAGATTTCTCTCTGAAGAGTTGTGAGTCTTGTAGTCTCATCATGTACTCCATTCCTTTCACACTTCCCATTCATGCAGTGAGAATACCTTGGATCTTTCACCAAGTTGCTTTCTCAAGTGAACCTTCTGCTCCTCAGACAATGGTTAATATCTAAAAATCAAACTTTGCAGGATCTATTGGTGGATCCTTGGCTTCACACTGGAGTTTCACAATGGTTTCAGGCTCAAAGAGGTCTGTTACATTCTGCCCTTGTTTCACAACCACATCACAGCTTGTTTCATTAGCAATAGTATAGTCACCTTTTCCTGTGCTTTGGCAGGTAAGATTATGACTCCACTTGGGATCAGCACTCCTTCAGGGAGCCCTCCTTCAGCCAGCTGCTCTACCATTGCTAATGCCCCTTTACTGCCTTTTAGGCAGGTACTCATGACAAGCACTTCTCTCTCAATCATTGCAGGCACCACAATGGGAAGCATGCGTTCTTCAGTGCTCCACTCTTGGCTGCTCTCGGTACTAGTTTCTCCAGCCTCTATATATAAGTTGAAACTTTCTTGCCCCTTTGCTGCTGAGCATTGAGAAACTTACAATAATGTCCTAAGAGCCCTCTGTGCTCCCAGAGGTGTAACTGAGGGCTTCTGGGCAGTTCTTCACACTGATCCCATGGTTTCTGAGCTTCAGAGTGTGAATCACATCTAATGCTGACAGGTTTCAGAGTAACAGCCGTGTTAGTCTGTATTCGCAAAAAGAAAAGGAGTACTTGTGGCACCTTAGAGACTAACCAATTTATTTGAGCATAAGCTTTCATGAGCTACAGCTCACTTCATCGGATGCTTATGCTCAAATCTGTCTACTAAACACCCTCACTTTTCTGTATCTGGTACTGCTCACTCCTGCAACATTTCAGTTGTATGTTCCAATCAGGGTTCAAATGCCTCTTCCCCAGATATTACTATCACAGTTATCCTAGTGAATAACCTTAAGATAGGAGTTTCACTTAAGATGGGACAGCACAACCTTGCTTCTAATGCTTGTCTCAGTGCCTTTGCTCACACATTGGATGAGGTTGCAATCCCAGGCTTGGAGCTGTTGGGTCAAGGCCCAACAAACCCAGAATATCAGCTGGGTCCTTCTTTCTTTCTCTAAGAAGGCTGACATATTCTCTAACAACTCTGCATCTGAGACGGGGTGGTGGGGACTGGCTTCCAGAGCCTACCAGCTTCCACATGTGGCCAGCCACTGCTATCTCATGTGGAACTTGTGGGGGTCCCACTGGCAGCTTACACAGTGTTGTAAAGGTACCATCCTCTCTCATAAACATTCTGCAGTTGCTCATGCATTTGGAGGCTGCCTGGACAGTGGATTCAATTAGCCATCATCGAATGTCTCAGGTATCCCTGTTACTGGAAGGCAGTTCTTTGGGTCAGTATTCATTGCCTTGCACCAATCCTCTAACGTGTATACAGTCATTATACAAATTATAGTTTCTCAAAAATATAATAAAATTGTTTCCCCATTTATTCATTTGATGTAAGGAAAGAGCACATTCAGACCCTGCTTACACCCAAAATAAACATTTTTATAGTATGAAAAAAATGAATTGTTCTCCCTACCAACACAGTTTGTGCTCCTTCATACTTCCAGATAAGGACATGAAGTTGAAGGGGAAGTATCACAAGAAAGGATGCTCTTGTACTTCTGGCCCAACCAGAAGTAGAATTCTTGATTAGACAGTCTGTTCTCAAATTAATTCTTGCACAGTTTTGCAGGCCCAATAGGTTTGGAGACATTCTTCCAGTTTAAAATGCTTATCTGAACCTTCAAAACTTTTGAGATTCTGAATTTGTTACTCCAAATCTGTTCCATGTGTTCTATGTATTACAAAAAAATTGGGAGCCCTTTCAGAATATGGGATCTAGACAATCTGATCCACTCAGACGCTCTGTCTTTATTCAGTAAGTGCTGATGGTCACTGACCTATTGCTGCCTTGTGGCTGGTTTGGACATTTACTGTTAGTGGTAGTACACTGCCCTGCCATAAAGAAGAACTGGGTTTGATTTCTGGTCCAGCACAACTGGATGTACAGCAGAAGCAGCACACTCTGACACCAGGAGTTCCTTGTGTCTCTCAAGTGTGACCTTCCCCACCCTTTAGAAGAGAAGCCTCAGCCGGCTCTCAGAGTCCCACTGAACAACAAGAATGGTTACAGTGAAGTGGAGTTTTCAAGGGATGGAATGGAGCACTGGAATAAAGGGATGGTTTAAATGGTTCTAGAAGGGAACTGGAGAACCTTAGGGAAACGGTTGAGTCCCAAATCTGTTATACATGTAGCTATTTGACAAAAAATCATGGTTTTTCTGCACCTGCTTCTCCCAGTATGAAATGATCACTGCTAACTATCTAAAAAGATGTAAGTCAGGTGATCAAAATACCAAAATAATTTTTACATTTATGGTTTCATCTTTGTTAGGTTAGGAAGAGATGTCACCAAATTAAAATGAACTTTGCTGCTTCTTGCTCAATACTAAACAGTGATATTATAGCAAGCTAACTATAGTCTATGTAGTATAATGTGTATAGAGAATTCCACACACTCTAAGTAATTGCACAGAGGAGTCTATTTAACTTCTTGCATTCTGGTGCACCTTATTTCAAGTCAAAACATAACAAGCATGTACAGCCGCAGCATTAGATCATCACATACTTTGTATAATATACTACAGAAGCACTGTATGTCATGTTCTTTTACTAAAACCTTAGATGAATATTGACAAAAAGTGGTGCTCAGAATTCACAATAATGTGTGGAAGGTAAATTAATATTTGAATCAAGTTCATCTCTAACGTCTTACATTTCAAAGGCATCTCAAAGTCCTGGCCAAAAATGTTTCATCATAGAGGGCTACTTTCATGCAGCCCTTGCTCACATTGGCAAGCACTTTCTTACACAAGTACTTTCATTGAAGCCAGGAGGACCACTTGCATAAGTAAGTGCTTCCCAGCATAAGTAGGGGTAACATTTTCTCAAAGACATTTATCTTAGAACAATTAGTACAGATTACTCCAAACAAGTATATTGTAATTAGGAACCAACATAAAAATTGCTAGACCCTGAGCCATTTTCAGTTCTTACTGGTCACAAGTGCTGTCTTTCAGTCTGCATGGTGGGCAACTGGAAGTGAGTTAAAGGAGCTCGTCATTAGTGGAGTACTGTATGCTGATTGCAGATGGAGGTGTGCATAGATAATCTAATTGCAGCATTCTGCAGTCTTGCAAGTTACATTTATTCTAGCTTTCTTATGATAAGTAATTGCAGTAATCTAAATCTGGAAAATAATAAAAAAAAAAAACCTCATCGATTCCTAAAAAAAAATTATGTAACTCAAGTTATATGCTGTATAAAGTTTTTCATTCAGTTTTGTTTTTACTTTTGTTCAGGGAGTTAAAGAAGCAAATAAATACCTCAGTGACTCTGAGTGTGAATAACAAGTAAAGCTAGTCAAAAATATTTGTTGGGATTAAAAAAAATCATTGTTTTGAAAGTTTCTAATTTTTTGATGAGAAAATATTTTTTTGAGTTTTCTCCTCTTCTGTGTCTCTCCCTCCCTCCCTTTTTAGTGGCCAAAAGAGGGGAAACAGGAATAAGGAGGAGGAAAGGAGAAAAGGGAAAAACTGTAAACTGAAAAGAAATCATTATTTGGTTTCAAATAATATTTGTATTGTTTTTCATTGAAAAATCTGAAATGTTTGAAACACAAAGAAAACTTTTTTTTATCACAAAACATACCAGTTTTTGACCAATTCTAATAAGTGACATTCTGACATGGATCTTTCAAATTACAGTGGTTCCATCACAGATTAAATTTATTTTGAGTAGCTGAAATCTTCATCAGGGATCAGGGTTTGGGGCTTTCAAGTAATTAATGGCTGAATTTGGAGCCTCTGGATCAAAGCTGAACAAGCTCAACAGGAATAGTGATATGTGCACATATCACAATTGGCATGTCTATTGACAATCTCAGATGCTATGAACTGAATGTACATGGACACAGAACAATCTTCTCACCTTCACCAAGGGAGTGTAACTGAATGCCTGTAATTAGCTGCCAGTCTGTGTAATCTGCATCCACTGCACAAGTTCTTTCACAATTGCTTCAGCAGTGCTTGTAAAAATCAAACTCAAGAGAAGGGATGTCTATTGCAGATGTACCTAGAGTGGGAGGATGATGGATGGTAGGGAGTGGAGCCATAAATCTTTTTGGGGAAACTCTGTGCTTTTCAGGATAAGCATTGCTAAATAAAAGAGGAGATCCACCTCGTAAAAATAGGGTCCATTCCTGTGAATTTTAGCAAGGAGCTATTTACTCCTTTATCCTGATCATTAATGAAAATGTTACATAAAATTAGACTTAACCCTGATCCATGAAGCAAACTGTAGACATGTTCCCACAGCTCTTTTGTGACAGTCTGTCTCTTGATGACCAATATGAATGGTTTCTGCTATAGAGATCATTTAATTTGTAGTGTTCAGTATGGCTCCAGTTCAGAAGCATATACTTTAATATGGCTTAATGCCATCATAAAAGCTTTGCTGAACTGGGTTTTAAATTACAGTAAGAGTCTATGGTTTGTTTGATAATTAATCTACATCAGGGATTATCTCTCTTGGTTTCACCAATTTTTCTTTTGAAATATTTTGGGTTTTATTAAAACGATAGCAATTTTTAATTAAAGCCATTAAAAAAAATAAAAAATCCATCTAATCAAAAAGCCAATATCTGTATGTAAAAAGTTGATGGAAAATCTTCAGTCATCTCTGCTGAAAGCTTTTTATTAAATAGAATTCAGTATTAATGCTGGATAAGGGAAGGAAGCAAAAAGTATCCATAGAGAATAGGAGAGAAACCTTTATTATACAACAACAGGGAGAAAACAACACTTTACTGTTCACTGGTGTGTTGAACATGGTAAAATATTCATACAGTAATGTAGAAAAAGACTGTTCAGGTTGAGGAAGAACAATCTGGGTCAAGACTCTAATTTTTCAGGGAGACCTCTTAGAACCCAAATGATAGTTGATAAACCTGTTAGACTGAAGAAATATTCGAGACTGGTAATATTCAAGTTCTTCTTGTAACTCCAGTATAATACAACCAAACTAGCTATGCTTGGATTTGTGCAGCGATTAGCCCCTGCCCCTTGATTTGGTAATGAGCCTTTTATGTTGTCTGGAGTGGCTGACGATCATGACTGTCTACCTAAGGGCAGACTGTCAAAGCAGGGCAGACACTCCAGTCTGTTGGTATGTTCTAAAATTAGATTTCACCAGGCCAGTAACAAATGTGAACTCCTGGATCACTATAACAGTCTTACCACGGAGTTAGACTCTCCAGTCTATCTCACCATCCAGGCAAGCTGGAATAAGTGATAAATGGTCCCTTACACCAAAAATCACAAAATTCAGGTTCCTTCCAGTCCCAAGAAACCAGTGACTTACCCCAGACCAACTGGCACCTTAGATCTTACATCAAAGGCAACTCCTGTAGCCAATCCTGTAATAAATTATCAAAAGGTTTATTAACTAGGAGAAAATGAAATAACAGAATTATTTACAGGTTAAAGCAAGCAAACATATACACACACGAGTTATCATCTACAATTCCATAAAATGACAGAGATGTGGTAATCTGTCAATTCAAAATATCTTTCAGGGTGGACCCAGAGGTAACCACTGGGGATCTCTGCCTTCATTTAATGTCTTTGGTCCTGTAAGAGTTCAAAGAGCAAAGAGATGAAAAATCTTAATGTCTACTATTTTTATTTTCCTCTTCGAGCATTCAACTTGATGAAATGAGGCTTTCTGCACATACTTCTCCCTGGGTGGATGGGGAAATTAACAAAGCTTTTGTTTTATGATGGCCAACTTCATTTTTTATAATCATCCTGAATGGGTAGGGCAGGATGATTCCCATGCCTGTGTTCACAAGTTCAGAGCCTACATTTTCAAAGTTATAAAGCAAAATTTGCATAATTCCTATAGTATGGAATACAGACTTTGTAAGTGAGATTAATGCATGCAACAACATACAAATATTTTATAGAATGATGAACACAGAGTGATGAAACACTAAATACATTCTTATAATACTAATAACCTATTTTGAACAAAACTTACATACAGGTGAGCTGGTTTGTTTCCAGCTATGAATTTTTCAGTTCTTAACTAATGCCTATGGCCTTGGCCAGAGCTGGCATTTGGTTTACCAGTGTCACAGAGCCTACGTTCCCTGTAGTACTACTCTAATTGCTGATATATGTGTGAATCATATCAAATTCCCTCCAGCCCTTTGACTACATTTACCTGCTTTTCTACTACCCCTATCTTTCCCTACAAATGTTAATTGACTAATCTTATTTGATTGTTTTCCCTTCGTCGCTTACGTTATGTATGTATCAACATCAGATCTTTTAGAGTCAAAGAACAAATTTAGTAACTTGAAATGAAGAAAAGGTTCAAGAAATCAAGACAGGTCACTTTCAATTAACTGTTACCTTTTACCCTGAAAATGTACAGAGATTTTTCCACCACTGTTTATTAGGGATGAAATTAGTAGATTGGTGTTTGCATCTGTATTAGGGTTAGGACTGGGTTTGGATTTAATGATTCTGAAACATCATGAGATATCCTGACATACAGCCCACAACAGCAGAAATCTCATAAAATCATTTCTTTTTAGACACATACCCTTTGGGACCCAAGAGTTCAGATTATAAGCTTCAGTTTTTCCTCTCTCATCTGTTTATGCTTTCACTTTGATTGGAGTTTGTCATAAAATTAAGTCTTTTGAGTCAGATTTGTAAAGGTATTTAGGCATTACCGTTCTCAGTGTTAGAAGAACATGGTGGGGATTCTGGTAGCTGTTATAGATCTGGGAGAGACAAGTAACACCAGTCCTAAAATGATCTGTTTGCATATGGTTTCTGCAGGCTGAACATTTTTCTCTCCAGTTGGTAAATTGTTTTAATTTGTCACCCCCACTCCAGTTTTTCTTTATTACATTTTTTGGGGGTGGGTGGGGAATGGAGGTGTAGATAAGTGGTGGGCAATCTGTGGCCCGTGCCACTTCCCGCACCTCCCATTGGCTGCAAATGGTGAACCGTGGCCACTGGGAGCTGCGGGCATCCATGCCAATGTAAACAAAGTGTCTCTTGGCCCCCCAGTAGATTACCCTGATGGGCCACAGGTTGCCCACTACTGATGTAGATCCTGGCTGTTCTTTCTAGCTATAATTTCTGGATACCTCACATTCAATGTAACTAAATAAATATCACTAAATATTATATATTTAGGAAAATCTGAAACAGCCTCAAACATGGAAAAGGCTCATATTGGGATCCAGATGCCAGCTTTGTTGTTCTTGCCCTTTTTTATTTGAAAGTCAGAGTATGAAGGTTTACCTCAAGCTGAATCAATACCGGAAGCAGCAAGCTCCAGAGGCAAAGATTTTTTCTGGTAACATGTCTTGCTACTTGCCCTGGAGAGGGCAATTCTAGGTTCAATGCACTGTAAACTCTTCATTTTTTGCCCTGTACAGTCCTGAGTACATTGTTAGTGCTTAATAAATAACAATGCTGGTAACTGACACAGCTCTAGCAAGGCTTAACTGCCACAACGGAACATAATAGGTATATATAGGTGATATAGGTATATATAGGTGATATAGGTATGTCCTGCTCATTAGTTGCTTTTATATTTCCTTTGAATGATCAATGGGACTATCTCAGCACAACTAAACAATCGGGAATTACTGTGTTATTACAACTTTTTAAAAGTGAGCCACACACACAGCATATACAAGAGATTTACCCAGATTTAGCTCACTAGTCATATCATTGCCCTAAGGTAGTCTGAAGCATCCTGTGTGTTAAGCTTTCTAAACTCTGGCTCCATCAGGGTTATGAAATTCTTTCTCGATTTCTCTTTTATGGTAACCAGCAGGGTTTCTGTCTCTTTAGGGTGGGCGAGCAGTTCTGGTGGATCAGGCTGTAAAAGTTTTCGTATTAAGATACATTCCCGCCTTCAAAGGCGCTGGGTGGCTTCATTATGTATTGTAGGATTTAAATAGCATTCTCTGAAATGTGTGCTGTTTCACTGAAAAGGAGGACTTTTTTTTTAATCTTACCTGCTAGCTAGCTGATATCCCTTTGGGATTTTGGCTGAGAGCAAGCATTTATCCTTGTAAAGTAGATTACAATGGTGATGTTTTATTTTACTGCTTGCAGTTTTTTGTACCCTCAGCTCTCTCACAAATCTGGGGCTACCGTATTGCCATGGGCAGAGTTCAGTGGGCTTTGTGTCGGTCATTTTAAATCCCTAAATTGAGAAGCAGAAGCAATTGCAAGCACATCTTTCTGACACCAGGCTGAGCTTGCATCCCAGTGCTTGTGATGGAGATTTGTGGTATGGAGATCTGTCAGAACATACCTCCAGCACCTTATCTTAGAAACCAGTGTCACAAACCAAGGATGGCAAGTGGCAGTGGTAGATTAAATTACAAGCATCAGATCCATAGTTGTACTATGATAAGTGAATGTGAAAAGAGCTGGAAGATCTGGAATCTCAGTGCAACACTATTGTTGTCAAAGAGGGGAAATACGTCACAAATGTGTACCTTTAATCAATGGAACAAGTTAAGAGAGAGGGAGAGAGAAAGGGAAGGTTCTGGGACTGTGTAGCATGTATTCCAGAGTAAAATGAAAGAAAAAAATGTGGCATCTAAACTTCCTATTATATACAAGGTAATAGCTGCCAAATGGAGTGATGGTTGGGTATTTGAAGATTTTTGAATGTAGGTGAATGAGTGTGAAGGAATCTGCTAAATCCCTAATCATGCAAGCTTTGTAATTTTATGTACATGAATAGTCCCATTTCAAATCACATGTAAATAGGGCACATTTCTTGTCCTTGGCTGGTCTCTGATGTATGAATAAAACAATTAAATTCCAAATGCTTTCTCAACTGTCTGTGTGAAGAGTAGGCATAAGTAATCAAACCCAGTTCCACTTTCAGCAGATTTAACTACAGTTCTTGAGAGAAATCATTCAGAATTTTCTTGATTAGAGTGACTGATTGGTCATTAACAGGGGATTCTAATTGGTTGGGTAATAATTATTACAGAGCATTATGGAGTGGAGGAACCTTTGTAAATTCTAATTAACACAGAGTTACTTGCGCTTCCTAATGACTAAGAGACCTAACCCTGGCAGCACCACATAATACCATAATACCCATCCACAGCAAAGAAAAAAGTCTAAAAATAGAGATGTATAAAATACATACAGCAATCAAAAGGTAGTAAAACCAAAAATGCTTGGTAACCAGATTGCAATCTGAAGACAGTAAATAGAATTGTTTCTGTTTCACTGTCTTTGATGTGGTCATATAATTTGAAAATTACACCACTTTCCTGTAGTTCTTTTATAACACACTCATTTTATTAGTTGTGCCACTCCATCATTTATATTGTGTTACAAACTAAAGAAGATGACATCATCACTAGTTAAGGGAGAGTAACTCCAAGTCTAACAACTTTCAACTTTTTTTTTTCAAACAGGAAAATATGTTCTCAATACATGATCTGCCAACCCATTGATCATGTGCGATTCAGGCAGATTTCTATTTTCTGCAAGTGATAGCACTTGCCACTTTTAAGCTGCAAGATAATGTTGTGAAGTGAACCAGTTTTAGTACTGGGGTAGGGAGAATATGTAAGTAAATCAAACCTGCTCCTTATTTAGCTTTTTCCAAAAACAGAGTGTAATTTAGCTTTTTCTCTGTGTTTTTTGTTTGTTTGTTTGTTTTTACATACATTCTTTCTACTTTAAAGTTCTGAAAACAAACAGTATACTAAATTGCAAATGAAAGGCCAGGCTGCCCCCTGTTGTGGATTATTCCCATGTAAGAAGACGGAAACTCCACCAGTTTGGACTCAGTGGGCTTGAATATCAGCTCTGCTCAACACAGGAATTGGAGTGGAGGAAAGATGGCTTTAAAGTATCTTTGCACATTCTGGGGCTGGCTGAGGACCTGTTTGATTCCTGGTGCAGCCTTGCGGCTGCTGTAACTTTCACTTGACAGGCTGTGGTCCTAAGGGGGCATTCTGATGTCTGTAAATAGTCAGAGTTCAGTGGTGCTCTACTCCCAGTGCTTTCTCTGACCATTACCCCTAAGCTGGGGACTTTGAGTATGGCAGGAATGGCGCAGGTGTATAGCCATTACATTGTCTCAATACCTCCCAAGAAATTCCCTTCCTATTCCACAGTGATTAGAACTGTTTGGTTTGTTGCCACACTGCACAAGTGGAGAAGTGTAATAGCCTAGAGTATTTTATTAATCCTACTCTGCGCCCCACAATCCATCCTCATTCACTCCTCTTCACAAGACTGTGGTTGTCCTGAAATCCATGTAAACCTTCGGACATGCACCAGAATCCAGGAGCTAAGTACACAGAATGGCTTCTGTGGGATTCTGTGGTCCCTCCTGACAACCGCTACCCCAATCCAGTGGTTTCTCCTGCTTTCTGAGTGCCATAGCATCTGCAGAGCATATGTCTCCAAAACTCATAAAAATACACTATTTGCCTTTAAACATATAGGTTGTATGTGTTAGCCAGTTTTAAACATTTAATATTTGAATTGCATTTTCCATGACATATTAAATGTTGTTTTTGTATATTTGTGGGTGCTTTAGATAGAACTGGGACAAAATTTTAATGGATGCCCTTGTTGTCCTTTTCTTGAGTTAATTTTATGAGCTGTTTGCTTGCTAACTAGTACTTTGAATTGCAAGTGAACAAGTCTCAGAATTGCTCAAATACTGAATTAAGAGCATTTCATAATTCCGGGAAGAAATAGGCAATTAATCATAGTAAATCATTAAGCATGGAAACAGTGATAGGTAAATGCATTTTCATGAATAAGCAGAAAAAAATGATTTGTTTGTTAACTCCCTCCGCTCACAGCTGTAATGGAACTTCTAAAATGTTCCGTTTCCCAGAATGCCTCTTTTCTGTGCAGTTTTTGCAGCTCCAACACCATACCCTCTAATTCCTGTAGTTATAGTGCAAATATTTTACGTGCTGATTTTCAAAGATGAACAGTCATAACTACCACTGGCAGCAGGCTATTTGTTTCTTGTGGAATGAGGTTAAAGACCCAGTTATGGAAGGTTAAAGATTTTTAATGGCTACTACTATAGTGTGACTGAAAAATTTTGAAGTGACTAAATTTCATATTACAATTTTACAGCAGAAGGTAACAAGCATTTCTTTTAGGACTTGAGCTTGGAGGGTTGCATGTGAGGGTTGTGAGGGAACAGCGCTGAGTAACCGGTAAGGTTGCTGACCATGGGAATTTACTCTGTGATGGGATGTAGGGCCACAGACTGGTAGGTTTGCGGGAACACTATGATTAGCATACATCATGAGGTAGTAAGCAGGTGGCTGCACGGCATACATTTTTAGAATCCTTTGATTAATTTTTCTGTCAGTGGTTGGCCTTCCTGGCTGCCCTTCTCTCCGTTTCTTCTAAGTATTACACTTGTCTGAACTTCTAGTGTGGGCTTGCAATTGGGGCTACCTGAAAAATTTTAAAATGTCATTTGCATCTAAGTACCTATGTCCCAGAAATTCCCTGTCTCCACCCCTTCCACTTCTTGCCCTAATACTGGTACCATTCCACTCAGGCAAACAGAGGATTGCTCAATGTTCCTGAGTTCTATGAACACCTCTCTGCACTACACAGATGCTTCCCTGTACAAGTGCTGAGCAAATGCAGATTTCTAAGCAAAAGGAATTTTGGCTCTACTTGTCTCGCAGCAGCTTCCAACATATTCCTCCTCTACCCCCTCAATTCAACAAAACACTTAAGCTCATTGACACAAAAGATAAGCACATGCTTAAATGCCTCACTGAAACAGGCCGTAGGAAAAAAGAAGTGTTTACAATGTTAGTGTTGCCTTGTTATTCCTGGGAGAGACTGCATGGTGTTTTATCATCAATTTATAAGGCACATATTTGCCATTTGCTGTTTTGATCCCTGATTCTAGTTTACGTTCCTATGAAGGTTCACTTGTTTATTCAGGTGTTTCTACTGCAGTCAGAAATGCTTGTTCAATTTTGGTGAGCCTTTACACTCTGAAATGTCTTGCTTATTAGACTAGAAAATTGTGGCAACCCAGCTTTGTGTTGTATATCAAATCCGAGACATGAATCTGTCATTTTAAAATGTCAAAATTAGAGCTCTGACACTTCGGAAAAAATTAGTTCTCCAACAGTGCAGATCTATGGAGTGCATAATTAAAGGGACATCATTAATTTTTTTTTCGGTAGCTTTGCATTTGTTTTCTGCTTCATGTTTTGTAAAGCCTAGAGTGCCTGGTAGTTAACTTATATTAGTTAACGTGTGGTCCCTCGATTGGTTTCCTATGGACATCTGAAAGGGCAGTTCAAAATTCAGTATGGTCTACATGAACATTGCAGTAGTATCTTGTTGATAGTGATAGAATCTGTCCTTATTGTATAGAATTTGGAAGACATTCCAAGCCAAATAATAAAGTGTGACAAAGTTCCTGCTCTACCCTGGTGGGTCTTGTGCTTATTGGCGGATTTGCTCGCCTTGGAGTGTCACGGCAGCCCTCAGCTTGGCCGTTTTTCTGAACCCACAGTCCAGGTTGACTCCTCCTGTGTCTGACCAGGAGTTGGGAGGATTTGGGGGGAACCCAGGCCCGCCCTCTACTCCGGGTTCCAGCCCAGGGCCCTGTGGAATGCAGCTGTCTAGAGTGCCTCCTGGAACAGCTGTGTGACAGCTACAACTCCCTGGGCTACTTCCCCATGGCCTCCTCCCAACACCTTCTTTGTCCTCACCACAGGACCTTCCTCCTGAGGTCTGTTAACGCTTGTACACCCCAGTCCTCCAACAGTCTGCGTTCTCACTGTCAGCTCCTAGTGCCTCTTGCTCCCAGCTCCTCAGACGCACACCACAAGCTGAAGTGAACTCCTTTTTAAAACCCAGGTGCCCTGATTAGCCTGTCTTAATTGATTCTAGCAGCTTCTTGATTGGCTGCAGGTGTTCTAATCAGCCTGTCTTAATTGTCTCCAGAAGGTTCCTGATTGTTCTGGAACCTTCCCTGTACCTTACCAAGGGAAAAGGGACCTACCTAGCCTGGGGCTTATATATCTGCCTTCTGTTACTCTCCTATAGCCAACTGGCCCGACCCTGTCACAAAAGTCAGTCACATTTTGGATATACTCTGCTTAACAACTTCTCTCTTTTTAAAGTCAAATGTGAAATTATTAAGAAACAACAAAATTAAGTAAATAAATGCACTAATCATGTTCTGGGCTTATGAATCCTTTTTCTCTACTGGATGTTCTTGCTGTCATGGAAAACACCAGTTAGTCTCTGTTATAATTCCACCAATATTGTCACTTTTCAGAGCCCCTTTTCATCCAGAGCCCTATGAGCGCATAGCACCAAATCCAAATGCTATCCCCAGCAAAATTGGATGGGATGGTTTTCTAGGAATCCCATTCTCTGGGCAACAACTGACTATGTCTGAAGTCAAAACTCTCCTAAGGCTCACTAATAATTAAATAGATTAAATGGGCTTTGCATCATCGTGGCATTATAAACAATTTTCATTGACAGAAGGTTTGTTTTATTTTGATGGTTAATTATGCTTTTTACAATTTATGTGTAAATATACAAAATATAGCTGAGATCCACCAACTGGATCCATGCAGACAGACTATTGCACCCAGTGCAAAATTCACTGAAGTCAGTGGGGCTTTGCCCAAGTGCATCCAGTTTCGGGACTGATGTTCACATAAGGTCCCTGTCCTGCAAATTCATGGCTCCATATAGATCTCTGTGTCTATATGGAGCCTCATTGACTTTAATGGGGCTCTGACTGAGTGCAGGAGCCCATCTGTGTATTGGAGTTTGCAGGGTAAGGAAGGTTTAAAAAGATGCTATCCAATCAATATGTGTGTGTTGTGACCTTGTACAAAAATTCCAAGGCCCTGAGGGTATCCATAAATGTCGGAAAGGAAAGATGATTATCAGTTCCTTTTCCTTTCCCCAGAAAGGTGTGTGTGTGTGTGTGGGGGGGGGATTAGTTACTAAAATCCTGACACTTTGGCAAATAAGCTTTTAATTTAAAAAAAGGAATTATAATGAACTTTTTCCCTCAAAGTACATATCCAAAGAATTATTAAATCAACCATTTGCAGGTAAGACTGAATCCTCAACAGCATTCTCACTTTCTCCTGCTGGAGATGAGTAGAGTTGTGAACCCTCCCAGTTTCGCTGGGAGTCTCCCAGAATCAGGCTCTATGTCCCAAAGGCTACTGGAGCCAAACCGGGAGATTTTAGGCCGCTAAAAGTCTGGTGGGGCTAAGGCAGGCTCATTGCCTGCCCTGGCTCTGCACTGCTCCCAGAAGCGGCCAGCACATCCCAGTGGCTCCTGCCGTGGGACGTCTCCACATGCTGCCCCCGCCTGGAGCTCCGACTCCACAGCTCCTATTGGCCTGGAACTGCAACCAATGGGAGCTGTGGGGGAAGTGCCTGCAGGCAGGGGCAGCGCACAGAAACCCCTGGCCTCCCCCTCAGGGGCCACAGGGACAAGCCAGCTGTGTCTGAGAGTGGCATGGGGCCAGGGCAGGCAGAGAGCCTGCCTAAGCCCTACTGCGTCACCGACCGGGAGCTGCTTGAGGTCAGTGCTGTCCAGCTGGAGCCCACGCCCCTCACCCCAACCCTCTGCCCCAGACCTGAGCCCCCTCCCACACTCCAGCTCCCTCCCAGAGTCTGCACCCTGCATCCCCTCCTGCAGCCCAACCCCCTGCTCCAAGCTCAGCCTGGAGGCCCCTCCCACACTCCAAAACCCTCCACCCCAGCCCAGTGAAAAGTGAGTCATGGTGGGGGAGAATGAGCAATGGAAGAAGGGGGGATGGAGTGAGTGGGTGGGGCCCCAGGGAAGGGGCGGGGCAAGGGGAGGGAAAGGATGTTTGGGTTTGTGTGATTAGACAGTTGGCAACCCTAGAGATGAGACCTTTTTTCTTCTATAATTGACATAACAAGAAATCCTTGCCTTGTTCATAGCCACGGAATGAGAATCTCTTGTCACCCTGGTTTTGTTTGTTTAAATGTATCCTGTCTTTGCAGTTTTTTTCTCCATTTAGATAAGGATCTGGGACTAGACACCTCTAAATGACAGGCACCTCTAAACATGGTTGTTGTTTCCATAAGTGTTAATGTTGTGTCATGTATTTTTTTTTGTATTCATAGAATATCAGTGTTGGAAGGGTCCTCAGGAGGTCATCTTGTCTAACCCCCTGCTCAAAGCAGGACCAATCCCCAGTTGTTGCCCCAGATCCCTAAATGGCCCGATCAAGGATTGAACACACAACCCTGGGTTTAGCAGACCAATGCTCAAACCACTGAGCTATCCCCTCCCCCTAAGGAAGAGGGTTTTAAGGGGGCACTTGGATTTAAACCAAGGACCATTTGATCTGCAATCAGACACTCTACCACTGAGCTATACCCCCATACCATAAAGAGGTGGTGTCAGCAGTGGCATATGAACCTACGCCTCCATAGGGGTATTGCTTACCTACTAACTACCACCTTGTGGAACTGCATCCTCACTTTGTGGGTACACCCTCCCTGCCCGCCCCATCTCTGGTTGCAGCATTGTGTGTGGTCCTCGGCTTTGGCACTCCCAATGGGCTCTCTCTCTGGCCTGTTATGGCTTTTCTCAGCCTGTGTCTTCCCCCAACTTCCCCTCAGGGTATTCTGTGGCTTGGCCCTGCAGCCAAGTCATGTAAAAGTCTGAGCCTCTTCCAGCATGGTACAAAGAAGTCCAAATAAAGACTCAAACAAGTTTTCAAATTAATAGCCCTCCACACCTCTCAGGCTTCATTATGGTTTACTTACTGTATCTTGCCTGTTAAACCATAGACCAGGGCTTCTCTCAATCAGAGAGACCTGTCTCCTCTGCAGTCTGTCTCCCAACTTAGCTCCTTCAATCTACTTATACAGATTAGTTCTGCCTCCTCTGTCCATAAGGCATTTAGGCACTTTCCACCCCTGCCCCAGATGCAGAGCATTACTACTTGGTTCTGTCCCTTGTCTTGTTGGTGATAGGACTTAAGCCCCATCACATACTCCCCTCTCAAACAAGTACCAGTCAGGGTACTCTTTCAGAGTTACTGTATTGTGCCCTACAGTTATTTCAGCTCTTTTTCTAAGTCATGCACACAAGTGAACAAACTGTTTTTTCTCAATTAGCAGGTATTCAAACATTCTTTCCAATATTGTGTATCTTGCATGTGTATTTGCAAAGCCTCCTCTGCAGCAGCTAACCTATCCCGAAGTCCCAGGATCATGTACTCTCTGCTGTTGGTCCTGCCTCCTGCAATTGCTTTTGGGGTGACAGGTCAGCGTCCACAATCAAGGCAGCTTCTCTCATCTCCTCATTCAGGATGTCCGCCTCCCACAAATTTGCCTTAGAAGCTTCTTCTCCTGCAAGGACATGTTGTGGACTTCTAGAGACTGAGGTCAGATTATCACATGGTTTCCTGATTTGCAATGCAGCTAGCAGCTGTTCAAGTTGCTGACAACAGTTCTTCTCATGTGCCAGATCTTGTCTTGTCTGAACAAATTCTTGCTCTTGCTTTGCTGCCTCTTCTTTTATTTTCTGTCATGAAGCTTTCACCTCCTCCAGCTCCCAGCTTGCTTTGTGTAACTGTGTCTCTGGGGCTTGTAACTGACTTGACATCTTCTCTTTGACTCTCTTGACTAGCTCCACCCAGTCCTTTGACTCCTCACTCATCCTCGCTGCTGCATCATGCAGCCCAACACCCTTGTTGAGGTGAGGATTATTTTACAGCCATCTGGTCTGACCTATAATTAGAGAGACCTGTCTCCTCTGCTGTCTCTCCCCCAAATTAGCGCCTTCAGTCTACTTATAAGGCTTAGCTATGCCTCCTCTGTCCAGGAGGCAGTTAGTTACTCCCGCCCCCAAACCTCCAGTGCAGAGCATGAATAATTAGGTCCTTTCCCTTGCCTTGCAGGTGAATTAATGGAGATAATAGTGAAGAAGAGAAAGAGGACCCCTGAATAACATTATCATATATAATATGTCTTGGGCCCTTTTTAAACCTTGCATACAACAGAGAGATTTTCAAAGGTACAAAGGGCAGTTACACACCCAGCTGTTTTTGACTTTCAGTAGGAGCTAGGAGACATATTTTAAAGGTATTTATCTACCTAATGATTTGGGTGCCTGAAGATAGGCACCTAATGGGATTTCAAATATGCGTGGGTGCAGTAGTCCCATGGGAGTTCCACTAGATACCTATCTTAGGTTCTTTAGGCACCTAAGAACCTTTAACAGTCTGGCCCTGGATGCTACCTCACCGCTGTGCCATTGAAAATATTCACCCCACTTTCTCATATTTAGTGTGCTTTTCTATACCTCTTAGTCAACTTACCTTCTGAGACCCAGATACTACAAGAGGATCCATGCAGATAAATCAATTGAGGGGTTCTCCAGTGTTTATCCTACTATGGTACTGGAATATAAGCAGTTTAAAGGGAAACAGCAACAATAAAACACCATACACGTAGGTTGTTATATGTAGAAAGTTATATATTCAGGCCACACAAAGTTTTTTATGGCAAAAAGCTTCTCAGAATTGACATACATAACTTTGTGCTTGGAATATATATTTCTGGATCACTTATTCCGTCTGGAAATCTTTGTGCGCACTGCATCAGGTGTTCTGTGGCACCAGGTCCTTGTACTGGCAAAGGGGAGCTTCCATCCTGATCACTATAATTTCTTTACAGTTTTCAAAACAATGTCTGTTGAACTTGTTTATCGAATGTGATCCAGGTAGAGGCAGAAAGAAATAAACATGGAGGAGAACAAGTGTATCTTGACAGCAAAGTCCTTTAAAAAGGTCTATTCTATACATATTTTGGCAATTTGGTGGTAGGAATATAAATCATATGTATAAAGTAAGAAAAACGGGGAGCCTCTGAAGGCTGTGAATTTTTACAGTGTGTCAGCATGTAGTTAAATCAGCTGCTTCCCTTAACTGTGGTTGTTGTAGAGTGTGATGCTGCATAATGAGAATGTGATGCTGCCACAGCTGCAGTCCTCCCTGTAGCTGCTATGAGTCACTCTGTTCAGTATCCTGAAAATCATTCCAGGGAACAGTGCAAACATGCTTTCCATAAACAGTGCTGCCCCATTAAAAACATTGGAATCTGTTTTCTCTTCAGTGTGTATTAATTGGTGATATATATGAATAAAGAGTGATAATAATAATGTTGAATCAAGAACAAATAAGTATATGTACTAGATCAACTCTGAGGAGGAATTTGATTTATTTACTCTTCCTCTGATAGTAAGTATCGCTGGAATTTCATAATTGTTTACTGTGACTCTAATGTTACCTTCCAGAAATCATTTAAATAGTGTTTAAGCTCATGTGTTGGAAAATCTTTTAGAAGTGTATTCCACACCCTGCCCTCTGTGTACACCTCAAACAACTACCAGGAAGGAATAAGTCCAGGAGTAAGAGGCTACCATTGTTATCCTTAAACAAAGTAAATTAGATCTTTTTACAGGGGAGAAGGCAACACACCGCATTTATTGAGAATACAGTCACACACACACACCATGCACACAGTCCCGCCAGTCGATGTTTATAGTTACCAGTCCAGAGTCTGGATCAATCTAGTGGCCAGCCAGATTGGTCACAGAGGGGAGCTGGGCTCTGTCGGTTGTGATCCGATACTCCTGGAGTAGTGGCAAGACGAACCCAAAGTCCCATGGCAAAGCACCCTGTTCTTATAGTCTTTTTTCTCTGTTGAAGTCTATGGATTTTCCTGTGTCAGTTTATGACCAATTACTCCTTAATTGGTGTTCTCTTTTAATGTTAACATTCCAAAACACCTCCGAGAGGGTCATCCTGTCCCGGATTTGATTTAATCAATCGCTTTAGGGGTGCCAGCCTCCACCTCAGCGTCGTCAATCTGCCCTTCCTCAATCATGGATGCGTGTTGATGATTCTCTGGCATCGATAAGTCTCGTAAAGTATCTTCACTCCTCCTTTCTTGACCATCTGGTTAACAATGGCCTTCACACCTTATCTTTTCCAGATACATACATTCCTCATTCACACAAACAGTCTTTTACAGAGACCTTTGAGAATACAAACAGCAGTATTTTTTTATCGAGCGAGAAAACATTACATTAAACCTTGCTAAATGTTATAACCAAAACAATTCACACTGAGGCCCAGGCCATCAACGTTCCTCTAATCTACTTAACATAGACACAATACAGAATCCTGTCTCATACTAGCTAAACCTTACAACAAAACTAAAAGGGCCTAATTTGTAATACATATGGGAGACAGGATCCCATAGTCCCAGAGGGTCATTCCTTTCTCCTTATTCAAAAAGGGTGTCTGGCAGGATGGAATCAAATCATACATTAATTCTCATAGTACAATTACAAAATCCTGCTCCTACACCATGTGTATTCAATCTTTGGATCTGCTGATATTGTCAGCCATGAGGAGCCCATTAGTAATGATTTTTTGGTGATTGCTGTGTGTTGTGTAAACTTGTCCATTATGGACTGGACTGAGACCACAGACCCTCTTCCCGTATAGTTGGCCATCCACTAGACATCGGGTGTGAATGACTTGTGTTCTCTTCTGACCTGGACTAAATTTCAATCTGTGGCCTAGAGAAGAAAGGCTCCAGTACTCCATTACCAGTTCCCTGAGTCTTCTAGTCTCTCACAAACTACTGCCTCAAAGATGTATGAAACAAAGAAACCCATATTCTGTTGCATGTATTTAATTTATGGAGAAATGGAGTTTTCTCCTGCGACATTGATGGGTTTTTTATTTATTGTTGACACATGGATCAGAAATTCACAGAAGAGTGGAGGAGTTTTATAGAAAGTAGGAGTGGGGATAGAGAGGAATCAACAGCATTCTGGAGATACTACATTTTCCTTTCTTTTGTGAGGAATTTCACCTTTCTGAGAGAGTTCAAGTGTCTTGGGTTATCATTCTTGATTTCCAAGAATAAAAGTAAATGAAAGATGAATGAATTTTGCTGTATTTCTTCCATAATAAAATCTTTTAATTAGTTAGAAATAACTTATCCCTTTGTGGCAATGACCCCTTCTCAGTGAGCTTCTTTTA
Source organism: Natator depressus (assembly GCF_965152275.1). Lineage (NCBI taxonomy): Eukaryota > Metazoa > Chordata > Testudines > Cheloniidae > Natator > Natator depressus. Next base: position 126,962,461 of record NC_134235.1, read on the forward strand.
TTCTATTACTTAACCATGTAAGTAATATGATTCATATCTCTCCCATATGAAAACTCTTCAAAGGGGACTATGTCAGTTTTGATATTAGTTATTCAAAACTGTACTTATTTGTAGACTGTAAAAATCAGTTTTTAGGATCACATTCTATGTGTTTTGAGCTGTAATTCTGGCACATGAAATGAATAATCTGAGGGCTGGGCCACATTGGGAACATACATCAGAATAGCTATGTCTCTCAGAGGTGTGAAAAATCCTCACCCCTGAAAGATGTAGCTATGCCAACCTAACCTCCTGTGTAGACAGTACTAGGTTGAAGGAAGAATTCTTGGGGAGGTGGATTACCTGCTCTTAATGTAGGTAGTGTCTACACTAAATAGCTACAGCAGTGCAGCTGCAGCACTGCTACCGTAGCAGTTTAAGTGTAGACATACGCTCAGTCTTTGCGCTTTAAGCAAAGCTCTTAATTCCTGCAAGATGTTCCATGTGAGCAGACTGTTGTGGGCCTGAGACCACCCTGCTTCCTGTGAAGGGCTTCTCTTGACAGTTCAAGAGACAGGAGGGGGCAGGGTACGTTCACTGGAGGCTCCTCTTCTGGTGTTTTCTTCTCTTGCCAGTCCAAGGGACCCTGAAACTGTGGAATTCTGCAACAACAGCAAGGCCTTATGGGGAAGGACAGAAGTCTCCAAAGAATGAGTTGGGGACCGTGTTTGAATATCTTTCCTCATCATGGAATAAGAACATAAAAACATAAGAATGACCATACTGGATCAGACCAATGGTCCATCCAGCCAGTATCTTGTCTTCCAACAGTGGTCAGTGCCAGATGCTTCAGACAGAATTAACAGAACGTAAGAACAGCCATACTGGGTCAGACCAGTATCCTGTCTTTTGACAGTGGCCAATGCCAGGTACCTAGAGGGAATGAACAGAACAGGTAATCATCAAGTGATCCAATCCCTTCGCCCATTCCCAGCTTCCGGCAAACAGAGGCTAGGGACACCATCCCTGCCCATCCTGGGAACAGGGCAATTCTCAAGTAATCCATCCCATCTCATCCAGTCCTAGCTTCTGACAGTTGGAGGTTTAAGGACACCATGAAGTTGCATCCCTGACCATCTTGGTTACTACCCATTAATGGACTTATCGTCCATGAATTTATCTAATCCTTTATTGAAACCAGTTGTGATGCTGCGCATTAGAAACATGACCATTTGTATCATTAAGAAAAGGAGTACTTCTGGCACCTTAGAGACTAACAAATTTATTTGAGCATAAGCTTTCGTGAGCTACAGCTCACTTCATTGGATGCATTCAGTGGAAAATACAGTGGGGAGATTTATATACATAGAGAACATGAAACAATGGGTGTTACCATACACACTGTAACAAGAGAGTGATCACTTAAGGTGAGCTATTTACCAGCAGGAGAGCGGGGGGGAAAAAACCTTTTGTAGTGATAATCAAGGTGGGCCATTTCCAGCAGTTGACAAGAACATCTGAGGAACAGTGCAGGGGGAGTGGGGAATAAACATGGGGAAATAGTTTACTTTGTGTAATGACCCATCCACTCCCAGTCTCTATTCAAGCTTAAGTTAATTGTATCCAGTTTGCAAATTAATTCCAATTTAGCAGTCTCTCGTTGGAGTCTGTTTTTAAAGATTTTTTGTTGAAGAATTGCAACTTTTAGGTCTGTAATCGAGTGACCAAAGAGATTGAAGTGTTCTCCAACTATTTCCCCATGTTTATTCCCCCCCTCCACCCCTCACTGTTCCTCAGACGTTCTTGTCAACTGCTGGAAATGGCCCACCTTGATTATCACTACAAAAGGTTTTTCCCCCCCCCGCTCTCCTGCTGGTAATAGCTCACCTTAAGTGATCACTCTCATTACAGTGTGTGTGGTAACACCCGTTGTTTCATGTTCTCTGTGTATATACATCTCCCCACTGTATTTTCCACTGAATGCATCCGATGAAGCGAGCTGTAGCTCACGAAAGCTTATGCTCAAATAAATTTGTTAGTCTCTAAGGTGCCACAAGTATTCCTTTTCTTTTTGTGACTACAGACTAACAGGGCTGCTACTCTGAAATTTGTATTGTTACCATTGTTACACACTTGCAACAAATCTTGTACAAAGTATGTCATATAAGATGTCAATGGAAATTGGAAAATGAAAATGATTTGCTAAGTATAATTATCCTGTTTATATGCATGTATCATCTTTGTATCTGAAATTATGAATGTTGACTATGTATTTGTATCTAAACTTGTGGTGTATTCCTGGGTGACACCCCCCCAGATAGAATTTACATTAGGGCAAGACAGCTATGTGTTGATGGCCTATCAAGGACACTCCACTGTCACAATACACCATTAAAGAAACTCATCCTATCCAAATAACTCTTCCTGAGGATGCCTCAAATAGCAAGGAACCAACAGCCACCCCCTGTGATTCATCAAAATGTGTAGGGGAATGTGATATGCTTATGTGACCCTGGATTCCATTTTGGTCAGTAACTTTCCACAGACAGGGGCTGTGGACTTTGTTTGGGCCAGTAAATTTACATGCACATGGCAAAGGATATAAAAAGACACCTGAAACATCTCCATGTTATCTCTTTCCTGCTCTGATTCTCTGAACTGTGGATTTACAACTAAAAGGAGCATCTTAAATTATGGACTGAGGACCTTCCAATCTTCTGGAAGTTATCAGAGAGTCCATTCCATCACTGCTGATATAAGGACTTTGCAATAATTTCTATGTATATGATGTATTAACCATTTATAACTCTCTTTAATTATTAAATGTTTCATTCATTTTCTAAGAATTGGCTGACAGTGTGATATTTGGGTAAAATCTGAGCTTCATATTGACAGGGGGATATATGTTTGAGCCTCTGGGATTAGAAAGAACCTCACATATGTGAAATGGATAGATGGGAGTCAAGGGCTGGAATGCCTAAAGGGGACTGTGTTTGGAATCTGGTTAACCAATGTGCTACTGCAGATGCTCTTTTGTTACTGGTTTGGTGAATCTATAGAGTAAACCAGCAGCTTTGGGGATTGTCTGCCCTGTTTTTTGCAGTACACACTGAGTGTGGCATTCTCATTGTGGTCTATCCTAGGCACCCGGTCAAACCAGTTATATTTTTGGCCTTCACAACGTCCCCTGGCAATGAGTTCCACAGGTTGACTGTGCATTGTGTGAAGAAGTACTTCCTTACGTTTGTTTTATACCTGCTGCCTATTAATTTAATTGGGTAACCCCTAGTTCTTTTGTTATATGACAGGGTAAATAGCACTTTCTTATTCACTCCCTTCACACCATTCATAATTTTATAGACATCTATCATATTCCCCCATAGTCTTCTCTTCTCTAAGATGAACAGCCCCAACCTTTTTATTCTCTCCTCATATGGAATCTGTTCCATACCCTAATCTTTTTTATTATCCTTCTTTGTACCTTTTCCAGTTCTAATATATATTTTTGAAAAGGAGTGATCAGAACTGCACCCAGTATTCAAGGTGTGGGCATGCCTTGGATTTATATAGTGGCATTATGATATTTTGTGTGTTATTAGCTGTTATTGCTATTGATATTTTTTTCCTATTGGATGCAATATTAGTGGGTTCTATGAGTGGTGTTTTTTTATTAACACAGGTCTGAAATGCTACATCAGATGAGAGACACATGAAATCTCTCTACCCGCTAACTCCTTTGTGTTTACTTTAGGTTTTGAGCTTTAGTAAAAACTCTAAACTGAAATACTTTTATTCCTTTGTTGTTGTTGTTTGCCTTTGTAAATGGGTGGCATTTGTCCCTTCTTCCCCCTCTAGCAAATAAGAGGGCGAGCCAGATCACAACATTGAATTGCAAAGGAAGGAAACAGGGAACATGTTTATTGTTACAGTATTATTTGTAATATTTTTATAACCATGTTGGGTACTGATGAGTGCTAAAAGATATTGGATCTAAAAACAAATAATAAGGAAAGAGAAGGCAACCAGTAACAATTTATTTTATCTAGCTTTTTAGAATTTACAATTTTACTTTATTTTATTGTGTACTGTCCCAAATTGGAATAGATTTATAGTAAATTTTGGATACAAAACTCAATATACATAACATGCACTTTTTTTCTTTACAATCTAACAACTCAGCCAAAGATTGCTATAGTTTGTGAATCTTCTTTATTTCATCTTGGGTTAGTTTATGGTGGTATGTTGAAACCATGAATGTTTTTGTCATGAAATCAGGTGAAACTCAGTAATTCAAATCCAAACATCAAAGCAAAACTAGATAGTGCAATTCTTATTGGCCAGTGAACCCCATGAGGTTGTATGAATATAGGGAGCAGAATTTGGTCCTATATTTATAATAATGAAATAACTAACCTTCTATATCTTCAATTTTATCCAATTTAGAGTAAGTGACTGGGAAACAAGAAGACTGATTCCTTCTCTGAGCTCAGCCTTTACCTCACATTGTGGTCTGAGACAATTCACTTAACCTTGCCTTAACTCAGTTTACCTATTTGTAAAGTGGAGATAATGCTTTCTGCCTAATAGGGGTGTTGTGAGGGTTGATTAATGTTTGGAAAATTATTTGGAAAATTTTGGATGAAAAGGTACTGTGCATGTACAAAACATGCCTCAACTGAATAACTATCTTGTTATAAGTGGCATAGTTTTCCATTTTTTTTCTTAGAGTGTATGCAAATCTTTAGTTTTTGGGTTACGCACTGTGGGGTTATTGTTATGCAAGGTTTGTGTAGAGGCAGTGTTTCTTGCAGAGGGACCCATGTAAATGGCAGAAGAATTTGGTCTGTGCCTTAGTCTTTGATTACAGTCAATACTTGAGGCAGAGTTGGTCTTTGGGAACAGGGCATTCACACTGATCTCAGATTTCTCAAAGAAATGATTCTTGCGTGATATTTGACCACTTTTTGTACTGATACATTAATTTTAAAAAACAAGTTACATTTAAAATATAGCCACTCCATGAAGTAGAACTGCAAGGCCCTGAAATTCTGCTATTGCTCAGCAGTGGCGTAATGATGGTGTTAGAATGAGACACCAGTGCTGGAAATACTTTTGTAAGCTCTTTGATTCATCAACAGTTAGAATAGCTTGAAAGGTGCCACATTTGAACATACATGATTAGACTCCTGATTATCTGAACCTCTTGACTGTCACCAAATATATATCTGGAAAACTGTGCATTTGAGTAACGAGAACCTAATCCAAAGTCCACTGAAATCAGTGGAATGATCCCATTTATTTCCCAGGGTTTGGATTAGGCTCAGAATCTGTTCATAGGGAGACTCCTCACAACTGATTAATTCCTAGCGGGTTCCAGTGTATTTCATGCTTAGTGTGAATTTTTATTTGCAGTTATTCTATGATAGGATTTTCCATTCTTTTAGCCCACATTTTGTTTGATCTGAGAGATTCTTAATGTATTGGTGATCTGAGAAGACAGCGCATGCATTTAATGGTTTCTACAGGTCATCTCATCTTCACACACTGGCAATATGCATACCATCTGTGTCTTTTCCTTAGGAGTTCAGAAGGAATTTTATGTCACCTTAAATTTCATGTTGAGCTTGCTGTCTTCTCCAATATGCTGATCTAAAAAAGTATGTGGAAGCCTGAGGGATAGGAGGGGAAGAGGAGTGAAGGTGAAGAAAAAAAGGTAAAGAAATGTATTTGATTTGAGTAGAGTAGCCTGATCTATAGACTATAAATAAAAATTCCCTGTTTTCACTTTGCGGGATGACAGGTTCTTGTCCCAAGATCAGGCCCAGTATTATTAAATGTTATTATATATTTGGGAACCCCAATGGGCACAGGTGCAACACTCACACTATAGGAACTCTTTTATACTTACAAATAAATAATTCATTAATACATTTAGCAAAGTCACACACACTCCAACTCAGTAAGGTAGATAGAGATAATACAGAAAGTCCATCTGAGCATCCATACTTATACCATCCCTTTCAGAACAACCTGAAATGTTAGCCATCATCTGCCTCATCACTGTCTCTTTCCTCATCTTCACCAGTGGCCATCATCCTGGCCCCTCCCAAAGGCTACATCTCTCTCTCCTACTGTCCCCAGGCCGGGATGCCACTTTTATAATACATTATGCTGACGTTACCATGTCTAACTCATATTCAATAGGGGTTTCTCCCCTCTTCCTTATTTGTATTTCCTCCCCTTACCAATGTTAAGATGTCCTTCTTCTATAGGTTACTGTATTTGTGATTTTACCCCATTATCATATACGTCACTTCGTTGCCATGGCACTCTTGCGGTTGGATGTTCCATCCAAAACCTTCCAGAAGGTGGTGTCAGTTCATGTTCTGTGGTTGGCTGATGTCATTATGGACAAAATTCCCCCCTACACTCTACTTCCAGTTCCCCAATACTTACGAGTTACCTAAGTTTGTCTATGTCAAAGTTCGTGACCTCAAGCCTCATCTTAACTGCTGAAGCCAGTGTCTTACAGGATACAAGCCTGTTGGTTCCTTGCATTACTGCTGAATATAATAAAGCAGAATATAATGCAAAGCAGAGACTAGAATAGAGGTAATAACCGACTGGGCTACAGTAGATGGGACATAAAGACTGATATTTTCAAAGCTGCCTTCGGATTTGGATGCACTGTTTCAATTAATTGAATAAAATTGGGTATCTGTATTCCCTAGACCAGTGGTTCCCAAGCTTGTTCCTCCACTTGTGCAGGGAAAGCCCCTGGCTGGCCGGGCCAGTTTGTTTACCTGCCGCATCCGCAGGTTCGGCCGATCGTGGCTCCCAGTGGCCGCGGTTCGCTGCCCCAGGCCAATGGGAGCTGCTGGAAGCAGCGCGGGCCGAGGGATGTACTGGCTGCCACTTCCAGCAGCTCCCATTGGCTTGGAACAGCGAACCATGGCCACTGGGAGCCGTGATCATCCGAACCTGCGGACGCGGCAGGTAAACAAACTGGCCCGGCCAGCCAGGGGCTTTCTCTGCACAAGCAGCAGAACAAGTTTGGGAACCACTGCCCTAGACAATTTGGAAAATATCAGCCAGAAATTCATGATGATTTATTTAGCTCAAAAGTTGTGATAAATTTGGAGCTTTTTCCAGGTTGATCTTCCTTATCACTTATTTTGTTCCTTTATAGAATGAATATAAGCATGCTGTTTGCTTTTCTAAATTTCTTTACATATGGGAGAGATATATCTCTATTAAACCATGGGTGATGACTCCCAAATTTCTTTTCTCAGAGACCCTACAAGTCAAAGCCCAAGAGCAAGTCTGAGAAGTGTAGATTAATAATGCCAATGTGTATTACCTTAGACTTAGCCAAATTACAGTTTATCTGCCATCACGCACAGGGTCGGCTCTACCTTTTTTGCCGCCCCAAGCAGCGAAGCAAAAAAAAAAAAAAAGCAGCTGCCGAAGTGCTGCCGAGGAAGGGAAGATGAATAAGCTGCCACCGAAGTGCCCCTGAGGAAGGAAAAAAAAAATTAAAAAAGCCGGAGTGCCGCCCCAAGAACGGCCGAAGTACCACCCCTTCTGATTTGCTGCCCGAGGCACGAGCTGGTGCCTAGAGCTTGCCCTGATCATGCTGTTCAATCCTCTTATGTGTTCCAACTCCATCTGGTGTTTCTCACAAAACACTATGGCTTTTGCTAACTGAAACAACTTAGTATCACCAGGAAATGTCATCAACTTGCTGTCCACTTCCTTCTCCAAATCATTAATAATGATAAAGACACTTGAGACTCCTCACTCAAAACTTACTACAGGTCCATTCCTAGGAGCAGCTCTTCAACTTTAATTTCCTATTGCTTAATTAGTTTCTAAATCATAGAAAGATTTTTGTTCCTTAGTAAAGTACCCAGCCATACAAATAAATAATAATTTACTATAGTTTTTTTTTTGTTGTTGTTTTTTTAAATCCTATTAATGTCCTTTTGGGAAAGACCTAATAATATGATTTAAAAAACACAAGTTAATTATGCCCAACTTTATCTACTTTTCCCCAACTTGAAAAACAACCCCCCAACAAGCCTCTATGAGGTTAAAGGATCGAGATTTTTCCATACAGGAATCACACTGGGTTTGAGCCTATCAAATTATACTTATCCAACTGTTCTGTTATTCCATCTTTAATTGGACTCTCCATCAGTTTACTCAGTAATGGGGTGAGTCTCAGCAGGCTGTAAATCTCAGCAGTTTTATTTAAAAATAGGCACCACATTATTGACTTTCTAGTGTTCAATAGCATTATGAGCATCTTTGTTAGGATGTTGTACTTATATGGGTTACTGTTTCTGCTATCGTGTTTAACACTGTATTGCCTGCTGAACTCTTGGATAAATACTAGCTTAGCCTGGTGATTTTTTTCACACAAATTCTATCCCTGTTCCTCCTATGTGTGGCCTGGTGGATAGGCACTGGACTTAGTCTCAGGATACTTGAGTTCAGCTTGTGTTCTGCTTAGTAACCTTAAGAAAGTCACTTCCTGTACCTCAGATTCTCCACTTGTAAAATTAAGATAATGAAACTGACCCTCTTTATAAAGTGGTTTGAGATCTACAGAGAAATTGCTTCTTAGGAACTAGGTATTATTATTAATAATACTCTAATTTCTCTCCCTGCTTGGTGTTTACAGCCTTCAGATACTTGCTTACCATACTCTCCCCCTGCTCCCTATTAGCAATGTTATGGATATTGTAAATATAGGGAAGGTAAAAGGAGAGAAACATATAAGGACAACACATGTTTTAGTGTATCTTAAGCAGTTATTTTGATTTCAGAATCCACAGCATCATGCCATCAGTTACTTTTAAATATAAGACTCCCTGAATGTAAGTGTTCTTTTGCTGTAGCTAAACAGCTTCAGGTGGACTACTTGTGTGGTGGGGGGAAGAGGGGGAGGGAAATAGACAATCTGATTTCTTCTTACTGAGAGAAAGCATTTGATTAACCCCATATAATGCAAATCACAGTCCTCTATATCAATAGGGGGATTCAGTCTTGAGGGAGGAAAGGTTGTGTTTGAATCACCAGAGGAGAGCTGCTCTGAATGCTAATAATGGATGTTGCATAGGAAATACACTAAATCAGCACATTCAGCTTCCTAGTCATAGTTCTGGGGAGCAAGAGGGTCTTGTGGTTGGAGCCCTGGACTGGGTCTCACCAGAGCTGGATTAAATTCATGGCTCTGCCACGTGCTACTGGTGTGACCTTGGGCAAGTCACTCAGTCACAGTTTCCCTTCATAAAAGGCACATAATGGTTCTTCATTACCTCACAGGGCTAAACTCATCATTAATTTAGGGAGGTGCTCATATACATCAGTGAGGAAAAAGGCCAATCAATCAATAAACTCTTTCCTGGCAGCACTACCCACTTCTAAGGCTGGGTTTGCTGACTGTGTGCCATCCATGGAGCAGACTTATGGCTGCCTGGCATGGCCTCAGACCCCTTGTGAGTGGCTGTCAGGACGAGGACATGGGCAGTCTGACCTAACGGTTAGAGTTAGGAACCAGCACCACAAGCCAAATTTGGAATCAGGGCTCAAGCCAGGGGTCAGAGCCAGAATCGGAAGCCAATAACTGGAGCTAGAGATCTGAACCAGACTTAGAAGCTAAGCAACCAAGTATAGCTGGGGTAGATTGGAGCAGGACCAGGACAGGACAGGAGCAAGACAGGCACAATCACAGCTGCAGGAATAAGTGGTAAGCAATTAGTAACCAGGCTGCTGAGCTTACATGCAGACCTGTTGGTTGCTTGCAGCCTGTCAGGCAGGCCAGCCGGTCATTCAGGTGATTCGACCACAATCCAGTTGGGGTCATTAACCTTCCTTTGAAGCTAACTCCAGGCTCAGTTGAGGAAACTTAACCTTATGGCTCCTGCCAGCAGCTTCTCCACCAGTGGGTGCTCAGTGTCCTGGGATTTGCTGGTGCAAGGTAAAAGAAGACCACCTTGCATATACATTTTTGGTCTCTCGGTATTTTAAATTAAAATCATTTTTACACAGTAAGAAACAGATTCCCTTCCCTCTCTCTCAAAACCCCTTCAGTGCTGCAGAGCTTGTATCCAGTTGCAATTAGGAAGGTAAAAACCTTTATGTCATCTAATAAGCAAGCAAAGGGCAGGGGAGGGGTGAGCTATTGCAAGAGTCTTTAATGAGAAAATGATCTTCAATCATCTGATGATCATGGGAGAAAAGCAGCAATCTATGCCACTTTGATGTCCTGGAAAGGTAATTTACTGTATTTTATTTTCTTGCTGTGAAACTGAATAGTCTGCATGCCATGCCCACACAGCAATTTGAAGCATATGGAGCCTACCATAGTCAGAGAAGTCTTTCTTTCTGAGTGCTCATCCCAAATGGAATGAATGAAGAACATATGTTTTGTAGTGCTAACATGAAGTTCCCCATAGGGGTTGGTGGATATGGTTTAGAGAGAGGATTACTGCAAGGGTACATTTTTGTAAGCACTTTTTTCTACAGAGAATCACTTATTCTGGCACCTCAGGCTTATTTGTTAAAGAAATAAAAAAGTTCTAAACACTGAAATGGGTGAACTTAAGACAAAGCTGGATTTCTTCCTAAGTACTGGGGAGTAGACTTCCCTCTATAACCTTTGATACTAAAATACTGTGCCAGAAGTCCTTTAGCAGACAAGAGACCCATTGAAGTGACTTGTGTGCATACAACCTGGGCCTCTAGTGCCTTGACAAAAAAGTCTAATTTACACTTAGAATGGAATTGTGCTTGTTTTAGTCACAGATGCTGGCCCATTGCAGTCAATGGGCTGGTTTCCTGCTGCCTTGCATCTGATGGACCCATTTACCCTTGCACAAAATGGATATGAAATGCTGACAAATCACATTGGAAGTGTCCTAGCGCTTGCCTGCATGGAGACAGTGCATAGCGAGCTAGGCAAATCTCCATGTAGACAAACCCTTAGAAGCATTTTGTACTCTCTTTGAATAGGTTTAAATGACTGGAGCCAGAGATCAGAGCCAGACTTAGAAACGGGGCAACCAAGTACAGCTGGGGTAGAGTGAAGCAAAACCTGAACAGGGCAGGAGCAAGACAGACACCATCACAACTGCAGGAATAAGTGCTGAGCAGCTAGCAATAAGGCTGCTGAGCTTACATGTAGATCTGTTTCAACCTTCCATTACCTTGTGTGTGAGAGAACATTAAACCACGGGTACCTTTTGTTTCATTTTGGTCTCCCACCTGCCCCATGGTGAGTTGCCTTCTTTTGCCTTTTCCAACTCACCCTTCTGTGGTGTGGACACTGCGATCTTTGCCTTTCTACACTGAAACAAAGGTGGGTGCCTTGACTTCCCAGTCTCCTTTACCTGACAGCCTCATCCATAAGGACCCTATCCGTGTCTCTGTCTCTCTTGTGAGACTGAAGTCCTGAGACAGGCTTTCCAAACAGATAACAGGTTCCTTAGTAAAACAAGTTTTATTTTAAGATTAAAAGCACAGAGGAAAAAATGGATAAAAGAAAAATAAAGGCATCTCTTTTTATGACTAAGAGCTGGTCTACACTGGGCACTTACATCTGCATAGTTTTGTGTATCAGAGGTGTGAAAAATCCACACCCAGGAGAGATGGAGCTATGCCAACCTAACCCCCCAGTGTAGAAAGAACTAGGTCGAAGGAAGTATTCTTCCACCCACCTAGCTTCTGCTTCTCGAGGAGATGGATTAACTACCCTGATGGGAGAACCCTTCCCGTTGGCATAGGTAATGTTAACAGTGAAGCGCTAGAGCAGTTTGTGTAGACATACCCTAAGTTTATGCTTCACTACAACTAAACTGGATTGGCTGTTTCATCTTAAACTACAGAAGAAGAAAATAAACTTATTTATTTCACATACCCTTAGGCCTAGTCTATGCACAGATTTTTGTATTGATATAACTAGGTTAAGGCTGTGGTTTCTTACCAATATAGTTATGCTGGGTATAACCCTTAGTGTACACACAGTTAGCCCTGGTCTACACTTGGGGTGGGGTCGACCTTAGATATGCAACTTCAGCTACGTGAATGGCGTAGATAAAGTCGGCATATCTTAGGTCGACTTACCTGTCCATGAGAACGACAGCAAGTTAACTGCGGCCGCTCTCCTGTCGACTCCGCTTTCTCCTCTTGCGAGCTGGAGTTCCGGAGTCGATGGGGGGGTACGTTTGGGGATCGATTTATCGTGTCTAGATGAGACATGATAAATCGATCCCCAATAGATCGATCACTACCTGCCGATCCAGCAGGTAGTGAAGACCTGCCCTTATACTACTATAAACTTCTGGTATAACTTATTTCCTTCCTTCCTGGGTATAAGTGATATCAGAATAAGTACTTTTGTAATGGTGTAATTGCATCCACACTAAGGGGGGTTGTATCACTTTATACCAGTATGGTTAAAGCAATATGACTTGTATGTAAACCAGCCCTTAGTCCAGTGGTTCTCAAACTTTTGTAGGTGACTCCTTTCACATAGCAAGCCTCTGTGTGCAATCGCCCCTTATAAATTAAAAAACACTTTTTTACATATTTAACACCATTATAAATGCTGGAGGGAAAGGGGTGGAGGCTGAGAGGTCACGACCCCCATGTAATAACCTTGTGACCCCCTGAGGGTTCCCGACCCCCTGTTTGAGGACCCCTGCCTTAGTCAGACTGACAGCCTGCAGAGAGCTGTTCCTGACTGACTCTTTTGTTCCACCCAGACCTTTAAAAAAGGGCTCATCTTTTCTGCTTTCCTTCGAATTTTTGGTCAGAAGTATTAACAAACCTACAATGAACGTTGTGTGCTTAAGAGGTATTCCTGAAGAGAAATCCCTTCCCACTGCCCTGAGTTACAATCTCTGTAGGTATATTCTTTGTCTCATACCTATCTCCAGGAAGCTGAGTACCTCAGTCTCAAACTAGTCCAGCTAATGTTTAGCAGTTCTGACTTTGGACATGGCCTTGGTATGTTTTATAACAACTCATATTCAGAATCCTGATTGCTGCATCTCTGGGGGTGGCTGATTGGTAGTCATTTCCTTCCCTGTTTAGTAGGGGTCGGCGGTCTGTGACAGACTTTGCCCTTGGAGTTATAAAATACACTTGAGACATAAAGCTTATAAACTATACTTCTGTTGCATATTCAAACAATAAATAATGGTTTATTCTGTTTGCCATAATGTGCACAATTTAAGATTAAAATAATGCTATCACTGAATAATACTAAGAAAAATCTGGTTCAGGTTAGTCATTCCCAGTTATGACACTGATATTAATTGATAAAGCATTCCATTGTTCTCTTGTACCATGAATGAGGTTGCTGTTTTCATTTTCCTGTGTGTCAATTTATATTTCATTGAAATAATTTGATTATAGGGCAAAATTGTTCCAGGTTCTGGTTAGTATTGCAGAATTTGCACCATCTTATATGGTGCTTCTGGATTTTCAAGAGCAGAGGAATTGTACCACTTCAGACTGAATGACACGTTCTGTGTGGGGTCAACTCCATTTTCCAGCATAAAGAGGGATGGGACAGATTCATGGCACCTCTACCTCCAGACCTTCAGTGGAGTCCAGTACTGGCAGAAGTTTATGACACCACACTGCTGCTGGCACTTGCCCACCTTGTACAGCCCACCGAGTGGCCTCTCATACTTTTGCTGGTACTCTACGGTGCCTATATCTTTATTAGGGTGTCATTCTAAAGTGAATGGAATAATGCTTGTAATTGAATGGCTTTGGTGGAGTAAAATGCATGTTATCAAAACCTTGCTCAGTGGATTATCATTGTTTTTAATTATCCTGTTTAATCTTCTCTTTCACGTCAGATGACTTGTCAGAACTCGATGGGAGATTGTACATGCATTTCCATTGCTGGAAAACATTTAGTAGCAGTATCAGTCCTTGTTGTGATGAAGTAGATTGGTGGTGCGTGATGATGGATTTTTCCATTGTGCCGGTGTAAAAATTTCCTTGCTTTATCTTTGAGTCTTGCTCTTCCATATTGTAATTGCCTTTGTTTTCACTTGTAGACAGTAGGTTTTGATTTTGGTGTCTGTGTTACAGCCTGTAATGTTGCATTTTCATTTCTCATGATGCTTTATTATTCTTGCATATAACTCTTTGTGGCTTTGCCAAAATCGTTGACACTGTAGTCCTTGCATGGTATCATGTATCTATCGTTATCCAGATATGGTAGTAAGGTGTTGCCATCTCCTATACTGAGGGTGTTTGTTGATCTTTGCCCTTGGTCATGGATGTCTGATTGTGCCAACTACTGGAATAAGACCAGAGTACAACTCTGCATATTGAATATAACTAGGGCCTTACCTAATTCTCAGTCAATTTCACGGTCATAGGATTTTAAAAATTGGAAATTTAATTATTTCAGATATTTAAATTGGAAACTTCACGGTCTTCTAATTGTAGCGGTCCTGACCCAAAAAAGGAGTTGTAGGGGGTTGCGGTACTTCTACCCTTGCTTCTTGTGCTGCTGCTGCCATTCAAGTTGGTTGGCCAGAGAGTAGTGACTGCTGTGCTGGGAGCCTAGCTCTTAAGGAAGAGCCACCATCAGCAGCAGCGCGGAAGGAAGGATGGCATGGTATGGTTTGCCACCCTTACTTCTACACTGCTGCTGGCGGGGTGCTGCCTTCAGAGCTGGGTGCCCAAAGCAAAAACGTTTCTCACCAGCAGTTCTGATTGTAAACTCTTTGGGGCAAGGCCTGTTCTTTATTTTATGTTTGTACAATGCCTGGCATAGTAAAACTCTGATTCTGATTGGGGAGGTGTGGGTGGTACTGCAGTACAAATAATTATAATACTAATTGTGGGAAATAATCAAAAAGACGGTTACAGGACAAGAAAACTGTTAACTTAAAAAAAAAAAAGACTGAAGGAAAACGTTTCATCACTGCATCTGAGGATGGGCTGAGGTTTTCCAGACTGAAACTCTAAGGAAGAGAATTTTCAGACCATGACAGCCATCCATCTGAGGACTGGATTTTCAGAGGTGGGCTCTATTTGTATACTCAAATGTCATTTGCTTAGAGAAAAACAGGACTTTGTGCTCACACACCACCGGTTAGGTGCATAACCAGCCAATGTGCGTGCAAATAACTTGTTTGTAGGTGCAGTCAGAAATATTTGCATACGTGATTTTTTCTCAGAGCAGGGATAAAAGATGTAGTGGTAGAAGAACCCAGTGCCCTGGGTTGAAATATTGAAATATTTTTTAAATTGTTAGACTTTTTCACTACAATCACAAACTACCTTATCTGAAAACTATTAAACTACTATAGGTAAGAGATCCATATTTTTCACTTCTTACTTAAATAAAGATCTGTATGTGATAAGTCATCATGTTCTTTGCAGAGTGTGTTTCACTTTTCTGAGTACTTGCTGAAAGCATATATGTAGTCTCAGTGTAATGACTGTGCATAGCCTTCAGTGACACTGCGATAAAGCTGGGAAGTATACATGCTAAAATCATGAAAAAATCAATAAAGGGAGATTAAAGCAGACAGATGTTTACATTTACTTTATTTTGATATTATCACTATTTTCTCTTGAGGGTCCACTTGGGACTTAACAGCAATGAATATGTGTTTGAAGTCATTTCAGCAGGGCCTGCTAGGGCCACTGGAGTTAAGGACCTGCCAATATTTCTACCATCACTGCCTATTTTGCAAGGCTTAGACCCCAGAGATAAAAAATACCTCATAGCTAGATTTGGCAGGTAAGGTGTCTGACTAACACCTGTTAATGAGATTCATTAGTAGTTGTTATGGAAATAAAATACAAGATTCATTTGTGTCCCATGGTTTATATGTCTAGGTTTGTATGTGGCCCCATCAGTACATGGGCATGTTATAAAAATTACTTAATCCTCACAATGACTCTCTGAGATGTAGAGAAAGGATGGTCCAGTGGTTAGGGCACTTGCGAGAAATCCAGGTTCAACTCCCTGCTCTGCCACGTACTTCCTGTGTGACCCTGGCCAAGTACTTAGGATGGGATCCAAGAAGGGACTTAGGTGTTGCAATTCTGAGTATAATGGCACCTGGCCTATAGGTACCCAGAAAACCACAAGACCAACACTGTGATCCACAGGCCTTGAGTTAGGTGCCCAGGCTCCTGTACAGTGAATGGGGAGAGAGACATCTTAGAGTGTGATCCACAAAACCAGCATGCTAGGTCAGGACCTGTCTTAGCTAGCCAATGAGAGATGCTGACCACAGGGGTGTATGCTAACCCCACCCCTCTCATGGAGTTTGGCATCTAGCTCTGCAAATGATCCACAGACCAGGGGAAGATAGGCATTTGGCCACCTAAATTGCAGGTGGGGCCCAAAACAAAATGGCCAGAGGAGTAGGAAAGAGTGCCTTCCCATAACTTTTAGGCTACCCCCTCCTGAGGGTAAGACAGGATTTGAATAGGGAACTCCCACCTCTCAGGTGAGTGCTTTTGTGATAATTGGGCCTGCAAATGTACTCAAATTGTGAGCTCAATTGTAAAAAGTACATGAAAGTTCATAAAATGTCACAATAACCTATACTAACAAATGTGGTTGGGACAAAGTATAACAGGGAGACAAAGTGAATTAGTCCAAAGAAAAAGGCTTACTGCTACCTGGTAAACAAGAGAAGTGTGGAACTAGAAATCAGTGAACCAAAATTGGTGTGTCAGAAGCTAGGTCTAATTGGCAGACAAAATAACGATGTGTTGGGTTATTCCACCCACTGTTCCCTTTGTGAGTCATTTAAAGAAAGAGACTTTAGGGAGAAAAATTGGCTACCGGAGTGAGTATCACTATCATGGCTGCCACCTCCACCATCTCCTGGGACCACAGGCCTTCGTCAGCCTGATCCTGAGAGATGTCCTGGCCCAGCTGGGCCAGCACGACAGACTCCGATGACATTACCAGCTCTAACTGAATCCCAAACATCACCTGGGATCAGACTTTAATGACAACAGCTCAACAACAGCTCCAGCCCATCTCAACTAACTTCTTCTTGTTAGCCCAACAGGACAGTTATTACCATTTCTGATACCATGGAATAGATGGTCAAACAAGAGGGAACACGGGGTTCCTTCTAAAAACTCTCTGGCTGAATGGAAAAGAAACTAGGGATGTTGGTAAAATGAAAGCCTCACTTAATGGTCTACATTTCAAAGGCTTTAAGTGTTTTTCCTTCTTTTCTTTATCTTTAATAAAAGGTTAAAATAATTTTCAAAGATGTGTCTGCCATCACACTAAACAGGCTGAGATCTCTGTGTACCAAACCCCTGACCTTGTCTAACACTATTTAATGGTGGACAGCGACTGGTTATGTTAACACCTTTGGCCCCTTTATTACATCAGAATTAATACAACTGTACCCTGATCACTAGACTATATAATATTCTAATGTGGCTTTCCCTCAGTCTTGCCTGTTGAAGATGTTCTGCTTCAATTAAACAATTGAATAATTAAATATTAATTGGGGGTCTGCAAGTTAGAGTGGTTCTATAGTCTAGTGGATAGAGCACTTACTTGAGAGGTGCGGAGCCTTGTTCAAATCCTTTTGCTCCCTAGGAAATGTGGCGACTTGAACTTTGGTCTCCCAAATCCTAGGTGTATGCAATGCAGTAGGCTAAAGGTTATAGGGAAAGTCCTCACCCATGGCTGTTTTTTGTGAACATGCCTTAGGTTCCTGATCCAGTAGGCAGTCTCTGAGCATGCCTATCAGCTTGGGCCCAGCACACAACTTAGGTGGCCGCTCACCTATCTTCTGTGGTTTGTGAATCACTCTGGGGCTTAGGCTGCAGTGTGCATGCACAGAAGAAAAATTTGTAGTTGCCAAGTGAGTTTAGTTACCTACAGGGTTAGGCAACAGTCGAGTGGCAGTTTTGTGGATCACATTGGTGCCTAAAAACGGGACTTAGCTACCTAAGAACCATAATGAATCTCACCTTTCTGTGCCTCAGTTCTCCATCTGGAAAATGGGGATAATAGAGCTTCACTACCCCACAGGGGTATTGTGAAGATAAATACATTAAGGATTTTGAGGTGCTCAGATATTACAGTAACATGAGGCCATTTAAGTATCTAAGACAGGTAGGGAAGTATTATTGTCCCCAATTTACAGATGGGGAAAATTGACATCTTTGCCTCAGTTCACATAGGAAGGCTGTAAAAGAGTGGAATTGAACCTGGATCTCCTGCATCCAAGCAGTGCCTTTACCCCATGGCCATATGTCCCTCCTTATATCGGAGGGTGCGGGGGGGTGGGGTGGGGAGTAAAAAATTATTTGATCCCTGTTACCGACTGGCTGGCTAGACTTTTAAGGGGAGTCAGGCTCAGCCTTGCCTATGACCTAGCTGCTATCTCCTACCTGGTTCTGATCTGGCCACTATGATCCCAACTATGAAAGGGTCAGGAAAGATTATCTAAAAAGTAAGGCAGACCCAGGTAAGAGGAATAGGGAGTTCCCTCTGTCTGAGAAAGGTTTGGAGAAGGCAAATTGAACAAGTCACAGGGAAAGAATTAATTCCTGTGGTGGGCCCTAGAAGGCGAGGGAGGAGGAGGTTGGTGTTCAGAAAAGAAAGAAGGAGCTGGGGGGACCTATGAAGAAGCCAGAGGCCTGAGGATCAGATCAAAGGCCATGTTAAGCACAGACTGCAGTGAAGCTGCAAAAAGGACTTGGAGGTAGGAAGTGGGTCAGGGGAAAAAGCATCATATCTGAAGGAGACTTATCTGCTTATTAGACTGGAACCCAGAGCAGAGCATGGAAATGGCGTCCAGCCCTGAGGAAGGGGCATACAAAGCTGATGTAAAGATTGAGCCCATGGTGTGGCTGAAAACTGAGGCCAAGGAATAGGCAGCCTCGAAGGAGACAGAGGGATCTCTTGTGTTGGGACGTTTTCTTTTCTTATAGATAGAATATGAGAGTTGGAAGGGACCTCAGGAGGTCATCTAGTCCAATCCCCTGCTCAAACCAGGACCAATCCCCATTTTTTGCTCCAGATCCCTAAATGGCCCTCTCAAGGATTGAACTCACAACCCAGGGTTTAGCAGGCCAATGCTCAAACCACTAAGCTATCCCTACCCTTTATGACTTTTAGTTGTACTGTTGTCACTCAGAAAGGAGTCTAGACTAGAGGGGATTTAGCCAGAATGCTGACCTGTGACAGAACCTGTCCATTGCAGGGCCAAAGAGTTGACCAACAGGGGGTGCTTGAGATAATGACCCCTGCAAAACCCTGACCTGATGTCAGGAGATGCCACAGGGTGAGTGCCACCGCTTACAATCCCCTTTTCAGTTAATTAAAATAACCCTATTTATTGGCTGTAAATAGTAATCCTAACCATAAATATTGACTCTTGGGCGGAACTGAAGCAAGGAAAACTTCAGTCCAAAAGGTGAAAGTTTTAGAACATTATGAATGGTTTTAAAATGGAAGGTTCAGTAATGAAAACCTTTGGGCAAACTGAACTCTAGCTGTTATTAGTTCTATGTGTGATAACACCATGTACTGTTGTAGATTGACCGGATTTTGTAATAAGGAAAAAAGTCCAAATATTCTTTGTTTTGTTAAGGATGATGTGGTTTTTCAGAAAATGACAGTGACAGAGGATTATCCTCTTCTTCATGCTTTTCTCAAGATACTATATAGATAAAAGGAATTAAATCCACAGCTCCCTCCTGATTTCTTCTTTCCCCCTGCCTCTTCCCCACCCCCCAAAAAATATACAAGCAGATTTATTAGGAAGGATGATTTAATTAAAAGAAAAATAATAGGAAATCTATCAGTAAAACTACAAGCATCCTCTTAGAAAGATAGCATATAGAAAAGGCCTTTTCTCTGAAGATTTTGGGTACAACTAAAACAAGAAGTAGTGGGCTTACATTGCAGCAAGGGAAAATTAGGTTAGACATTAGGAAAAAACTTCCTAACTGTAAGGGTAGTTAAGCACTGGAACAAATTACGTATGGAAGCTGTGGAATATTGGTCATTGGAGGTTTTTTAAGAACAGGTTGGACAAATACCGGTCAGGGTTGGTCTAGATAATACTTAGTCCTGCCTCAGTGCAGGGGACTGGACTAGATGACCTATTGAGGCTACTTCCCATCCTACATTTCTATGATTCTGTGATTTCAGCTGTATGGGTTTTTGGATAAATCCCCATTCCAGAGGTGTGCATAGGCAGCAGGGGCTAAGACTGAGCTCCAGATAATGGAGAGAGCCACTTCACTGGCTTTCAGTATCACAGAGCTGCACTGTAATTACCTGCAGCAAAACAGGAAATTGTCACATCTAGCAGCACTGGAAGCAGCAGCAGGAGTTTGAATCTTGTGTGCAGCAGAAAGTACAAGAGCCTTGTCTACAGGCAGCCTGTGCTGCCTGCTCTGGCTGCTGGCCCTACACCCTAGCGATAACATAATTAAGGCTGTGATTCTTTAACGGAGGTTACAGAAGTCAGATTCTGTGACTTTCCGCAACCTCCATGACTTCT
This sequence comes from Natator depressus, assembly GCF_965152275.1. NCBI lineage: Eukaryota > Metazoa > Chordata > Testudines > Cheloniidae > Natator > Natator depressus. Next base: position 126,982,986 of record NC_134235.1, read on the forward strand.
GCAGTGGCTGGTGCGGATGATACCAGGATCACCTGAGCAGCTGGACCCAGGGCCTGCTGCTCGGGCGCCTCATGGCCAGCTGCACCAGCTGTTGCTGGAGCGACCCGGGGCAAGCTGCTTGGGCAGCCCATGGGGCCAGCTGCTGCTTGGGAAGCCCTGAGCAGCAGCAGTTGGTGCAGCCCGCTGGTCCTGGGGACCGCCCAAGCAGCAGTCCTGGGGGCGGCCCCAGGGAGCATTTGAGCAGCGGTCCCTGGAGTGGCCCTGGGGTCAGCCACTCCAGCTGCTACTCAGGTGGCCCCAGGCAGCTGGCTCCAGGGACTGCTGGAACAGCGGTCGGTGTGGCTGGCTCTGGGGAGCGCCCGAGCAGTGGTCCAGGGGTGCCCTGGGGACTGCCCAAGCAGCAGCGGTCCCCGGGCAGAGGCTGGGGGAGCAGTCAACTTCCAGCACTGGATCAGGGCCCCCCAAACAGGTGTCCCCAGAGCAGTGGGGTCCAGAAGTAGATATTTAGTCACAGGTATTTTTGGTAAAAGTCATGGACAGGTCCTGGGCTGTGAATTTTTATTTATTGTCCATGACTTTTACCAAAACTACCCGTGACTATATCTTAGCCTTAAACATAATATGCAACATCTAGTCAGGGACAGGACATCTGTGATGCTCCCTGGGGGACCCAGCATTGGGAGGCTGTGATGCTCTGTACCTTGGAGGAACACACCTTGGAGGAACTACTACCCCATGTTCTTTATAAAATGATTGTGTGGTATCCAATGCCAAGTTTGTCATGTTGGGTGTCTTCGGATGGCTCATGGTGCACTGAGCATGGTTGTTATGTTATGGTAATTGTTAAAGTAATGTTACAGTAAGGTTATAGGTTATAATTTCATGTATATAGTTATGAGGCTGAAAATGTGTCCTCATGGCTTAAAGCAAGCCCATCCAAAAACTCTCCAAGAACAGAGGGGCAGTTCACACCTCATCAGGGCATGGATGGGACAAAGCCAGCCCAGCCTCACAGGAACAATGGACACTGGCCTAGGCAGCAACAAAAGAATCTGTTAGACCCTCCAGGGAGTCAGCCCCTTCCTTTGGGCAGTTTGGGACTGTGATGATGTAATGCTCACCTGACTCTGAAGCGGGGTAGGGGTGGGGGTGCGGCAAAGCCAAGAGGAAAGAAAAGACGTGCTAAAAGGGAGAGACATTTTGCCATGCTATCTATCTTCCACCTACACGTACAGACACCACCACTACCAAGCAACTGAAACGCTGATCAAAGGGGAGAGCCTGACTGAAAAGTAACCAGACAGCCTGTGGTGAGAAGATCTAAGTTTTTAATGACATTGAAAGTGTTAAGATCAGCTTAGAATGCATTTTGCTTTTATTTCATTTGACCAAATCTGACTTGTTATGCTTTGACTTATAATCACTTAAACCTACCTTTATAGCTAATAAATCTGTTTGTTTATTCTACCTGAAGCAGTGCATTTGGTTTGCAGTGTGTCAGAGACTCCCCTTGGGAGAACAAGCCTGGTGCATATCAATTTCTTTGTTAAACTGACAAACTTATATAAGCTTGCAGCGTCCAGCGGGCATAACTGGACATGGAAAGATGGAGGTTCCCAGGGTTGTGTCTGGGACCAGAGATATTGGTTAGTGTCATTCGCTTGCATGTAGCTGTGAATAGCTTACATGCCAGAGGCTGTGCGTGAACAGCCCAGAAGTGGGGGTTCTCACAGCAGAGCAGGGTAAGGCTGGCTCCCAGAGTCAAGGATTGGAGAGGCCTAGCAGATCACCGGTCCAGATAACACCAGAGGAGAATGTCACAGAGGTATCTCATACTACTTGCCTGTAGTATGACGGAGTCTTGTCTGTGTCTGTAGTTCAGCTCCCTGAAATTAATGGCCTCTGGCCCACAGAAGCACAGCTTTCCAGGTCTTGGAAGACCTTGCCCTCTCTGAGCTGGTTAGTGGTAGGCACACATCAACCACCAAATCCTTGGAGCATTCACTGCAGTATTCAGCCCTTTTCTACTAGATGCTCACAAAAATTCTGAGACAAAATATCCCTAAAGGAGCAGCGTGAAAACACACTAGCTAGTTTGGTCCAACTCAGGAGCACAGGTCCTTTTATAACATCACAGCACTGAGACAGATTTATAGTGCAAACAATCATACATTTATTCTCAAGGCTAAAATTCAATAGTGAAGAAGTGTAGTGGAAACTGAAACGGTTACAGATACAACAAACATAAGCATAGGCCTAGGTTTGTGTTTTATCAATGGTTAGCTTTTCTATTTAATAAAATAGTCTCTCCCACAACCAGGATTTAGTCTTTTGCAGAGTTGCTAGTTTTCATCCAATCATTTGTGAACACACCCTTCTCTTCAAAGTGTTTCCTCAGTGAATAGATTTTTTAAAAGGCTCTTTGCATTCTGTTTATATTCTTCAAAGTTCTTCACTGCCCCCCAAGACCAGACAATCCCCTGTGATTTAGTCTCTCGTGTTTTTCCATACCCCTATTTATTCTGCATGCGGGTTTGTCTTTCATGTTTAATGCTTAATGTTCATAGCTGACAGCGAGACAGGTAAATCAATTTAGTCTGGCAAAACCTGTTTGTCAACCCCGCTTTGAGTTAGACTTTAAATATCACCTGTTCATACATCATACAATGATTATGAGCATCAGCGTGAGCCTCGCAATCAGTAGATACCTCACTCAACTCTCATTGCTTTCATAGTAATTTGTCCAATGTGTTGCATGTAGTGAGTTCGTCAGGCCTGTCAACAGTACTGTTTCAGAACAGTGATCCGAGCCCTTTGCCTGTTCGCACCGGGGGCGGTCTCAATATCCTCCTAGGCTAGGCCCAGAGGAGCATGTAATGCAACTCAATTGACTTCAAATTTATTTGAAATAGATCAGGATCACACTCTTACTCACCCTGGCCCTTAGTTTTCTTAAACTGGAGAGTCCTCCCAGAAGAGTAACTCAGGGCCTAAAGGATGATTCCATGGGGACCCCTGACTACTTACTTTGGAGGCTTCTTATCTCATGTGCAGCTGCCTAGTTTCATATAGTTCCTCCTATGACTTTTATTTCACCAGTGCCAGCAGCCCTTTTCTGATACAGCCAGTCTCATCCTGTCTAGGAGTAACACTGGGCACTTGTATAACACTTTTCAGCTGAGGGTCTCTGAGTGCTTTCACGTACATGTCAGGTAGCTCAGTGTTAACCCTATTTGATATATGGGGAAACTGGGTAATCTCTTTATCTCTAAGGGCCTCAAAGTGACAGAGTCTCATCTGGGCATATAATCTAAAATCCTGACTCCTGGTCACGTGGATTAGCTACAAGACCAGCTATTCCCTATTTGTACCTTCAGTGTTTTGTTTCTTCCCTTTCTTTCAGTCTGAGTCTCTTTCTCATTTCCCTTTTCCCAGCTGTTGTCTCTCCTTTTCCCATCATCTGTTTCTTTCTCTTCAAACTTTTCCTCCAGTCCTCTGACTCCCAATGGTCTGATCTCTCCCTAATTTCTCCCATGTAGTCCTTGTGCTTCTTGTCCTGCATGCCCAGTACATTGTACAGTTTGCCTCACCCAGTACGTCTGTCCCCCCATTTTTTTCTCTCCCACATGGTTCTGTTTCTCCTGCTAACATCTGCATGTTGATTTCTCCCCCCTGCCTCCTGCCCATAAACTCCTTCTGAGGTGGGATGTGCTGATGGTCATGTCCAGGGGGCATGTGGGAGAGTGGGAAGCATCCAGTGTCAACTCTCGTTCTTCCCTACAGTCTGTTCCAACATGCTGTAGTAAGAGGCACACTCAGAAAGAAGTAAGATAGGGAGGTGGGAAGCAAGGGAAGAAGCAGCCTGGTCTATAGCTCTGGGAAGAGCCAGGAGTAGAAACTGCAAGGAGTGATCAAGTTTTCCCTGTAATCCTAACTCTGTGTGACATTTCAGCTGGGATGAATGATAGATACACTGGGTCAGACCAAGGGTCCATCTAGCCCATTATCCTGTCTTTCCACAGTGGCCACTGTCAGGTGCTTCAGAAGGAATGAACACAATAAAGCAATTTGTAGTGATCATCCCCTGTTGTCTAGTCCCAGCTTTTGGCAATCAGAGGTTTAGGGACATCGAGGGCATGGGGTTGTACCCCGGCCATCTTGGCTAATAGTCATTTGTGGAGGATAGGTCCCTCAACTTATCTAATTATTTTTTGAACCCACATATAACTTTGTCCTTCACAATATCCCGTGGCAACAAGTTGCACAGGGTGACTGTATTGTGTGGAAGAAGTACTTCCTTTTATTTATTTTAAACCTGCTGTCTATTAGTTTCATTGGATGATCCCTAAATCTTGTGTTATGTGAAGGAGTAAATAACATTTCCCTATTCACTTTCTCCACACAATTCATGATTTCATAAACCCCGTTAGTCATCTCTTTTTTAAGATGAACAGTCATCTTAATCTCTCCCCATATGCATGCTGTTACATACCCCTAATCCTTTTTGTTTTCCTTCTCTCTATCTTTTCCAATTCTGATCTATACTGAGATGGGGCAACACAGTATTCAAGATGTGGGTGTGGATTTATATAGTGACATTATGATATTTGCAGTCTTATTGTTTATTTCTCTCCTAATGCTTCCTAAAATTCTGTTAGCTTTTTTTGACTGCTGCAGCACGTTGAGTGGATTTTTTCAGAGAACTATCCACAATGACTCCAAGATCTCTTTCTTGAGTGCTAACAGTTAATTTAGAACCCGTCATTTTGTACATATAGTTGGGATTGTTTTCTCGTGTGCATTATTTTGCATTTATCATTATTGCCATTTTGTCATACAATCACACAATTTAGTGAGATACCTTTGTAACTCTTCACAGTCAGTTAAGTCCAAAGCTATCTTGAGTAATTTTGTTTCATCTTCCATTTTTTCCACCTCAATATTCATCCCCTTTTTCAGATCATTTATGAATATGTTGAACAGCACACATCCCATTACATATACTTGGGGGTGGGGCTATTAATCTCTCTTGTTTGTGAAACCTGACCATTTATTCCTAACCTTTTTTCCTATCTGTCAACCAGTTATTGATCCACGAGAGAGTCTTCCCACTTATTCCATGACTGTTTAGTTTCCTTAAGACCCTTTGGTGTGGGACATTGACAAGGGCATTCTGAAAGTCCATGTACACTATATTGACTGGATCACCCGTGTTCAAATGCTTGTTGACTCCCTCAGATATTTTTTATAAGGTGATGAGGCATGATTTTCCTTTAAAAAAGCCATGTTGACTCTTCCCCCAACATATTGTGTTTGTGTCTGATAATTCTAGTCTTTATCATAGTTTCAACCAGTTTGCCTGGTACTGAATTTAGGCTTACTGTAATTGCAATTGTAATTGTAATCCTGTAATTGCCAGGATTGCCTCTGCAACTTTTTTTTTTTTTAATAGGTGTTACGTTGGCTACCCTTCTGTCATTTGGTACAGAGGCTGATTTAAGCAATAAGTTACATATCAAAGTTGTTACTTTTGCAATTTTATATTTGAGTTCTTTCAGATCTCTTGGGTAAATACCATTTGATCCTGGTGATTTATACTGTTTGATGTATCAAGTATAATGAGTCCTCAGATCTGCAACATAGCATATGTTTTCACTATTCTCATCTACAATACATTTCATAACAATTAATTTAGCATTTACTGTATATTTTGTAACAGTGCACCTTTTTGCAGCTACCTTTGGAAAGCACTTTGAGATCTATGGATAAAAAAAAATATTTATTTAGCTTGTGAGATATGGAGCATCCTCAAGTATTATTACCATCATCTCCTTTTTCCAATGCCAAGGTTGGGTAGGGCTGAATTCTGTTTCTTGGTAAGTACCCAGACTGCCAGTCACTAAGTCTGACAGGATTATTCTTGTTGTTGTTGTTATTACAGGAGCACCCAGAGGCCTGAACCAAAATCAGAGCTCCATTATGCTGAATACTGGTATACACACAAAAGAGAGAATTTCTGCCCTGGTTTAGTTTTTAATCTAAGTTGACGAAACAGGCAGGGGAATGGAAACAAAGGCACAGAAGTGAAGTGATTTTTCCCCTCCCTACACTCAGATAGCAGGTAAATAATAATGAAACTTAGCTCTTATATGGTGCTTTTTTATCAATAGTCCTCAAAGTGCTTTACGAAGGAGGTCAGTATCATTATTCTCAGATTGGGGAAACTGAGGCAAAGAGCAATGACATGATTAGCCTAAGGTCATCCAGGAGGCCAGTAGCAGAACTAGGAATATAACCCAGCTCCCCTGAGTCTCAGTCCAGTGCTCTGTCCCCTAGTCTTCCCTGCCTCCCCAGATGACTGAAACTGAAGACTTAAAAGCGAGGGAAAGCTGGCAAACATATTTCATCTTTCCAGTGATGTAAACCCTGTATTCCTAGTGTTTGTGATTCATGGGATATTAGAGCTTAAAACTGCCTTTAGTTCTTCAAGGTAAAGTGCTTTTTTGTCATTGGTCCTGAACTGAATATACAAGAGCAAATCCCAGACCTTAATCAATGTAATTTTCTATCCTTGCTGCTATTCAATCATATTAGAACAGATTTCCTCTTGTAAATACTATATTACTCCAGAATGTTAAATAACACAGGACTTTCCATAAGTTCTGTACATTGATTCAAGTTTCGTTGACCTAATGAACACACTTATTACTTGCTCTTATATTATATAATGAAAAATCTATTTAGTTAGCAGTAATTATCTGTAAATAAAACATACAATGGTCTTCTAGTCTAATTGAAGCCAAGCTAGTAGTGTGCTGAGTTACTGCCTGTCAGAAGCATTTCTAAATGTGTTTGCAGGATTATTTGGTGTTGAAGAAATAATTGCTAACAGCTATGGCACATTATAACTAAAAATGCTGACTGAAACAAAATTAAAACTACATGCTACTATCTAACCCTCCTCCAGTTGATGTGCAATATACTGAGCACTCTTGTTACTTCTGGAAATTCCTCAGATTAACATCATAGGTCTAATCTTTATTTCATAACTTCAGTGGGGGGTGGGTTCATGTCAGCGAAAGATCCTCGGTCGATTATCTCTGCACAGGATCTGTGTTACAATCAATAGAGCACTTTCCCTCTTTGATTGCCAGACATGACCAACTTTGGCATGGCATCCTAATGCTTAGCACTCTGTTAATGAGGTATATTGCAATCCCAACGGGAGTCTGTCTGAGAGATGATAAATGCAATGTAATGTCTTATGACTGACAATTGTGTTTACCAGCCATTAGTTATCATGTATAATTGACAGCTGAATGCATTGCATACTATCCCCTATAGAGTAAGGTGTTCTGATTCAAAATAAGCAGGTTATTGCCAAACTGTATCATTCTCAGTTGAACATATTTTGTCACTCTCTCCTTCTCCCGGCTCTTAACTACATTTCGTGGCTGATCATGTTGTCTTGTGTTTTTTTAAAGTTTCATTCTTCTGGAGACTCAGCAATTGCTTCAAGCACACATGAAATGGCTGACAAGATGTCTTTGGAACACCAAGGACAAGTGTTGAAAAGAGGAATAAGAGTTACTTTGCTATTATTTCTATTTCTTCCTGTCCATCTGTCACTTTGGTTATTTACAGGGTCATGCTGTGTTCACCTAATTGCTGAGTTATTCTGACAAAACAGTATTGTGCGATGGAGAAACCATGCCTGGGACATTCTTGATAGGATAGCTGGGTTAGGCAGGCCAGTGATTCAGTAGTCACTGAGTTCTGCAATGAAAACACCCACCTGTTGTTGCCTGAGCCGGAGGAAGCTGAATAGGCTGAAGAGGGAGGATAGGTGTTGCTCTTCTGGAGAGTCTGAGAGAGAACGCAACTCCTCATAATCATGACAACTGATTAGGGAGATGTAAACAGTGGGCAATGCAGCTGAATTGTGGTGATAGGTGTTTTCTTGTTTTACTGCTTTTGACCAGCTGTAAGGCTCAGTGACAAATGCTTCCAGTCACAGGAAGAGGAAAGGGTACGTGTTTTAAGGAGATAAATAGCCAGTTAGCCTAAGCATAATAGTCTCGGGAGCTGTGCTAACTGAACAATTTAAATTAAGAATATTTGACAGTGGCTAGGTAGCTAGTGTGTTGTGACTGATGACCTCGGAGTGTTGGTTGATCACAGGATGACTATGAGCGGCCAATGTGATACGGCCGTAAAAAAAGCTAATGCGGTCTTGGGATGATCAGGCGAGGTATTTCCAGTAGAGATAAGGAGGTGTTAGTACCGTTATATAAGGCACTGGTGACACCTCATCTGGAATATTGTGTGCAGTTCTGGTCTCCCATGTTTAAGAAAGATGAATTCAAACTGGAACAGGTGCAGAGAAGGGCTACTAGGATGATCTGAGGAATGGAAAACCTGTCTTATGAAAGGAGACTCAAAGAGCTTGGCTTGTTTAGCCTAACCAAAAGGAGGCTGAGAGGAGATATGATTGCTCTCTATAAATATATCAGAGGGATAAATACCAGGGAGGAGAGGAATTATTTAAGCTCAGTACCAATGTGGACACAAGAACAAATCGATATAAACTGGCCATCAGGAAGTTTAGACTTGAAATTAGACGAAGGTTTTTAACCATCAGAGGAGTGAAGTTCTGGAACAGCCTTCCCAGGGAAGCAGTGGGAGCAAAAGACATATCTGGCTTCAAGACTAAGCTTGATAAGTTTATGGAAGGGATGATATGATGGTATAGCCTAATTCTGGCAATTAACTGATCTTCAACTATTAGCGGTAGATATGCCCAATGGTCTGTGATGGGATGTTAGATGGGGTGGGATCTGAGTTACTACAGAGAATTTTTTCCTGGGTGTCTGGCTGGTGAGTCTTGCCCACATGCTCAGGGTTTAGCTGATCGCCATATTTGGGGTCGGGAAGGAATTTTCCTCCATGGCAGATTGACAGAGACCCTGGGGGGTTTTTGCCTTCCCCTGCAGCATGGGGCATGGGTCACTTGCTGGAGGATTCTCTGTACCTTCAAGTCTTTAAACACGATTTGAGGACTTCAGTAGCTCAGACATAGGTTAGGGGTTTGTTACAGGAGTGGGTGGGTGAGAATCTGTGGCCTGCATTGTGAAGGAGGTCAGACTAAACCAGAGGTGGGCAAACTATGCCCCGTGGGCCACATCTGGCCTGCGGGACGGTCCTGCCCGGCCCCTGAGCTCCCCACCAGGGAGGCTACCCCTAGCCCCTCCCCTGCTGTCCCCCCTCCCCCACAGCTGCGCTGCCACACGGGCAGTGGGCCTGCATGCTCCTGCCGCTCCGAGCAGCATGGTAAGGGGGTGGCGGCGGTGGTGCATGTGTGGCGGTGACAGAGTTGGGTAGAGGATCCCGGGGGGGCAGTCAGGGGACAGGGAGCGGGGGGGGGTAGGGACGGGTGGTCCTGGGGGGGCAGTCAGGGGACAGGGAGCGCGGTTGGATGGGGCGGAGGTTCTGGAGCAGGGCAGTCAGGGGTCGGGGAACAGGGGGATTTGGATAGGGCGTGGGAGTCCTGGGGGGCCTGTCGTGGAGCAGGGGTAGTCAGGGGACAGGGAATGGGGGGGTTGGCTGTGGGTGGGATCTGGGGGTGTGTTTTGGGGCGGGGGGTCCTGGGAGGGGGCGGTCAGGGGACAAGGAGCAGGGGGCGTTGGATGGGTCGGGTTTCTGAGGGGGGAAGTCAGGGGGCAGGAAGTGGGAGAGGGTGGATAGGGGGTGGAGGCCAGGCTGCTTGGGAGGCCCAGCCTTCCTCACCAGGCCCTCCATACAGTTTTGCATGATTGTCTCTAGTCTTATATTTTGATTACAAACCTTCTAGGGCAGGGACAGTTCTATTTTTGTGTGTGTGCAGTACCAAGCTTTGGTTCATTGTTTCTCATTGGTTTCTCATCCACTGTGTATCACTTTACCTTTCAGGTCTGAACATCCTGCATCCACTCCACACCACTTTTTTTTTTTTTGGAAACAGCCCAAATGGTACCTTTGATATGGTTGCCATTCAAAGCCGTAACTTAGCCTGGGTTCCTTCAGAACGTATTAATGTATTTGTATTATTGTAGTGCCCAGGAGCTCCATTCATGGACCAGGACCCCATTGCAAAAGGCACTGTACAAATAGGGAACAAAAAGACTGCCCCTACCCCAAAGATCTTAGAATCTAAGGCTATGCTTACACTGCCCTGCAGTTCAGACTATGGGGGCCTGAATTGCAGGCACACCAAAGTGCTGCTTTGTAACTCCCCCATCTGGACGCTGCAGGCCAGAACTAAAATGTTTATAGATTGTGTTAACATAGTCCTCGTCGAACAGGACTACATTTATGGGAATTACTTTGCACCTGCTACATCCACTCAGAGGAGTTATAGAGCAGCACTTTGGTGCACACTGCGATTCATGCCCCCATAGTCTGAACTGAAGGGCAGCATATGCATAGCCTTGGTAACTTACTGGAAAGGTTCACTAGCTCCAGTGAGCCTTTCAGGAAACACCACCTGAATTTGGGGTTGCTAATGAAATTTGAAAACAAACATTCTGTCTGGTTTGGAGTTTCATTGTTTTTGTGTGTTTTGTACAGCTGTATTTCTGAGTCACTTCTCAGGAAATGGTAGGACTTGACCTATAGTTTTTCTTTTTCAAATATGGAATATTTCCTGTTTAAAAAGCAGAGACAGCTTTCTACATATGTTATTTACTCACTGGCCTATCATGCCTCTAAAGTATGTCATTCTGTTGTGCAAATCAGTCCTCTATTTTAGCTGTATAAAAATAGAACACTATTATAAAATAGAACACTTGATCTATACATAAAATATCCTATGTTGTGTTAGATGAATGTATAATATAGAGCCAATGAGAGCATGCCGTATCAACAGTTAATTTCTATACGCACAGAGTTCCCATAACAGTGCAGCAAATAAACAGACAGCTTATTTCAGCACAAAACTGGAATAATGTAATGGACATGGTAGGAAGAAGCAACAAGGGGAGTGTGGCTCTCTCCTCAGTGTGCCCAGGATCTTAAGCCACTGTATTAACTCTGTGCCTCAGCAAAAGAAAGCTTTGCTGTAGTTTAAACTATGTCTGTCTGTCTAAATCCAAGTAACATTCAGTGAATGCCAGTTCCTGAGTTCTCCAGAGATGTCTTTCTGCAGTGTCCAGTCCCTCTCACTGGAGACTCACAGAAATTATCTAGTCCACTGCCTCCAAAGAGACAGCACACACACCAGCCTGGTAGGTGAGCTGGGGACCCACACTTCAGTGTATTATACAGGACTGACATGATTTATAGTAAAACTCAGCATAATCTTATTAATAAAGAACCTTGATTTAAGTGATACTAAGCAAGACAAAAAAGGCATGTGTGATTACAAAGTGTCTAAATTTTAGTGAGCTACAATCTTTGCCTAAAAAGCTTTCTCACTTACTTCAGGCTATCAGCATCCCCAGCACCTCAGGCAGGAGGATTCACCATTCACAGAATCAGAAGATGCTATTCCCTTTGTCCCCTAAGTGATAGGTGTCAAAATGGCTTTTTGCTTCCCTTTATATTTCCCCAAACTCATTGTTTCTTCCCCAGAGTCAATATGATTCCCTTCCTGTTCTTCTCTTCCTATTGACTTTCCATCGCCCTGTTGACTCATATGAAAATGGGCCTTCCATTGTGTTGGTTTCACAATGCTTAATTTATATTAGAGATGAGTATATAGGTATCTTCCCTCCTGACTGGGAGAGAACCTGTTTCTCCCAATGTTTGTCACAGACTTAAAAGCATAATACCATTCCTTAAAAGCATAATACCATATAATTCCTCATATGGTGCTAATGTATACATTTCTATTGCTATACATTATACATGCTATATAATGCTAATATATACATTTCTGTATAATGCTATTAATCACCAGTATGTCGCCAGCTTTCATAAAGCTGATTCACTTTCTTTTTTAATAAAATAATATTGTCTTCAGTCGGTTCAGTTGCTGCGTCTTTGGGGTTCAGACCCCCTGTTCAACCCTGGGGTGTCTGGAACCTGATTGTCAGAGGGAGACATGTCAGGATTCAGAGGTGGGAAGAGCAGGAAGTGCTTGCTACATCTCTCTGGAATGGTCTTTGCTGAGTCAAAGCAAGTGTCAGGAGACAACCTTGGGCGTATCTCTGTGGATTGTCTATGTAACACACATTGGGGAGTAGAATGACCCATATCTATGGACTAAGTGAATTCAAGTCTAGAAAATCCATTGGGTTCCACATAACCCTGGCTTCTTGTACCTACAGGCCATAATATATGCACAGTATTGAGCCTTGTGTTTCTGCTGAGTTTTTTGCCACTTGATCTCCAGAATATACTTTTTTTTTCTGTGCAATTTGTGAATTTGACGCTTTTTACTGTGTTTTGTTTTTTTCCCACTCCTAGGCCACAAATACAGCTAACCGTATTTTTAAACATTCTTATATTTTGTTTCCATGTGTTTTGGGGCTTATAACCTTGAATATGTCCTGTTTCAGCTGTGTGTGAGTGTGTTTACAGCTGAGCTACAAACTGCTGATTCTGAATCCATAGTTTACTTATAATAAGCTTTATAAGGAGACATAATTATTCACAGGTTCCAAGTGTAAATAAAAAGACCAGAGTAGCAAAGCTATTCTTGAAACCTGAAGCAAAGTAATCACGTGAGACATCTAACATGTAGTGAAATCCACTGTCCATCTGTGTTGAACCAGGTCTCGTGTTTGATGAGCTCCCATACTAAGCTCATTTTCTTACATTGATGACGTTAGACAAAGTTATTGATAGAGATGAGTTGGAAAGTCTCAAGGAGGCTTATGTCACCCAAAAGAGCTTGGGTAGATTCTTATCTGTTACACTGATATAAATGTGAAGTAACTACTTAGGCTTGCTCTAAATTTATCTATGTCAACATAATTTTTCTGTGGTGCTCAGAGTTGTGAAAAAATCATAGATAAGGCAACTTAACTCACAGTGTAGACATGGGTAAGTCACTAGAAAAATTGTTCCTTTGACCTAGCTATCACTGATTGAGGAGATGGATTACACCTGCATAGAAGGAAAACCCCTTCCATCATTGTACAAAGTGTCTACACCAGGGGTCGGCAACCTATGACACGCGTGCCAAACACGGCATGCAAGCCCAATTTTTAATGGCACGCTGCTGACTGCCGGACCCGGGCAGACAGCAGCGTGCCACTAAAAATCCTGCCCGGCCCGGCCCGGCCCGCTCTTTTCTGCCCCCGCCCACCACTCTCTCCTTGCAGGGCAGGCAAGCTTCCCCCCCCCCACCGCCTCTTCCCCCAGCGTGCTGGGTTCCTGCCCCTTCTCCTCTCCCTCCCTGCTGCCAATCAGCTGATGGCGCTTGCTATGGAGGGGGAGAGGTAAAAGCGGAGCCGCAGCGTGCACTTTGCTCTGGGAACCTTGGGGAAAGGGGTGGAATCAGGGCATATCTCCTCCAGCCCCCTGCCGTGAGCCACTCTGGGCAAGGGGCTGGGAGCACCCCCACGACTCCAGCCCACACCCCCAACCCTCTGCCCTGACCCCTGAACCCTCCTCACACACACCCAGCCCTCTGCCCTCACCTCTGCACCCCCCCCACACACCAGCCCCGTGCCCTGACTCCGGCACCCCCCACACATACCTCCCCCCCAGCCCCCTGCCCTGACTCCTGCACCCCCCACACATACCCAGCCCCCCCCATGCCCTGACTCTTGCACCCCCCACATCCCCACTCCCATCCTGAGCACCAAACAGGAGCTCCTGCACCCCCCACACATTCCCACCTGCACCCCTCGCACCAAATGGGAGCTGTCCAGGTAAGCACTCGACACCCAAACCTCTTGCCCCAACCCTCAGCCCCCTCCCTCATTCTAGCTCCTGGCCAGACCCTGCACCCCAACCCCCAGCCTGCTCCTTCACCCCCAGCCCTGTTCTCAGCACACTCCCACCCTCATCTCAGTGCAGAGAGAGGAAGAGAATGGCTAGAAGCAGGGAGAAGTTAGGTACCTACTCTATATGGACAGGGCCGGGACTCCAGACCGGCAGCGGGCTGAGCGGGGCCAGCAGCCGGGATCCTGGCTGGCAGGAGCCAGCAGACAGAACCCCAGACTGGCAGCATGCTGAGTGGCAGCAGGCTGAGCCACTGAGGCCACTACTGGTCTGGGGTCCCGGCCACCAGCCCCGCTCAGCCCACTGCCGGTCTGGGGTTCTGGCTGTCGGTCCCTTGCCAGCCGGGGTCCCGGCAGCAGGCCACGCTCAGTCCGATGCCGGCCAAGGTGAACGGAACCCCAGGCCGGCAATGGGCTGAGCGGGCCGACGGTGTAAGATCAGCATTTTAATTTAATTTTAAATGAAGCTTCTTAAACATTTTGAAAACCTTGTTGACATACAACAATAGTTTAGTTATATAATATATAGACTTATAGAGAGAGACCTTCTAAAAAACGTTAAAATGTATTATTGGCACTCAAAACCTTAAATTGAAGTGAATAAATGAAGACTCGGCACACCACTTCTAAAAGGTTGCTGACCCCTGGTCTACACTACGGTGCTATAGTGGCATAGCTAAAGAACTTTAAAAAAATAAGGAAACCTTGTGCTGGTCAAAACAGTGTCTCTGTATTCCCATGCTGGTTCTTTAGCTATGCCACTGTCAAGCCCATACTGTAGACATACCCTTATTTAGGATATACATTAACGTAACTGAGATCAGAATCTCAGGGTGTTTAGTGATGTATAGGTAGCATGCCTTTTTGCCAATTGACTCTGTATCTTCCTGCCTTGGATACAACCAATTTCTTTGCCATCAGTCCCAGAAAGATTCCCTTTAGAAGAGGTACAAGTCATCAGAAATGCTAATGAGCTGATGTTGCCTTAGCATCAGCTGCAGAATTATCATCCCACTGCAGGCTCAGCTTCTGAAGATAGGAGCAGTTGAATAGTTTGAATGTAGTTAATGGGCACCATCAGGTAAGAGGCATTGTCTGACTAACTCGTCTCAACAATGTCATATTTCTACATATTAATTCAATCTTAGTGAAACTAGGGGGAGTTTAAGGCCTTACAAAGCATTGTCTAATACGTTGGTTGTGTGTCACCTTCTAGAGGCTGGTCGAAAGAGGATAAAGGATATAACTGTTAACTGCTAGCTGAGGGACATCTCCTTTAGTTCAAGTGGATGAAGTAAAAGGAATTACTCCAAATTACTCCAGATATACACTGATGTGAACAAGAGCACAGTCTGGCCAACATATTTCATTTAAAGTTGTAAACATTTGTCCAACAGCAAAATTTGGCCAAAGTAAATTAAATTTAATTATCAAGGACATTGCATACACAGAGATCGCCAGTGCATCCTACTGAGAACTCTAAGTTTGTCATATTGAACTATTTGAATGAGAGACATCTTTTAAAAAATGTGAATATTAAATGTAAAGATGTCACTCAAGCACATGGCAAAATACTTGCACACAAGAGGCAGATACTTCAAAATTTGTCTATCAATGAATCCAAAATAACGAATTTTCCTTCCAAATCAGTCTGCAGTGCTGAAAGAACTTGATAATCCTTAGTGAGTGTTTCAGTAAAAAAATTCTTCATTTATATTAGGTTTCTACTGCATTAATAGAAAAATAAGGAAACCTTGTGCTGGTCAAAACAGTGTCTCTGTATTCCCATGCTGGTTAGACATAGCATATTTAATTTAATGGATTAAGTGTTTGACATATTTCAAATGAAGTGAGTGAGAAACCTGTTGAGGTTGTACTTTAATCACAATTTTATTATCTTTTTCCACATCATTAAAATGATTTTATTATTATGACTTTTGTTCAGTTTATGGAAGTCTATGTTGCTTAATCAGGGATTAATTTGCCTGCAACTCCCACTGACATCAGTAGGAATCAGGGGCCTTAAAGTGTTCTCCCTTTTATCTCAGGACTAGAGGAGGATACATGCATGGGGCGGGGGAAGGGGGAGGAGTGTAAATGTGCTGCTACTGCTCCTCCCGCACAGATGCATGAGGAATGGATATAACCACTAGTTAGAGTTTGTGACAGGTCCCCTTCTGCGTGTGATCCACTGAGGATATGTGTCTGTTACAGCCTTAGCTAGAGACCCATGGCTCTTTAGATCTGCAGCTCATGCTTTTAGTCTAGACATCCCCAATTCAGTTCCCAGTGTGTCAGCTGAGATGGTGACTACCGTATAAGCAGATAGGGGTAGGGAATGGATAGATCCTTGTCTCCACCGCCAATGAGTTAGCAGTTTAGCTAATGTGGAATGGAAAGCAATCTGTGCCAGATACCATATATTGCTGGTAGAGATTAATTTTTGCCTCTGGGGATCCAGGGATCAAATTGTGACACTCTGAATTTATGACACAGCAACAGTTGAAGCCATAGATATTACAGGCCAAATTCTGCTTGGTTACCCCAGTGCAAATCCAGATACAATTTTTATACAATTTGGCCCTTGGCTGAAGTAATCTCTTTCTCTCTCTTTTTTTTTTAAAGGTGTGATTTCTGGGGTTTCTTTGAAAAAGTAGGTATATAAAATAATGTATAGGTTCCTCTATTAATAAACGTCTGGTGTGAAAAGTACTCACGGGATACACAGAGTTTTAGCAGATTTTGGAGAGCATTGAGAAAAAGTTAGCAAAACTTAGCTGAAACTACTTCAGGGAAAGAGAGGGGCAACACATCAATTTTAAATGAGCTACAATCATGGAAATTATGTGCATTAATGGCAGAAGTGAATATACACCAAAGAATCTATAGACAATCCTTCATAACTTGAAATAGACAGATTCTACAATTCTCAGGACAAGCAGCAGATGGGATAAAAAACACAGTTTTGTTATCTGGAAAAATAAATATGAACAAAGTTTTATGGAGACCAGGAAAACCAGATTCCAAAGGAACAGGCAAGGAAGTAAAAGTCCTTATGAAGCAATAGAAAGGATTTCTGAACTGAATCATGCCAGTGGCAATGCAAATACATTTTGTATGCTTAGGGGCAAAAGAAAAAAAAAGATTTAAAGAGTCTAGTTTGATGGGGCTGTACTGTTTAGCAATTGAGTTCTTATTCTAACGAGGAGAGGGGATTTAAGAGATGCAAACCTCTTCAATGGTGCATATATCTGAGTCGCCAAGTCCATAGTTTTCCTATGATCTTGGATGGGATTTAGAAACCAGGCAAGGGTATTATTTTTACCTGCAGGCAGGTAACATTGTCCTATTTGTATAGCTACCTTTTGGGAAATACTTCTCTCAGTCAGTCAAAGCAGCAAATGGTCCAGTAACACTAATCCATTTGAAGGGTGTGGAAGAGTGTCAGTGAGAGGAAGAATAGCTTTGATAAGGCACTGGACTGGGACACAGGAGACTTCTGAGCTGTCCGGCAAATTCTTCTTTCTCACAAGTTTTGTGTTTTGCCAATTTTTCTTGGATTTTTTTTTGGATTTTTTTTTCAATTTGAAAAACTGAAAACAATTTGTTTTCTATTTTTGTCATTGAAAATGGATAAATGATCACATTAGTATTCCTGCCTACACCTTCCAGTTAGCCCTAAACTTCTGCCTGCTCTTTTGGTAGAGCCAGAATGCATAGAGAACACCCAGATTTAAGTAGCAATTCCCCATCTCATTGATCATATAAATGAATAAGGAAACTCAGTTTAGACAGTCAACCTATTATTTATTTTCTCTTCCCCAGAAAGATATAACCCACCCCAAAAGTCCTTTAAAAAAGAGAGCCCTTTATGTGTAAATTGCTTCCTACTGCCTAGTAAGTATTTCAGGAAGAAAGTGTGCTGTCCACTGAAAACAGTTAACAAATGCTAGCTAGACAGTAATAAGCCTGACAGAGATGGCCCTTCATGGAATGATCAGAGACAAGCTAGAATGACTGTTTCAAATTAATGCTTTTGTCATTTATTTGTTTCTGCAAGTGTACTTAGCACAGTACAGCAGGTAAACTATGCATACATATGAAGCTATGATCCAAAGAGATTACATCTAAAGTTACAAGGGGATTAAAAATTGGTGCAATATAGACCTGTGTAGTGGCACCACATGTCTGTACTGGTACTAATTGGTAGTTACTAGTGTTTTCTTTTTTCGATAAAGGGAAGGAGATTGCCATGCAATAATTGGGAGGCTGTTCCAAGCATGAAGTATAAAAGGTATAAAGTGAGGAATGGAAGAAGGATACAGAGGAAGCATACAAAGGAAACAAGCTGATAAGAAGCTTGGATAGAG
The DNA here is from genome assembly GCF_965152275.1 of Natator depressus. Classification (NCBI taxonomy): domain Eukaryota; kingdom Metazoa; phylum Chordata; order Testudines; family Cheloniidae; genus Natator; species Natator depressus. Next base: position 127,001,284 of record NC_134235.1, read on the forward strand.
AAAAGAGTTAATAGAAGATGATGAAGTGCAGAAATGTACTGAAGATAGGTGCAAGGTTACAGAATGCTTTGCTAAGGAAAAATTTGAATGAAAAGCCATGAAATGGTAATTTCTTTTAAAGATAGAGAAGTGAGTCTCTGCATTTGTTCTGTGCTTGATATAACACTGAGATGTGTTCAGTTTTTCTTTGGATATATTGGGGGATTTTTATAATATAGATTCAAGTCAGCCAGGATGGATGAGTTTGACTTTCTGACAAATCAGTGCTTCTTCACACAATTCTATTTTGTTGTTTAGTTGCAGAAAACTATATGACACGGCTGTCTAGTTAGTGTCAGAATGAGGTGCTAGATGGAGCTTTAGGGAGATTTATTGTCATCTGTTTTTTTGACATGCAACTTGCTCCCAATATTTTGTTCTGATTATAAGGGTGAGGTATCTCCTCTTCTATCTCAACCCCCACAATGGAAAATGCCAGAAAGTAGATTTTGATTTATTTCTTAGATAGACTAAGTAAAATCTGACACTGGTCCCCTGCATTCAGAAACAGTCAAACTTGGAGGATGATGCCCGCCTATGTAGATTCTATGGATGTGTAATATAGTACTGAGATATACCACACGATATCAGCACCTTTCCCAGGGTTACATTTTTAGTGACTTTCTGGTCCTTATTCATTCTGCTCTATATGGAGCTGCTCTTTAATAGGGACTTCTTTTCCTGGATTGTTTTCCTGGGCTGCAGCTATGTGGCTGTGCCCAGTTTAACTGGCAGCAGCTTGCTTAATCTTTTTCTCTTCCAGCTGATAAGCACCTGTAATATTTTCCCTTAATTTCCCTCTTATTGTTTGAGGAGATGGCATACATTCCTATGATGGTATCAGTAAATTCACGGGTGATACCGCATTCAGCATTACTGTGGTCTGAATCTGTGGAGAGTGAAAGGCCTTTTTTTTGAAGGGTTAGGGGGTTAAGGGAGAGTTCATTCAATTTTCTGGTTATTACAGTGCAGAATTTACAACTAAAAATAAATGTCTACCAAATTATGGAGGTACCTTCTGTAGTTGAGTGAGTTCTGCACTTAAAGCATAGTTCTAAATAAAAGCCTTGACTGGCTTGTTCATGATTATATACTGAGCTGGAAGCACTATTTGTAGAAAGGATCACATAGTATCTCAGATGCACACAGGAATGCGTGCCATAACGAGGCGTTAGAAAGGCGCCCAAACCAAAAGCCAGGATGTGAACGCACCTGAGCTTGAAGGAAGTAGGAATCTAAATCCAAATTCTGAGTGGCCTCTCTCTATTGTGGACTGATTCAGAATTCCAGATCTGAACTTTAAGGCTCAAGTGCATTTCTCCATAGAACAGATGAAAAACTAGGACTTAGTTGAAACAGGCAGATGCTAGCTTCTGAACTGACAGATTCACCTGTGAACTCAGCACCAACAACAATGGAGCATTCTTTGGCTGTATTATCAAATATAGTTAAACGTGAGCTCTCCCAGATGTTGCTGGGATTTGTACATGCCACAGGAAAAAAATATGCTACGTATAGAAGAGCCGTAAGAAAAGCCTTAATACAGAACTGCTTGTGGGTAAAATAGAGTGGGAGCATTGTATGTGGCAGGGACTGATACCTGTTTTTTGGATCTCACACTGAATCTGAATTGGCAAATAAAATGTATTAGAATTTAAAATAAAAATATATGCTGTCATAAATATAAAGGGAAGGGTAAACCCCTTTAAAATCCCTCCTGGCCAGAGGAAATCTCCTCTCACCTGTAAAGGGTTAAGAAGCTAAAGGTAACCTCGCTGGCACCTGACCAAAATGACCAATGAGGAGACAAGATACTTTCAAAAGCTGGGAGGAGGGAGAGAAACAAAGGGTATGTGGGTCTGTCTATATTTTGTCTTTGCCGGGGATAGACCAGGAATGAAGCCTTAGAACTTTTAGTAAGTAATCTAGCTAGGTACGTGTTAGATTATGATTTCTTTAAATGGCTGAGAAAAGAATTGTGCTGAATAGAATAACTATTTCTGTCTGTGTATCTTTTTTGTAACTTAAGGTTTTTGCCTAGAGGGGTTCTCTATGTTTTGAATCTAATTACCCTGTAAGGTATCTACCATCCTGATTTTACAGGGGGGATTTTTTTTTATTTCTATTTACTTCTATTTCTATTAAAAAGTCTTTTTGTAAGAAAACTGAATGCTTTTTCATTGTTCTCAGATCCAAGGGTTTGGGTCTGTGGTCACCTATGCAAATTGGTGAGGCTTTTTATCCAACATTTCCCTGGAAAGGGGGGGTGCAAGTGTTGGGAGGATTGTTCATTGTTCTTAAGATCCAAGGGTCTGGGTCTGTAGTCACCTAGGCAAATTGGTGAGGCTTTTTACCAAACCTTGTCCAGGAAGTGGGGTGCAAGGTTTTGGGAAGTATTTTGGGGGGAAAGACGTGTCCAAACAGCTCTTCCCCAGTAACCAGTATTTGTTTGGTGGTGGTAGCGGCCAATCCAAGGACAAAAGGGTGGAATATTTTGTACCTTGGGGAAGTTTTGACCTAAGCTGGTAAAGATAAGCTTAGGAGGTTTTTCATGCAGGTCCCCACATCTGTACCCTAGAGTTCAGAGTGGGGGAGGGACCTTGACATATGCAGATGTACACAGATGCATATGTACATCTGAATGAAATTGCTAACACAAATGCTTTAATATTAGCTCAGCACAGGTCAGAGTGGTCAGAGCACTGGACTAGGAGCCAGAAAATCTAGATTCCCAAACTGTGTATGCCACTAATTTGCTGTGTGACCTTGGAAAAGTCACTTACTCCTTCTGTCTCAGTTTCCCTACCTGTAAAAGGAGAATACTATCCCCATATCCACTAACTTCAGATGTGTTATTAAGATTGTTCATGAAGTGCTTTTAGGATGAAAAACGTTATTAAAATAATTTAGATTATAATCTTTACAACATTGTACTCCAGTGATTAGCCATCTGCATTGCTTCCTCTTTGACTCTAACAGACGCTACACACTTACACAGCTTTCAACAGAAACATTTGTGTGTATTTGTGTCAGGGGGGATTGTATAGCACACCCCAAGATAAAAAACACTTCTTGTAAAGGGGCTGTTTGTTAGGACAGGTATTGTGCTCTTCATGCCTTATTTATCTGATGTGAAAGTGTATAGATTGCTTAAGGAGTCAATAAGTTCACCTAATGACTGTTTCACTTCCTTACAATACCCATTGAAATAAATAAAAAAAAAACATAACTGTATAATATCCTTAAAGCAAAATACATATTTGTACTATTTCACCTACGCCAGTGTGTAAATGTTTTCTTCTTAGTCTCTTAGGAATGAATGTAGAGTTTGCCAGACTATTTCCATCATAGATATTGGTCCATCAAGTCCAGTTTCTTGCTGTGGTCAGTGGGCAGTACATTATAGATGAGATGAAAGTGAAAAGGCCATAATGCAATGAGTCAAAGGAGTGATGGCATATATTGAGATGGAGAGAGTGTCAGGATTCCATCCTGATTCCTCGGGTGATCAGCTCACTAGCGAAGGCGCGGATGTAATAAGCCAGTTAGTAGTAATACTCACAGTGCTCTATAAACAAACAACTCCCTTAGCTATGTTTTTTTAGCTTTGCTTTTTCTCAGAGGCAGTATTTTCCCAATGACAAGTGAAGGGGGAAGATACAGATTTGCAGTCTTAGTATTTTCCTGTTGTGATGAATGTGACACTTTCTTGTGGGAGATCACTGCTTTATATCTTAAATATGGGATATGGTAAGAGTGGAGTTGGTTGGAAATGTTTTTGATAAAATGGCATTTTCTGGCCCCACCCAGAAAAATCAGTCAGAACTGAAACTTTTCACCAAACCATTGTGCTATCAATGAAACTGTCTCTGGGTGGGTTTCTTGGGTCCAGGATGAAATTTCTGGGGAGGCAAGTGGGGAGGAAAGAAGCGAGTCAAACCAGAATAGTCAATATCCTAATGGACAGAGCATTCACTGGGGATGTGGGGAAAGCCATGTTCAAGTCCCTGAATTCTACAACATAGAGATTATTTTCTATTAAAATCTGTAGGATGTTGAAAACAAAAATCAAACATTTGTAGAAAATGTCCAATATTTCATAGGACTTGTCCACGATGGTGGTGGTGATATGGAGGAGCTAGAAGTCTTTAGTTTGTTCTAGTTACCATTTTTTAGGGTGTGGGGGGAGGAACTGTTGTGGCTGATTGACCTGTTGTGGCTGATTGACCTGTTTTTGGAGTGGGACTGATAACACACTTTTCCTCCCTCTTCTGTTACCGTGAAAGGCCAGAGCAACTCACCCAAAAGTAGAAAGGAAAATGGTTTGCAAAAGAGACCTATGAAATGTTAGCAGTATTTTGAACTATCAGCCACATCACAAAGCAAGACAATAGACTTTCTTGCAGAACTTTTTCAGCGCAAACTAAGGGGTTCAGTAAAATATGAGAGATTTTGTACAGTTGGGCTTGAAAAAGTCTAAAGTGTGGGTCAGCTTAAAGGAAAGATTAAAGTTTGGTTCACCTGTGTGGTCCTCTAGTTTGAACCCAGTCATCATGAACATATGTATAAAGAGCTGTTTTCTGGATATTCAAACTCTTGTCCAGAAACCCCATTAGTGATGATCAAGCCAAGCATTTTCTTATCCAGGTTTGCATCAAACAATTGTTAAATCTAGTTGTGAAACAACATCCGTCTTTGGATTCAGTTTCTGTGGATGGGCCTGGGTGACTTATGGTCACTCCTACACTGCCTTCTTTCTCCATCATCCCTCTACAACTATTCTTACAAGTCTCTTTATTTCTTTACTCATACTTCATTTTGCGACTTTTTATTTCTTCTCCCTACGTAGTTTTAATTCATTAAAAAGTGACACAAGATCCAGCACAACCTTCTCTCTTCTGCATTCTAACCCACAAAACTTTTTAATGGATTTTCATTTTAACAAGAATTGCATACAATCCTGGTTATTCAGTGGACTGGACTTGGTTAGAGAAGGGCTTAAAAATACCCTACTAACTAGCTATTTACTCACACTGAATCTGACTTCTGAACTTCTTTATCTTATTGCTCAAGAAATACATTTTTAGCTGTGTTTGCACTGTACGTATGACATGCTGTTAATAGCCAGATAGAAATAAATAAACCTTTAATCCTCATGGATTTCTTAGGATGCTTTGCTTTTCACAGATGCCAAGTTTGCAATGTTTGAAACTCTGCAATGATTTTAGTGCTTCTGTCTTAAAAATTCCAATGCAGGTAAGATGCAAACAAGTTTCAAGGGAAAGGGGGAAAAGGCAAAATATATTGTTTATATCTGCAGTGTTCTGTATGTGCACAGTTTATTTGTTTTCCTTTCCCCTCACTCCATCAAAACAAAAAGAAAAGGAGTACTTATGGCACCTTAGAGACTAACAAATTTATTTGAGCATAAGCTTTCGTGAGCTACAGCTCACTTCTTCGGATGCATTCAGTGGAAAATACAGTGGGGAGATGTATGTACATAGAGAACATGAAACAATGGGTGTTGGAGAGCGGGGGGAGGGGGAGAACCTTTTGTAGTGATAATCAAGGTGGGCCATTTCCAGCAGTTGACAAGAACATCTGAGGAACAGTGGGAGGTGGAGGGGGGGAATAAACATGGGGAAATAGTTGGAGAACACTTCAATCTCTTTGGTCACTCGATTACAGACCTAAAAGTTGTAATTCTTCAACAAAAAAACAGACCCCAACGAGAGACTGCTGAATTGGAATTAATTTGGAAACTGGTCTACAATTAACTTAGGCTTGAATAGAGACTGGGAGTGGATGGGTCATTACACAAAGTAAAACTATTTCCCTATGTTTATTCCCCCCCCCCACCCCCCCCCCACTGTTCCTCAGATGTTCTTGTCAACTGCTGGAAATGGCCCACCTTGATTATCACTACAAAAGGTTCCCCCTGCCCCTGGCTCTCCTGCTGGTAATAGCTCACCTTAAGTGATCACTCTCTTGTTACAGTGTGTATGGTAACATCCATTGTTTCATGTTCTCTATGTATATAAATCTCCCCACTGTATTTTCCACTGAATGCATCCGATGAAGTGAGCTGTAGCTCACGAAAGCTTATGCTCAAATAAATTTGTTAGTCTCTAAGGTGCCACAAGTACTCCTTTTCCTTTTGCGAATACAAACTAACATGGCTGCTACTCTGAAATCCATCAAAACAGTGTCCTTAGGAAGTCCAAACCCTACCCAGCTTATTATATAGTAATACATAATAGCAAAATACCATGGTTTCATAGACATTTTAAACAACTTTATGAAATCTAGAATAAAAACCTGTCTGTTTTCTGTATGCATGTGTACCTTGTGCATAAAGGAACTCCCTCCCTGAAACTCTATCATTACGCTGGTGTACCAGGTAAGTTTCCCATGCCTTCATTCAACTTCCTCTTTAAAGAAACTCAGTGACTTTCACAGGGCCCACAAACACTAACTGATGGAACTTCAGATCCTGATTCAGCAAAGCACTTTGGGTTGGCAATTCTTGCAAAGACTTAAGTGTTCAAAAATCAGGAACTGGGCTGAGAAATCATGTGATTAAAAGCCTTAACTGGGTGGTTCGCTCCTCATTTCAGTTAGCAATGAAGACTCTCATATCAGTTGCCCACCACTTATCTAGTGTTTATATCAGAAGGATTCTTTGAACCAATGACGTGCATATTTATGAAGGAAATATCAACATGACTTACATTTTGCTGTAGCACACTCACTCAGGTTAGATGTGGCTCCCATGCCGATCTCTGCTTTACCAGTCTCTTCCATGCACCTGAAACTCTGAGATATGGAGATATATTGCTGCTCTTTTTCCAGCTTTTTCATTTATAAGGTCACCATTTTAAAGGAGGTGGAGTAGTTTTTCTTCATCTTTTTATATGATGTCTCCTGATAAAGGTTTTATTGTTATTATTTCATTTAAATTTGAAGCTTAAATACCAGACTTTCTTCTGCAATAAACGGGTGAAGTGCCGGCTATTGACGTCAATAGAACTGTGCCTATGGTGCATCAGCAGAGCATTTAAACCTAGATATTTGTCCATTAAAAGTTAACAAAAAAACTTTTTAACCTATTGGCACTACCATTTACAAAAATGTTTATTGGACTGTGGCATATTTTCAAGGTTCTCTATAATTATAAATGGAATATACCACTGTACACTTAAATCCTTTAAGTGGTGGATGTCCAGTTTGGAAAGGACTTTTGGTATGTAGATTTAGGGATAATAATCAGGGTGTGTATTAGAGTGCTTATATATTGAATAAAGAAATAGAGCAACAGATAGTAATTCTCAGGGCTGGCCTTAGGGAAAATGGTGTCCTGGGTGAACTTGTATTTTGGCATCCCGGCACTCACGGTTACGGCATCCCCCTCATTGTCCCTGACCCCTGTGGACACCCCAATCCCCATCACCCCTGGCCCCCACTTAGCAACTTTTATGTTAGCTACAAAATATAAAGCAATAATAAAAATGTATAAACAAGTGCAAAAACCATGACATAAGGGGTATAAATTTTGCTCCATACATTGCCTGCTATGAAACGGTCTTTACAAAAATAATAATCTGATTAGCCTCATCAATATTGCAAAAATATATTCCAGTGCTTATTCTGAAGAAATTACCTTTATTAGGAATTAATTTATAGGGAAATTTGCTCCTGTGCAAACCCATACATTCTAGCTTTAACAGCATTGCACATCTGCAATGTCTGCCTCAGTGTATGTCTACACTACGGAATTAGGTTGAATTTATAGAAGTCGGTTTTGTAGAAAGCGTTTTTATACAGTCGATTGTGTGTGTCCCCACACAAATGCTCTATGTGCATGTAGTCAGCGGAGTGTGTCCACAGTACTATCACCACAACCACAACTATCGACTTCCGGAGTGTTGCCCTGTGGGTGGCTATCCCACAGTTCCCGCAGTCTCCGCCACCCATTTGAATTCTGAGTAGAAATCCCAGTGCCTGATGGGGCTAAAACATTGTCACCAGTGGTTCTGGGTACATATCGTCAGGCCCCCCTTTCCCTCCCTCCCTCCCTCTGTGAAAGCAAGGGCAGACAATCATTTTGCGCCTTTTTTCTTGAGTTACGTGTGCAGACGCCATACCACAGCAAGCATGGAGCCTGCTCAGCTCACTGTCACCGTATGTCTCCTGGGTGCTGGCAGACGCGGTACTGCATTGCTGCACAGCAACAGTTTATTGCCTTTTGGCAGCAGACAGTGCAGTATGACTGGTAGCCGCCGTTGACGTATTCCAGGGTGCTCTTTTAACCGACGTCGATGAGGTCAGGGGAGCCTGGCCAAACATGGGAGTGACTCAGCCAAGTCATTTCCCTTTTAAGTTTCGTTTAATCTGAAGCCAGCAGAAGACGATGGCCAGCAGTCATACTGCACCGTCTTCTGCCAAGCACCCAGGAGAGGACGATGGCTAGCGGTCGTACTGCACAGTCTGCTGCCAGCAAGATGTATAAAGATAGATGAAGTGGATCAAAACAAGAAATAGACCAGATTTGTTTTGTATTCATTTTCTCCTGCCTCCCTCTGTGAAATCAACGGCCTGCTAAACCCGATTTTGAGTTCTGTCCTTGAGGGGGCCATTCTGTTTCTTGGAAAGCCACCCCCTTTGTTGATTTTAATTCCCTGTAATCCAACCCTGTAAGCCATGTCGTCAGTCGCCCTTCCCTCCGTCAGAGCAACGGCAGACAATTGTTCTGCGCCTTTTTTCTGTGCAGGCACCATACCATGGCAAGCATGGAGCCTGCTCAGATCACTTTGGCAATTAGGAGCACATTAAACACCACACACGTTATCCAGCAGTATATGCAGCACCAGAACCTGGCAAAGCGAAACCGGGTGAGTAGGCGATGTCAGCACGGTGACGAGAGTGATGGGGACATGGACACAGACTTCTGTCAAAGCACGGGCCCTGGCAATGTGGGCATCATGGTGCTCATGGGACAGGTTCATGCCATGGAATGTTGATTCTGGGCCCGGGAAACAAGCACAGACTGGTGGGACCACATAGTGTTGCAGGTCTGGGTCGATTCCCAGTGGCTGCAAAACTTTTGCATTCGTAAGGGCACTTTCATGGAACTTCGTGACTTGCTTTCCCCTGCCCTGAGGCACAAGAATACCAAGATGAGAGCAGCCCTCGCAGTTGAGAAGTGAGTGGCCCTGTGGAAGCTTGCAACGCTAGACAGCTACCGGTCGGTCGGGAATCAATTTGGAGTGGGCAAATCTACTGTGGGGTCTGCTGTGATGTAAATAGCCAATGCAATCAAAGATCTGCTGATATCAAGGGTACTGACCCTGGGAAATGTGCAGGTCATAGTGGATGGCTTTGCTTCAATGGGATTCCCTAACTGTGGTGGGGCCATAGACAGAACCCATATCCCTATCTTGGCACTGGAGCACAAAGCCGGCGAGTACATAAACCGCAAGGGGTACTTTTCAATAGTGCTGCAAGCACTGGTGGATCACAAGCGACGTTTCACCAACATCAACATGGGATGGCCGGGAAAGGTACATGACGCTCGCATCTTCAGGAACTCTGGTCTGTTCCAAAAACTGCAGGAAGGGACTTTATTCCCAGACCAGAAAATAACTGTTGGAGATGTTGAAATGCCTATAGTTATCCTTGGGGACCCAGCCTACCCCTTTATGCCATGCCTCATGAAGCCATACACAGGCAGCCTGGACAGTAGTCAGGAGCTGTTCAACTACAGGCTGAGCAAGTGCAGAATGGTGGTAGAATGTGCATTTGGATGTTTAAAAGCGCACTGGCGCAGTTTACTGACTTGGTTAGGTCTCAGCGAAACCAATATTCCCACTGTTATTACCGCTTGCTGTGTGCTCTACAATATCTGTGAGAGTAAGGGGGAGATGTTTATGGCGGGGCGGGAGGTTGAGGCAAATCGCCTGGCTGCTGGTTACGCACAGCCAGACACCAGGGCGGTTAGAAAAGCACAGGAGGGCGCGATGCGCATCAGAGAAGCTTTGAAAACCAGTTTCATGACTGGCCAGGCTACGGTGTGAAAATTCTGTTTGTTTCTCCTTGATGAACCCCCCCAGCTCCTTGGTTCACTCTACTTCCCTGTAAGCTAACCACCCTCCCCTCCTCCCTTCGATCACTGCTTGCAGAGGCAATAAAGTCATTGTTGCTTCACATTCATGCATTCTTTATTAATTCATCACACAAATAAGGGGATAACTACCAAGGTAGCCCAGGAAGGGTGGTGGAGGAGAGAAGCACCAGGAGGGGCGGTGGAGGAGGGAAGGACAAGGCCACACAGCACTTTAAAAGTTTAAAACTTTAAAACTTATTGAATGCCAGCCTTCTGTTGCTTGGGCAATCCTCTGGGGTGGAGTGGCAGGGTGGCCAGAAGCCCCCCACTGCGTTTTTGGGTGTCTGGGTGAGGAGGCTATGGAACTTGGGGAGGAGGGCGGTTGGTTACACAGGGGCTGTAGCGGTGGTCTGTGGTCCAGCTGCCTTTCCTGCAGCTCAACCATATGCTGGAGCATATTAGTTTGATCCTCTAGCAGCCTCAGCATTGAATCCTGCCTCCTCTCATCACACTGCCGCCACCTTTCAGCTTCAGCGTTCTCTTCAGCCCGCCACTTACTCTCTTCAGCCCACCACCTCTCCTCCTGGTCATTTTGTGCTTTCCTGCACTCTGACATTGTCTGCCTCCATGCATTCGTCTGTGCTCTGTCAGTATGGGAGGACAGCATGAGCTCAGAGAACATTTCATCGTGAGTGCATTTTTTTCACCTTCTAATCTTTGCTAGCCTCTGGGAAGGAGAAGATCCTGTGATCCTTGAAACACATGCAGCTGGTGGAGGGGAAAAAAAAAGGGACAGTGGTATTTAAAAACACACATTTTATAGAACAATGAGTACACTCTTTCACGGTAAACCTTGCTGTTAACATTACATACATAGCACATGTGCTTTCGTTCCAAGGTCGCATTTTGCCTCCCCCCACCGCGTGGCTAGCCCCTCATCCCTCCTCCCCGTGGCTAACAGCGGGGAACATTTCTGTTCAGCCACAGGCAAACAGCCCAGTAGGAACAGGCACCTCTGAATGTCCCATTAAGAAAAGCACCCTATTTCAACCAGGTGACCATGAATGATATCACTCTCCTGAGGATAACTTGGAGAGATAAAGAACACCAGCAAACATACACTGCAATGCTTTGTTCTACAGTGATTCCCGAGTATGTGCTACTGGCCTGGAGTGATAAAATGACCTACCATGGTGGACGGAATAAGGCTGCCCTCCCCAGAAACCTTTTGCAAAGGCTTTGGGAGTACATCCAGGAGAGCCGCAAATGCCAGGGCAAATTGATCATTAAACATGCTTGCTTTTAAACCATGTATAGTATTTTAAAAGGTACACTCACCAGAGGTCCTTGGGTGGGTTCGCGGGGTACTGACTCCAGGTCCAGGGTGAGAAACAGTTCCTGGCTGTCGGGAAAACCAGTTTCTCCGCTTGCTTGCTGTGAGCTATCTACAACCTCATCATCATCATCTTCTTCTTCTTCGTCCCCAAAACCTGCTTCCGTGTTGCCTCCATCTCCATTGAAGGAGTCAAACAACATGGCTGGGGTAGTGGTGGCTGAACCCCCTAAAATGGCATGCAGCTCATCATAGAAGCGGCATGTTTTGGGCTCTGACCTGGAGCGGCCGTTTGCCTCTCTGGTTTTCTGGTAGGTTTGCCTCAGCTCCTTAAGTTTCACACGGCACTGCTTCGGGTCCCTGTTATGGCCTCTGTCCTTCATGCCCTGGGAGATTTTGACAAAAGTTTTGGCATTTCGAAAACTGGAATGTATTTCTGATAGCACGGATTCCTCTCCCCAAACAGTGATCAGATCCCGTACCTCCCGTTCGGTCCATGCTGGAGCTCTTTTGCGATTCTGGGACGCCATCATGGTCACCTCTGCTGATGAGCTCTGCACCCACCTGCAGCGTGCCACGCTGGCCAAACAGGACATTGAAATTCAAAAGTTCGCGGGCCTTTTCCTGTCTACCTGGCCAGTGCATCTGAGTTGAGAGTGCTGTCCAGAGCGGTCACAATGGAGCACTCTGGGATAGCTCCCGGAGGTCAGTACTGTCTAATTGTGTACACAGTACCCCGAATTCGACCCGGCAAGGCCGATTTCAGCGCTAATCCCCTTGTCGGGGGTGGAGTAAGGAAATCGATTTTAAGAGCCCTTTAAGTCGAAAAAACGGGCTTTGTCATGTGGACGGATGCAGGGTTAAATCAATTTAACGCTGCTAAATTCAACCTCAACTCCTAGTGTAGACCAAGGCTCAGTATCAGCAAGAAAACAGGCTTTATCTCTCACAACACGTGCTATATATAGCCAACAGGAGTCTGGCATAAGTGAGTCTACTTCAAGATACAAAGACTGTGTGGTAGACCATAGAATCATTCTTTATTCTTCCTGGCAGGAGCAGAACATTAAAATGTTGGCAGATAGATCAACCCAAATATAGTGCTGCTCCCAAAGTCTGAACTGCTGAGCGACAGCAGGAGCCGGGGACAGATCATGCAACCTTCATGAGTTCAATGGGATTACATGTATGAATAAGGAATCCTTGCAGAATAAAGGTTTCAGGATCCAATATTTGGCTTCTGCTGGTAGGTTTCTGCAAGCTCTCAAGAATAAAGTAAGGGAAGGAGAACCCACCCCATGTTCCTCCGCCAGGAGGAAACAGTCTGTGAGTTTGCGGCACTCCCCTGCCAGCTCGCAGTGTGCATCTCTATGCTGCCGCGTGGCGCCCCCTGACCACACAGTCCTGGGCGGTCATTCACATGTCCCACCCCTAAGCCTGGCCCTGGTCATTCTCATTTAAGAATGAGTTAATATATTAAATAAAACCAAACGGTGGGGTGGTGGGGAAAAAATGGGGAAAGAGAAGAAATATAGTTTTCTTCATCTCTACTTCCCAAGGCAAGTAATAAATGGTCAGCAAGGGAGATTAAGATTAGATATTGGGAAACAACTTTTCTAACTGTAAGTATACTTAAGTACTGGAATGGGTTACCTACGGTGGTTGTGGAATTGTCATCATTAGAGATTTTTAAGAATAAATTAAACAAACACCTGTCAGGGATCGTCTAAGCATATTTGATCCTGCCTCAGCATGGTGTGGGACCAGATGACCCCTTGAGGTTCTTTCAGCCCTACACTTCTATGATTACAAGGTAACAAGAGTATTCAATTAAATATACAATCACAGAAAAGATCTTGAAATTGAACCTAAAGAAGTTTCTTTCCATTTGACAATCTTAGTAGAGAATCCGCTCACACTATTTTACAAGACGTTGATATTTATATTTGAAATCTGTTAAATATTAACTTCCAAGCTATTGCTGTGACTTCTTTTTGCATTTAGTCAGAACACATTATTGTTGGTGTCTTCCTCTGTTTAGAAAACACCTAGGGAATCTTGTGAGATACCACAAATTAAGTGATAATTGTGTGAGTGCAGCCAAATTCAAACCTGTGGGAATCCCTCAAATCAAGGAACTTCTTCTAATGACAAGCTTACATATAGGAATGTAATGGGTCAGTCTCATACCATGTACCCAAAGGTAGCCTTGTCTTCACCACATTCTTGCCACTTTGCATTTTAATATACGTATTATGTGAAAATGAATTCAGTTCCCCTGGGCTGTCTCTACAACTGATACTTAAGTAGTGTCTTTGCATAACCTCAAGTATTTTGTATTCATCTCTGTGGGTATTGTATCTGTTTCTGAGGCCCCACAGTGGTCAGAATGTCACTGGTGGCTGATGTAACTGGCACACAGGACCAAAAATCAATGCTGATTTGCACACTGGACACACTGAAGTAATAAATATACACTGGTGTGCAGAGCACAAAACAATCTGATTCTGATAATGACTTTGTACAGGTGTGAGTGACTACAAAATGGGCAAGGCAGAGAAGAATCAAACCTTTCTATTTTCTCCTTCGCTAACATCCATGAAACTACCAGGTTAATATTTACTTGTTTTAGCTTACAATGACCACTTTGTATGTTTGTGGTGGTGAGGGTAGCTGTATGGTATAACTGAAATCCATTGAGCCTGCCTTGTACAATTCCAAAAATAGTACAATACTGCACTATGTCATGCGTATTGATAATGCAAAAGCTGTAATCCTTATGATTGTGTTTTGCCTTTGATGAAAAGGTATCTACTGACAATATAGAAAACATCCCATAGGAACACAATAACAGAGAAGATGCCAGATGGCAAAGTGTATGAGTAAATTGTTTCTACGCAAGGTTGCTTGTTCTATTAGCCTCTGCGCTAAATAATATGCCTGATCTCTCCCTATGAAGTTCTGCTGTTCTGGGGGTAACATGAAAGCCAAGAGTTCAACTTGTTTACAGATGTGGCTAATATTATTTAGTTGATACTTTAAGACATGGGATTCTACCACCTGCAAGACAATACTGGCAGAGAAAATAAAAAGGAATTAAATTGTCTTATTCATGGTTAATAGTAATTATGCAATTATATTCACAGTGGTGATAAGTACCCAGAGCCAAAAGCATAGCTCCATTAAGTGTAACAGTAAGAATAATTAATCATAATAGGAATAATTGATACAAATATGTTGAATTGCTTGCTTAAAAAGTAATTTAGTAGCAGAAAACATTGGGCATGGTGCTGAAATGAGCATAAATAATTAGAAAATAATTAATCACTTTAATGACAGATTTTTAAATATCCTCCTTCCTGCATAGCAATGAGGACTAAGTTATATCTTAATTTAGCAAGGGAATTCAACTAAGTTTCTTGGTCTTCACCTATGTGGCTTGTTTACAGGTGCTTATGGTAATATGCATAAGAACATAAATACTTCTGAAGAGAGTCTATTTATACTTATAATGTAATGCACACATATGCCTATGAGTTTAAATGCTTGTTTGAAGATGTGCAGTAGATATAAACCAAATGCCATATGCTACACTTTGGAAAGTAGGGGAAAAAAACCCTTCAACTGACATTTTCAGTGGATCATGTGGACTGTCAAGTTTATGACAGTCTTGAAAAATTGCCTTGGAAAATTGTCATGAAATACACCAGCCCAAGCACAAAGTCTTCTCATCATCCCTTTGATAGGTTCCTTGCCCCCCCTTCCCCCGCCCATGATTAATACCATGGTAAACTAGTAAAAACAATTATCTTGAGTGAGTAAAATTTTACAAATCTGCTATGAGGGAAGAAGAACTTCTAACTTACTCATGTCTGAGTTTTGTGAACTTGTGTTTACAGATGTGCTAGTGTAGTAAGTGAGAAAGATTCACAGATCTGTGCTTGAGGAACACATAGATGTTCAACCGATACATTTAGTTCATTCAGCTGTCATCATGGAGAATGGGCTCACTGGTCACAGTTTCCTCTGTAAGTTCACTGGCTTCTCCTAACTGAATAGCTGTATATGAAACATAATTATATTTATTCTTAAGGGCCACCATAGACACCTAGCTTAAAAAAAAAAGGTCATCATCTGCCAATAGTTCCATACTTTGAGAAATGAGATGCCACAGTTTCCCCTAAACTTTCAGTAGGAAACAGCAGTGATAAGTCAGGGTCTTCTGTTCAGGAACAAGTTGGAAAATGCTATGTTTTAAATAGTGACCAATGAGGGCCCCAACAGATAACCGAAGACTGTATCACGAAGGATTATTCTGGACAGTAACAAACATGCTGTATCTCTCAAATATAAGACAAAGGGGTGTGATATAGAAGCCACGTATTGCAACACAAAATTAGGAGCAGCACATTCTGGACCAAGGCCCATAAGGAGCTTGTATAAGACTCTGAAATAAAGATATCCTATTCCAAGCACAGTTTATGGATGTATTGCCATGGATGCCAGCCTTCATCACCCAATCGCTTAACTTTCCAACAAACACCTTTGCACATTCTCTCATTCCACCCCTAAGCATGGAAAGATCTCCGTCTACTCATCCACAAAGCCACTTCATTGTCCCCCCTTAAATCCCTCCTTAAAATTCACCTCCACCATGATGCTTATGAAAAAACTTAGAAGTGGTGAGCCTACTGGTGTGCCATGACACTTCTTTTCATGTTATGAGCAGTATTGTTTCTTTGCATTCCTGTATTTTGTATTGTCTTGTCTCATATGTGGATTGTTCATTCTTTACAAAAAAACGTGTCAAAGGAGGATACAGTGCTTAGCAAAATGGCATCCTGCGCTATAACTGGAAAAGTAGGTGCTACCTCAATACAAATAATGATTGTTATGTTCATACGCTCAATGGATGTTTAGTACATGCTTAATTATGCTTTGAGTTAAAGGTAACACTGGGTACAGAACAAAATTGCACCATTTGAGGGAACTGTTTTGCAGCGTCTGTGATACGTCCACTCTCTCCTTGCCAGGAGGTACTATCAGTGGTAAATAGAGCTGGATGAAATTTTCCCACTTAAAGATGCACAAATTTGGGTCAATGTTGATTGTTTAAGTCATTTTGGGGGGAGGATGTTTGGACTGCTTATTTCAGAAGGATGTTTCACTTCAGAATTTCCCTCAATTTTATTTAAATAAACTTTTTTTTTAAATCCCAAACAATTTCTTTTGACTTTTTCTGTCCACAAAAAATACTTCCTTCCCCCTAACCCTGAGGCCACTAAATATAAAACTTGATTATTTGCACTGCTCTAATGGTAAGAGGACAGCAATGGGAAAGACTATGTTAAAGGGCCAGTTGGTAAATGTTTACGGAACAGGTGAAAAAAGACAGAAACAAACTTATAGTACAGGGAGCATGTCCCTGACAGCTTCATAATGCTATTGACATTTCCCCTTCATTGGTAAAGCTGTCAGAGTAACTAGAGGTGCCAGTACCAAAGCACCTGTTGCTTATTGGGGTTCCTCAACAAAGCCATTTGGCCACTCTCATAGTATGCTTGGGCTGTGGAAGCAGCACAAGAGCCCTGCCTCGGAGAGGAAAAGGAGTCTCTCATGTGCTGAACTTGAGTTCAACAGCCAGACTTCCCCTCCTCACATCTGTTACCAGCTTTGCCCCGAACTTTTGGGTATGCTCATTTATTAGGGTTACTCTTTGGGGAGGGGGGAGTTTCTGTACCTTTTATCAATGTACTGCTTGTGTCACTTGTGTTCTCATATGGAGCTCTACTTCTCCCTGCTGTAAGTCCCCTTCCAACAGAGCTATCCTGCAGGACCTAGGTTCCCCAGGGCTGGGTTCTTCCAGCCCCAGAATCAGATGAACATGAATGAACACACACACACACACACTAACAGAGCGCATCTGAGAGGACTGGGTTAATCAGCACTCTCAAGCTGACCCCTTGTATGTCCCTGGACTCAGCAGGTTGGGTCGAACAGCACCTCCAAGCTGTCACCCTCATATGCCATGGATATTGCACCGGAATAGAGCACACCTGAGCAGGCTGGGTCGAGCAGCACTTCCAAGCTGCCACCTTCATATGTCCCAGATTCAGCACATCTCTATCCCCACTTTCACGTTACAAATGTTCTGGTAGTAACCCACTTGATGAGCAAACCCCACAGGATTTTTGGGCACTGAAGGGATCTTTTAGTATGCTGCAAAGTGAATGAGGAAACCAAAAAAGACCCACGAGGGCACTATACTTAGAAAGAGAGCTGGGTTCTCACCACTCCATGAAGCTTGAATCGATCGGGAATCCCAGGTGGTGGTGGTAGCTGAGGGTAGCTGGTAGCAGAGCCCCCAGCATGATCATTCAGGAGAAGATGAAGTCCCAGTGGAACTGATACAGATTTTGGATCCAGGCATCAGAACACTTACTTGAGCATGGGTAAAGGTTTTTGTAGAGAAACAACAATGGTTCAGGGGAGAACACTAGATTTGTTTATGTGTAAACAAGGGAGTATACCAAAGTTGTTTTGTTCAGGCTTGACCATGGGAGCTGATCATTCCTGGCTTTGGGCGGTCTTCCTTGGAGGGCGCTCACAATGCAATTAGGGAGCTTCACTGTTTTGGATACCGATAAAGGATTTTATTAGAATTGGTCAGATAACTGCTGAGCTGGGTCTGTGCAGGCGTGGGTTCATTAACATCTGGAGCAGAGATCCCCCATCATGCAGTGCTTCCCTGCTTTTCTGGTCCCAGAGTTCCATTTTGTTCTTGCCTTGGAATCTCTGTTCTCCATTCTGTATGCTAATAGAGATGCCTCCCTGTCCCATCTTTGATGCAAATGAGGCTAGGTGAGTTTCCTTAATCCTGTCATCCTTATCCCAGAGGTTTAAAGAAAAGGAGTACTAGAGGCACCTTAGAGACTAACCAATTTATTTGAGCATAAGCTTTCGTGAGCTACAGCTCACTTCGTCGGATGCATTCAGTGGAAAATACAGTGAGGAGATTTATATACACACAGAACATGAAAAAATGGGTGTTATCATACACACTGTAAGGGAAGTGATCACTTAAGATGAGCTATTACCAGCAGGAGAGTGGGGGGGGGAGAAAACCTTTTGTAGTGATAATCAAGGTGGGCTATTTCCAGCAGTTAACAGCAACGTCTGAGGAACAATGGGGGCTGTGTGGGGGGGAAATAAACATGGGGAAATAGTTTTACTTTATGTAATGACACATCCACTCCCAGTCTCTATTCAAGCCTAAGTTAATTGTATCCAGTTTGCAAATTAATTCCAATACAGCAGTCTCTCGTTGGAGTCTGTTTTTGAAGTCTTTTTCTTGTAATATTGTGACCTTTAGGTCTGTAATCGAGTGACCAGAGAGACTGAAGTGTTCTCCGACTGGTTTATGAATGTTATAATTCTTGACATCTGATTTGTGTCCATTTATTCTTTTACGTAGAGACTGTCCAGTTTGATCAATGTACATGGCAGAGGGGCATTGCTGGCACATGATGGCATATATCACATTGGTAGATGTGCAGGTGAACGAGCCTCTGATAGTGTGGCTGATGTGATTAGGCCCTATGATGGTGTCCCCTGAATAGATATGTGGACACAGTTTGGCAATGGGCTTTGTTGCAAGGATAGGTTTCTGGGTTAGTGGTTCTGTTGTGTGGTGTGTGGTTGCTGGTGAGTATTTGCTTCAGGTTGGGGGACTGTCTGTAGGCAAGGACTGGCCTGTCTCCCAAGATTTGTGAGAGTGATGGGTCATCCTTCAGGATAGGTTGTAGATCCTTGATGATGCGTTGGAGAGGTTTTAGTTGGGGGCTGAAGGTGATGGCTAGTGGCGTTCTGTTATTTTCTTTGTTGGGCCTGTCCTGTAGTAGGTGACTTCTGGGTACTCTTCTGGCTCTGTCAATCTGTTTCTTCACTTCAGCAGGTGGGTATGGTAGTTGTAAGAATGCTTGATAGAGATCTTGTAGGTGTTTGTCTCTGTCTGAGAGGTTGGAGCAAATGCGGTTGTATCATAGAGCTTGGCTGTAGATGATGGATCGTGTGGTGTGGTCTGGGTGAAAGCTGGAGGCATGTAGGTAGGAATAGCGGTTTAAGTGTCTCCCCCTCTGCCTTTTCATTGCTTTTTATAAGTCTTTCATCTGATAAAGATTTGGTTCAAGCAGAGGCAGGGGGGTGGGGGGAAAAGGTCTTTTGTGAGTCAGATAGGCTGGGTTCTGTGCCCTGGGTTCCCCAAGAACACAGAGCTGCTAGGTAACACGTCCCCAGGCACTGCATCCTCATTGGTTGGAAGTAGGATAAATCTTGTGATTTGTGATCTGTTGGATGATTTTTTGAGGGCTACTGAAGCACTTTGAGCAGAGGAAAGAATCCTGGCCCAGGAATTCCTTGAAAGAACTAGAACCCTCTTGGAAGAGTAGGGGGAAAGTGTGTAGCTGGTGGGTACATAATAAAGGACTGTAAGATCTATGACAAAGTTCTTCCTCTACCTTGGTGGGTCTTGCGCTTATTGGAGGATTTGCTTACCTCGGAGATTCACGGCAGCCCTCAGTTTGGCCGTTTTCATGAACCCACAGTCCAGGTCAACTCCTCCTGTGTCTGATCAGGAGTTGGGAGGTTTGGGGGGAACCCAGGCCCACCCTTTACTCCAGGTTCCATCCCAGGACCCTGTGGAATGCAGCTATCTAGAGTGCCTCCTGGAACAGCTGTGCAACAGCTACAACTCCCTGGGCTTCCCCATGGCCTCCTCTCAAGGCCTTTATCCTCACCATAGGACCTTCCTCCTGGTGTCTGATAATGCTTGTACTCCTCAGTCCTCCAGCAGTATGCATTCTCACTCTCAGCTCCCAGTGCCTCTTGCTCCCAGCTCCTTACACGCACACCACAAACTGAAGTGAGCTCCTTTTTAAACCCAGGTGCCCTGATTAGCCTGTCTTAATTGATTCTAGCAGCTTCTTGATTGGCTGCAGGTGTTCTAATTAGCTTGTCTGTCTTAATTGTTTCCAGAAAGTTCATGATTGTTATGAAACCTTCCCTGTTACCTTACCCAGGGAAAAGGGACCTACTTAACCTGGGGCTAATATATCTGTCTTCTATCACTCTCCTGTAGCCATCTGGCCCGACCCTGTCACAGATCTTATTTTATTTTTACTGTAGGAATATCCTGGTTGCTTCTTCATGTAGTTCAGCCTCAATGTTAATTATAATCCACCCTTTTGTCCACAGTGCAGGCGTGTCCTAGACACTGGTTCATCAATCTTTGTCAATTAATTTCAGTGCTGTATAAATTAGATTTTTCTGAATGCTGTTCTATATGGCCCATCAATATAATGCTTCTGATCTTTATGCATCACATCATTATGCTGTATAGGATTGCATAATACATATCAATGAGTTAAAGGCATGTAATACACCTATTTTTTTGGTAATGGTATATTGCCTAAACTGCCTTGAGATTTCTGTCTCATGCCATGCCACATAAAGCTGTTGGCTGACTTGTCTCTTCTTTCACTGGTGTGCCAGTCACACACAACACTCCCTGTCATTTTGTAAAGGCAATTTCTGTTCTGTATTGTTTGCTCACATAAAGTGCAGCAGGTTAAAATTCTTCCAATTTTCTTCATTCCAGAAGTCTGCAATTTCAAAAGAGAATACTAGGTTAGCAGTGATTTCTCAATTTGCTATTGCCCTTTATCTTTCAAAATAATACCAGTCACAGGTTGTAATGGAGTTGCAAAGGGTATAACTAGGACCAAAGTTTCACTCAGACTGGTCTCGTCATCTGCTCACTAGCTTTTATGAAGCCAAAATCTTTCAGGGAATTTCCAAAATTGGCATGAAGTCACTGGGTGCTACACTTTGCCTTTGGGTCTCTGATTTGGATGACAGATTTATGAAATTATACATAACCAGACAATTCCCTATTAATGATATAGCTGAGAACACAATGAGATAAGTAAGACATTCCAGCTGAGATCCCACTTAACTTGAGATTTCCCTTCAAAGGTATCTGTTTCAGAGAGCATCATGTGGATTAGTCACAACTTCTGGTTTTCGCTAAGCATTTGGGAGGAAGACCTAATTATATATGAAAGCTTCTCATTTTTGAGCATACCAACTTAGTCCTCAGTTATTTGTAGAGATTCCTGTTTTTTTCTATAAACACATGGTAAAGCCAAATTCTAGAGATTCTGAATGCAGCTTTGAGAATAACATCTGGTGGTAAGGGGACCAGATGGGGATGACAGGGTTAACAGATGTTCTATGTACAGAATAAGAGAAAGTATACATATGACATATTATAATACGCATTGATGCTATGGGAGACACGGTGCTTTATCAGATTTTGCTTCTAAGGAAGTGGGAATTATTGATATGATATAAATTATTATGGTATTTCTGATGAAACATGAAATTACAGATTGTGGTTTAGATTGTGCCTGTTTCCGCAGAGGTATATACAGGAGGGGAAAGTTAGTCTTCTCTCTCCTGCTCCCTTGGAGTGGTCAGGCATAAAATCCCAATACTTGCTGCAAGTGCACAAGGCCTGCAAATGTCTGACATCACTTATCTATTTGCATTGCAGAAGCATTTAGAGGGTATGCCAATATTGGGCCTTATTGTGCAAGGTATGATACAAACACGTATGAAAGAGAGTCCTAGCTCTGAAAATCCAGTACTCAAGATTGACAGTAGGTGGGAGGAAAAACTGAGGCACAGAGGGATGAAGTGTCTTGCCTAGTGTCACACAGTATGTCCGTGATAGAGTTGAGAATAGAACAGAGCGGTCCTGTCTTCTAGTCCAGTGCTTTACCAGCTAGACCATGTTGCATCTCCAACAAAGACATTAGACTCCCTGGGCATTGTGGCAAAAGGGCAGAGCCAGGACCCTGCTTCCACACCAACCAGCTGTTCCAGGTTCACAAGAAAAGGGATGTGGCCAGAGCATGTGGAGGTTGCTGGTGCTCAGCCCCTTCCTGCCTCATCCCCATTATAAGTACTGGCTTAAAGTCAGTTTTTCTCCATAGCTCAGATAGAAACAGTCATTGGATAATTTGTACCATTCACCATCTCTTGTCAGACTGTATTATGATGGAATGCCTCTGTGCTCTTGGTTTCTTGTTGAGAGTCATAGGGCATTCTTTTCTGAAAAGCACGTCTGTCTAAATTGTCTTCTCCCTTTCACCCACAGAGTGGAAAGGGGTGAGCTGGGTGTTCTCGAGCTAATTTTCTGAAAATGAGTAGGTCAAGCATTTGGTACTATAGATCCAAGTATCTCAGGGGTAGCTGTATTAGTCTGTATCCGCAAAAACAACAAGGAGTCCGGTGGCACCTTAGAGACTAACAGATTTATTTGGGCGTAAACTTTCATGAATGCTACTCTGATCATAATTGGCCAGCAGTTGAAACACCAGTTAAAACTTAATATAATCAGATAAGACCTTTACACAGTCAGTTCAAGTTAGCCATTCACATATCAAGTACCATGAAGCCAGGCTATGACCCTTATATCTGTCACCATTACACTTAATTTGTTAAGTCTGTGGAGACATAACATTGAAAAGGAAAAATGACTGTCTTCTTCTGAGTGCTGTTTCCACAGAATCTGCTGAATCCTTGAAATTTCTGACTTCCTAATTTCAGTCATTATGTGATGGCCATTATAGTCCTGGAATTCAATTATTAATGGATGTGCATAGCCTCAACTTTACAAAATAAATCTTCTCAGTGTAATTGTACATGACTTGTGTTGCTATCAGGGATACACTTATTAGTCCTTCTGCCAGAAGTAGAAACTGTAGTTGCTCAGTACAATCAGACAAAAAATATAGAAACATACAAGCAATCAGCTCCCCAAGAATGCTTGCAGTATTCGGCAGATTTTTTGTTTCACTGATGCAAGTAAGCAGAAATCAACTGCAGAATAATCTAATCTGTGAATATTCTTTGTCTGACTCCCTCCCCCCGATTCTATTGCACTATACATTATTTCGTTTGTACTGAATATCCCTCCTCCCACCTTTAAGGCTGTGGTCCTGAAATACAGAACCATGTGTTTAAAAGTGCAGACCCAAAGGTGCAAGTGGAAATGCACATGGAAAATGCCTAGTACATGTGCAAAAGTCATGAATTTGTATGTGTATGTAATTCTGCATGTTTTCAGTCCTAATCTGCATGCATCAGCTGTTCTGCACTCCCAGCTTGGTTCATGTGAGCACATAGGGTTGTCAACGCTCTCGGTATCACTCCATATATCCTGGAGGCTACTGAAGCCAAACTGGGAGATTTTAGGTGCTGAAAGTCCATCAGCACAGCAGGGCTAAGGCAGGCTCCCTGCCTGTCCTGCTTCTGTGCCACTCTCAAAAGCAGCTGGCATGTCCCTGAGGCCCTTGGAGCGGCAGGTGGCTCCGTGCATTTCCCCCCCTCAGTGCCAACTCTGCAGCTTCCATTGGCTCGGAACTGCAGCCAATGGGAGCTGCGGAGGCTGCGCTTGTGGGCATGGGCAGTGTGTGGAGCCCTCTCCCCCAAGGGCCACAGTGACATGCCAGCCGCTTCTGGGAGCAGCACAGGGCTAGGCCAGGCAGAAAACCTGCCTCCCTCCCAGAGCTTGCATCCCGCACTCCCTCCTGCAGCCCAACCCCCTGCCCCAGGCTCAGCCCAGACACCCCTCCTGCATTCTGAATCCCTCTGCCCCAGCCCAGAGCTCATGCTCCCTCCCACACTCCAACCCCCTTCCCTAGCCCGGTGAAAGTGAGTGAGAGTGGGGGAGAGCGAGCGAGGGAGGGAAGGGGGATGGAGTAAGTGGGGTAGGGACTCAGAAAAGGTGTGCCAGATTTTCGTTACCAATCTGCCTGGGCCACAATTGATCAGGCTGGGGCCACAGGATTTTTTTGGGGGGAGGAGATGACGAGGCACACCAAGTGTCTAAATTTTAAAGCTTTATTGATAAAATAATAAAATAACAGCAGAGAGTGCTGGGAACGCTCTCACGTCACTCAGGGGAAGAAAGAAAGCGTTAATGTCCCAAGCCCTAACCCACTTTCATAATCACATACGCGTGACCCAGACTGGCCAAGTCTGAGTAACATCAGAAGATGGGGGAGGGGGAAAGGGTGGACGGGAGTGCTGTCCTGGGCCCAGGCCATCCAAGGATCTGCTGTGCTCTCCAAACAGGCTGGCTCTAGGCACCAGCAAAACAAGAAGGTGCTTGGGGTGGCACATTTCTAGGGGCGACATTCTGGCGCCGGCCGTGCCGGCCATGCCACCCCTAAATGTGCCCCTGCTGCCCCAGCTCTCCTCTGCTCTGCCTCCACCTCCACCTGCTCCCCTGAGCGCGCTGCCACTGCTCTGCTTCTCCCCCCCCCAGGCTTGCCGCATGCAAAACAGTTGTTTTGCATGGGGCAAGCATGGGAGGGAGGGAGGGAGGAGAAGCTGAGTGGCGGCACGCTCAGGGGAGGCGGCGGTGGTGGAGTGGAGGTGAGCTGGGGCGGGGAGCGGTTTCTCTACCCCCCTGTTACTTCCTGCACTTCCCCCCACCCTCGCTCACCTCTGCTCCGCCTGCTCCCCTGAACGTGCTGCCTCTCCCTGGCCTGAGAGGGAGGGGGGAGAAGTGGAGCGGTGTCATGTTCAGGGGAGCAGGCGGAGCGGAGGTGATCTAGGGTAGGGGGTTGCGGGGGGGAGCCGCAGGAAGCAATATGGGGGGAATGCAGCACGCCTGGGGGAGGAGGCAGGGCCAGGGATTTGGGAAAGGGGTTGGAAAGGGGCGGAGCTGGGGGTGAGGGGCACGAAAAAAGTGGGGGTGGCCAACATTTTTTTGCTTGGGGCAGCAAAAATCCTAGAGTCGGCCCTGTCTCCGAATTGCTCCAGCTCTCAGGAGGGTTTTAAGTCCTGGCTCCCGGGGGGGGGAGGATGGGAAGGAAGCTTCCTGCCTAATTGTATCCCTGCTTTCTCCCTGAATACGGGTTGATTCATAAAGAGCTGTCTTCTTAAGATAGAAGTGAACCTGCTTTAGAGTCTCTGATCATCACGCATGCTGATACTTGTGTGGCAAAGAGAGTGTGTAAGTTCTAATAGTGCTATTTAGCAGAGGAGATTCTTTAGCTAAAGTGCAAGACACTAACCACTTGCAATATTACTGAATAGAAGCCAAATTTAGGCTGCTAGATAAGAGATTAAAGTCCAGGAACTCCATGGTAGCATTCTCTGAAATGCTTCCAATTCCATGTGCAGGGCCAGGAAGACAGGAAGAACTGCAGGGACTCAATTAATGGATGAGATGATGGTGTAGGGAGGATGGTTAAAGGGTTTGTTTTTAGGAACTGGGGAACCTTTTGGGAAAGGAGGACCCTATACAGGAAATATGGGCTCTACCTTAACCAAAACAGAATCATGCTGCTGGCATGTAACATTAAAAAGTTGGTAGAAGAGGTTTTTAAACTAGGGGGTGTCATAAATATAAAGGGAAGGGTAAACACCTTTAAATCCCTGCTGGCCAGAGGAAAAACCCTTTCACCTGTAAAGGGTTAAGAAGCTAGGATGACCTCGCTGGCACCTGACCAAAATGACCAATGAGGAGACAAGATACTTTCAAAGCTGAAGGGGGGGGGGAGAAACAAAGGGTTCTCTGTGTGTGTGTGATGCTTTTGCCGGGAACAGAACAGGAATGGAGTCTTAGAACTTAGTAAGTAATCTAGCTAGATATGCGTTAGATTCTGTTTTGTTTAAATGGCTGATAAAATAGCTGTGCTGAATGGAATGTATATTCTTGTTTTTGTGTCTTTTTGTAACTTAAGGTTTTGCCTAGAGGGATTCTCTATGTTTTGAATCTGATTACCCTGTAAGGTATTTACCATCCTGATTTTACAGAGGTGATTCTTTTACCTTCTCTTTAATTAAAATTCTTCTGTTAAGAACCTGATTGCTTTTTCATTGTTCTTAAGATCCAAGGGTTTGGGTCTGTGTTCACCTATGCAAATTGGTGAGGATTTTTATCAAGCCTTCCCCAGGAAAGGGGGTGTAGTGTTTGGGAGGATTTTGGGGGGAAAGACGTTTCCAAGCGGGCTCTTTCCTGGTTATATATCAGTTAGACACTTGGTGGTGGCAGCAATAAAGTCCAAGGAAAAAGGAAAATACTTTGTACCTTGGGGAAGTTTTAACCTAAGCTGGTAAAAATAAGCTTAGGAGGTTTTCATGCAGGTCCCCACATCTGTACCCTAGAGTTCAGAGTGGGGAAGGAACCTTGACAGGGGGTAAGGGAAAACCAACTGCTAGTAGCAAGTATCTTCAACAGCAAGTGATGTGATGCTAGATGGAGAAGGCTCTGAGTTATTGCAGAGAATTTTTTCCATAGGCTTCTGGCTGGTGGGTCTTGCCCACGTGCTCAGAGTCTAACTGATCAGCACCATATGTTAAAAGAATCAGAAGTCTTTCTAATGACCTCACTCAAGGATTCTGTCCTCACTTATGTCTGTACAACCTCCTTTTCTTTAGTAACATTGCATGGGAGTAAAGGAAGATGATGGAATCCGGTCCTGCTTTTGGAACATAGTGAACAATTCTGTTGATCATGCCCAACTCAAAAGAGATTCTTCCTCATTGCCATATAAACTGAATTGGTTCTGGAGAGCTGACAAGTGTTTAAAAGTAGCAGAAACTTTTTTCTTTCTTTCTTTTTTCCACAGGTTGTCTGCTGATGGAGGCAGGCATCACTGCATCACTTTACACTAGTATCACACTCTCTTGGTTTTCTTTGTAGCTCTAAGGGGTAAAGGTTTACTTACTTTTAAAAAAAAAAGCTGAGATTCTGACCAACAACTTGATGGTCTGTGGAAGGTGCCAGTATGCAGTACTGGCCTCAGTTAGGCCCCTAAGAATAAGTATAAAAGAACATTGAGACATATTTATGATTCAAGACCCAAAAATAAACTCTCATCTCTCGGGTGTAGTTTTCCAAATGTAGTGTCTGGAACATACAGTATTTCACAGTCAGCTTTTTGTCTTTGCAAACTTGATTCCCAGTACTGGAATTCATTGAGTGCCCTTGTGGAGCCACTCAGAAATCTATGGGCCTGTGTGTAGATGCCAATAGTCCCTGTGTGTAATAAAATACAGGATTTGGCCTTTGGACTTTGGCATGCAGGCTACAATTAGAGATAATGTAACAAGGACATTTGGACTAATGCATTTTGCTGCCTTTGCAGCTGGTGTTTGGGAGGGGATTAGATGTTTGGGGAAGTGGAGATTGTATCCTTTGCATGGACTGACCATCACAACTTCCATTTTAAAGGTCAGAACGTACACAATCATGACTCAAGTCTTAGTTTTTACTGACTGTTCTCCCAATTGCAAGCAAACTAATGGGCCACAGAGCCCAACCTCAATTGTTCCCTTGATATAGGCCAATGGACTACAATATCTCAAATCTAGAACTCCACATATAAGGCCCACATCACTCTGCCAGCATCTACTATTCTGCTTTGGCCTGGGGGCCCCATTGTAACCCATTCACATTATTGATATTGGTCAGAGGTAGGGATGGCTGGGAATTTTTCTACAAATTTTCTTCTTCATTGAAACAGGCTGATTCATCAGAACGGAAACTTTTTTCAGGAAGGGGTCAGTTTCGACACATTTCTCTCAATTCTGATTTTAAAAAAAATATTGTCAACATTTTGTTTTGAGATGTTCAAAGCTAAAAATTCCCATTCTTTGGCTCAAAACAACTTTTAGTATAGAAATTTGAGCCAATCAGAGTAAAGAAAAAAAAAGTCAATGTCGAAACAAACTGTTTCAAAATGGAACATTTGGATTGATCCAAACTGATTCCCCCCCCAATTTATTAATTTGCAAAGATTTCAAGATTTTGTTCATCCCAATTTTGGATGGTACTTTTTTTTGAAATGTTCAACTTTATGAGACAGGAAACCTCTTTCCTTCCCAGTTCTTGTCAGAGGCTTTATCTTTCAGTTGCACCATCAGAAATCAACCTAGAGAATGTGTACTTCACGCATATGGACCAAGATTTCCAAGTGACTAGTGGTCTTTAGTTGCCACAAATGTTGTGCCTAATATTGGACACACAAAGCTCTGAACAGTAACCCCCTGAAAATGCGGTCCCTTTCAGTAATTCAGATTAAACACTAAAAATCAATATTCACTTTTGCAAATGCTAGCCATATGTTGTGGATACCGCCCATAATAACGTTTACTTTGAAATAATGGCTTGAAAACCCTATAGAGAGGATCTTATTCTGTATTAAATTCCATAGGCTTTTACACTAATTTATAGAATTCCTGATACATTTCAAGAGAATATTATTGGCATCATCTAAATTGTGTAGGATTCTTCCATAAAGAAGGTTTTTGGTTGTCTTCTGTTGCAGTGTCAACAGGCATTATAAAATAGGGTTAGTATTGATTTGTTGTTCTTATTGTTTACTGTGTTTGCTGATGCCTGTACGAGATGAAATAATTTCCTGATATTAACATTTTTTAAAAATAAAATGTGATGCCATGTTCTGGTTTATTTAATACAATCTGTAGATGACAAACAATCCACTTCTAAAATGCTTTAGAAAGATTTATTCTGCGATGGTAGGGTTCTGACGCATTCCCATCATCAGCAGGTAGCTGAATCTGTGCTTTGCTGTCTGTATGGCAGATAAAACACTGGATATATTAGCTAATTTGTTTCACAAGTGCTTGAGATAAGAATAAGATAAATAGCACTGCCTCCTGTAAAATTGCAAAATAATGATGCTAAAAAATAGTGGAAATTATAAGCTAGAAAGTAAAAAGTAAATTTGCTTAGGCAGACTATGTAAAAGGCTTTCAGTGTCTGTTTTTATCTCCACGATGAGGATATAGGACACACTGTCACTTGAAGCCGAGCAAAGTGCCATTTACTAAAGTGGGGAGATAGGGAGATTTCAGAATGTTACTCTAACTCTATGACTTTTGACATTCTATGCCCTAAAATTGACACTAAAGGCACAATACTGACCCCAAGTAAACTGTGAAGAGCTCACAAATATCCCTATGGGCACCTTTATTTATTTTTACCTACTAGACAATGGGTAGCCATGTGGCATGGAGGGTGATTAATTTTTATTTGTGAAGAACAGTCTACACGGAAATGGTTTGTGAATGCAACACGCTATTCACAAATCTCTAGTTTCTAACATTTGTATTTATCACCAATGGTTTTACAATTTACATTACAGCAAACATAAATCTCATTTGCCATGGTATCTATAACAATGTACAAAGCAAACAGTAAATTTAGCCCCTCTTCTTCACCCCCCCAACCCAAGCAAACAAAACAAATGTGTATAAAGCTGTACATTAATCAAAGTATTATTATTCAGTAAGAAAATGTATTTTAAAAATCCTCAAACACCATTACTCACTAACAAAAATGTCTTCCATACGCTTAATGCTGGATTGATTCTTTTATCTTGTATACTTTGATTATAAAATAAAAGCAACTTCTAGCAGACAACAGTCCAACTAAATTTTTAAAGAAAATATTGAGTTGTGCAGTTACCCGTCCACCCTCTCTAAAATATAGGCTTCTAGAATCTTTTTTATAATTGTAAGCAGTGATACGGTATGTCTGCTGAGTGCAGAAGCCATTTATGTTTCTGATCCAACACCTCAATGAAACAGACAGGAAATGAGAGGCAAATACAGTTGTTATGGGAGGTGACTCTAGTTCGTTGCCTCCAGAATTTCTTAATTTGAGATATTTATTTGCTGA
Organism: Natator depressus; assembly: GCF_965152275.1. Classification (NCBI taxonomy): domain Eukaryota; kingdom Metazoa; phylum Chordata; order Testudines; family Cheloniidae; genus Natator; species Natator depressus. The sequence continues at coordinate 127,031,542 of NC_134235.1, forward strand.
AAAATACATACATTTATTGTTTTACCATGTTAGTCAGATGTCCTACTTGGGAAGAAAAATCCAGCTATCACTCAATTCCTTATTGTTTCTAGTTACATCCATATGGATAGAAGGAATAACATTAGGTGCCGACTAACTAACAAAAAAATAAATCTCATGTTTGAAGTAGATTGTATGATCGCTCCAGCTCTGTCCCCAAACACACTATTATTTCTCAGACTCATTTTTTCCCTGCAGATGGGCCTGATTCACACAGGAAGTGGTAGACATGGTATAGTGCTATCTTCAGTGTGTCCCAGAGGCAGTGCAATGTGTCACAGTTCCGGACAGCAGCACCTCTAGTCTCCCTCCCTCGTCCAGCGAGGGAACAACGCTCTAAGGCTTTCGGCTTTCCAGCCACCACCTCTCTTGGGAGGAGTATTTCTGGCCTACACGGTTCCCTGTCGACATTGTGAATTCCTCAGCAAGTCAGAGTGCCTCAGCAGGCCTGCTTTGTTTTTCTCCACAAAGGCTATAAACCGGTCTAAGTTACCACTCAGACCTTTCTAAGCACGCACATTTATTCTTAAGGTGAAAATATTACAGAGAAAACCTGTTTAAGCAATAAAGAACCTACATGCATGCTAAAAGCTTACCAGAGTTCACCCCAACTCCAACAAGTTCTCTGGCAGGAGATCAGTCCTTCAGACCCCACCAATGTTTTTTTTTCTGTCACAAGTTCAGAACAGCAGTTAGCTCATGACAAGTACGCCCATGTATCCGAGAGTCACTTTTATCCAGTTTGGATCTTTGATCTGCAGAGGCCATGGCAAGAGTCCCCTCCTCAGGGCCAAGCTTCAAAATGCAGGTTCTTTGCATAACTGGGGGTGCTAATTTGCATTCACCTCACCAGGAACCTCACTTAACTTTGTCCAGCACATTGTTTATTTAAAATAGTCCTTTGAAGCTCATAGCACTTCCCCAGGTTTACATTGGCCACATCTCCCCCTTAGAAAACTTACATACAACCCCCACAATAATACGAAAAATGTCTCATTTTTAAAGCAACGGACTCCAAACGTACTTAATTTAATACGATTTAATTCATTAAGGTTTGTCCATAATGTTGTAGAAAATTGCCGTAACTGTCACATAGTGCAACAAATGTACATACATTCTTGGAATTGTGATTCATTGGCCAACTCAGTAACCCATCTCCCAAAGAGGCACTTTCTTGAGCTATTCATGAGTGAAAATAAAATTCCATCACTCTTCTTCTACAAGGGCACCTGCATACTAGAAGGGGCAAGATTTTGCCTTAAGCATGCATGTACAGCAGTTATGTTATTGTGAAAGATTATAATGGTCTCTCTGGGAAATTTAAGTTAAATCGGGTAGGTACTTGCTTCACAAATTGCATATTTATTTTAATGACTTAAGAGCTAGATTTCTAGGTAAAAGAGAAAAGTTTTACGAAGTGACTAAACAACTTTCTCTTTTCGCACTTTTGTTGTCTGATAACTAACAGATATTGAATGGGGAGGTTATACACTCATACAACACCTAAATGCAATACATAGTTAACTAAAGTGGAATACTATGCAGGATAATATGAGTATAGATTTACTAGATTTTTCCCTAATAAAAATTGTGTTACTATTAATGATTTTGTTTCACTTGTTGCGTACACGCATTCCCTCTGGTCTCAAAATATTTGGCTTTCCAACCATCTCCCTCTTTTTCTTTTTTACATTCAAACTGTCAGGGTTCCCTCCCCACTCTGAACTCTAGGGTACAGATGCGGGGACCAGCATGAAAGACCCCGTAAGCTTATTTCTACCAGCTTACGTTAAAAACTTCCCCAAGGCACAAATCCTTCCTTGTCCTTGGATGGGTACTGCTGCCACCACCAAGTGAGTGAGACGAAGATTCAGGAAAAGGACCACTTGGAGTTCCTGTTTCCCCAAAATATCCCCCAAGCTCTTTCACCCCCTTTCCTGGGGAGGCTTGAGAATAATCTACCAACCAAATAGGTAAACCAGGTTCTTAAAAAACAGAACTTTATTATAAAGAGAAAAAGTAAAAGAAGCACCTCCGTAAAATCAGGATGGAAGGTAACTTTACAGGGTAATCAGACTCAAAACACAGAAGATTCCCCTCTAGGCAAAACTTTAAAGTTACAAAAAACTAGGGATAAACCTCCCTCTTAGCACAGGGAATATTCACCAGCTAAAAACAAAAGATAATCTAACTCGCCTTGCCTTATGTACTTACTCTTTTTGCAACATTGAGACTCATTTTAGGATGATTTTAGGAGGAGTTTTCTGACCTGATGCTTCTCTGCTTCCCCAGAGAACACACAAAACAAAGAACACAAACAAAGCCTTCCCCCCACACCCCAGATTTGAAAGTATCTTCTTTCCCCATTGGTCCTTTTGGTCTGGTGCCAACCAGGTTATCTGAGCTTCTTAACCCCTTACAGGTAAGGAGGAATTCTAAGCTACCCTTAGCTGTATGGTTATGACACAAATTAATCCCTAAACATCTGTTTTCTCATGCTTCCTCATTTTGTTCTATACCATGCAGTCACCATTTTTGTAAGCCAGCCTTGGTTCATTTTCATGGGTTCTTTTCATTGACGGGTAAATGATACCCTTACTTGTTTGAAGGCCTGTACCTGACGCCTCATTTGTCCTGGCTGTTTACCTTACCATTATCTTATTTTCTAATTTGTACTGCATTATGTTTTTCTAATGTACCTCTTCTTCTATGTTTTATTTAATCTTTAATGCATCTAACACTTTACTATAAAAGGAAAAATTGAAGCTGCAAAATATTAATAGCAGTGCAGGATATCAGTATAATTTAATAGAGTGTTTCCTGCACTGTAATTGGTAGAAAATCAGTAGGTTAACAGAAAATGACTGATTTTTTTTCATTGCAGCCATTCAGCTGTGATTTATAGTAACTTATTCTAAAGGACATTATTAGAGCTATAAACTATTTTAAGTAATACAATAGTAAGCAATGTCCTCAGCATTGATCCTGAAATTAATGATTGGCTTGGATTAGTAGTTACCAACCTCAGCAATGACCCATTGCTCAGGGACTCCTTAGAGGAATGACTGTTATGACAGCTGTGTTTATCACCCTTTATCTGAGAAGTTAGCAGTGTTGTTAATCTTTCCATATCCAAGAATGCACATAAAATGTATATCTCCTTTTATTAATGATGTATACAAGAGCCAACCAAAAATTAAAAAAATAAAAAGCAAACACTGAAAAATATAAGTAATATTTCCAGCACCTATTAGTGAAAGGAAATTAAAATGTTAACTCTGCCTGTCTTTGGCTTTGAACGTTGTGCGTATATATTGTGAGGGTCTGAATACTGCTTGAGCTTATGAACTGTAGGGTATTTGTAAATTATCAGTAGTAATTGACTTGACAGTGAGTTATTGACAATGCTTGGAGGTGTAAAAATGAAGTAAAATGAATAGCTATATGAGAGTTGAATCTTTCAGAACGGATTATTATGGGTATTTTGCTTAATTTACTGTTTTAAGGCTGGGAAGTGCTCTAGTGATTTCATAATTTCTGCTAAATAGCCTGTTATAGGAGGACTGCGAAGTCATCACAAAGTCTCTTGGGTGTTTGTGAGATAGGTGTCTTTTGTGGTGTTCTCCAGCCAGACTCCCACCCTAACCCAGCTGCAGTGACACTGTCAAATGCTAGAGGGAACAATATCTGGCCTTCCTTCTAGAATGAAGGTTTCCAGAAGGCCTTTAATAAGCATGTGTTTTCAAGGGCAGGGAGAGAATGAAAGGCTGTTCCCATATTTCATAATGAGGGTGAAGTGGGAATTGTGGCATTGTGAGAACGCACATAAACTCCATAGCTTGTAACAGGTTTTTTTACAAGGCACTTAGATCAATAATCCTGGTTGATAGGATGTATAAAAAGGATACTAATCCTTTGCAGTTTTATTTACAAATCAGGTTTTTATATGTAAAAATAAAGACTTCTTCTAATCATGTGTCAGAGACTTCACATATTTTACTATTGGCATACAAATTAAGTGTAATTTATAAATGGTTGGCTACAAAGTCTTTGCAAAGAAGTTGAAAGGATGCTTGCATATCTTGAAAACTTTTAGAACACTTTAACCTAAACATGAAACAAACTCTGCCTCAGTCTTTTTTTTCTGAAGTTGAAGATGCTCTTAACATTTATATTTCATTTTCACATCCTGCACATCTTCATTCCAAATAGAAACATAAGGACAAAAAGCTTTTCTTCTGGAAACTTTAACTCATCCAAAATGACAAGGTACCAGAAATCTCAAGAGATCTTAGAGCTATTCATCTCAAGGTAGTTCTTCAGATTAAGCCTGTTCCCTTCTGATCTCTGTACAATTGTGTAACGTAAGATAGTTTGTTGATTTCAAGCTATTCCTAATGGAAAAGGAACCACATCACAAAGGTAATCACCATAATTGACTCTAATTAGCACTCTGGTTGAAACTGTCAGTAGAGAGTTTAAAAACTAGGCATAAGGATAGACTTCTACCTTCTCAGAGGTGGATGTTTTAGATTAGTATTGTTATGTTATCAGCTCACACAATTCTATTTCTGTGGTCACAATATTTAGTTTTTTTTCTAAAAGTTCCATTTCCTGGAGCCAAATGGTGATGTAGGAATCTGTTTTCACTACAGAAAAGTACATTTCTAACTCTCATAGTTAGAGTTACCAACTTTCTATTTCCACAAAACCGAACATCCTTCCCTGCTCCCTGCCCCAACCCTCCTCCAAGGCCCCGCCCCTTCTCCAACTCCCCACCACTCACTCCACCCCCCCCCTTTGTCACTCACTCTCCCCACCCTCACTCACTCACTTATTTTCACCAGGCTGTCTCGGGGGGGTTGGGGTGTGGGAGGGGGTGAGGGCTCCTACTGGGGTGCAGGCTCTGGGGTAGGGCCAGAAATGAGAAGTTCAGAGTGTGAGAGGGGGCTCTAGGCTGAGGCAGTGGGTTGGGATGCGAGAGTGGGTGAGGGCTCTTGCTGGGGATGTGGGCTTTGGAGTGGGGCCAGGGATGAAGGGTTTGTGCTGAAGGAGGGGCTGTGGACTGGGGCTGAGGGTTTGGAGTGTGGGAGGGGGCTCTGGGCTGGGGTTGTGGGTTGGGGGTGTGGGGGGGTGTGAGGGCTCTGGCTGGGGGTGGGATTTAGGATGAGGGGGTTAGGGTGCAGGAGGGTGCTCCGGGCTGGACTCAGGGGTTGAGAGGGTCGAAGGGGGGGCAGGGGTTTGGGGTTTGGGAGGGAAGTGAGGATTTGGGCTCTGGGGTGGGGCTGGGGATGGGAACCTGCCGGCCCCAGATAGTCAATAGCTCGGTCAGCAGTGCTGACCAGAGCCGCTAGGGTCTCTTTTCAACTGGGTGTTTCTGTTGAAAACCGGACACTTCGCCATCCTACTCATAGTTGAGGCAAAAATCTTGAAAATGTGGTCTCCAGAATGCTCAGGAACCTGAGTGCAAAGAAAAATGACACTCCCCCCTCACCTCAAACTATCTTAAAATTGAGATTTTTGAAAGCTAATCTATTGTTTTTTCTTAATGACAACCTCATTATTTTTAACCCTTGTGTTTGGCAATACTATTGTTGTTGAGTCACGTTGTTGTGGTATGTTGGGAAATTTACACTGACACTATTCATGCTATACTTGGGTCTTACATGAAATTCCTGTGTACCCAGAAATCAGTATTCTATATAGTTTGCTCCTTTTTTTGAGAACTCGGACTGTATAAAGGGGAAAAACTTGAGTCACTTAATACACTCCCAAACAAGTTTTTCTCTTTAGCAAATAATGATAGTGCTTTTTATATAGCTTTTCACAAATAATCCATAGTGCCTTTATATATCTAGTCTTAACCTGGATCCAAATGTTACCAGACACCCATGTCATAAACTGCAGAACCATCTGCATTTACCTTTCACTTGCAGTGTTAGAAGTAATGCTAGTGTAGATGGATTAGTAGGCAGAATGCAGGTGAAAGAGGTTCACAAAAAATGCAGTTGATCACAGAGGTCTGCATTTTATCCAATAGTGATTTCTTCTGCAGTGGTACCCTGATGAACACTGAACACAGATCTTAAGAACGACTAGTCATATGAACCATTTTTATCCCTCAATTAATAAAGTACACGTGTATGTACTTCAGCTGGGAGCGAAGTTCACACACAGTCTGAGCAGGGTGTATTTTCCTTCTTATGCACTGGTGAAAATGCTTTAGTACCATGCTTTAGAAACAAGGAAAATTCTGCAATTTCCCCAGTGTCTGTAGGAGCCTACAGCACAGTATGCATGTACCTCACTATATGATGTAGTGCAATCCATTTTCACAATTGCAATAGTCTCACTGTATTCCTTTTGTTACCAGTCATTTAGGTATGCTATCATTAAAGGATTCATACATTAACTTATGCACTGTGCCATCTATAATTTTGAGATGTTCAGTTTTATGAACTTCTCAATTATTATGCACTCCTCAATCCCCAATTTGTGAATAAAGTAGGGGATTGTACTGTACAATGTGTGTGCATTATGGACAAATCTCCAAAGGTTTACAGTTCCAGTTCACTTCAGAAAGTTCCTGAAAAGATGTCATGACCCTTTACATCTTCATAAAACTGCCTACAGACAGCTAGTCTTGGCTTCTCCTGTTTAATGTTATGTTTTTTGGTGTGGGAGGGGAAGTTCAAGAGCTGTCACCAACCTCTAATGTTTTCTTGGACAGCACAAAATACTGTGAGAAACACTGCATGAGAGTATTGCACAGAAAGTGAAGAATGTCTTAGATAAATGTAAGAGGAATTCAAGCTGCATTAGGCAGAATGGAAGGAGTCAAGGTGGAACATGTCCAGGAAACCAGGCTTAACATCCCTTCTGTAATAACCAATAAGAGGAAGGATGGTCCAGAAATTAGGATGCTAGCCTGGTGCTGTGGAGACCTGCCTTCCAGTGCCTGTTCTACTGATTGCCTGTGTGACCTTTTGAAAGTCACTTAGCCTCTGTGCCTCAGTTTCCTATATGTAACTGAGAGCTATTAGTACTTCCCTACTTCAGTGGGGTTGTTGTGGCAATAAATACATTAAATTGTGAAGTGCTCAGATATTATGGTAATATATATATATTATATAATATTATATGGTCTATATATATATATATATATATATAGTCTATATAAATACCTAAGATAAATGCGGCCAGACTTCAGTTTTCTTTCCTGGAAGAAGGCATCTTCATCAATAACTTTCTATATCACCACATAGTATATTGGTTCAGTGATGATTTAGAGCCCCCTTACCTATACTGACATTTTTCTTGATGTTCCACATTTACACTACCGCCAGTGCCTCTCCGTTGGCCTTAACAATGGTGGGAGTGCTAGAGCAACCCAACCACTGGTGCTGTAACCGATGGGTTCTCAAGATCTGCTCTGAGCAGGCTAGTTGTTGCAGGGTAAAATCATGCACACCTTGTCTATAATACAGCTTCCACTACCACTGGGGAAGCTGCACTGGCACTACAGGAAAGGTGGAAAATTCTAAGAAAAATGTTAGTGTTGACACACCCAGAGAAAGTGCTAACTAGCACCATTTCTGAGCACCCAGGTTTTCTTCCTTGCAGGTTTCCCATCCTCATATCGATTAGCCTCAGTGCTGCTTAAAATGTAGGCTCTGATGCGATAACAGTCACAAATAGGAGAGGTGTGCAGTATTCACAGGTGTGTTTTGTTTGTGTGTAGGGAGGCTTGTGATTAGTCTTTTTTTATTGGGACAATAAGAAATCAACTCTTTTTTTTTTAAAGAGGTTAATTGCATGAACTTTCTGCTGCTTTTTTTAATGCTTCATTCAGCTTTGTATCCAGTGGATTAAAGGAAACCACGTGCACAATGTGATTGGATTAAATACGTTTTGAAGTTAGTCCGTTGTGAATTGTGTGTTCGAGGGTTCTGAAAATACACATATCTGCAAAGATTCAGGAAAAGAAAATAAGAACTTGATAGCCATTCAGGCATGTGATTGCATGTAAAAAAAATGCATAATTGGGGACTTAATTTGTGTATGCAAATTGCTGTTGTGCATTAATATTGAGGGTTTTCACATTCTAGGGAAGCATCTAGATTTATAAAAGAGCATATATGTACCCAAATACTTGAGTTGTGCATACCATCATGGTAATTGCATATGTGAACTAAGTGCACAATTATATGTGCGATTCCAGGCCTGACTTATTGAAAATCAATTAACACCTGTAAATACCTTTTAAATACCACCTTAGAGCATGAATTTCTTTGGTTTCAGTATTTTAGGACTAAATTCTGTTGTTAGGTCTGTAAGGGTCTCATGAGAATTTGTTCCAAAGCGGAGCTGGGCCTCATTAGCAATTTACACCTCCCTCCCCACACCCACTCCCATCCCCTCCAGAGAAAAATCGAGGTTACTTGGGGAATTTGTGGTGTTCAGTTAGCAGCAGGACTAAAACAATGCCACAATATGGTGGTGTTATGAGACACTGAGCAGCTGGATGTATAGAAGTTCTGTTTTCTTGTGCTCAGTAACACCTTGCATGATAGTAAGGATGAAGATAACCTCTGTGACATGGCCAAATTACATTCTGCTCTACCTAATCTTCCCTACAGCTTCAAATAATGCACTAGAGTTTAGGGACAACACAACAGTTCCAGTGCAGCACTACTCTCTGAAGTGACTGTTGTCATTTTGGGATTCTTTGAGTTGGTAGGTGTATGGGAATGTAAAATGTTGTATGTAGTTAACAGCAGTCTGCCTCTGGGGTGCATGGGACTGTTAATGCCAGTGTATGTGATGGAGTTGGTTATCCTTGGCAAACTCCAGCTTCTCAAAGTTGGGCCATCATTTCAGTTTATTATTTTAAACAAAGAGAGCAGCATGTATTCAGTAATTGGGGCACTTACCTTAATCATTTATTCCTTGTTTATAAGTACTTAGCTTCTCAGCCTTATAAGCACTGAATATGATTTTCAGATGAACACTAAAACTGGAATGAAGTAAATTCAGCATCTCTTCTAGCACTGTAAAACTGGTGCAGTGTCAGAAATTATGCAGTAGTATCTACACCATAGATAATGTGTTACAGATCTCAGTTTAACAAGAGTTTTAAAACTTTATTTTGTAAACTCTCATTGACAAGGAAAAAAACAAAACAGAGAATACACATATTAAATATTATTGACCTCCTATGCACCAATATCAATTAGATCCAAAAAGATCAGCATATCTGATTCATCACACATGCCATGCATTTGAGAGGTTAGTTTGCCAAAGCACCACTGAAGGTGCTGTTGAGGGATTCATTAGAGTGCCTCATTTGTTGCAGTAGGGGTATGTATTACTTTTTGGTAATTGGTTGGAGATGAAAGTGAAAGCCTTATGAACACAGATACAGGCTCTCTGACAGATGAATTACTTCTTCACTGGGGGCAGCATCTACTATTGGTTTTCCCCTGGTACTCCAAGTTTCAGATGAGACAAAAGAGCTTTGTCTGGTTGCTGTTATTTTAGAATAACTGTTAATCTTGGTGAAATGTAGCTTCTGTTTCTCTACGTTCATTCCTGCTCTCATGGAAGGGGATCTGTTTTCATTCACCTTCCTTTTAATCATTTTTAAGAAGTAGTACCCACAAGCTTGCAACCAGTGTTCTAAATGTGGCTTGTGGGATTTTAATCTGGTATTTATCACAAATATTGGGTCTTCCTTTCTTTTCACCATTTCTCTCTAACGGTTGCCTTTTTCATTGCAATTATAGCAACCAATGGGAAATCAAAATCCATGCATTTTGACTCCTCTTCCCTTTACATATTCACAAAGGCATAAGGTGGTGATAATCACCAAATAACTGCTCCGGGAGGTGTCTGAATTCCATTTGTATCTGACAATCACCCATAATTTTCTTCATGAAGCTTTGTGGTCGATCTTGATGTTAAGCTACAAAAATATAGAATGAGATATTTGTAACTACTTAAACTTGTTAAATCATCCCAGTTGCTTTATGCATCTGGGGAGAAGTGCAAGTCATAGATGTGATATGCAGGTCACTTAATGACAGAATTCTACACTGTTCCTTTGATTCTAGGATCAGATCAGATGCTTATTTTGGGAGTGTGCTATGTCACTCTGATTTATACATTCCTCCACCCTCCAACTGGGCATTGCAATTGCAGACTTAATCTCTTAGGGTGAACAATCCATGAAGAAAGAGCTAAATTTACTTGCTAGTAAATAGAGTTCTCTACTAGTAGCAGGTTTGGAAACATTTTGTAAACAGATAGCTTAATCACTCCTTTGATCTTCTTTAATGCTGTGAATAGCTAGGTTGATTTCTCAAAGGATTTGGCCTTACATAGTAGAAACAAGTTGCTTAATTCACATTTGATTTCTGTGGCCTGGCCTCACGAGACATACCGTGAGGCGTCAGTAATAAGCTAGAAAGCATCCACACTGTAACATCTTCCTTCTCTCCCTCTTTACATTTTGAGAATAGTTGGGGTGGTAAGTCTTTTGTAACCTTATGTAGAATGATAGTTGGTGGATGAGCATAATCGCAATGAGTTAATGCTTGTGAATGGTTCTGGGACTTACAAGGCACACTCCTAAACTATATATCATGTAACCTTTTTCTTGAAATGTTTTAAATTAATATTATGTTTTTAAAGATAAGGGTGCAATAAAACCAACTTAGTTTTCAGGTTTGAGCCTCTAGGTCAGTTACAAAAAATCTACTTAATAGAGGAACTCCAGGTTACACACTGAATGATACAACCAAACTTTATTAAAAAGAAAAATGATTAGTTAAGCAAGCAGTCATGCAATTACTACTTATACATATGCCAAAGTTATAGTCATGCTTAAAGATGAAATGATGTGTGGGCGATAAGTCCACTGAACAGAGTAAAGTACAGATTTATAATCCTGAAATTTAAGTGTAGGAGCACTCTACAATTTAGTAAAACTACTTTTATGCTCCATTATAATACTAATTAACATTAAACTCCTTTACTATAATTATATTTCTGCCCTTTCTTATTGTCTCTCTACATTACACATTATTTAAATTAACATCTGCACCAATGCCTTTTCCACACTGTCAATATAGATAGGATTTTAATAAAGCATTCATAATTCTCAAAAACATCCATTAAAAACCTTGCGAAAACCAGTTATATCCAAATGTAATGGTAATGTGGCCATGGGTCACATCCTTTCTAATTCTTACTTTCCCATAACACTTTGTCTCACACTAACAACTTCAATTTTTCAAACTCCTACACTTAGGCTAGCTTAGGCCCCAAACCTGCCTTCTACTTATTTCTTAACTCAAACCATCCTATAGGCTACAATCTGCAAAGGAAATGAATTTAGAGAGGTTTCTTTCTTTCTCTCTTTCACAAAACTAGTATCAGTAATGAAAAGCTACAGAACTTTGATAATATATATAAAAAGTGCCTATCTAGTGTTTTGGACTGAACCAAAAAGTAACAGTAAAATTCAGTAGGTCAAAAAACACAGATATCTCCCTACTGGTTATTCTCACATCTTACAACAATATAGAAAAAAGATGTGTGTCACAATTCAGGGCAACTACACTTGTGTTTCCCCTCAGTGGTCCAGAAAGGGTACCAACTCTCAGGTTTCCAGCTCTCTGGCTGTTGCCTGTGTTGGGTGGATCTACCTCTCACTCCCTTCTCACCAGGGTATTTCCAGGCTGCACAGTTCCCTGCCATAACTGTGTTATTCCCAGCAGAGATGGTCTGCCCAAGAGCACCAGCTTGCTTTCTCTTCAGTGATGGTTTACAGTGCGACTGCCCACCATTATAGTTATCATACACCTCTTTTTTTTATACAAGCCTATTTTATTCTTAAGGCAAAAAACACTACAGAGAAAACATAGTAAAACAATTAATGAACCTACCTGCATGCTAATATGTTTACTAAAGTTGACTCCAAACTTAACGTGAGGCATGGCAATCCTTCAACACCCCACCCCAAGGGTTTTGTTGTGGTTTCAAGTTAATCACAGCTTAAGCTCAGACCAATCACCCCGTCTTATAGGGCCTCAGTAAGCCCCAATTCTTCTAAACCTTTCCTAAGTAGTGGGGTCCTCTGGAGACCATGTCCTTGTCCATCTGCCAGATCAGGTAGAAGGCCCTGAGTCTGTTTAAAACAAGACTATTTATTCAAAAATCCTTTGTTTTTCTGGCAATCCATGAATAATCTAATGTGAACTAGTACATGCACACATCTTGAGAGGAGTGTCTTCAAAGGGCTGCTAACGGAGGAAGGAGTTACATACAATTTCACAATAACACATACACAATTGCATTTTTTTCATCTGATGGACCCCAAAATCATTAAACCTAATTCAATAGGATTTAATTTTATTCAATAACAGGGACGGCTCACAACATTTTGGCACCTGAGGCGGGGAGCTCAAATGATGCCCCCATACCTCCTCGCTTGGGCCAAAACTTTGAAAGGTCTCAATTCTGCCTTCTTCCTGTTCTACTCCTCTCATGGTACTGCTTTGTTACCTATCCCAGTAAAGGAGAACTAACAACTTAAAATGCCTTGTTCAAAAATTTTAAGTAACACTTTCAAACGCCTGAACAGCAAATGTAACTTTTCATGTCTGCATAGTAAACACTGACATTTTTATCTGTTTGAATGATCAAAATGGTGCTTTCTGTGCCTTCTTGGTTGCAAAGATTTGAACTGCTTCCTGCTGAAGGTCCACAATCTGGGCCAGCTCATGCTCTTTTGAGATGGTTGCAAGGCCGACCAGCCTCTCCTGTGTCATTGTGGAGCGTAATGTGTTTTTATTAAACTTCAGCTTGGAGAAGCTGTGTTCTCCACCGGCAATTGTTACAGGAAGTGTTAGACGTATACGCAGAATAACAAAAACATTTGGAAAGAGGGTGGTCATCTTATTTGTGCACATATATTCCAGAACAGCCTTTGGAGTTGATCCTGCTGAAATGTATCTTGAAAGGGCTTTCAGTTCATCACCTAAATCACTTACATCAATATTGCGCATGTCATCATGTGTCAACACTGTCTCGAGTGCCCTGCATTGCTGGTGTCGGTCTTCTTCAGGAATAGTGAGGAGTTTGGGAATATCATACAACATCCCAAATATACTGCTGTGTTCCTTGAGCTGCATGAAATGTTCTTCAACTGATTGTATTGCACAATCTAGCACTTGGTTAAAGAATTCAACTTTGAATTGTTGTTTGGGGTCTCTTATGGGATTATCCTGTGCCTCGTAATCAAAATGTCTTCTTCTTCGGTGACTCTTGTATTCTTGAATGGGTAGGAAAATAGCTTCAGTGTGAAGTTCCTCTGCCAACTTCTGTGCACTCTTCAGAACATTTTGAAATCCCTCAACTGACTGGTAGGACTGTAGGTATGACTTTGCTTTGTTCAGTTGTTCCAGTGCTCCAGATATATCAAGGTCAACACCTTGGAGTCTCTTGCTTACAACATTTATTTCAAACAGTATGTCATGCCACAACACTAAGCCACACAGAAATTTGAAGTTAGGTATGTTTCCGGTGATTCCATTTCCCTCTGCCACTCTTCTCCCATGAACAGTTCCTGTCATAGCATTATCCTCTGCAATGGCAAGTATGGCACTGTTGCCGGCACAGAGTGCCCGAGGCAAGCAACAGCTGGGTTCGTTGCCCGGTGTGCGTCGCACCAATGACCACAACAGAGTGGAGAAGCAGAGAGATTTATTTGGAGCTTTAAATAGGGTGCAGGGAGACTGAGCTGTTTTAAATTTTGCCGCAGCGCAGCAAATTTTAGTATACATTTTATATTTTTGCTTATTTTATTATATAAGCTTATGCAACCAATTACCTGTTGCCTCGTACAATACCGTAGCCAATTAGCTAAAGCAGCCAGTTGTGGTTTTTTTAAGTAGTATTGCCCGAGCCTTGCCTTATTTGGTTTTATTTGTTACTGGTTTTTGCTAAATATTTTTGCCTTATTTATTTGTTTTTTAGGTTGAAGCTGGCCTTGGCTGGCGAGCTGTGTGCAAACCTGTCTGTTTGTGTGCTAGCTTCTTCAGTATTATGCCGGATCACAGAGGGTTCAAGGAGCAAAGGGGCCTTGGTTTATCCGGGCCTAGAGCAGGAGGGCTTCCTCGACACTCATGGTCTTCCACCCTCCTGAGTTACCTAGTGTAGTGCCCAGTGTCCCCAACAACTTTTTCCTTTGAGACTATTTAACAAGCTTGCAACTGAGTTTTTTTATATTTTTTGGACAATAAGTGATTCAGTGCTGAGGAGTTAGAATTTTCAACAAGAGGATATAATGGGGTTTCTGTGGAGCGGGAGGCACGTATTTTGTATATGAGTGCTTTACAACAGGCAAGCAAGAGGAGAATGATAATACACAACACGGCACCTGTGACCAGGAGACGAACAATGCCTCCCCCCACGTCGGGCAGCCATCCCCAGAGTGAGGCAAAGATAGTGGGCTCTCTTTCCTGGGCTTTTTATTGGTCAAGGGCCTGTTCGGCTGACAGGATGTGCTTGTTAATACTCTGTGAATTTTTGGGGACATATGTACAGCATTTATTTCTAATTAGAGCACACACTCTGCCCTGTGCAACCAAAAGGTAATCTAGGGCTTGGCGGTTTTGCAGGGACAACAACCGGAGTTGATAAAGTTCCGTGTTGAGGCTCCTTTTTATGGCCAAGGTATTATTGGTGAACTTGGTGAGAAATACAGAGAGCTGGCGATACAGCTTGGCCAATCTACTTACCCCATATGCTGGGAGGAGGATTATACCGAATCTATTTTTTTTTTGCTAATGGGTTTGGGGGTGGCATACAGGGACTGCTGGTGTCAGATGGAAGGTGGGCCATGACCCGAAGGGAGTGGCGTTTGCTTTTATTTACCTGTTACAGAGGTTTGAACAGTTGTGGGGGGTTGCCCTCCAAGGGAAGCTGGCTGCATGGTAGGGGATCTGAGAACATATCCAGCAGCTGGAAAGATTAAATTCCCGGGCAAAGGTGATTTTGAGTGCCTTATAGGTATTTACATTTAAATTAACGGTTTTTATTTATTTTTTTTTAGAGAGAGAGAAATGGGGAATACCAGGCAGAGACACCCACTATGAGGGATCTCATGGTGTATATGCCTTTGTAGCCCCGCCCTTTTTTGTGCTTATGTTTTTTTAAACAATAATTTGAGTCCAAGATTGTCGGAGGGTGATGTGGTGATGGGCTGGATGGTCCACTGTTCCGCTGGTGGAGGAGTAGGCACTGCCTTCAGGCGAGAGTAATGGATCCAGTTTTTGTGTCCCTTGATTTTTGCCGCCGTGTGGGAAATCAGCAGGATGGTGTGGGGTCCCTTCCACTTCTCTTGGAGAGGCTCGTCCTTCTAGGTACGAACAAGCACGGAGTCACCTGGCTGCAGAGAGTGGACAGGGGTATCCAGTGGAAGAGGCTGGAAGTCTTTGGTATACTTGTGGAAAGAAGAGAGAACAGCAGACAGAGAGCACATGTACTGAGACAAAAAAACATACTCCATTTTTTACTTTTTTGCCAGAACCAGTGTTCCATTTATAGGCCATGCCCTTTTAAAACATAATTTTAAAGGGACTAAGCCCTAATTTACCCTTTGGGAGAGCACGGACGCGGAGCAGGACAAGGGGTAAAGCATCAGGCCATCGCAGGGAGACTTCTTGGCACACTTTTGAGAGATGGCGCTTAAGGGTTTGATTGGTGCGTTTCACTACACCACTGGCCTGCGGTCTCCAGGGCGTATGGCGTTTCCAAGGGATCTGTAAGGCGTCTGAGATGTTTTGAATGATTTTTGATGTGAAGTGCGTTCCATTGTCAGATTCTATTTATTGGGGGAGTCCGAAGCGGGGAATAATTTCCTTAACGAACTTGAGGGCCACTGTTTTGGCAGTGCAATTATGGCATGGGAAGGCTTCAGGCCATCCGCTGAATTGGTCCACCAAGACGAGGAGATACCTGAACCCTTGAGTTTGGGGAAACTCAGTGAAATCTATTTGCCACACCATTCCGGGGCCTGGAGTGGGTTCCAGGGTAGCTGGTGTTACTGCATGTTCTGGCCGAGGGTTATTTTTTTGGCAGACTAAACAGTCAGCTTGTATCTGGGTAGCCAGGGGTTGGAGTCCTGAAGTCAAGAAGTATTTTCCCATTAGCTGGATAAGGGCCTCTCTGCCGGCGTGAGTGGTTTGGTGTAGCTGCTACAGTACTGGCTGGATCAGGCCCTTCGGTAGGAGGATCTTCCCTTTTGGAGAATGAAGCCATTCCTCTTTTTTTTGAAGACTGAGTTTGTCAGCTAGTTTCCTTTTTTTTTTTTTTAGAGTACTGAGGGGTTGGAAGTTCCCCAAATGGGATGCGGGTATGCATGTGGGCATCCTCAGCTTCTGGTGGAGTCAAGGTAGCGGCATGCTTGGCTTCTCTGTCCGCCCTGGCATTGCCGCGACCACGTCTTGATTTTTTCTTTGATGGGCTTTACAGTGCATCACAGCTACTTCTGAAGGGAGTTGTACGGCTTCCAGGAGCCGGAGAATTTGGGGCCCGTACTTGACTGGGGAGCCTTGGGCTGTTAGCATTCCCCTTTGCTTTTATAGGCCAGCATGAGCATGAGCTCAGCAGCACCCCAATTCACTTTGAATTGGTTAAAATGTTGACCCGCTTTCCTTTTGACAGTTCGAGCGCACGGGTCAGGGCTACTAGCTCAGCCAGCTGGGCAGAGGTCCCGGTGGGAAACCTCTTGGCCTCTACGGTATCATGGAGGGTCACGACAGCATAACCCACCCTCCTTTGCCCCTTCATGACAATGCTGCTACCACTAGTTGTACCACTCATAATTTGCATTTGGGAGCGGCTGATCCCTTAAGTCCTGGCGGCTGGAGTACTGGGCATCTGTGATCTTTAAACAGTCGTGTTCCTGTTCCTCTGTTTTTGGCAAGAGGGTGGCTGGGTTAAGGGAGGGGCAAGACTGCAGGGTGACCTCGGGGTTCTCTAACAGTTTAGCCTGATACCGAGCAATCTGATCCTGGGTGAGCCAGACCCCACCCTTGGTGTCTAGCAGGGCTCGGACCATATGGGGAGTACAGATTTGCATAACTTTTTTTAATGTTAGCTTCTTGGCTTTAAGCACTAGGGCAGTAACTGCGACCGCCCGTAAACATGCTGGCCAACCCTTTGCAACCTGATCCAGTTGCTTGGAAAAATAAGCCACGGGACGTTTCCAGGTCCCCAACAACTGGGTTAGCACTCCCCGGGCCACCCCTTTTTGTTCATGTATATACAATTGAAATGGTTTAGAGAGATCCGGCAGACCCAGGGCTGGAGCTTTTATTAGCTTTTTTTTTAGGATTTTAAATGCCCTGTCGGCTTCTGGGGACCAGTGAAAGGGGTCATGATCCGTTTCCTTGACACAGTTATATAACGGTTTAGCCCATAGTCCAAACTCTGGGATCCAGATCCTGCAAAAGCCCACCATACCCAGAAAAGCCCTGAGCCGTTTACGAGTGCTTGGGGTAGGGACTTGACAGATAGCTTCCTTTCATGTTTTTGCCGTGCCTTTCTTTTTGCCTTAGCTGTAACCTGATTCCGCTTCACCTCAGACAACAGGGTTCTCAGGAGGATATTACAGTCATCCCAATCCGACTTGTGACTACTGAGGCACCCCTTAAAGACTGAAATAAACCAGCTTGGGTTCGTGGAGAATTCTCCAGCCTGTGTTTTAAAAGCTGCTAAGTCTATTGGATTGAATGGCACATGGGTGTAAACTTGCATGGTGGTGGCCTGTCGTCCATCTGCCCCTGGGCGAGCCACAACAGTCTCGGTAATTAAAGGATAGAGTCCCACTGAGGGGGCAATCTCTGTAACCTGATGCATCCTACCCTTATAACGTGGGGGTGTGGGGGCCGAAGGGGACACCGAATCTGCCATTACAACATTGGGGCGGGGTCCTGGGGGCTAACATTAGCTACTACCGGTCCTATTGGAGTCAAATTACAGCTTTGTAGAATGTCCGTTTTATTTTTTAAAGCTATAAATGCTTGTGCAGACAGATGTTTATTCCATTTACCTGTTCGCTGACAAAAAACTAATTGGAGGATTGTATTATAATTGATTGACTTTCCTGGTGGCCACCGTTCCTGGTCCTTTAGCCGATATTGAGGCCAGTCTACTGTACAAAATCTTTTCAATTTGCTTTTAGTTATTGGATTTGATTTAAACGCTTTCCAGTTTGGTAGAATGCATTCTAGGGGCGTGCACTGTGCCCTGCCTGTTGTACTCTGTCCCTGTCCCATATTCCCGGACGACTCTGGTCTTAACAGAGAAAGTCCAGACCACTGGACTGTTCCTACCTTTTCCACAGGACCGGTTCCTCACCGTCGCCTGCAGTTGCTTCTCCACTATAGGGGCGCGTTCCACCGTTGTGCCCTCCGGGGTCGAGCAAATCAAGTCTCCTCCGAGGCCTCCCGATGAACTCACCGGTGCGCGCTAGGCGTTGGTTGTCGCCGCAATCCATCGGTCGCCAGGAGGGATCCGGGCAAGGCTGAATAGCAGCCTCGAGCCCACCCAGGGACGCCAAGAACTGTTGCTGGCACAGAGTGCCCGAGGCAAGCAACAGCTGGGTTCGTTGCCCGGTGTGCGTCACGCCAATGACCACAACGGGGTGGAGAAGCAGAGAGATTTATTTGGAGCTCCAAATAGGGTGCAGGGAGACTGAGCTGTCTTAAATCCTGCTGCAGTGCAGCAAATTTCAGTATACATTTTATACTTTTGCCTATTTTATTACATAAAGCTTATGCAACCAATTACCTGTTGCCCCGTACAATACCGTAGCCAATCAGCTAAAGCAGCCAGTTGTGTTTTTTCTTAGTAGCATTGCCTGAGCCTTGCCTTATTTGGTTTTATTTGTTACTGGTTTTTGCTAAACATTTTTGCCTTATTTATTTGTTTTTTAGGCCAAAGCTGGCCTTGGCTGGCGAGCTGTGTGCAAACCTGTCTGTTTGTGTGCTAGCTTCTTCAGTGTTATGCCGGATCACAGAGGGTTCAAGGAGCAAAGGGGCCTTGGTTTATCCGGGCCTAGAGCAGGAGGGCTTCCTCGACACTCGTGGTTTTCCACCCTCCTGAGTTACCTAGTGTAGTGCCCAGTGTCCCCAAAAGCATCATCTATCTTCCCAATTTGATGTTTGATAGGCTTTATCGCCTCCACTCAACTTTCCCATCGTGTGGCACTCAGTAGTTTCAGTGTCAGAGAGGATGTTCCCAGATGTTGCTTCAAAATTTGCCATGGATGAGTTGATGCAGAGAAAAATGCATAGATGCTCTGAATTACATTAAAAAATTCAGCAGCCTCACTAGAAGCTGATGCTGCATCACTGACCACCAAGTTCAATGAATGAGAACTGCATGGGACAAAAAAAGCTCGACGGTTTAACTCTCGGATCCGTGTCTGCACTGCTCTGTTCTTTCCTCTCATGTTGGTGCCATTATCGTAGCCCTGACCTCTCATGTCAGCTATCGCAATTCCCATATCTTCCAGCTTTTTAAGAGGCACATTTGTCATACCAGTTCCTGTAGTATCATCAATGTCAATACATTCTAGAAAATGCTCTCTGACAGTCACCATTGCAGGGACATTTTCACTAGGTTCTGTTGTTGTTACAAAATGCACCATTAAAGTCATTTGTTCCGCATGGCTGATGTCAGGTGTGCAGTCCAGAATAACATCTTGCTGACTTCAGATCTGCCACAATCTTCTGTTTGACTTTTGTTGCCAGTAACTGTATGATCTCATTTTGAATTGTTTTTCCAAGGTAGTGGTGTGTGTACATTTCTTAGGTTGTGACTCTTCTTAGATGCTCCTGGAGTACAGCATCAAACTCAGCCATCAGTACCACAATTTTAAGGAAGTTTCCATTGTCTGGCACATACAGCTGATCTGAAGTGCCACACAGTGCTAGGTTTTGGGTAGCAAGCATTCTCACAAAGGCAATGAGCCTTTTCAGAGCATTTACCAGTAAACAGACTCTGATGCAATCTTCTCTTGCGCTGATCATCTATGGTGGCCTTAAACCTTGGTTTCTTCTCAAGCTATTTCCACCTTTGGAATGCTCTCTGGTGATTTGCTGCCTTCTCATGGCATGCCAGATTTCTAGCCAGATTTTTCCAGCCCTTTGTTCCTGTAGAACCCAATGTGGCTGGAATATTAGACTGGAAGATGAGTACATAAGTCTGGCCTCTCACTTTGTCACCATTGGGGATTTCACACCAGTAATGTGTTGGATGGAAACTTTTTTATTTTTATTGTCTTTGGGGACCATGAAGTTTTTCACTTGCTGTGGCCCATGCAGTACAAGGAAGTCCCTCAGGCTACTGCTCAAGTGGGTCCACAGTCCTGGATCATCTCGACTTAAGGAACTAAACTCAGCAGCAGCTGTTTCTTGCCCCTCCACCACACTCTTCTTTGATCTACACTTTTCTTCAGGAATGTGCATGGTTACATCCATTTGAGAAGGAGATATGGATGCTGCAGTAGCTGTCAGGTCACCTGCACGCTGACTAACTGGAAGATCAGGCATCTCCTCACCACTCACGTCCTCACTGGGGCCGGAAGGCTCACCGTGAACATTTGTGTCTATGTATCTCAGGAGAGCTCCTTCCTGCTTAGATAAAAAAGCTTCCTTTGCTTTCTTTCTTTTTCTGAATGCTGCCCCAGAGGGGAGTTTTCTTTTTTCACTCATGACTGCTGTTCTGTGCCAGCTATAGCGGCTCTCAACACTCAGTTGAAGGGGACAAATAAGCAGCCTGGTAGCAGGGCCTGAGTGAGGGAAGATATCAGCGTCTTAAGAGCCTACCTGGCTCCTACTACGTCAGTTGACTGCCTGTTCTCCTCAAGTGGGTTCAGGGAAGCAGCAGGAAACAGGAAGCTCCCTGAGAAGCTGGTGTTAATCAGTCCAGGCTCCTGGGGGTGCTAGAGAGGTACATAAGAGGCTCGCCATCCTCTCTCTCCCTGCAGCTCTCTGTTATTCCCTCTCACCTTTTCTCGTGCCTGCCTGTTATGTCTCTTGTGCTTTCCTTCCTCCAGCACAGCACTCCATCTCTGCATCTGGAGCAGAGTGAATACATATGCACCAGCAGCAGACACAATTTTCTACACCCTGTGCCCCACCACAGTGTGGCACCTGTATTCACCCGCCTCAGTTCACCTAATGGTAAGGTCAGCCTTATTCAATAAATATTATCTTAATTCCAATTAGCCTTGTCCAGGATACAGCAAGATATTGTCTGTCTGTCAAAATATGTACTTGACAATCATAATATTTTCCATCATACACCAGCATGGGAGAACATGGGTTTTGCACTGTCCTAAAGGCTACCATACCTGGCCTCTAAATAATGCAAGATTGGTTTGACTTTTAGTCCTATACATTTCTTATTAATGGTACAATGTAGTCTGATACACATGAATTATACACATATGTGGAATTGGATATTTATCTGCAGCTCCTGTGTAGCTTATCTTTTCAAGGAGTAATAGCGAAACTTTGCACCTTTCACTATGCAACGTTGTGACTATCTAAGACAGTAATGTTTCAAATAATTGCTAACAAAAAATGTAGTATATGAAAAAATATTCTCACTGTTAATGAGATCATGCAGGTCAAGTTCACTAGTCCTCAGAAACAGATAAGATCCATTTAAATGAAAAAAAAAAGTACTTCCCTCTCCTTTAAATAGGTATGTCACTCTATGATATGTGTTGTATTTGCATCGTAACATCCAGATCTTCTTGGTTTTAAAGTTCTCTTTATATCCCACTGCATAATATCCTGTACTAGCTGTTACTGTGCCACCATCTTCCTCATTGTAAGAGGTGAATTGAGAAGTCATTCAAATATCAACTATTGCAAGGGAAGAAGGCTGATGGAATTTTAAAGCACCCTATCCGTCCAAGGGAAAAATCAGTGGAAGAAACTCTTGGAAGAACTGTCATAAAAATATCCATTAAACTGCTTCAGAGGAATTCCTTCTAATGCTGGAAATCTTAATAGGCTCTCTTTAAAACTAGAAGTCCTCTGGGACTAAACTGTGTGTGTAATTTGTGCTGTCTGCCCCCTTCCAGTTGCTAGAGTTTAAGAGCTGCTCAGTTTCATTGACGTATCAGGCTTATAAAAATGTATAGACAAAACAGAACCCAATCTCAAGTTTCATATTATGATGTCAGCTCAGCAATTGATCATGTTCCTTGGCTTGTAAAATGCGAAGAATGCTATCATAGTGTTTTTAATTTACTCTCTTGGCCTGTATCTACTATAGTTCCTGTAACATTCTAGTAGTAATGATTTCCTTTTGAATACCAATGAGATTCCAGTGTGGTTTCTTTTTTTTAAACTTGCCAGCTGAACTACAAATGATGAGTTTTTAGTGGACAAAGACTTGCACACCCATCCTAAGCACTATCTATATATGTATTTGTCTCATCTATCTACCTCTGTACCATTAGTGCTAGAATCCATTTCTTTTTCTTTTAAAATATGAAGCCTTATACATTAAAACATTGTAGTAATCCTTTCCAGGGAATGAATCAATACGGTTCGGAGGCAGCAAAATCCTTTAAATGAGGAAGATACATCCAGGTGATGAGAAACAAAGACCTACAGTGTGAGCTTCTGATCTTTAACCATGTTGCTTTATTTGAAAACACCCCCACCCCTCGACCCCAAACAGCAAAAGGCCACTCAATTGTAGCAAAACACCTCTTAAAATAATTCAGGTTTGCCTTGAAAACTGCATAGCAGAATTTTTAACAGAACAAGAAAAGGTAAATTGGCAGATGATCTTTATTTTATTAGTAATGAACTGAAATCAGAAACCTTGCCAGAGACAAAAGCAAAGTGACTAATTTTATGCTTTCTCATTCTCTTCTATGACACCCATTAAAACTAAGAAGCCAGTTTAAGATCTGCCCCATCAAATAACCCTTTAAAGAAGCACTCTTTTTCACAAACACGTATACCTGTCTAAAATATGCCTACTCAGACTCATGTGGGTGCTGGCTCAGTTAGTAAAGTGGTAAATGATTAAGCAAAAGTCCACTTTAAGTTTTGTGAAGTAAATTCTATTCTATGGATGTGCTGCATCTCAGGTAAACATACAATCAGAGCAGTCACTGTTTTCAGGATAACTAGTTTATTATGCACATCTGTTTAATACTCTTTTATAGACATACTTTATACACGTCTCAGTATGGATCTCAAGAATTAGTTGGCTTTTGCCAGACAGAGAATTTTAGTAATGGAGCAGAAAAGTGCATTATCAAGCATCACCTTTCAGAAATCCAAGGGTGTCTTTTTTTCTTTTTTGTGGTACTCAGGTAAGTATTTTTAGCAGCTACTAACAAGGCTTGTAACTAAAGCCTTGCCTGACACAAGGATTAATTGCTGTAAACTTACCCACTAACACTTCAAAAATCACATCTCCTGCTGCAAGCAAACAATGGTGTTAGGCACTTGAGTGACAGTTTCTGTCAAACAACATAATGTCCCACCTGGCAGTGCAGCTGGTACATGGCTTTGGCAGTTGCCAGCACATCTTATTTTCATGCATTTGTCTTTTACTTCTAAAAACCAGAATAAGCAAAAGGAAATTCCAATCCCCAGCCCTAATTCAGATGCTTTCAGGTTATTGTGTGTATCTGTTCCTATGCTCCAGCTCTCTGCTGGAGGTTCTTCTGCATGAAATAATTGATCTGAGGGTGGTAAAGAAATGTCCTGAGTTGGCTTGTGGTTGTGGTCTTTGCTTTTTAGTTTGGTTTCTTTCTTTCTTTTTTTTTTTATAGATAAGGGCCACATCCAGCTCATTTTAAGGTACATGAATTACACCATTGCAGATAATGGGGCTTGACATCATAGTCTGTAGTGTAATTGAATTGGTTTGTGTTGTCTCTCTAATCTGGGGATCTAAGAAACAGGGGAATTTAAAGCTGAAATATTTAATACTCAATTGTCAAAATAAAAATTAAGGTGTGTTTTTTTTTTTCCTGGTAGCTATATCCTATATCTGAATGGACTTTGGGGTAAAACAGAACACTGGGTACCATTTGTCTTTTTTAGACATATACTTTAAAATTTAAAGAGGGAAATGAATCTCTGTAGGATGGAAGTGGTAATTTATAAATAATTCAAATGAAGCCAATTGCTGCGCTGCTCCTTGGCCAATCCATTGGAGCCCCTTTTTGTAGTTAAAATTTCTATTTGCATCTCCTAAACTGGAGCTTAATTTACATATACCCTTAACTCAAAGGAAGCTAGCAGTATGTATTCCATCTCAGAGATGTGAGATACCTGAATAATACAGAATTGGAGTGAATTAAAAACTTGAGTGAGGGAAGAGAGACTCAAGCTTCCCAAATCAGATTCTAAAACTACACCTAGGCTTTTCACAGCCTCAGAGCTGTGCATGTAGAATCAGACAGTAGCTTTGAAGAATCACGCAACATTAAAACTGCAGTTGAATACACACAATTCTCAACATTTATGAATGCAAAACCTTAGTCATAAAAACCTTGAGGGCCTGATTCTCACTTCTGGGTCACCAGTGTTTCCATGAGTGCAACTTCAGAGACTTCAACTAGCATAAATGTTTTCCCAGCCTCCTCCTGGTAAGCCATACCGATAGGGGACAGTTCATGTCTGGTTTCAGAGTAACAGCCGTGTTAGTCTGTATTTGCAAAAAGAAAAGGAGTACTTGTGGCACCTTAGCGACTAACCAATTTATTTGAGCATAAGCTTTCGTGAGCTACAGCTCACTTCATCGGATGTTAATGGGGTATTCCCTGATAAGTTCCCCAAAGTGAAGGAGGTATTTGAAGAGAAGCATAGATCTTTTCTATCTCTAACATTTTTAGAGCCTCAGGTTTAGCTCCTTACCAATGCAATATAGTCCTCTAGCAGATGAAATATCAGGCATTATACGTCTCTTAAATTTGAATGTCACAAAAATGCCAAGAGGAATCAATTCACCCGTCTTCCTGTGACAACTGTGTGGTCTGGGTAGATAAAAATGATATCATGCTATTAGACCAACAAATAATAATACACAAGCTGATCTGGAATGGCCTTTTCTTTATATTTTTGCTACGGATTTGTGGAACACCAGTTTTAATATGGTAAGGATTAATGTGCAGACAACAAATATTTTCTATTGGTGAGTATTGCTGTAGGATTTCAGACCTGTGAAAGAACATGGGTTTCTTGGGTTGTTTGGTGTCAGGGAGATTTATTTTTCACATAGCTATAGCTTCAGCTGTTGCACAGCATGAAAAAAAACACAGTATGAAAGAAAGGCTGTCTATTTTTCGAGTGTGTCGGATTTATCATTAAGATTCTGACCAAGAGTGTTCTAGGATTTAGATCCAAAGCATTGTCTAAATTACAAGAAGAACAGGCAAGAGAAGTCTACTGCTGTCCTCAGCAGAATTATTGGAAGGAAAGATTGTTCCCTCAGGGATACTTTGAGACTTTGAGACTAAGGAGAGCCATTGAAGCAATCAGCCTTAAGCTGGATGAACCTTTTATTAAATACAATAAATACGATACAGGGTGGAATTTTCAAGAGACTGTAAATCACTGATACTTGTGTTCTTAAATCATTTAGACACTTTTGAAAATCCCACCCAGAAGCAACAAAATGAGAGACTTCCCCTCAAGATCAAGATTAGGCCTTTATATCCCAAATTGTTGCCCTGATAAGGAGTTTGGATTTGTAATTCAAAGTTTGTGGGATTATATCCATAAACTAACTGACAGAGGTGTGTGAAATAATCTCTAAGGAGCTACAAGGAAGCTTCAGCAACGCTAGGGGCCGTCGTGGCATTGATCCACCTCAGTAATCCTGGCATTGGAATGGTCGCTGATGAGTTTCCTTCCTGGAAAGGTAAAAAATGTCAGGCTGAGAGCAAGCCTTTGGTAGTTATCCCTAGCAGTATTATTTCTTTTCAGATTACCCTTTACTTGGTTTGCATTTCTCAGGCAGGATTCTGGCCACCAATGCAGGTAAAAGTGGCTGTATTCCTGGAAGAAAAGACATATAAATCGGACTGGATTTTGATCAGTAAGTGTTGGTAAACATTAATTTCACTGGACACACAGAAAACAAAAATCCATCTTTAAAAATCAAAACTTATAGATAGACAAAGTAAGAAAAATGCTGCTCGAGTGAGTTTGATTTATGGATACTTACTTGGTATATTTTAACATGTGATGTTGACAATTTGTGGGGTTAACACTTAAAAAGTTTTTACTTTTTGAATCTGTCTGTCATTAAAGAACTATTGTCTGATCTGCCCTGTTGTCTGACTCTTCCCCAGGCTTTCCTACAACAGTGAATTTAAAACGAAAAAAGTTTAAAATAAGCACTGATATTTAACATTGAAATTTTTTTTAATGATTTTTTCCCAAAGCAAAGTAGCTCTTGGAAACATCATAATATACCAGAGGAAAAGTGTAGGAGGTTCTCTGAAGTATTCCTGCATATACACACACATACACATAAATAAAAATCTCAGTAAGCAGACAAGCATTGGATTTAGAAGCTCTGTCCATAGAGTATTTTCATGCTGACAAAGGGCTTATTGAGGGACTCAAGTATTTATCCCTGAAGTCAACTTCATATCCCGTAAATCATGGGAGAGAGCACTACTACCCTTCTGTCCCAAGCCATCACACCCAAGAGAAACCTGTGGTGCAGCCTGGATGTCCACGCACAGCACCAACAGTATAGTTAGAGAAAACTAGAGGCTCAAGCTCAATAATGCTTTGTCATCGATATTTCGGTATATAGGCACTGACTTCCTTTCTATCTGGGGGGTGCTCGACTCCACATACCCTCCACCCCAGGCCCTGCCCCCACCCCACCCTTTCCCCCAAACTCCCACCACTGCCCTGCCTCTCCCTGCCCCCGCTCCACCCCCGGCCCTCCTCCCACTCCACCCTTTCCCCCAGGGCCCCACCCTGCTTCTTCCCGCCCTGTCTCTTCCCACCCCCTCCCCCGAGCATGCCCCATCCCCGCTCCTCCCCTTCCCTCCCAGGGCCTCCTGCATGCTTCAGAACAGCTGATCCTCAGCGGGCAAAAGTCGCTGGGAGGATGGGAGAGGAGAGATCAGTGAGACTGCTGGGGGCCAGGAGGTGCTGAGGGGAAGGGGGAGGGGGAGAGCTTGACTGCTGGTGGGTACTAAGCACCTGCTAATTTTTCCCCCCCATGTGTGCTCCAGCTCTAGAGCACCCACAGAGTTGGTGCCTATGTTTGGGTAGATCCCAGCTGAAAATGACAAATAACTTGTCTTCCCTTTCTGCACTCAGGCCCCACTCCCTAAGAGCAGGAACAGAATCTCGGATTGACACATACATTTTTAAAGACATCTGAAGGCATGCACCCTATCGTCTATTCATCCCTTCATAAAACACTCCCAAATTGGCCTGCTAGGCTCTTCTGATGCTGTTTGTAGTTGGACGGTGTTTTCTTCAGTAAATTAGTAATCAATCTATGTGCGTAGTTATTTCAATTTCAGTTATACAAGGTTAAATTGTCCACACCCTAGTTGCTCCCCGCTGACACAATCTCATTGTAGGATCTATGGGTTTTACCATGCTGCAGAACAGAACATTTTTTTGTGCTTTCCCCATATTTTTTCTCCAAGTACGGTCCACATATCTGATCTACGTTAACTTAACCTTTTTTGTTAGCTACGTCAATCAAAGTTTTCATGCTGTGCAGTGGGCATATTGACAGTTATTCATAGTTTTGTCATAAGAATGCATTTGATTAACAGGACAAAACTTTCACAACAGGCAAGCTCTTCAGCAGTGTCACTGAGCCAGGGATAAAGAGGTCTGAGTTCTATGCCCAAAGACTGAAAATGCATTAGAGGGTCAGTTAATCTCACTACTTGGGGAAAGGACATTGTTTTTTGGGGGTAAACATACATAAATTTTCCTAGTCCTTTTGATCATGTTAGTCAGTTTCATGTGAATATGTATTATGCATAAGCAACAAAGATGATAAATAAGGCCCTGTGAACTACAGGGATAAAAATGATAAACTCACAAGCTGGTTGTGAGATCTTTCATAGTTGAAATAATGAAAAAAAAATCTCTAACATCCTAAGCAAAGCATTCATATGGTTGAACAATAATTCCTGGTTGGTTACAGTTATTTCCCTCTGAATATAAATAATGTCAGCCTGTGTTCAAGACCTTCAGGTTCTATTTTTTAAATAAAGGGAGGATTGAAAAACTTTTCCACAGTGACGAATGATATGCTGTAGATTCTGCTTATTAGCTATCCCTTGGTTGATGGCTAAAATCTGCCATTGTTCGGCAGCTGCTAGCATGTGGAAGACAGGTTTATGGGGCTGCAGCCAGGGAAGGAAGTGCTGGGACATACCAGGCTGCAGCTCTGAAAACCTGTCTGTGGGGAGGGCAGCAATGGGAAGGGGTACTGCAGCCAGGATGCTGGGGCTTTTCATGGGGAGGGGGCCTGCAGCAAGGAGTGGAACCTGCAGGGCTGCACGAGGGGATCTGGGAGGGGACTGGGCAGGGCAGCAGCAGGGGGAAGTACTCCATGGGCCCCCAGAGCCCCTACTGCTTGTGGAAAGCCCTGGGATCTGAGCTGCAGCTCCCCTCCCCAAAGCCTTCCCTCCTTGTTCACAGTGCTGGGACTCTGGCAGGGCCTCCCCCATTGGACAGGGATGCAGAAGCTCCAGCCCATTACCTCCTGTGCAGTCCCCAGGAAAAGGCAAATTGTGTTGGGCTTCAGCACCTTCTAATGTTTCCTTCCCTAACTGCAGCCCCACAAACCTGCCTGCAGCCAGTGCCTTTCTTCCAAAAAAAGTTCTCAATAAGTGGCATTCCATTGCCCATATCGGAAGGGATGGGATTGGTTTCTGACAAAGTGATATCCACCCTACGTGCGATTTCTTGATGCTGACAAAGTGTGTAACTGCTAAAAGGGTAGAGGGTGAGGTAGAGGGTGAACTTTACCTCGTATAGGAAGGGCCTTGGAAGGCCCTATAATCACTGCTGGTTTGTTGGAGGAGGGCAGGCAGGCAAGGGGAGCTGAGTACCTAATGTTCATAGCAGGGTTGGGCTTTGTGCAAGAGGGTGAAAGAAGGAGGGCCAAGATTGTAGCCATTGGCTCCCCAATTATATAGCTATTATAGTCAGTTCCATATTCAGTACCTATAAGATACCTCGTAGGGGGCTGGAGTAGTTAGTGTAGAAGGACTTCATGGCTACTGTGCCCCCACCAAGCACATATTTCCATCTCAAAAGACTATTTTCTGGAGCTCTGTTTAGCTGTGGCCATATCTGAATTTCACCCCTCATTCTTATTTACACAAAAGAGATTACCTTCTTGAAAGTCCATCTGAGAAGAACTTTTATTTAACGGAAGTCAATGTATGAATTCTGTTTAGAGGTCAGAGTTAAAAAGTGACAATGAAACCGTTGGCAGGTATGCATGTGCATTTACCACCTTTGCACACATTCACAAGTCTAGCACTTTTGCTAGAAGTTTCCAAGTAGATTCATAGCTGGCCCTTTGAATAGGCAATTCTGGTACCTGATAAGTCTCTCACAATTGCATGTACATTTTTGAAAATGAAAAATAAAAATATCACAACACTTATATGCTCAATTTTCACAGCCATTCAATTTAATTTAGGATGCAGTCTCTCTCTAACACATACGCATTGACACTCTTCTTGAGAAAAATCTGGTTTTGTGTGATGATTGAGAGTATACAATCCAGTCGTGCCGCTGGGGCAACCCTCCGTCCTGTCTGCAGCAGCTACTTCAGTCCCTAGGGGCTACCCCTCCTATGAATCAACCTTTGGGCACTGAATCTGCATAATTATGGTCCTCATGACAATGTTGCCACCCCATACCGGGCCTACCTTCTAACCTATCCTTCTGTACTATTTTTCAAGGAGCACAGCTCCACTACATAATAATATGCACACTCTTTTCAAAAGGAGGTCCTGTGTGAAAAGTGCCCTTTGTACATTATATGCATTGGTTGAGAGCAGATATTGTTAAACTGTTCCAAATCTATGTCAGTGATTTTTAATATAAAATATATATGCTAATTATGTTTGCAGTACACAGCTATCATAGTCTTAAATTTTATTTGCATGCTATGTTATTTTTACTTCATAATAACTTAGGTGCTTTGTAGACAATAAGGTAACAGCTTGTTGGTGCTACATAAACATACATGGCATTTTTCATATCTTGGTAGTGAGTGACTGGCACTCAATATCGAAGGTAGATTATACAGGAGAGTATGTGATTTCAGGCTATGAATTTTGAAAAATAATTCAATTCTTTAAAACGATGACATGGAGTGACTATTTTATTTTGACTCCAACACATTAGTTGTCAAAATTAAGGTCTCATGAGATACCCTTTGCTTAAAACATGTATGACTTCATAAACTTCTGAGCAGAACAATGGAATCTCTGAAACTATAATTCACATTCTTTGGACAATCAATAAAGCCCGTATAGTTGTCTTTTCTGTTGTGATTGAAAATAACTGTTGTGCGCTACAGCCTTAACTACATTGTTTAAGAAGGAGCCACTCTAACAATGCAAAGACTGCTCTTCTAAGAAATTGCAGTTCTTGTATTGTAGAATAAGAGCGTTAACTACACTTTGATTTACATGTATTTAGGCAGGAAACAACCTAAAATACCATGCCCTGTTCAGCTTTATGTCAGCAAAAGCTAAATGTTGTTTTTTTACTGTAGAACATAGCAATGGGTAGCCCAAATGGGCATTCCAGTAGACTTGGTTAAAAGCTGTCAGCTGATCACGCTTGTTTTCTACTAGAGGATCTGTAGCTCCAGGAACCAGGCTACCAAAACATTTATTGCCTTTGTTCCCAAACCTACTTCTTAGCTGGAACTATTTGAATATTTTCATCTGCAAATACCACTAGGAGGGGAATGCTTATAAAACAAACATTTGTAGCAGCTTAATATCAATTCTTAGAAAAATGATAGCTAAGGAAGCTGTATATTTTTAGAATAGTATTTGTAACACCATAGTTATGTTTCAGCAGAAATTATGTTGTCAGTTCTTAGCTCGGTTGTGATTTGTTTTGCAAAAAAATTGAATCAAATTCAGTCATATACAGACTAACCAAATATTTTTAACCAGTATTTTTCACCATTTAAAATAAATATTCCTACTTGTTTACATTCAGCTAACACAAATATAATGTAACTTGCATTCCTCACTGAAGACAATTAATGCCATCTTTGCCAAGTTTGCAAAGGAGATGCTTGAGAATGTTATTTTTAAAGAGTCAGTGTTTGTGCTATCACTGCTCTGTAGTGGTAGATGTTATATGATAGTGTTATCCTACTTAAAATAGGTTATCGCTGTGAGTTGTGAGAAATCGGATGGCAAATGCTGACTTGTCATGGTGACTACTGTATCATATGCATACCTCATACATTGTTTTCTGTACTGACTTCAGTGTGTACTAACTGTGGATATCCAAGCCTACTCATGAACAACCAGAAATGTACATCTATTGCAACAAACACCTTTAATTCATTAGATGCAACTAAATACACATGGTCTGATTTTTAAAGGTGATTGTCACCTCCAGCTCCTTTTGATTCTAGCAGGATGGGTGGGCCCTCACAAAATCAAGCCAATAGTGTATTATTTGAATGTTATCTCATGTAGTCTCTCCCAGACATAGGTTACATGTCTCAACAAATACATCTCAAAGCCCTTGATGTACTTTCAGTGGCTATATGATCTGAACGTTTTATACTGTGACCTACCACCATAGTTTTGGAGCCCATTCCACATTCCTTATGTTGACACAGTGAAGTCTTTAGTGGGTAAATTTAAGTCTTTGAACTTTCTATTTATTTTATTGCTGTGGGACCCATAATTTTGAATTTAATGAAGATTTAATCATGCAATCTCAATGCTCACATATAATTTACCAGATATATTGCGAGTTCCATGTTCTGAAGAAAAAAAATCCAGTGTTTCATTTAGATGAAAAAAGAGATGATCTATAAGTACTCTAATAAATTTAAATCCTGAAACTAATATGAAGTAAAAGCTGTTGAATACTTTTGAAGAAGAAAAAAAAGCTGTGTAAATATTTCAGAAATAAAAGAGCCAATACGAGTTCTCTGTCAATCACTATGGGATAATGAAAATTCTGAAACCTTGACAGTTGCACAAATTTAACACAAATATCATTGCCTGAAAATTCATATAGGATGTGCATTCTTTTTTGTTCTGTTTAAACCATTTATCATCCAATACATGAGCAAATATCACATGTCTAGTCACATACTCTGTATATATGTAGTTGAAGCAATGATTAATTTACTAACTGCTAAAACAGTTGTGTGTGTGTCTAGGTTTACATTTTATTGGTTAGCAAATTAATTATGAAGTAAGCCTGAGAGATACAGAAGATAATACTCTAATATTTTTACCAAATAGCTTGTCCAGTTGTACGCAAAAGCAAAATGATTTATTTAAAGGTATCCATATAAATATTTTTCTTGCAGAAATGAGACCTAAAGGTTAATCAAATTATGATTTCACAATAACGCCTAGGTTCACAACATTTCCTTCCCCTCCCTCACGATTTTCAAATGGATCCTTACCAGGAAGAGAGCAGTTCAATCATTTTATAGTTATGAATTAAACTGGTTAATAGGTTTCAGTTGGTACTATTTTCAAACCCAATGTTCAATGCTGTTAAATGTCCTTATAACAGAGGTTGTTTTTTTTTGGGGGGGGGGGTGTTGGGGGAGTTCTTTGGATTGTTGGAAAATGATAGATAATGGCTTTTTCTAATAAATGAATTCAGCATGAATACATTGTATAAGGGAAGCTGGAGTACAGAATCCAATGTAATGGCCAGCTCGGGTATGGAATCATAACAGATGATTCTGGTATGTTGTATTATGTATTTTCTTCGTATTGCAATAAATGAGGTTGATGGGAATTCTGATAAAGTTACCTGTTTACTTATTTTGACATGCTGCTTTATTCTGTGATTCATTGACAAACAATCTCAATTCAAATTAATAAAATGTAATGATAGGAAAACTGGCAACAGGAACATACCAGATTTGAAGAATCACCTCTCACAAAAATCCTCCACCCCCTATTTAACCTGGGGTAAACCTGTGTCCCAGTGGTATGTGTGCACAGTTGTGGAGGGAGAGGTGAGGGATTGGAGAATTCAATAATTTGGTTTTCCATTTAAATAAAACCACGTTCTCATAGCCATTAGCCAAGAAGGAAAGTGAACCCATCTTACAAAGGAATGTGTCTAAAGTATGTTCACTGTAAAGTTGTTGTTTTTGCTGTTCCTGAAAAACGTGTTACGTGTAGTACAGAGTTCAACTTTTGTAACTTCAAATTGAGTGGGGGGTGAAGACCAGGCCAGGGGAGCCTTGTAGACAATCCTGTTCTGTTATTTATTTTATTATTGTTAATGTACCTTACACTTGGTGCAATGTAGTCAATTCCAAAGATGAAAGTCTAAAATATTTTCAGACCAGAGATAAATCACCCTTATGAAAGATCACTTAGTATTCAGAGTGAATCCTTCCTTTTGGTTGTGGAATTTTAAAAAAGAGCCCTCTCCTCCCCCCTCTAGCATATGCATAAAAGTGGATGGAGATGAATGCAGACTTATCTGAGAAATCCATAGTAATCTTGATCTGAAGATGTCATAATAAACTACCATCAGGTGTTTGTGAACCAGTCTAGAATCAACTTCCCATCTCAGATGAAGGAAACTTCACCTGTATCTGATAGTTTTATACATACGTTGAGTACCACAGTAATGTGGTGGGCTAAATTTTCAAAAAGAGACAGTGATTATTTTGATCTGTCAGTATTCTGGTGCCAAGCTAGGTACATTTTAAAAGGGCCTAGTTTTTAGAAAGTGGTGAGTAGCTACTCACTGAAAATCAACTCCCTTTTGATATTCCATGTTGGGCACCCAATCATTGAAACAACCCCAAATTACTGTTCCCTTCTGAAAGCTTAGGGCAAAATGTTTTGCCATCTTCAAGAAGATAGAGCACCATATAGTGAATCGACAGAATTCTCAGTCTTAATGCTTCATATATAGCCTGAGCAGTCAGCATTTAATTTCTTAAGAGGTATTAGTGGTAGCTGTTTCATTTAGGCCCTCTTGTCCCATCTTATCTTTTATAGGAAGCAGATATGGGATGAAGTAAATATCAGACCCAAAAGTTTATTTGATTAAATTGTGGTAACAGTGTTAATCTTGTAAAAGAAATCAAGATAATAGAAGGGGCTGGATGGCTCAGGAGATTGATAATTGGCTAGAGCACTTTTGCCCTTTCGGTCAGTAGTTCAAATTCAAGCCAAGTCAGTGGTGACTGAAAATCATTACTGTCTGAAAGCGCTGCAGTTGCTATGCAGAATGTATGATTGGTCTCACTGCAGTTCCTAGTGACCTGATGTCCGCAAGGAAAAATAACTACCACCATTGTCAGCGTTATAGGAGATTTAAGTATTGTGCAGGTAATGGAGCCTTAATCACCTTCTCATCATCGGAAGCAGTCCCTCCAAAACAGGGCTGAGGTATCTGACAGGTTAGTTTACAGATGCTGATGTAACTATTACCCAGATTGCTGTTCTTTAGAAAAAAATGAGAACTCCAGTCTCTGGGCTTGCACCTTTGGCATATTCTGTTAGCGCTAAAATGAATTAAAACATGTATATGAAAATCATAGAACTGTAGGGCTGGAAGGAACAACGAGAGTTCATCAAGTCCCATCCCCTGTGCTAAGGCAGGACCAAGTAAACCTAGACCAGCCCTGACGGTTGTTTGTTCAACCTGTTCTTTAAAACTTCCAATGATGGGGATTTCACAACCTCCCTTGTGAAAGCCTATTCCAGTGCTTATCTATCCTTATAGTTAAAAAGTTTTTCCTAATATCTAACCTAAATCTCCCTTGATGCACATTAAGTCCATTATTTCTTCTCCTACCTTCAGAGAACTGGGAGAACAATTGATCGTGTCTTCTTTATAACAGCCCTTAACATATTCAAAAGCTGTCATTAGGCTGTTTTTTAAAGTAATTCAATATTGTTCTTATTCCGTTCAGTATATTGACCAGTCCTTGGCAGAGGCCTACAAACCTCAACAAGAAGTGCTACTACTAACTAAGTGCCAGAAAAAAGTATTTCATGCATGGTTCTCCACATGAGCATGGACAAAACTAACAAAATGGTGGGAAGCTTATGTTCACATTATTTTTCTGAAGATAAGGAAACAAGTCCCCACCTGTAATAAAGCCCCATAATGCTTAGCCAGCAAAGTAAATGCCGCCTTGTAAAGCAGCACATAA
The DNA here is from genome assembly GCF_965152275.1 of Natator depressus. NCBI lineage: Eukaryota > Metazoa > Chordata > Testudines > Cheloniidae > Natator > Natator depressus. The sequence continues at coordinate 127,067,068 of NC_134235.1, forward strand.
GGGGGATGTGATGGGGTTCACTCACCACCACAGCGCCTCCTGCTGGCTGTCCTGAGGATTAGCTCCATTCACCAATGCACCCTCTTTTGGTGATGTCTTGCCACCATCACTTCTGCTCCAAGACCTATATCACCCCACGGACCACTGCATCCGCTTCAGGACACAGCCCTCCAGCTGTGTTACACTTGGTTCTACTCCCTCCCGGGGGAACTGCAGTCCACTGTCCAGCCAGTTTCTTCAGTGGCAACTCAGCCAATTGCCTGGCTACTTGTTCAGTGGTGAGGGGGTGGGGAGAGACCCAGGCCCACCCACTACTCTGGGTCTCCAGGCCCAGGGACCCTGTAGATGTCCACCACTTGCTGTGTCCCCTCCAACAACTCTGTAGATCTCCCTGGGCCACTTCCCTGTGGTCCCAGCACTCTCTTTGCCCTCGCCTCAGGGCTTTAGCCTGCAGATCCCTGCAGCTTGCCAGGAACTGCTTTTAACTCCCTGGGTCTCTGTCTGCACTACTGCTCTGTCCAGGGTGCTTGCTGCCTTCAGTCTGCAAGGCAACCAGTCCTCCTCCCTCTCAAGCTCCAGGGAGCGACTGAAGCTGCTCTGCTCTGCAGCCCTTTTTATATGGGCCCGCCTGGCCCTGACTGGCTGCTCATCGCAGCCGCTCTCTGATTGGCTTCCTCCCGCACAGCATCCCAAGGGCTCTATAACCCCCTTAAATCCCAGAGTGGGGCAGGCGTCTCATCACCAGGGAAAAACAGTGAATTTGACAATGGATTCCAAATAATTTTGCATGAAGGTTCTGTGCACATAAAATACAATTCATACAGTGACTGAAATATCAGCTAGTTTGAGCAATAGTGCAGCCCATGTTTCAAAGAGGCCTTAGTAAATGTTCTCCCCAGTTGCCATTGGTTAGCAGACCATTTTGAAAGTGAGAGAGTAAATGAAAAGATCTAAATGCAGCTTAGAAAGAATGAATGTGACCAAAATAGCCAAGATGCATTCAAACAGAGGTGAAAAGGATAGAAAGAGAGAACCCAGATAAGGAGGTAGGAACTGAAGCCAAGTTTCATTCAGAAAGGAGGAAAAGGAAAGGGACGAACATAGCCCTCAGTCATTTAAACACAGCCCACTGTGGTCCTATGAGTGTCAGCAGGCCTGTGGGTATTACATTACCCCTGAAATGTTATAAATTAAATTATGGAGTGGAGAGTATGCTTGTAAAATTTGCAGATGACACTCAGCTGGGAGGGGTTGCAAGCAATTTGGAGGACAGGATTAGAATTTAACATGACCTTGACAAATTGGAGAATTGGTCTGAAATCAATGAGCTGGAATTCAATGAAGTCCAAAAAACTTCACATAGGAAGGAAAAATCAAATTCAGAACTGTAAAATTGGGAATAACTGGCTAGGTAGTGGTACTGCTGAAAGGATCTGAGGGTTATAGTGGAACATAAAGTGAATATTAGCCAGCAATGTGATGCAGTTTTTAGAAAAGCTAATATCATTCAGGAGTGTTATTTGTAAGACATGGGAGGTAACTGTCTCACTCTACTCAGTTCTGGTGTGGCCTCAGCTGGAGTACTGGAGTGTCCAGTTTTGGGCACCACATTTTAGGAAAGATGTGGATAAGTTGGAGATAGTCCAGAGGAGAGCAACAAAAGTGATAAAAGTTTTCACCTATGATGAAAGTTTAAAAAAAAGGTTTTATGAAACAGCACTTACTATTATAGAAGTTCCTTAGAAACCAATGGACAGTGTGGACCAGACATTACTGCAACTGCAATACTTATCCACAGGCAGAAAGATACTTTTAAAAACCTTTTTCTGCTAAGAATTCTACAGAATTTTGTGAATAAAATCATATCTTTTGGAGATATGCCTTTTTACATGGCCAAGCATGAAAACATCAACAGCCATGGCTGTTCTATGTTATACAAAACATGTTGCTTTAGTAACCAAGGTCTAATTTAGCGTCTCTGCACAGGACTGCGAACAATAACAGGAAGCACTGTTGCCACCTACTACTCACAGAAGAATAGCCAAAAAAAAAAGTGTGTGTGTGTGTGTTGCAGGGGGAGGGGGGATTGTGTTGATAGGACCAGTGTGGGGCAGGGCTTCCAAAGCCTGATTTTGTACCTTTGAAGCCACTGGGAGCTTTGCCATTAATTTCACTGGGAAGAGAATGAGGCCCTGGCAGAGGAGTAAGTGTGATTTATGCATTGATTTGTGGAGGAGCAAGTGTGACAACATATTTAACTGTTCCTCACTACATCTTTATGCGAGTTTATAGTTATAAAATAAGCCCCCAATGGAAGTCCATTTCTTTGCAATATCATTTGCTATTATTCTGAATGGTCAAAGTGTACATGCTGTCCTTTTCAATTATTATTTGTCCTCAATACATTCAACATTCAAATTTTGTAAATATGCAAACACAGTAAAATGTCATAGACTTTAAGGCCAGAAGGGAGCATCGTGATCATCTAGTTTCATCTCCTGCACATCACAGGTCACAGAAACTCACCCATCCACTGTTATAGTAGGCCCATAAGCTCTGGCTGAGTTAATGAAGTCCTCAGATCTTGATTTAAAGACTTCAAGTTACAGAGAATCCATCATTTACTCTAGTTCAGTGGTCCTCAAATTTTTTCCCCCAAGGACCTTTTTGGCATCTTACCAACTGTCTCAGACCCTTTTCATTTTGAGAGCTACCAGAACGCCCCTGCCCGTGTGGGAACAATCCCACTAGTGTGACCTCTCACGTCATTTTGCTCTACACCGCTTTAGTTCAAACCAGCAAGTGACTTGTGCCCCAGACTGCAGAGGAAGATGAATCCCACTTCCCCAAGTCTAACCTGCCAATCTGACCTGGCGGAAAATTCCTTCCCAATCCCAAATATGGCAATCAGTTAGACCCTGAGCATGTGGGCAAGATGCACCAGTCAGACATCTGGGAAAGAATTTTCTGTAGTAACTCAGAGCCCTCCCCATCTACTGTCCGATCTCTGGCTGCTGGGGATATTTCTTAATAGCAGTTTCAGATGGGCCCTGTGCCATTGTGGGCAATCTCATCATACCATCCTCTCCATAAACTTAGTAAACTCAGTCTTGAAACAAGTTAGGTATTTTGCCCCCACTACTCTCCTTCTCGCCTCAGGCTTAAACTTATTTTTGGCCAGTTTATATCTATTTGTTCTTATGCCAGCATTGGCCCTTAACTTAAAAATTCTTCTCCCTCCCTGGGGTTTCTTCCTATAATGTATTTATAGAGACCAACCATATCTCCCCTCCACCTTCCTTTGGTTAGGCTAAACAAGCTAAACTCCATGAGCCTCCTCTCATAAGGTAGGTTTTCCATTCCTCTGATCATCCTAGTAGCCCTTCTCTGCACCCGTTCCAGTTTGAATTAATCTTTCCTAAACACTAGAGCCCAGAACTGCACACAGTATTCCAGATGAGGCCTCACCAGTTCCTTCTCAAATGTCAATAACACTTCCCTATCTCTGCTGGAAATACCTCACCGGATGCATCCTAGGATTGGATTAGTCTTTTTCACAGCCACATCAGATTAGCAGCTGATAGTTGTCTTGTGATTTGACCAATGCACCCACTTTGTTGCTTCCAATTGATATGTTCACAACTTATAGTCAAAAATCTTGTTGTTAGTCCCCAAGTGCATGACCTTGCACTTTGCACTATTACATTTCATCCTATTTCTATTACTTCAGTTCTCAAAGTTATCCAAATGTTCTTGTTTGAAATTCCAGTCCTCCTCCATATTGGCACTGTACCTGCCAACTTTGGGTCACCTGCAAATTTTGTTAGTACACTCCCACTTTTTATGCTAAAGTCATTAAATGGCAGTGTTAGATAAGATTGGTCTCAAGATGGTGCTTTAGTAACGTAAGGGAGGGAAAAGCCTTTCAGTCTATGATCATAGTCTGTCCTCAACTGATTTGGCACATAAGTGTGATGGGTACAAAACGACCATCTTTACCTTAGTTGAAAGTCTTTCCTTTGTGAAGAATACATGCTGGTGCACAATGGACTTGACAAAGAAAGAAAGCTGGAATGCCAGTCCCACAAATAATAGAGCAGAACTGAATGCATCTAAGAGGTAGACAAGTGAATTGCTCGATAAATAATTAATCCAACCAGAGTGCAATATATTTATATGTACCTATAATCAAACAATGCCAGGTCATTTTAATCTACATTATTCATAGGTCCATATCTTTTATGAGATTGTATTTCCTAGTCACTCATTCACCAATAATGATTTTTTATTTGATTTATTTGAATTTACAACAGTAATGTGCCTGGTCTCCTAAACTTGCAGGAGTATTATGATAGGTCCTCTGTGTGTGTATTTTTCCCTTTGTTTGATTACAGTAAGACTGACGATATCCCAGTATGTGTTGATCATTCTTTTGGATTATTCATACCTCACTTATCTAGTCTTATTTTCCAGTTCTGAAGTCCCTGATCTGAAGCACAGGATACTGTTTTTTGTCAGATTTGACTTTAACTTTAAGAATGCAGCCAGGTCTATGTGACTTCTAAAACAGCAAGATTAAGGCTAAAAGTAATAATCTACCTTCTTCCTTTCTCTCTTGGATAGCTGTCTTTTATATATGGGAATCAACATAAACTTTCTCTGTCCACTCATTCTGTTCCTGTGTACTGTAACTCCCTTCTGAGGATCATTCTAAACACCCATTGCTGAAGCCTATTTTGGTTTGTCCTCAAGTGTCTGGAACATATGGCCACTTCACTTCCCATAACACCTGGCAGGGTTCAGAGTAACAGCCGTGTTAGTCTGTATTCGTAAAAAGAAAAAAGAAAAGGAGTACTTGTGGCACCTTAGAGGCTAACCAGTTTATTTGAGCATGAGCTTTCGTGAGCTACAGCTCACTTCATCGGATGCATAGCATATCGTGGAAACTGCAGAAGACATTATATACACACAGAGACCATGAAACAAAACTTCCTCCCACCCCACTGTCCTGCTGCTAACAGCTTATCTAAAGTGATCATCAAGTGATCATCAAGGAAGGCCATTTCCAGCACAAATCAAGGTTTTCTCACTCTTCCCCCCCCCCCCCCACACACACAGACACACATACAAACTCACTCTCCTGCTGGTAATAGCCCATCCCTCTTTGAAACTATGGGCTATTACCAGCAGGAGAGTGAGTTTGTATGTGTGTCTGTGTGTGTGTGTGTGGGGGGGGGAAGAGTGAGAAAACCTTGATTTGTGCTGGAAATGGCCTTCCTTGATGATCACTTGATGATCACTTTAGATAAGCTGTTAGCAGCAGGACAGTGGGGTGGGAGGAAGTTTTGTTTCATGGTCTCTGTGTGTATATAATGTCTTCTGCAGTTTCCACGATATGCTATGCATCCGATGAAGTGAGCTGTAGCTCACGAAAGCTCATGCCCAAATAAACTGGTTAGTCTCTAAGGTGCCACAAGTACTCCTTTTCTTTTTTCTTTTTACCTGGCAGGCTGTTCATGTATGGAGATTGTCTTAATTAATGCACCATGCTGTGGCTGTTCAAGACCAAGCATTAGAATACAAAAGCTGGTGGCTCTAGTTTTTTTTGTTTTATCTTGGAGAGGAGGAGACAACAGAAACTGTGGAGTAGATACCTGCCAACAGTCAGAGGCCGTTGTCTGGGACATCCATCTCCCCAGCGCTGTTGGCAGACATAGAAGATCATGAGTTCGAATGTGTTTTACACCATTCTGGAGTATAATATTTTAAATAATAGTAGTTTATGTAATATTTGGTTTTCATTCAAACAAGGAAACAGTCCTCTTGCAATTTCATTTCCAATCTGCAACCATTGTAGGTGGTATGTGTCAAGGAATTCAACCAAAAAGGTACTGATTGGAGGTCCCCATTTTTGCTCACCCCTAATCTCTAGCCATTTATTCTGTTATAGTGTATATCCTGAATAGGTATTCCAGCTCTCATTAATTGTTAGAAGCTTTAGTAGAGTTCCAGATACGTCAGGCAAAAAGGATAGAGTAGAGAACTGTAATTTAATCTAGTCTAAGGTAGATGACCTCCAGTTAATTGTCTTGTTTTAAAAAATATTTCAAATTCAAATAGCACACTATTCTTCCAAGTATGCAGGTTCTATATCATTTGGTTCAACAAGATTTCTCCTTCAATTTCCTGGGGGATAACAATCTTGACAGCATTAATTTTGTTTTGTAAATGTTTTTCTAAACTTCCCTGTGGTCATGAGTATTTTCTGGTGTATTCAAGCAGCATAGTTCTAAGTCACAGTCTAGACTAGATGATAAAACCAAACCATACATCATATTGTATGTGCTCGTCTTTTCCTCCAGCTAGGCAAACTGAATAGTTGGAGACAAGATTTTTTAAATTAAATCAATGTAACTAATAACAATATCAGTACTACAATACCAAAGAAGTATTTATTTGGCAATATAAATCACTCTCATCTCTTTCCAGTTGTCAGTATTTTTCAGTAGAAACTGCTAAGCAGAAAACAAATGGGACCATGCTCTCACTGTATGTTAAAAATAATTTAAACCAATAGAGGTTTTCAATGTTAATGCTAAAAATCTAGATATTTCTGGCTTTCAAAATTCCAGTATTATAATATTCATTTGTATATTAATACACATATCCATCTTCCACATCAGCACCCACAGTATCTCTTAAGAACAGTGCAGTGTGTGTAACCCTAAGCAAAATTTTTGACTTCTGTTTTGAACTGATATCAAGAGTTATTGATTCAGGAAGTTAATATTGCTGATACAAAGCCCAGATCAATAGCACGTGACAGTGACATGATGAGAAAAAAGTTTATAATATTACCGTATAAATTTGTTAGGAGAACTTTTGATGACTTCTGGCTGCAGAGGAAAGGTGAAAGTGAAAATTGGACGTGTGGGTGTGCACACGCGCGCATGGTGCAGTAGATTGGATGTAAAGCCGGCAAAGGCAAAACTACAGTAGACAGATCAAAGGGTTTTTTTGTCACGCTTTCTATCAGGCAGATTCTGAGAAACAAAGAGATTCTGAAGGTTTCTTTTTTACTTTCTCCTAAACATGTTCATGTTTTAATATGAGTTAGAGAATTCTGCAGGGTCACCAGTAAATTGTTAAAAGAAAAAGCCAAATTGCGTTTTTTTCTTTTTTCTGGGCATAAAAACTTGATATCCAAATCCTTCTTGCTTTAACATTGAAGTCAATAGGATGTCTCATGAGCAAAATGAGCAGGACTTGGCGAGAGGTGCTTGAAATTTGGAACTTCCAGTTTTCAAGAAAAATTGTCATTTTGAAATGTTCCATGAAGAGGACATTCAAAAATATTTTTGTTTTGGAAACACAGAAACAATGATTCTGAAAGGAGCTGCTCAGTGAAATTGACATGATTCATGTCAGGTTCACTGCTGCTATTTGCTACTGGGAAGCGTTAAATCTCACAAGAATCATTTCAATCAGCTCTTGTGGACCCCAGGGTCCATGACTCTGGGGCAGCCCAGTCATGCACATTGCCCCAGGGCCATAGATCCCATGGCTTCCAAAGTCCTGGACCAGTGGGCTCACTAGGACTGCCCAACTTGTGGAACCTGAGAAGCCAGCTACCCTGAGAGCTCGGCCTGAGGAACCCTGAGATCAGCTGCAGGGCTGGGAGTCAAACCTAGGTTAGAGCCAAGATTCTCATGGTTTCCAAGCACTTGTGTTTCCATGAGAACATTTTGGGTTCCACAAATTGGTATTTTCTGACTAGTTCTAGATTTGGCTCTCCTATTACATTTTTTACATTAGATTCAGAGATTTTTGAAAGAAGGAGGGATCTCTGGTCATCTAGTCTGACATCCTGCATAACACAGTTCCTAGAATTTCACCCAGCACTTCCTGCAGTGAAGGGAATTTATTCTCTTAAGTGAACACTACCAGGCCAAATAAACTGAAGTTTCATTAGAAGTTATAAGTTAATTACGAACAAGGTGGGTGAGGTAATATCTTTTATTGGAACAATGTCTGTTGGTGAGAAAGACAAGCTTTCAAGCTTATACAGAACTCTTCTTCAGGTCTGGGAAACATACTCACAGCTAAATCTGTTCCATTTCATATTTAGCTGTGACACTCTGAGTACATTTCCCAGAACTGAAGACCTCCATCTAAGCTTGAAAGCTTGTCTCACTCACCAACAGAAGTTGGTCCAATAAAAGATATTACCTCACCTAACTTGTCTTCTTAATATACTGAGACCAACATGACAACAACAATAACACGGCATACAAAATTACAAACAAGTCATTTGGGACCCAATCCTGTTTCCAATGAAGCCAGTGGACATTTTGGTGCTAGCTTTTGTTTAAATGGCATGGTATTGATAACCCATACACAGAAGATGGATTGACTATCATGGGCTCATTGATTAAACCAATGGGAATATAGCCTGAGTAAGGACTGCAAAATTAGGCTTTGGATTTATAAATGCATAATTAACATTCTACTGTCTTAGACAGCTATGTAATAAAATGCATATTTTTTAAATATAGATAGCTTTGTGATAGTTTACTTCTCTTTTCTGCCTATACTATAGATCAGTGGTTTTCAACCTTTTTTCATTTGCAGACCCCTAAAAAATTGTGAATGGAGGTGTGTACCCCTTTGGAAATTTTACACATAGTCTGTGAACCCCCAAGGGGTCCACAGACCACAGGTTGAAAACCACTGCTGTATATATCCGTATGCATAGATTAGCTATTTTTCCTGTGTTCATGTTTATGCCAGTATTGTACGTGCATTGATGGACAGTGTAATCTAGTAACCCACATTATCTAACATGAAAATTCCATGGGATACCAAAGGTAGAGGTTGAAAAGTTGCTTGTCAGCTCAACTGTACTTCTGTCTCTTTGTATCTTTCCCCTTTTCATCTGGGCATTCACAGTCTTTCCTTATTTTCCTCTCAGCCTTATTTCTTGTTGATTTTGTTTGTTTATTTGTTTCATTTTCTTTTTCTTTTCTACTCCTTTCTGTTCTCCGTTTCTCTTTTTTTGTTTGTTTTTCATTTCATTTTCCTTCAGAGACTCCAGTGCACTAACAACTGAACAAGCAATTGATGAAGGATCCTACTCTGATCAAGTCAATAGTATTGACTTCTGCCGTACCATGATTTTACCCCAGAGCTTTCTTGTTGTATTGGTAATGTAGTGAAAGTGATTAGCGTCACATCAAATGTCACATAAGGATAAACTACAGCGCAGGAGCGGAACAGTAGTAGAGTTGGTCAGTTGCCCGTGCCTTTAAGAAGTTCCAGTGGTTATGCTGGTTTCTTTTTTTTTTTCCCCACAAGAAAACAATGTCAACTTCCCCATTTTATAGCTTATGCTATTTGGTCATCACTGCACTGTTTATTGATTTATAGAGTGAAATAACTCTAACTTCTTGGGGGTGTGACTCTGTGACTTTTAAGAAGGTGGTGGACATAGAAGTGAGAAACTGATATCCTTGCTTAGCAATAGGCACAGTTTGGGATGGGGCTATGAATGTCCCACAACTCAGCTAAGCCACTTAAGCCTTATCCTTCATGACCATCTTTTTTTTTTTCTGGTATTGGAATACGCCTATGCAGAAGTGGCCAGTGTGTACGTTATTTAAAAACGTTATCCACAGATATCTTCGGTAACTTCTTCTACATTTACCAATGTGACTTGTCTGTCTTTCTCTGTCCTCTAGATCATCAAAATCTCAGGGGTGGGCACTGTTTTTTACAATACTAAGCACATTGTCAATCCTATAGTAATCATAAGACACTATCTGAAGTATTTCACTCGTGACCTATTCATTCTTTCAGCTTTGAAGCCAAAGCTCCAAAAAATGAGAGTCAGTCACATGGCCTTGCTGTGTTACTTACCCCATTATAGGCTGTTTTAATTACATCTTCAGTCCAGTGGTGCACTTGTTAAGTCAGTATGTGATTCTGAAGTAAACCATGGTGGTTACACAGTTTAACTTCAAAACAATCAGAATGTAACACAGCATTTCACACTAAATATGCAATTAACTCATGTCATCACTGTGTTATCCATTGGAGAAATCATTGTATGTTTATTTTCATGCTGAGATGAATGATAGTTGGCATGAAGGAAATACAGCCATAACAGTGAATCCAAATTATGACAGGTTTCCTAGCATCATGATCTTCATTAATGGGCACTGGCAACAGAAATCCAACAGGTTTTTAGGCAGCTTGCTAGAAAAATGGGCACTTCAGTGTTTCTGCATGTTTTCTCAGTTGGAGGTTCATATACCTCAAGGAGCCACTCCCCCTCACACTTACTGTGCATTATACATCAAGATCCAGAGAAAAAATGCTGCTGTAATTTTTTTTGTTTGCCCCCTCCATAGGACTGAGTTTTTTAATCAGATACTTTTTATGTTTCTTCATGCATTCAAATCATAAACCTAAACTGTTGACGTTAAATATTTTACTTTTGCATGTTTGCTTTGGCAGATTTTAGTGACGAATCAAGTGATGACTTTGGAGAATGAGGCCAGCTAAGGACTTAACTGTACTTCTCTAAGATCTTGGATGATGTGGCACCATAATCACAGGTAGATCTTTCTATTTTATAGATCTCTGCATCACCTACTGGAAACCAGTGCTAAATGAAATTATCCTTTCTAAAACAAATCCATTTAATTTGTAGTTTAAAATACAGTATCTTTTTCAATTTTGTTTGTATATAAACTTGAACCAGTTTTTGCCACATAAAATCAAGGAAGAAGAATCCAGAAATTATAGAGTGTTTGGTGCAGGTCTCAAAAGAAATATTCTGTCCAAACCAGAGTCTCGTACAAGTCACCAGTTCTGCTCATGGAATTATATTTACAGATGCCTGTACTGTATGTCATGCATTTTAGACTGTTTCAATTTGCATGCAGATTGGAGGAAATGAAAGTCCTTTTACAGCCTACTCAGTGCCTCTTAAAGGACAGAAATCCATTTTCTCTTTTTGAGCTTCACTTTTATAATGTTTTTTTCTCTCGTAATTGCAGGGTATTACTTTTGTCAAATGAGATATGTCTCATTTCAAAGTCATACCTCAGTAAAAGCTCTTTTAGAGAGGAAAGGAAGACAATGTCACAGGCTCCCTCATGTTTATTAATATTAATATGCTACTGTCTAGATCAATTGTGGAATCAAACTCCAAGCTTCTTTTCCTTTATTGATGTCAGGAATCTAATGCTGGGGAACAAGAACCATTGATAATATTCCATGCTTATTTAAAGTTTAGACCAGATGGAGGTAGCTGGTTTTAAGCACTGCTGTCATATGTGTGATGGCAGTTATATTATACACTCTGAAGGTGAAATCAAAATAAATTTAGAGTCTGCATCTCAATCCGCAGGAGATGACAATCAATTTAGATGAGCCATTTGGTCTAGTGAACAATTCATTCTGCAAAGGAGGCGGGGGAGTTGAGTTACATTTGTAATGTGGGATATATGCAGTTATACCACCTTGGTTTGTGTTTCCGTTCAATGTAATGAGGAAAGTAAGATTGAACCAAGTCAGCATTGGATGGATTACTTCAAGGAATGCCTACATGAAGAGGGCAGTAGTGTTGGTGATTCAATAGGTGTCCATCTTCCCTCTGAAGCAGTACTAGATCACAGTCCGAGCATAGTGCTGGGGACAATGTGATGTTGGATGTGCCATCATTTGGATGGGATGCAAAACCAAGGTCCTGATGGTTTTGGTAATTAAATAATCCTTGTATTTGTCTTCACAGTAAGATATTCGTCCTGCTGGCCTGCCCAAACTCCATCTTCTGTAATGCCATTCTGTACGCCTAAAACTCTCATAGTTGCCATTCAATAGGATGTACTTCACATTCTGGCCTAAAGAGTTGAGTGGTAATGGGGTTACAGATGCCACATTCTGCCACTGAGGCAGCTGCATTTCAATAATTCTTCTGTATACACAGTATGTAGTATGTAAAATACTTTGAATTCACAGGTGAGTCTGGGCCACAACATTCTGATGAAAAATCTCAAACACTGGAAATTTGGGACTGTCCGGAACCCTGATTTTGGTTCAGCCCTATCTCCATTTAGAATCCTTTGTGAAGAGCAATATAATAAAATTGGCACATGTCCCTACTATGTGTGTCTCCTCATGGGACAGTGTTGTGTATGTCAAATCAAAACAGACCTGGTGATATAATACCAAGGTCTCATAACTTGATGGTTCTCTTTCCTGATGCATAATTTAAGATTCTGATTTTTAGTGAAATCAACATCTTGATTAGTTTCTTTGGTAGTTGTGTTCCAGGAGCATGTTGTGCTATCAGCTGTTGAAAATACATTTCCTGCCTCATGAGAATGCCCTAGATAACCTATTACTGTGTGGCTTTCACTTTGCTTGCTTAATTTTTTGACAGTGGGATTAGAGTTGGAATTACAAATCATGCCTCTTAGGAAATGTTGGCAGACAACATGGCACTAGACATTTTTCTAGTGCTGTTTGTGTCAAGACTTGACAGTGCATGTTTATCATCAGGAATCATGATTCATCATCCACAAAGGATAACAAATATAAAGAACAAATAAGAGGGGGGAAGTGCGATTTGCTGTTTCAGCATGGAGATTGCCAGCATTTTATTTGCAAACAAAATTGAAGTAATCTTTTCACTAGAGATTTGAATGCTTGTGTACCTCAGTCCCCTTAAGCATACTAGGAGAAGCTCATCAAATTTGTATATTCACCATAACAAATTTCCAACACGTTTATTCCTACAATTAGCCTATAAATCAATATTTAGCCATTGAAACAAGGTGTCTATCTGTCAGTTATTGAGCACCCACAACTGTCATATCAAAGGCGTACAGGTGCTCAGCATCTTTGCAAATTAAGTCACTTATTTAGGTGTATAAATGTAGCTTTTAGATGCCTGAATTTAGACAGCTAGGTTTCAAATGTTCACTGTGTGGTATAGATTCATTTATATATGTATATACTCATATGAACATACACAAGCATATAATATGTGCATATGCATTGATATAGGACTACATTTATTTGTGGGGGTATAAGGGGGTGTGTGTGCAATTCTAATCTTGAAATAATAGTTGAGATCAGTCAGGGCAACAGAACACTGTTGTGTATTCATTATAGATGCAGAACATTCAAGTATTTCTTTTGGTCACAGAATTCTCAGTTAAGTTTAGGAAAATCAATTCCAGATTTGTGAACGCTGAAGAGCTTTAAAAAAAAAAAGCGGGGTGATTTCAGCTCCCACCCACTTACCACCCTCGCAGGCTTTTACAGCTGTAGTAATGTTATTTGAAAGTTAGCATGACAGGCAGTAATCCAGGTCATCATAATATCACACATTCTGGGAGAAACAAACAGAGTAAACAAACAAGTAAAAATGTAAAATCCTCTTGTCACAATCAAAGAAATACTGCAGGAGAGATGAAGAGGCAGCTCGGCTGTAAGACAACAATCCATAATTTACTTTGCAGATGTCTCTGTAATTTAAGCAGCAGGCGGAACAACCACACAGTTGTAGATGCTCTGGGGAAAGGATACCCAGAGCCTCATAAATCATGGTGGGGATTAAAAGCAATGAACATTCATCTTCTTAACCTCGTAAAGCAATATTGCAAAGCTAAGGATTACAACTTAGTGTGCATGTAATCTTTGTTCAGGGATAAAGGGTGTCAATTTTTTTAAAAGCTTCTCTCAATTAGCAGTGGCATGTGCCTTCTGGGAAGAGAGCAGGAAAAATAGTTTTTAAGTTGATTTAATAAGAGTTCCTTCGTATGAAAAGAACACTTAATAAGAGCACTTTCTATCAAGAAAAAAAAAAAACTATAAGGGAAGTCTGGGTCTGATGGTAGTTTGTTTCCCATTAAGCTATACTGGTGTTTTCTGTTTTATTTCCTTCTGTGGAAGCTAGATTTAATACACAAGAACTTAAGCAAAAATAGAATTCACACATTGTAGTCCTGGAGTCCTAAACCACTTCTTCTCCTGCAGGATTTGTCTCTCCTCTTCACAGGAACTCAGTGTTATTCAATGGCTTTCATGCGGTAAGCAGGAAATCGTTCACAGGAAAGGTGGAGTTTTAAGGCTTCAAGGCCAAGATTTATAATACCTAGTTAGTCTCTTAATTCCCTATTTAGCCACCTAAGTTAGTTGGCCTCATTTTCAAAAGTGCTGAGCACCCAACATCACCCACTGATTTCAAGAGTGCCCATTGAAGTCATTGTGCAGTTGGTGCTTGGCTCTTTTGAAAATCAAGTCATATATTTAGGTGCTTAAATATGGATTTAAAATGTAAATGTGGGCATATCTTTTGCAAATATTGGCCCACAACTGTACATAGCCTCAAATTATTTTGTTTTCATCCATCCTGTTTCCTGAATGGTCAAAACAAATGTGATTTCTTTTTTTAAGTTGTCCGTGTCCCTTCACATTTTAAAACTTTTAGCCACTTGAGAAATTTGATGTCAAATCGTAAAGAAGTCTGACACTACTTAGTCTCATTCTTGCTTCCCCTTCCACCACAGTTTCCTCAGCTTTGAAGTTACTATTTGTTGATTTTTTTCTCAGGCTTCTAATGATGTCACTGTAGATAGATATGTGTGTTTGCTCTATCCCCTGAGAGGGAGCCCCGGTCTAAGATGCAGATATTTCCTTCCAGTGTGATCACAGCTGGGCTTTTTCCCCAAGTATGTGGGAGTATTAAGTATTAGATAAGCAGGCACATGTGAATAATGCAGTAGTTAGGTTCTGAGGTTTTAATAGTGGCTAATATTCGGATCTTTAAAACAGAGTATAACACTCACCGCCACCTATCCCAAGGCTCCACTCTCAGATCACAGAACCCCTTACCCTATGTTGCATTCCCTCTGCCCAAACAACTTAACTCTTCCTCCAAGATCTTAGATATCTTTTGCCTGGGGAAATAAACAACCTTCACCTCTATGTCTTATCAGATGTTTCCTGGGACTGTATTTCCTCCTCCTCTTTCCCTCAAGACCTTTAAGAAGGCTTTCCATGACCCGGGTGCTTTTGGGGGTTGCCTTTTAAGGTCATTAGAGTCCTAAGGGAAGTCTTATGGTGCCAACACTGGCTCTGAGAGCCCTTGTCTGTGTATAAGAAAGGTTGGGTATGGGAGTAAGCAAGTATTGAGGTTATTTGTGAGGTCATTTATCATTTGGGTTGCACATCTGTGTCATTCATACTGCTTGATATTGTTGTTTAAGGCCCATTGCCTTCAATGCAACTTTCTGGAATTCAAGGGATACTAGTTCATGACCTGTGATTTCAAAATCTGAAATTATGAATCAGCTTTTCTTTTGGAAAAGAATGATTGGGCCCACCATAACTAATGTTCTCCTGGAAACCATGAGCCAGAGCTTCAAAAGAAATGAAATGCCACTTTGAGAGTAGGAGGGATAAATCTTTGAAAACAGTCCTGGATAATCTTCTCTCCATAACCTTAAAAATAATCATGCAGAACTTGAAAGACCTCAAACAGTTTGAGCCCAATGTTTGGGCTAATACCATGGTCATCTTAGTTCCTGGTGTATCTCCATTGACTTCACTGGGAGCTTGTTAGTGCTCTGCACTTGTGAAAATCTGGCCACTTAAAGAGTCTAAATATGGACTCTATAGCCCAACTTTAGGCATCCAGTTGTGCAAATCTTGTCTCATGGGTCTATCTATCGGGCAAATATATAAAAAATGGTTGTATCTGAGTTAGCATTTTGAATCTGAGCATAAAGATCAGTATTTTCTGTTGTAGTTCATGTGATTGGTTCAGCTTTTTTTTCAGGGTTTTATTTTTTTACCATTGTGGATTTGTGTATATTGAGTCATCTTCTTTCCCCCTTCTCCAGATCTCAGTCTATCCTCAGTCTATCCTTAATTCATTGCTATTATTGTTTATT
Source organism: Natator depressus (assembly GCF_965152275.1). Lineage (NCBI taxonomy): Eukaryota > Metazoa > Chordata > Testudines > Cheloniidae > Natator > Natator depressus. The sequence goes on from NC_134235.1 coordinate 127,083,036, forward strand.
TCACTGTCTGTGTCTTTGTAATTTGGTAACTGGCTTCCAATAAAACGAGTAAAAGGATTAAAAGCTCATATTGAAAAGGAACTGGCTACCACAGCACCACTTCTCTGGTAGGAGGGTTTGAGACCTTGATCCTCCAGTTCACTCTTTATTTCAAAGAATCAATCCACAAAATACTTTACCTGTTGATGATCATTACATTAACTACAGGTTTATTTAGCATTTGTATTGTGGTAGCACTCTCAGGTGTTCCCCTGAGGATGGGGACCCCATTATGTTGGACTCCATACAAACACATAAAAAGATGGCGTCCCTATTAGAGCTGGTCAAAAATGTATGTTTTGTTTGTTCCAAAAAATTAGTGAGCACCTTAATTATTGTCCCTCTGGCTACACTGTAGTCCGAGGTGTGATTGTCTGCACATGCTCCATACCCAAGCGAGCTTTAATCTCCCTAGGGCACTAATAGCAGTGAAGCTGCAGCACTATGGGCTTCAGAAGAGGCTCGCTCACTGCATGCGCACTTGGGGTCCCAGGTGGGCAGCCCAGGCTGAATCTTGTAATCCGACAGCTCCATTGCTTTTGGTACTCACTCTAGCTAGATTAAAGATGGCGCAGGTATGCCTACGTGGGCAGAAATCACACACACCAATTATAGTAGACATGCCAGTTGTTTTTCTCCTTATTCTCTCTCCTTTATTCTTCCCCATTCTCCTTTTCCTTTTTTCCCTTCATCACTTTTTTTTTTCATTTTGTCCCTCAAGAAGTGAGAGATATTTGGAAAGAAAAGAAAAAAAAATCCTCCCTCTCCTTACTTTGGAGTTTTCTTTTAACAAACAACTAAATCGAACAATGGACCTATAAAGCTGCAGTAAATAAACGATCACATAAAATGGTCTCTCTAACATTTTCATTTTTGAGGGGAAAACAGATATGGGTGCAATTCCAAAAGATTTCACTCGTTCCAGTCCTGGCCTTAAAGAGCTTGCAGACTAATTTAAGACAATGTATAACAAATGTGTGATGAATAATAGAAGGGATGTGAGTCAAGACGCGGGTAATGTGGATTAGTGGTAGTATAAGCTAGTTGTGTGCACAGTTTGATGATTCTGAATAAACTGCTGAGCTTCACTGAAAGAGAATAATGTAAAGTGCTAAAAGCAGCAACATTTTTGAGGGGGGCGGAGCGGGGGGGGATAGCAGTGGTGTTTTTCTAAGCTCCACTTAAAAAAAACTCTGCTCACTGTATATCTTTAAAATCACATTCTGTCTCTTCTTTCTTGGGTACTTTGATCAGCAGTGAAATAGGCCAGTGCTGACATTTAAAGTGTCATCATCATTCAGCTTCAGAATTAACAATGCATTGAAATGAATAAAGGGCCGTTCAAAACTTTCTGAGCTATTGTTTACGCTCTCTTCAGACTCAGGCAGACATCTCCGCATCGCTTTACACTTAGTTAACATTTGCTGGTTATTTTTTGCAAAGACTTAATGGGCGGGGGGGAAGGCAAAGAAAGAAATCCTTGGGTTTGAAACAGAAGATAACAGTTATCAGAGTGTTGGTTTGCTGAAATGCTACAAGCCAGCTCAGTTTGAACCTTGCTCCCCAAAAATAAAATAATACAAGGCTTTAAAGGCTTCACATAAAACCATTTTTACCTTATTCATGAGTAATTATATTCTTTGATGATCCAAACAGATTGTGTTTGACTTCACTTTTTCCCCTATAATGGAATACTTGTTTTTTTTTTAAAAGATGACCATTCCTTTGCTCTCTCTCAATTCACAGGTGTTAATTTAATTGCCAGTGCTCCCCTAGGATATTGATATTTCATTGGGTATCTGCTCGATAATGGAGACAATGGATGTGGGTGTTTCTTTGTGTATCTGGTACGTTAGACAACAATGATGTAGTTAATGAGATGCTAAAACGCTTTTATACCTTTTTTATTTAGATTTCTTTTTCAATTATATGCTTGGAAATGCTTTCTTACAAACTTGATTTTTTTTTCCCTACCAATATTCTCCTTTCTTATTGGAAAGCATGGCAAACAATTTCTCTCTCACTCATATAGAATACAGACCAAGGTGTCTGTGACTCCTTTGTTACCTTGTTTGATAGTGCTATTATGGATCATGTAATCAGTTATGACTGCATAATTCATTAAATAGATTAGAGAGGCAAGGTGAGAGAGGTAATATCTTTTATTGGACCAACTTCTGTTGGTGAGAGAGACAACGTTTTGAGCCACACAGAGCTCATCTTCAAGTCAGATTGTTAGTTAACTTGTGCTCCCTCTGCTGGTTTATTTTTCCTTTTCAGTGGTTTCTTTTTCTATAAATATATGCAAACAGTAACTTTAACACTTTGATGGATTCAAAATATGCATGTAAGAGTGATTATATATGTATGTATGCACGTGCAACACTGGGGTACTGGTTACATATCCATGGCTAAGATTGAGTTTGATTTGTGCACATACGCACGCACAAAAACAAATATGTACATTTCAAAAGTGTCTAATGGGTTGGAGTACTTCAAAACTTGAAAACCCAACTTCAGTCACTTTAAAGAAGCCGTTTACAGAATGTGAGTGCTCACACTTTTTGAAAATGAGCCCCTTAAAATGTCTGAAAATTTCTAGTTGGTTCTGAAAATTTAGACCTCTCCATTTCCAGTTTTTGAAAATATTTCCATTTTAGGTTCTAGTTTCCAAAAATTGACACTTTTTTGCCAAAACTTCTCTATCTACTCCCTAAAGATGGGCAGAAAATAGTAAACCAGTTTTGCAGAAAATTTCAAATATGTATGTTTCCCAGGGCTGAATTGGACCCATATTTCATGAAAATTTGTAACATTTGTATCTATTTTAACAAAATTATATTGAAATAGTTTGAAACTATTAATGAACCTTTTCATTTACTGAAAAAAAAACAATATTTTCAGTAAATGAAAACTTTGAAATTCTAAGTAAACATTTTCATTTACCCCAAACAATGTTTTCAGTAAATAAAAATGTTTAATAACCCATTTTTAATTAAAAAATCAATTAAAGAAATTGATGAAAATTTATGGGAAAACTGAAAATTTTGAAGATATTGGCAATTCTGGGGTGAAAGTTCAGGGTTTTTTTTTAAATGGCAATTTTTCATAGGGAAAAGATTTTTGTGTGAAAACTTTCAACTGATTTGATTATTATTAATAATAATAATTAGTAATACTTAGCTCTTAATGTTTTTCATCATTAAATTACAAAGAAATTTACAAAGGAGGTCAAAATCATTCCTATTTTATAGAAGGAGAAACTGAGGCACATGGGGGTAAAATGACTTGTCTATGATCACAGCAGGCCAGTGACAGAGCCAGGAACAGAACCCATGTGTCTTGAGTCTCAGTCCACTGTTCTATTCATAGGAAACAATGCCTCTGTTTGTGACCCTTTTTTATTCCTTAGTGCATTTAAAAGCCTATTTACATTCTGGGATTGATGGACAGAGCCCCCCCATTGAAGGCTGTCTCATTAGAGGAGGAAGCGGCCACAGTACCAAGACTTAACTAAGTACAGATGGACAAAACATGAAAAAACAAGAATGGGGGTGCAAGTCACAAGGACCTGGATGTTGCCCACTGCCTTGAGGAGGAGTCCAAGGGGTCAGTGGACCAGCCCAGCGAAACTCTGACTGCCTTGGAATGTAGAGTATCGTGTTACTGAACACAGACAGTACAGTCAGGGGTAGCGCAAACTCCTCTTAACAATGTGCCTCAGTCCTGATTTGAAGGAAATGGCTTAGGGATGAGAGGATAGTTCAATATCCATTCTTGATCTCTCTGCTGTCATTGCCAATTAGGCCAGTTAATTAAGGTCTATACTGATGGAATCTTGTTTCATACATCCTGTGGAAGAATTCTTAGCTAGTGAAAGTCCAGGGTTGGACAGGATTCAAACCAGTGGTATAGGAATGATGGATCATGGTCTCCCAACACTGACCCTTTTAAAACTTTTTTTCTGAAGCATGCATTATCCCTTGCCACAGTTCTTTGAATGCTTAAAAAAAAAAAAAAACAAACAAACCATTGTTGTATATGTTCTTTAGACTGTGGTCCTGCAAAATAGTGATCCATTGAAAGCGCCCCGTCTGCCTGGGTGATATCAATTGTAAGCTCTTTGGGGCAAGATCCTTGTCTTCTTGCATGTTTAAGTGCTCTTGCACACTGGTGCCATATAAATAAGGTAATTTGCTATGTTGCATTTCATGTACAAAATAATGTAAACTTGCTTCACCCGCAGCATTTCTAAGTGTAGCACAAATAGCCTATTCCCTTTTGGGGTGTCTGAAAGCATCAGTGGTGCTCCTGTAGTTTGACCACTTTGTATTCACTGAAATAGCCTTGCACATGAGAATTTACCAAGACTGCACTGATTTTAACTGATACTGACAGTTGGTACAATAGGTGAAGGAGCTCTTTTAGAGCCTGAGACTTCATACCATTACTCATATGAGTAATCTTGATTCATACTTGCTGAGCCCCCATTGGGATCAATGGGACTACTCACCAAAAAATATATTTGTTTGCAAGGTCAGGACCTAGCTTTTCAATTACTGTACATTATATGCTTTTAAGAGTTATTTAAATATGCATTACCAAGATGAACTATTATGAGGATTCAGACGTCTGTGGTTCATTGGGTACATAGTATGTGCTATAAAAATAGTAATAAAACTTTATGGAAGAAAAATAGACATGTATAAAATTGGCAAATGATTATTGTGGAAGATATGGGCTATCTGTCATCTCTATTATATTTCTAAGTAAAATGTATTTTCGTCTCTGAAAGACCATAAACCAAAAGAGGAAATTAAATACATACAGACTATAATAAGGTGATATTGTGTACGTGCCAAAAACCAAGGACATTCCGAATTGGAAATCAATGGCTGCAAAAACATTGTGCTATATTCACTTTCAAATACCTGGGTGACTAAACCTGCTGTAAGATCTTCAGCTGGTGTAAGTCTCTGCATTACACTGGTTGAGGATCTAGCTAGCTGAATAAGGCATCCAAATACAGAAGCATTGGTTGAACTTACTGAAACTCCTTTCTAGAATTAAGCTGTTTAAGCTTATAGTGGATGGCTTACATCGCTCTCCAGCACTATATGGAGTATATATTTGTTCAAAATAAAATATTTAAGTGCATAAAAATTCAAAGGAAAAATGATGGCCAAGATTTTTAAAAGCAACTACTGATTTGGGGTGTTTCAATTTTTTGGAGTTCCCAGCTTGAGACACATTACAGAGCTTGAACTGCTGGTAAGCGCTGAGCACCCACCCTCTGGAAATTAGGCTCCATCAAAGTGTGTCACGTTGAGCACATGAAAATTGAGGCATCCAAAATCACTAGTAATTTCTGAAAATCTTGGTTGATTACGGTTACAGTATCCTTATTTGGGATTCATCTGAAAAATCAGTTAACCTGGCTGCATATGTTCATGTGATAAAGGCCTATTAAAGAAAGAGATACTCATTATAGTCTGACACATATATAATAACAGCATTCATTGTTATACTATCTTTTATCTCTGCTGACAATTCACCTATTCTGTGACATTTTGATAAAATACTGAAATATGAAATTAGGGCCAAAGAAGTTGAAGTTCTGCAATGGAAATGCACAGCAGGATGAGTTCAGAATGAAGGGCTAGTGAATTGTGGGTATGGATACATATTTACAGCTTCAGACTTGTGTGTTAGGGTGGCTACTCACGCATCCCCAGAATATTGGATATTCTTGTACTTCTGGGAATGGTGTGGGCATACCCCTGCTGGCATGACCTTGCAGGCACCATGTTGAAGAGCACCTCGCCCAGCTGGTGTGACCTCACATGCATTGTATGTGCAAGATTACACATTATGGAGAACACCATTTTGAAGAGTGCACCACCCTACTCCTGCCAGTGTGATCTCACACACACCGTGTGCATGAGGTCATGCTGGAGGAGGAAGAGTGACACACACTTCAAAATGGCATTCCCCCTACATGTTACCAGTTTGGGACACTGATTGATTGTGTATTGATCTCTGCAGTTACCCAATCTCTTTCATGGGTATTGTGTTAGCTCTTAATGTCCTAGCTTTTGTAATTTTAAGATGTAACCTTAATGTTCCCTTCATCTAGAAATATCATATCCTTTAATGTTGATTATTTATTGATAGGAAATTTTATCCAACTTGAGAACTGGACTCTATAACTGTGCTATTCAGAGCTCATGGCCTGTTTTAAAATTAGTTTCCATGGTGGTTTCTTGCTGGGTGAGGGATAGAGAACTTGTGAGCATGTAAAGTACAATCTTTTACAGATGATGCATAAACAATTTAAAGCTTTCCTGACTTCAAGCCTCTATTGTTTGCTGCCTAACTGAAAGGTAATGGGCAGGGAGGAGGAGGCAGACAGTGAGGAGTGTCAAGATTTGTTTGAAGACTTACTTAGCTGTCGGTTTCACTACTTTTCTGTATTAGAGTTATGTCAAATCATGTTAAAATTTAACACCATGGTTTTACATACTTCTTTGTTATAAGGTAATTTTGCTTGAATTACATCAGCCACAACTCTAACGTTCATAACACACGTCTTTAGATGCTGCCAGTAAAACACTGGCGTGATGGGCACTCCTTCACAATAGTTATTCCAAAGTGATGGGAGAAGTTTAAACATTTATAAGACATTTCAAAAATGAAATAAAAATAAAAGTCATTTTTAAAAGGGTTCACTCCCTCCCTGTAGGATATTGCCTACGCTATGTTTTAATATAGTTTTCACCCCCACCCCCAGTTAAGAAGCAAATACTGCTGTTCCCTCTCTGTTGGATTTGGCCCCTAGCAATCTGCCATCAGTGGGGGGTAACATACAATTTCACTGTCCAAGAAGCATAGCAGGGAAAGAATTGTAACTCAGTCACAACATACTATCTGTTTTCCCAGTGCTCTGTGATATCCCTTTTCACTGTGCAGCTGCCTGCCTCCTCTATGCCAGCCCAGCTATGTGGATGCTTTATTGGGAAGAGGGGATTGCAGTCAAGGATGCACCCACTTCTTGCCTACGTGTCTGTGCAGTGAGGAGAAGAGCAGCTTGTATTGCTGCTCTTCACCCACATTGTGATGTGGTACAGGTAGCTTGTGTTGGGGATTAAGTGGATTTCTCAGGTCCCCTCTTCTCTACAGAGAGGGTCATAGGCCAGCTCATGAGTGTGTGTGTGGCCCTGACCACATCATAACTACCACACTTCCACTGTTTGGGAGGCCAGGCAGTGAAGTGTCTGAACAAGGAAGCCTCAACTCCTATGTCATAGCAGATGTCTCTGACAGCAGTGTGCTGGATTTTGGAGTGATTGGAAAGAGGCCGTTTTTGAGGTACGACTAGTCGGGCTATGCAGAGATTGGATCAGTGGGGCTACAAACCAGTGAGGAGAGAAGAGAAGGCTATGTCTGTTATTTTCTCCCTATATCCAGGGTCATATGTTGTAGTAATAGCCTCAGTCCATCAGTGAAGAAAGCCTCACACACACACCCCGCCCTGCAGGTTGTGGGGATGATTCCATCCTCCCTGTCTTCGTCCCACAGGCTACTTCCTTTCAGCTGTGCACAGGGAGAAGGGAGAGCCACAGTATCTCTTAGAGAGAAGCCCATAAAAGCTTTATTTTTTTCCCCAGGAGGCAATGGTATGTACTGGTATCAGACAGACTGGGAATAGGGCGAGATGGAAGACAAAGCCAGCAGAGCCCTCTCCATGGATGATTGGGACCCTGGGGCATAGAGCTAATAGAAACCAAACTCCAGTCATGTAGAGCCTCAGTAGCTCCCAGGACAGTCAGGAAAGATTTCTGCTTACCCAGAGGGCATAGACTTGCGAATGAAGTAGCAGCAACTGGGCAGTATCATTTTGCTCAGTTATTCCCTCTGCACCTTGGTTTGTGGCCTGTGTCTTCGGTTCACAATCTTGAAGCTATACCCTTTCTGTGATCCCATTCCACAGACCATGTTGTGGCTGGTACAAGCTGATGAAGGAGCAAAAGATGTTTTGGGGCATTTTTTAGGTATAGACCATGTAACCAACATTTTTTCTGTCCCACTGGTCTTACCTTGCTCCTGTGATCCAGGTCAGGGGGCAATGGCAAACCGTGACAGTCAGAAGACTAAAATACTTACAGCATGTTTACTGTTAGTAGTCACAGGTGCATAGCACAAGTAAAATTGTACTTGGGATAGGTGTCCCAAAGACAATCTTTTTTTATGAAAATGCAAATCTATGCCATGAAGAAAGCTTGAGAATGTCCATGCTGTGGGACAGCTAGTTGTGGAATGGTTCTATGTCATTAATGGCTGACAAAAGCTATCAGATAGATACTGGACCTATTATCGACTCACTTGGGATCCAGATATTTGAGAGACTGCAGACCCTATATGGCATTTATAGGCTTGGCACAATTCAATTTTTATTTTTAAAATAATTTTGTTAGCTAATATCTGTTTATTTTAAGCAATTTTTAGATTTTTATTGATGTAAAGGTTCGTACTTGTGCAAAATTATGGGTTTCCAACATTTATTTTTATTGACTTTTACATGTTACAGTTGCAGAAAAGATTTGGGGGGGTCAGACAATTATTTAATGACAGTAGTAATTGAGATTCTGAAATGATGTGAGATTGAATTTGTCAAAGCCAAAGAAAAGGATGCTGAAGTAATCAAGACACAAGGTGATGTGAAGCTTCAAGACATACAAGGTAATCAAGACACAAGGTGATGTGAAGCTTAATTTTAGTGGCAACAAGTCTCCTGTTCCTTCACTTTGACATATTCAGCATCTTTGTTGGTGAAATGTCCTTCTTTGTTGACAGTCCCCTCTTCCTTTGTAATTCATTCTCTTTGTGTGTGTGTGTGGTGCCAGAACCCAAGTTTGAGCTTCAGTTCACATTGTTAGATATTATTATATGGTTTATCTTGTCTGATGTATTTAGAGTGTTTGTTTATCTGAGTGATCCATCGCCTGTCATTAAGGTTGCCGACTGTATAATTGTACAAACCCAAACAAGCTTGCCCTGCCCCCTGTCCCGAGGCCACACCCCACCCCTTCTCTGAGGCCCCATCCCCTGCTTGCTCCACCCCACCCTACCCCCTCGTTGCAGGAGGGGGTGCAGAGTGTGGAGCATGCACTGTGGAATGTGGGCTTTGGGAGGGAGTTTGGGTGCAGGATGGGGCTCAAGGAATGGTCAGAGAGTTGGGGTGTAGGAGGGGGTGCAGGCTCTGTCTGGGGCCGGGGATGAACAGTTTGGGGTGCAGGAAGTGTCTAAGGGCTGGGGCAGAGGCTTGGGTGTGGGGTGCAGGCTTTGGGAGGGAGTTTGGATGCAGGATGAGGCTCAGGGCTGGGACAGATGATTGGGGTATGGGAGGCGGTGCAGGCTTTTTCTGGGCCTGGGTATGAGGGGTTTGGGGTGCAGGAGGTGTCTCAGGGCTGGGGCAGGGGGTTGGGGTGTGAGGTGAAGGCTTTGGGAGGGAGTTTGGGTGCAGGAGGGGGCTCAGGGCTGGAGCAGGGGATTGGGGTGCGGGAGCGGGTGCGGGCTCTGGCCGGGAGGCACTTGCCTCCGGCAGCTCCCGCAATGGTGACATGTCCATTGGCTCCTTGGCACAAGCAGAGGTGGCCAGGTGGCTCTGCGTGCTGCCCCTGTTTGCAGGCACTGCTCCTGCAGCTCCCATTGGCTTCTTGCCTAGGAGCCACAGGGACATGCTGCCACTTCCAGGAGCTGCTCAGAGCCAGGGCAGGTAGGGAGCATGCCTCAGTCCTGCTGCGCCACCCACACCGACCGGATTTTTGGCCTATTAAAATCCCCCGGATTGCTTTCAGTAGCAACTGGGAGATTGAGGCTGATTCCGGGAGACTCCCAGCCAATCTGGGAGGCTTGGCAACCCTACCTGTCATCCATCTTCTGGCAATCAGAGATTTAGGGACACCTGAAGCAAGGGGTTGCATGGCTAATAGCCACTGATGGACTTATCCTCTCTGAACTTATCTACTTTTTTTTAATATAGTTATACTTTTGGCCTTCACAGAAGCCAAAAGTTCCACAGTTTGACTGTGTGTCATGTAAAGAAGTACTTCCTATGTTTGTTTTAAATCAGCTGCCTATTAATTTCATTGGGCAACTCCTAGTTCTTGTGTTATATGAAGGAGTAAATAAAACTTCCCTATTCAGTTTTCCAATGTTCATTGTTCCTATGTTTTCCAATGTTCATTACTTTGAATTTATCAAAACTGTATTTTATCTGCCATTTTTTTGCTCAGTCACCCAATTTTGAGGGATTCACAGTCAACTTTGGACTTAACTATACTGAATAATTTTATATTGTCTGCAAACTTTGCCACCTCTCTGTTTAGCCTTTTTCCAGATCATTTATGAATATGTTGAACAACAGTGCTACCAGTACAGATTCTTCAGGGACCCCGCTATTTCCCGCTTTCCATTGTGAAAACTGACCATTTATTCTTATCCTTTGTTTATCTACCTGAGTTCAAGTTCTCCCGCTGCCTGAGCAGGAAAACAGAGTTCATCTGGTATCTGCCACCTCTCACATGAGTGCCCTAGCCACCGGGCTGTTCCACTGTGGAAAAATAACTTCTAGAAGTAATTAGAGCAGGGAAGACAGAGCCTGGGTTACCCACCTACCAGGTGAGTGCTCTAACCACCGAGCTACAGAGTCAGTCTCATGCCGTTTTTGCACATGTGACCACTAATTAATTTCACATACTATAGGTCACCAAACAACCATCAAATGTGTTTTCTGGACCTTCATGCGCTAGACAAGTGAAATGCAGTGAAATATCATTAGCTGTAGCTTAGTCAGCTTTACCTGACATATGGTGATTTGCATAAGCTCCTGTTTGCAGTACTGGGCTGGGAGCTGACTTCTGCAGCACAGGGTATCCTGGTTCTCTTTGCTGTTTTGCCATGACTGGAATTGTTTGTTTCCTACTGAAAGCTTAACAGCTGCATCATGCTGAGCAAAGTGTGTGTTTGCAACCATTTCTCATCTTTGTCAGAAATGATATAAATTGTCTTAGTGAGATTTTTGAGTACTGCTTGTACTGTTGTGACACTTTTTCGTGGTTTCAGTTTTCATTTCAAATGTGAAGCTCAAGCCAGCTTTACCAAAAGTTTGCATACCGTTTTATGAATCTGTGCTAAATTTTTGAGGGATTTATTGGGCTGGGTGGAAACTATTCATATAACTTTGTGACACACACAGTATCAATATTTGGTATACCATCTGTACTGGCTTAGTTTTTTTTTTTAGTTGGGGAGTTTATATGGGCCTGAAACTCATATAAAAACCGCAGAAGTTTCCATCAGAATGGAAATAATTGTTTGTGCAAACCAAAATTGTTGCTATTCAAGACTCACCTTTATAAAGTCTATGTTGTGGGAATGCATACACTACATACCTCAATGCAGTGGGGCCCAAGGGGCTCATAGCCACTGGTTAATGTACTGGGTGATCCTGAAATAAATTAAGGGGACATGAAAATATCCCTGGAAAATGAAATGTACACATATGTACAATGATAGCATCCAATTATTCTAGAGGTTTACATTAACTGTGAACTCATTAATACATTTAACTATTGTACAGGAAGTATAATGTACAACCAAGAAAGACATTAATGCATTTCACTGTCACATGGGAGACCCTAGTTTCAGACTCAGTTTGGGCTTTCGCCCACTGGGTCAGTAAAGTGTTCAAAATGCTGCGGAGATGATAGGTTCTCTCAATCTTTCAAGAGGTGGCTGTATTGCTAACCAACATCCACTATTAGTAATTACCTATGCACTGACAGGAAACATGTCACCTTTTCTTCACAACGGGACTATCTATATGCTGTGTTATAGCTGTTCGAGAGAAAGAGTGGGGTGGATTAAAAACCTGTGATGCTTATTCAGACCATTCCTGATTCTTGCCTTAGCTCAGAGTTGATCATAACCTTCATATGTGTCTTGGCCAAAGACAAAGGAAAACCCATTCTCAAGTGCTTAAAGACCTACCACAATGTAAGTGTAGTCTGTGGGGTGAGGGGAAAATATAATGGGGATCTCTATACTCAGATTTGAAATCTGATTGCTTACTGTAAGGACACAAATGTTACAAGGATTTTTTTTTCTAAACCCTTGCACCCATTTTATATGTATAAGATATATGGGGGCTGGGGGGCTGGGCAGAGAAGAGAAGGTGGTAATCCTTTATATTATTAAATGATTTGAGAATACATAGGGAGCCTGTTAGTTTTCAAAGTCTGACTTCAAAGAAAATAATCCTGCAGTACTGTGAGCAAGAATAGATATAAAGAGAGTACAGGAGTAGGTTAATGACCCTCTGAAAGTAAAATTACATTGTTAATTGGTAAGACAATTTTAAATTAAACTTTTGTTCAGTATTTGCCTAAAAATACATTTTCAGAACAGGTATATTAAGTGCTTATATACCCGTGCTAGCAGTCTAAATAATAAAATGGGTGAACTAGAGTGCCTCATATTAAATGAGGATATTGATATAATAGGCATCACAGAAACTTGGTGGAATGAGAATATACAATGGGATGCAATAATACCAGGGTGCAAAATATATTGGAAGGACAGAAGGAAGGTTGTGCTGGTGGGGGAGTGGCACTATATGTGAAAGAAAGCGTAGAATCAAATGAAGTAAAAATCATAAATGAATCAAACTGTACCATAGAATTTCTATGGATAGAAATTCCATGCTCTAATAATAAGAATACAGCAATAGGGATATATTACTGACCATCTGAACAGGATGGTGATAGTGACTGTGAAATACTCAGGGAGATTAGAGAGGCTATTAAAATAAAAAAAAACCCTCAATATTAATAATGGAGGATTTCAGTTATCCCCATATTGACTGGGTACATGTCACCTTAGGACGGGATGCAGAGATAAAGTTTCTTGACACCTTAAATGACTGCTTCTTGGAGCAACTGGTCCTGGAACCCACCAGAGGAGAGGCAATTCTTGATTTAGCCCTAAGTGAAGGACAGGATCTGGTCCAAGAGGTGAATATAGCTTGACCGCTTGGTGTTAGTGACCATAATATAATTAAATTTAATATCGCTGTGGCAGGAAAAGCACCACAGTGGCCCAACACTAGCATTTAATTTCAGAAAGAGGAACTACATTCATATGTTCTTATGTATTAAAATAAAAAGAGTCAAATGGCTTGTAGTATTTACTGTCCAAAATTATCATATAGATAAACTGAAATTCTTCATTTTCAGGTGGGTTTTGCTAATTCATTTGTTTGTGATGTAACGAGGGTAAACAAAACACATGTGGCTAGAGACTAACAACATAGCTGTTAAAACTAGACCAAAATACAGTTAAAGTGCGACATGACCACATATGTGCTTGGATGTATAAACAGATTCCTTTTGGACGTAAGGGAAGATGTTTACATTTGATGTATTTCCTCAGTCTGTAGGGGTAATGAAGACCATATGGAGCAGATAACCCAAATGGAATGATGTTCTGGACTTTAAATGAGGCAGTCTGTGTGGTGAGTGGCTAAATTCCCAAGTGTGTAATGTGGGAAGCTCAAATGAAGATGGCTGGTGGTAGCTCAGTCACCTAATGATTTATGCAATGTGTCCTCCATTCCCTCTCTTTAACGTGTACATTGAAACTGTACTGGAAGTTGAGCAAGAGGACCAGCACAAATTGTGAATTAGAGCTGGCTGGAAAAATTTCCGTGATATATTTTTCTGCAGGAAAATGTAGTTCTGTCTAAATATAAACACTTCAAGAAATTGTGTTGAATTCAACAAAGTTTTGGGCTGGTCTATGCTGCAAAGTTAGGTCGAGTTAACTGCATAGCTCAGAAAAAAAAACACACCCTGTGCAATGCAATTAAGATGATTTAAACCTTAGTGTAGACACCGCTAGGTCAATGGAAGAATTTTTCTGTCAGCCTAGCTACTGCCTCTCAGAGAGATGGATTTACTAAAGCAATGGAAGAACCCCTTCCATTAGCAGCCTTCAATTTTGATAGCAGCCTTCAATTACCGGAAGGGAGGTTCCAAAGAGGATGGAGCGAGGCTATTCTCAGTGGTGGCAGATGACACAACAAGAAGCAATGGTCTCAAGTTGCAGTGGGGGAAGTCTAGGTTGGATATTAGGAAACACTATTTCTCTAGGAGGGTGGTGAAGCACTGGAATGGGTTACCTAGGGAGGTGGTGGAATCTCTATCCTTAGAGGTTTTTAAGGCCCAGCTTGACAAAGCCTTGGTTGGGATGATTCAGTTGGTGTTGGTCTTGCTTTGAGCAGGGGGTTGGAGTAGATGACCTCGTGAGGTCTCTTCCAACCCTAATATTCTATGATTCTAATAGTAATCCAGTGTTTAGGGCACTAGATTGGCAGTTGGGAGACATGCTTAATGGCCTGCTCTGCCACAGACTTCCTGAGTGACAATGCACAAGTCACCTAGCCTCTCTGTTCCTCAGTTCCCCATCTGTAAAGCTGGGATAATAGCACTTCCTTATCTCACAAAAGTGTTGTGAAGATAAATACTTTCGACTGTGAGATGCTCAGATACTATGAGAGAGAAGAAACAGCAGTTAAAGGAGCATAATGGGCAAAATGAGGCACAATAAGAGGAAGGGATGAGAGTGGGAGAGAGAGAGAGAGAGAGCGCACAAAAAAGGCAGAGACAGAGGAGTAAAGGGGTACCTGACATCAAAATGTCATTTTTCACATTCGCATTTGGAAAGGTTCCACATCACTGACCTCTAGCATAAAATCACCCTTTAATAAATACTATAAATGGAATATAACAGGTACAGAATCTTCAAAGGCAAGTCGTCTGCATTGAAAATCATTGTGTACCTTTCATCCAGTGGCAAAAAGAGAGAAGAAGGGTCAGGCAAGGAATCCATTAGCTGGTGTTTCAGAGAATTTCCTTCCCTGTGACTTAGTGCATTTCATCCATGTCTTCCTGAAGAAACAAGGAAGGAAAGAAAATGTGCTCCAGGTTCTCTGCTATTCAAGCCTCCAGAAAGAAAGGAAATATTGTTTTAGTTTTGGATTGCGGGGGAGAGGTTTAAAAGGCAGATGAGCTTCTATTTTTTTTAATCAGAAGCCAAGAGAATATGCCAAGGGACTTATTAGTGCAGAAATGTATCAATAACATGCCAATTTGTGAAGATCCTTATAAAGAACTAAGGGGTTAAATTGGTAGTTTAATCAATGACAATATAGTCTTTATATAGTGTCACTGGGGAGAACGCTTTAAAAATACAAACCAAAATGAAATTTATTTGGCCAATATTTTTCTGCTGCCTTTGCTATTATTGAGGCTATTTGTATCCTACCCATCTCAATGTCCTCATCTGTGTTATCTTGCGGAGAAATCATAAAACTTGCTTATGGCATCATTGTCTGTTGTGATGGAAATAATTGTGAAGTCACAAATCCAACAGTATGAATTCAAATAAAGAAAAAAGGGCATTGGAATAATAATTAACAAATGTACACGGTAGAACAAGAAAGTCAATCCAGCAAGAGGTTGTAACTGCAGTTTTAATTATGGTCCACAGGGGCAGAGCTACAAAGGACAAATTGTACATTTTATTCTCAGTAACTCTGTTTTATATATACATACTACCACGTGGGTGTATGTTTGTTTAGCTATCTCTGTTAATTTGATTAATCTCTGCAGTTTCCCTTTGCAAGAAATGATTTCTCTCTGTATTAATGTTCACTATGTTATTTTCATCTTTGATTTATATCACTCACTGAATAATTCTCTACGAGAAATAGGACTAAACAAGATTACATTTTGAAAACATATATTTTAGCATGCACTTCCATATACGATTGTCATGAAACAGCCAAGCAATCTCCCTCTGTCCTTTCTAGAATTCCATAGAAGTCACTTTCTTTCTTCCAGTATTTTCATTAAAAAGAAATAAAGGCGAACAAAATCAGTCCAATACACAATCAGCACAGAAGCACTGCAAGTCTGAAAGGGCTCAGGTGTATTCTTCCATTTCCCTCAAGAGGCCTGTTATCTGGCCTGATGCCAACATAAAGATCCAACCTAGGGTGGAGTTAACTAAGGCTTGTAAAGCTGCTGATCCACCTTTACCAAAATGTTAAAAATGACAATGGGGGAAAAAAAGAATTATATTACAAATAAATGGTTTCAGAGTAGCAGCCATGTTAGTATCCGCAAAAAGAACAGGAGTACTTGTGGCACCTTAGAAACTAACAAATTTATTAGAGTTATGCAAGAGGGTGAGCAAGTTGGATTTTAAAACTCTAGCTTAATTTAAATATGATTCCATTCAGATCTGCACTCCCCTCTCCCCTAATTTTTGCATATTTATTTTATTTTGATTTGTATGATACAATTTAAAAGTACTGGTCCTGTTCTCTGTGCTCCTTTGAAATCTGCTAAAAGGACTATCCAGGTTCAAACACAAATTAGCCTGGCAGCTTCCCCAAAAGCAGTGTAAAAATAGCCAAAAATAAAATAAAAACAACCTCCCTATCAAAATAATAATAATCATTTACCCAATCTGTCCTTCCATTTCCAAAAGCTTGGCTGAAGAAGTGTGTTTTACATGATGTCCCTATAGTCCATAGAAGTGGATTATTCTAGACCAAAGAAGAGAAGTGAATTCCAAAAATGAGGGCCCCTTATAGAAAATGCCTATTTTTTGAACTGAGGAAGCCTCAGTTGTAGCAGTTCTGCTGATATCAAAGACAGCACTAGGGTACAGTGGGGAGCTGCTCATCCAAACGTTACACATCCATCAAAAGCTTCATAGGTTGAGAATATCATCTTAAATTTCTCATGGAAACTGATAGGGAGGCAGTACAGATCATGGATAACTGTTGCTATGTGCTTGTGATTAAAAACAAAACAAAACATAAGATATAAGCCAGTGCATTCAGAGCCGTCTTCGATTTCCCTGCAGATTGAGTATTCATACGGTCTAGTCTCAAGACATGGATCATGGTAGCAAAGTCTGTACCTGCAACTTCCTGGCTAGAGATGTAGACTGAAAAAAGTCATCCTAGTTGTTGCTGCAGTGTGGCCATTTACTAGTAGTTGAGGGATCCAGCCATGCCCCCTAAATAATATTTGTAACTAATGACTGTAACATACCCTCAAGGAAAGTAGCTGACATAATCTCCCAACTCTTCTAGTTACTTCCTCATCCTACCTGCAATACTTCAATCTTATTCAAATTGAAGCTCAACCAGCTAGACCTCTTCCATGTCTTACTGTTTACCAAACACTGGGTGAGGAATTCAGTGGTTTTGGCTTGGAGTAGTGGGATACAGCTATGGAACTGGGTGTCATCAACCTATTGAAAACACCATAACTCATGCTTCCTCATCATCCCTCCTAATGGCCTTTGGCAGGGTTGCCCACAGTCCCATTTTTCAAGGGATGTCCCTTATTTAAATAGAACATTGCCTATCCCATACTAAATCAGTACAGGACACCGTTTATCCCATATTTCAACATATTAAAAATATCATGCAAAGGCAGTTTTATTATTACCTTACCTTCCAATGATATAAAGTTTTTCAAATTAGGCAATGTAGTAATGCAGAATCGGTCCCATGATTTACTGAACCAATATAGCGGAACTAATATTTGGAAATCACATTATTAGCGGCTAACATTAGCTGAAAGCAAACTTTTACCACATGGTCAAGAAAATGTTCAATGCAATTAAGAGTGAAGCATTGGGAACACCAGACAGTCCTCCTGAACCTAAACAGAAAAAAATGAAGATATAAAAGTCAATGGGAAGAAAAATACAACTGGGTAAAACCTTTCAGTTTTGATTCTGGAAAAGCCTTTTGTACTTTGTGCCAGTGTGAATTCACTATCAGGCACGGAGGCAAAATGACCTGAAGAAGCACACAGCAACCGATGGACATAAGAAAAACACACAGGCTAAAACTATGATAAATATTAGCAAATTCTTTGTCTCTTCAAACACTGAAAGTGACAGAATTGCAGCATGAGAAATTCCACCTCTTTTCCACACACTTAAACACAACCCAAGTTACAACAATATGGATTGTGGTAATAAGCTTGCCAGTGAAATGTTTCGTAATTCAAATATTGTGGACAAATTGTGTTGTGGAAGAACCAAAGCAGAGCTATTAGTGACCAATGTTTTGGCCGCAAAGTCTATGGGGGATTGTGTATGGGATTTATTACCGTCACCCACAAAACAGCACTTGTATTTCTCTGTAGCAACAGATGCCTCAAATAAGGGGAACTGGAAGATGTTTCCGATGTGCCTATGATATTTCACCGTTATCAAACTGTGTGAAGTGCAAGTGGCTCAATTTTTATGAAGACAGTGATGAATCCGTAAACGGCATTCATCATGCTGTAATGAACTGCCTAGAGAAACACCAGCTTAATGTTAATTGCATTACTGCATACTCTACTGCTGATGCAAATGTGAACTATGGCAAACACAATTTGGTATATCAATTATGTCCTGAAAATGACCCCATTTTGAAGGTGAACTACCCTGCACACATAGCTCATTATACTTGCAAACATGTGAGTGATCTGTTGCTGGTTCACATAGCAACATTTGTGTTGAAAATTTACAGCCATTTTTCTGTGTCTGCAATATGTGGAGAACAACTCTGAAGTTTTTTGAGTTTGTTGACATTGTATGGAAAGAAGTACTGCGATCCTTGAGTACAAGATGGCAATGCTTTAACTCAGCAGTCGATCGAGTTTTGAGAAACTGGCAAGCAATTTCAGCCTACTTCAAGTGACTAAGGGAGTCTTGTCCAGTAGCATTAAAGAACATTTTCACAGAAGATGGTGAGTATGCGTGCATTGTGGAAACATACATGTTTTTTACAAAGTGACTTGTATCTTTGATGTACTTGTTAGGAAGTTGGAGGAATCAAAACTATACATTACTGATGTGTATGTGGAGATGTGCCATTTTAAGATGAGGATGCTAAAACAGAAAGAGGATTTTTTTAAAAAAAATTCCAAGCCAAACAACTGATGGGAAAGCTACTACTACAACAAAAAGCAAAGGTAAAACAAGACTTCATTACATTTTATTACTCTCTGCTTTCGTACACCAATAAATGGTTTGATTTCTCTACTGACAATGCAGTGATGAACTTGAAATCCATTGGTCCCTATGAGAAGCTTAGTTTCTCAGATCTTGAGGATGTAACAGATACACTCATAATGAGGGAAATCATAAACATGGACCATCTCTATGAGGAATTTTGCACCAGTCGAGATGTGATCAAAACATCAAGAAATGACATTTCCAAATCTATCAGTAAAAAAATGGGTGTATGAATTTCAGAAGCGTGGAAGAGAAAACTTGAAAAACTTGTTCCAAGTTATGTTCTTTGTCCTCAGTATACCAGGATCAGATCTGTAGTGAGGATTTTTTCATTAATGGGGAATAAATGGTCTGATGTATGGAATACATGCCACAGAGATTTAATTAAAAGCAACCTCCAAATTTGCATAATCTTTCAGTTATCCTACAAAGATTTCTTCATCTCTGTACAACAAGACTGGGAGTTGCTGAGTGCTGCAAAAAAAAAAAAAGCATCAAGAAATAGGTGAATGTAGGTGAATACTACTGGATGAGGATGATAATAATAATGAATATTAGGAGGGGCAGAGATGACTTGTACCTACTGATAGTGGGGGGGATGGCAAAGTGAGCACAGTGGCTTCAACAGATGCTACTGAGCATGCTCAGTTGGTGTGAGCATGCTCAGTACAAGCCATTCTGCAAATCTTGGGGGAGCACGTGACCCTGCATGACTCTCCTCCCCCCACATCTCCAAACAAATGTTGCCTCTGGGTAAGGGTGCTAGTAAAACAGTCCCATATTTTTGAAATACAATGTTGGCAGCTCTACCTCATGTACATATTGAACAAGAGAGTAAGACAGGATGGAATCTTGTCAAACCTTATATGAGAGAGCTCTTGGGGCAGACAAGCAACGAGCCAAAACTGCACTGAGCACAACAAATAGAAATGGGGCCATGAAAGGGCAGCCACATCTATTTCCACTAGGATTCCATTCTAATCAACAGCTCAAGACCAACTGTTCTAAAAGCAGTTCATAAATCTAAGACCTGGAATATGTGGTTAGCTCCTGTGTTGAGCTGCACACAACATGGATTGGTAGAGTGCAAATGTGGCATGGAATTCATCATGGGACCACTGAATGCAGGACTTAATACCTCCAGTGTAAGTTAGAGCAACAATAGGGAACCAAATTTGTAGCTCACTTTTAGCTTTTACCCACAGTTCGACCTTGCAACTTGTAAAGAAATGTGCTGAATAAAGAATGAGTAAAGACCTCTGGATTCTTCTGGAATGTTTGTTGTTTTGAGAATGTTAAAAATAAAAATGACAACTTATTGCCTTATTATCGGGGAGGAAAAAAGGACTCCTCACTTCTGATTTTTTCAATATAGAAGATAAAAACAGTTTCCAAAGGATTTCAGAATCTAATCTATCCTTCAGCAAGTTGATAAGCAGAAAATGAAAAACGAAGAATTGCAAAAAGAGAGCTTGAAAATAAATCAGAATTAGTTATGTGAACAAATGAATGAATTGACTAAATCTAAATGCACAATTATATCACAAATTATGCTGAAAATGCAATTGCCCATTGAAACAGACAGCAACTCTCCTGAGGCCAACTGCATGCTTCTGCACACTCATTTAAAGTGAAGTTCTACCATGAAAAACAGCAATGAAAAAATGGCTTCGTTTTACTCAACAGATCTGTTTTCTGTGTTCATCCAGATGAGAGCTGACTTCTTGGATGGTATTTATTACACTTTTTACTGCTTCCTGATAACACTACAAAGCAATACAGCTCTGGGATAGTGAGCGGGATTCATTTCTCACAAAATTAGCTGGGTTTTTACCTAAATTCCAATTGTTTTGGTGATGTAAGGCATAAAAAGAACTCAGCTTAGTTTTTAGATCCCACACATTGATAGTGCTGGCAGTTAGGAAACTCATTTTTGCACTTGTAAACTAGGAAGATCTGATCAGGACATCATTGAAAGATGGTAAGCATGGAAACACAAGATGATATTTTGATAGTTATATGGAATTACACTTTATACAACCAATATTAATGCTAACTGCTAAAAATGGAAAGTATGAAAAAATTCAGTTAGCAGAATTCCCCTTGATTTTAATGGAAGTAGGGTTGGAGCCTGGATGATAAGTATAAAGTATCTTAGTATATTTAACAAAGAAGATTAATAATGTAAGGATTGATATGATAAGGTCTCTTCATGCAGAACTCCCATTGACTTGAATTGGACTTGTACACTTGGAGGGTATGCTGGATCAGACCCATTTGTATATGAACAATAAAGATCATACAGGGATAAATAGGTGAAATGGCCTGTGATACACAGAACTATATGGTGTAATGGTCTTTTCTTGTCTTAAATTCGATGAATCTCTGAACATCAGTTTTGATGGTGCTAGTAGTAATTGAAATCTTGTTCAGTGCAGATTAGAATTGTGTAAATAACTGATTTGATTTTGTTTTTTTTCTTCAGTTTCCTGGCAGTTCTGAATTTTTTACAAAATTTGTGAAAAACGTGGCAAGAACTATTCTGATGTCATTGATGTTGATACATAAATGAGAATGTAAATAAAACATAACGGTGTTGACTTTGCTGTGTAAGAAACATGGGGAGGGGGTGAGACATCAATGACTGCTAAATGAAAAGAAGATAAAACCCATAAGGAAATAAATATTTTCAAACTTCTGAGGACAATGTTATAAATAAATAAGTGTTAAAATAGAAACCTGAAACTTTTTAAAAAAGTAGTTCAGAATTGCATTAAGCCTTGGTGACGAGATAATCTTTGGGTGTGTTATGTCTTAAGGGTCAGCCACTTCCCTGGGCTTAAGGAGTAGCAAACTGTAGTTTACTGTGCTGAGAGGGTAGAGAGTTTGACTGCTAAAAGATAGGGCTGGGTCAGGAGTCTTGTCTGCAATGATTCTTGAATTGTCTTCCTCTCCAAGGCTGCTTTCTTGCTGTATTTTGATGCCAAATACTCCTTCAGAGCAAAAAACATGGAGAGAGGGCATTTGTATGGGAAAGGTATGGAAGGAACAGGGGCCGTTAGGGGCAGTTTGTGGCAGCAAGGGATGAAGTTCTGGTAGGGGAAGGTGACAATGGGGCAAACTCATCAGTTTGCGTGGTGGGGGAATCCACATTTGGAATTCCTCAGGGGATCAGAAGAGGGCTAGGAAGGTGGTATGGTTCACATTAGGTTCAGGGGAGAAAACAGGAGAGAGGTGGAACTCTCTGGAATTGGGAAAAACAGAGACAATAAATGTGTCAAATATGCTAATTTCTCTTCCCTCAAATTAGGATCCTTGAGGCCAGAAAACTCATGGAAGGTTTTACTGGAACCTGTTGGGATTATTCACTTGATTGGAATGTTAAAGTCAATGGTTATAACCTATTTTGGAATCATTCGATGGGCTAAAAGGGAAGGAGAGTGGCGCTCTGTCAAAAATTGCACTACCTGCTTCTGAGTCAGTGATAACGGAGAGGAAAATTACCTTGAATGCTCATGAATCAGTGTCCTAACAAATAAAGCACAAGATGGAATATTAGGTTGATGTCTGCTATAGACCATCACATCAAACTAGGGAACAGGATGACCAGTTTCCTACACACCTAACGATAATGTGTAGGAAAAAAATCTGTGTGATCAAGGGAGACTTCAATTTAAGTCACATATGCTGGAGGTTTCATGCTGCTGGTACTAAAACACCCGTGGAATTACTAACTATTATAGATGACAATTTCCTAACTCAGGAAGTGTTTGCATCCAACTTGGGGGAATTCTATATTAGATCGTTTGTTTGTCATTGATGTGGTTTCACATCCCTTCAGTTTACCTTAACATTTCTGTTTAGTTCAGGCCAATAGCACACTGGTGAAACTCCATATGAGACCCAACAATTTAAATGAATTTTGAGAGCTGCCTTTTGGTTCCTTTAGTTTAAGTCAGCTTCTGATGATACTGGATATAGGACTTAGAGGCATCATGGAAAATCACTGAATCTTACCTGCTATGCAATCAGTTATATCCATGATGATGAGATGGTATAATGAACCCAGGAAAATTTAGCAGCCGTGGAGCTGGGACAGACCTAGTCTTTTTCCCATTGTGATTGTTGTGGTTTCACTGCTTAATTCTGAAACACATAGGCTAACACAGGCATCACACCCACAAGCAAACAAACCTAGTCTAGGGGTCATATTCAGACAGGGCATGAACTGCTGTGATAAGATTGTATAATTTACGTGCTGAGCAGGGACTCCTCCATCAGGACATCCCCAGGGTCATACAGAGCCCTAAACGAAGCAAAGAAAGGCAAGGCAATGGCCCCACCTAACCCTGTCTGTTGCCCAACAAGAGCAAGTTGGCTGCACAGAGGGAAGCAAGCTGCACTGTTGTCAATGATAGTGCAGTCTGCATAGTCCCCCTGTGCAGTGTGCCACTCAGCGAGGGGTTTTATTGCTTGGCGCTTTCTTCCCTCTCAAGATCCCGTTGGGCTGGTGCAGCTTCACACCACTCCTTACATGGGCCAGTGGCTTAGTGCCACAGTTTGGGTTTATGTTCACGGTATAATGTACTCCTAAAAGATTTTGCTGTTAAAAAGCATACAAAAGGATGCTGTTGCTGACTGTGACTGCCCTCACTCAGGGCTGATTGGTAGGGGAGCACAGCGTAATGGTTAGTGCTTAGACAGTGACATAAAGAGGACTTGTTGGAAGGGGAGCCCAGGTCCTTCCGTTCCACCAGGCTCTGACCCAGGGCTCTGACCCAGGCCCCTTTGAGGGCTATAAGTGCTCTGACAGCCAGGGAGGCTTAAAGCAGCCCTCCCTGAGCCACTTCCTACCACCTCCTTGCAATTGTCCAAAAGTCACTGTCTGGGGCATGAGGGCAATGCGTCCTCCTGGGGTATGGCCCAGCCTCCTGGACCATCTCAGTCCAAGGCTTCCCTCTGCAGGGGTAATTCAAACAAAAATCAAGGGGACCAGTCCAGTCCAGAGATCATATGAGAGGGCAATGCTTCCCTCTCAATTGGTCTCTGCAGCTGGCCTTCCTTTCCCTCTGGGAGGGGCCTTTGGGCAGTTGTTTTGAGAGACATTCTGCCTTCCCTCAGCTCTTCTCGCTGGCGCTGCCAGCAGCAGATCTGCTCTCCTTCCTGGTTTGCCCCCAAATGAGCTGCTCTCCTGCCTTTTAGCTCCTTCTCAAGTTACTGCATTCGCTTACAGGTGTGGTGGGGTGGAGCTGGCTGAGCCCAGAGTAGTTCTTTAACCCCTTGTTCCTCACTGTGGGGTTTGTACAGCCCATCACACTGACATTTCACTGAGCAGTTATTTGAACAAGTTGTGTACAAGACAGAACACTAAGTGACATTTCTCATACAAGAAATATACTCTAATAGCCTGAAAATGGTGCCTCTCACAATGGATCCTGATTTTGGTTGGAGTCTTTATACAAATAATCAATATTGAACAAATGCTTAGTTGTCCAATTTTTATCACTTTAAAAAACCCATCACAATATTAACTTAGATTTATTTCAATAGTTTCAAAACTGTTATATGTGCATAATTACAAAGAATTCTCATTAAGACCAATAACAGACTTAGAAATTCAGCCAACCATTTCACTATTATACAAAGGAAGATATTTCAAAATCTGGACAATACTATTAAAAGCTACAAACCCACACAAAAGCTAAATTATTCAACCCTTTGCACAAACTAAGTAGTGCTCATGAACAGCCCAATTAACTTTATTGATTGAGGGCCTAATTCCATGTCCTTTACTGGAGTTGAGTTGTAATTTACGTGAGCAGTTCCATTGACCCGAATTAGACCTTTCACATAAGTAAGTGTGGAAGTGTGGAAAAATACAGCCCCTTCTAGACAATCTATCAAAAGATATAAGCAACATATCTTAATCACATGGGCACAGTCAACACATTTTAGGAAAAGCTATGGAAATCTGCTTAACATATGTACAAACCATGGCTCTGATCCTATCAATTTGTATACCCATGATTAATTGAGTGAACTGTGATTAGTCTCATTGAAGTTGCTTGTGCAAGTGTTTGCAAGATTGGACTGTATTTAAATAGAAATGATCAAATTTTGCATATCTTACATCACAAGGATGATATAAAATGAATTCACCAAAGAGACATTTTGGTAGTGATGTGATCAATGCCGTCAGAAAGTATGCTGACTCAGAGTTAAAATATTTGGGAAATTAATTTCTCAATGTATTAAAAAAAGATGATTATGTGATTTAATTTAAATATGTCCATCAATCTCCTGGGTTTGAATAATGAAAATCATTGAAGGGAAAGTAGACTCTCTTCTTAAATTTCTTTTGATTGCAGTTCATCTCTTTCTTTTGCCTCAGGCTGGAATACACATTCACACTTTAAATATTTAGTTTAATAAGGTTTTGAATGTTCTTTCAATGTATGAAATTACAAGCCTGAAAAACAATTAAAAATATCCATTACTGTATTGTATTTTGCAGTTTGGTCTTCTTTTACTAAATACTCAGAATCTAGCAATGAAATTACAGAAATAGCTACTTTGACTTTCTTTACTCCCATCTCAAAGACAATGTTTTACTTCTGTAGGATAGCTTGTTATGCTGACATTAACAGAGATGCCTCATGTTCTTTTATTTAATTGCCTATAATTATGTTTTATGTTTTGTGCATCAAACTTATACATGTATAAACTTATACACGTATTCACACTGTATTTATTTCTTGTTCAGATTTGTATTATATGACCATAAGTTTCCCTCTTCAGTGATACAATGTGTGAGTCCACCTTTTAAAATTCTAGCAGAGAAAAATCTTAGAGGTTTGGAAAATAATATTGTTGTTGTGTTGATGGGAGATGGGAACCTGACAGACTGAGATTGGTAGACATTAACATAGAAATATTTATATATGCCTTAACCTGCCAAGAGTTCTTTTCAACTTTTAATAAAATAATTGTACTGTACAAAGTTAAACATCTATCTTTAAAAAAAAAGACGGTAGGTGACAAAAAGAGAGCTGATATAAATCGGCATAGCTCCATTGATGTCAAAGGGGCTACACCAAGCTACATACATTAGCTGAGGATCTGGCCCGGTGTCCACAAGATTATCTCATTGATCAATTGTTCTTCCTTGGGCTTTCCATCCTTTTCCAAAGTCTCGATTCAGCAAAAATGCAATACGTCATGTCTCTGCCAACAGACGTCCTAAAATATGGGCTTCCACAGAAAATGAATGTGCTTGCAGTGAAGGAAGTAGATGTAGTGTCTGTTGGGAGAAGACATACATAACACAAGATAGAAATCTTCAGGAAAGGTCTATCTACGTATTTGTTGGTAGGGAACTCTAAATACAATACCCCCAATATGTATTATTCGGCTGACTGCCTATGTTTCAAAGAAATAAAGGACAGCTGTATGAAAACTACTCTACAGAGCTTATTTTTATAGGACTGCAACCTAAAATTGCATTCGTGTTACAATGTATGTCATTGTGTCATTCTGTGCATGATTATCGCTGAAATAGAGGACAAATTGTGTTCTTTATATTGACTTTATCTGGGATATGAGACATCAAACAAGGTATGACCCTTAACATAAGCGAATGGTCATCCTACCTTGTGTAGATCTTCTGTGCTATATCTTCTACTTACCCATTTATTTATAACAGCAAAATGTCATATTTATACAGTCCTTTATATCCAGAAGGATCCCAGAGTGCCTTACAGACTGTACTCAGAAGAATCAGTCTCTTCCCATTAAAATACAGCTGCATCCAGGGTGAACATGGTACCCAATCTGCTGCAGAAACTAAAAGGTCAAAATAGCAGTGGAGAAAGGTACCAGTGGGCAGCGTTTAAAGCAAGGTAGCAGGAGGATTATTGGAATTGATGGGGAGGAAAGGAGTAGTACAAGAGCTAGGTCTCTTGAAAAAGGCACTGGGCCAGGACTTGTTTCAGGGTAATGGGGACAGGAGAAAAGGAGAGAACTTTGCTCATGGTCAAGGAGGACACTTGACATATATTCCTCCTGCATTACCTGTTAGGCTGGTAGTTCCTGGCTTAAGGCCTCAGAACATAGTGTTGCAGCCCCTGGGGTAGATCTCAGGTCCTCTCGTAGATGTTTCGGTCTTAGGATCCTTTTGCAGACCCTTAATAAGTGCTGTGAAGCTGGCTTCCCCTCAGCTTCTATAGGCACATCACCTCCAGGATGCATAAGGGGAAGTCAACAGCATTAGCTGGAACTCTCCTTGAACCACTTGCAGAGTCTCTGTGGATCTCCAATAGTCCTCTGATCACAGTCTGAAAACTATACGTGTTGGGGGGAAAAGACAACAACAATAGCTAGCTCTGCCTGAATTTAAATTAGAAGTGGTTGAAAAATAAGATATTTTAGGGGGGAAATATGTTCCATTTGTATTGACTTTCAATATTTCAATGAAAATGTTCATCAAAAATAGATATGCAGATAATTTTGACTATCCCTGGTTTAAATACAGGATTCAATAATAATCTGTGATGTCCAGATCCCTTAAGCTAAGCAGAGTCTGGTCTGACCAGTACTTTCATGGTAAATCTCCAAGGAAAGTCCAGGGGGCCAAGGTGAAATGGTGTTGTCAATTCAGTTGGTGGCACTCTCCCTTCTCAATCTGTATTTAACCAGTTCTCCAACTTGCTATTGGGGGCAATACTCTTCTGGAGGTGCCTTCTATTGTAAAAGCGTGCCTGGTGTGACCTGAAGATTCTGAATCATGAGCTGAAATTAGTACAGGATCTGTAAAGTAATTTGATATGTAAGCCACAACATAGCGTTGTAAGGTATTATGACATTCTGCTGTTCTGAACAATGGGACACGCTGGGGTTATCATTTGTAAATTTATGAAAGGATAAAGACCTTCTCAATAGCTGTGACTTGGCCATGTCATATGATTGATTGCTGAAAAATCGTTTTACAGTACTAAGGAGATAAAAGCATGGAAAGGAACTGAATTATAGAGAACACTTCTGCCTCTACAGAAAGCACAATTCTCCATTGGGGACCTTCTACATTTTGAGATGCAGAACCTGGAACAGATAAGAATTTAATTTTAGTGCTGAGGATGCAGTTTAACCTCAGGTAATAATTATAGCACTAAAGTAAATAATCTCATTGTGTTCAGGCTAAGACATTGTAAAGTGCTGGTAACTGTTACCTGGGTTCACCAGATAGCCAGTAATGGAATTTCCTTGAGCCTGAGACTGGTAGTGAAAGAAAGGGAAATCTGAAAAATAAAATTAAAATTTCAGTGTAAACATCTATTATTTTAACCATAAGAAAGAAAACACTATGTGGAAGTCCATATTTTCATTAAAAAGATGTCTTTTTTATAGGTGCCTACTGACCTTTTTAATTACATTGCATATAATAATTCTAACGCTCAGCATTCAGACAGTGCTTTTCAAACATTAACTAGCTATTCTTCACACCATCTGGAGAAGTACTGTGAGTCTAACAATGCAGATAGGTATCTGAGGCAGAGAAATATAGGAGAAAATTTTCAAAAGTGATCTCTAAATTTGGGTGCCCTAGTTCTTCGATTTTCCCGACTTCAGAGACCTTGATTTTCTAAAATGGCGTACCCACACTCTGAGGCTCCCAAAATTAAAGGAAAAATTTTGAAAAATTATGTTGGATGCCCTGATTTTGCAAAGATTTACATAGCTGCTTAGCTTTAAGCATTTGAGTAGACCTTTTGAAGCAGTGGAACTACCCATGTGCTTAAAGTTAAGCACATGCATAAATCTTTCCAGGATCAGGGTCTGTCAAGGTTCCTCCCCCACTCTGAACGCTAGGGTACAGATGTGGGGACCTGCATGAAAAACCTTCTAAGCTTATCTTTACCAGCTTAGGTCAAAACTTCCCCAAGGTACAAAATATTCCACCCTTTGTCCTTGGATTGGCCGCTACCACCACCAAACAAATACTGGTTACTGGGGAAGAGCTGTTTGGAAACGTCTTTCCCCCCAAAATACTTTCCAAAACCTTGCACCCTACTTCCTGGACAAGGTTTGGTAAAAAGCCTCACCAATTTGCCTAGGTGACTACAGACCCAGACCCTTGGATTTTAAGAACAATCAACAATCCTCCCAACACTTGCACCCCCCCTTTCCTGGGAAATGTTGGATAAAAAGCCTCACCAATTTGCACAGGTGACTACAGACCCTTGGGTCTGAGAACAATGAAAAAGCATTCAGTTTTCTTACAAGAAGACTTTTAATAGAAATAGAAGTAAATAGAAGTAAAGAAATCACCTCTGTAAAATCAGGATGGTAGATACCTTACAGGGTAATTAGATTCAAAACATAGAGAATCCCTCTAGGCAAAACCTTAAGTTACAAAAAAGATACACAGACAGAAATAGTTATTCTATTCAGCACAATTCTTTTCTCAGCCATTTAAAGGAATCATAATCTAACGCATACCTAGCTAGATTACTTACTAAAAGTTCTAAGACTCCATTCCTGGTCTATCCCCGGCAAAGCAGCATAAAGAAAGACACACAGACCCTTTGTTTCTCTCCCTCCTCCCAGCTTTTGAAAGTATCTTGTCTCCTCATTGGTCATTTTGGTCAGGTGCCAGCGAGGTTACCTTTAGCTTCTTAACCCTGTACAGGTGAGAGGAGTTTTCCCCTGGCCATGAGGGATTTCAAAGGGGTTTACCCTTCCCTTTATATTTATGACAGGGTCTATGTGGTTTGTCCAATATTTCACAAGGGAGAGGTAGAACCAGGATTAAAACTCATCAGTCTAGGCTCTTAGTCCAGTGCTGATAGACCACACTGATTCTCTAGAGTTTCTCTTTAATCTTCCCACCTCAAATACATACTCCCCGTCCTCACCTCGAAAGCTGTACACCGCTCTGTCCCTGCTAATGTCTAATCTCTGGTGTCACCCCTGTGACTTAAATTCTGCTAATTCCATTTTTATCTCTCCTTCAACAAGTGCCTCTGCATTTGCTTCTGCACTGCCACCTGTGCCTGGACTACCCTCCCTGATCCACCCCAGAGTGCTTTCATCATCTCTTCCTTAAATTCCCATCAAGAGCCACACATTTCCATAATCTTTCCTGCAAAGAGTAACCCTCCCATGCCAATCAAACACTTAACTTTATGTTTTTAAAATGAACTAACATGCCACCCTCTCACTGTAGAGGAGAAAACTCATAACCTTATTTTGGGTAAACCTCCATCCTGTCCTCAATCTTGACTAATGACATCTGGCCCTGCATAGTATCATGTTGTATCAAATCCATATGGAAAGCAAAATGCATTTGTATTCAGGGGGTGCTATATACAAATGTAAATAATCTTTATATTTAAGAGGTAGTGTTACTGGGAGAGGAGATGAAATATAATTAACAAGTTGTTTGGGAAGAGCAGTGAGATCAATTTTACAGCATTATCTGTCAGGAAATTCAGTCCTAAATGAGCAACCATGTAGCCTGTGATCAAATTCAGCACTCTTTTGAACTTTGTCCTGCATCAGTATTTGTTGGCACAGATCCCATAGTCTGTGGATTGTACTCTTGCTAGTTTAATACAAATATTTGTATTATAATAATGTGCAGATGTTCTGAACGAGATCAGGGGCACAGTCAGCTAAACATTGTACCAGTATTGACGACAACAAACTTACAGAACTCTCGAGGACTGCCAAGATCATGAGATTGGCTTACAAATCAGGACATTAACATAATAATAAATAACATGGAGTTGTCTTTATTTGTCTTCTGCTTTCAGAGGCTGGGATAGAGACTTGGGATTTGGGGGGATCTGAGGTTGTCTCAATAGAGATTTGATGTGATTATTATTTGGCGGTAAATGTTTGAGGTGTATGGACCATTTATTACATTAAT
The DNA here is from genome assembly GCF_965152275.1 of Natator depressus. Taxonomy (NCBI): domain Eukaryota; kingdom Metazoa; phylum Chordata; order Testudines; family Cheloniidae; genus Natator; species Natator depressus. The sequence continues at coordinate 127,114,156 of NC_134235.1, forward strand.
AGTGTGGGTATTTTGATGTTAGATGGCTCTTGGAGTCAAAATCTCCCTCGTAGTCTCCTGCTTGGACAATACAACTGTGTGTTCCATCTTTACACGGTTAAAGCAATCACAGAGCCCCATATCAGAGGTATTCATTAATATCATATAGCAAAAGCACCTTTACCCACTTGAGTAGTCTTACTGATGGGAATGCTCTAAGACCATTCTGTTTGTAGGAGAAGTTACACTATATTAAGGTTCAACTTTGTTCTGCAGCAAGATACTTTTGTATTGGACTCATCCCTTTAGGTCCTGATGGGGAATCAGATGCCATTGTGCTAGGCACTGAGTGTACATACCTATATAAAAAGACCCCCAAAAGCTTATAAATATAAATGATTTTGGCATTGGTACCTGGTGGTGCCAATCCATTGGATTTCAAATACAGCATTTATTACTATTTGTACATTGCCACAGATGAGTGCAGACAAGCAGAAAAGAGATGTCCATTCTGAGTGAAACGTAGAATGTAATTTGGACTCTGTGTGTTCTGCAATTGCATAGTGCACTATTTGAAATAAAATCCACCCCTTGTTCAACACTTGCCACAGAATTGTGTTCAAAATCTAAATTTAATATCTATTTCTAGCCCTCCTGGCTACAAAGACAACTTTGAAAATCTAAAGTAAGTGTAAGTCAGTACGTTTGCTTCCTGAGTCTACAGACAGCCTGAAACAGCTCTGAGTGGTGCACACTGCCCTATTTATTTCGTTGACTTGTTGACTCTGAAACCTAAGGATAATAATGCAAATGTCAACATTGTCAACTATTTAACGTGATCATTTTAGAAGACACACCCAACTAATGCGCTTGTTCCACAATTCTGAAGTGCTTCCCAGGCCTTCTCAGGTGCTAACACTCTCAACTGTCCTTCGTCAAGTTGCCAACTTATCCAGCTTCCATCATAACTACTGCACTTACACATCATCAATACAAAAATCAGATGCATACTGAAAATTGAAAACATAGAGATAGCATAAAAATAATTTACAATTGTAGCAACAGAATCATTCACTTTCATATTCAATTTATTTAAAACCTCATTTTTTTTTAACTTACAAGAAACTGCAACAGCATTTCTAGTTTGCAACACCAGAATGATGCAGCATCCATGGACTTTGCCAAAAAAATGTAGGCCCAGCTTAATTGGTTTCACTGCAATAGAAGCCTATGGTTATGGCTGGTAGCCATTATTTGATGATATACGTGACTGAGGGCAATCTCACTCAAAAAAGCAAGCTGTTCCATAGTGGGGGTAGCTGCTAGTTGATTGTAGACATTCATTCCAGGCTTTACCAACTGTAAAGATAAATCCATTGCTAAATAAATGGTAGGAAAGCTTGTATACATAAGTTCCATTACTACCCTGAACAAGACCATATTTGGTGGCAAAGAATAAACCACAGATAGGTTATGGAAAAAATTACAGAAGCAATATGTAAACAATTTGGATTGGATGGTAGACATACATGTGCTGTTTCTTGTACTCTGTTGTCAAAATGTCTACAAAGAATGTTCTGATTATTACAAGTGATGTCTAGTTTACTCGATAAATATTCTATTTTTTGCAGAGTACTAACCCTTTCATATATTGAAGAAATTTACAGTGTTTAATTATTGCTTCTCTCATCTCCTCCTGTGCTTTTCATCATTTGTTATTTACAAAATCGTGAAGGTATCCCTCAACTATACATTTTCACATCTGTATTATTTTTGACATTAGCATGATTCTAGCATAGTAGCTAAGTTCACATAAGTTTGTCTTTGATAACAGAAGCTACAATCACCAACAGTAAAGCCAATTTAAATCCATAAAAAGTAATTAAAACTGCTCTATTGACCTGCTGGTCTATTTTGACAATTTGACAATGAAGTATCGGATTTTTATAATTCAAGGGATCATACTATAAACTTGCCAAGAGCAATTTCCAGATGAGACAAGTTCAGCAAAGCTTCTACTGGCTTGGTCACCTTTTTTATTTACTTGACGGAACTGTTGCTAGAGACCACAGGCCCAACCCTACACATGTTTACTGTTGGGTGAGACCTTCGTGCCATGAGCAATCCCATTGAATGACCCCAGAGGAGTCACAATTTGAGCCCTGATTCCAGGAATGTGAAAGATGTACAAATAGCAAAAGCAAACATTGCAAAGGAGACTTCACTCAATGACTGTAGGATTTGGGGTCTGGCATACTATTTGATAGGCACAACACCTCTCCAGATGTATAATTCATTAAAAAATATTTACATGTAAGGCAATTTAGCATTTTCATTAATAAAAGTATGAATCTGGGAATCTGGATAGCAAATGTTTAACACTTACATTTTCTATTTTGTAGTTGCAGGCCCCCACCAGAACTTTGATTCACTTCTACCTCTGTCCACATTCTTTTTTTTTTTTTTTTTTTTTTTTTAACGGAACATCACTGGATTTGGATTCTTCCAGTTTTAGATGATCAGGTATTAGCATTATTAGAGTTATACTTCAGCAACCTGCAGTTCTGAGTAGAATTGGTCAGGAGATTATTATTTTTTTCCCTATGAAAAATGTTGACATGGTTTTTTATTATTATTATTTTCAGAAAAACTTTCAACATTCTTTATGAAAACAAAACAAAAATATGACAAACAATGACATTTCAAAAGAAACAAACATTTTGTCCAAAAAAACCCCTATCCTATCAGAAAAACATTTAGCTAGAAACATTTCAACCCTCTCTGGCAAGATCAGAGATGCCTGTGTATAGTCTCTAAATTACAATGACTTGAGTAAGGCAACTGAATGTACCAACAACATATACCTCTGAATTGTGAAGGTTGAACATATTGTGTTGAGATAAAGAATATAAACAAAACACCACACAATGCTACCTTACTTTCAGTACAAGCCCTGCTTTTTGTCGTCTATTTTTAAAGGGAAATGTTTGTTATAACAGCCTTCAATTGTAATTGGATTTGAAATACAGTAATGCAGAGACTTCTAAGCATTGAAACAATCTGTAACAAAGGTTAAAAATAAAATCAATCAAATAACAGATACAAACACAAAAGGGGATTATTCATAGTGAATTTTACTGAAATCACAAGAAGTACTTAACTTGTTCTTATTTCTTTTTCATTGTGTTAAAAATCCTTAGAACTAATTAAATACAACACATTAAATGCCAGATGAACTCTTACTTCTGTTTTGAGGCATTTTGGAATTAAAATAATTGTGCTGAATAAAGAAAAAACTCTTGTGTATTATGGTTATGTTAATACACCACCTGGTGGTTGTGACAGAATATTATGATGCCGAACCAACTGAACCTGAATAAACAGCTGCATTACTAGGTTATCCTTGTACTCACACTCAAAGACAGGACACTTGAATTTTGCCCACAGGGAAGTTGTCTTATTTTTGTAGCTTTTATTATGCACAGATACAGCTTCCCTTGTCATCTCTTTCTACTCCACAATTGCCCATGTTCCTAGTAGATTAGGTAGGTGAATTAGAGGTTGACTTTCAGTATGAGATCGACTGAGATTCAAATCCTTGATGTTCATGATTGCAGTTGAGCATCTTAAGCATTCAGCCACCTGACCCATTGGGTCAGGACACTCAACCATGATGCTGGCCACATCACTCCCTTGTGTACTGTTGGCCATGAAACTGATGCACCTGAACCCCACCAACCCAGTGAGCCATTGGCTAAGGAGAACTTTGACTAGTTGGTCAGGTTTATAACCTCAGACACAGTACTTGTCACACTTCTTTACTCTGTGGAACATTTTAAGAGATGAATCATCTGCTACTCCCAACTTCTCAGCTCTGCTGCCTTCCCCACTGCCTTCCCTGTTTTCTCCAATGGTCTGGTGGATCAGTAGAAAGGGCCCCACAGTCCTTTGGTGGTCTGCAGGCTATTGTAAGCTCCTTAAGGCAGGGACCGCCTTTTTCTTTTATTTGTACAGTATCTAGAATAAAGGGAAGCTGGTCCTTGATTAGTACTCCTAGGTGGTATGGTAGTACGAATAATAATAGTTTGAGAACGCTGCCATAACACACTATTTTTTTCTGCACTGCTTCACTCTTCATCCATTACCTTTTCTCAATATAGGAACAAAGAAGAAGGCCAAAACTCTCTCTCTCTCAATGTTGTATTGCAATCTTCCAGGGTAAAGCTGGGTGTCTGTGCAGTGTCTTCAAGAAACCATGGTATAAATTATCATGGAACCAGAATATCCTGTTGAAATTATATTACTAGAGCTCGTTCTTGAAAGATCCACGAGAAAATTCCTTGGGTCACTTTGTCATGCTAACCTTGAGGGGAAGTATAACAATAATCAAGCAGTCACTTCTGTAATAACACTCTGCAAATTTGATTGAGTTTGCCCTGCTCTGTATATTTTCTGAGGGAATCCATTTATATACTAATTGACAAATACTGCTATGAGTAAAATTATATTGGCTGCAATAAGGAAAGCTAAATTTGGATTTTTGATGTAGGCCTGTGGGTTCACGCTCATCTAATCTTTTTATTGTATCTACATTAGAACTGCCAATTGTGGGACAATGTGGCAATAAGAGGTAGGATAACCCCTTATTGTCCTATTTGCTAGGGCTGCACTAAGCTCAATGGTGGCAAGCAGGTTCAGGCTTGCTGTGTAGGATGCAGAGATATCTTACAAGGAATGAGAGTGTGTTTATATTAAGTCCGACTAGCTTCAATCAAGCATAAATAACCAAGTGAATGTGCATAAATCAAATCAACTGACAGATTTGTGAGTTTAATTTCTCCAACATAATATTCCATCATTAACCCTTTCTCACAGGAATTGCTGTGGTGGATTAGATCAATAGTCTGTCAGTAATGGAAGCCAGCAATGGGTGCTTTAGAGGAAGGTGCAAGAAACCCTGTATTAGGCAGCTACGGGGTAACCTGCTGCAGGGAAAGTTTCCTCCTATTCCCCTTTTAGTTAGAGGTTGGATTATGCCCTGAAGTATGTAGCTGATCAGTGTTGACAGCTCTCCATGATTTTATTGAGCCTCCTGTTATTTCATAAAAACAAGGCGGAGTACTTGTGGCACCTTAGAGACCAGCACATTTATTTGGGAATAGGATTTTGTGGGCTAAAACCCACTTCATCATATGCATGGAGTGAAAAATACAGTAAGCAGTATAAATATTACAGCACATGAAAAGATGGGAGTTGCCTTACTGAGTGGGGGGTCAGTGCTAACGAGGCCAATTCCATTAAGGTGGAAGTGGCCTATACTCAACAGTTAACAAAAAGGGGTGAATATCAAGAGAGGGAAAAGTACTTCTGTAGTGCTAACGAGGCCAATGCAATCAAGGTGGACGTTGCCCATTTCCAACAGTTGACAAGAAGGTGTGAGTATCAGCAGAGGGAAAATTACTTTTTGTAGTGACCCATCCACTCCCAGTCTTTATTCAGGCCTAATTTGATGGTGTCTAGTTTGCAAATTAATTCCAGTTCTGCAGTTTCTCATTGGAGTCTGTTTTTGATGGGGTTTTTTTTGAAGAATTGCCACTTTTAAGTCTGTTATTGAGTGTCCAGGGAGATTGAAGTGCTCTCCTACTGGTTTTTGAACGTTACAATTCTTGATGTCTGATTTGTGTCCATTTATTCTTTTGCATACACACTGTCCGGTTTGGCCAATGTACATGGCAGAGGGGCATTGCTGGCACATGATGGTATATATCACATTGGCCAAACTGGACAGTCTCTACGCAGAAGAATAAATGGACACATTTTTGTTACTTATGTAAATGTCCAATCCTCTTTTGGATCTTGCTAACCTTTCGGCCTCAGTTGATGCACTCGTCTCTGCAAACTCCGATCCTGAAGTGCAGGGAACTGAGTGGCCATCAGGCATATGGACAACCTGTGGAGACTACAAATTCAGTTCCCTCATACAGCTGAATAGTATTGACTACAATGGGCTAGAGCCTATAATGTGAGCAGAGAGACAACAGACTTCATGTGCTTAAGTAGAGAAATAGAGAATGATCTCTTAGCTGGCACTCCTCCCCTGTATTAAATTCTTCATACAGCCCATCCTGGTCAACTGCTATGGTAACTGGAGAACCAAAAGACTCTGAGGGCAACTCAACTACACAGGGCACTCCTCCATTAGGGAAAAGGAAGCAAATTTTCTCCATAGTGCTGAAAAATAAATGATATTTGATAGTCATAGAATATCAGGGACCTCAGGAGATCATCTAGTCCAACCCCCTTCTCAAAGCAGGACCAATCCCCAATTAAATCATCCAACTGGTTTTTGCCCCATATCCCTAAATGGCCCCCTCAAGGATTGAGCTCACAACCCTGGGTTTAGCAGGCCAATGCCCAAACCACTGAGCTATGTTTCCCCACCCTGCTCCTAGTCTGTTCTAGTCTGTTACCAAATGAAGCACTTATCTCTTTGGTTGTTTAATTCAGTGAGTAATTCTAGGCATTTAATCAAATGCTTCATTCCCTTTTTCAATTATTTGACCAAATGTCTAGGAGGACCCAGAAACTGACATGTATGATGCTCTATAAATAATAGACATCTATTACTAGGAAGTAGTTTAGTGTCACCAATTTGTATTTATTTGTGTAGTTTACTAAACAGCCAAGAGGTAATATTTTGCCAATGCTATTCTGGTTGAAATTTGCACATATAACTTTATTTGCACATATAATAATAATTAATAATAAAACCTATCCCTTACATAACACTTTTCATCAGTTGATCTCAAACCTCTTTACTAAAGAGATCAGTATTGTTATCTCCATTTTACAGATGGAGAAACTGAGGAACAGGGGAGGTGAAGTGACTTGCCCAAGATCACCCATCTGCCTAGTGGCAGAATCAGGAATAGTAACCAGGTCTTCTAAATCTCAGTCCACTAGGTTATGCTGCCTAAAAAAAATGATCTATTCTAGACTATTGTATCTATTACAATACTATTGTATTGTATTTACTATAATCTATCTGGAAAGACAATCTGTCCATTGTCTGTAATGGAGCTTTTAGAAAAATGGGGGAGGGTTGTGTGTGTTCATGAAAACTTTCCAAAATTTTCCAACTGGATTAAGTCATTTTAAACCAGCTATATGTGTTTGCATTAAAGCTTGTTGAATTTTTCCACTTTTTTTTTTTTGGTTAAAACTCAAAATTTCAACCAAAACAGAGATGAACTTTTTGCATTTTTTAAAAATCATTAATTTTTTCAGCCAAGTAAAGAGCTGGTCAAAAAATTTGAACAAAAATTGAGATGAAGTCACTTTTTTTAAACCAGCGCTAAGTTCACATGAGGATAGCATGATGGGGGAGGAGTGAGGGGAAGGGGCTCTGCACAAGTCAGGGTCTATCAAAATATACTTTGAAGAATAGGTGTGTGGTACTGGTGCAGAATTAGAAACAAAAAAACAAACAAACCAGGAAGCCATGCAGATGTGCTGTAGGAAAATCCATGGAGAAGATAAGAGTAGAGTCTATAATCAAAGCCTTAATTTTTATTGTCTTTGTTTTCATACTTTGTTTAAATGTCCTATGCCTGGAGATTCTTTTTTTTCTCCTGTTTATTTGTGCTTTGCATACAGCTTTTGGAAGATTCTAGATATTTTATGTTTATGTAAAGTGTTTGTATTTTTAAAATAAAAGGAAAAAAGAAAGGAACTTAGAATTGATCTCACTGAAAAAAAACGGTGTTCATGAACAATATCTTTATACCACATGGAGAGTCTGTTGACTCATTTTTAAAGATGACTGAAAACATGGAACTGATGGGAAACAATCTATTCTAATTCAATCTTGACACAACATGATACTCTTACCATCTCGGTTTGGCACATCAGAATGTTTCAAAATGAGGCTTTAAAATTACTCTATAACCGCATGCAAATTTTGTCAAGAATAGTAATGAGAAGGAAGCAGGGCAGATATGTGATAAATCATCAGACATGCTGAACATTTATACTCTACACTGTATTAAAAAATACTTTTAGATAATCTTGGCTAGAATACAAGGCATGTAAATCTCACATACTCTGCCCTTAAAATAAAAGTAACATCTGTCAGATTGATGGCCCTGCTGACTAAAGTGTTCTGTTTATCCACATCATTCATATAGCATGGACAATGCCACTGCAAGCTTCACTGTGTCTATGCCCTGACCTGGAGACACCAGATATGTGATTCTTCACAGACACCTAAAAGATGGAGGGTAAATACAGAAGTCAGATGTATGTCTACATTGGCAGAGTTACAGCACTGGCAGTTACAGAGCCGCTCAGAAAGCACTGAAGGGAAACCGCTGTTGTGTGTTCACACTGTCAGCTGCCTGCACAATAGCGTGTTCACACTTGTGGCACTTGCATCGATATTCAGAGCGGTGCACTCTGAGCAGCTACCCCACAGACATCTCCTCCTCTTCTGCCGCTAAGAGTTGTAGGAAGGCAGAGGGGGTTGCGGGGCATCTTGGGTCCTGTCCCAATGCTCCATGGTGCATTGCTTCGTATCCCAGCAATCCCTGTGGTTAGGGTCTGCATTTGGTGCCATCTTTCAACGGGTTGTGTACTGCATGTCCTGCCTCTTCAATCTGCAGGAATGGATCCCGAACCGTTGACAAGTATGCTGCTCATTCTCAGTAACACGTCACGAGTGGCAGTGGAGTTATTCCTTAAACTACAAAGGCAAGAGGAGTTCGACATTGATCTTGCCACACACAGTAGCTATGACACAAGATTGCTTATGGCATTCATGGAGGTGCTGACCACAGTGGAACGCTGCTTCTGGGCTCGGGAAACAAGCACTGAGTGGTGGGATCACATCATCATGCATGTCTGGGAAGACGAGTAGTGGCTGCAGAACTTTCGGATGAGGAAAGCCACATTCATGGGACCATGTGATGAGCTCACCCCAGCCCTGTGGCTCGAGGACATGAGAACGAGAGCTGCCCTGTCATTGGAGAAGCACGTGGTGATTTCACTGTGGAAGCTGGCTATTCCAGACTGCTACTGATTGGTCACTAACCAGCTTGGAGTGGGAAAGTCGACCATTGGACACATGTTGACGGAAGTGTGCAGGGCCATTAATCACATCCTGCTCTGACAGACGGTGACTCTGGGTAATGTGTGTGACATTGTGGATGGCTTTGCACAAATGGGCTTCCCTAATTGCGAAGGGGTGATAGCTGGCACACACATTCCAATTCTGGCACCAGATCACCTAGCCACCAAGTACATTAATCGGAAGGGGTATTTCTCTGTGGTTCTCCAGGTGCTTGTGGATCACTGTGAGCGTTTCACAGACATTAATGCACGCATCTTTTGGAACACTGGCCTGTTCAAGAAGCTGCAAGCAGGGACTTTCTTCCCGGACCAGAAGATCACCATAGGGGAAGTCGAGATGCCCATTGTGATCCTGGGAGACGCTGCCTACCCATTAATACCATGGTTTATGAAGCCATACACAGGGAATCTTGACAGCAACAAGGAGCAGTTCAGCTGAGCAAGTGGAGAATGACTGTTGAGTGTTCTTTTGGCTGTTTAAAGGCCCGCTGGCACTGCCTATATGGGAAGCTGGACATGGCCGATGACAATATTCCTATGCTTATAGTCACGTGCTGTACACTCCATAATATTTGTGAAGGGAAGGGTGAAAGCTTCATTCAGGGCTGGACCGCTGAGGCTCAGCACCTGGAGGCTGAGTTTGAACAGCCAGAGACCAGGGCTATTAGAGGGGCGCAGCGCACGGCCATAAGGATCAGGGTTGCCTTGAGAGTGCAGTGCTTGTAGTGCTAGGAGGTGATTGTGATTGGTTCAGACGATGCACTGTGAAGGTTTAAGAAAACTACCTGTTGCTTTGCAGGGCTCTGTTTGCTTTCAATTAATGGAATAAAGATTGCTTTCAAACCAACACAATTGTTTTATTAAAAAAAACACAACCAGAGGAGAGAGACAAACAAAAAAAAAAAAACACATCAGCACTGTGGGGGATGGGGGAAGGAAGGGTCCAGGTATCATATGCAACCTTGTCCTTTGGAGTACAGTGCAGTGGGTACTGTACTTCAACAGGGATAAACTGCAGAGGGACAGGTGTTGAGTGCAGTGGGTCCTGGGAGTCCACAGGGCTGGACTATGACTGGGCAGGAGTGGAATGCAGCAGGTATAGATTGGAGCCAGGAGGTTGATAAGAGTGTGTTGGTAGTGTCTGCAGGGGCACATGGGAAAGAGTTTTGCAACAGCAGTTGCAGGGGAGGGCAGGCATTGAGCTGCTCGGGCATTGAGCATGTCCGCTTGGTGCTCCATAACCTTTAAAAGCTGCTCCGTGGCTTAATTCTGGCACGTCATGTTCTCCTTTTGGTTCCTCTTCTCGCTGTCCTGGCACTCCTTCAGTTCTTGTTTTTCAGCCACAGAGTGCATCATGACATCGCGCAGAAAGTCCTCTTTAGTTCTTCGTGGCTTCTTTCTAATTCTGCGCAGCTGTTCAGCTGGCGATAACAAGTAGGGAGTCTGGGCTCGCAAGGTCATATCTGTGAAGCCAAAATGCAACATTTTACAGAAGCAGTACTGTTTGAAACACACAGACCACTGATTCAGTGATTTAAAACACAGCCACTATTCGCATACCATGTCACTAACTGGTTAAACCCAGGCAAGCACGCATGAGCCCCAAGACCCCCCCCCCCACCAAATGGTGAGTAACTGCAGGGGCAGGGGAAATCAGTATTCCAGGAACATACTGTACACTGGGCATGTGGCTCTTGGGAGACAGCCAGCACTGGGGGCCGGGGTGGGGTGGGCTTATAATCATTCCTGTCCCCACATTTTCCATAGGCTGTGTTCATTATGGAAGATATCTTGCTGCTGAGGGTGAGCAGGGAATCAAGGGAGGGTCTTCTGCAAGACTGCAGCTTCCACCCTGGCCCTTATGCAGCTTGCCTGTGTGCAGCAATGGTCCCCCCTCCAGTGATGGCAGAGTGGTGCAGGAAAGTTACCCTTGATGGGGCAAGAATCAAAGCAGCTCTGCCAAAGAACCTGCGACAGCGGATTGCCCAGTATCCCCATGAGAGTTTCATGGAGATCTCTGAGGCAGATTCCCGTGAAGTGAGGGAGTCAATCAACAGCCTGTTCTGCCGCTCAGATGAGGCATGTTGTAGTACACGCATCATAAAGACACAAGTCTGCTTCCTGCAACCCTACTGCCCCCAACAACTCACTTCAGTGATTCCCAACATCAAAGCCACTTACCAGAGGCCTCCTCTCCTGTTTGCGCTTCACCAAGCTCCGATAGCTGTGACTGGCTCGCCTCCTCTGGGGTAGAGAAGAGCTCCTGGCTGCATGTATCTCTGACCTCCGAGTCGTCCTCTGCCTCCACATCCTCGTCCAAGATTTCCTCCTCCTGGCTCTGTCCACTCTCAACTGGTATGCAAGCCACCGAAGTGTCCACAGTGACCTTCTCAGTGGAGGTGGGGTTGCCACCAAGTATCGCGTTCAGCTGTGTGTGTAGAGCCAGCAGCTTGTGGGCACAGCATCAGAGTGGTGATTTGCCTCCCGTCTCTTGTGGAAGGCGTTCTGCAGCTCCTTCACTTTGATCCTGCAGTGTGTCCCGGTCATGGCCCCTTTCTATCATGCGTCATGAAATCTGTGCGTAGGTATCATAATTCCTACGGCTGGAGCGCAGCTGGGACTGGACAGTCTCCTCTCCCCAAATTCTGATGAGGCCAAGCAACTCGGCATTGCTCCGAGTGGGGGATTGCCTGATGAGTGGAGCAGGCATGGCCACCTGGAAAGATGCACTGAGACCACTGCACAGACCACCGAGCAAACAGGAAGGGGACTTTCAAAATTCCCAAGGAATTTAAGGGGTGGGGCTCACAGTTGGTCACCTGAGGGCAGGGCAGTAGAGTTCAAACTGATGACCAGAGAGGTGAGAACAGGCATTGTGGGACAAGTACCAGAGGCCAGTTGCAGCGCTATAATCAACCAGGGTGTCTACACCGGCACCGTGGGTCATTAGCCCCGGCGCAGAAAGCTGTACGCCTCTCATCGGGGTGTTTTTTTACAGCACTGCAACTGCACAGTTTCTGTGCACTAAGTGGCTTGGCCATGTGTACACATCAGGAGATACACCACAGAAAGCTGCTTTACTGCGCAGAAACTTGACAGTGTAGACAAGCCATAAAGTTTGTGTAATTTACAGCACCTCCTGGTCCAATTAGCACACAAAACTATACTAACTTAGACTCTTATTGACTAACACTCATTGACCTACATGTGGCTTAAACATGGGGATGGGAAGACAAGAGAAACAATAGATTGTTAATTACTTTGGTAAATGGTACATGTGTCTTGATAGTTAACACTTTTAAGAATAGAATTTGAGTTCAGTAACACACTGTAATATTTATGAATTCATTTTCTTCTGAGGTTCTTTCGTGGGGTGTCATAAATATAAAGGGAATGGTAAACCCCTTTAAAATCCCTCATGGCCAGAGGAAAAATCCTCTCACCTGTAAAGGGTTAAGAAGCTAAAGGTAACCTCGCTGGCACCTGACCAAAATGACCAATGAGGAGACAAGATACTTTCAAAAGCTGGGAGGAGGGAAAAAAACAGAGGGTCTGTGTCTGTCTGTATGCTGCTTTTGCTGGGGACAGAACAGGAATGGAGTCTTAGAACTTTTAGTAAGTAATCTAGGTAGGTATGTGTTAGATTATGATTTCTTTAAATGGCTGAGAAAAATAGCTGTGCTGAATAGAATGACTATTCCTGTCTGCGTGCCTTTTTTGTAACTTAAGGTTTTGTCTAGAGGGATTCTCTATGTTTTGAATCTAATTACCCTGTAAGGTATCTACCATCCTGATTTTACAGAGGTGATTCCTTTACTTCTATTAAAAGTCTTCTTGTAAGAAAACTGAATGCTTTTTCATTGTTCTCAGATCCAAGGGTTTGGGCCTGTGGTCACCTATGCAAATTGGTGAGGATTTTTACCAAACCTTCCCCAGGAAGTGGGGTGCAAGGGTTGGGAGGATTTGGGGGGGAAAGACGTGTCCAAACTACGTTTCCTAGTAAACCCAGATAAAGTTTGGTGGTGGCAGTGGAAATCCAAGGGCAAAGGGTAAAATTAATTTGTACCTTGGGGAAGTTTTAACCTAAGCTGGTAAAAGTAAGCTTAGGAGGTTTTCATGCAGGTCTCCACATCTGTACCCTAGAGTTCAGAGTGGGGAAGGAACCTTGACATGGTGTATGAACGAAACAGTTTAAGTAGCTTTGTGGTCCATTTATTAAATGAATGGTTTATTATTGTGGGTCAGAATTGCATGTAATCTCTGGAGGAAAAGGTGAATGCAAATTCCCCACCTCCTGATATGCAAAAACCCAGTTGAAGCTATGTTCTGAGGAGAGGACCATTGTCTGCTGATATCCTGTTCCCAGAATCTGAAAATCAAATGCTTAAACTGTATAAAGGAATGACTGAACTATTAATGTGTGTGATTGTTTTGAGCTAAGACTGTTATGAACATGTACCCACGGGAGAACCTGTTGGTGGGGTTTGAAACACTGCTTGCTAACAGAGCCCTTTTTGGAGTTGGGTGGGGGGGTGATCTCTGGTAAACTTATTAGCATGCATACAAATACATTTATTATTTTAATTTTTTCTCTCTAATGCTGTCACGTTAAGAATAAATGTAGGATTTTCTTATGGTTACAAGTTCATAACAGCCTTAGGTCAGAACAAGCGTAACCATGAATAGTTCAGTCTTTCTTTTATACAGCTTCGGTCTTTGATCTGCAGCTTCTGGGGAGGGGTGATGAGCAGACAATGATCCTCTGGGCATAGCTTTTAAAAACTGGATTTTTGCATAACTGGAGGCGGGGAATTTACATTCACCTCCCCCTCGAGAGTTACACGCAATTCTGGCCCACAATGATACATAAACCATTCATGTAATATAGTGGATTACAAAGCTACTTAAACTTCATTCAATAAGGAGTCCCAAGGTTATGGCAGGAAATTGCCCTATTTGTCACAAGGGACTTGAGGGATCAAAAAATAAGGGGATGAGAGTGGAGGTAGTAGAGAAGATAAGGAGGTTGTGAGGCATCACAGACACTGAAGACCGTGGTAAGGCAGCTGAGACATTGTCTATAATGTAGAAATAAATGACAGCTATATTCACAGACTCCAAGATGAGGAAATAAAAACAATTCAGTGATAATAGACCTCCTGGGGGAGGGGGGCGGAAAGCAGTTGAGGTTCCTAAGTGACAAAAATGTACTTAACTGATTCATTATTTACACAGCCCGAGCACTCAAAAACAAGGAAATTAATAGTTAAGGAGCTAATAAATCTTTACACTCCCACAGAATAAACACATTATTCTTATCAAGTATAGATGAATGTATATTCCATCGTAACATAACAATGTTCCATCCAACCAATTGATGGATTGTTAGTTTCTTTAATGTGTTGTTGTTTCCCTTGATTTCAGTATTTAAATATTTTCTTTAAATTGGACATATCGGTGAATATATTATCAATTGACAGTAATATTTTTCGTGGTAAATTTCTTGTAACTGGTTTTTCTAATGGTAATTTAATATGAAAGATGTATGCCATTATCAATTTGTGAAATCATGTATGCATGCAGCCTGGCATTTGAAGCTGGTCAATGTTGTAAGTACATATATAAGCTGTTTCTTTTGGAAGAGTTTTGTGTTGCACTTACATTACTGATGGAAGAACCATATTTAGCTTTGGGTCAGTCAAGATTTGTGTGTTATGGTACAATATTCAAAGGTTTGTATTTGAGAAGAAAGTTTTCATATTCAAAAATAAAAAATTATGAGTCAAACACGCTAAAATATCAAGAGACTAGCTAAAATATTATTGTTTAAAATCTTAATAAAATTTGGGTTCTGTTTATTTGCCTTGCTTTGGAACTTTGAGGATTAATATTTTCAAGCATGCGTCCACAATGATGAGGGCTGGAGACTTTTTTTTTTCCAATGAAAGCTGAAATTCTCATGTAATCATGACTCAGAGAATTTAAGAAAACTACAAAATATCATGACAATTGGCAGAACTGCTTATATATATTCATTAGAGAACATGGGCAGTATTTAGCAGGATTTAAGGACAGTAGCAAGCTCTATCTGAACTAGAAGGAAAGATTATGTAAGTCAAAATTACAAAGTAGGGTAATTGTTAATGACCTGTAACTCATAAACAGTATGACAAATGTTCTCCTTACTTTGAAGAAATATTCTATTTTTGGCAATTATCGGGACAAATGAACTTCTAAACAATAGTTACAAAGGGTGTGTGTGTGTGTGTAAGCTACCATCTGTTTATAATATATCCTGTCAACCTAACTTTTTTTTTAAATGAGACTATAACTTTGGTTCATAAAGGTAATAGTGTTGATGTAACACCCTGACTTGATACCACACAATATTTTGATTAAAAAAACTAGAACAACACAAAATTACCATGGCACATATTAAATAGATTTATTCTGACTGACAGACCTTTTTTAATTGTTGATCATTCCAAACCTATTTTTTTTTTTTACTGAATTGCCTACCCCCCTCACCATAGGCACTGAGTACATGGGTGCTCTGGGGCTGGAGCACCCATGGGGAAAATTTAGTGGGTGCTCTGCACCCACTGGCAGCCAAGCTAACCTCACTCTCCCACCCCACCTCTTCCTCCTCCCCCCCGAGTGTGCCACGTCCCTACTTCTCCTCCTACCTCCCAGTGCTTCCCGCCACCAAACAGCTGTTTTGCAGCGCTTAGGTCTTTCCAGGAGGGAGGGGGGAGGAGCGGGGATGCAGCGCACTCAGGGGAGGAGGTGGGGCAGTGGCCGGGACGTTGGGGAAGGGGTGGAATGGAGGCAGGGTGAGGGGGTGCAGGAGCAGTGCCAGGGGCGGGGATGTGGTCGAGCACCCACCGTGAACAGGGGAAGTTGGTGCCTTTGCCACCCTCCAGCCCCCCCCTACCCCCCAAAAAAAATCCATTATTCACACAGCTCTACTGCTGACTCTGTGGATGCCCTGGCTTTCTGATCTGACTAATGGTTATAGTTTGCTGGAGTGTCTGAGGAGCTGCTGCTTTTCACAGAGCAGTGCATGAAGGAGGAAAATGTGAAGCCTAAGGGGAAGGAGGTTGCTAGGCCCAGAACTATGGAGCAGTCCCCCAGCAACTGCACTTGATGTACGTGTGAATGGGGGATAGCAGACTCTGTCCTGTTCCCAGCTTCCTCAGTGTCTATGTTCCTCCACTGAGGAGGAAATAGGTTACTTAGCATTCTTGTTTATGGTTTTCAAATATTGTCTTACAGTTTAAGGCTAGAAGGGACCACCAGATAATCTAATCTGACCTCCTCTATATAACAGGCCACCAACACCACCCAGCACCTGCTAGATTAGACTAGAATATGTGCCAGAGACAGAGAATAGGAGGGACTGATGTGCACCAATCCACAAGGACCTTGCAATGGCAGAGAAATAATTGAGATATACCCAAATAATCCTGGCAAGTGACCCCCACCCACACACTTCAGAGGAAGGTGGAAAAAACCCAAGGTCACTGCCAATCTGACCTTGCGGAAAATGCCAAATGTAGGGTTGGGAAGAAAATCATTTAGATCTTGAGCATGTGACAGAGAAAGTCAAGCAAGCACCTGAGACAGAGAGAAGTTCAATGCCACCTCAGAGCACTGGCCCTCCCTGTCCAGTGTCCCATCTCCAGCCATGGCCACTTCTGATGATTCAGAGGAAGGAACTGGGGGGAAAAAGTGATGTATTCTCGGTGAGGGAAGAATCCCTTCCTGATCCCTGCAGGAAAGAATCCTTTCCTGACCATCTGAAACCCTAGGCAGGATTATTAATAATAAACCTAATAAATCCTTATTAGGAACATAAGACATCAAACAGAACTCAGCCCTATGGCTATTGAGACCGGCTCCCATCGGATGCAATCCCGTCATACAATTGTACTAATCAGTTTTTCCAGATCTCTCTCAAAACTACTTAAGTTGTGTGTCCCAACTATCGGGAGGCTGTTCCAGGACCTCAGAAGGTTAGAAACCTTCTTCTAATTTCTAGGCCAAATTTGTTCAAGACCAGTTTAAATACATTTGTTCTTGGGCCAGTGCTGTCCTTTAACTTAAATAACTCTTATTCCTTCCTGGTATTTACCCCTCAATTTATAGAGAGCAATTATATTTCCTCTTAGCCATTTTTTTAACTGGTCTAAGAAAGCCAAGCTCTTTCAGTCTTCTCTCATAAGATAGCCCTCCATTCCTCTCATCATCATAGCAGCTCTTCTCTGGACCTGTTCCAGTTTAAATTAATCTTTCTTGAACAAGTATTCCAAATGAGGTCTTACCTTGTACAATGGCATTAATACTTCTGTCTCTCTACTGTAAGTGCCTTGCATGATGCATCTTGGGGTTCCATTTGCCTCTTTCCCAAACGCATCACATTGGTGGCTCATAGTCATCCTCTGATTGACCATACACCCAAGTCTCTCTTGCCTTCTCTGTCACTTCTACCTGATGAGCTCCCAGCTTGTAGCAGAAATTCTTATTATTAGACCCTATGTGCATGACCTCGCCCTTTGTACTATTGAATTTCATCCCATTTCTGTTAGTCCAGCCTTCAGAGAGACAAGGTGGGTGAGGTAATATCTTTTATTGGACTAACTTCTGTTGCTGAGAGAGACAAGCTTTCGAGCTTACACAGAATTCTTCTTCTGGTCTCCGAGACTAATTTAATTAAATACAAGATTTGAACAGATTGTTTAGCATAAGTAGTTAACACATACTTCATATTGTGTTTAACTGACACTTTGACTATGTTTCCCAGTCAAATTACTTAGACAAGTTAGATGTCTTCAAGTCACCATGGCCTGATTAAATGCATTCTAGAATACTCAAGGAGCTGACTGAGGAGATATCTGAGTCATTAGTGATTATCTTTTAAAAGTCATGGAATACAAGAGACATTCCAGAAGACTGGAAAAGGGCAAATATAGTGCCCATTTATAAAAAGAGAAATAAGGACAACCCGGGGAATTACAGACCAGTCAGCTTAACTTCTGTACCCAGAAAGATAATGGAGTAAATAATTAATCAAACAATTTGCAAACACCTAGAAGATAATAAGGTGATAAATAACAGTCAGCATGGATTTGTGAAGAACAAATCATGTCAAACCAACTTGATAGCTTTCTTTGACAGGGTAACAAGTCTTGTGGGTGGGGGGAAGTGGTAGATGTGGTATATCTTGACTTTAGACAGGCACTTGATACTGTCTCACATGACCTTCTCATAAACAAACTAGGGAAATACAACCGAGATAAAGCTACTATAAGGTGGGTACATAACTGTTTGGAAAACCGTTTACAGAGAGAAGTTATCAGTGGTTTACAATCATGCTGGAAGGCCACAATGAATGGGGTCCCGCAGGGATCGGTTCTGGGTCTGGTTCTATTTAGTATCTTTATCAATGGTTTAGATAATGGAATAGAGTACACTTATAAAGTTTGCAGACAACACCAAGCTGGGAGGGGTTGCAAGTGCTTTGGACGCTATCTGGACAAACTGGAGAAATGGTCTGAAGTAAATAGGATGAAATTCAATAAGGACAAATGCAAAGTACTCCACTTCAGAAGGATCAATCAGTTACATAGATACAAAATGGGAAATGACTGCCTAGGATGGAGTACTGCGGAAAGGTATATGGGGGTCATAGTGGACCACAAGCTAATTATGAGTCAACAGTGTAACGCTGTTACAAAAAAAAGCAAACATCATTCTGGGATGTATTAGCAGGAGTATTGTAAGCAAGACACGAGAAGTAATTCTTTCACTCTACTCAATGCTGATTAGGCCTCAACTGGAGTATTGTATACAGTTCTGGGTGCCACATTTCAGGAAGGATGTGGACACATTGGAGAAAGTCCAGAGAAGAGCAACAAAAATGATTAAAGGTCTAGAAAACATGACCTATGAGGGAAGATTGAAAAAATTGGGTTTGTTTAGTCTGGAGAAGAGAAGACTGAGAGGGAACATGATAACAGTTTTCAAGTACATAAAAGATTGTTACAAGGAGGAGGGAGAAGGATTGTTCTTCTTAACCTCTGAGGATAGGACAAGAAGGAATGGCCTTAAATTTCAGCAAGGGCGGTTTAGGTTTGACATTAGGAAAAAATTTCCTAACTGTCAGACTGGTTAAGCACTGGAATAAACTAGGGAGGTTGTGGAATCTCCATCATTGGGGTTTTTAAGAGCAGGTTGGACAAACACCTGTCAAGGATGCTCTAGATAATACTTAGTCCTGCCTTGAGGTCCCTTCCAGTCCTATGATTCTATTATTTCTATGTATCAGTTCTTTCAATATTCTGGGATGGCCCATTCCTCCTGATTTGAGTGCATTACGTTTTTCTTCCACCTCAGATGTGGTAATATCCATTTCTAGATGCTCATTTCCGTTTGCTGACCTGCCTTCATGCACACATTCCATATTATCATCCTTATTGAAAACCAAGGCAAAGTATTTATTTAGTTTTGGGTCCATACCTAGGTTATTTCATCTGTTTCCCAGCCACACTGCATAATAGCCCTACCTCATCTTTCCTTATTCTCTTTTTATTGATATAACTCAGACGTCTGTTTATTGTACTTTCCCAGGCAAGAGCTAATACAATTTGGCTTTTAGCAAGTCTCACTTTATTCCCACATATTCTAACCTCCATGAAGTAGCGTTTCTGGTGATTATTCATCCAGCAAAATCTGGAGCCTTTCTCTACAAATGTTATACCCCTCGTTTGGAATACAGTTTTTTGAACAGTTGCTTTGAAGAAATTCCAGGCCTCCTCCACATTTCATCCTTGAATTCTTCAGTGCAGCTGACTTCTTTAACTAATTTTCCAAAGTCTGCCCTTTTTGAAATAAAAAAGTATAGTTGACAGCTTGGTTTTGATTATCCTTCCATTTAATTTAAACTGAATTAACTCATCACTTGATCCAAGGTTATTTCCTATGACCATCTCTTCTATGATGCCTTCACTACTTACCAATACCAAGTCTAAAATTACATCACCTCTTGTTGGTTCAGTGACAGTTTGATAAAGAAAACTGTCATCTATCACACCGAGGAATAACTAGTATTAGTAGTATTTATTCTCTAATCTATATCTGGGAAGTTAGTCTTCCATTATGAGACAATTCCCAAAAGAGTTTATCATTCTAACACTATTAGACACCTCTGTTCTTATCCAGGTCTGACCATGGGGATCTCTCGCTGTCCCCTAACACTATCCCAACAGAACCTTTTCATAATGCTTCCCCAAAGTGATTTTGAATCAAATAGAGATTCTGTTTGTCCATATTATCACTTCTTATTTCTTTAAGGTTTACTACTTTATTGATGTTGGACACTACACCACATTTACCTTTATTCCTATCTCTGCTAAACAGCACCTACCCTTCAATACCTGTATTCCAAGCATGAGTGCTATTCCACCATGTTTCTGTAATCCCTATAATATCTGGGATTCTTCAGGATGAAAGTCACTCTATATATGTACAAAATTATTGTTAATATTATGCCTGTAGTCTAACAGTGACAGTCAAGTGTTTAAATGACAACTCCTAGTGTGAATAAAGGAGGAGAAGGTTCATCAAAGAATGGAAATACATCTCATTTGTACAAGCTGTGGATAAACTTTGCAGTTGAGCTTGTGACTATTTTCTTTGTATGAAAAAGCAGTTCAAGGAATGAATAGAGAAAGGATGGAAAATACAGTGAAAGTGTATTGCTTCTAAAGGGTTTCTGTCTCCTTTTGAGAACTGAATGATGTGCTGACTTGTGGGGGAACCACATGTTTAGATTCCATGGCCTGACTAGAGTAATTTTGCTGTAATGTATGGTAAGTGGCAGCTTATAAGCCTTGGGCACATGGGACATGGGGCGGGGAATCATGAAATCATATTGACTAAAAAATCGTTTCACACCAATTTTTTCTTAACATTGAAATTATATAATGATTAACTAGCATCCATATTATGTAAAGTGACATATATTCATACAGGGCCAATGTAAATATTTTTGTTCAAATATTTTTGTGCAATTTAATCAGATGACTATGTATTGATGTGCTCAATGTAAAATGTATGTCACTGCAAAATAATTTTTTAACCAAAAAAAGATAGATATTTATATAATGTAAAGCAGTCATTAAGTAAAACATACTCAGCTAGTTATAAGTGATTTTTCCCAGGTGATCTTTGAGAGCAGAAAACTTTTCAATAGTTGTCTTGTTGAAATCTGCTATCTCTTGGATCATCTGTTTCTCCATTGACAGCATCACTAGTGTACTCAGATTGGAAGGAGGTCTCAAGTGGAGTTCTACAGGGATATGTTCTGGGTCTGGTGTTATTTAACATCTTTATTAATGACCTGGATGTAGGAAGAGAGAGCATACTGATCAAATTTGCAGATGGCACAAAGTTGTTGTGTGTGTGCGGGGGTTGCCAACACTTTAGAGGATAGAACTAAATTTCAAAGGGATCTTGATAAATTGTAGAATAGGCTATAGACAGCAAAATTAAATTCAACAAATTCAAATGTAAGGTCCTACACTTGGGGAAGAAAACCCAAATGTGCAAATACAGAATGGGGGATAGCTGTCTTGGCAACAGCACTGCTGGCAAGGATCTGGGAATTGTGATGGATCACAACCTCAACATGAATCAACAATGTGATGCGGTTGCAAAAAAAGGCAAATGCAATTTTGGGTTGCATTAGCAGAGCCATAGCATGCAAGTCATAGGAGGTAATAGTACCACTCTACTTGGTACTGGTTAGGCCTCAGCTACAATAGTGTCCAATTTTGGTCAGTGCTGTATTAAAAGGATGTAGAGAAATTGGAAAGGATCCGGAGGCGAGTGACAAAGGGGATCAAAGGGATGGAATGCAAGCCATGTGAGCAAAGGCTGAAGGGACTGGGTACGTTTTGTCTGGAAAAGAGGAGATTAAGGGGGGACATGGTAGTGGTCTTCAAATACTTGAAAGGCTGCCATAAGAAAGATGGAGAAAAAGTGTCCTTTCTTGCCACATAGGGCAGGATAAGAAGCAGTGGGTTCAAACTGCATCATAGCCGATTTAGATTAAATCTCAGGAAAAAACTTCCTAATTATAAAAACAGTAGGACACTGGCACAGACTGCCTAGGGAAGTCATGGAATCTCCTTGACACAAAAAGCGTCTGGATAGCCATCTGTCTTGGATGGTTTAGACACAAATCCTGCATTTGGTGAGGGGTGGCTAAATGACCCTCGCTGTCTCTTCGAACCCTATGGTCTTATGACTAATGCTTAGATTTTGTCAGGGATATTTTTAGTAAAAGACATGGACAGGTCACGGGCAATAAACAAAAATTCACAGAAACCCGTGACCAGTCCCTGACTTTCACTAAAAATATCCCTAACAAAATGGGAAGGGAGGTAGGTTCAGCACCCACCGCTGCTGTTGCTCTGGGGTCTCCTACCACTGTGATGAGTGGGAGCTCCTGGTTCCCACCCCTCATGGTGGCTAAGCAGCTCGGGGGGGGGGGGGACGTCCGCTGTGGCAGGGAGCACCAGGCCCCTCCCCCATGGCAAGAGGGAGCTCCAGGGGGTTCCCCACCACCTGCAGTGAATGGGAGCTCCAGGATCCCCCACTGCCCATGGGAGCTGGGCTGCTGCGAGTTCCCCTCACACACACCCCTTAGCTGGGCAGCTGCAGAGGGTCCCCCTGCCACCCACCATGGCTGGGCAGCTGCAGGTTTCCCCCACCGGGGCTGGGCAGCTGTGGGGGGTCCCCTGCCTTCCTCTGGGGCTGGGCAGCGGCAGGGGGTTTCCTGCCTCCCGCTGCACCTGGGAGCTACATGGGGTACCCTCACCACCCGACACATCTGGTCAACTGCATGGGAGCTGCAGGGTTCCCCTACCAGGGTGGGGTCTGGGAGCTGCAGAGTGCCGTCTGGGAGCTCCAGCCCTGGGGCAGAAAATGTCACAGAGGTCTTGGAAGTCATGGATTCCGTGACCTCTGTGACATAATTGTAGCCTTACCTGTGATTCTATGATAGTCCTGGTTAATCACATTTCTTAAATCTTTTATCCTTTTTAGAGTAGAAAAGGATCTCTAGGATTCCACCATTGTGATGTGTGTTGTAATGAGAATAATAATTCAGTCTCTGAAAATGTGTCCTTCAGATTGTTCTCAGGAATAAGCAGAATAGTGCCACAGCACCACTAAACTCTGGATTCCTGTGTATAACTGAAATCTCAGTGTACAATTTTTCTTTGTTCAGTATTAGATATGCTTCTATTGTGTTGGTTAATGCTTACAGTGGAAAACAATGGTTATGGTATTCAAACAGGTCATTTTGCAATAGCTTTGCACACACCAGATGTTTTGTGAATACAAAGCTTTCATATACGTGAACAATTATATTGTCACAGATATCTTGTGCCTCTTGCTTCATTGTCTTCATTTCAGTTCTACATCTGGGAAACTCAAACTTCTTGACATAGGCACCGACAGCCCTGGAGCACCCACAGGGAACAAATAGTGGGTGCTGATCACCCACCAGCAGCCAGCTCCTTTCCCTCCCTCCCCAGTGCCTCCCGCCTGCTAGCAGCTCCGCTGATCAGCACCTGCCCCTTCCTCCCAGCACCACTCGCCACCATGATAAAATGTTCCACAGTGTTCAGGAGGCACTGGGGTCGGGGGGAGGAGGAGCAAGGATGGGGCAAGCTCAGGGGAGGGAAGAGGCAGGGCAGGATTGGAGCAGGGGTGGGGAGGGAAGAGGCAAGGTGGGGGTGGGCGCTTAGGGGTTGCGGTGGACCGGGGCCCTGAGGCAGAGATTAGAAATTCAGTGCCGCTGCTTGTTGAGCAACTTGACATCCCAGACCCTCAATGAATTCCCACGTTTTGTTGATGCTGCTCACAGACTCAGTAGTAACTCTCTCAAGATATACTGTGTCAGTGTCCTGTTTTTGCAGCTGGCTGTACAACACATCAACATGGCACATTCTATTGCGGGGGGAGGGAAGGAACTCCTTGATTTCCAGCATTCTCAGAAATCCCCTGAACAACTGAATCACAATGGCCTTGAAATCATCAAAAAGTTTGATTGTCTTAAAATATTCAAGAAGATTCTCTTCATACTGAGAGATGACATTAAGTGTCTAAATAATAAAGCTCCATCACATTGCAACCCCTTTCTGGAGCCTTCTAGCCACTCTGGCATCTGGATCTTCAGTCCTTTTTGGAGAGTGTGTAAAGAAGGCTGCAAAGTCAAAGAAAATTCTCCCTTGCAATATTTTACCGATTGCTTGCTCCATGTTTAGGTTTAATTGGTGGGCATATTAACAACAAACCTAATGTATATTTGGGTTTCTGTCCTTACCTTCCTTTGGATCCAGCCAAACTCTGCAAATATTGCACTGGCAGCATCATGTCTTTGAGCAATCAATTTCTGTTTGTCACATGCTCAATGAAAACATTATTTAATTGAAAAAAGAACAGGAGTACTTGTGGCCCCTTAGAGACTAACAAATTTATTAGAGCATAAGCTTTAGTGGGCTACAGCCTACTTCATCGGATGCATAGAATGGAACATATAGTAAGAAGATACAGAGAACATGAAAAGGTGGAGTAAGAGGCTAATTAATTAAGATGAGTTATGAGCAGGAGAAAAAAACTTTTGTAGTGATAATCAAGATGGCCCATTTAGACAGTTGACAAGAAGGTGTGAGGATACTTAACTTAGGGAAATAGATTCAATATGTGTAATGACCCAGCCACTCCCAGTGTCTATTCCACGAAAGCTTATGCTTATGTCCAAACACTTTTTAAAAACTTCTAATGCTTGGGATTCTACAATCTCCCTGGGAAGCCTGTTCCAAAGCTTAACTATCCTTACAGTTAGAAATTGTTTCCTTAAATCTAACCTAAATCTCCCTTACTACAAACTAAGATGATTGCTTCTTGTCCTACTTTCAGTGGCCATGGAGAACAATTGATCACTGTCCTCTTTGGAACAGCCCTTAACATAGTTGAAGATTGTCATCAGGTCCCCCCTTCAAGACTAGTCTTCATTTGTCAAGACTAAACATTTTTTTAACCTTTCCTCCTCAGGTTTTCTAGACCTTTTATCATTTTTGTTGTTCTCTTCTGGACTCTCTCTAATCTGTCCACATCTTTCTTAAAATGTGGTGCCCAGAACTGGACACAATATTCCAGCTGAATCCTCACCAGTTCCTAGTAGAGCAGGAAAATTACCTCCTGTGTTTTACATACGACACTCCTGTTAATGCCACAGGATGATATTAGCCTTTTTTACTGCTACATCATATTGTTGACATTTATTCAATTTCTAATTCATTAAAACCTCCAGATCCTTTCAGCAGTACTACCACCTAGCCAGTTATTCCCCATTTTGTAGTTGTACATTTGATTCTTTCTTCCTAAGTGAAGTAATTTAAACTCGTCTTAACTGAATTTCATCTTGTTGACTTCAGACCAATTCTCCAATTTGTCAAGGTCATTCTGAATTCTAATGCTGTCTTCTAAAGAGCTTGCAACCCCTCCCATTGAGGTGTCATCTGCAAATTTTATAAAAATACTCTTCACTACATTATTCAAGTTATTAATTAAAATATTCACTAGAACTGGACCCAGGACTGGTCCCCTGTGGGACACCACTAGATACTCCCAGTTTCACAGCATACCATTGAGAACTACTCTTTGAGTGCAGTCTTTCAACTAGTTCTGCATCTACCTTATAGTAATTTAATCCGGACCACATTTCCCTAAATTCTTCATGAGAATATCATAGAATCATAGAATCATAGAATATCAGGGTTGGAAGGGACCCCAGAAGGTCATCTAGTCCAACCCCCTGCTCGAAGCAGGACCAATTCCCAGTTAAATCATCCCAGCCAGGGCTTTGTCAAGCCTGACCTTAAAAACCTCTAAGGAAGGAGATTCTACCACCTCCCTAGGTAACGCATTCCAGTGTTTCACCACCCTCTTAGTGAAAAAGTTTTTCCTAATATCCAATCTAAACCTCCCCCATTGCAACTTGAGACCATTACTCCTCGTTCTGTCATCTGCTACCATTGAGAACAGTCTAGAGCCATCCTCTTTGGAACCCCCTTTCAGGTAGTTGAAAGCAGCTATCAAATCCCCCCTCATTCTTCTCTTCTGCAGACTAAACAATCCCAGCTCCCTCAGCCTCTCCTCATAAGTCATGTGCTCTAGACCCCTAATCATTTTTGTTGCCCTTCGCTGGACTCTCTCCAATTTATCCACATCCTTCTTGTAGTGTGGGGCCCAAAACTGGACACAGTACTCCAGATGAGGCCTCACCAGTGTCGAATAGAGGGGAACGATCACGTCCCTCAATCTGCTCGCTATGCCCCTACTTATACATCCCAAAATGCCATTGGCCTTCTTGGCAACAAGGGCACACTGTTGACTCATATCCAGCTTCTCGTCCACTGTCACCCCTAGGTCCTTTTCCGCAGAACTGCTGCCTAGCCATTCGGTCCCTAGTCTGTAGCGGTGCATTGGATTCTTCCATCCTAAGTGCAGGACCCTGCACTTATCCTTATTGAACCTCATCAGATTTCTTTTGGCCCAATCCTCCAATTTGTCTAGGTCCTTCTGTATCCTATCCCTCCCCTCCAGCGTATCTACCACTCCTCCCAGTTTAGTATCATCTGCAAATTTGCTGAGAGTGCAATCCACACCATCCTCCAGATCATTTATGAAGATATTGAACAAAACCGGCCCCAGGACCGACCCCTGGGGCACTCCACTTGACACCGGCTGCCAACTAGACATGGAGCCATTTATCACTACCCGTTGAGCCCGACAATCTAGCCAGCTTTCTACCCACCTTATAGTGCATTCATCTAGCCCATACTTCCTTAACTTGCTGACAAGAATACTGTGGGAGACAGTGTCAAAAGCTTTGCTAAAGTCAAGAAACAATACATCCACTGCTTTCCCTTCATCCACAGAACCAGTAATCTCATCATAAAAGGCGATTAGATTAGTCAGGCATGACCTTCCCTTGGTGAATCCATGCTGACTCTTCCTGATCACTTTCCTCTCATGTAAGTGCTTCAGGATTGATTCTTTGAGGACCTGCTCCATGATTTTTCCAGGGACTGAGGTGAGGCTGACTGGCCTGTAGTTCCCAGGATCCTCCTTCTTCCCTTTTTTAAAGATTGGCACTACATTAGCCTTTTTCCAGTCATCCGGGACTTCCCCCGTTCGCCACGAGTTTTCAAAGATAATGGCCAAGGGCTCTGCAATCACAGCCGCCAATTCCTTCAGCACTCTCGGATGTAACTCGTCCGGCCCCATGGACTTGTGCACGTCCAGCTTTTCTACATAGTCCCTAACCACCTCTATCTCCACAGAGGGCTGGCCATCTCTTCCCCATTCTGTGATGCCCAGCGCAGCAGTCTGGGAGCTGACCTTGTTAGTGAAAACAGAGGCAAAAAAAGCATTGAGTACATTAGCTTTTTCCACATCCTCTGTCACTAGGTTGCCTCCCTCATTCAGTAAGGGGCCCACACTTTCCTATCATCTGGGTCCGTGCCAAAATTGTTACTGAAATTAAGATATATCACATCTATTGCTTCGTTCCTATCCACTAGACCAGTAACCTTACCAAAAAAGGAAACTAGGTTGGTTTGGCATGATTTGTTCTTGACAAATCCATGCTCACTACTCCTTATAACACTACTATTTTCCAGATACTTACAAATTGATTGTTCAATAATTTGTTCCAATATTTTTTTCCAGGTATTGATGTTAGGCTGACTTGTCTATAATTCTCTGGGTCCTCTTTGTTCCCCTTTTTAAAGATGGGTGTTACATTTGCTCTTCTCTAATCTTTTGTGATCTTGCTCATCTTCCATGATTTCTCAAAGATAATTGCTAATGGTTCTGAGATTGCTTAAGCTAGTTCCTTAAGTTCCTAAGGATGAATTTCATCAGGCCCTTCTGACTTGAATATATACAACAAAAGTTCCCTCCAAGGGGCATGGCCGCGCAGCAGCCTATTATGCGCCGTGCAGGCACTCGGGGCTGCAGTGGAGAGAGATGCCTCTCCTTCAGCCCCAGACCTGCTGCAACAGGGAGAGGAGCCCCTCTGCTGGCCCCAACCCAACCCAGCCCAGCCCCGCCCCAGACCTGCCACGGCAGCGGGAAGAGGGCCCTTCCCCCAGCCCCAACACAGGCCTAGGCTGGACCTGCCATGCCTGGGGGGAGAGGCGCCCCTCTCTCGGCTCCAACACAGCCCCAGCCCAGACCTGCCGTGGCAGGGGGAGAGGTACCTATCCCCGCCCAACCCAGGTGCTGTTGCAGGGCGAGAGAGTTGCGGGGGAGTCCTCTCTCCCAGTTGTAGCCCTGGGGCAGCCTGCACCCCAAACCCCTCATCCTCAGCCCGACCCCAGAGCCCACACCCCCAGATGGAGTCCACTCCCCAATCCTCTGCCGTAGCCTTGAGCCCCCTCCCACACTCTGAACCCCTCAGCCCCACCCTGCCACATGAATTTTGTTATGTGCACCAATATGGAGGTGATGTGTGACACACATCACCTACATATAATCACCTCCATATTGGTGCACATAACAAAATTCATTCCACACATATCTGGGAAACATTAGCGGGAGCACTGTATCTAATATATCTAAATATTCTTTAACCTGTTTTTTTTCCTCCATTCTTTGGCTTCCATTTCATCCTCCTTGTTAATATTTATTGTTTGAGTATCTGGTCACCATTAACTTTTTTAATGCTTCAGTGAAGACTGAAGCAAAATAGATATTAAACACCTCACCTTTCTTGGTGTCATCAGTTATTAGCTCTCCTCTACTAAGTAGAGATCATACACATTCTGTTGTATTTCTCTTGCTTCGAATGTATTTAAAAAAACCTCTTCTTATTGCCCTTTTATGTCCCTTGCTCTGTGTAACTAATTTTGTACCTTAGCCTTTCTGATTTTTGTTCCTTTATTTTTTGTACTCCCTGGCAGTTTGTCCATGCTTCCACTTTTTCTAGGATTCCTTTTTCGTTTTCAGGTCATCAAAGAGCTCCTGATGGAAGCGTATTGGCCTTTTACTAATCCTCTTATCTTTTCTTCACATCAGGATAGTTTGCAGTTGTGCCTTTAATATTATGTCCTTGAGAACATGCCAGCTTTCCTGAACTCCTTTTTCCCTTAGATTTTTTTTTCCTGTTAGATTTTTGCCCAGCTGTGTTGCAGTATTTACACTTCCAGATATTGCCAGTTTTATTGAAATGTTGTCAATGTGCTAGAGTTGGTCACAGCTGAGCATACCAGATTCAGGACCAACTGCTGAGAAATAGGGCAGACCCACCCCAGACAGGTGCTTATTCTTCCATAAGATATACCAAGCCAATAACAAAAATATACTTCTGTCTCACACACTGGCTAACAAGAAGTCAGAAATGCAGTCTCCTTGGTCATCCCAACCTTTTTTCACCACTGACACACTACATCTTATCATGAGTGGTTATTTAAAACCAATTTCATCAAACAAAGGGTTCTTCTAATCCCAAGAGATCAGCCATGTAGCCAGGCCAATATATAACTCAGATCTTACCCAGTAATCATGTTGTTGACAATCTTTTAGTATCTAATATCTAAAGGTTTATTTGTAAGAGAAATATTCATAACTTTAGATACGAAAATGATACATGCATAAAAAAGGATAAACATATTCAGCAAATAATAATTTTTCCATTGACACCTTACATGACATACATTGTACAAGATTTGTTGCAATTATGTAACAGTGGTAGCAAAAATTATATACATGGTTAGATTTTAATCGTATAATGTCACAGATGTCCAAGTGGCATTTACATGCTTTGTGTTTCTTGGTATTTTTGAAAAGATGTTTTAAATCATTCACTCAAAACAGCAAGAAGACAAAGCAGAACAATAACTTCTCACATGACACCATGCTGTTGTCAGCTTCCAAATATACTCCTTACTCCTGTCTTTTTGAGGACTGCTTGAGTTTTAAACCAGGCTGATGAGGTCCTAGTATGTTTACCTGAAGTTCCTCTTCATTATACAGTCCCAAGAATGGGGTTTTGAGAGTAACTGTTCAATTGTATCCATTGAAAGTGTCTTATATTTATTCATGATGTCTATCTAGATATTCTTAATAGAGAAGATACTAAATAGAATAGAATAGTGGTTCTCAACTGGGGTACATGTGCCCCTGAGGGTACACAGAGATGTTCCAGGGGCTACATCAGCTTGTCTAGATATTTGCCTAGTCTTACAACTAGCTACATAAAAAGCTCTAGAGAAGTCACTACAAATTAAAATTTAATTCAGACAATGACTTGCCTATAATGCTCTATATACCGTACACTGAAATGTAAGTACAATTTTTATATTCCAATTGATTTATTTTATAATGTTAAAAATGAGAAAGTAAGACTTTTTTCTGTAGTAATGTGTTGTGACACACTTGTATTTTTATGATTCATTTTGTAAGCAAGTAGTTTTTAAGTGAGGTGAAACTTGGGAGGACTCAAGAGAAATCAGACTCCTGAAAGGGATACAATAGTCTGGAAAGGTTGAGACCCACCAGAATAGAAGACATGGAAAAGTGTGTGTGTGTGTTTACTAATTCTGTTTTTACAAGATATTTGGAAGTAGGCACATAAAAAAAAAAATCCCATGTACTTCATCTGTTGGTAAAAACTCCTACCATATTTGTCTCATTTGTACAAATCAAATTTTCATATGTTTTTAATGCAGGCTTAGGGTAATTACATTGATGGTATCTCTTTGAAAGGATCACTAAAGCTCTGTTTGTGGCTCATATATATGTCTGACAGCTTTAAAGAAATCCACAAAAACAAACACAGAATTGAATACCAACAAGTTGCTTTCAGGAAATTTAAGTTATATTTAGCAACACTTAAAAACAAACAAAATACCCCACACAAACATTTCCCTGAAGTGTTTAAAACCCAAACATTTCAGCATTTTGGTAGTGCAGGAGAACCAGAAAGTGAAATTTGTGAGCAATCATAAACTAAGATGAAACTGGCAAAAGCTAAGAGAAAATACAACAACCGAGAAGGGACTACACATTTGATCAAAAAATGATAGATTTTTTTAAGTTTTAAAAATCTTTCAATGTCACAAAAACAGGAAAGAAAACTTTTAAACACAAGGACAAAAAGATTCTTGCTCTTTAAAGTACAATCTGTTCTTCCCACTACAGTACAGACTGGTACATAGGTCTCTTTCTGGCATGGGACAACAGAGTCTTCTCCTAGAAGATATGGGATATAGAGGATATTTCCATTAATTTAAATGAGGTTTAATGTTTAATTTCACCATGGCTTTATTGATGGAAATCATCAAAATTGTAAAGAAAGAGCAATTTTTTCTCAAGGTTACTGGATGAAAAGTTGAGAAACTGAATAGCTCAAAGATAAATGTACTGTTCTGTCACAATGGTTTATTAGAAAATGTGTTTTCTCTTTGGGTGAGATCCTCATTAGGACACTTGTTAATAAATGTGATAGGTTCATGGGTGATAAATGATTTGTTATATGAAATCCTTGTTCTGCATAGCGAACATCCTAACTGTGTGCTTCGCAGAGTTAAGAATTATCTTGTTCAAGGTATAAGGTGGGCTTTAGTGCATTAATTACAGAACTTTTTAGTCTAGGATCTGGCCTCAAGTTCAAGTTGCTGCTTTATGCAAAATGAGTCCAGAGAAAATTGATCAGTCCCAGAATCTTCATGAAGTCCAAGTGTAATAGATTAATTATGCAACCATTGACGTTTAATAGTCTCAGGTGACAGCTGTCAAAGAAATTACATATTGTGTGTATCTACATTTTAAAATAGAATTAAAGCTATACATCGTTTGAAAGCATAATTCTCTTATTCTTTCATGAGATCCAGTGCACAGCCCAAGAAATGCTGGGAGTTAAAAATTATATGCATATGTGCGCTTATGTATGTACATCCAGCTACCCTAAGCAATGTTAAATTTATTAAATGATTCTGGCAGGAAAAATGAAATTACAGAGACAAAACTCAATTAGGCTGACACTCAATTAAGCACACATGTATGTGTGTCTATAGTTATGCCAGTTGAATACCACATCTCAGGAGATGCTGTACTTTAATGACTGCTTCCATATTTCACCATCACCATTATCAAAGCAAATCGCAAAGGGATGAAATCTCCTTGCAGATTGAATGCCATCCAGATCATCCATATTTTACCAGCTTTCTGTCATTTTTTTTTAAATTGCAAATGAGCTGTAAACAGCATGGAGTTTGCCAACTTCTTCTGCAACAAAAGTATTGACAGACCAAAGTGTGGTGTACATAACTAAACAAAAGGAATGATTGCATGTTAAACAAAAAATAAAAATAATATGTCAGGGAAAATCCAAAATCAGCTGAGTGTGCTTTAAAATCTAAACTATTTGTCACATTTTATTGCAAATTCTGGATTTCTTTATGATTCTGCCCTGTCTGCAACCCTTTTTTTTTTTTTTGCTTTTCCTATAACATTACTGTGAAGTATTTCTTCTTTGCCTAAATGTGTGAGCAGGTGCTTATATTAAGGATACATATGTGTATTCTAGTGCATATGAGAATATTTACATGCAAATGTGAATATCTGTGCTGGCATAACTATATATGCATTAACCCCAGTCCATACTGATTTTGTCTGTTTGTCAATGAGGATGTTAGGAGGCAGGGGGAATATTTTTAAGATCACTGGTTTCTCAAAAAAAAAAATCTGCATGAGCAGCGGTGAGCAATAGAGGGGAAAACTGAATGAAAGATCCCTTGACTGGAGTGCTTATGTTACAAATATAAAGGGAAGGGTAACCACCTTTCTGTATACAGTGCTATAAAATCCCCCCTGGCCAGAGGCAACATCATGTTACCTGTAAAGGGTTAAGCAGCTAAAATAACCTGGCTGGCACCTGACCAAAATGACCAATGAGGAGACAAAATACTTTCAAATCTGCAGGTTGGGGGGAACAAAGGGTTCCTCTGTCTGTGTGATGCTTTTGCTGGGAACAGATCAGGAATGCAGCCTTACAACTGTTAGTTAGTAAGTCATCTATCTAGAAATGCGTTGGATTTCTGTTTGTTTAGTGGCTGGTAAAATAAGCTGTGCTGGAGGGAATGTATATTCCTGTTTTTGTGTCTTTTTGTAACTTACGGTTTTGTCTAGAGGTATTCTCTATGTTTTCAAAAAGAAAAGGAGTACTTGTGGCACCTTAGAGACTAACCAATTTATTTGAGCATAAGCTCTCTATGTTTTGAATCTGATTACCCTGTAAGGTATTTACCATCCTGATTTTACAGAGGTGATTCTTTTACTTTTTCTTCAATTTAAAATTCTTCTTTTAAGAACCTGATTGATTTTTCATTGTTCTTAAGATCCAAGGGTTTGGGTCTGTGTTTACCTGTACAGATTGGTGAGGATTCTTATCAAGCCTTCCCCAGGAAAGGGGATGTAGGGCTTGGGGGGGATATTTTGCGGGGAAGACGTCTCCAAGTGGTCTCTTGCCCTGGTCTTTGTGTAAGCCGCTTGGTGGTGGCAGCATAGGGTTCAAGGACAAGGCAAAGTTTGTTCCTTGAGGAAGTTTTTAACCTAAGCTGGTGAGAATAAGCTTAGGGGGCTCTTTCATGCAGGTCCCCACATCTGTACCATAGAGTTCAGAGTGGAGAAGGAACTTTAACAGATTAGAACTTGGCGAAAAAAGGGAAGAAGGAGGATCCTGGGAACAGGCCAGTCAGCCTCACCTCAGTCCCTGGAAAAATCATGGAGCAGATCCTCAAGGAATCAATTCTGAAGCACTTAGAGGAGAGGAAAGTGGTCAGGAACAGTCAGCATGGATTCACCAAGGGCAAGTTATGCCTCACTAATCTAATTGCCTTCTACGACGAAATAACTGGCTCTGTGGATGAGGGGAAAGCAGTGAACATGTTGTTCCTTGACTTTAGCAAAGCTTTTGACATGGTCTCCCACAGTATTCTTGCCAGTAAGTTAAAGAAGTATGGGCTGGATGAATGGACAATAAGGTGGATGGAAAGCTGGCTAGATTGTCGGGCTCAATGGGTAGTGATCAATGGCTCTATATCTAGTTGGCAGCCGGTATCAAGTGGAGTATCAAGGGTCGGTCCTGGGGCCGATTTTGTTCAATATCTTTATTAATGATCTGGAGGATGGTGTGGATTGCACCCTCAGCAAGTTTGCAGATGACACTAAACTGGGAGGAGAGGTAGATACACTGGAGGGTAGGGATAGGACACAGAGGGCTCTAGACAAATTAGAGGACTGGGCCAAAAGAAATCTGATGAGGCTCAACGAGGACAAGTGCAGAGTCCTGCACTCAGGATGGAAGAATTCCATGCACTGCTACAGACTAGGGACCGAATGGCTAGGCAGCAGTTCTGCGGAAAAAGACCTAGGGGTTACAGTGGACGAGAAGCTGGATATGAGTCAACAGTGTGCCGTTGTTGCCAAGAAGGCCAATGGGATTTTGGGATGTATATGTAGGGGCATTGCCAGCAGATTGAGGGACGTGATCGTTCCCCTCTATTCGACATCGATGAGGCCTCATTTGGAGTACTGTATCCAGTTTTGGGCCCCACACTACAAGAAGGATGTGGAAACATTGGAAAATGTCCAGCAGAGGGCAACAAAAATGATTAGGGGACTGGAACACCTGACTTATGAGGAGAGGCTGAGGGAACTGGGATTGTTTAGTCTGCGGAAGAGAAGAATGAGGGGGGATTTGACAGCTGCTTTCAACTACCTGAAAGGGGGTTCCAAAGAGGATGGATGTAGACTGTTCTCAATGGTAGCAGATGACAGAACGAGGAGTAATGGTCTCAAGTTGCAGTGGGGGAGGTTTAGGATGGATATTAGGAAAAACTTTTTCACTAGGAGGGTGGTGAAACACTGGAATGTGCTACCTAGGGAGGTGGTGGAATCTCCTTCCTTAGAAGTTTTTAAGGTCAGGCTTGACAAAGCCATGGCTGGGATGATTTAATTGGGGATTGGTCCTGCTTTGAGCAGCGGGTTGGACTAGATGACCTCCTGAGGTTCCTTCCAACCCTGATATTCTATGATTCTATGAAAGCTAAGATCATAGGTGCCCACTCTATGGGTGCTCCAGGACTGGAGCATCCACGGAAAAAAATTAGCAGGTGCTTGGCACCCACCAGAACCCAAGAACCCACCTTCCCTCCTCCCCTCATCGCCCCCTGCCCCCCCCCCCAGCAGTCCCACTGATCAACTCCTCCCCATCCCTCGCAGCGCCTCCCGCCTGCCATGGATCAGCTGTTCCGCAGTATGCAGGAGGGGGTGGAAAGAGGTGGGGAAGAGGAGGGGTGGAAAGAATCGATGTGGGGCCTTAGGGGAATGGGTAGAGTGGGAGCGGGGCCGGGGGTGGAGCCGGGGCAGGAAGAGGTGGGGCGGGGTGGAGGCTTGGGGGAAGCGGTGGACTGGGGGCAAAGCCTGGGATGGGGTGGGGGTCGAGCACCCCCTGGGTAGAGAGAAAGTCAGCACTTATGCCTTAGATGTAAAATTAAGCCTCTTAGATTCAATTCATTAACTTGGCTGATGTACAAAATAGTGGGCCATTTTCTCTGCTGGTGTACAGAGGTGCAGCTCCATGGATGTTAAGGGAGCTGTGTCCATTTACACTAGCTGAGGATCTATCCCAATGTGTTGCACGTGGAATATGACAATACATAGCAGCTCCTCAAGTCCCTCTGGCCAGATCCCTGGCACTCGGTGACTGCTCAAATGGGAGAGGTGAAAACAAGTGAGCACGTGCACTGTGGTAAGAGCACATTCACATTTATGTGAATGCGATAAGGCAAAATTGAAGTCTGCAAAACAGCTGGTAAATATGACCTCTCTCTCTCTCTCCCTCTGACACGCACTCTTTCCAGAACGGAGTCTAAGTGTTGTTAACCCTGGCTTCATGAAAAAAAACAAATATTATGATCTTGTGCACAAGGAAACAGAAAAAAGATTTAGAATTTCCTAAAGTTCTCTACACATTCTCATCTCCACCCACTCCCTACGTGTTTGCTCCCGACTCCGCCATCTGTTGGGATAATCAAAGAACCAGCGGTTACTTCAGGCAGTCCTGCCATTTGTAAAGTGCTCCTCATATAATAAGGGAGGAGAAATAATGCCATGTGATTTAGGTGACCAACTAGCTTGAATAGCAAATTCCAAATGCTTGAATTAAAGATCACCACAAATATTGCTCAGATATTACATTCATTGAAATATGCTTGCACACATATCTATGTGACTAATACATTTATAAGAGTTGTGATTTGTTCACCAAAAACTTAGGAACAGGAAGGAAAGTGAAATTCAGTTTAACAGGTTTGGTTTTTTTCCCCCCCCATAATGAATAAATCAGCTGGTTTTAGATGGGAATATCCTTCAAACTAGTAGATGGAGTTTTACTGTTATCACGCTTGCCCAGGGGAAAGATTTGAAAAAGGTAGTTAAGTAGCTATGTGGATGAGAAAGTATATATCAGTCAGATTTAGTCACTAAATAAGGGCATCGGCCATCAAGCCAGCCTGTGAGCGAGAAAGCCAAAAGGGTGATTTCCATTAACCAAATGCTTTATATAAAAAAAATAAGCCCTCACAAAAGACAGATTTCTGAAAGCTTCCTGTCATCATGCCAGTCCTTTTCAATCAAAGCAACATTTTATCTTGAACAAATAGATCAAACTAGTAATGCAGACCAGAAAGCATGTTATTTAGTAGCATAATTAATTAAAAGTAGTGTTTAGAGGCTCCAACCAATATTGTGGTCCCATTGTATTAGGTACTGTACAAACAGAAAGACTGTCCCTGCCGTGAAGAGTTTTATAATCTAAATAGACAAAATAAAGGAGCAGAGGGGAAACAGAAGTGTGAGGAGCTGAAGTGGCCTGTCCAAGGAAACACAGACAATCAGCAGCAGAGCTGGGAATGGAACCTAAGTATTGTCTCCCAGTACAGTGCCCTGGCCATGCTGCCCCTCAGAGCTAAGTCTGCAAAGCTATAGCCATAGTGTAATGGCGACAGACCATTGTTAGCAGTGGTGGGGATCAAATCTGGGACTTTTGGAACTTAATGCGTGAGCTTCTACTGCATGAACTAAAAGACACATCTCTATTAGCCAAGGCTTGTAGCAGACGCACTGAACTCTAGCTGGCCTAGGTGCCACTAAATGGGGACAAAGTGACACCAAGCAGGCATAGGTTACAATAGCAGCACTGGTATTTCACTACTCCAAGGAATTTTAGCTACTATTAAAATAATGTTTAAAAGTTTAAAAGACTTTGCTGTGTTCTGCAGGTTCAGGATTGTCATTCAACAGAATCCAGCACAAAATGAGACTATTCCACCATATTATTATTTTTTAAATACCACTTACTTCCTAAAAAAAAAAAAAAAAAAGTTTGATCACACTCAAATGATTGACATTCTCCTTCTGACAGCACCTAGCAGTGGTCAGTGAATGCACTATACTTCTGCCTTTTATATAAGACAGGGGAAAATAATGTGCTTGTAACATCTTTGCAGAAATAATGTGTTTAGATTTTTTCCTTGTTCTCATTAATACATCATGTCTGCCTCCTTTTCCTTTCTCTCTTTTATTAATTCATGTTATCAGTGTTTGTTCTTTTTTAAACAAAAGTTATCAAGTGGTTATTTTTTGTGATCACTAGCAACAGGCCCTGTTCTCTGTGTTTTTCTATAACTTTTTCTTGGCTTTAAAATCTCCAAAGAGATTTAGCGGCCTAAACCAATGTTTTGGTATGTAATCACTCATTATGAAGGGTCACTGATTGTTGTATTCATACCATACCATATTGCTCTAAGGAACAATCCCTCATGAAATCTGTTATTTACATTTTGACTTAGAGGTTCTCCAACCCTTCCATACTGCAGGCCGTCTTATTAGACCATCCTGCTTTCCCATTAGCAATTATATGACATCCTTTTGGCAACTAAACCAATTGCTTACATGGAACAGTAATATTAGGAAAGTATTGATGAGTTGTAGCTGATTTAGCAGAAACAAGGAACTAGAACTAGCGAGCAGGCTCTGCCTAGATCACCAGCAAACCTTCTACATACCACATTTGAGACCCTCTGATCTAATCTGTGCCTTTAAAGGCATTTTCATTTGTCTCAGCAGAATGTCAGAGCTCACTATATGAGGTGTTCATAAGTACCCAAAATGAAAGACTGCTCTTTTTGTAACGTATCAAGTTTTACTTTCAGATTACT
Organism: Natator depressus; assembly: GCF_965152275.1. Classification (NCBI taxonomy): domain Eukaryota; kingdom Metazoa; phylum Chordata; order Testudines; family Cheloniidae; genus Natator; species Natator depressus. The sequence goes on from NC_134235.1 coordinate 127,152,624, forward strand.
TAGAGATTAACTTTCCTTGAGTCATTTGCAGTTGTACATTTTCCATCAGTTTATTCACACATCTCTGCCTGAATCTTTCTTCAAGCAATCCTGGCTGCTTTTCAAACTGCCTCTTCCAAAGAGCAATGTATCCTTTTAACCCTTGGACACAGAATGGAAGGTGAGTGTGGCATGATAAAGTCGAGCGACTCAGTTTTCTTCAGGGCAACAGGATAGTTGACCAAATTAAAAACACAAACAAAAAGTCCCAAGCACCAGCTTATTATCACTTGTGATCTAACCTTTAAATAACTCTTAAATCAACCCCTGCACTAGAATGTAATGACAGGGCTAAAACTCTCTGGGATGAAAGCTATTGAAGTGCTATTGCGGTGTTATCCATTACACCTGTGAACCTGTCCACCGTCAGAGGCAAGATTAGAAGAATTAAAGTTATTTCACAGGAAGTAGCAAAGCAAACATGATTTATATGCTTAGCTGACCCTGTGCTTCATGAAATCTTCAAAAAGCCATAGGAGTTGTAAAGAAAAAAAAAGACAAGAAACTGTATGAAATATATTTAGAGTACATTTCTCCTTCATTTTACTGAAATGATATAGAATATGTGTTTATGTAAAATACACAAAAAGTGTCTATAGAACATTTAGAAACAAAAGATCCTATGATTTAAGGAGGGACTTGCCCTAATCATATTATCTCCAAATTCTCAAGCAGTTAGAGTAGGAGATAGTCTAGTGTGGAGCATGTAACTATGAAACTGGATTACCTTTGTGTTGTGTATACTGTGCCTTTTGCATTTCTATAAATGAATTGTGAAGATCAGTGACCATTTTTCCTCTCATATTTGCTACAGCCTCTGCAGAGGAGAAACACATTACCCTTTCTCATGAAGTGTCCTTGTCCTTTCTTGATTTAGTACTAATTCTAAACAAGTCCTTCAGAGTGAGAATGTCTGTCTGATCTTTGTGTATGGAGTACTGCAAACATCAGGAATCCTGAGTTTTGTTCCTGACTCTCTATGATGTTCTGCAGATCAGTTAATCTCTTTGTACCTCCATTTTCCCATCTGTAAAACAGGTGTAATGCATCTGATGAAGTGAGCTGTAGCTCACGAAAGCTTATGCTCAAATAAATTTGTTAGTCTCTAAGGTGCCACAAGTACTCCTTTTCTTTTTGCAAATACAGACTAACACGGCTGCTACTCTGAAAGGTGTAATAACAGTTACTCATAAGAGTAAGATTTAAATATAAGGCTTGTAAAATGCTGCAAGACTCTCAGATAGAAGGTGCTACTATTGATAGGGCAAACCCTTCTCTTCTGATCATATCAAAATGTTATGATGTTACATTTTATGTAAAAAAAATAAGAGTTTGCCTCCATGTTGAGGAATCCAATGCCCACTAAACAGAAAGCAAGCAAACAAATAAAACTGCAAAGGAAAAGATTAAGGACAGTGAGGGAGCATCTTTTTGCTCTGCATGCTGAGTGTACAAGTTGGGTATTGGAAAAATCTTTCTCTTGTACCACACTCTTTCTTCATAAGGGTTTGCAGCTTAAAGTCTTCTAGCTGCTGCTGTAGCAGACAAGTTGTGTTTTCCTTGTGTGCCGGTGAAGTGATGCAGAAGGTTAATGCATGGGGTTGCAGTGTAGCTGCCTCATGATTTTATTACAAGTCTCATGGTATTTTTCTGAAAACCCCTTCAGGTTATTACCTGAGAATCTCATCATTCCTTTAAATAATGTATGTTTCTATCCCTCACAGTTGTGGATAAAGGCTTGAAATCCTGAACCCTAAATGCTACAACAGCACAAGCCAAATATATACACCCTGAAATTGATTATTTTTAAAATCCCATGATTTTTTAAGCCCATGTTATGATTTTTTGGAGACTGACTCCTGCGTTTTGAATGCTTAGGGTTGTCAATACGGCGGTTGGGAGAGGTGAAGTATTGGAGATGGGAGGTCTGGATTATACACTTTGTGAGTGTCATACTATATGCAGCAACAAACCTCTTTTAAAAATACGTCTTTATTAGGGAGAACAGTAACAAGGTACTAGTAAAACAGGCTGGCTTCCATCTTTGCATCCGAAGACCACACACCTGTTCCTGGAATTTACAGTATGCCATGGAGACATCTAGTGGCTGAAGCGTACAACTACAAGTAAATATCATCACAGTGGGACCTTGCTGACCAGGTTTCTCGAACACATTTTTACATCCAATCATTTGTACCATGTACTTAGACAAAAGGCTAGTTTTTGTCTATAGTAAATATGAGAAAAATGTCAGTTTGCTTTCGGGTTCTATCCTGAAATTATATGCCTGTATCACACACTGTTACCCCTATCAACTGCTGTCTTCTTCAATAAGGATTGCTTGCTTTGTCCCATTTGTCCAGGGGTTCTTCATCATTTCCTCTCTCTGGATGATTTTGTAAGAAAAGATCTTCTAATAGTCCTTTCTTCAACCCACTTTCCACACATCATTCTCTGTCTTTCTCTTGAGGTTCTGTGGCCCACAAAAAAAAGTCTCGTTAGCTCTTGTGGATCTTCGTTTTAGAACCACTAAGCTGTCAATATTTTGCTCTCAAAGAAGGGGACAGATTGTGTCATGACATTTTTCTGCATCCTTTAGCTGGTGAAATACAGTAATTGCTGTTACCAGACTGTGAGACTAATATCCCACCAACCAGATCACATAAGAAGACAAATGTCTGGTCACCAGAGTTAGTCTCATATTTTTTGTCGGTAAACCTTTCTCTACAGACATTACAGAGTGATTATCGTTAATGGAAAATAGTAGAATATAGATTTTTCCCCTCATTATAATTATCTGTGTCTGTTGAATATGGATGGAATCCCATAAAGATGATAGAATATTTGCAGTTTTAAAGGCTTTCTGGTTGTAAAACAATGTTAAGTTGAGGTATACGTCATGTGTTTGACAACCACCACCAGAGACTATTTAATATCAACTGTTTCATAATTGATCCATTAAGCTTAGACTTCATGATGACTCTTGGGAGGGGTATGCATTTATGTCTTTGCCATTCACTTACTAAAATGTTTGTCCTGTTGGGAATTTAGTGTGTTTTATTGTCTAGTTAGCTGTTTGTATTCAATGAAAAGCTGAGCTGCCTAGGTTGGGATGCTGGTTTCTTTTCACTCCAACGTTTCTTTTGGCTAAGAAGAAAACACAAAAGAAGTGCATTAATTTTCTTTCAGAATGGGATCAGTACTGGTTATGGACTGGCCACTTAGGGGAAGATGTACTAAACTTTCAACATCGATATAAACCCAGAACTTTTTCAAAGTTGGGGTTGTCTCATCAGCTCACCTCCTTCCCCATTCCAAAGTATCTTCTATCACATAAATGTCAGACTCCTTTCCCCATGTTTACTGATTTTATGCGATATCCATAGTGGGAACTTGATACTGATGGACCCAAATGAAAGCCCTCATCAAACATCTCGGAATTTTAGCAAAGTTTGGAGCCAGATCCAAATTTCATGTTTGAAACCAAAGTCTAGGTCTTAAAAAGGCCTGGCAGCTTCTACAGGGCCAGCTGCTCTCTTTGCAGCCTGGGTACTGAATGTGCTACCAGTCGATTAAAGAAAAGGAGGGAAAAAAAAGAGAGAGGGAAATGAGTGATCACAGAAATTATAATCTAATGATGCTTAACTCATCAACAGGAAAAAAATGCTAGGTGAGAAAATAATTAGCTATTACAAATATAACAGCTATTCAGCGATAGTAGCAAAGCAACATGACATTTGTAAGAGTACACATTATTCCTCGCTAATGTACTGGAATTTTTTGAACTAGTTAAAATAGTGTGTAGTAAAAACAAAGAAAATAAGAAAGTTTGTTTACACTTTCAAAAAGGCTTCTGAGGAAATAACTCAATCGGAACTTATAAATGGACAGATTTTCAAAGGCCAGAAAGGCCCATTATGATCATCTAGTCTGATCTCCTGCATAAAACAGGCCATAGAACTTCACTGTGTAATGCGTGCAGCAATACTGCAACTTTGGGGTATGGTAGAACATATATTTTAGAAAAATGTCTAATTTTGAGTTAAAAACTTAAGATGATGGAAGAATGTACCACATCCCTACATGCGTTGTTCCGAAGGTTAATAACCCCCAACACACACTGTTGGGTTTTTTTAAGTACCATATTTCTAGTATGCATTTGACTAGCTTCAGCTTCCTGCCACTGGATCTTGTGATGGCTTTGTTAGCTGAATTAAAGAGCCCTGTACTGTCAGAAATATTCTCCTCATGTAGGTACTTTTAGACTGAATCATCTCTTGGATGAGGTAAATATATAGAGCTTCTTTAGCCTCTCACTACATGGTAGGGTTACCAGACCTGGAGTCATTCTTGTAGCTCTTTTTTTGAGCCTTTGTAATTTTTAAGGATCCCTTTTTAGATGTGGACCCAAGATCTGAATGCAGCATTGTTGTAATGATCTCACTAGTCCTGAACACAGAAGTAACGTCACCTCCTTACTTATTCTCAATATTCTCCTACTTATAAGACTAAGGATTGTGTTAGCCCTTTTAGTCACCACATTGCACTGGGCGCTCATGTTCAGTTGATTGTCTGCCATGACTCCCATTAAATCCTTTTCAGAATCACTACTGTCCAGGATACAATCTTTTGTGTGTGACCCACATTCTTGGTTCCTACATGTATGGCCTCGAATTTGGCAGTATTAAAACATGTGTTCAGATGAGCTCAGCATACCAGTGACCCAGATCACTCAGTAAACTGACCTCTCCTTATAAGTATTTACTAATCCATCCATTTTTGTGTCATTTGCAAACTTCATCAACAATAATTTATATTTTCATAAAGATCATTGATAAAGATATTGAATAGCATTGGGCAAATCCCTGTGGAACTCCACTGGAAACACCTAGCCTTGTCAAATATTAAAAAATGGTCCAGAGATAGTAAACTTTGCCAAATAAGGTGATCTTTACTTTTGTATTCAGCAGCTAGATACAAAGGTACTTGGTACTTTAGTGAAACTCAGACAAACAGTATATATATTTTTTTCTGTATGTGAAAAGGTGGGTTACTAGCATTCTACACATGCTGGTGCTGAAGATCTGAGCTACAAAAAAATTATAGAGAAAATGTTGATGATGGTTTTCCCACAAACCCACACTCACACCAACACTCCCACTTTTCTGTCGTCAAGATAATATAATAGGTGTCGCTAGTAGGTAAAGAAAATAGGTGTTCTTCAAATCACCTTATCACAAGGTATTACAGTTTTCAAAGGTGGAACAAGGATATAGCACTATTATTGTCCTTTCCATGCTCACCATCTGAGATCTGGTGCAGTTATTCCATGTTGTTCCATGGAAGCTAAAGTACCTACTTCAATTTACCCCAGCTGAGGGTCTGGCCTAGTTGCTTCACTTTAAACTGCTAGCCTTACACCAATACTTTTTTCTCTTATTTGAACAAGTCCTCTGTCCTCGCCACACTCCTTACAAGAAAGTAGTCATGAGAGGTTCTATTATCTGTTTGTTTGTGCCATAAGGCTCCAGTGATCCCCATTATCAGGTAGGTGCTGCAAATGTTAACACCTTGAATGGCTTCCTTTACTGTTAAATTTCTGGAGCATGCACACAGCTGCCTCAGGATAGAAGCTGGAATTACCAACCATGGGCTAATTTAGCAGAAAATTGAACACCCCCACTAGAGTTGTCAGGACCATTTTGTAATTACTGGGTGGGGAGGGTGGGGGGGAGAGGGCCACAATAATATATACAATGAAATATGAAAGATTAAGAGGTGTTATTGATCATAATATTGGCTAGTTAGTCACAGCACCAAATTAGTTTGGCTGAGCTACCCTCTAACTGCTGTCATCAAACTCAGCGCTCATCAGTCTCCGTTAGCCCTCTCTGGTCTCATTAAGTTATTGGCTGCAAGCTGACAATGGGAAAAGAATGCTGCACTGCAGTATAAGACTCCTTTGTACAGCTGGCATCATAAGCTGTTTGCTAATCTAAAGTGAGCTCTTCCAGTGCCCTAATGTTTTTAGATCACCAGTGGCCCTTACATGATGCAGGTGAAAAGGGCTTAGGAGAGATCAAAACACGTAAATTTGACAAGCTCCAAGTGGTGACTAAAGCTGAAAATAACCATTGCAGTTAACTGTATACTGGCCTCTAAATTCAGCAGCGATTGCCTGAAAGTATAGCTGACCTCACAGAGAATTTGTATGTGCTTGCAAAAAGCCAGCTAATTAGAAGTAGCCTGTTTTAAGTAAGTCAAATATCCCTTTGCTTATAATGTCAGTAATTAGAGCAGGGAAGAAGACTTTAAAATGAAAGCCCAACTGTCAGTCACAGTCTCACAACTGTTGGCCTCTTGCCCACAAATCTATTACTGACTGCAGTTTTACACTCCTGTGTAATTCCTACGAGGCACAGCATTATGCAATTAAGGCAGAGTCTTGAATGTAAAATATAGCACACTTTTGCTAACAAAGTACTCTGGATGTACAGTTTAGCAAATTAGAAAGACTAAAGATGCCTTGATATTACCCACTGGCCATCAAACACTTGCAGACTTCATGTTTTTAATCAGAGTGGATAAACCCCCATAGTTTGCTGTCTGCTCTGGCACTTTAAATTTAGAACTCACCCCTGCCGTCTTCATTCAGGTATAACTCTCCATTAATTTCAGTGGGAATTTGGCACACGTAAAGGTTGCAGGATCAGGTAATTAGTAAGTATAATAGATAACAGTAACTATGTTGTAATATTGTATTATCCAGGAGGGGAAGGAGATTGTCTATTTTTGGAAACAAACCAAGAGGCAGAAATGTTGAGAAATTAAAATGGTTATGGCTTGCAGCAATCCCCAGAATTCCTTATCATCTATGGCTGACTTCTGAGCTGTCCAGCCATCACTGTCAGCCTACCCTTTTTGCTCTCAGTTTCGCCTTTCTACTGTTGCCTGATACCACTGGACTGCTGTTTACATGCTATTCTGATCCTGCTGACTTGCTGTGATAATGTTTTTGATTGTTCCTTTGCGACATAAACAGCCTCGGAAGATGCACTACAAAACTAATTGAACTATAGTAGAAAACAACTGCTTCTCTAACTGGGCTATGTGGATTCAATGTATTAAAATGGTGTCTTTTTAAACACATCTGATATGTAAAGATGCAGAAATTGATCCTATAGCCCTGTTGTCTAATGGATACTAAACAGAGTAGATTGGTCACCTTATCAATATATTTAATAGAGGTTTCCATTTAGGTCTAAACAATGAGGTTGACCTAGCTATGTTGCTCAGGAGTCTGAAAAATTCATAACCCTGAGGGGCACAGTTAAGCCTACCTAACCTCCAGCGTAGGCAGTGCGAGGTTGTGAAAGAATTCTTTTGTTGACCTAGCTACTGCCTGTCATGGAAGTGGATTAGCTACTCCACTTGGTGAACCCTTCCCCTCAGCATAGGTAGTGTCTACCCTGAAGTGCTACAGCAGCACAGCTGCAGTAGACAAGCCCTTAGTCTTAACTAAAACCTATTTTTATGGCTATGAGTAGCACTTTTTTAAGTGCAGGTCTAAATCAAGCCTTGATTATAGTAATTATTATTTATTATTTTTTTCTCGCATGGACATAGTGCTTTTTATTGTAGGATCTGTACATGCATTACTTTCCCTACCATCGAAGTGCAGCTACTTCTGGGGTGGTACATGGAAGGTGTTAAACAGTGTGTGCTGTAACACTACACAACATTTTAAGACCGGAAGTGAACAAGAATATCATCTAAGTGAAAATGTAAGAAAAAACTGGAAGATACACCATGGAAACCAATATCTTGTACATTTGTTTTTGTTTGTTCATTGTAGGAACAGAAAAGCAGGATTATTTGTATTTTTTTAAAAAGGATCAGATCATGCAGACCTTACTCAGTTTTATGTCACTCTTATGATCTTCAGAGTAATTTTCCCTTAGTGAGGACTGCATAATGTGACCATCTTCTGTATCTAATCTCTCTTGCAGAACAGAGAAATATTGTGTACAATCCGCTCTTCTCAGTCTAAAGATATTTTTTCAACCTACCATTGTCTAGTAGATCCAGGGATAAGCCAGTTTAAGCCAGCATGAGACGGCAACCCGTTTCACATGAGGTTCTGAGTGCCATCTTTCCTTCATTTCTTCTGGCTTGTCTCTCCTCTTTGCTTAGCTAGTTTCTTTCTTTTCTTACAGAAGGAATAGTGGTAGTTATGTAATCTTTGATTACAGGACTGGTTGGAAAATGAGGATTTTTTTCACTTTTTTTTTTTTTTTTGGCAAAAATGTATTTCCTCTTCCTGTTGAAATTCAAAACTTAGATGAAATATTTCATAACCCCCCTCCTCAAAAAAACAATCAAAATTTGGACCAACTTTATGAGTCAGGCAGGTTCATAATGTGTAGAGCTTGTTAGATCACCAGCTGCTTTTGGATATCCATGTGGCAACAGTGGCCATTTTTTCCCCATCTAGGCTAATCTAGAAGGTAACATTAGCAACTATTGCTTTTGGATGTGGACCTCACTAGGGCTAGCCACACCTTCCTCACCTGGGGTTAAATCCTGGAACTAGCAAAATCAATGGCAAAACTCCCACTGACCCCAATGGAGGGAGAATTTCATCCCCGGGATGGATCTTCAATTGGTGCAAGTGGTCATAGTTTCATTAATTTCACTGGATTTTTGATAGTGGGAATGTTGTGTGTGTGTGAACTACACCTGTAAACCACTTAGAAACTTCAGCTAGTGTGGAATGTGTCCACCTGCTAGCCAAGCAGTGAGCCCTGTGGGCCAGCCTGTATTCCACCCTAGTCCCACAGTCCACTGGGGATATTAGTTGGCAGCTCCTTCCTGGAACCATAAGCAAAGGTATGTACTTGGCACAGTTCACCACATTCCCCCATGCCTTTTCCTTTTGTGGTGTGAGGGAGACCTTGGCACATGCTTACCTTGAGTGCACCAGGTTGCAGCCCCTTTTCAGGCTCCTCCTGGACCTGCTTTTTCTTTTTCTCCCCCCGCCTTCTTGTTTATGCATACCCCATTCTTGGCCTCAAGAAGTCATGAGACCTCTATAACACCAGGGAGAAAATGTTGGCCGGGGGGGGGTTCTCTGCAACTGTGGAGCCTATTTCTATTCCTCTCTCCGTTCAAGTATCTGGGGCCGCGTCCGCTGGCTCCCTTACCACTTTCAAGGAACAGTGAATGCTGTCCGGGGTTCTCTGCTTTGTGTCCCTTTCATGTTCCTACTTTTGACTTTTTCACCCTCACACCTATCCTGTTTTTTCTTCTGTTGTTCTCCATATTTCATTGAGTCCCGCGCTCAGTGACTTCTCCTCTTAGTCTGGGAGAGGGACCTTTAGCCATGGGCAGGCTTATATCCACCCGCTTCCCAGAACCCACCTGGAGCCAAGCAGTGAACACCACAGACCTGTGCTCCATCATCTGCACCAGTTTCCAGTTCATCTCCACATGTACTTTGAAGTGTTGGTTTGGGACCCATAAAAGTTTAAGGCCTTGTCTGCTTAGCAGCTACCTCTCTCTCAAAGGGTGGAGCATAGCACTTGGGGTCAGCTGAGGCAATCAGGGTTGCATCCAGCTGGTTTAAATGTGGGGAGGGAGCAGGGCATTTTCAGTGAGTGGCTTCTGACTGTGGAATTCAGTTCCCTTCTAGTTAATGGGAGCTTGAGTCTGCTGAGCTTCAGGATACACTGAATACACAAGAGCAATGCTGCTTTTGAGATGGGCGTGATCTGAGAGTGCTAAAGGGGAGAGGCTACTGATCATTTTGATATAGCATCCTCTTGGGTTAATAGGACAATGAAGAATCTATAGTTTCCTATTATTTTTGAGTGATTAGTAATTGGTACATGAGCCTAGAGCATTTGGCTGGTTAATAGATAATTACTAAAAAATGTTGCACAAAGGAAGGAAAATCTTTCCTAACGTAAGATACTTGCTTATTTATGAATAGGCAGAAAACCTACAGGTAGTAGGTACTTTACATACAATAAATACTTGTATAACAAATGGTTTCTGATCTTCCTTTTCTTTAAAAATAATTGAAAATTTTCTTATCAGCTCAGAGTTGTGATGTTTCTCATCATGGGGGCAAATGAGAAGTTTGGAGAGAAAGTCAAACGATCTCCGAGCTCTACAAAGTCTTGATTTTGAAATAGGTTTTGCTTGTTTTGACACTTTTTCTCTGATGTGCAAACACTGATTGCTGAGTATTATTCATATCATTTATAGGAATTCCATTGTAATAGACAAGTAAAAGAATTAATCATTATTGTAAAGGGTGTCCATATTTTTAAACTTCTCAGCATTTGTTTACCAGATGATGCAGATGGCTATCCCTTGAATATACATGCTCCAGTTTATGTCAGCAAAGAAAAGACAAACTTGGTTTTAGCTTTCTACTCAGCAAATTACCCTTTTAGATTACCCTTTAAATTTTGTCTGCACTAGAAAATCAGAAGAGCAGAAAAAATACCATCCGTGGTTCTGCTTTTCTTCCTGTTTTCAGCAAATTAGAGTTTAGAGTGTACATATATTCCCCCATAGTTTAAAACTCCCAAAATATTAGCATTTCACATACTTTCACCTATTGATTAGCAGTGTTGAAAAAGGGACAGCACTTCTTTCTTCAGCAGAGGCCATTCTGAAAGCAATCAACAGCTTATCTTTGTCAGAATCCACTACCGGAGGACCTTGAATATTGTATGGAAATGTAGAATGTGTAATGCAGCATCTTTCAGTGTAAACAGGAATTAAACTTTGACATATCGAGCATGTTAATCATTATCCAAATGGTGGTGTCACAATAATGCAGCTGGAAGAGACTGAAGAAAGAGAGGTCCATCTGCCATTAAAGTGTTTATTGATTGAAGGTCAATGTTGTGTGTCTAAAAGATCACTCTGCATCTTTTTAATAATGAAATAAGTACAGAATGGAATGACTGACTAAACTGCTTGGGTGGCTGTCCACTTTATTCAATAGAGGATATCAGCATTGATTGTTCAGTGTAATATCCACATAGTCTAAAAAGATTTTATTCCTAAACCTTCACAGCTGCCTATTGACTGGAAATGTCCATATATACTCCAATCTACCAGATGGACATTAACATTTACTTAGGTTGTCCATTTTCAATTTGTGTTTTTATTTCCTGTTAAAGTTCTCATAATATTTAATCTAAAAACAGGGAATTTGAGCCAGTTTCTCTCCTGTGCTGAGATTCACTTGGCATAAGAGAGGGAGGGACCCATCAGGAAACATGTTACATGTCCCTGATTCTTGTGATGCCTAGATGCTGGCCCAAGCCCCTCGGTATAAGTCAGTGAGGTTCCTTAACTGCTCTAACATATGCCAGGTGGTTGCAGACTCTGTGGGACTATATGGTGGTTGTGAACTGGTACAGTGCAGGAACACATTTGCTTAACCCCAATACCGCCTCATAATGCCCCCCTGCCAGGAGTGGGGGCATTTCATGTCGGAGTTAGCTACATCACTTTACATCTTTTGTGAGCTCCTCTATGCTGGTAAATTCTCAGCTGGCCAGTTTCTGCCCCTGTTGCCCTGCTCAGATGGCACATAGTGGCTGGAACAGGACCAGAGGATCTGTCAATAGTAGTGCACAACCTACCCACTGCTGGTGATTCAGGAAGATTGAACTTACAACTCAATTTGGCCCTGGAGGAGTAGCATGAGAGGAGAGGAGGCTAAATAAATGCTTCTATGGTGATCTCTCTATGACTGGTTGGCACAATCAGAAGCTTTTTCAGATTGCATACCTCCCAATAGGCTGTTTTTCTTCCAATCTTTCTCTCTGACTCTGTGTGAATTTTTTTTCTTGTTGTGGAAGACAGGCCTGAAACTGTCTTTCACCATCCCAAAATATGGGGATGGTTAAATTTGGATGCAGATGCTACAACTCTTTCATAGACTGAAAGCTCCAAACACTTTCAAATAGGCTGAACTTGAACACGGAATCGGAATATACTGGACCTATGGGGGAATTCTCATTCAGATCATGATGCAAACTTTATGGCTTTGGCCCATTTCTTTGCAAAATGTATGGAAAAGAACTCTATGTCTCACAAATGTTTTAATGATATGGTTGTTTAATGGTTGGTTGCTGTGACAAATCTTTCCTAGAGAAGGGAAAAGGCACGTTAAGAAAATTGGTTTTGAAAGAGCAGTTTTAAGTTTACTTTTCTCTTTTGTGCGTTGCCCTAAGTTTGAATGGCTTTCCTGGTTGCATTTGGGCTGAATACTGAAAACAAAAACACAAAACAACTTCATAGCACAGGAGGTAACTACCCATTATCTTTCTCTTTCTTTCCTCTCCCTGGGTGTGAGTAACAGGCAATGTTTAGTTGGTGTGATGTGGATTTCATCAACTCTTTACATTTTGATGAGTTGAATATTCAGTGATCTATAAATTATGCTATGTAACAATTAGCCTGTCTGAACAAAGGGGCTATTTCCATTTGACTGATAATTAAACCTTCTCTTGGAAGGTGTTGCAGACAATCAAAAAGCTAATGAGACTTTGTGAATGACCTCGGACTACATGTTAGCCATACCATTTTGATTAAATCTAACCAGAGGAAACAGGAGAAAAACTTTAATTGAAGGTAAATATTTCAAATAAAAAAATAGATGAGAAACTAATATATATATCAAAAAGAAAGGAGGAAAAAAAGTATTGAATGAAAGATACGCTAATCAAGCTGGTTGTTTAAGAGGAAGAAATTATTGTATTACCATTTACTGACTCAGGAGCAATGATGTTTCTCTACAGTTGTGAACTGAGCTAAATAAAGACCCTGAGTGTATGTGTGCTCTGCATCTGTCGGTGGGTGTCCAATCCTGGGTCCACAGCCTTGTGTTAGTGTGCCTCGTGCTAGCCTGCTAAAATAGCTGGGTAGATGTTGCTTTGACGTTCAGGCTCCAGAGCCTGAGCCACAATATCTACACATCCAATTTTTAGTGCTTGCAATGTTCGCTAACACAAGTTTGTGGACCCAGGCTGGGAAGCTTGCTACCAGATGCAGTGTAGACGTTACCCTCAGATGTACATCAGAATAGCAGGACACCTCCTAACAAAGCCTCCCTTCAAGAAACTTCCTTCTGTATGCATCTTGATTGGTTATTAGATACAGCTGTCCTGTCTCCACTTCCTGAAGCAACAGCAGGAACTCCCTGGTTCCTAGTGTTCTACTGCCTAAGCAGGTTTTACTTCATTTTGTTAAGGAAGGTGGGATATGTGGATACCTTGCCCACAAGGGCCACTTTTTCTCAAAAAGTCTGTCTCTCTGTTCAGTGTCCATGTGAAAATAAGTTAAATATGTATATATGGCACTCTATTATTTGAGCAAAAGTAGAAATTATTGTTAAAGACTGAGTAAAGTTTTCAAAGGTGACTTAGGAGCCGCTTTTGTGAATTGAACTCAGGCTCCTCAGTCACTTAGGGCTTGTCTACACAGGGAAGCTAATTTGGAATAACAGCTAATTAATAGACTTGCTCTTCCTGATTACGTCTCTGTGTAAATGCTTTTATAATGGAATAAGAGCATATTAGGGCTTGTGTACAGCAACATTTAGTTTGTGGCAAGCTGGGGATGTAAATGTATCCCACATTAGCCTGCCACTCCATGTGGATCTGTTGAATTAATTTAGATTGTCTATATGAATCCAAAAAGTCAAAGGTGTTAACACGATCCTATAACTGTCCAACATTAAACAGTTTTAAGCAAGGTTTGGAGTTTGGTATACAGAAACCTTCACCTGCTTAGTATCATGGCAAACACACCAAACATATTAAACACACTAAACTTATTTTAAACATTTGTTAATGTAAAGGATTAAGAATTAAGTAAGGCTTTCATTTTAACAACGTTTTGTTCCCTTTCCCTTTTGCTGCACAGAAAGTTGATATGCAAAAAAACTCCTTGTTTGAGAGTCTTATTGGTGGTATTAAAGATGGTGGTAACTGTCATTTATTGGGAAAAGAGAGGAATTTAGCTGAGATGCGCTGGAGCTCTTATGGCTTTTGCTGTTGAAGTTCCATCCTGTTTTCTAGAAGATTAAACAAGACAAACACACACACAAGAGCAGAGAAAAGAAGAGCAAAGATAGAAAAGCTAGCTTCTGTTCTGGTGTTCACATTTACTTGCAACCTCACTGCTCTTGTTTTTTATCATTTGTTGTCACCCGTATTTACTTGGGATATGGGTCTGGTAGCTCCTCCCCTTCTTCTGGGGGGAGGGGCTTTTAGATATAGGCAGGACTCATGCCTGCCCTTTCCCAGATTCTCAATAGGATTCTCAACCTCACTGCTGGGAACAAAACATAGGCACAGCACACAATCCAGGACCTGACAAATTTGTACCCGTGTCAGGTTGTTTAGGGCATTGCTTCTGAGCGGCATCTTTCTGGTGAGAGGTTCGCAGCAGTGTTGCAGAATATGCAGTCTTGGCTGCCTGCAACAGATTCTTATCAGGCAGAAGGATAGGAAAGAGAAGGAATAAAGTGTGTGTGCATGCACATATGTGCAAAGTCTGACATCCCAGGTGGTGTTCAAGATTTTGCTGGGGGAGGTGGTGGTGATATTGTCATCTGGCTTCCTCTCTCTGGCCCGGTCTGGTCAGGACATCTCTCAGGATCAGGACAACAAAGGTACAGGGGTGTAATGCTCGATCCCTGGGTCCCAAAGGACTGTGGGGATGGCAACAATGATCGTGAAGCTTGCTCCTTCCTTCCTTCAGTCAGCCAGCTTTCGCATCCCTGCGTCTACTTGCCAAATTTCCCTCCAGAGTTTTTTTGAGGACGCCAAAAGGGGAGTGGCAGGTGGAATAGCCCAGCCTCTCATTATTTTGCCCACGAATTAGGCCTAATTTCCTCCATACCAATTCTGGTTAATTCCAGTCCACTGCTGTACTTGTTTACCAGACATGACCTGAACCCGGCCTGAGGATTACAACATTAAGCATTTTTGTTCAGACTAATACAGTCTTCCTGTCTCCCTTTTTCTCTTCAACATTTGTTTTTATAGGTTATTGTGACTTTTATGAACTTTCATTCACTTTTTCACAGTTGAGCTCACAATAAGGGTAAATTTGTAGGCTAAATTATCACAACAGACCCTGCTGATGCACACTAATGGTTCCCTAGTGTGCTTTGATCTGCCCCACTTTGAAACAGGAATAGATCAAAGAGCACTAAGGAATAACTGGTGTGCCTCAGCAGGGTCCACAATGACACTTAGTGTGCATCAGGCTAGATTCACACCCCAACTTGCTGTGAACTAAATGTCAGTGTAGACAAGCCTTCTTCTGAATTAGCTCACTCCATTTTGGAAGTGGATTAAACTAATACGGCACTCTTATTCTAGAAGATGAGCATCCACACTGGGATTTAACCAGGAATAGATATACTGGAATAATTCCCATGTCCAAAAGCCCTTACATGCTTTTGAAAATTGTTTCATAGCACAATGGGGTTCTGGTCCATGACTCCTAGATACTATAGTAATACAAATAAATAATTAAATAAAAATGCATACACATAATGGAGCAGAGGTTCCTTCAACCTTAACTTCCATATTTCCTGACTTTCATGCCTTTAAACTTGTAATCTTAATATTAATGCCACTTTGTACTTTAACACAGCGTTTAAATGCTTTTATGGTATGTTGTTATCTGTGTTGTGATAACCCCGAGAAACCCTGCCCTGGATCAGGGCTCCATTGTGTCAGGTAACGTAAAAAGAAAAGATCCATACCCTGAGGAGGTTGCAATCTAAGCGATCTGCATCTTATTGCTGAGAATGACTGTTTCTAGTATAAACAAATGTCTCATCCAAGGATAAAGTCAATTTGTATCAGATATAGGAAAAAATATCCATTGGGTTCTTTTTAGGTTATAAAGATGTAAATAAATAAATAACTAGTCACGTTATTTGTTAATGTCGTGTTTTTTTTGAAGGAAATTTCATGCAGTTTTCTAGCATCAGCAAGAACCGCCCACAAGCACAGTTTAAACATTAGACTCCTGGTATTTTATACATAGATGCTTCTTCCTGCTAAATATGTGTTTTGGGGTTGTTGGTTTTTTGCACAACGATGTGTTACTTACTCATTTCTCAAGATACTGTAGCATATAATATATCAAGCTAAGGGCCTAGTCATTACCTTGATACATGAGATTCATTTGAGTGGTTGCAAATGGTGTGGCTGCTACAGTGGCATGAATCAAATGCAGATTTTAGGCAAGAACATAAAAGGACATTTTAAAAAAAATACATTAATGTTATCCTATGGCAATTTGTCTGTGTTCTTGAATACAGTCGCTAAACGTGCAATGCATGATAGAAAGTAGAACAAAAATGTTATCATTTTTTTCCCCAGTAAATTACAGAACTCTCCAGTAGGCTACATACAAGGGCATCTTTTCAGTCGCAGTTTTACTCTCAATAGAGAAAATTTCCTTCTTTGAGCTGCACCTTCCTTGCATATTCTACGCTTGTTCTGTGTATAAAATGCCCATTATATGCCAATGGAATTTCTCTGATGAAATTAGTGCAGACTCTACTTCACCCACCTTTCTCTGCTATGTTCAATGTAAACTGTGCACAAGAAAATTAGGGGCTTAGTTTGTGGTCTCTGTTGTGACTACAGGCAGCAAGAGCAGAACAGAGTGGCAATGTTGAAAAGGTTCATTAGTATGGGAGTAAAAGACAAAATGTGAGCTTCAAAATGTAGAGGTAGATGGGGAAAAAAATGATGGAACAATTTTCTGTCGGATAATGCATTTGTTTCAAAATGGAAATATTTTCATGGGAACACATTGATTTTGATGAAATTTTCAACAGGAAAAAGTCCAAACAAATAGTTTTGACTTGCTCATTTAATTTCAATAATGTCTAAACATTTTGTTGAGAAAAGGTAAACACCTTTTGTTCTGTCTGTTTAATTTAATTTTGTTGAGACTAATAGTAATATTTTCATGTAATACAAATCATTTAATACTAAATATATGTGCACGATTGTATAATGTTTGACATAATTGAAATAAAATGGCTCAACTTTATGACCACAAAATATTTAGATGTTTCCTAATTGAATATTTTTTGGAATTTCCATTCTGCAAAAATCTTTTCATACGGAACATTTTTATTTATTTATTTATTTTATTGAAAGCTCAACATTTTCCATGGAATGGAAATTCTGTTTTCCAACCAGCTGTATTATAAAACTACAAAGTAACATCCTGATTTGTTGTTAACTAAGAGGGATGCTTTTCTCTATTACCAATGAAATAAAAACTGCTTTCTCTACTTCCCTAGTGAAGCACATTTGTTGGAGGTTTTCTTTTGTTTGGTTTTTTTTGTTGTTGTTGTTTTGGGCAGCTTTTCTGAAGCTATTGCAGATAAACAGCACATCATGGTTGAAAACAGCAATTCCACTTTTTGGTTCAATCAGGTCCTCCTTCATGCTGCTTTCATCTTATACTCCCCTGATTATTAAGAGTACCTGCGAGCAGTGAGCTAAAACACAAGTAGGTCAATAAACATATATGTATGTGATTAAATGAGAACCTGCTGCGAATACAAACCTGATTAGGAGCATAAAGGTTAAGAGTCCATAAGTACTTTATTGACACTACTACTGTGAAAGCTATTATGTGTATTTCTTAGTTTTGGGATTTACTGCATATTGTTATAGATGCTATTGAAATACCTGTAAGAGCACACCAAAGCCATGGAATAGATGATTGAAATATATATATGAGAACAAAGATAAAAGGATATGTACATCACCCAGACCTGCGCAGTGCTGAAATCAAAGGAATTGCTAACAGACCACGTTAAAATATAACTGTAAAGTGGATGGGGGATCTCATCTCTGTATTAATAATGTGTTACTCCAAGGTGTAGTGCACCTTGTAATGTCTGTATGTAGTCTTGTAAGAAATAAATCTAGGTACTGAGAAAAATGTCTGGATTAGTTTATAAACTATCAACAGATTAATAGCTTTTATTAATAGATAAGAGCTTTTACCAGTGGGCTTGGAGATATTTAAACAGGTAAATATATGTGCTATCTCAGAACTTGCAAGTGTATATTTTGTTCCTATGTCTAAATCTATTTTAGCATTGGCCCTGATTTAACAAAGCTCTTAAGTATGTGCTTACCTTCCTACAAGAGAGTAGACCCATTGGTCTGCTTAAAGTTAAGTACTCATTTAAGGGCCTGATCCAAACCCCAGTGAAATCAGTGAGAGTCTTTCAATTGATTTCAGTGGACTTTGGATCAGGCCCTAAGTGCTTTGCTAGATTGTGCTTTTGTACAGTTTGAAACCCCTTGTGGAGCTCTTAAATTTCCTTTTTTTCTCTGCACCCCTAAGCATCATAAGGGGAGATGGTCATTAAAGTAAAGGAGATGAGAGAAGAGGAAACAGGAGAAAATGAGCAGACCGGGTGAAAGGAAGAAGGAAATATTGAGAAGACAGGGTTGTCCTCCTAAGAAATAATATTCTCGCTGAGGGGCTTAAATATCCTTTTAAAAAAGCTATTTAGCTGACAAATTGTCTGTGTTCTCTGTGTGTGTTTTTTCAACACCAGTCCTATTGGGTCTAGCTGATTTTATTATCATGAAAGGTGTTTGGGGAAAGATCTCAAGATATTTAATTAATGGGAAGGGGGAATGACAGGACAAAAGAGATATACAATTTGTGATATTTGGGAGCAGGAAAAGTACCATATTCATAAAAATAAAATAAAAAAAAGATTAAAGAGGAAACATTAGTAAGTAACTATAAGTGGTAAGTACAAATGAATAATAGTGATGAATATTGTACGAGAGGTATGAATGGATAGTGAGCCATCCTGAAATATTAATACTGAACTCTTTCACGATCCAACTGGATTTTTCTTCTTTACTGATCTCTGCTGAGTAATGTCTACACAGTTAAGCGAAATAGGCATGTGTAGATGGATATCCTCTTATTTGGAATTGTCCACGCTTTTTAACATTAGCTTGCCTATATTGAAACATTGTTTTTTGTCTCATTCATATTTTAACAGTACCAAATATTTAAGGTCACACAAAATTCTAGTAAATCTAGCCCTTAAAATGCCTAAAATGAGATTCCATCTCACAGCCTGTCATTTACAATTTTTATCTTACCATGTTAATGAGTCTCAGACAAAGATAATGCACCTAGAGAATATTGGTCTCAAAAGCCCAAATGCATCGCAAAGAAAATGGACATTTGTTTGAGGCTTAGAACATCCCCATGGGACCTTTGCAGGTATAAACTTGCCTATAAATTGACAAGCAACCTTGTTTGCCCTTGGGCTGTCTGATATGAAAAGAGATTTTTAAAATGTTTTGGGGAAAAAAAAACAATTAATGGATTGCCATTTGTTTAAACTCCAGCTGTGGTACTGTGTTTTGTGTACATACTTTTCATGGTCATGGCATAAAAGATAAATATAAGCCTGCTGGCTGTAGACTTTCATAGCAAGTCAACCATGCTTCTGAAATCCCCAGTATTGACCAATTTGCATAAAACTGTTACCAGAACAATTCTTTTAAAGAGATGCCAATAAACAAACATGCAAAACCTTTGCCAGAAATAACATAACTTTTTGGTTGTTTCATTATTCCTCCAACATCTGTGTCTGCTATGCTGCACTTCCCATGGTTCGAAGACAGCCAGCTTTTTAAGACTGGCTAGGCTGTGTACAATAAGGCTGAAATAAGATGTTCCAATTGTGAATGGTAAATAGGATACAGCAAGTTCTAAACAGTCTAATTTAGTTGTCTGTTTTTGAAAACAGGAAAGCAGGAGAAAGTAGAATGAAGGTATTCTGGTGTAGTGATGATTTGGATGGGGTTTCTGTGTTGGGGTTTTCTGTTTGTTTGTTTGTTTATTTTGGGTTTTGTTGTTTTCATAACTCATGAGTAGTTAAAAGCATTACCAAGCTTTTTGCTTAAGGTTAACTATTGTTTGATAGTAATGTGGACTGAGTTTACAGGAACAAACAATCCACATGGAAAGCATAATCCTCTCCATGCCACCCCTTCCTCGAATTTACCATTTTCCTAGTTCTTTTTCTGACAACTTTCAGTGCATCTTTATCTTCTGTTAGAAACACATCAGAAGCAATTTCTGTTGACAAATAAGTCAGATGGTATATTAATGCAGAATATTAATGCAGTCAGATGGGAATTGCAGGTGAACTTAGTGTTACTATTCAACTAACTATCACTTACTTGTCAGATTGGATCTTTTGTATTTTTACAGGGAGGCGTCATAGCGAAATGGATAGCGCACAGGAGAGGCAATTTCTTCCACTGACTTCCTCTGTGGCCTTGGGCAAGTCACTTATCCTCTATTCTCTACTACATGGATATTTTCACTTAACCTTCTTTGCTGGGACCAGTGTATGAAAAGCATTATATAGATTCTTAGTATTATTATTTTTAGATTCTAATATGCACACTACCCTGGAAACAACTATGTGGCTTTGAAGTACTGAATTTTGGAAAATAGGACAGCATTTTAATATTAGAGGTGGTTAATTAGGATCATTATAAGTGTGCTTACTAAAAACATTGGGGACCTAATTATGATACATTTGTTAGAGCCCCATCATGCAGTTTTCCCAGCCCTACAAAATTGCATTGTGTTTGGTAGTTTGAGGTATACGGAGATGACCTGGACAGGCCAATTTTGTGTGTGTGCATCTGTGTGTGCTTGCAGTTATCGGGTACTATAAATAGATACATCTGCAGTATAGGTACAGAACAATGTTGAAAAAAATTGATTTGTGGAAATAAAAGAAGTCAAGTGCAGGCAATATTTAAATTCTGCTAAAACAAATGGTTAAACAGGAATACTTAAATACTTCTAACTTAAAATACAGAGATGGAAGGATTATTGAAATTTTCTTATCTTGTGTGTAAGGCATTGGAATGGGACCCAAAAGATCTGGGTTTGATTCTTGGCTCTGCCACAGGATTTCCTTGTAGTACTGGGCAAATTTTTTTGGCTGAAACTTTTTTCGGTGAAAAATGCAGATTCTGTGACACCAGAGCATTTCATGAATTGTTTCCATGTCACTGAAATATTCATGTAAAAAACACCTAACAAGAAGTCTCAAAAAAGTCAAAATTTTGTTGGACATTTTTTAAATGCAATAATCAATTTTTTTATTGAAAATGACTTTTTGTTTAGAAATTTCTTTCAGTTTTGTTTAAAAATGTTTAAAATGCTCAGAATTGAAATGAAGCATCTTTTTTCCCAACCCAAGCCATGTTTTATACATTTTTGATTCACTGACCATTTAAAAAAAAATCATTTTGAGGTTCACCTGAAATTTTTTTTTTTTTTTTTTGGAATTGTCAGTTAACTGAGAAATCTGTTATGTGCACAACTCTGTTTCTGGGTGACTTTGGCAAGTTACTTGATCGTTCCTTAACCTCAGTTCCCCATCTATAAAATGGCAATAGTGGTATTTTCTTTCTGCCTTTTTATTCTGTCTTTTCTATTTAGATTGTAAGCTTTTTGTTGCAGGGACTGTGTCTTACTCTTTTTTTTGTTGGTTCAGTACCTAGTACAATGGGCCTTCATCATGGTTGGGGTCTTTGAATGCTGCCATAAATAATTATAATAATAATAATAATTTTTCTCACAGTTTTTCAGAAATTTGCCTCAACTACATAGATTGGAGGGTGTGAAAATGAAAACTACAACAACTTAGTAACATGTTTTTCAAACCTCAGAAAAGTTTGGTTATCTGGTTCAGTCTGACTTTTGAGCAGGTTGGTTCTTATTTCAGCCATGCCATTTCACCCATGGCTAATTTGAACATGAATGGAGAACTTTTTAAAAGACAATGGACGTTTGCTTTGTGCTGTGTGCTTTACATAGTATTCAGATCCAAGGAATTTTCTTCATAAGGATGCACCATTCGCAAGTGGCTAATGGGCACGAACTAGTTGTGATAACAGGAATTGGATGATAGAACTGCCTCAAAAGACTCCTACTGAATGCTCTTTAAACAGCTACTTCTGACTCTTGGAAAGCTTTACTCTCCAGAGCTTTTGCTGCTGGCACTAACGAATGCTTTGAGTGAGACTGAACTTGCAATAATAAAAATAGTTTGGAGTTATACACATTGAAATTACTGGTAGTTGTTTATTAATCCAATACTTAATAGATTAGAGCAGAGACTGTAAATTGCTTCTTTAGGCCTCTTCATCCTCACTGTAAATCCTCTGGATTCTTACAGACATATACAGTGTGCCCTTTAAATGATTCCACTCTCAACTGCTATCGCTAAGGGCCTTATTCACCCTTGAAGTGTTCTGGTTTTAAACCAGTGTAATTCTGTGGAAATCAATGGCATTACATCAGGGTAAAAGCAGAGTAACCCAAAGGTGAATTGGGCCCTGAGTTGTCAGAAGGAGAATACAGTCTTCAAGTCATTTGAAAAGAGGTGTCCTGTACTGCTTTTTTGTTCAGAGTCTGCCCAACTCCAGCATAAACGTGAGTGGAGTAGAGCCCGCTGCAAAGCAATGAGGATAGATGTGATGCGGACTACCAAATCACATTCTGTATTCTGATACAAAGATTGATGGCTTTTTTTCCTATTCAGATGAGCACAATCACAATTAGTCTTTATTATCCTGAGAAAAAACAAATGGTGAATCATAGCTTCACATCCTAGGGCGTTTGTTATATAATACCTATTGAATTTCATTTGCCTACTTTATGAATATATTTATTGTGCTGAAAGCTGCCTACACTGTTTCTTCTAAAGTCTTTCAAGGCACTAAGCCAGACCTTCTCAAAGTTTGCAAGCATATTGCTTTTGACAGTCAGGAGAGTTTGAGATTTCTGTATTAATTACTCTGTTTACAGAATAATGGGCTTTATATCATTTGTGCATTCCTATTATACATATTTTAGAAATTATAGAGTAATTACACCAATTGCTAGAGCTATATGTGGTACGTAATTTAATTTAACAAGTCACAGCTTCATCATTTTTTCACATATCATAAAACTAGGCATATGAGGTAGTGAAGCCATAACAAATTGTTAGATATAACATTATTTGGAGAGTTTTTAAAATATTGTATGTCTACTTAATGATTACTT
This sequence comes from Natator depressus, assembly GCF_965152275.1. NCBI lineage: Eukaryota > Metazoa > Chordata > Testudines > Cheloniidae > Natator > Natator depressus. The sequence goes on from NC_134235.1 coordinate 127,175,862, forward strand.
TTATCATGAAAATATATAGGTATGTTTTTACCACATGTAATATACAATAGATATCCAGCCACTGCTTATTATCCTTCATAATATACAATCAAAAGAGGTTTTTTTTCTTTAGTTCATTACACTTGCTTGTTGCAGTTCCATAACTTTAGCTGCAGTTTGTGGTAGCGCGTTTTAGTAAGCTGGCAGTGATGGTTATTTATCAGATTGGACACTGCCTGTAATGCATATAATGCAGGTGAAGTGAAGATGGTTTAAACATTACAACTCACCAACATTTTGATTAATTTGAGGTTCACTGACCTCTAAGTAACTGCCACTGTCAGAGTATTCTATTTAAATATTGCTCCAAGTAAGCGATATTTTTTTTCTTTTTGTTATGTACAACAGATGAACAAACAGTAGGATGCTTGACCCTCTTAAGAATGCATGTGTAACCCACAAATGACCATCTATTTGTGTATGTAATCAGAACCACTCTCTGACATGATATATTGCCACAGGATATGGTACACTCAAGAATAGTGTTGCCATTTGTTAGTCAGTGAAGGTTCTGTGAGGTGGTGATATCATTCCTGTAACTGTTACTTAAAGAGGTGGATTCTTGAATAGTGACATTATTCAAGACCTGGTTGTACAGCTAAGTACCTGCAAAATGAGGATGACATGCTGTGCTGTATCTGGAGGATGCCTGAGTTAAGGTAGCCTGTCCCTAGCTGCCAATGAGCAGCAGCTCTGCCCAGAATCTCAGCAGCAAAATATGCTTCATCTCCACCTCTTTCAACCTTTCTTTCTGAGTCCTGCCTCTGGCAAATCCCATATGCCAGGGTGTGTGACAGGGGGATTAACATGGGTGAGCCTGGATGGGCCATGGCCCATCCCACTAGCACCTGGCACACTCAAATCTGAGCTTGTGTGAATTCCAAGTGCCACAAACTTCTCCTGGCCCATGTCAACTTCAGTGAGAGCCAGGTCCCATGCAGCTGCTGACCACTCCTCCGCCCAGGTCAACCAGTACTTGCCCCTGAGTCTGCAGGATCTCCCATTTCCTCTGGGCATTTCTTGTCCACTATAAGTCAGGACCTTCCAAAATTTCAACTCCAGCTACATCACTGTAATTAGAAAACAGCCAGCAGCTGTCTGTCTCAGCTCCTGTGCTGGAAGAATTCACTTCTAAAAAAATAGTTTGTTTTTTCCCCAAAAAAACTCAAACATTATTTTCCTTTTTCAGCTTTTGGGTTTCATTTTTGTCACTTTTCTCCTCCTTTTCTGTTCATCCACCCTTTATTATATTGGGAAAATGAAAAAAAAAAAGAGAAAAAAATAATTAAACTGAAAACTTTTGACTAAACAAAAACAAAAATCAAAACTTAAAAAAATGGTTTTTGAAAATTATGTTGGAAACTTTACATGAAATATTTACTCTTTTTTCAGTTTTTCACCCATAGTCACATGTGTTATTCCAGCTTTACAGGTGCGGAAACCAAGACATTGTGGTTGTCCTGAAGTGTAGTGCTTGTGAGTGAATTAAACATGAGCCTTACCAGACAAGAGTCTCAGGCACTAATCCGGGTAGTGACACTGACTTGGTTCACAATTTTGGATATAGCACTAACGTTTCTGAGCCTCAGTTTCCCTGACACTATTCCTGGTGCATAAAATAGGGGAAATGAATTTTTCCTTGTCATCTAACTAAAGAAAAGACTGTCAAGTGCTATAAAACCAGGCAGTAACAAAAGTGGGAATAAAGCTCAAAGCTCATCTGGGCTGTGTGATCTGGAGGGAAGCACCACCATGACTTTGTTCCTCATGATCAAATTTGTGCATGAAAAGGGCTTTTAGAACTTTCACTTTCTTTACTGCACATAATTATTCCAAAATTTTGCCTTCACCCCACCCAAAGGTTGTCAGACATTTTAAAGAAAGGAAAATTTATTTTCCTTAATATCTCGAATGTCTCCCTGTATGATACCCCCACAGTAAAGTGGATTCCCCTGGTTTAAATGGGAGCTGTTATTATGGTGTTTTCTGTGAGGTTTCTTTGGCTCTAGAATTTGCTCCCCTCTGCCAGACATCAGAGTTGTTAATCCTCCGGCATTTGGGAGAGATGTAGACGGGCCTGCAGACAGTGTGTTGGTTTAGCTGGAGTCTTGGGAGTTTGGTGGGTGGTTTTATCATCTTTATTGGTCATTGAGGTTACTGGATAATTGAATAACTGAACATTTTAAATTTTGCTTTGTAGATTAAAAAATGTGGTAATGTATTTTAAATAACATTAGGTGCCCAGAGCTTGGTACAGGAGCCAGATTATAAAAAGATATCAATAAATAATAAATACTAATAAAATGAAATACTACTATAGCTTTTTTTTAATAATAACCTTCTGAAAAAAACATTTTCACTTTCACAGAATGTCATTTAGATGCTCAAAGGAGGGAACACTCAAGAAGAGCAATGATTTTGAAATAATTTGTTTTTAATCATAAGTCACCACATTAAAAATAGTGAGTACCAAATGTAATTGCTATTTAAAGGTTTAATGAATGAATCACCAATGAGAATATACAGAACTGCTCTACACCAAATGTACACAACATTTTTTGCAGCTACATAACGAACATGGTTTTACTTATCAAAACTGTTTTTTTCCTATTTATGTCTGCTGTAGTTGAGTTATCACACTACTTCTTCAGTTAATGGGAGCATCGAAAGACATTCATCATTAACCAAACCAAACAATACTGCATAAATATTAGGAATGGAATAGTTGCTAGGCAGGCTGAAGTAATATGTTTGATATATCTCTGCAAGGGAAAATATATGAATTTTAGGAATGAGAAAAGGTCCTTCAGCTTCCTCCTTCCCAGTACATTAATGCATTTTGTCTTGAATTTTAATAACTTCTTGAACAGCAACATGTTCATTTTGAAAATTCTGTGGGTTTAATGTTGTCCACTGAAACTCATACAGTAAGTCCAGGGATGGGATGGTTTAACAGCAATCCTCATGACACAATAATTCAAAATTGAATCACGTTTGGTGTATGACTGTCCTAGAAAAATCAAAAACCAAATTGCATTAATCTTGAATGTCGAGTCTCCTCAACGGTAAGAAAAGTGTTGCCTCAAGAAAAGCGTTCACAAGGGTGAGACGAGACTCTGAGCAACATTAAGTTGTTTAACAACTGGAGTTCTAGATAATTTGATGCTGCATCTTATTAAATTGCTGTACGCTATGGATCTCCAATTGCTATGCATCAAGCATACACAGTGAAGAGAAAGGAGTCAGGGTGGAGAGGGGAGAGAGAGAGAGAAAATAAAAGAAATGGGAAAGGAAAGCGTCATTTAATAAAGGTAGAGATTTTTTCATATGCAAATATTCCAAACTGTCACAATGGTGTATTATTGAAGTAAACTGAAATGTTTTAGGTAGATAAATAAATGTATGTACAGATATCTATTTGCTATTTCTAATTATTAAGGCACCTCATTCCTGCTAGATCTTCAAGGCATGCCACCAACCTTTCATGGTCTACTGTGTTAAAAGCATCCGAGAGGTTCATCAGTATGACAATAAATATTTGCCCATTGTCTATTGCCAGGAGAAGATAATCTACTAGCATGAGCAGCACCATTTCTGTGTCATATCTTAGTTCTAAGTCTGATATGAAACAGTCAGGATATTGGGTGAAATCAGCTGTAGATGGGGATGATTCTCTATCACCTTCTCAATCACTTTGCTCAGGAAGACAATATTAGACTCTAGGTGACAGTGAGATCACTTGCACTGAGTGATGGTTTCTGGATCACTGGTAGGGATATTGTGTATTTTAGAGTGGTTGGAAGACTATTGTCTTCAAAAGTTATTGAGTCTGTATATTATTTATTTACAGAGGGCTTATAAATATCTTTTACCAGAGTATAGATCCAAATGGCATCTGATGTTTCTCTTTCGTTCACTGTCTCCAAAACTACTTGTTGACTGAGAAGGGTGACGTGTTAGTGGACCTGTGCATAGTCTCTGTTTTAAGGATTAAAGAAACTGGGTCCCAGATTTTCTCTGAACAGGACTGGCAGCTAATGATACCTCACAGTGAGCAGTGCTGGAGCCTGATATTGAGAGGAGGCATGTAGAGAGGACCAAATGAATCTCAGGTCTCCATAGCTGTGATAGGGTCTCACTAGAGTGGAACTGGGGACACCCACACCCTGAGCCTGTGGATTCCCAAATTGACTTGAGGAAGGTTGGTCCCATCTGCATTTGTTTATAGCTTCCAATATTAAACACAGCATGGCTGTGGCTTCTGGCTATGTTTATATTCCCTACCAGAATGCAGCTGTTCTTTCAAAACCCTCTGATGCCTTTCTGCACTGATTCCTCTACTCTCTGACTCTTTAGTTCCCTGGTATTTGTTAGCCTGCCCCTCTCCCCTATTTTTCCCTTGGTGTGTTTTACTGGAGCAAATGAGTGGTGCCATCTGCCATTGTTTGCCACCTCTCTGATTTTCAAAAAGAAGAAACTACCCTGCAGTCTGCTCTGTTGGAAACAGTCCACATAAATACCCAAGTTATTAGCAAAATAGAAGTTAGTGGGGTCAATGCAGGAGTAGATGAATGAAATTCCATGGCCTATGTTATGTAGCAGGCCAGACTAGATCAGGGGGTTCTTAAACTGGGGGTTGTGACCTACGTTCCCTGTAAGCTGTGCGGCTGCGCAGCAGACTTTCAAGGGCCACGCAGGCAGGTGGGGAGAAGTACCCCTCCCCCAGCAAAGGCTCAGGCCCTTCAGAGCTGCCAGAGAGAAGATCCCCTCTCTCAGCCCAGCCCAGAGCTGATGAGTAGAGGAGCCCCTCCCTCGGCCCAGCCTAGCACCGCTGGAGCTGCCGTGGCCGGGGAGAGGTGCTTTTCACCTGGCCCCGAGCTGCTGCAGCAACAGAGGGCTTGGGAGAGTCCTCTCTCCCCACTTCAGCCCTGGGGAAGCCTGCACTCCAAACCCCACATCCCCGGTCCCACTCCAGAGCCTTCACCCCCCCCCACACACACTCCTACCCTCTGCCCCAGCCCTGAGCCCCCTCTTGTACCCCGAATCCCTCATCCCCAGCTCCACCCCAGAGCCTTCACCCCCCCAGCCGGTGCCCTCACCTCCAGCACCCCAACCCTCTGCCCCAGCCCTGAGCCCCCTCTTGCACTCTGAACCCCTTGGCCCCACCCCAACCACATGAATTTTGTTTTGTGCACCAATATGAAGGTGATGTGCCACACATCACCCCCATATTGGTGCACATAACAAAATTCATTCCGCACATGGACGTAAAAAATTAAAGGGAACACTGGTTGTGACCCTTCAGGGGGTTGCAAGGTCATTATGTGTGGGGGGCATGAGCTGTCAGCCTCCACCCCAAACCCTGCTTCACCTCCAACATTTATTATAGTGCTAAATATTAAACAGTGTTTTTAATTTGTACGGGGTGGGGGTCGCACTCAGAGGCTTGCTATGTGAAAGGGGTCACCAATACAAAAGTTTAGAACCACTGGACTAGCTGATCTAATGGTCCCTTCTGGCCTTAAAATCCATGAATCTATGAAATAATCCTATCTAAGGAGACTTTTAAAATTACATGTAAATGAAACTTAAAAGAAAACCATTAAAAATTCAATTCTTTTTCTCTTCTATCTGCAAAGCCTTGGGTTCTGTGCTTGCACTGAGACTTCTATATTGTTGCTCAGTAACAGAACTAACAGACCAAAAGATGTTTTACTCATAGGATGGAAAGTCAAAATTTTCAGTGGTTGGCTGCAACAGTTGCTGTTTGACTTAGCCTGTTGCTCTGTATTAGGTGGTGTTGGTGTAAAATGTTGTACTAGGGAAAAGCACCAGTAGCTCAGATCTTAGCTGATACAAAGCCTTTCAGCTTAACTTTTGAAGTAGCTTTTTTCTGGCACTTTATATACACGCTAAAGTTTTGTAAATCAAACTTAGTAGATATGTGAGAGAGGCTGAAGGGAATTTCATCTTCCCTTTTACAATGAAATTGGAATGTTAATGATTTTTTTTCTGAACTTTCACCACTAGCTTCCAATACATGATCCGTTGCTCTTTAAGAATTAGAGAAAAGTGATTCAACAGTAACAAACAAAGGTAGAGCAAATACAGTGTGTAGCAAGCAACGGGTTTTCCTGTGTGATAACAACTCCCAATATTTCTTCACTGAGTAATAAATCCTGAGTCCAGTTGTCAGTATGCATAGCAAGGCAGATGGGATTGTAGCCAGGAGGAATACACCCCCACAGGCTTTGAAATGACTGGGGTAGCCTTTACAGTTCCTTACATGCTCTGCGTCCCCCAATATGTGTGCCACGCTCTCCTGGGACAAAGAGAGGATCTGCCCAGTGGTGAATATCCCAGCCTTCTCTTCCTCAACCCTCCCAAGTCTGACCTCTCCTGAAACCTACAAGCTGCCAAGCATATCTCATACAGACCAAGTGAACACCCTTTGTGTGCCACTCATGCATCAAGGTCCCCTGTAGCACAGTGGAGCCACATCATTTTCACTGCGAAGAGGCCATCCAGAGTAGGTGGCTGGATATGCCCCTTTGTGCTGCAATCATAGGTTACAGGATCAATGCAAAGGGTGAGTGATACATTATGCCTAATGGGTTTAGCAATGCCTTGTGCCACAGCTGAACTGCCCCTTAAGCTCTGGGGAACTGCTCTTCAGTGTAGTGGAATTCCCTTCCGACACCACAGATGGAGACCAGTCAGTGCTGCAAAGCCACACTTGTTTGATACTATTCTTGCTGCTAAGTAAGAGTCTTATGATCCCCGTCTCTTCCAAAAGACCTAGAAACAGCTACAAGAATAATATTCTGTGTGCATGGGTGATGAAGACTTAGATGCCTGTCTTATAGAGTGTGAAAATACACAATATGCACAATAATGTGTGTACACGAAACAGTCTTGCCACGAGTAACTGACTGACACAGCATTCATGTTCCCACTGAACTGGTATCTTGAAATGTGGTGTATTCATTCATTATGGGCTACAGAGTACAGAAGAAAACCCCACATTTGAAATTTGACCTTTTCTTCTTTCGGAGTATGACAGGTTTCAGAGTAGCAGCCGTGTTAGTCTGTATTCGCAAAAAGAAAAGTAATTCTTGTGGCACCTTAGAGAATAACAAATTTATTTGAGCATAAGCTTTCGTAAGCTACAGCTCACTTCATTGGATGCATTCAGTGGAAAATACAGTGGGGAGATTTATATACACAGAGAACGTGAAACAATGGGTGTTATCATACACACTGTAACAAGAGAGTGATCACTTAAGATGAGCTAATACCAGCAGGAGAGTGGGGGGGGGGGCGTGGAACCTTTTGTAGTGTTAATCAAGGTGGGCCATTTCCAGCAGTTGACAAGAACATGTGAGGAACAGTGGGGGGTGGGAAAATAAACATGGGGAAATAGTTTTACTTTGTGTAATGACCCATCCACTCCCAACCTCTATTCAAGCCTAAGTTAATTGTATCCAGTTTGCAAGTTAATTCCAATTCAGCAGTCTCTCGTTGGAGTCTGTTTTTGAAGTTTTTTTGTTGAAGAATTGTCACTTTTAGGTCTCTAATCGAGTGACCAGAGAGATTGAAGTGTTTTCCGACTGGTTTTTGAATGTTATAATTCTTGACATCTGATTTGTGTCCATTTATTCTTTTACGTAGAGACTGTCTGGTTTGACCAATGTACATGGCAGACGGGTATTGCTGGCACATGATGGCATATATCACATTGGTGGATATGCAGGTGAATGAGCCTCTGATAGTGTGGCTGATGTTTTTAGGCCCTATGATGGTGTCCCCGAATAGATATGTGTACACAGTTGGTAACGGGCTTTGTTGCAAGGATAGGTTCCTGGGTTAGTGGTTCTGTTGTGTGGTGTGTGGTTGCTGGTGAGTATTTGCTTCAGGTTGGGGGGCTGTCTGTAAGCAAGGACTGGCCTGTCTCCCAAGATCTGTGAGAGTGATGGGTCGTCCTTCAGGATAGGTTGTAGATCCTTGATGATGGGTTGGAGAGGTTTTAGTTGGATACTCTTCAAACAGATTGACAGAGCCAGAAGAGTACCCAGAAGTCACCTACTACAGGACAGGCCCAACAAAGAAAATAACAGAACACCACTAGCCATCACCTTCAGCCCCCAACTAAAACCTCTCCAACGCATCATCAAGGCAAGAGTCATTTAATTACCAGTTTTTTAAGCTGCTTAAAAGTGACACTGATCAGAGTGATTAGGCTATAGTTCTTTGGTCATCCATCTTCCTTCCGGGCTTTAGAAGTGCCACTAAGTGTGACTTCTGCAAGATCTTTTGGAACAGTACTGCATTCTAGATGAGTATTATAGAGTCTTAACAGAAGGTTGCAACAGGATGAGTTCATATGATGCAGGAACTCCCCATGGATGTTGTCTAGCCCAAGAACCTTCTAAGATTTTAAGAATGAAATCACAGTTCCTGCCTAGTGAATATCTGGGAGAAGCTAGAGTTGACTGAGGGGATTGACCAAAACTTTCTGAACACAGGCAATACCTTATAATCATATTCTCTATTTGTAGTTAATGGTCAGCTGTTGGCCACAGGGTGGGCTGCCGCAGCATTTGTTGAGATGTGTAGGGCATCTGGGGCTTTCCTTTGCCCAAAAGTGACAAAGAAGGCCCCAAACCCTATGTCCTGAGTGCATGAAGTCTAGACATTCAAAACATTCGTGCTACCTTTCTTGCCTCTTAACACTAAGACATTCCATTAATATATTAGTGACTTTGTGTGTGTGTGTCTGGTGAAGCAAACTGTATCTCTTTTTGATAGAGGTTGTCACTGACATCATCACAGCAGGGGATATATGCCCTATGAAAACATGTCAACTTTCTAGCCACACTTAATAGTCTGACAGAAGACCTTGTATGCCAAGTTCATATCATCAGCCATATGCCATAATTCCCTGACTATGGGGAGTCTCTGTGTATTTCTTATCTGAAGTGTTCCCAACTAGCACACCAAAAGTTCCATCTCTTTTATGTGTTGACTTGAGCCGGTGCAATCTCTAGACTTGCTATCACTGTTACAAGGGGGCGATGCTACGAGTGTGGAAAGTTCCCAAATGTATGCTGTGAGATTGAAAATGGAGTATCTACAGAGGTAAAAATGAGCTCTGGTATCCCAAAAAGCTGAGTGGAAAGTATGAGACTGCTTTAGCTCATAAAGGCAGGATAGTTTGGCAGCAATTGCCCAATCAATGAGCATCAGGTGGCTGGCAGTTGTGTAGAGGTGAAATGAAGTCTCTGCATACCACTGCAGTATATAGAACAAGAGGCAGGGAAGGATGCTGCCACTGTTCCAAAGGGGTGGGGGTGGTAAATATTCAGCATATTTATTCCATTTGCAAGTAAAAAGAGCCAGGTGATGTTGTTGCCTTCCTCAGATTCTCCAAGTACTTGAAACTTAAGTCCAAATTTCACACAGGTGCAGATTCTGAATTGTTGATGATGAGTGGCAGCTACAATCAGATAAACCCTAATTTGTAATTGAGATTCCTTGGTGGAATGGGTTTCTTGAAGCATTATCACATTAGCGGCTAGCTACTGAAGAACATCTTAGGGGCAGAAATCTCTGCATTCTGCTGTAAGATTGTTAGAGTGCCAATGGCCACGTTGTCAAGTTTATTTCCGCCCATCCTGTAGGGTTAATAGAGGACACCAACGTGAAAGCTCTGACATGTCCCCCAGCTTTACATGAGAGGACACCAAAAGGTCAACAGTTGTTTTTATTTGATTTCAACCATTTAAATGCACTTACAGGCATCTCAGAGGCCACTGTTTACAGAAATGCTTTTAATTTCTTTTAAGAAGTTGGTTATGCTGGGTATAAGGCCTCCAGTTTGGAGAAATGGAGGTCACTTTTGGGACCATGTGTATTTATCAATATGAAAATGGACATAAATATATTTATAAGGATGGTAATTTGAAAAATTACATTAATTTTACATGCTGCCAGCTAGAGATGATGTATTTAACCATGGCCAGTTGTATGTTTCCCAGGTCATGTTTAGTCACAGGTTCATATTCTAGAACCCTCCCTTTCAACAGAAATGAAACTTCCTTGAGTATACATTGAGCCAGATTTTCTCTTAGGCCTATATGTGCTCAGTGCAGAGGCAGGTTAGGGGTTTGAGGGACCCTGGCCAGAGCAATGGGGGCCTCTCCCCATCCCTTGCTCCTGTCGGGGAGCAGGGATGGGGCACAATGGCTTCCCCTGCTCCTGGCAGGAGTGCCAGGAAGGTGGAACAGGGCAAGCCCCTGTGCCCCGATGTCACTCCCCGGCAGAAGGAGCGGGTAGGGACGGAGGTGCCGTTTTTCCGGGGGGCCCCAAGCACCGGCCCCATTGGCCCAGTGGCTAATCTGCCACTGGCTCAGCACAAGAGAAGGGAATGAGACATCAGGGTGCCAACTTCAGCTCCCTGATTCCCTTCCCTGCTCAACACCAGCCCCATTCCTGGACCATCTGGACCATCCACCAACCGAGAACTGGCATGGAGGATTGACGATCCAGCCACATGCACCCTTCTGCTTCCTGGTGCACCAGGAAGCCATTTGCACTGTACAATGCAACACATTTTATTGATCCTAGAAAACCCAAGAATTGTGCTAAATATTCTATTCTGAGTGTCGTTGTAATTGTTCCTCATTCTCAAGTGGGGAGGGAGGCCACTCTGCCTCACTTGCGTCAGGCAGCAGCACTCAGCTCAGGTCCTGCTGGTGGGGCAGAGCAATAAGCAGTCTGTAGCTCATAGCCTCCTAGCAGGGGCAAAAATCATTAATAGTCTGGAGTTCTAGTTCCCTCTAGGTCAGTGGTGGGCAACCTGCAGCCGGTCAGGCTAATCCACCTGAGGACTGTGAGGCAGTTTGTTTACATTTGCAGGCTGCCCGCAGCTCCCAGTGGCCGTGGTTCACCGTTCCCGGACAATGGGAGCTGCGAGAAGCGGCGTGGGCCACAGGGATGCAAATGTAAACAAACTGTCTGGCGGCCTGCCAGCAGATTACCCTGATGGGCCACTTGTGGCCCGTGGGCCACAGGTTGTCCACCGCTGCTCTAGGCAGTGCAGAGCACAAGCAGTCTTTAGCCCATAGTCTCCTGGCTGGGGCAGCCAGCAAATAAGGGAAGCTCCGTCCCTCTGGGCGGGGCAGAGCAGGGAGTAGGCTTTTGCCTAAGCCTCCTGGCTAAAACAGATTGCAAGCAAACAGTGTGCGACCTATAATCTCCTGGCTGGGGAAGACCACAAGCAATGCACAGGCTTTCTGGCCTAGGTGTGAATAGGCCATCATCCCAGGGGTAGGGTTGGTGGCAAGGGGTAGGGGGACAAGGCCCACCCTATTCCACCAAGTCCCAGCCCACCGCAGTACTTCCAGCGAGGGGGGCGGGTCAGGTTTGGCTCTGCCCACCAGAGAGAGTGTAGTGGTCCCTTGCTCTCAAATCTAGAAGGAGGCCACTTCACCTCACTACGGACATCTACCGGCACCTTATCTACTACCAATCTATTTATGAACATTCATAATATGTACCTCCTGAACCACCCATCACACCCTTCACACCAGTATCTGGGATAGAGGGTAGCATAAGAGCCAGCTACACCAACTTTATGCCAGCTGAGAGCTCCTTCCCTGACCAGTGAAAATTTGAGCTTCCCAAGTACAGGCAGTATCCATTTCTTGTATGCCATCTAAGCAATGTAAAGTGGCAAGGTCACCAGATACACTGACCTATTGATTCTTCCAAAACTTGCTATTTGAATGATGGCTTTGGATCAGGCCCTTAGTGACATATCTGCAACTCCCATTGATTTCACTGTAACATGCCCCTCTGAAGCTGGGATCAGTTTGACCACTATGATAACATTGATCTTGCATTCTGATCTCCATATTTAATAAGCCACTACATCATGCTACCTAAAAATAAAAACTTGTTTATGTTTTAATTACTTGGTGTGTTTTTGATGGGTCATTATTAATTTTCCATTTGGAAATAATGACAAAAATCCCAGTCTAGTTTCCAAGTCAATGGGCTTCTTTTCCTGATGCCAGCATGGAGGAACAGATGGATCTGTGGTTTGTGGAGAACTTTCCAAACATTTTTGTTTCAATGGGGGTTGGGCCAAACCCAATGTTGAGTTTGGGAAAGCACTGTTCTTTAGCACACACCTCCAGCTGTGGTATAAGAAAAATATCTTTTTGTGACATGGAGATTTTCCCCATCACATGAAATGCTTAATCTCAGAACAATGACAGAAATGTTCAGAGCACTGCTGTTTAATCCTTCTCCTAGCTGCTGTCCAATTTTCCCATTAAAAATAAATCAATTCTTGCTGTTTTTAAGTCTTAAGATATTTTGCAGCAAATGAAGTATGCAATGAGAGGACAGCTGTGTATCTCCCACCATATTCATAGCTCAATGATTCTATCTATCCATAGGTATTTACATTTAACCCCCACTATCATGGTATCTGAGCAACTCACAATCTCTAATGTATGTATCCTCATAACACCGCTACATATTCCCACATGTTTTTAATTCCCATGTGTCTGGGCAGAGCTGGGTCTCTGTTCTTAGCTCTAGTCCTCTAAGGTAAACTCCTGGGGCAGACCCCATGTCTGCCACCCTTCCTTCGGATGTGGGGCTCCATAACTGGCTCCCTGAAACTCCCAAACACACTGCCTTAGCCTTCCTGAGCTCCTAGTTGCTTATACTTGCTCCCTCAGAGTTCCATCTCATTATGGGTACTCTGATTGTCTCAGTTAACACCATCAGTGATAACGTGGCAGGCAAGCAAGGAATACTCTCATAGCAAAAGAAATACTTAATCACAGGCACTTTTACTCTGAAGGTAGCACAAGAGAGTCACATGTCTTTTCAAAATAACAAATAGTCTTGAAATGCAGCCACCTCTCTTAGTATGGTCTCATCCCTTCTGTAAGTGTGATGTGTATGGTGTTCTGGCATGTTATGATGGATGGCCCCATACAGCATGGGACGTTCTCCAGAGGCACTTTTAATTAACTGAATCCCAGTTATTTTCTTTACATTTCTTTTAGATTGGTTGACCAATGGTACTTTTTAAAATGGTTTCTAATAAAAATGTAACATGAAGTAGGTTTAAAAGAGTTTCCATGGTTTCAGGTTTTGCACCTTCCTATACCTGCAAATAGAGAAGGGGGTTTCCTAACATGTGCAGATCTACACCATTCTTTCCCTGCCATCCACCTCGGCCCTGATCAAAGATGTGTATCAGAGTCAGGTTAAGAGTGGATGGGGATGGGGAGAGAGAAAGCGTGGGCATGGCTGGGGCACAATGCTGGCACAAGTGAGAGAAGCCAGGGCCAGAATTAGGGAGGCACAAGGGTGGGTTACAGCCTTTGCTCCCTTTTTTTCCTCTGGTCCTGAACTAAGCACAGAATCAGACCCATCATCCCTGGTGTCTCCAATTCTTGCTTAATTAAATAAGCATAATTTAGAGGCAGTGAAAATTTGAACTGTCAACTTGTCAACATTCAAACAGTTGTCAACTATGGCTGTACATAAAAATACTAAAATATAACTAACACAAGTAATCTTGTTTAATTGGCAGTAGCTGCAATAGGGTACATATAGGATTGGCTCTCTAGAGAATAATGGCTCTCTTACTACTTGGTTATTCCTGTGATTTTTCTCTTTTGTTCTCCATTATTTTTGTTGTTTATATATCTGCTATAATTTGTGTATTAGTCTCTGTTCCACTGCCTCCCTATTTTCTGTGGGAGAAGAGCTAGAAGCATTTTAATAGACTTTCGAAGAAAATAATTACAAGTAACATAATTGCCAGTAAATAATTCCCCTTCAGTAAAAATCTTTTCTCTGCAGGGACTGAAGGAATCCCATTAGCCAGAGTAAATGTAATAGAGTTGATGATAAATATGTGCTATATTATACTGCACATAGTGACCATGCTAGGCGTTGATAAAGTAACTGGTAACAAGCTGTAATTCAGGTCTGTTTCATAATTAGATTAGCTGCTGTAAATTTGAATTTCTAGGTTTCACTCTTGACTTTATGGATGATGTTGGGCAAATCACTTGATCTCTCCCTACATATGTTTACTAATTTGTAGAACTAATATAATATTTGAGTAATTTACTGGGTGTCAAGAAGCTTACCTAATTAATGTTTGTAAAGTTATTTGAGATCTTTAGATTAAAGCTATTATATAACCATAAAATGTTGTTGTTACGTACAAAGTCACAGAGTGATCATGTTATCTACTAAAGGTATTTTATTTTAACCCAGGAGACAATGGTCACAATTTTCAAAAGTGGCTAGTGAGGTTGAATACCCAAATTGAAACTCCTTAAAAGAGGCCTAATTTTCAAAGGGCAGGTGTCAAGCACTTTTTGAAAATCAGGCTCTTTTGAAGTATCAAATTGAGGCATCCAAAAACTGCAAGTTATGTTTGAAAACTTGGCCAATACCTTTGCCTTATTAGATGAAAACCACAGTCTGTGTTTTGTTTGTTTGGCTATATTTACCTTGTTGGGCCCTGTCTTTTTAATTCTCAGTGATGTGACCCTGACCCCTGAATTTCAGAATTCCAGTAGTGTATTAACACAACAGGATTTTTTTCCTCATCCATTTGTTACTCCATCATTAAAGTGGAGGTTCACACTGACTGCGTGCTTGAAAATGGACAGGTCAAGAGGTCTAATTTTGCAACATTTGTATTATATGTAGAATATGATTTGCATGATTTTAGAAGCAAAACCAGTTTTGCATTTGTTAACAGTGCTGTTTACCTGTGGGCCAAAGCTGAGACAATAGTAAATGACGGGTAACAGTCGAATGATGAGAGGGAGAAAACAGACACTCTTTCCTATTGTTTCAATTTGATTCTATGTTGAATTATAACCCAGAGAGTATTCTATGATCACTTGGACACTATTCCCAGTTCAATTTTGCACATACTCAAAGTTTACCAGATTCTGTTTACCAGATTCAAACATTAGATAGACTACGTAGAGCACGGACACATTTTATACTCCCTGCTCTGAGGTGTATTTTAGTCAATGGGCTGGGATGGAGGTCAAGGGATTGGGGGAGAAGGGAGCAACATTTCTGAATTACTATCCAGGACGTTAGGAAGATGTTCTACCACTGTTAGTAGCTGGAAGGGTGACTTCTGTTGCTCAGAATATATTATGTTTCTTTGACCTGTCAATGGTTGTTCTTAATGATTGTATGTTAATATTTTTTTTCAGATATTTCAAATCTTTTTTTTTCAAACGTTATACTTATTTATATGTGTGGCCTGATTTTCAGAAGTGCTGAGCAGCAGGACCTGTGAATTGTCAGCGCATCTGTAAATCAGGCCATTTATGTCTTGTCTGCTAGCCTATTGGTGCAAGTCTGCAGTTTATGTGGGAGACCTGGGTTTGCATTCTGATGATGTTGTGGTGACCGCCATCTTGGCTGACACCTGGGATTGAACAGAGGACCTCAAGAACTAAAAGAATGAGCCTCTACAGCTTGAGATAAAGTGTAAGATCCTGTACCTGGAACATGTATCATATTTGTATCCTCTGTGAATTGAGGCCACATAATAAAAGAAACAGTGGATTACCCTTTTATTTCCCTGTACATGGTTTACTTTTGGCAGGGAATGACTAACCAGTAGCCAAAACATCCGTGGGGTATAATATTAAGTGTTGTTGGGGGAATGAATGTCGCCATGGAGGTGAAGTGTACATTTACTGTTAGTAAGTGTTACAGTAGATTATGGTAATGGTAATGTTTAGCATATGTTTGACAATATTTAGCATATATCTGCTTAAAGATGTGAAATAGATTTTGAAGAATTCCAAGAAAGACTGCAGGTGGCCATCTTTGGACAACCTTATTTTCACAAAAGTTATTCTCACAAAGATTTCTCACACTTTTAGAACTTTTTAAATTGGCTTCTACTATTAACATTGATTCTTACCTTAAAGGTTTGATATATTTTAACTGAGAGGCAGTGTTGTCCAGTGACAACTGCACTAGACTTGGACTCAGCAAGTCTGAATGCCATTCGAGGCTCTGCCACTGACATGTTGTGTGACCTTGTTCAAATCACTTCACCTTTTTGTGCCTCTGCTTTGCTATGTATATAATGAGGATATAATGGAAATAAAGTATATAAATGATATAATGCCTTCCTCAAACCTCTTTGAGACATCAGATGAAAAGTGCTGTGTAAGAGTTGTGTGTTGTTTTTATTTTAATTAAAATGAATCCAACTGTAACTCCAAAAGAAACCATTCCTTAATCATAATTAAGGTTCCTGCCTTAAAAAGAAAAGAAAAGAAAAAACATGGTTTACTTATAGTCTCTTTGCTTTCATTACTCTACCCATGTACTTATCTTTTTGGAGAACATGGGTTTCCATTTCAGTGTTGGTCACGCAGCTCTCTTTTCATTGTCTTCAATTCCAGTAAGTCATTACTGATATTGGTGGGACCTTCTCATGTAATATAACCACTATGGGGAGCCTTCCTCACTGTCCCGTTCAACTCCCTTTAAAACCATGGAAAGACTTACACTGACTTCAGTGGGAGTTGCATTGAGCCTTTCACAAGCCCTGAAGACATGTTCCACACAAAGGATATTCACAAAGGCCTAAGTCACCATTCTATTATGTTGGTCTCACACAATGTTTGATAACTGGATCAGTCAGGATTACAAACATGGAAGGCCTCATGTAATTAATACCATTACAGAATTGATTCTGACTTAATATTAGCCAAATTCCCCATTTACTCAGTTAATTTATGCACAATAAAGTACATACACAGTATTTTTAGAGGGGCTTTGAAGAATATATTAACTGTAAAGATGTGTGGGATAAATTGCATTGTATAAATGCATGTATAAATTACAGTTTGGCTGTCATACTTAGCTGTCACTGAAATGTGTAATAAAATAATTATGACCCCAGATGTCAATTATAATATGCATGGAACAAGTCACTGGAGAATGGGACATTGGTCCCTCTCCTATCTTTAAAATATTTTCTTTTCAGTGAGTGGTGATTTCAGGGTTCTTTATGCTTGTGGTACATTTTTGCCATGGGGAAATTGACTGAGACTACAGTTTAATAAAAAAGGCAATCTAAAGTTGAATGCAAAGGAAATCTGAGCCATGTTTATGTGAGATACATTAATAAGACGGGAGGAAATATTCATTGTGTCTAGAGGCTAGGGATTAGTGGAAAAAAATTCAGGCATCAATACTCTAAATATTTACAAAGTGCATAATAGGCCAAATCGTGAAGTCTGAACTGAGGGCCAGAGTCTCATCTGGTGTAAACTGGTATAGCTCCATTGAAGTTAACGGAGATACACTGATTTACAACAGCTGAGAAACTGGCTATGTATGAGGGCTTCAGGATTTGGCCAATGAATCTATTTTTTTTAATCTGCCAAGCACTTTACCAACATTAATTAATTAAAAATATATTATACACCATAGGTTTCCCATTGAATATTTTAGTAACCTTTTGGTACATAGGAGACAGACACACCACCATACGGATTTGAACCAGAATACCCAACTTATTTACTATCCAAAGTGCCTTGTGGTCAAAAGGGAAATAAATTCTGTATTTTTTGGCTGCAGCTCACATAAGTATTATACAGGGAAGTCAAATGAATCTTCTCATCCAGAGAAGCAGACAGTGAAAAGGTTCTATCCTGTGACAGCCTAACCATTAACAGCATCCAAAACTTGATTTTATTTCTTCAGTTTTTTGGTGGAAAACACTATGGCTAAGATTTATTATGACATAGTCAGCTCTTCCTCTTTTCTGTCTCATCTATATTCTTTACAGAGCCCATAAACATGGGCTGTCAGCAGGCTAAACTTGTCAGATTTCTACTTTTTCCCTCCCGCCTGTCTGATATTTGTGCTGCCCGAGAAAGAAGCCTATACATTGCATCCTTAGTATGGTTTTCATCACATCTCATTCATCACTGATTCCAAACACTGTTCAACATATTAGAAAAAAAGGTCAGAGAGATAAAAGGAAAAGAGAAATAAACAACTACCCAACCAAAGTTGCTGAGCTGAAGGAGGCTCTGCGAGGTAAGATCAGAGCCAGTTTCTCTGCCAGCAGCTGGACAGGGCATAGAGTACTTGTTACACAAGTTCTACATATTTTAAGCTGCAGGGCTGTGTAGGGGTAAAGTCTATTTTTTTTTATTTCCCAACACTATGGCATAATATAGGGTCCGGGGAACTGGAAGGAAGGGTCCTAAAACTTTTCACAACTGGAATAAAAATATACGACTGGCTGTTGAGTGAAGAGGGAGCTAATAGCATCCAAGAATTGGGCTCAGAGTTCAAAAACCATATTCTTGAGATGATCAGAGAGAAAAAAAAACTTAGGTTGATTTAGGAGCCAAAATATTAAGAGGGATACTTGGGGAAAAGTTTTGCATGGGAGAAAGCGGAATAAGCATACATGAAGGAGGCAATATGTCTTTAACTGAGAGCGTTTGTACTCTTGACTTTACCTGAAATACCTGCTTAGTATAACATTATTTTTTGCATTATACATTTTGCAATATAGTTTGGAGAAGTTATGCCAAAAATATTTTGCCAAGCTTAACTGGGCTAGTGCTATCCTTGTTTTTGTTATTGTTTGGAGTGGTGTTTTCCCCATCATCAAATATCTTTCTGATTCAGTATTAATCAAATAGGTGGGATTTTTCTAAATACCACAAGAAGTGATGTTGGTGTCACACACAACAGAAGTCTCCTTTTGACATTTTCACAAGCTCAGAACAAATGAAAACCTCCTGGTACTTTTCATCGTAAACAGAAAGCAGTTGACAATCGTAAAGCAGGGTCTACCATTAAATAATAGGTTATGTGACAAATAGTTCAGAATTTGATGATATTCAATCTGATTTTATAATATTTCCCCCGGAAAGCATGGTGACCTTTGGTCAAGTGCTTGATTAAGTGAATGTCAATGCCAACTGGCAATCTTAAGCAGAAATGACTGACTGTGCTTTATGTAAGAAGGAGGCTCTTTTTCTAACAGATTCTGCGTATGCTGAATTTTTGATACTGTTCCATGCAGAAAGTATTTATTATTTTCTGTCAATGGCAATTTTCTCAAAAATGGGTGTTTGAAATTTGGCTCCTAAAGCCATAGTTGGGCACCAGTGCAAGCAGGCTGATTTTCAGAATTGCTGAGCAATGCAATTACTGAGTGCTCAGCAATTTTGGAAATTTTTCCTTTATTTAGGTGCTCAGGTGTAGACATAAGAGCCTAACTTTAGGCACCTGTTTTTGAAGATGTGGTTTTCAGTCAGTACTCTCCACCATGGTATATTGGGCCTGGGGATGGCTGCTGGCTAAGGACAAACTCTGTTACGCTTAAGTTGAGGAGTATGTTACACCACAAATAGTTCCATTAACTTTAGTGCAACTACTTAAGGAGTAAGGTACTGATTGACGGTATCAGAATGGATCCCGTACCACGACACCCAGTAGAATTTTCTCAAGAAGGTAATGAGAACCTATTTCCCCCCCACGCCCTGTGCTGTGAATCCTGCACATCACCCCTCCCAAAGGGTGGCTTCAGAGAAGTAGCCAGTGGGAATAACATAACAACACAGATCAGGAAGGAGCATGTTGTCTCAGAGAAGTACAGTGCTCAAGTAGCAAACTGGAGGCATGAGCTTCAGTTGGAGTGCCCTATCCTGGGTGTCTGTGTCTATCAAGTAGAGGATAATGATGAGTGAATAATTGATTTTTTTGTTTCAAAATGCAAAACTGAAAAAAAATGTGTGGGTTGAATAAAATGTATTCAGTGTAAATCAAAATGACATTTTCTAAATGAAATGTGGATTCAAATTGACATTTTGTTTCAAAAATCTTGTTTTGAATTGATAATTTAATTGTTTTCCATTTTTTTCAGATGCAACTACTCACAGCATTCTACCCCAATTTGCAAATAGCTGTGGTGTGCTAAAAAGCTCACTTTTTGGTAAATTTACTGTTCACTCAAAAAAAAATTGCCAATCCCTATTGCCAAGCATGGCAACATTTTCCTGCCTAACGCAGGTAATACGCAAATTTGATGGATCTTGCCTCTGTCCATTCAACGTGAGGGCATCTCTCCCCCTCCCCACTTCTCCCTCTCTCCCTCCCTCCCACACAGAACAATAGAATGGAAATTCTCCATGTTTCAACTTACTGAATTTCCTAGTTTCTGTTTGAGTACTTCCTGCAAAGGGATTAGTCCCCAGACTTTTGCAGTGTCCAGCTTTTGTGACTATAAAATCTCCACCACAACACTGCATTAACAAAGTTGATGCATTTATGTAGATTGTGAGTAAGTGGAGGAAAAAAAAAACATGTACAAAATGAACACATGGGGATAAGATACTCAGAAATCAGACAACACTAAATCAAGCTGAGAATAAGACAAATTCTAGATTAATGCAAACAGTGGGGAATGAAACAGAGTGTCTCTTGAGAATGAGATTCAGGAATGAAAGCACATTAGAAAAGGGAAGAGTATTTAGGCATATGCAACTTGCTATATGCTGTCAAGTATAAATGCAGCACTGTGACATTGCACAGCTCAGTACTATCTTGAGTCCACTAGCCCTAATGTGAAATGAACCACATATTCCCAAATAAGACAACAAAGCACATTAGAAATGTCACTGAATCAAAAAGCAGGAGGTTTGAAAGACATACTATGCTATAGCCATAAAAGAAAAATATAGCCATGGTACAATTAGGAAACAAATGTGATTGAGTCTTCATGAAGTAAATTGAACTGTAGCAGTTACAGCAGCAATGGTAGAATGAAAATGATGATCCCATTACTGCAGGAAAAAAATAAAAGTGGGGAAGGGAAAGAAAATAAATCCTGGGAAACAAATCGGAATATTTTGGAAAATAAAAAGTATCTAAGGGAAATCTTTAAAAGGAGTCATCAGTAAAATAATAATAAACATCCTACAATAAGGTGATAGGATACCAGCAGCAACAGCAGCAGCCTCATGGAGGAGAAAAGAAGGAGGGGGGGGTGGGGGGGAGGTATGGTCCCGGACCCAGAGCTTCCCCTCCTATGGGGATACCTGTGGGATGAGGTTTGCAAGGAGGAAAACTCTCAGCCAGAGCCTCAGCTAGTGTCAATCAGCTGCCCTCTACTGAAGTTAATGGAGTTATGCATTCGATGCTGGCTGAGGATGTGGCCCTCAGTGAAGATCTCCTGCATAATTTCCCCGCATGGAGGAGGTTAATTGGAAAGGTCATACAGTCTGAAGTTCTGTTACCATTTCCTAGATGTCTACATAGGACTGATGCGGGGGTAGGGGGGCAGGTAATGCAAGGATTCTTCCAGAACAAACATGTTTCAAAGCTATTCAAAGGAGCCTATGCCATGTACAAAGTGAAATCATGCAGTTCTTGCTCAGGGAAAACCCCATTTGTGCTGAGCTTCAACAACAGTGCTACACGTTGGATTTGATGGGAGGCTTGTCTCACAAGGGGCGGCCAGACTTGGACCATAACTTGTCAGTTATTATCATCATGCGGCAAAGTGCTTTGAGAAGCTCATATGATGGTTAAAAGAAAAGGAGTACTTGTGGCACCTTAGAGACTAACAAATTTATTTGAGCATAAGCTTTCTTGAGCTACAGCTCACTTCAGTTTATGCTCAAATAAATCTGTTAGTCTCTAAGGTGCCACAAGTACTCCTTTTCTTTTTGCAAATGCAGACTAACACGGCTGCTGCTCTAAAACCTGTCATATGATGGTTGTTATATCAGAATAAATAATTATTATATACAAGTGAGCAAGATGAGTCTGTCAAAAGCCTCAAATCTAAAGTCACAAGCCCTTTCTAAATTTCTTAAAAGTATAGACAGATATCACACACTCACTTCTCTGAATATACAGCAGAGCTTTCATTATATGATGCACTCTTATCTATATACATTCTGTCTGCTGTTTGATTATAAACTTTGGTTAGGAGGTTGCAGTGGGCTATGAAAATTGGATTTCGGTTGACACTTGAAATGTGACCGTTTTAAAGTTACACAACTGAGCAGTAGAAAGGAACATGTGAATGTGATCTATTTAACGTGGTTTTCTCGCTTCAGAGAGCTAAAATATATCTTTGATGGTGAATGATTGTTCTATTACGTAGTCTGGTTGGTTTTGGTAATTTGGAGAAATAAAAAGTAGATTTAAAATCCCCGAGATACAAAACTGTAGATGTCACTAGTCCAAATATGAAGTATTTTTCCCCAATAAGTATTTCATGAGGATTATTTTTGGCACATGGACTTCATTTCACATGCTTGGCTCAATTGACTCAAATCAACAGTGCATAGAATAAGAAGGATTTGCAAAATGGCTCCTTTGTTACAGTCTATCCGATTAAAAATCCACTTTTAAAACATATGGTGTAATTTAGATTTGTATTCTATGTCCAAAGGTCTTCCTGGTTAAGAAGGAAGCACAGCAACCTGATTCCCCACATCCTAATGTTCAGTCTTATATACAGGATATGACACCATCTCCTAGAGTGTTTGGGGGGCACTCAAGAGTCAGTTTCCTCAAGAGAAAAGGCACAGCACTTTTTCTGACTTTCATGATCACCCAGCTCAATTCAAGTCGTCTCAGGCATCTGAAAATGTCTGTTCCCCACTGGGCATACTCAAAGGCTTAAAGCGGGAATTGATAGAGTCACTTTGTACTTATCCTCAGGGCAACCACTATGTTATGCTCTCGTTTTTTTCCTTTTTATTATTTTTTTCCTCTTGAAAAGCAGGTAGGTGTCTTGTCTCTCACCCTAATCCATTCAGGAATCCTCTTCTGGGAGCATCTGGTGAAGTAATTGTACTACTCTAAGCACTATGCTGCCTGATTAAATGAAAAGTGTGGGGGTTCATAGCCAGACACATCCATACTTACAAAATGATTGACTGAGATGAGCCAAAAGGATATCTATTTTACCAGTCTACTTCATCCAGTGCTATTAATAATGCATTGATACTTGACATCTGTGTCTGTTTTTTTATTGAATACATATGCATGGTGGACTATATTTTTTCTCCCACAGTCATTTGCTACCTACCAGTTTGCATCCAGAAATCAGGTAGATTGCTGAATATTATCCTATGCCCCTGGAATTAATTATGCATGCATTTCATTGCTGGTGAAAATCACTCTTGCATAGAGGGCTTTACACAAGGTATATGTGCCACAAGGTATATGTGTCCTGCTTAAACTTATTTGAGGTCTTAACTGGAATTTTAGGCCTTGTGTGGACCTTCTGCATAGGGTAAATTTGATCTTGCATGTGCAAGATTAGAGGCTGGATGTTGTGGGCCCTTTACGTATGAGACCCAATACTTACAGCGTGTGGATTATCATTATCTTTTTAGTTTAGCTGTTTCTTTTAAATTATTTTTTCTTCAACAATCATTTCAAATAAGGTAAGTACCTTTAAAATGTGTTACATATGTTTGAATTCAGGAAAAAAATGTATTCTCTTTTTTATTATTATTGAGTTTATTTTATTTTAAATGAACAACTCTAGATTGTGAAGTGCTTGGAATGCTTTGAAGTCATTGATCCAAGACTGAAATAGAGTAGGAAGTACTAAATGTATTCCATTTCCAATTACCATATGCTGCCATACAAAAAAAAAAAAAAGAAAAGAAAGAAAGAAAGAAAGAAAGAAAGAAAGAAAGAAAGAAAGAAAGAAAGAAAAGAAAAAGGTATTACAGTGCCAGCCCTCAGAGTCAATTTATTTCCTGCAAGTGAAGCCTATATTGCTTTTGAAGGATGCTATCAATGGTGGGGGCCTTTGTTTTTTTTGTATGTGATATACATAACTCAATAAAGGGGATTTTGTTAAAACAAAAGCGTTATCGTTTTCATATAAAACTCATCCCAATTACTTAAAATTGTGAGATTATGCAGTGGAATAGAGCATAGAATACATAAAACATTTTTTTAAAAAAATCCCAAGTCTTTATAGGTAAAATCTTACAAAAATCTTGCAAGGCAGCTGAAATGCACACTACCCACTACATTATGCATTATATTCATTATTGGTACCATACTAGGTAAGTTCCCGGCATTCTTTTCCATATTACAATAATAGGATATGATGCTCCTTTTTTTTAATGCATCAGGTGTTCAGCGTGTATTATGCAGGATTTCACAGGCAACAGTTGGAACCTAGTCAATGCTGAGGCACGTTTGCTAATAGCTCAACATGCTCAACTCCCTTGTGTCACACTCCTGACACTGCTGTGCCAAAAGGGAGAGCTTACATCAGGTCTGGGCACACAGAGGATGAATGTGATTAAAGTGAACCATTTAGTTCCCTGAGGGGAGAGTCTCAACTACTGTATGTCTTGGCTGGAACTCTTCATCAGTGAATATCCCCAAGGCAGCATGGGCACGATCTCCCGAGGGAGTTACCATCCCTCTCTTTTCCATCATCAGTAATTAAGATGCACATATGTTGATGCCTGCCTGAAAAAGACAAAGCTTATTTGTTAGCTGTCACAGTACAACGGTAGCTAAGTGTGAGCATTAACTCCCCTTTTGCTTCTGCTACGCTTTGTAATTGAGCCCTCCCCTTTCTCTTTGTGCTATACTTTGAAAATGAGCTCTGTTTTTGCTTGGAGAAAGCAGCCTCATCTCCCCAAATCAGAATAGACTATGGTCCACTGGCTAAGGAAGATTGTCTTTTTAATTAAAAATTCTATCAGCCCATAAGAAGTGATACAATTTCTGCTTTAATTGCAAAGACCAGGAATCAATTTTTGATGCATCATGTTGACATGGCGCTCATTATCCCTAGCCAGGTTTCATGAGCTATTACATTGGCCCTTCTTCCTCTACCTCCAGTGTAAGTGCAGTGACAAAGCAACTTGACCTGATGTGGCACCAATTAGTGGCTTCCGCTGTAGTAAATTCTTAATGACAGGTTTCACAGTAACAGCCGTGTTAGTCTGTATTCGCAAAAAGAACAGGAGTATTTGTGGCATCTTAGAGACTAACCAATTTATTTGAGCATAAGCTTTCGTGAGCTACAGCATCCGATGAAGTGAGCCGTAGCTCACGAAAGCTTATGCTCAAATAAATTCTTAATGTCAACCAAGCAAGTCCTTTTCTTGCAAGGTTCCTTATGGTCTAAAAAAGAGAGTGATGTTGTTGTTAATGAAATGAGAAATAACTGCCATGAAATGCAATAATTACCAAAAAGTGGCTTGTTTCGGATAAACTTTCCTCAGGTCCTTTTGTCTCAGTGCTGCTGCTCTGTGCTACTGTCTACAAGTGTTAATTAAACATTAAGGATCAAGGATTTTTCTTCATTTGGAACAGTGCTCTGGAGGCCATTCCTAGGCCAGCACTGAGAGCAGGTCTTAGAGTGAAATCCAACCACCTGCAGGTGGGCTGTACAGCACTATTTAAGCACATTAGAGTGGATCTGCTCTAAAAGGTGGTTATGGAAATGGAATCTCCTTGCCCCACAGATCTTTTTTACTGATGTATTCAAGATCATTGATTTTAAAAAACAGCAACTCCCCCCCCTCCCCTTTTCTGCCTTTTAGCCTGCGTAGTCAACACAGCTATGACACAGTGAACAGGATTCTGTTCCTGCTTGTCTATCATCAGTACAACTATTTACTAAGTTCTGATCAGGTCCATATGTCCAAACCTATTGAATATAATGGGTATTTTTCCACAAGTGTCAGTGAGGACTAGAGCTGATTGAATTTCCATCCCTCGAATCAGGGTGAAAAGTCAAAATTTCAATTTTTTTTTCCACAAAAGGGAAATTCTGAAAAAAAAAAATTAGAAACATCAAAGTAACCATACTGAAATGTTTGGAGAATTTCAAAATATAAAACAAAATATTAAATATAATTCATATGGATACAAAATAGAACATTACTATTTTATAATTTGATGTAAAAGTTGAAATGAAGCAAGAAAGTCACAAGAAAACAAAAAAGAAAAGGAGTACTTGTGGCACCTTAGAGACTAACCAGTTTATTTGAGCATGAGCTTTCGTGAGCTACAGCTCACTTCATAAGTCATAATGAAAAGTGAAAGTCAGAGGAAAATATTCCATTTGGATTTTGAATTGCTTCAAAAATGTTCCACCAAAATTTTAGTCTAAATCATCATGCGCCTGTGAAACACTTTGATTTCAACAAAACACTTTGATTTTCAGTAGAAAACTGTTCCATCAAAAATATTTAAATTAATATTTAAACATCAAACCCTGTTGACATGGGCAGTGAGTAACATAGGCAGTGGAAGGCTGTGCTTCCCGAAACAGCCCTGTGTGGTCCTGTCCATGATCTACCCCGAGGCCCCTCCTGCTTGCCACTAGTTGGCCCCAGCCCAGGCAGGCTGCTTCTCTTCCAGGAAGCCGGCAGGGGCCAGGGCAGCTGAGATTAGGGGTGGCTGGGGCCACCCAGCGCTGTGGGGGTGGGCACCCAGTGCTGGGGCCATGCTGCCCAGCACTCCAGGTCTGTGGAGTCCCACACACAACTCGGTGCTCTGGGGCCGAGGGGGTGCGTGCCTCCTGCATAGTGCTTTGGGACTCAGGTGGCCCAGGGCTGGGGGGGACCTGGCAGCCATGTGTGTGTGGGGGGGGCGGGGAGTTGGGCTTCCACAGGGGAAGAGACATGGGAGGGGCAGGGCCTGAGGCAGAAGGGGTGTGCCAGCCCAGGAGCTAGCTTCCCGGAGTCTGTGGTTCACCTACCGTCCATGCCTATTGATGACATAATTTGAGGACAATGGGGTTGCACATCTATAGCCAAGGATCTAATCTGGTCTGCAGAGTCTTTACTGGTGAATGTGTGAAAGGAAAAGAACCCGGTTTGACTGAGAGCCTAGTCTGAGCTTTGATCTGTAACCTGGAACTATTTTAAATTGAAAATATTTTAAAAACAATAACCATGTAACCTCATAAAGTCACTTTTACAGTGGGGTTGGCAGAGAAAAAATATTATTTAACCAGAGCTTATTGGGAAAGCAATTTTAAAATAGTTTTTCCCATTTTTGTGAAAATTTCAAATGCTATAGAAATACAAAAAGATCCAATCAGATGGTGTAAAAATGTGAGGAGGGGATTTATGAAAATTCCATTTAAAAATTCCCTTGTTTAGTCACAATTTTGACAATTTGTGGTTGAAATTTTGAAATGTATAAAATGTATAATTGTAAGCAGTCTATAAGCAGTTGTGTGGGCCCTTCTGTGCTAGATTCAACAGTGTGCTATGGGACCAGCTCCCTCTATTTATGTGCCATCTTCTACTGAAATTCTACCAACTTAAATGCCAGACATTCCCCCCATAAATCCTTTGATTTCTAACAGTTCTATCTTGATCAGTGTTAAGTAGGAGGATGACGTTTTTTTCTTTCTTATTTATTTATTTATTTATTTTCATTTTCCTCTTTTCTAGTTGGAGTTCTTTAATCCTTCTTTCCCCTGTAATCTGAAGAATAAGGCTCTCTTGATGATTTTCTTATTTTTATGTAGACATGAGCCCATACCAAATCTTTGTATCCCAACATCCTTGAACACAGTGGATGCTTGGATCCAGATCCAAACTGTGTAACTTGGGCTCATCTCTTTTTCAATTGATTTCTTTTAGCTTCTCTCGCTACTTTATCTTTACTACTTCCTTGTGTTCTACGTCCTTGTGTTGTTCTTTGTCTTTCTGTGACTTCGTGCCAGTATAATACCAGTTGACCCTAATAAACGAATCACATTGGCATCAGACACACATTTTTCTTTCTTTGCTTGGAGGATATTGTACAATGATGCACTCATTGGCCTCATGTTCATAAAAAGAGATGCGTGAAGTTACCCAAAACAATCTGCAGTTGAGAAAACACACTATCCTATTGCATCTTGAACAGAGCAGCAGTTATTTGGTTAATACTATTTCTCTAGCATTTTTTTTCTATCTACTACTCTATTTCATTGAACTGTTTTAGGTTGTATTTATGCCTGCCTTTATCCTCCTGGTAGCACAGGGATCCAAGCTGTGAAAGCTAGTAGGATCATGGTCAGAGGAACCTGTGTTTTACTCATGTCTTGCTTCCTGCATATTAGGGAGATGTCTGATATCATGAAGTGGCACCTTCTCTTCTCAGTTTATTGCACACCTTTGGATTCCATCCCAGCATCCTGATTCAGTTCCAGGTCCCCTGGAGATTGGCACTTTGTACCTAGCAGTGGTGGGGCACTAGCTTAGGACCTGAAAGTCCTGGGTTCAGTTACCCTTATCTAGTATGTAGCTCTCTGGTGGGGAGGGAGAGTATGATGCTGTATGGAATATGGGTGACTATTTATAATATTATGGATACCAATATTACAAAATTGCAGTGAATCATACAAGATATGCCATGTAAGGTATGAGTGGAAAAGTGTATGATAACCTTGTTTATATGTATGTATCATTTTTGTATTGTGAGTTATAAATATGTGTGGTATATTAATATCTCAACCTTGTGCTGTATGTATCTTGGTGACACCTCCAGAAAGATTGGCATCGACACTATCCAGCCTGCTTGATGGCCCATCAAGGGCAATCAGCTGTACAATGAAGCCATTGAGAGAAGACAGGGGCTATGCCTATGAGTCAGCAGGACATGCAGGGACATGCCTATGGACAGGGGACTCCAAATACTTTTCCATGCCCATTTGCTGTGAGCTTGTGTATGTGACAAAGGATGTACAAGTCACATGGCAAAGAATATAAAAAGTCAACCACATCTTCTCCATTTTATCTTCAATCCTGCTTCTCACTTGTGGAGTAGTTTCTCTACTAACTGAAGCTTTGAACAAAGGACTGATAGACTGATCCCTGCTTTAGATGTGTTCCAGGGAGACTTTACAAGCTAGCAAACACACCAATGCTGCTAAGAACCTGATATATGGGCTATGAAGTCATATGTATTGCTTTGACCATTTAACAACTCTCTTCCTTTTCTTTTCTTTTATAATAAACGTTGGTTTTAGATACTAAAGGATTGGCTGGAAGCGTAGTATTTTGGGTAAGATCCAAATTAGTATTGCTCTGGTAATCTGGCTGGCCCTTTGGGGATCAGAATAACATATAGTGAGTAGAGTTTTAAAAATCTTCTCACTTTACTGGACCTATTTGTGGATTGGGAGTCTGAGACTGGATTGCAATATAGGGAGCAGTGTGATTTCTTCTTTTCAGCTTTTTGATAACCAGTGTGGGGGATAGGGGCACAGTTTGCGACTGGTTGGTGAATCTATCTACAGTGTTTAACCCCCAGATTTGGTAGAATCTGCTCTCCTTTTTGCAGCCTGCTCTGACCTTGGCATTTTCAGTGCAGGTTCCCCTTGGAGTACGTTGGGTCACAGAAGAGGAAGACATCCATCCATCCATCCATCCAACCTGCAGCTGAATGCAAAATAAATTAATTAGAGAGGAAGGATGGTTCACTGGTGCGGGCACGAGCCAAGGATTTGGGAGACCTGGGTTTAAGTCCCCGTTCTACCACAGACTTTGTGTGAGCTTGAGCAGGTCACTTAGACTCTTGTGCCTCTGTGCCCCATCTGTAAGATGGGGATAATAGCACTTCCCCACCTCAAAGGGGTGTTGTGAGATAAATTAAAGTTTGTGAGGTGCTCAGATACTATATCAATGGTGGCCATATGTGTATTTGTGGACAGAATGGGATAGTTTGACTGGGATTGTCAATGACCAAAAGGGCAGTTAGATGTCCATCTCTTATTGAAAACCAGCTAGTGGCAAATTCTCATAAGCACTTTTGAAAATCTCAGCCTAAGCACCAAAAGAATTGTGCCTGTTTTACACAAGAAAGTGTATGTGACCTTTGTTTTCCTGATCCAACTTCATAATATGTCACAGAGGCATTGAGAAATAGCTCTATTGTCCTAGTTTCAGAATAAATATAAAATGTCACTCTCAGGTGATTAGATGAGGAGCAGATGAAAAAAGACATTGTGGAGGAAGGCAGGCATTTTGAATAATAAATCTACTGAGTGATTCATACATCTTTCCACCATCCTCACATACTGTAGTCAATAAGTAGTCACTTTAAGCTTGGGATTACTAACGGAGGACAGAGTTTGAAACCTGGTGGTTGGTTTATTTGTACCTCTGGCTATAATACCAGAAAATAACTTGCTTCGGCAGACTTAAATGCCTTCATATAAATGAACATATGGGATTTGCACATTATATGATGTGCTTGGAGGCCTGAGGTCCTCTACTGCTGATACAACCTACAGTTTTCTCATTAAAGAGAAAAAGAGAGATGGTAATGGATGAGAGGCAGAGTAGCATGTAAGAGAAATAGTCTTATGGAAGATGCTAGAAATCGCTGAGTAACACAGCTCAGCAGTTGTATGCCAAGTCTTCAATGGGCTACCTACAAACTACCATCCAGGCTAAACAATTGTTGACGTAAATGTTCCTGAATTAAGTTTTTATTTTATTTTCCGAGCTAAATGATGTAGGGTAAAAGAAAAAGAAATCAGAACAAAGAACTCAAAGGAAATAAACGAGAGAGAAAAATTGTATCTGGCATTGGCCTCCTTTTTTTTTTTACTTAACCCATTTGCAATATGTTAGATTGAAACAATGCAATTTCCTGAACTATATTTTACAAAATGAGTTTTCATTTATTATTACTTACACATTGAAGGTTTTTCCTGGATTTTATTTAATAGAAAAAGGAATGGCTTTAATCAAGTCACCCTTTATTATTTAAGATTATCAGTCCATTTGGAAACAGTAAAGATCAATGAAGTGAGCCTTACACAAGTTCTGTCAGTTCAGGAGTTTCATTCAGTTTATTGTGAGCATATGTACTAGCGCTGTCTATGGGAAAGTCATACTACAGTTATTTAAATACTGTTGGATAAAGCTCAGTGGATTTACCTATATTGGTTGAAATCAAACCAATGAGGTGCTGAATACTCTGGCTTGGATCCAGAAAAGCCCTTAAGCACATGCTTAACTTTCAACACGAGTAGTCCTACTGAAGTCAAAGTTTATTGGAAAGGCTGATGAATTGAGGCCAGCATCCTCAGTCCCTAGCAGGATTGGCTCCTTTAACAACATAGATAGAACATGAAAAATAACCCCACACTGGTCTGGTAGTACCCTCATACAGCCCTACATGTCATCTTAACTGTAATGATATGATCATAGAGCCATATCAACTTCAAAATGCTAAACACAAAACTATATCAACTTAATTTATCTGTAATTTTTTAAAATGGCGATTGAAAGGGAAATAATGATACACCTTTTGACACCTCAATTTGTATCCAAATATAGGGCCTGATCCAGAGCCTGTTGAAGTCTATGAGAAGACTTCCAGTGACTTCACTGGGCTTTGGATCAAGCCCACAATGACTGAAGCTGGTGATAAAGCTGGTGCTGGTGATAAAGAATTATACAGACATGATCTAAAAAAGACTTTTCTCTCATCCTCCCACCCCATTTATATATTTAACTATGAAGGAAAACCAAACCAGGCTTCCACTGTGCAGAGCTATTTAAAATTTGAAAACTATTTAACTTTGCCGTTTTATGCATCACTGTGTATCTGCAGTTTTCTGGCATAGTATACATCTCATGAGTGTAATAAATCATTATGCCATTGCTGATCAGCTGTAAATACTCAGTGTATCACCACAAACAATTGTCTCCTGCATGGAACTAATGACTCTTGTTACCTGACAGGTTACCTCGCAATTTTCAGTGAGAGGGAAGTGCCAAGTATATAGCATGGTTGTACTTGTTCTCTTGAGATGATTGATAAGTTTTTAATTATAAATCAAATTTTAATTCAGTTGCTCTGTTCACCCAAGTATAACTTATAAAATGTAATGTATAAAATATTAATATGAGTTCTAATTGAGTTTGTAGTGCTGCTGGATCCCATTGCTCAAAATGCAGAATGGTTATCTTCAGAATTATTAGTTTTGTAACCTGAGGTCTGATCCTACAAAAACTCATGTGAATGGTCCTTCCTCCATGGGATTATTCACAAGAGTAAAGCGAATAAAAGATGACATGATTGGGCCTCTGTCACATGCACAGGTCCCACAAGAATATAACCCATGTGTGTAAATAGCAAAGTATAGATTTCACTAGACCAGTGTAGCAGCTGGAATGGAATGGAATGTAAAATTTAATTTGCCTTGCTCAAGTAATTCCAAAATATACAGCAGATGAAACAGCAGGTTTTTCTATTGTGACACTGGCTAGCACGTGGGGTCGAAGCTAGAGTTGTCCACTCACCACGCTGGGAAGCAGTAGCTGGGTTGTGACTGCTCTCCATCTCACTGCTGCAAGCTGCAACATGGGTAACCGGCGCAGGCAGGTAATTATACCCTCCTCACTTCTCCCAATTTCCCTTCATGGAACAGTAGCCAGGGTTGTAATCTATCTGGTTTCCTCCTATACCTTTCACCTTCCCAAATACAAACCTACAAAGTTTGGCTCATTGAATGATTTGTGTGTCCCTTTCCTGCTTCTGTGAATGCTGGTGGCTGTTACACATCAGTGTATCTCAACCTTTTCAGGTTGGCATCCCCTTATTTGAAGTCAAGAATTTTCAAAATAGCCTAACATTTTTTTACTTTGAGAGTAAAGGTATCTGTGATAAGCCTATATAATTTGTGTGTATACTTCGAAAGGTTGGTTGAGAATACTTGACCTTCAAGGGTAAGGGTGTGCAGTGAATGGGGGAGTAAGATTTTCTTTGCTTTGATTGTAATAAAACTGTCAACAGCTTGCAACCTCCCAGATGTCTTTTGTGACAGCCCCCTGGGAACAGGGGAGGGCGGGAACTGTGAGCTAGTAGTTGAGAAATACTGTTATAGAAAAAAGGATCAGAGGTCTTTGCATTACATTAGGTCAGTGTTTCCCAAACTTGGGACGCCGCTTGTTCAGGGAAAGCCCCTGGCGGGCCGGGCCAGTTTGTTTACCTGCTGCATCTGCAGGTTCGGCCGATCGCTGCTCCCACTGGCCGCGGTTCGCCGCTGCAGGTCAATGGGGGCTGCGGGAAGTGGAGGCTGGTATGTCCCTTGGCCCGCACCACTTCCCACAGCCCCCATTGGCCTGCAGCGGCGAACCGTGGCCAGTGGGAGCAGCGATCGGCCAAACCTGCAGACGCGGCAGGTAAACAAACCAGCCCGGCCCGCCAGGGGCTTTCCCTGAACAAGCGGCGTCTCAAGTTTGGGAAACACTGAATTAGATGAAGGTATACTCTATGTTAACTTGAAATGAGAACTGTCCTTTCTTTTTCTTTTTTTTCCTTTTTTTGCGGGGGTGGTGGGGGTGGATGGGAGGGAGGGGATTTCCCCCAGTGGTATCACCAGTTGTTTGCACATCTGGGGAGTCTTCTCTGGCATTTTGCACCGCTCTTCCCCCTTAGGCTCTTTCTAATTACAAGAATACATTCAGGATCTTCTTCATCACCATTTAGGTCTGTCAGGGTTCCTTCCCCACTCTGAACTCTAGAGTACGGATGTGGGGACCCTCATGAAAGACCCCCTAAGCTTATTCTTACCAGCTTAGGTTAAAAACTTCCTCAAGGTACAAACTTTGCCTTGTCCTTGAACCGTATGCTGCCACCACCAAGCGTTTTAAACAAAGACCAGGGAAAGAGACTACTTGGAGATGTCTTCCCCCCCAAAATATCCCCCCAAACCCTACATACCCCCTTTCCTGGGGAGGCTTGAGAATAATATCCTAACCAATTGGTTACAAAGTCACCAAAGACCCAAACCCCTGGATCCTGGAACAATGGAAAAATCAGTCAGGTTCTTAAAAGAAGGATTTTATTAAAAAAAAAGAAAGGTAAAAATCCTCTCTGTAAAATCAGGATGGAAAATACTGTACAGGGTATTCAGATTCAAAACACAGCGGATCCTCCTCTTGGCAAAACCTTAAAGTTACAGAAAACAGGAATAAACCTCCCTCTTAACACAGGGAAAATTCACATAAAACAAAAGATAAACGAATCCTCCTTGCCTGGCTTACCTATACTGGTTGCACTATTGGAGACTTGGATTAGGATGGGCTGGAGAAGATGGATTTCTGTCTGGCCTCTCTCAGTCCCAAGAGAGAACAACCACATAAACAAAGTGCACAAAACAAAAGCCTTCCTTCCCCCAAGATTTGAAAGTATCTTGTCCCCTTATTGGTCCTTGGGGTCAGGTGACAGCCAGGTTAGCTGAGCTTCTTAACCCTTTACAGGTAACAGGAAATTGCCTCTGGCCAGGAGGGATTTTATAGCACTGTACACAGAAAGGTGGTTACCCTTCCCTTTATATTTATGACAAGGTCACTGCCAGTTTGTTGGATATTCCTTGTGCCTATGCAGGATTTCTGGGAAACTGCAGCAGTATCTTCTCAGCTCTGCATGTGTTGGAAAACACAGTTCACTACAGCAGATGGTGCGATACTGAGCTTTATAGGTTTTATAGAGCCTTTTGAATATGTGGCTAGTAGTTTATTTCCAGTCTTGTTTCAGTTATTGGTGAGTAATGGTGTATTGTTGTAGATTTTACAGATGGGCAAGAGGCTTGCTTCTCCAGCTCAGCTCATTCAATGGAGGTTGTAAGGGACATGAGTTTCGATTTCTTGCTTTGGAGAGAATAACAATAAGCCATTGTCACTTTCTGCTCCCTATATTGAAAGAATCCAGACATCGTGGATGATGATTCAAGTGCTGGTTTATACGTGGTTTTATTACCTTCTGTGCATGAATATTTATGAAACTCTCCATCACACTCCTATGATGTTTCATCTTTATTTGTTCACAAAACCGTAATAACTAGGGTCTTGTGTTTGCTTTTTAAATATGGGTAGTGTACACAATGAACCAGGGGCACAGACTTCATATCCGGGGCCAGCTCTTCAGTCACCACCTCTAGTCTTATACTGGCAATAACCTCTACACACCTGTTTGTATACAGAGCTCAGGTAACTACACAACCAACTACATGATTTATGTGCGCAAATGCAGAATGTGTGCTCACAGATTTATAGGCTGGCTGAAATGTGGTTCTCTGTGTGCTTGTTTGAAATAAACCTCGTGTGAGCGAGTGAGTGGGTTTATGCTCACAATAAACCCAAAATTGGATTTCAACCCCAAATTAAATTAAAATAGATAATGTCATGACTAGCTACTGGTATGACCCCCTTTACAGTACTATCTGAGCACCTCACAATCTTTAATTTACCAATGACAATGAAGATAAGATAATAGCTGTGACTGCTAGATAGCACCTATCACAATGGGATTCTGATTCCTGACTAAGGGGGCATTCAGAAGCTTCTGTAATACAAATAATAAATTAACGTGTTATACAGGAGATCAGACTATATGATCACAATGGTCCTGTTTGGCTTTGAAATCTATTAATAATAATAATGCTAATAAGGACTTAATACTGAACAATTTAGCTGTCTTTTTAACTTTTGTGTATAGGTAAACCAGCTCTGTAATCTTAGGTGTCCAAGATAACCTGTATTTTGAAATAAGAATAGATGATAATTCTGCAGAATGAAACATCCACAAACAGACAGATTTGTACTTCAAAGTGAATTCCTATTTATTTTCTAAATGTGTTTGCTGAGCACTGGAATCCACCTCTGTGCCCATCTGAGATCATCTCTTTCATTTTCAACCCAAATATAAAGACCTGATAGGTTGAGTTTCAAAAATAATCAACAGTGAATGTGACCTGCAATCCCATGGTGGAAACAAGGTTTGCTTCACAGACTGGGATCTGTGAAATTATTTATTGGAATATTTACTTTGTTTCTATTGTTTAGCAAATGTTGCTACACAAACAGATGAAAAAAATGTAATTTTGGTGACCTTTCAATCAAGGAAAAATGCTGCACATGACATATTGGCTGACAAAGCATGAAAGGCCCAATTCAGCAAGGTACTGGACATGGTCAAAGGGATATTGAGTTCCTCACATTCCTGAGATGTGCTGCACCTCACAGAATTGGGCCTTTAAGAATTTAAAACTAGCCCTATGTAAGGGGAGGAGCTGTACTACCTCAAGAGCGGACAGGCAAGGAACTATACATCTTGGTGGCACAATATCCCATCTGCTTTCCCTCTGCACAGAGGGAAAGGGCACCAATATCAAATTACCACTCCCCATGACAGTTCAACGTGTTGGCCAGCACACTGGAGGGTAGACTCAAGATGCCACACATTTCCTGCTCCTCTCCGCCCACTATTCACCCAGGAGGATGGAAAGTATCAGTCACATAGCATCCCTCTCATTCCTATTTATGCCTTTGTAGCACCATGCCATGGTCTGGCCTATGGAATTAACTCTGAAAGCAAAGAGCTTTGTCTATTTTACTTTGTTGTCCCAAAACAACTGCTAATTGTGTTAGTTAATTCCAGTTTATGTCTCTAGTGCTCTCATGTGCTCCACTTCTCATTTGCCTGGAATTAAAGGAGTAATTTCCGTGAATGTATTTACCCAGAGAATTACAGTTTGGTCCCTGGGCTGTGACGATGGTTGAAGGCATTTGTCATAGACCCAGGCTCAGTGGATTGTGGTTGCCTATTCTTGTTGTATAGGTTGCCAATTGTGATTTATAATATGTGAGGAGCAGCTAATCTTTCCCTAGTGTAAGGGACAGAGCTGGGTTGCTATATACTGAATGTATGTTATACCTCATGCCAGCTGGAAAGATTGCTAGACCCTCTGGGAGCTCCTTTCATGACAGTAAGGACTTTTTACTTAGTTTCTATATGTATTTTTTCTGATTATTTCTTAGGGACAGGTTGGAAAAGCTCTAAGAAAATTAAATGAATAAATGAAACAGGAGTCCAATTTGGATTTGTTTTCCCCAGGACAAATGGAGAGAGACATAGCATTGATCTACAATGGAGCCTCATCCGACCTCGCATCTAGCCCAGAACCACATCCTGTAGAAGGATGCCACTGCTGCAGACATAAGATATTTCCTTTTAACAAACCACTCTTTGGACAAAATAATCTTTATTTAGGTGATAAATTATGAATTTGGAAGTGAAAATATCTAAAATAAAATTGCAAGATGTTTGGGGGAAACACACCTGTCAATGTAGAGGCAATCATACTGTTTTACAGCAGGGTACATTTTAGCAGTGATTATCTAGGAAAATTGAACTTTACCCACAAAATAGGAAAGTAGGGAAAATGTTATGAAAAGTGTGACTCTATCATTCTAGTTCTGTTCACATTTCTTTTAAATCTGTAGTAAAATTTTGAGTTGATGAAAGATGGTGGATTCTTAACTCAGGATACCAAATTCCTTAGTTTATCCATGTACATGCAGAGAGTACATCATCTAAAGTATCCTCATTCCCCTTTCTATATGTTTTGAATTGGGGGGGGAAGGGGGGAGGAGGAGGAGGGAGACCAGATCTAGAGTTGAATGGGGTAGTTGAGATTGATCCATGCTAATTAAATTCTTGCCTCTCAGCTGAGACTGCCAACATGATTAGTGGTCTTCCTGTTGTTATGAAGGCTCAGGACCCAAGAAAAACAATCTTAGGGTAGGGAAAAACAAAAAAGGGTAGGTATTGCCCTTGTGATAGAGAGAGTGAGAGTTTCTGAAGTCTTAGAAAGAAAAATAATGGGCTGATGTAAACTGAGGTAGTTTCATTTTCTTCAATGGAACTAAAGCCTGCTTACATCAGCTGAGTATCTGGACAAAGAAGCTCAACTTTAGAGCAAGTGAGCCTTTTTTCAGCAGCCAAATACCTTGATTCTCCTCGAGGTTTACGTCTAGGAACACAATGTCTGTCTATCTATCTATCTATTACACCTCAGAACAGTCAGGTTGGTTCTGAAGCAGCAGCATTGCATGTGTGCAAACACTTTTATTATTCATTTATAGTTTCAATTCATCAAGCCATATTTGGAACTTTGTAACCACCTGATTAAGCATTCAAAATAAAATAAAAGTCCATTCAGTTTAGTAACTCTAACTTGTTACACTAATCATTGTTAATGGTTCTGGGAGTGGCTTTCCACTCAGCATAACAGATAGGCTCGTGGTGTGCAGAGACCGCTGTCTATCATGCTGACCGATATTGTCTCATTATTACCTTATACTCCCCTATTTGTCTGGCTATATCCATCTGTTGTCTCTTGTCTTATACTTAAATTGTGAGCTCCTTTGGGGCAGGGACTGTCTTTTTGTTCTGTGTTTGCACAGGGCCTAGCCCAGTGGGTCCTGGTCCATGACTGGTGTTCCTAGTTGCTAGAGTAATAGAAATAAATAATAACTCACATTTCCCGGCTTAATTTCAGACAATGATAGAGTATTTTAAAGTTGCTGAATCAGATTAAATGAGAGTTGTGCTTTCTTCCATCAGAGCTGAATCTGACATGCAAAATACAAACAAACAAACAATATTTGCTTTAAGAAAAAAATACAGTTTAGTATGCAGGGCTTAGCATGCATTCAAAAGTCAGGAGATGCCAAAGCTGGTCGTTGCATGTGTAACTCAAACTAAGGGAATTGGGTTTTTTGCCCTCCACTAGTGGCTGGTCCACATAAGAGGTTAATGAATCTGCTGCTGCTGCCAGGTAAGGCACTTTAAGTAGAGACTTGTGCTCGTAGTGCATCCTTAACTTTTCACTCATACAGTTCTCATCATCATCTATTACAATTACAATGGTAAGGACAAACTATGGAGTCGGTGCACTATGGAAACATTGCTTTTCTGTTCAAAGGGGGTCTATCTGGATAATAATGATTCATTACTGTAGATCAGCAGTCTGGTAGTACCACAGGGTGAATGAGTCTAGAAGGCAATTTTGTGTCTGTACCTTTCTAGATATGGCAGGAATCCGATCGTGTGAGCTAATAACCTATCTGCTTCTCAGGATTGTGAACCAATCTCTTATATCATTAGTGTACAAGTTCTGGAAATTTGAGTCAGGGAACCACTTTTAGGTTACCTTCAACAGTCAATATGTTCTTATCACACTGAGAATATTCTTTCAGTTTTTGGCAAGGGGGACTAACTAGTTTGCATAAATAAAGTACTATTGATTTTCTTCTCTATCTTTTCCCTACAGAAAGAGTATTCTCCTGCATGTTCCACCATTGAAAGCCATCATTTTATGTTCACAGTTTGAAGCCATCGGAGTGCTTCAAACCTGCAACTGGAGTATTCATGTTGAAATTATAAATACAATGAAATAATTACCCACTGAATGATACACTTTTTGTGAAGGGGAGATTGCTACTGAAAGGGGAAACTTTGATATTTTATGGCTTCTCTATGCTCTCCTGCTGCCTAATGCAGTTCTGTCCATTCTACACCAGAATAGTTACATGACTGTTAAAACATTTAGCGTGATCAGTGGTTAATTAAAACCTCTCACAGTAGTCACTCAGATTAACTTTATAGTGGTGTTAAATTTTGTCCACTCTGTGTGTGTGTGTGTGTCCATTTAAACAAATTGGTTTGAGCATATTTGCTTTTAAAATGCACTATTTTATTCCTCTTTTTGCTGCTAGTTACAATCTTATAATTCAATTGCATGACATTTTTCCTGAACAGGCAGATCCCTTGGCTATTCATTACATAGCATTGCAATCCTATATCCACTTTTGGTTTTCCTTTCCCTCTCCATTAAGATCCAAGAGCTCAATTGAAGAAAGAACTTAAGCATGTAATTAAGTCCTTTCCTAGTCAGCACAGCATTTAAGCACATGACTGTAAAGGGTCTTAAGCACCTGCTTAAAGTTTAACACATGTTTAAATGCTAGGGATGTTTTCCTAATCTTGTTCACTTTTTAATAATGGGATTCATCTGTATTCAGTCAAGAAAGTAAGGTTAAAACTGATTCTACAACACAAATCATTTTGGCTTTTCCTGCTCAACTGCCTTTTCTCAGGTCCCTTGTCTGAGATGCTTCTATATTTTAAAGGTTTCAGAGTAACAGCCGTGTTAGTCTGTATTCGCAAAAAGAAAAGGAGTACTTGTGGCATGAAGTGAGCTGTAGCTCACGAAAGCTTATGCTCAAATAAATTGGTTAGTCTCTAAGGTGCCACAAAGTGCTCCTTTTCTTTTTGCTATATTTTAAAGGTTAGTCAGTGTCCTGAATATGGTCTTTGGTTGGTTAAAATATGGTCTGTTAACAGGAAGATTCATCCAAAGGGAATACTCCCTTTAAAAACAACCATAAAACGGAACATAAGGTCAGGAAGGGACTGGGTACTACTGATGTTATGGTTGCCTTGCCAACAGTGAGGTTGTCATAAATATAAAGGGAAGGGTAAACCCCTTTAAAATCCCTCCTGGCCAGAGGAAAAATCCTCTCACCTGTAAAGGGTTAAGAAGCTAAAGGTAACCTCGCTGGCACCTGACCAAAATGACCAATGAGGAGACAAGATACTTTCAAAAGCTGGGAGGAGGGAGAGAAACAAAGGTCTGTGTCTGTCTGTATGCTGCTTTTGCCGGGGATAGAACAGGAATGGAGTCTTAGAACTTTTAGTAAGTAATCTAGCTAGGTATGTGTTACATTATGATTTCTTTAAATGGCTGAGAAAAGAACTGTGCTGAATAGAATGAATATTCCTGTCTGTGTACCTTTTGTGTAACATAAGGTTTTGCCTAGAGGGATTCTCTATGTTTTGAATCTAATTACCCTGTAAGGTAACTACCATCCTGATTTTACAGAGGTGATTTCTTTACTTCTATTAAAAGTCTTCTTGTAAGAAAACTGAATGCTTTTTCATTGTTCTCAGATCCAAGGGTTTGGGTCTGTGGTCACCTATGCAAATTGGTGAGGATTTTTACCAAACCTTCCCCAGGAAGTGGGGTGCAAGGGTTGGGAGGATTTGGGGGGGAAAGACGTGTCCAAACTACGTTTCCCAGTAAACCCCAGTTAAAGTTTGGTGGTGGCAGTGGAAATCCAGGGTCAAAGGATAAAATTAATTTGTACCTTGGGGAAGTTTTAACGTAAGCTGGTGAAAGTAAGCTTAGGAGGTTTTCATGCAGGTCCCCACATCTGTACCCTAGAGTTCAGAGTGGGGGAGGAACCTTGATAGAGGTGTATTATGATTCTCAGTGACTGACAGCGGTCCTTCAAATCCAGATTTTCTGAGTCCTAGTTGAAGTAAATAATAGGCATAAATAATTTCCCTGGAATGTATTAAATGCCTGCCACTAGCTTTGAAATAGTGTTCCAGATTTTTTTTTTTAATCATAAAAGCTAAAGAAAGTAGACAATATGTGTTACAACACTGAGCATATATTTGGGACATTGCTTTAGTAAAGGTTGCATAATCATTGCCATTCTACCCTCCTGGTTTCAGACACTGATACATTTCAGAAATTAAAAAGCATAATGTTGTATTGCACCTCTGGAGAAATAATATGACCATCTAGTCAGAGACTGTATTGTAATTTGCACACACACTAAAACTAAGATATTGATAGGACATAAAAAAAGATTCTGGTCTGATTCTAATCTCACTTTAAATTGGTGTTAGTGTATTTACTCTTGATTTATATGGATGTTAATGAGATTGAGATCTAGCTCACTGTGTGTAAGTAGTGGGAAAGGAAATGGTAAAATATCCAAAATATTGATGACAAAGTAAGTGTCCCATGTAAGATATCCAAATCTTTCTTGGCTCGACAATGACATATTTAATACTGTATTGCTTCATAATCTGCATTTTCCCTTCTTATCAATGAGTATGCTAATATAATATGAAACTGCACCTTAGATGTCTCAATTACTTTTTCTACTGGGACTTTATTTAGGAG
This sequence comes from Natator depressus, assembly GCF_965152275.1. Classification (NCBI taxonomy): domain Eukaryota; kingdom Metazoa; phylum Chordata; order Testudines; family Cheloniidae; genus Natator; species Natator depressus. The sequence continues at coordinate 127,217,806 of NC_134235.1, forward strand.
AAAAGCAGGCAAACTGCTGCTGTTCCCCTCTTAACTGCATCTTCCAGATAATCCTCTCGCACCAGCTCGAGAGAAGAGAAATAATATATGTTTTCCATAATAACATATAAATGTCTCACTCCACAACAGTCACAGAACATGGGGTTACAAAATGAAGCCCTGAAGTTCCCCACTATTCCTCAGAAAAACTAGCAGCGGAGTCTTCTTCAGCCAGTGATGTGCAATGCTCACTGTATCTACAGTTAAAATGAAAGCTCTCTGACCAGATGCTTCCAACCCTTATTGAGTAGCATTTTACTCCACAAGGGAACCCAATGATTGCAGATACTACTTAGCATGATTAGGCATATTTCTGACAACACTGCTTCCTGTTTTTTGGCTTTGTTTTGTCCAGTGATTTATATCTTATTTGAATTGAAATGCTGCAAGAGAGATGATTATAACTAGGAACCGTTTTTATTAGGACACCTACCAAAGCTTTGTATCTGAAGGGTTTTTGCTGTATGCTTTCCCTTTTATCTTTTAAAATCTTTTGTACTATGTAATGAAATATGTTCTTTCTACTTCAGCTGCCAGATTAAATGGATAGTGTGCTGAGGAAAATATACATTTTGTTCTTCCCCATTGAATGTCTGTCAATTGGAGACAGAAAATTATTGCAAAAAATGTTAGCCTGCCATTAATTTTAACTGTAATTTGTGTGCCAGTGTCCTGTGAAAATTATATTTGCTGTTCACTGGCAACCAGCAGATTAAAATATTTATAGATATGAGATCATGGCTCTTCTGAATTTAGGGAAACTAGAACATACTTTATGTGATAAAGTGTGGGGAAAGGAGAATCCATATGCCCAGATATGGCTATTCAGCATTATTGCAGTGCATGAACTTTCCTTGCCACTTCTTTATAAACGGGTCTCCGAGGAGCCAGAGTGGCTCCTGGCACAATTTAAAAAGCCACATAGGTGCTGCTTTACCTTGTACCAGCAGATAACAGTCCTTTGGGGGTTGGTGCATAGGCTGTGATCAACAAGTAACCCCTGTACTGGATGCAAGTAAGGGGTCAGAACAGGCAGGTA